>NC_090926.1:203706270-204950071 GCF_040938575.1 Ambystoma mexicanum | reverse complement strand
TCACCAGTTTTGTATGTTATGGCGTTTCTGGCCAATCTCTCTACTACTTGCTCTCGTGGGCTTTCCTCCTCTTCCGAGTCAACCTTGTGGCTAACCGACCCTTTCGCCATGCTTCCAGCGGTACCCATGCCTTTTTTGGCAAGGGCGTTTTCATCCTTCTTGCATCCGGCCGTAGTTCTCTGAACCTGCTCTACTGAAAACGAGACAAGGCATCAGCGACCATATTTGCTTCACCGGCGATGTGTCTCGCCCTTATGCTAACATTATTATTCAGACAAGCCAGAGTTATTGCCCTCATTAGCTCCAAGACCAGCGGGCATGAAGCGTTTCCGTTATTTATTACATGCACAACTGCCATGTTATCCGACCACACATTTAACTCTTTGCTGTTTAGTTTTGTTTCCCATGCACACAGTGCTACCCAGATCGGAAATAGCTCCAAGAGT
Organism: Ambystoma mexicanum; assembly: GCF_040938575.1. Classification (NCBI taxonomy): domain Eukaryota; kingdom Metazoa; phylum Chordata; class Amphibia; order Caudata; family Ambystomatidae; genus Ambystoma; species Ambystoma mexicanum. The sequence goes on along the minus strand of NC_090926.1, from coordinate 204,949,625 downwards.
GTAATGTTATTTGTCCATGCTGCCTCATGCCATGCCTCTGGCCATCTTTCTGCGCACCATTCTGTACCCAATATTGCACCAAAGCCGAAACCCCCAGCTGCGTCCGTGAACAACACCCTTTCGCTTTCTTTGTTTATAGGTGTGCGCCAGATCACTGAACCATTGAACGATTTTAAAAATTCTTCCCAAACCTCCAAATCTTTCTTTATTGCTCCACCGATCCGCACCCTGTGGTGCCCCACCTTAGCACCCTTTGTTCGACCCTTCTCTGGAATATCCTGCCTTGCGGTATGACCCTCCCCGCAAAGTTCAATTTCCCTGCTAGTGATTGCAACTCTCTTACTGTGGCCTTGTTTCTCCCTTTCAGATCTGTGATTGCACCTAGCAAGTCCGCCACCTTCTCCCCCCGGATCCTGCACACCCCGACCTATGAGTCAATTTCGATGCCTAAGAATTGTATTACTTGAGTTGGCCCCATCGTTTTTTCTTCTGCAAGCGGAAAACCCCACTCTTCTGTTAATGCCTTGAATTTCTTCAATGTATTTTTACACAGCTCGGAACCTTTTGGTCCCACAAATAGAAAATCGTCCAGGTAATGGACTACCTGTGCCCCCTTCATTTCCTTTGTAAGAGCCCATTGCAGGAAAGAGCTCAGTTTCTCAAAGTACGCACAAGAAATGGCGCAGCCCATAGGGAGACATTTGTCTACAAAGTATTTGCCCTCCCAGTGCATGCATAGCCATCTCTGTGATTCGCTCCTCACAGGTAATAGGCGAAACGCTGACTTAATATCTGCTTTCGCCATCCAAGCTCCCTGCCCCGCTTTCCTCACTAACTGCACTGCTTCCAGGAAATCTGAGTAATTTACCGACGACGCCTCTTGTGTGATGCCGTCGTTAACCGAGCCCCCTGGCGGATATGACAGATGGTGAATCAGCCGAAACTCGCCTGCCTCTTTTTTTGGGACTAGGCCCAAAGGTGAGCATATATATTCTTCAAAAGGAGAACTATACGGGCCTCCTATCCTCCCTAGCTCAATTTCTTTTCTGATTTTTTTGCCCACCAACTCCTTATTTTCTAAAGCGGATTTCAGGTTTTTTGGGGTGTTCTGAGAACCCTGTCCATTAAATGGTATCATGAAACCTTCTTGGACACCTCGCCTTATTGTTTCAGCTCCTTCTTGGTCTGGAAACACCCTTAACCACCTTTCCATATTCTCGATTTTTACTGGTGTGGCCCCTTTCTCTTCTTTGCTCCTAGTTCCGTTTTTCTGGGACCCTTTACTTACTGGGCGCTGCTCTGGTGCATTTGGCAGTAATATGCTCTCCTCCGCAATTCTCGCATCTGTGATTGAATTTACATTTCTTCCCTTTTCCCCCTTTCCCAGGTCCAGGGAGCCTACCCGAGTGAGGTGAGCTCCGGACCTGTTTGTGCCTCCTTGGGTTTTACAGGGGTATTTATCCTCCCTGTCCCCTTTGGTGTGTTGCTGGGGGCCGGGCTTCTTCCTGCCCCCCCTGCTGTTTCCTTCACACCTTTTGGTGCGTTCCCCTGGCAGCACCGAGGGTGGGGGTGCCGCTTTGGCTGCCCCTCCCTCTTTGTTTCCCGCCGTTCGTCTCCCCCACCCTGCGCCTAACCCCCCAGGCCCTCCATCGTGTCATACTCTGTATGGCACGGGGCCCGGGGCAGTTTTGTTCCACATGTACTGCAGAGATTTTTATTCATTATGGCATTTCTTTTCAATTTAAAGTGAAAGTTTTCAGTTTGATGATCTGATTTTCAAAATGTTTACAACATGCACACCGTCTTTGGAATCAAAGCAGACCATTTTGTATTTAAATGCATCATACTCATGGCTTTTTGAGATCCATCCGAAATCCCAGTCTGCAAAAAATGTCTTTTTAAAATTTGAAAACGTGCTTGTAATGTCACCAAACGTGGCAAGCCTGTTTGGGTCTGACATGAAATACTTGTGCCTAATGTGGCTACGTTTCCTACACAGTCTAAACAGTTAGAGTGGGAATGTCTGGCCAGTTCACTTGCCTTGTCAAGAAGGGATGGGAACTCCTCTCAGCCTGTGGTGGGAGGCCTACCAGGGAGAAATCCAGAGCCACTTGTACGCCAGAGTAGGATGGTAGTCACTGTAAAGAAAATGACACTGAATTTATGGTAGTCTGAAAGGGTCTCCATTTCTACAAAATAATGTGCTGTGCCCGAACTTATAAATATTTAATAAGATCCTTAGGAGTGTTGTGTATTTATTTATTGGGCATTTATAAAGTGCCTATACAGCAAATAGTGTTTTAAGGTGCCACAAGACAAAAACAAGGGGTGTGGGGGAGACGGGGAAGAAAACCACAATAACGGTCCTACTGTGCCTTGTGTCATTCGGGTCGTGCAAGTGCAGTAAAAAGAAGTGCAGGGGGAAAGGACTGGGAGCGGGGAGGTGCCGGTCAGGGGGAAGGGATAAAGCTAGGGTGGGAGGGAAGTTTGGGGCAGAGTGGAGGCATACAAGTGCAGGGAGGGGAAGAGGGGAAGTAGGCCCCTGGGACTAGGCAAGTGCTAAGGGGAGGCTAGGTGAGCAAGTGCCAGGGGATGCAGGGAGTGAGGGCCACATGTTAAGTGGGAGGACAGGGGTAGACCATGCTCTGTAGGGATGCACACCCAGCCAGGCTAGTCCGGGGAAGGGGACCCAGAGGGGCAAGTGCAGGTTAGGGTGGGGGGGTAGTGGTCAGGGATACCAGGGTGCTGGGGTAGACTGGTCGAAGAGGGCCTGGTGCCCTGAAGGACTTGGAAGGGACCACGCCGCCACTCAATGCGGCAGAGGGGAGCATTAGCACAGGAGCAGGAGAGGGAAGGAATAAGAGTAAAGGAGGGTCTTCACAAGCTTCCGGAACGCAAAGGAGATCCGGCTCAAGCTTGAGAGGGGCAGGGAGGCCGTTCCAGAGGGAGGCTCCTGCCGAGGGTAGAGCTCTACCCCCCCACTCTCTGCTTGGAGAAGCATCTGATCTGCAGAGAGTTGGAGATAGAAGACCGAAAGGCTCTAGCAGGGAAGTATTTGGGGAGAGAGAGTTGGATGTAGCGTTGTGACCTTGATCATAGATCTGTTAGTTTCATTAATAGTGTGTTCATGAGCAACATCACTTTCACTACATGAGTTAATGTCATTACTCCTGGTGTGTTTGGATATGTTTTATAATTAACTAGTTATAATCATTTCAGGCACATTGTTATACCCATGTTAAAAGGTCTTTCTTTAAATAAATTATCACGTCTCTGGTTTTAAAAAAAAATGTACAAGTCCTTTCTGCATTTGTGCCTCCCTTGCAGGACTCCAAGAGTTAAATGTATGGAGGAAGCCTTGAGAATAACGGGACCCGATGCAACCGATTTAAGGTAAGTCTCATTAAATTACCCTTTCCAGAGGTCTCTGGATTAGTTTGTAATGTTACAATGCGATTGGGGGCGGGGGGAAAGTTCAACGAAGCCCAACAGCTTTGAATCAGAGAAAGTTAAGAATCCTTACAATGGGGGCCGTAAAATTAATTGTAAGACTGCACGATTTAGTCCCTCATAGAACCAGTGCGGTAACGGGGGCCGATGTGCCTAGCTATTTAAAGTTATTTGTTGCTGACCTCATAACCTAGTATGTGAAGTGAAATCTAACGCAGGTCTTTTATGGGTAGTTATTTTTATTTGATTCCTTTATGATTTCAAGAAAACATTCACAAAAAATAGATTTACAATAATACAGTTAACACCATAAAGGGCCAATTTTGTACACAAAGGTTTGTAAAATACACATTATTCAATAATTTTAAACCTGGATTTTGCAATTTATGCCTCTCCTGATGTTTTGGACAACTGCCACCCCCCCAGCCAGCATAGTCCATGGTGAGGGATTATAGGAATTGTAGCCCAAAACTTTGCGAGAGCCACACTTTGCAGAACCCCTAGTTTAAAAGCATTACTAATGTTATCTATACACCATTCATTATGATTGGAAAATCGTTATTACCAGGGGTAAACATTCTCAAGTTGCAAGCTACAAGCCATGCATACAAAGTTGCTCGCCCCCTCAGTTCTCCACAATGAGGGAGCACCTCATTTTATACTTGCCAAGAGTCAGCTATCACTTGCCAGTGGTTAGTTCACATTTTGAGGCTTAGTTATTACATCACTTCCACAGATGCTTGATACTTTTCCAAAATTCAATAATGGCAAATACTAGCGCAATTTGCATCCTGCTCATCTGCCGAGTCCAAAAGTCCCCCCTCCTGTTTTGCTGGCGTCTGCGCTCCTGGTCCATTGACTGGCAGTGCGCCTTGTGAGTTGTTTGCTTCCTGCTTTAGCCTTCCACTGTGTTCGGCTGCTCGAAACAGATAAGCAGTGAACTTCTCCCGACCTGACCGTGCCCGTTGGCCTCTGCACTGTGCTTTGCAATCTGCTTGCCTTCGTGGCTGTGTTGGTCAGGCACCTCTAATCGTCATAATTGTTCTTTTTATAACATGCTTAATACGAGCAAGTGGTTTCTAAGTGCAGGTTCAGGATTTTAACCTCTGTTGCGCTGCGTTTTCTTGCTTCCAAGACATACACATTGCCCCGAGCTATCCTTCCTCCCCAATCTCTGGCTCTCTAGTTCGCTCCAATTCGGTTCACCTGTGTCCTTTTCAAATGTCCCGGTCTTTCTCTGCAGTTTCCAAGGACTATCATGCACCGTTGGCGTATCGTGTTCAGTCATCCTCATTGCTACATCCCTCTTCCTCATCTCAGTACCAAAAAGGAGGGGGAAAGGTAAAGGACGTTCTGGGCTAGAAAAACCTGGGAAGTGTATCTCTATATTACAATGAGCCATGTAGCCATGTAGAAATGTTGCAATGGCACATGGGCGTCACTAAAAGGTATGAATGAAGGGTTGTCTTGATTTAGTGTTTTCCTGTCTCCCTGGAGCTTATCCTCTCCCATGTGTTCCTCCCGCATAAAGCCACCCCAGGGCCAGAGTCATGTAGATTCTTTCTTTCCCTGGCCACGTAAGTGAGGCTTCCTTCCAGGGAATCAGTGACAAGGTTGTGAGATTCTTCATAACTCTTTCGTCTTATTTAGTTCACGCATAACATTTTGTGAATCCATAGTCTAATCTACATTGGATCCAATTGAGATCATAAACTCTATGCAGTTTTTGTCAAATTGCATAGTAATCGGGTAACTCGTTAAACACCTCTTTCCATGTAATCATTAGGGAATTGTGTTCAGCCACTCTAAAAAGTATGTAAAAATGTAATTTACCCAGCTGTGCTGGAGTATATAATGATGACAAATTGAATATCATTCTTATAGCCTGAATTGGTGTGGACTTGGGTAAGCCTAATGGAGATTTACAAATTCACCCATCTGTGTTAAGCAGCCAAAGCATACAGATGTAGTTCTTTGTTCATCCCATACAGGATCATGGGACAATTGTCCACCATCGGGTTCGCTATTTGAAGATTTTAATATATCATTAAGCAATAATTATGAACAAGCATGGAGCAAATTTGGGGAGTGCTGTGACCCGATTCTTGTTGAAATGGACTCAAACAAACTTACATTGATGGAAAGGCCCGGTGAAGATCTACAACAAAATGAAAATTGTAAAATGGTGAAAGCTATACAGAGAATGTCATTGTATGAACTACAAAGGGAGCTGACCACACACCTGAGGAAATATAAGGAGATGCAGTCCTCCGTGATGAGATTTTCAGGGCCGAAATATCGTTGCATTTATATGCGCTTTCGTTTTAACTTGGTAGGCTCCCTACACAGGTGGGGTCCCGTAAAAGGGATCCCTTGGCATCAAAGAAATTATTTGGCTCTGTAAAAAGCCGGGGGAGGCAGAAACGCTAAAATATTGGCTGATTGGCTGTAGTGCAACACTAGGGCCGAGGAAAATGTGGTTGGGAAAGTTTGTAAGGAGATTAGAGGATTTTAAACTGTAAGAACGAGAAAATATTGAGGCTGAGTACCACAAAAGGAAATACACCAATCACGGGCTAGAAAGATTCACAAATCTTTATTCTGTACAGTTGCAAAGAAACACAGATAGCTATCTGGCTCTCAACACCCCGCAATGAGTACCAGCCCCTCAAAGAGAGGAGAGAGAGTGCTGGACATCTAAACATTCGTGCTTTTATACAGTTTTGAGTAATATTGTCCAGCCCCTCTTTGCATTAATAATCTGCGGTCTAGAGTTTGTGCCTAGTTCATTCGGTTCACATAATATTTTACAAAGGATTATACATTTTATATTTCCGCAGTGATACAATGACAACTTATGTTCCCAAATCATACAGCAAGCTCCCTTTACAAGTTGCATTCAATCGAGTTCAGCCTATGTACACGCTTGGCGTTTACATTTCATTGTGCCAGATGTGTATTCATGGATGAGGCTCGTTAGCACATCAATGCTAGGACAACAGTTCATGTATAATACAAGGTCTCATTACATTATCTAAACAGTCGGCCCTTGAACAGTCTAACCATTAACAGAACTCAAAGGTCGGGAGTTTGGTTGCAAGTTGAAAACACAGTCCACCATTTTAGAACAGAGAATATACGAACAGAAATCAAAATGGCGGATGATTCTAAAATGGCGGCAAAGTCGATCCAAAATCGGAACTTTGCAACGCGGTTTTCCTCATAGAGCGACTAGACTTGGGCCAATATAAATCAAAAGGAGGCACAATATGATTTCCGTTTAACAAATCCTCCTTTTGGCCTAAGCCAAGTGCTAAACTAAAAACGAGTCGCTTCACGAGTAACTCCACATTTCAATGTCCATAATCCTGAATCACATTCATCAGATATATCGATCGCCATAAGACCTGCGGCGGAAATTTCCTTCATCACAAATTCGTTGGTCATTCTTTCCGGTGCGTGTACCTTTGGTCCTAACGTTCCCATAGTCTATGCACAACATGCCCCTAACATTGAACATATGGCAGGAAGACATTGTATACAGCAATAGCAGCACAACAGAATACCCAGAATTATCAATAAGACAGAGAGAAGCTTCCATCCCCAAGATCGCAAGAAGTCCCAGAACCAAGTACTATGATCCCAGTTTCCCTCGGGAACATGTACTTCTGAACTCAGGACGTGCAGATTTTGTATTGCCTTAAAGATGGTCGGGGAGGAATCTGGTCCGAAAACACAGCACGCGGACCCCACTAATTTGTATACTCCACCACGCTCAGCCAAGATGAGGTCTAATACCATCCAGTTTTGTAGTGCCACTAATCTGATTGCCTTTTGCTCTAGAGTCATGTTATAGAGTATGTCAGTGGTCCGATTGATGGTTTTCTCCAGTACTCTTGCTAGTCTCCTGATAGCCTCAGAATTCATGATTTGCCCCCAAAAAGGTACAAAGGATTTTGCTACATCGCCCAGAACTTGTGACAGAGTAGCACCATTCTCGTCCCGCTTAGGACGAGCCCTAGAGATTTCAGCGGTACTGGCTACATATACCCCTGGTAGCAGAATTCCCAAATAACAAGTTCCCTGCCAATCCCTAGGTAGCCATGGATATCCTTAATTACCGCAAACGAAGTAGACAGGTTCGCCTGCATACAAAGGTCTGTCCTCACTGGTCAAGTTTGCAACACTAGTGCAACCCTTGAAATCGCCCATTAACGGAGTACTATTCCTTTGTATTCAGAAAGAAACTGAGTTGGGGCTATGGTGAACAGTGTAAGAAGGTGGCGTGGCATCCCTATTACCTATAGGAGCCATCTTAAAAGAAATCAGAGATTGAAAAGGTCGGGACAGTCTATCAGAAGGCCTAATAGAAGCAACATTAAGCTTGCTCCTATTTGCGAAGAGTGAGCATCCCAGAGGCGTTAGGACTCGCCTTTCAAATTCGTCCCATCAATGTTCCCTGAGATGCTATCATTCCATCGGCCAAAGAATAGTGCCCGTAGAGAAGCATAACATGCAGTAACTAAAGGCAAAGGATGATATCCTTTGCCTTTAGTTACCAGCCCAACCCTTTTTCCCCATGTTGCGGCAAAAGGGAGCAAATCCAGCAGTTCGTTCTGTTCAAAATGGCATGAGTTGCGTTCATTATAAGCAGTAATGTATTATTATGATAACTCTGTCTATGTTGAGAGTCTCTAGGAGATAGTGTGCAGGTGCACAAAAGGTGTAGATACAGTAGGAACATTCTCAGTAGGCAAGAATGTTTCAAGCGGGCGTACTTCTTCCATATACCAAAATCCTAAGGCAACTAATACTATGAAACTGGTTAACACAATTACTAGAAGACAATACGTCTTGAAAGACCATGTATTTGATCATCCATTGTCATTGTTGGCCACACACAATTGTTTGTACCGCACAAGTAGGGTCGATAACAGGCATTGTTCCTTGAAGCTCTTCTCCGATAAGTTCCTGTGAAAATCTCCATAGTCCGTTTGCTGGTGATCTCCTATTCACGTGATTTCTTAGTCTTTCCCAATCCCCATCCACCTACTTTCCTTCAGCCCAGAAAGTGGCAAAGGACAAGCTCTGTAGTTGTTCCCCTGTGGGCACAGTCGTATTCATACAGTGTGACTAGTGCCGTGGACGCAGATTGTACCTTGTGACTCCTGGTACCGTGTGATCTGTGAACAGTGTGTCATTGCTTCCTGATGGAAGTGATGAATTTGCAGCAGAATTAGACAAATATGCAAAAGGATCTGCAGAAGAGTGTGGAGACAAAGCAGCAGTTTCCCCAGGCCCCGCGGGCTCAGGGAGTGTCTCTGGAAAACACCCTCAGTGCTGCTCAATGCTGAATGATCGCTGGGAACAGAGCAAGTAAGTTTCTCCTTATCATCTTTGTTGCGTGGCAAAGGGAAAGGTATCCTCTTGACAGGCAAGGCGTGGATCCAGTGATGCTTCCCCGCTACTCATATGGCAGTCTGTGTGGCCAATATGACCTGATTGGGGCCCTCCAACGCGGTGCAAGACAGGATGCTCTCTCAAACGATTTAGTCAGCACCCAGTCACCAGGTCGGATGCTGTGACCTGGCCCCTCGAGCTTCTTGCACCTGTTGATGAATCAAATACAGATTTTGAGTTAACCGTTCACAATATTCAGAAAAAAGTATGTGCTCTATATCCCTCAAAGCCCTAGGCTTAGGAAGATTCCAAATGTTAGCTGGCCTCCCCATCACCACCTCGTATGGGGAGAGCCCAGTCCTAGTCTGCGGGGTCGTGCCTATAGAGAGTAACACTATCGGTAAGGCGTCTGGCCATTTGAAATTGGTGCCGGTACGCGTCTTAGCAAGTTTTTTTCTTCAAGATTCCATTGTGCCGCTCTACCAATCCAGCACTCTGACCATGTCTGGCCGAATGGAACCGTTTATCGATCTGTAATCCTGCACATATTTGCAGAATAAACGCAGCGATAAAGTGGACCATTGTCCAACTAGATGACCCTCAGCAAACCAAACCTAGGAAAATATTCCTTAAGCATGGTTTTCGCTGTTGTCATTGCTCTGGCATCTTTTACTGGAAAGGCTTCAACCCATTTACTAAAAGCACACATAACAACCAGAATGTATCTGAGATTATTACAACGCTCCATTTCAATAAAGTCAAAGTGAATTACCTCAAAAGGAACAGAAGGTGGACCAAAACTACCCCTTGATGTTGATGTACCTTTCCCCACATTGTGCTGTAGACCGACCATACAACTCTGGACAAAACGCTCAGCAGTTTTCGGGACGTTAACATTTACCCAGACAGATTCTAACATTTTGCCAATTTTCCTAGCGCATATGTGAGTAGGACCATGAGCCATTGAAACCATCGTTTTATGTACACGTCTGGCAGCATCCATTTTCCCTCTAAATTATCCACCCAGCACCCATCATCATCCAACCTCGCCAAGCCCTCAGCCCATTGCATAGTTTCCTCTAGAGTGGCATCTGCTTGGATATTCTTTATGGAATCAATTCCTTCAACTATAGTACAGACATTTGTGGCTTCCCTTGTAGTGTACATATCTGAATAGAGACCAGTAGCAGTTTGTTTGGCTATCTGGTCAGCGAAAGCATTCCCTTTTCCTACATCGTCTATGATTTTCTGATGTCCCAAGCACTTCATAATTGCTAGCTGAGTGGGAAGTGCAAGCGCTGAGAGTAGCTGAACTATCAAGGTGCCATATTGGATCTTCGTTCCATGTGAGGTCAAGAAACCTCGTTCTGGCCAAAGTCTACCGAAGTTGTGAACTACCCCAAAAGCATACTATCAGTATATATGTTTACTTTAAGCCCTTTGGAAAGTTCACAAGCTCGAGTCAATGCAATAATCTCTGTGGCCTGCGCGGAGTTATGCGAAATTCTTTTGGTTTCCACAATCGTGCTTAGTGTAGTGATGGCATAAGCAGCAGTGGATGTACCATCCGGAAGTTTGAAACAGGAGCCATCGCAAAACAGCTCCCCTTGAGGATCATTCAAAGATGTATCTTTCAAATAAATCCTGACTTTAGTTTCTTGCTCTGTGGTATAAAGGCAGTCATGTGACATTTCATCACTGCAAGCAATATCTTGTGGAAGAAGTAATAATTCAGCAGGATTCAGTACACAACATCTCTTAATTTGTATATGCGGTGCAAACCAGATCAATTCATATCTCGTTAATCGTGCGGAAGTCAGATGTTGTGTTTGCGTTCTATTTAATAAAACGTCTACAGAGTGAGGTACCAACAAGGTTACAGCATGGCCTAGGATCATACCCTCGCTCTGTTTTACAGACACAGCAGCAGCAGTGACGGCTCTCAGACATCTTGGCAAAGCACATGCAACAGGATCAAGGGTGGAGGAAAAGTAACCGCACAGCCTATTCTTCCCCCCATGTTCCTGCGTTAACACAGCCAAAGCACATCCATCACATTCATGCACATACAACTCAAAGGCCTTTTCATGATTTGGTGTGCCCAAAACCGGTGCTGAACACAGTGCGGTCTTGAGCAAATCAAGCTTTCTGGTGTTCCAAGTTCCACAGCAATGGCAAAGAAATGCCCTTCTTTGTCAACGCCAACATTGGTTTGATCACTAGTGAAACGTTTGGGATCCACTGCCTACATTAAGGAGCCATTCCTATCAAGGCTCTGACCTCCTTCTGTGTATTTGGGACAGACATGCTAGAAATTATTTTAATTTGTTCAGGTGTCAATCTTCTTCCCTCCTTTGACAGGAGATAGCCTAAATAGGCGACCTCCTGTCGACAATATTGAAACTTTTTCAGTGAAGCTTTATGTCCATGCTTTGCTAAATGAATAACCAGCAACACGGTGCCCTCCTTCCAAGCACTTACTGAGGCTGCAGCTAAAAGAAGGTTGTCGATATATTGAAGCAATGTACAAGTAGCAGGCAACTCAAGTGTATTGAGCTACTCTTTCAAAGCCCTACTGTAAATGCTTGGACTTTCCGTGTATCCCTGTAGCACACGGGTGATTGTAAACCAGCGTCCCCCTAGGGTGAACGCAAACAAGTATCTGCTATCTTTGTGTATAGGATTGCTAAAGAAGGCATTCTTAAGATATACAAGACTAAAATGAGTAGCAGAAGCTGGGATCATAGTTAATATCGTCGTCACATCAGGAACAATAGGAAATTGTGGAGCAACAACCTTGTTGATAGCGCGTAAATCAATAATAAAATGAAAAGGAATTGCATTATCTCCTTTCTTATACACCGGTAAAATCGTACTATTGCACAAACTTCCTGCAATTTCTTCAATTACCCCACGGTGTACAAAATCGGTAACTATACACTTCAAAGCTTGCTCACCATCAACCGAAATCTTATACTGTGGAATAAGTGGCAACTTTACTCCTGGTTTCAAAATGAATCTTACAGGCTCAATCTGTAAAACACTGACATTGTCATCAATCGCCCATAAACCCTCCGGAATGTCATTAAATTCCGGCGGCAAAGGTCTAATCGGAAACTGTGAGACAGAAAATTGCTGTGGTGAAATCGTCAAACGCGCTCCGTCCGAAGAACAATGAATTACTGCATTTAATTCCTTCAACAGATTCAATCCCAGCAAATTCTCACCACAGTTTGTCAAAAGAGACGGACAAGGATCCGTGAATGGACACAGTGAAATCGGTACCGGCAGAGAAACCGGACTAACTACTGGTGTACCAGAAAACCCTACAGAAATGTTAGTTTGCCCTGACAGTGGAATGTCTGGAACCCGTGAATGGTCAATGGAACACTTCTGTGCTCCTGTATCTATCAAAAATAGATGTTTCCTATTTCCCACTATCATTTCAACGTAGGGACCTTTCTGATTAACGGGAATAGGCGTTGGTTCCAAACCCTGCTTCGGGCAATCCTAGCAGAACAATATATCATCGAAGGGAAGGTCTTCCGAGAGATAAGCAGTAGAAGGATGATCAAAAATATTTCTATTATCCATACTCGGTGGCTGATTGTCTTGCGAAAAGGACTGAGAATTCTGTGAAAACTGGCTTCTACCAGTACCCCCAGCCCCTGGGTGGCCTCTGGATCGTCTACCCATGATACCAAATGTGCTATTCGACCTCTGCTGGAGGATCAGGCATTGTGCTCGCCAATGACCCTCTTGTCTGCAATAAGCACATTGGTTCGCATGCACAGGACCCAACGGCACATTACCTTGTGGAACATACTGCCCCCTAAACTGTGTGCTACCCCCTCTAGGACCTCTAACAATCTGTTGCAACAACATCTTAGTTTTCAAGTCTCCCTTTTTCTTTTCAGTCCTTTCCTTCTCATTATTGACTCGGTTTTCATAATACTGAGCCATATGCAATACTTCAGACTGAGACTTAGCTTGCCAAGCGCTCTCAGAAGTCATAATTTGCGACTGGATGTCGGGTAACAATCCACGCACAAATTTGTCCACAAATAATTTGTTTTCCAGACTCTGTGCTTAAATCTTGACCACTAAAATCTGAAAATACTTATTCAAACCGATTAAAGAATTTGGTAGCACCCTCAGATTTTCCTTGGATGCAAGCAGTAAGTTTGTCCCAGACAATCCTTCTCTCAGGAATTAAGGCCTTCAGTTTTGTCACTATTCTATCAGGCAAAGTCAGTATCATATGTGGTGGTCTCTCACCAGCTTTCCATTCTCTATCTTGCCTAGCCAAATTATCCCATGTGTCCTCTAACCCTGGTACATCGTCTGTTTCCACAAATCGGCAGGTAGGAGCACAGGAAATAGCAAGTCTATATCACCCAAAGTGAATACTGACGACTGCAAGACAGATTCCATTTCTTTATAAAACCCTGTCGGATTCTTCCTAATATCTGGGATGGATTGTCTAATGGTATTCACCTCCTGTCTTGAGAACCGGACATGAACAAACTGCGATACATAATGTGCATCAATGTCATAGGCGGCTACACGAGGTTGCAGCATTAGCCGGGACCTCAACTTTAGGGAAAAATGTCGGAGAAACCTCTCTCATAGGTAACTGAGAAATGGGCAACTCTGAACGCTTACCAAGCAACAGAGCTAAATCGAGCGCTAAAGCAGCTGAAGGAGTGTCAGACGAAAAAGCTCTCTTATAAATAAACAATAATTCTGCGGAACAACAAATCTTTCTTTTTATACATTCATCCTGCAGGTATTCTACCATTACCTGTGTCACTTTCCTCTGCATTTCTGGAGTATACTGACTATATACGTATCATATACTTCTACGGGAGATATTGACATGTCTGAAATCCATCTGAGTGCATCTCTTGTGCAAATTCGTGTTTCTTCACTCATTGATTTACAAGGAGGAAAGAACCGTTTCTGTACAAAAATAGCGCCCAAACTATCACTATCTATTTCATCATACCGTAACCTTTCTAACTCCCTTCTATAATTAAAAACCCTCTCCACGTGCTCATATATTTTCTCCGCAGTATCTCTTGAATATGCTAGAACATTCCCATCCCTCAACCCTTGTGGGATATCTTCATCATTGAGTTTGTTCCACATTACAGATAAATGAATTCCCATCCCTTCAATAAAAACAGTTTTCTCAGGAAAACCTTCTAGATTAGAGAGTGTAGCAAAAACATCAGATTTTTCAACTTTCTCAATGCACTGTCTAGCCCATACATTCAGATCTCGCTTATTTTCTTTAGACACTGTATTACGAGTTAAAATGTTCGATCCCACTCCCTTATCGTCTACAAGCGGAGCAGAACTACTTGGAAGAGAAAGAGTAGACAAATCTTGCACACTAGGTAACGAAGGTACTAACACTGGTGAAAAAGACAAATCTACCAAACCCGTGGCAGCAGGCAAAGGCAGAGTTACAGGTGGAGGAGCAACAATAGGAAGAGTAGCAATAGCTAGTGGCGGAGGAGTAATAAGAGGTGCAGGAATTACTATGGGAGGAGGAACAGCAGGACGAGGTAAAGGAACAGGAATAGGTACATAAGGAGGTGGCACAGTGGCACCAGGCCTTCGTTCATTTAAAAGCTTATCAATCAGTTCATCTGACGCATGGAAATCTTTAGACGGTTATATTTTCTGGATTCCAAGTTGAAAAGCCCTATCCATGTTTCTAACAGACTGACTGTTTTTGTTGATCATACAATAACGCTTTCTCGGCGTTCGACATATGTCGGCGCGCATGTTTCTCTCTACTTTTAAGCTGCTGCATATCTTCTTTTTTCCAATTTTGTAATACATCAAATGCTGCAGGTCTAGCTTTTTTCTTTAATATAGATTCTAGATATTCTACACGAGAAATCTCAAAGCTACCATTGATTGGCCACTGAAGTTCGGAAGCATGTCTAGTTTGTCTGTGCCAAATATCGTTGAACACTATACTACCAATGCCGTACTAACAGTACATAGCACATGCCGGGGACCCCTGCTGTGGTGCCGGATGGCCAAATTCCAAAGATTGTCTGTCTCTGCCGAATAATGCCCTGAAACAGGCAGACAATTTCTCATGCATATCAGATTTCTGGTGTTACCTGGTAATAATTGTACTCGCGAGAACAATGCGCCAAATCAAATATCAGGATACTTAGGAATCGGGGCACGACTCACCTGATCAAAGGAGGTCCGATCGGATTACTAAGGACAACAAAGGACCCTTGTGGTTGGTGATTTCGGCAAAACTGCCTGCCTCAATATATGGACCCTCGTCAAGATGTCTCAGACTGCATGCTCACCATCCAGGGATCGGGTTGTGCAGTACTGTTGAGGTGTCACGTCTCATCCAAAAAGGGGCCCGCTTTCTCACCGTCCGATCCCAGTCCGATAGCCGCGTCAACACTTCAACGAGATAGCATCAATCTTGAGGGTCCCTGTTCGGGCACCATCTGTAAGAAAGAGAAAATATCGAGGCTGAGTACCACAAAAGGAAATGCACCAATCACGGGCTAGAAAGATTCACAGATCTTTATTCAGTACAGTTACAAAGAAACACTGATAGCTATCTGGCTCTCAACACCCCGCAATGAGTACCAGTCCGTCAAAGAGAAGAGAGAGGGAGTGCTGGACATCTAAACATTTGTGCTTTTATACGGTTTTGAGTAATATTGTCCAGCCCCTCTTTGCATTAATAATCTGCGGTCTAGAGTTTGTGCCTAGTTCACATTCGGTTCACATAATATTTTACAAAGGATTATATATGTTTATATTTCCACAGTGATACAATGACAGCGTATGTTCCCAGATCCTACAGCAAGCTCCCTTTACAAGTTGCATTCAATCGAGTTCAGCCTATGTCCCCGCTTGGCATTTACATTTCATTGTCCCAGATGTGTATTCGTGGATGAGGCTTGTTAGCGCAGACAATGCTAGGACAACAGTTAATGTGTAGTACAAGGTCTCATTACATTGTCTAAACAGTCGGCCCTTGGACAGTCTAACCATTAACAGAACTCAAAGGTCGGGAGCGTGGTTGCAAGTTGAAAACACAGTCCACCATTTTAGAACCGAGAATCATACGAACAGAAATCAAAATGGCAGATGATTCTAAATGGCAGCAAAGTCGATCCAAAATCAGAACTTTGCAACGTGGTTTTCCTCATAGAGCGACTAGCCAATATAAATCAAAAGGAGGCACAATATGATTTCCGTTTAACAAAACAGTGGAGTCATGTGCACTAGGTTCTTGTATGGATACTCAATGACCATTGCTTTAGTGAATATTTTAATAGTGATACACAAAACATTTGGGGAAAATGTTTTTCTCGATTAGTCCACCATAATGAAGTAGGGAAGGGAGTAATTTGTCAGATAGGTGGAAAATGTAATCTTGATGATAAGAAAGGGAGGCCATGATAGGTATATGGTATGTTATTATATTGTGCTGAATGAATTAATGTCTGTCATGTTTGTTTTAGAATGTTGTGTCTGAAGTAATTTATTGCTATTTGTAATTAACTTAGAGTTGTGAAGTATAAAGCTTTTAATAAACTATAAACACAAAAAATATAGACCGAGGCACTGCCATAGATATGCCACTTCAGCATTGTATGGCCAGATTATGCTAATTTTAGCTGCATGTCGGGTATTGTCATAGGAAAAATAGATATTGCTACATTGCCAGTTGCTGCTATAATACAGTATCCAAAAATCCAATAGATGGAAGTCGCTTTCAGGGCACAGGAGCATTTATGTCTTGTTTTTAATATAGCACTTTCGCCAAAGTGCTGTAAATAGCACATATTTACATATAATGATCATCCCAACCAAAGTTGGTACTCATGTATCAACTTCAGAAGAATGAATGATGGAGTTGTTCTTGCCAGGATTTGAACTTGTGACTTGCAGATCATTCATAGATCGCAGCAGTAAGCGCTCAACCCGCTGAGCTATCTTACCGCTATGTTATTTAAAATGCCACCATAAGAAAGCATCTCAAAACTGGCTGCACAATCTGGGCCAGACATGTAATAACACTTAACAGGTTTGATGTAGCCTTGATGGTGCACAGTGAAAAATGCCTTCTCCCAGTAAGACATACACCTATCGTGTTTACTTATCATAGCTGCTCAGAAAACTATACAAGGCCACAGTAAGGACTGGCTGCACCTAAAGGTCAGTCTCGCCAAATAGTTGCACTCATTATGATTGCTTTATCAAAGATGCCCAGTACAAAATGTCAAGCCACAGCAAGAAATGGCTAGTCTAGCTACAGCAAAATGCTACTCTAGGCACATAATAACACTTCTGATGTTTACTTACTTATAGATGACCAGAAAAATATGCCATGACACAATTACTAGATTGACTGCACCCAAATGCCAGTCTAGACCGGTAATAACACGTATCATGCTTACTTTATAATAGATGCCCATTAAAAATGTCATGCACATTAAGAAATTACTAGACTCGCTGTACCAAACTGTAAGTCTAGCTACTAATAACCTATCATGCCTGCTTTATCATGAATGCCCATTACGTGATAGCGCACCCCCTTCTTGCCCCACCCTTCTGACACGTCCACTCTCCCTCCCACTCTCCTCCTCCAACCTCAAAATCAGCCACTTTGCCCAGAAATACCTCCACGCCCCTCTTCCTCATCCTAATACTTACGTGTGAGGCAAAGTGCTTCATGGGCAAGTACTGGGACTTGGAAGAGTAGGACCTGGAGTAATGAAGATTACCGATAAGTAATCTAGGTATTGAGCACAAGCCCATCATTCACATACTCATTTACACTGCACACATCCACCATTCACTCACACATCCAGCCACCCATACATCAAGCACTCACACACATTACATAATATATCATACACACCCTTTCATGCACACACATACATTTACCGAAAAACCTCCCACTTTCTTTTTCAAAATCCGTTGCTGCTCTGAGTAATTCCTCTCCGACTGCTGGCTGGGCTCTGTGTCTCCCATGATCCACGCATGCAGGACCTGCCATTTGCAGAGCAGGGAAGCCAGACCGTTCCATGTCCTGTGTGTGGAGGGTGGGGCGAAAGGGTGTTTATTATTTTATTTTTTTTGGGTCACTCACTGAAAAAATAAATGATTGTAAAGAGGGCTCTCGTCTGAGAGCCTTCTTTACTTTTGGTTTCTCTCTGCCCCTGAAACGCTCAGGTCCCATAGGAGTTGCCACGGGTAGCAGTTGCAACCCCCAGTTGACGTCCCTGCTCTTGTAGCGGCTATTAGCAGCATTGGTACATCTGATGGAGGTATTAGTCAGTAGTTATGCTGCTCATCACGCATACCTTTTTTGTATATAGGGTTCATCAAACGTTATTCCCTGCCTTGAAGATTTTACAGTATTTCCATACAGAATAGCTGAACAATCTGACAATGGCAGTGATTTGGCTATTTATTATGACATTTGCAAAGCCATTACCGCCGGACCGCAGAGAACTTTAAAGTTTTAATAATTATAACAATAACTATATTCAAAAAAAGAATCCCTCCAATTAGGGAGGGAAAGGAGACTCTCCATCTCTATATATTTAATTTTTCTATATACTATAACCAAACATGTTCTTTTATGGTACTGGTTGGCACATCTCCAGCCTCCCTGTTTCAATGAACTAACTGCCAAAAACGCCTAGTATAATTTGTTGCCGATATGTGTAGCATGTCCATTTAACATCATTATGCATTCTCTTACTCCATTTTAATAAATTAAATATTTTAATCCATTGGCGTTTTTTAGCAAACATATGCAACGATAAATAGCAAACCTTTGATAACTTTTTAAATTGCAGCACACCTCAATCCTCTTTGCCACAGTCTGATTTGGAATGTTTCACCTTGTTAGCCTTGCAATGTACCTGCAAACCTGAGCCTTGAATAAGGAATCGTACAACCCAGGCTTTAATCATTGCTGAAAAACAGCAATAATGAGTTCGTAATTATGGCTCGGAGTGTTCCTCTACATAAGTAATAGTGTTTTTTTTTAGTACTTCACACATTTTCTCTATTTTTGTACATCCACTTGATTTAACTTCTAGCACTGTTGACATTTACAGCTCCAACAGTTTATTTGGTTGGAGCTGAAATTGTCAGCATAAGGAAATAATGATCATGCCCATCAATGTAGATGATATGAAGTAATTCAACCTGTTTAAGTACCACGTGTGGTGTATAAAGTAGAGCACAATTTTCCATTACTCCAGGTTTACACTCCTGGGATGTCCCCACTTGTTCTACCATTTATCATGTAGCAATCCTGCGCTTTAAGGTACTACCAAGTCTCCCATGTTATTTTGTTTCATATGTGCTTTTCTATCTCTACCTCTGATCCCGCTGTCTCAATAAAATAATGAATGCAATGCACAGGACATTTAGCATTTAAGTCACCATCTATTCATTTTATTGGATGTATTCTGCATTTTCAGGATTCAAGTAGTGATGTCAAGGATTTTATTATATTGAGAATTCTCTTTTTCTCTGGAGGATTGTAGATGTTAGTAATCAACCATTCCTTTATAACTCTGGCTGCACTCAGTTTCACATAAGTTAAACATAGTCACAGCTGAAGCATAAGCAAACCGATTCTCCATTACCTTTTTTTAAAAAAAGTTATTAATAATGTATACATTTCACAACAGTACAGTTTAAAAAAAGAAAACGCCCCAACAACCCCAAATACAATGTCAGTGCAGGTCTAAAAATCGACTCCAAATTGCCCTCAATGTCCTCTTTTTCTGGTGATTGTATATCACCCTTCCAATATCAGCAAGTTTTGACATTTCATCCAGACAATCCTCCTCATTTGGAGATACCCTTGACTTCCATACTCTCAATATACATTTTTTGGCCATCAATGATCCACGGAACAGCCACTTCTTTTGGGTTATGCAAAGGTCATCTAACATTTAATAATCTTGAAAGCTACAAAATCAAAGTCCAAAGAAGATCTCAATAAATTGTGCAAAGTTTTCCTCAAGAATTCTTTACCCTGACACATTGCCAAAGCATATGTTCCAATGTTCCCACTCTGTGGGAGCAACCCCAGCAACTATCCGACTCTGACATTCCTCGTTTGTACAATCGCTCTGGTGTTCAATAGACCCTGTTCAAGATCTTGATCATTCCTCCAGGCTCGCAGGCGATAGACGCATATTCTTACATATTCTCATTCAAGGCTCCTCTGACATTGTGCGGGGCAGTCTCTTCGTCTACTCCTCTAAGTCAACATTCCCTTTACCCTTAGTTACAAGCAATGTGTAATATTTAGTTGCTAAATGACTCTCCGCCTTTGCTAATGCATTCAGACTAGCAAAGTCTATTTCCCTCTCCTCAGAGATTTCTCCAATTGCCCTTTTCAATCTATTGAATTCACTTGCCATGCAATTCTGTATCTGCCATGTTGCTCGTTATTTACCCAACGTCAACCATCTGCCGTTTCTCCTGAGGTCTCCTACCAATTTAACTCCTCAGAGAAACCAATCGGGCAAGAAAAGCATCTTATTATTCTGTTATTTCAGGATTGTGAGTCAAGGCGCTTATGAATTTGCTCCCAACAGGGACAACACATTCTTCCACGAAATACTTAAGTCTGAGGTCAGGTCTACCTTAGCAGCCCGATTCAGCTTAGTCGTTAAAATTGCCTTTGGTGATAATGGGCCCAACAGGCAAGCCTGGCTGTAAACGCAAGATAATATGCCTGAAAAAGTTTGTAACTTCCTGATGTAATTGCAGCTTCCAGAGTTTCATTGTAGGTGGCTTATCGTCTCAAAGGAAACTGCAGGAGAACAACAAATTCCTTACTTATTTTCGCAATATGCAACGGTAGCATGCTAAGCACATAAGTAATTCTTGGAGTTGAGACCGTCTTTAGAGCATTAACTTTCCTCCACAATGAAAGTTTCAGTAATTTCCATCTTTCCAAATCTTGTTTTAGACCCACGAACACAACCCTCATGTTCTGATATTATATTCTAAATCCTATTTTGTTAACCATATGCTCAAATATTTCATGTTATCTGGACACCATTTGAACCCCAAACTGGTGATCTGACTCTTCCTGACATTAACAGTGAGTGGTAATGCCTCACATTTCATCCAATTAACCTTCTAACCAGACCTAATATTAAAGTCTGCGATCAGCTCCATTATTTTTGGAATCGAGTTTTCTAGATCTCTCACACAGCTAAAAGGTTGTCTGCGTAAGCCACCATTTTTGACAAACACCACGTAACAGACACCTTGAATTTTCTCTTCTCATCGAATTGCAAAGGCTAGGGGTTCAATGGCTATCACAAACAATAGCAAGGACAAGAGGCACCCTTGTCTTGTACCACGTTCTATTCTAAAAGACTCAGATCTTACACTATTTGTAATCATGTCAGCAGTTGGATTAGAGTACAACATTACCCAGTTTTTATATAAGACCCTCCAAAGCCCATCCTCTCAAGTACTGCATATAGGAAGTCCTAGTTGACTCGATGAAATGTTTTCTCAGCATCCAAAGAAAATAATGCAGTATTGTCTTCGCAGCTATCAATCTTTGGTATTGTTTGTAGCAGTCTTCTCATATTGTTTGCCGCGTGTCTCCCCTTTATGAATCCGGTTTGATTCAGGTGAATCAAACCCAGCAGCAATTTCTGAAGTTTTCTTGCCATTGCTTTAGCTAAAATCTTATTGTCTGTGTTTAATAGACTTCTAGGTGGATAGTTGGAAGGCAAAGTCTGCGCCCTATCTTTCGTCAATATCAATTAAATAGACGCATGACGGGTACACTGAGCTAACATCCCCCGGAGCAATGACGTTAAGTACATATCACGCATAAGTGTAAAGACCAAATCGGGCATTAACCTGTAAAATTCCATTGGAAGCCCATCTGGTCCTTGGCTCCTTCCAGAGGTCAAACAAAAGAGTCGAATTCCTCAATTCCTCTGGAGTAAAGTCCTCTTCCGGTTATGCCCTTTCCGTATCTGATAGTATTCTCATTTGTGAATTTTCTCCAAATCCATGCAGATCTCCGGATACACTGGTTTCATTTGAGTAGAGATCCTTGTAATAGTTTCTGAATCCTTCATTTCTTTCTTTCGGATCGTACGTGATAGAGCCATCAAGCTTAGAAATCGATGGAATTGCTCTCTCTGCCCCTGTTTCTGCAAGCGATGAGCTAACCAGTGGTCGCATTTTTCAGTATGCGCACTTGATACGGAGTATGTTTCCGCTTTCTCTGACATTTCCTTATTCTATTCACTTTTAAGTCGGTGCAGCTCCCTAACCTTACTGCCCTTCTGGTTTTGCATCACTTTGAACTATCTCTAAATCTGTAAATCCAAATTATGCATCTCGTTAATGTTCTTCCGGCTGCTTGACAGCCCAATCAGCTGGCCTCTCATCGAGCATTTAAGGGCCTTCCAAACTGTCCTTGGATCCAGTTCACCCCTATGATTTACTTCAATGAAGTGGTTTGCTTCGTCAATCATTTTCTCCACTAACACTTCTTCCTCCAACAACATAATCTCCATATCAACTTAGTTACATTGTTAAATCGCAAGGACAATGTCATCTCCAATCGTACGTGATCTGATAAGCATATATTTCCTTTTTATTTTCTTCGGAAAAGCGATTTAATACATGTAAGTGGCTGGAAGATATTAGTCAGCTTTGTGAGGCTGAAAACAAACATTTCCTTAAAGTGCTCAACAAAGTTACTGTTTTTATATACAAAATTAGATAATTTACATAAGTATGCATATCCGTTATGTCCAACATTCCCGATTGTCTAACCCTATACAAAGAAATCTTTTTTTTTTTTTTTAAGTGTGTTCATGAAGGTTTTCTTTGGCAATTCTCTTTTTATACAATATGCTTCTTCAAAACATCATACACTTCAAAGCTTTTCCCCTTTCCCACCCCAAGTCCCCCTGCTCTCCCTAACCCATGAACTTTAACCACGGTCTGTGCTCTACTTGCATGGGGCGACCACATAATGTATGTTCTCAGTTCTGCCTTCTGACTTTCTTCTTCTACTATTCTTCCCTAGTTACGACACTTCTTATTAACCTAACTTCGCTATTACTTCAGGGGGGCTTGTTGTTGGTTGAGCTGAATAACTCCTGTATCAAAGCATTCCAGCTCATTATGTCATCGGAGCCTTCCCTCCTCCCCCTATGGATGGCCTCCTACCTCACAGCTGTTTCTGCTATTGACCACTTCCTTAGGTCTTCCCACCAACTATTGATATTTCGACCGTCTTGCGATTTCCATGCCATTGCTATCCTACTCTTTGCCAGTATTCAGGCCTGGTCTATTAGTTTATTTTTTGGCTTGGTAATCTTGGGGTGTGTAAATATCCCAAGGAGGCAAGCCTCCGGTGTCCATGTACCTCCTTTTATTCCACCCCACCCCAATCTGCGTTCTACCCCTTGCCAAAACTCTTGTGCTACTGGGCAGGTCCAGAACATACACATCATTCCTGCCTTGCTCGCTGTACATGGTGGGCATCCCCTGTCCTCAAGGACTGGGAGGTGTGGTGGGTGGTGTGGTGTCATGTATGCTCTGTGTAGTATATCAAATTGGGTAAATTTGAATCTGGCATTTCTTGAAACCTTTTATGGGTATAGCAGTGCTCCGTTCCAATCCTCATCTGTCAATTCCCTGCCCACTTCGGTATAGCCTCGAATAGTCCCTGATATAGCCTGGACACTACACTTCATGACCCCCTTCTGACGCATCATATAGCAGTTCAAATACATTATTTTTGTCCTGGGAGCCTTGTCCATTTCTTGTGCGTCTCGTATGGAATTTTGGAATACATCAAGAACTGTTCCTTGTGTGCCCCAAGTTTTCTATTACTTCTTGGAATGTACGAAACCTTTCTGGTTCGATCAGGTCTCCCACTAGTATAATCCCCTTGCTTTCCCAGCGCAGCCTCATCTGTTCCAAGTCATTGGTGTTTTTCCCCTGAGGTGGTAGCCAGTGGCACCTTGGGTGAGTAAGGATCTGCCATCTTTAGTATTGCCCTAGTTCTATCCCAGATCTTCCTGCCTACCTGCACTAGTTCCGAAGGATCACAGTCCCTCGCTCTTTTTAGCCATATTGCTTCCTTTAGTACGTATGGATCCATTCCTACTCCCGACAGTGTATGCTCCACATTCTTCTCGTCTGCTAGCCACCTTGCCACATGCTGTAGCTGCCCTGCCAGGTAATAGAGCTCAAAATTCAGAAGTCGCATGCCCCCGTCTACGTATTCCCTGTGCAAAATATCCAAGGCCACTCTGCGTCTGCCCTTTCCCCTTATGAATCCACCAATTATGGAGTTCAGCTTCCTGAAAAAGAGCGGTGGTATTAGGTATGAAACATTTACGAAGTAGTATAGTAAACAGGGAAGGGCCACCATTTTTAGAAGAGCTATGCTGCTTATTACTGAAGGGGGTAGCCGGTCCCAGACTCTTATAGAGTTTTCTAGTCCTTGCTTTTAATGTGTTCCGTTGATGGGTTTCTGCAGTGCTATGATAGATGTCTACTCCAAGGTACCTGAATGTATTTACTTTCCATTGCAGACCTAGGCATCAAAGTGTTGTTTCGTCTATTCCCACTAGTGGAGATATACAGGACTTCTCCTTGCTAATTGCTATTCCTGATAACTTCGCAAAGTTTTTCAGCACAACTAGGAACAACTCCAAAGTATCTTCCGGACTGCGCTCATATAGCAGCATGTCATCTGCATATAATGACAGGACATGGTGTAACCCCCTCCGCTTGTATCCCCATGTACCTAAATGATTTCCTTAGAAGCACAGAAAGAGGCTCCAGAGCCAGGATATATAGCATGGGGGACAACGGGCATCCTTGTTTAGTACCTCTCTGCAGAGGAGCAACAGCTTTGATATAAATGGACCTGTTGTTACTCTTGCTATTTGGTCTCAAGTAGCACACCTGGATCCATTTGTTAAACATTTCGCCCATCCCAAATCTTCTTAGGGTGGCTAACAGGCATTGCCACCTGACTGAGTCGAAAGCTTTGATTGCATCTAGCACTACCACTGCGTATCCCTCCGGCCTGTCTTGTGTCTGGTCAATGATTGCATGTAATCTCAGGTTTTCCGTCGTTGACCTATCTAGCACATAACCCGCCTGATCAGGATGTATTAGTGACCCAATTACTCTTTAGTCTATACGCCATAATTGTCGTGAGGATCTTAGTATCCTGATTCATTAATGAGATCAGACGGTACCATTCGCAGTGTTGCTCTTTTTCTGGGCTTCAGGATTGGGATGATAATGGACTCCTCCATGCTCTGGGGTGCGTAATAATTCTGGCGCTAGCCTACCTACAAATTCTGCATAACCCTCTGCTGGTAGGCCATCTCCCCTGGGGTTTTACCCGTGAGCAGTCCGAGTATAGCTTCTCTCACCTCCATGATCGGCTCCTCTAACATGACCTGCATCTCTGCGTTTAAGATGGGTAGGTCTATATCGGCTAATGTCTCTTCGATCTCTCGCATCTTGGTGTCTCCTGTATACTCATACAGGTGTCTATAAAATGTCGGAAGGGCTCATTGATTTCTCTATCTCCAAGATGCACTCCCGGTTATCCTCTCCCTTGCAAAGAACCGCTGGCATTCTCCCTGGCTTGTCTCCTTGCCCATGAATTTTCTCTGTGTATTTTTTGTAGCTGTACTTTCCCAACCTCTCCCATTGTGCTAGGCATTGTTGTCTAAGCGTGATAAGCTCCCTTTCCCTTTCTATGTTACCCCCTTTTCTTCCCTCTATCTGCTTAATTGCTGATCCTGTGGTTGTTA
This sequence comes from Ambystoma mexicanum, assembly GCF_040938575.1. Taxonomy (NCBI): domain Eukaryota; kingdom Metazoa; phylum Chordata; class Amphibia; order Caudata; family Ambystomatidae; genus Ambystoma; species Ambystoma mexicanum. Next base: position 204,923,901 of record NC_090926.1, on the reverse strand, counting down.
GCCCTCGCTCCAGCTCCTTTCGCAATCCCCCTGCTTTAGCGATGGCCGTTCCCCTTATCACTACATTAAAGGCATCCCAGAGGGTCTGTCCTCCCTCTCCGCTGCCCTCGTTGTATTCAAAGTATTCCTCTATTTGTTGTTTCATAGCTTCCCTAAAGGGTCCGTCCCGCAGGGTCTTGGCCCGGAGCTTCCATGTAGGTATCGGGGCTGGTTGGGTACTGATGATCCAGCCTACCATTATAGGTGAGTGGCCTGAAAGCGGTGTACCCTCGGATTGCCCTAGTTTATCTATTCCTGTGAGGAAGTAGTCGATACCTGTGTATATCTTGTGTACCCCCCGAGTAGAACGAGAATTCTGCCTTGGGGCCATGTAGCAACCTCCATATTTTCTGTAGGTCTAGGTCTCTCATGAGCTTGGTCAAGACCTTTCCAGGGGGGGACAGTGTCATATGTTTGCCATCAGACATATCCACTGAGGATTGATTGTACAATAAACGGCCCCTCTGCAAATCCAGGCCCTTCCCTTAAAGGGTGCCAGTCTAGAATATAGAGCTCGGAAGAACGTGGCTGCATTCTGATTAGGCCTTGAAGGATACGTTCCCTATTTGGGGAACTCTCGTCCCCTGCACACTGTTTATGGCTCAATAGATAAGGCCAACTTTTTTGAAAATTCTGACCATATTCTCGGGAAACTGTTAAGAAATGTATGTACCTATGTTTGCAAACAATTTCACAGTATTCACATTTCAATTATTTAGAGACAATAACTCTTAAAATTCTTTTCTTCAGATGTAATCTTTTATTGCCCAACGCATTTCGAGACTATATTTCTTCTTAAGGGGATGTGTTTTAGACAATATGTACAAGAAATGTTTACAAAAATATATACAATTGGAGTATTTTCAATATTTCATAAATATCTACTTATTGCTCCATTAAGCAAAGTAACAAAACTTCAAAAATTACTCATGTATCTGAGTTGGCATTGTTCACATAAAAATTGCTGATCTAGATCTCCTCTGTATGCTTACCATATTGTCATTTCTATTAATCGGCAAAACTGTAAAAATGAATGACACATATATTGAATACCTTTCCGCTACGATTTTTCAGTCCTGATAGCCTTGTACATTTTTATAACACTGCTACCTCCTATTATCACATCTGATGTATACTTAATAATCTACCCATTCATGTGTCCAGAGAACAGTTCTGATAAACAAGTGTTAACCAATCGCTAACCGGTCTTGTTTTGAAGAAGGAGAAGAGGACAATGTCCTATTCTTTCATCCGTGACCATGGCCCTCAACAAGTTGCAGGGGTTTCGATAGGAACCTGGTCACGGATGAAAGAATAGGACATTGTCCTCGTCTCCTTCTCTGGCTCCCAAAAAAGATTTTAAAAAAAAAAGTTAGTGGTAGTTTGTCTATTGTATAGCGCCTTTATCCCAATGTTATGTCCTAAAAGTGCTGTGGGTGAACGCCTTCGGTGGACCGACTTCTCTGCCACCTCCCCTGCCTACTCCTGTGCCTCTACAGTGCACCATGTAGGGCTAAAAAAAAAAGTCTATAGCAGTGTTGTCTCTGGGAAAGTAAACGGTTGCGAGTTTTTTGGGGGAGTGAATACAAACTCTCAGGATCAGGAGAATAACTCTTCCCACTGGAGTGCCCTTAGAGGTATGACCAGATCAGCTGTGAATGGAGTCTGCAGATGCAGGAGGCTCTGGAAGGCTTTGTGAAACTGTTGTGTGGGGACATCACGTGATCGCGGTCTTGCGAGATCTCATCCCAACGTGATCTCGTCCCAACGTGATCTCGCGAGCCCGCGCTCCACGGGGGAACGCTGGCGCGACGAGAGGAATGCTGGCAGAGCGCCAGACAGGTCGAGCTGGAGGGCGCTGCTCCCGATAAGGAGCCCAGTGATATGAGGCCCACCTGAGCCTACACAGACCACTTCCAGGGCATAAATCCAATGCCAAAGGAGACCTCATGGGGGCCCTGGAAGTTTACAGCGTGCAGTCCAACTACACACCTTGCCCCCAGTGAAGTAACTGGGAGGCCCAGCCGACACTGTGAGTACCTGCCACTGCCCAGCCCATAGACCTTTGAACACAACTGTTGATATATATAATAAAGGCAGTTAGAATCACTCCAGGCATCCTGTCGTCATTAGAGGCCACAACATAACGGGCGACGAGGATATCAGAGTACCCACGGACCCACCATGCAAGGCGCCACGCCGCCCCCTGCTTTCCTCCCCTCACCTGGAACCCCGCCAATTCCTTGGATGCAGTGGGAGCCCCTCTTCTCCATGTACCTGGAGGCCGTAGCCGGCACAGGATATGGCCCGGCCAGGAAGAAGGCTATGCTGCTGAACGCAATGGGGGTCGAGGGACAGCGCATTTTTGCCAGTTTAACAGCCATACAAGTGGACGACGACGACAACAAAGAGGCAACCCGTTGCATCGTAAAGCGGTTCACCAATAAGGAGAACGTGGTGCTACACAGGCTGAGGTTCTACACCCGTAAGCAAGAAGGGAGCGAACCGTGGACGACTACATCACCAGGATGAGGGAGCTGGCTTTGTTATGCGCCTTCAGTGATGACGCAGAACAAGTCATCTGCAACATGCTGGTCGTTCACACCAACTGCAGGAAAGTGCAGGACAAGTTCATACAAGAAAAGGAAGTGACCATTGACAAGGCCATCCAAATCGCCAGGGCCGAGGAAGAAACCTCCAGCAGGCGCAAAGAGGCGGGAAGTCATCTACCGGTACCCAAGCTTACGGCGCTGCAATGGAGAGGGCGCAGAGACAAGCAGTCCCATGACGGCCCCAGAGACAAAGGCCACAAGCAGAGGGATGTGCTGAAATGCTACAGATGTGCCAGCACCAAACGCCTGGCGAACGATCGTGACTGCCCCGCTAGGAATAAGGAGTGCTCCAAGTGCGGACGCATTGGTCACCTGGCCCCGGCATGCACGTGGCGGGAAAAAAACATCTCCCGCGTCGATGGCGACGATGACGAGCTTCAGGACAGACCGATGGTCATCATGGTCAACGCCCCCCATGCCAGGAGAGAAAAGACCCACTGCACCATTAAAGTGGACGGCATGGAAACACGTGTCATGGCAGACTCAGGATCAGACCTCACAATCCTCCCCATCGACACGTACAAGGAGATGATGGGACAAGCAAAAGTGGAGATCAGAACGACCAGGCAAAAACCGACGGTTTTTGGAGGTGCAACTGTCGACCTTCTGGGTTACATCAGAGCCCAAATTGAATTCAATGGGAGGTCTACCACCTCCAAGGTGTACTTCTCACCCAAAGGCCCAGCCGTGCTCGGATGGGACGATCAACACAGACTCCAGCACTCTGGAACAGGTACTCATGGTCTCCTCAGGTGCAGCGCAAAATTTCAAGGAGATTTTCCCTAGCCTGTTCTCAGAGAAACCGGGGAAAGTGAGAAACTTTTTCCACAAGATTCAGTTGAAACCCAATGCGGTGCCTGTGAAACATAAAGTTAGACCAGTGCCTGCCACGGCGAGACCTGCTTTAGATGCCCACCTCCGGAAGATGGTCGAAGAAGGTACCATTGAGACGGTGGAATCCTTCGAGTGGTTGAGTCCGGTGGTTCTAGTTAAGAAAAAATCCAGCAACGACCTCAGAATATGCATCGATCTGAGAAGTCTAAATCTAGAGGTTGTTACAGATAGCTTTCCGCTCCCAGCATCAGCGAAATTGTCCTCATGATGAAAGAGGCGGCAATCTTCTCGAAACTGGACATGCGCCGTTCACCAAATTCCACTACACAAATCTTTGCGCCCCCTTACGGCGTTCATAACTCCTTTCGGCACATTTCAATACACCCGCATGCCGTTTGGGCTGTATTCGGCAGCGTCCTCATTTCAGAGAATGATGAATTCCCTACTCAAAGGACTCACAAACATCTCATTCTTTCAGGATGACATCCTTGTGTATGCCAAGGACAACGAGACCCATGACAATGCACTCAAGGCGGTCCTGAGCAAGCTTCAAGAGGCAGGCGTTCATCTACACCACGAAAAATGTGTGTTCCGAGTGAGCAAGGTAGAATACCTAGGGTACTGTATCTCAAGTGAAGGGGTGAGCCCCAAGAAGAACCTCATGGAGGCCATAGCAGACGCCCCGGCCCCGATGTCCGGAGAAGAACTGTGCTCGTTCCTGGGCCTAGCGGAGTACTACGCAAAATTTGTCCCACGGTTCTGCGAAACCACGTCCCCCATGAGAGAACTCCTGAAGAAAGGGGCAACCTACTCCTGGGGGCCAGAGCAAGATGAAGCATTCACTAAAAGGAGGATTCTGCATGCACCATGCCTGAAACCCTTCAACCCCGAATGGGACACTTGCATCACTATGGACGCCAGCGCGTACGGACTGGGGGCTACCTTGACCCAGAAGAAGGGCGACACTGAAAATATTGTGGCATTTGCATCTAAAGCCCTATCATCAGCGGAGAAAAACTACTCCACCATAGAGAAGCAGATGTTGGCTTGTGCCTGGGCCGTCAACTGCTTCAGGTCTTACGTTTGGGGCACCAAGTTTAGATTGGTCACGGACCACAAACCCCTCATTCACATGTTGAGCCCGGGCGGCACCAAGACTGCCACCCCGAGACTGGCCAGGATCGCCGCAAAACTGCAAGAGTACACGTACGAGATGGCCCACTTTGCCGGCTGGAAATACGCACAAGCGGACTGCATGTCCAGGCTCCTGAACCACAATGCCCCTGGGACCACATTCTTGGAAGATGAATGTGTCGTAGCCTCTATAAGCGACTTGAGAAATGGCGAGTACATGGACCTGAGTGAGCGCCACTGGCAGGAGGAGTTCGAGCAGGACGATGCTCTACGGCATGTAGCTGCCTGGGTCCGCGAAGGGTGGCCTGACGAAAGGGCAATCCCCGAAGGCTTACGTCCCTACCGGAAGGTGAACAACGAAATCAACATCATAAACGGTCTCATCCTGAGAGGCGACCAAGTCATCCCGCCCAGCGGAATTCACAAAGTAATACTGTGCAGAGCACACCCTGGCTATCTGGGGTGCAACATGACCAGACGCAGGATACGCAACGCCTATTGGTGGCCAGGCATGGATCAGGACATACGACAAATGGTCGAAAGGTGCAATGAGTGCGCAAACAGTGACAAGCGCCTATCTGTGAGACAAGCCCCCATGCTGCCCACCGAAGTCCCCAAAGGGGTGTGGCGCAAACTAGGGTTGGATTTCATCAGGCCTCTGGACAGCATGCCCCCGGAACATACATATGGGATAGTCACGGTCGACTATTTCTCAAAGTGGGTCGAAGTTGATTTCACCTCGGACATCACCACAAACACAGTCATAGAAGCTCTCACCGCCATATTCCAGCGCAAAGGCCTTCCCGAGGAAATAGTGACGGACAATGGTGTCCAGTTGGTCTCACGAGAAATGGAGAAATTCCTCAAACTTAAAAATATTCGTCAGCGAAGAGCAAGTCTCTACCACCCACAGGCCAACGGCGTGGTCGAGCGGGCAAACCGTTTCATTAAAGGGGCGCTGCAACTAGCGCATGCCTCAGGCCTAAACCCGTACAAGACATTCAAGGAGGCCATCGCAGCCCACCGCATCACTCCCAACGCCGTCCCCGGCGTGTCACCATTCCATCTGCTAAGGGGGAGAAGGGCAGCATCCCCACTGGTACCACCGTGGATGCATCAAGTGAGGGCTGACGAAGATGTGGACATGGATGACGTAGTCTTTCGCATGCAGCGTAACAAAGAAGCCATGAAGGCTCAAGGGGACACACGTCGAGCCGCTCGCCACACAGCCGTTAACAGAGGTGTCCTGGTCAAGATATGTCTTCCCCACAAAGACACTTCGACCGGCTCCAGATACAGCAGTCCCATAGAAGTCATTGCGAAAGGGTCAAACCACATTTGCACCAGTGACGGAAGGAAATGGAATCTAGAAAGGGTGGCCATGTACCGCAGGAAAGAATCTAGTGAACAGCCACACTGGGAAACCGGAGAAGATCAAGGCCAGCAAGAGTCACCCGAAAACCCTCGCCAGCCAGGAAGAGACAAGGGGACCCTGAATCACCCGCACCTTCCCAAGAGTGCTCCCGCAACCCTGCCCTGCTTCCAGATCAAGGCAGACCACAGAGAGAAAAGGAAACCCAGCAAGTTTGCAGACTTCGTCATGGAATGACCTTCCATCCTTTTCCCAGCAAAGGAGGTGTGTGGGGACATCACGTGATCGCGGGAGCGAGGTCTCGCGAGATCTCGTCCCAACGTGATCTCGCAAGCCCGCGCTCCACGGGGGAACGTTGGCGCGACGAGAGGAAGGCTGGCAGAGCGCCAGACAGGTCGAGCTGGAGAGCGCTGCTCCTGATAAGGAGCCCAGTGATATGAGGCCCACATGAGCCTACACAGACAACTTCCAGGGCATAAATCCAATGCCATAGGAGGCCTCATGGGCAGGGGAGTTGCTAGGTCTGGAAAAGACCTGGGGCTAATGTCGGTACTGTTGGGACTGGGGGCTAGCTAGTCTTTTGGCTGTAGCTCCTGAGATTCTATCCAGGGCTACAACCAAAAGATATGGGGCTATAGCCCCCTTAGCCCCCCCCTAGCAACGCCCCTGCTCATGGGGGCCCTGGAAGTTTACAGCGTGCAGTCCAACTGCACACCTTGCCCCCAGTGAAGTAACTGGGAGGCCCAGCCTGACACTGAGTGTACCTGCCACTGCCCAGCCCATGGACCTTTGAACACAACTGTTGATATATATATTTCTGAGGCTTGTGGAATCTGCTTAGATCACATGCTGTGCATAGGCCGACATCTAGTGGAAGCTGCGGAGTATTACAGTTTGTTTTCCCAAACTCGAAAATGGGCGTCGACACAGGCGTGCCAGTAATACTATCCCTAGTGTGACGTCCACTGTACCCAAGATCCCTCACGCGTCTGGGATCCTCAGATTGGTTTTTTCCGCCATACTGGTCGGAAGCATCTTGCGGAGTTCCCTGGCCTTAGCCATACTTTTGCTAATTATTGAAGTAAAATTATTTATTGACATCCTTCCCCACCCCAACGTCGACCCTCGACACTCGACGACGGCTGGAGAAGACATCGACCGTCAGCTGCTGCACGACGGATCTGGGCCTCGGAAGGCCGCTGGCCTCGGCCCGGGCCTAGTAGGCCGCTGGCCTCGGCCCTGCAAGTAGGGAGAGTGGGGGGTGGTACATACTCTTCACTCTTAGTATATAGGTACACCTTATATATTTCCTACACTTACCAGCCCGCTGCCTCAAGGTGCGTATGGAGGGTACCCCTTTCCAATTCTGCCCCAAGTGCAACCGCAAATACCCTTGGGTCGACAGGCACGCCACGTGCAATCTCTGCTTGCCGAGGGACCACCCCGAAGCGAACTGCAGAGCGTGTAGTAGGTTTAAGCCTAAGACACTTAAGGACCGTTCGACAAAGCGTTGGGCCCACCACGCCAGGCAGGCAGCCATGGCAGCGGAGGGCGCCTTCAGCGATGGCAGCGACGCCGTACTTTCGGACGGTGAGGGCATTACGGCGTCGAAAGACTGCCGAGCGCAGGTCGCCGACCTCGGAAGGTTGTCCGGCAGGGCGGCTATGGGGAAGACCCCCGGCGACGCAAGCGCTACACACCCTACACACACTAAGCACACGAAGTCCAACCGAACCTCGACGACGTCGACTTCTCGGGAAGAGGCACAGATAGAACGGTCCGACTCGGTGTCCTCTGGGCGCTCTCGATCGAGATCGCCGCATGACGCAAGGAAATCATCCACTCTTGCCAAGAGTGCCTCGCTCCCTAGAGTAACGGAAGTTGGGGACGGGGGGAAACAGCGGAAAGCACAGCCTTCCACTCCTGTAAGACCATCCTTCCACCCTAAGCAGACAGTCAAACATAAATCTACTGGGACATCAACATCCAGCAAGGCTACCCTTGATAAGTCCTCTAAGTTGCCTACTAAAGCCATAACCTGTTCCAAAGTATGGTCCAGTGAAGACATAGACAGGGTCATGTCAAGGATGTCTTCCTTAGCTGATTTTTATGACAAGAACCCAGAACATTTCCTTTCGTATGACCCTCAAGGGGCCACACCCTCAGGCTCCTCTGATCCTATCCCCCTAAGTAAAAAGGCCCGGTTCGAAAGATCTGAACCCTTCGAGGTGCAGCCTTACTCTACTCCATACTCTACTCCACACCCCAGATACCAAGGAGAGCCTTTCCCTGAAGGGGACCAGGAGTTTACAATTATGGAGGAACAAACCGGGACTGAATACTATGCGGACGAGGATGACCTGGAGGAGGTAGAAGACGAGCAGGAAATTTACAGAGTAGATTCCCCGGTAGAAAGCGAAGCCCCAGTTACCGACTCGCCAGTTGATAACCAGCCCCTCCTTAATGAAGTTCTCGCTCGCGCGGCAGAACATTTTCACATCGACACCCACGGTGTACAGGAGGAAAGGGACTTCGCAGAAGAGTTGGTGGGAGAAAGGAGGCCGGTCGCTCAAACCATCCCTATCCTTAAATCCATCCAACCTAGAATAGATCCATCCCTGGTGAATCCAAACCTCACCAGAGCCGTCAACCCCAGAGTCGAAAAACTTTTTCGGGCAGCCCAGTCTGACCCTCTTTATATAAGAGGACAGCTTAAACCAGACTCCCTAGTGGTTACCAACACTCGGAAGAGGGCTGGGACACCCTTGTCGTCATCAGAAGCTCCTCCCGACAAGGAGAGCAAAAGACTATACGGGTTTGGCAGGAAGGTAGCCTCAACGTCCGCCTACCAAGCAAGGATTGCAAACTCCACCACCCTATTGGCAAGTTACAACTGCCATCAATGGGAAGAGGTCGCGGCGCTCATTGCCTCTGCTCCTGAACCGTTAAAGGGCCAGTTGGCTCGGATCTCGGCAGAAGGGAGAGCCGTGTCTGGTTGCATATTAAAAGCAACTTTCGACGCCGCGGACAACGCAGGAAGATTGATAGCAGAAGGTACTGTTATCAAGAGACATGCATGGTTACGGCAGTCGGGGTTCAAAACAGAAACACAGGCTTCATTAATAGACAAGCCGGTGGAACCCGATCTATTGTTTGGGAAAGCGGTCGAAGACGCACTTAAAAATGCCAAGGACGAGTACGAGACTCTCAAATCCCTTGGCCAGCTTACTAACAAACCCCCTAATCAGAGGGGGAACAGTAATTTTCGTCGCCCACGCGGCCAAAATTCACAAAGAGGCAACTATGCCCAAGGACAGGGTACACAATGGAACAACAACCAGCAGTCTACCCAGAGTTACAGCAAGAGTAACAAAAGAGGTCGTGGAAGGGGCAGAGGCAGCCCCAACAAGGGAGGTGGCACGCCTCCACCAAAGCAGTGACGCTCAGTTCAGGGTCCCTTCTCACGCAACCCCAGTAGGGGGACGCATTTCCAACTTCACCCAGGCTTGGGAAGGGATCACCTCAGACAGATGGGTGCTGTCAACAGTGTCCACAGGATATTGTATAGAATTACTGCAGCGTCCCCGGAACCACCCTCCACGACAAAGAATACACTCCTTAGAACATCAGAAGATCCTTCTCGAGGAGATCGCCATTCTGCTAGAAAAGGACGCGATAGAACTCGTCCCAGGACACCAGGTAAACAAGGGTATCTATTCAACTTACTTCCTTGTGCCAAAGAAAGATTTGACAATGCGCCCAGTATTGGACTTACGGCCTGCCAACAAGTATGTCAAGCCCCAAAAATTCCGTATGACCACGCTACAAGAGGTAATCCCCCTCCTAAAAAAGGGGGATTACATGGCAACCTTGGATATGAAAGATGCTTATTTTCATATTTCCATGCTCCCAGCGCACAGAAAATACTTGCGCTTCAAAGTGGACAGTCGCCACTACCAATTCAAAGTACTGCCCTTCGGGATAGCTTCAGCACCAAGGGTATTCACCAAGGTACTGGCGGTGGCAGCTGCACACCTACGCAGGGAGGCAATCCCAGTGTACCCTTATCTGGACGACTGGCTCATAACGGGGGAGACCCCAGGAATTTGCAGGTCAAACATTCAGAGGACTATCGACCTCCTCCACGAATTAGGCTTCTCTATCAACGAGAAGAAGTCAAGTCTGGTGCCAAGCACCTCAAAACAGTTCCTAGGAGCAATCCTAGATACTCAAAAAGGGTTGACCTTCCCTTCGGAAGAGAGAATTCGGAATATACTACTGCAAATTCCACATTATCAGTCAGGTCAACAAATAATGGTACGCAAAGCAATGCGGTTATTGGGCATGATGGCATCATGCATTTACCTGGTCCCCCAGGCGCGTCTGCGCATGCGTCCCATGCAGGAATGGTTGGCGAAACAGTGGTCTCAGGCAAGTGGTCAGTGGGACGATCTAGTGGTCGTTTCGCCAACACTCGTACAGAGCTTACACTGGTGGACAAGAGAGAATCTCGCAAGGGGAAAACCCTTTTACGATCCCGAAGTACAGGCAGTGGTGACTACAGATGCATGCCTGACTGGGTGGGGAGCTCACCATCTCCACCACACAGCTCAAGGTCTCTGGTCTCACTCAGTAGCCAAGAACCACATCAACCTGCTAGAGCTTCTGGCAGTATTCCGAGCGCTTCGGGCGTTCGAGCCCCATCTGCTAAACTTGTCGGTGCAAATCCGGACGGACAGCACGACAGCCATGTTCTATCTGAACAAACAAGGAGGGACTCGTTCGCCAAATCTGTCCAAGCTTGCCCAGAAAATCTGGATATGGGCACTCAGACGGAACATCTTCCTGTCATCACAACATGTTCCAGGGGAGCTCAATTCCCTAGCGGATGCCCTAAGCAGAGACTCCCTCCCAGAAGAACACGAATGGGTCCTTCACAGAGATATCGTAGAAGATCTCTTCTCTCAGTGGGGTTTCCCCACTATAGACCTATTCGCTACAAGCGAAAACAAACAATGCCCAGGATTTGCATCCAGGTTCCCCCAGCCGGACTCCCAAGGGAACGCCCTGTGGATGAACTGGTCAGGGATGTTTGCGTACGCTTTTCCACCAACTCCTCATCAGGAAGGTGGTGTACAAGATGAACAAGGAATCGATGACGCTCATCCTAGTTGCTCCCATGTGGGCGAGACAACCATGGTTTCCACACCTACGCAGGATGGCGGTGTGCGAGCCCATCAAACTCCCAGCCTGGTACTACCTACTGTCCCAGCAACAAGGTCAAACAGTGCACCAGGAACCCAACTCAATGAACCTGGCAGCATGGCTCCTGAGGTCATAGAGTTTGGGCATCTCAATTTACCACAGAGGTGTATGGACATCCTAAAAGAATCCAGGAAACCAAACACAAGGCACTGTTACTTTGACAAGTGGAAGAGATTCGTTATTTGGTGCCAGAATAAACAAATCAACCCAGTTGATTGCACTCCTTCCAACGTTTTAACATACATGCTCCACCTGCTGGACGCAGGTTTGGTTTTTAACTCTCTGAAAGTACACCTGGCAGCCCTCTCGGCTTACACCACATCCCATAACAAGGTATCGTGGTGGAAAGTACCAGTAGTTAAAGCCTTCATGGAAGGAGTAAAGAGACTTCACCTTCCTATTTCGAACCCACCGCCAGGATGGGACCTCAATGTGGTGCTAGCTAAGCTCATGGGCCCCCCTTTCGAACCCATGCATAAAAGTAGTCTCAAACACCTGACTTATAAAACGGCCTTCTTAGTAGCCATTACCTCTATAAGAAGGGTCAGTGAAATTCAGGCTCTGTCAGTGCAGGATCCTTTCTTTACTATCCACAAAGACAAACTGGTTTTACGCACACACCCTAGGTTCTCACCTAAATTTATATCTAAATTCCATGTAAACCAGTCCATCGAGCTTCCGGCTTTCTTCCAGAACCCGCAAAGCTCGGCTGAGGTGAAACTACACACCCTTGATGTGCGTAGGGCGGTCCTCTACTATGTAAATAAAACCAGACCGCTAAGGAAAACAGATCAACTGTTTGTCTCCGTAGCTACAGGCAGAGAGGGGGATCGCGTCTCTAAAGGCGATCTCGAAGTGGATTATCAACTGTATACAGCTGTGTTACTCTCTTTCTGAAAAAACTCTGCCTTTTACGCCAAGGGCCCATTCTACTAGAGGCATTGGGGCCACTTTGGCTTTCATTGCAAATGTTCCCCTCGACACCATTCACACTTTTACTCAGCATTACTGCATTGACACTCATTCCAAGACAGATACACAAGTGGGACAAGCGGTTCTAAGACACCTGTTTGCTCATGACTCTTCTCACATCCCACCTCCTTCTTCGGGTACTGCTCGCTAATCTATGCACAGCATGTGATCTAAGCAGATTCCACAAGCCTCAGAAGGGATACATTACTCACCGTAATCGTATTTCTGATGCTTGTATCTGCTTAGATTCACATGCGACCCACCCTTCCTCCCCTCCGAGAGAAGGCGCATGATTGCTTGTAGTCTTACCTTTCTGTCTATCTGCTTGGATTATCTGTACTCACGCTACTCCTCATGCTTCCTCATGTCAGAAAAAATACAATCTGAGGATCCCAGACGCGTGAGGGATCTTGGGTACAGTGGACGTCACACTAGGGATAGTATTACTGGCACGCCTGTGTCGACGCCCATTTTCGAGTTTCGAAAAACAAAATGTAATACTCCGCAGCTTCCACTAGATGTCGGCCTATGCACAGCATGTGAATCTAAGCAGATACAAGCATCAGAAATACGATTACGGTGAGTAATGTATCCCATATAATAAAGGCAGTTAGAATCACTCCAGGCGTCCTGTCGTCATTAGAGGCCACAACATGCTGGCTCAGTGAATTGTGAACTTTCCCTATGCGAGGGGTGGTTTGTGCCCTTTCCCACCTGCCACCGAGTGTGCCCCATGTCGCTAAAAGCTCCCCCCATCCCCCCCGTGCCTTCTCTATTTTCAATGGGCTGTTCGCCACTATGAGCTGGCAAAGCATCGGATCGGTGACCTGTTTCCGTGGGCTGCGTTTTGAAAGGTTCACCAGAGCTTTAAACTGCCCATGCGCTCTGCGTGGCTGCCTTTGCATGCACATGATGAGCAGAGTGGATTTGGCTCCCTCTGCACTTACAGATGCTTTAGAAACACAGAACGTACCCCGAAATGTACACATGTATCGAGGTGCCAGTCCCTCCTGCGCACAAATCCCTTCTGTGCAGGTTATTTAATAATTGTTGATTTATCTGGAGCCAGTTGCAATGCGCAGATTGCCTTGTGGCCCACCAAAAGGGGTAGGGGGTTGGGGGGGGGGGGAGCAGGAGAAGGGGAAAGAACAGAGCTTGGAGACCTGGCCTTACAGATAAAGCGTTCAGAAACCGCAGCGGTGCAATCGATCTAAGAGGTGGGGAAAAGAGAAGGAGTACACAAAGGGGAAAAAGAGTAGATGTCTACAACAAGGAGACATTGAAACTAGCTGGCAAAAGTGCACATGAGCCAAACAGCCAAAGTGTCGGGACTCAGCTCAGAGGAGGGACGGCTAAAGATGCGCGTACGCTGGGGCGTGGGGAGCCTAGCCCCAGCCAAATTCCCAAGTCGGTCCGCAAGGTGAGGCATTTGGGGCAGGGTTTGAATAATCGACAGAATTTCAGTTGGTCTTAACACATTCATACTCGAAGGTGGATTGTTCCACAATGCAGCCAGGCCTGAGCCCACAGACTTCATACAACGTTTCATCTCCACCCCCCCCCCCCCCCAAGGGTTAACCAAGATGGACCTCTGGTTGCTGCAGATCCTAGGTGTGTGAGCCTGCCGTCTGCGAATGCCTTATGTGCGATGCATAGGGCCTGGAAGCCAGTTCTCCCCTGCAAACGGATCCAGAGTGAAGCTTTCACTGCTGGTGAAAAGTGGCCCCTGGGCTTGTGCCACCTTGCTCTGCGTCACCTGCATGACTGTGTCGGACTCTTAGAAAGACCCAAGTGGACGCAGTTGCAGGGAACTTACTTGCTTCGTGATTGAAACAGAATGTGTGGGACGCTTTCCATCCCTTATGTCTCCTTTCTTGTATATTTTGTGAATTTGCCCCATGTTTCCTACATACATGCTTTTCTGCTCTATTCCATTAGCTCAGTTTGCAGAAACTCGCCCTGGTTTTAGCGAGATGTTAAAAAAAAAAAAAAAAAATTAAAAAAGGGGGGGATGTTAACTTGGCAGGGTGAGCAAAAATCAACTTGCATTGTTCTTGTTGCACATTATGATTTCACCACATCCCCTCAAAGTCAGTTTGATGTTTCTTACTTGCAAAACTGGACTTGAAGGAGTTGGTACTATCTTGCAACACACTGCTCTTGCCCAAGTAAAACAAAACTATCGCAAGTGCGACAGTTGTCTCAATGAACTAAATGACGCCAGAAAGACCGCTGTTTTTAATATAAAAATATGTGCAAAAGAGTCAATTGCGCTCCAATTCTTGGGGTGGACCCTGCATCTTCTCCTTTGTTCTTGTAGAGGGCTCCCACCTCCATAGCCTAGGGTCCCTAATAAAGTGTGTCTGGTGACGACTACTTCTTAAATGCAGCCAGGCTACTCCTAGCGTCTAAGTTGCCTTATTCATCCAACTGTTTGTAGTCTGCTTGCTCGGAGTCCAGTCTCTCAACCTTTTATTCACACTCGCCTGTGTCCCTCTCTCTCGTCACACTCTTATTTCCTGGGCTTCTCTCTCTATCCCTCCTCATGTCTCCCTTTCCGCTCGCCTGATCACTCTCCTCTTTACACTCCATCTTCTGGTCTTATATTCCTCTCTCCGGGGTACAAAATGTGCACTTGCCACTAGCCATTGGCTAGTGATATTTGTCTCTTGGCTAGTAAAGAAATGGTGTGCTTTGTGAATGTATAGAATTGAGGTGGCGAGTGACTGTATGGCTGGCTATGCAACTTGAATGTTTGCCCCTGCTCTCTCCCTTCTCTGCTCTCTACTTTCTAGTCCCCCTAAACTCCCTTCTCTATCTTACCACTTGCTCTTGCTCCTTCTCCACTTTCTCTTGACAGTCTCCCTCTGCTGGCTTTTTATAGCTTTCCCCTTTCTGTCAAGGCGGTTCACTGTTGTCCCATTGGCTACCAGAGTCAGCTGCTTCTCTGGACCAATCTGTCTAAGCTACCCGCAACTCCTCACCTGGTGTGCTGGATTTCCCCAGGAAGTCTTCATATGCATCCATACCCTTGCCTCCTTTTCAGTCTCCATTTCCTCATGCTCAGCCATGTGATCACTGTGGTTGTTTGATGTTCTTGGTACAGGAAAGAACCAGATAACGGCCACAAAGGCTTTGGGGGAGGGTCCCTGGTCCCCCTTCGGGCTGTGTCGCTCTCTGCTGGTTTCAGCCCTGCAGCTGCGTCTCTGCTCCCCTGCAGTATGCCTGGGCAGTCTTTAGTGGGGCTTTGGTTTCCTATTCGGCTCCAGAATGAGGAAGCCTATCCCATTTGCATTTGGGTGACTAGACTGGAGCTTGTCCATTTGGCCTGGGTGCATTGTGGTACTTGTAGTTTTCTGGATTGTGCATCCCAGAGGTCTGAAGTGTGGTGCATGCTGGTAATCCTAGTCTCTTGGGAACCACCTAAACAAGACCAGGACAGAGGTTGGTAGGCATCAGGGCTGGGAAAGAGTTAATATACATGTAAAGACCCATGCATAGTGGGGAGCGGGAAAAAGGGGTCTCCCTCTGGAGTTCTTGCCCCCCCTTGACATGTCAAACAAGACACAATGCCTCTTAGTTTTGCCAAAGTTGTCACTGGTATGGCATGTTCCAACAAGGCAGCTTTGAGTGTTAACTGGTTCCTAGTGATTCCATCGATAAGCCAAACCATCGACAACCATACCATTGACACCAAAAGCATCGAACAAAAACCATCGAAAGCATTGAACACATTTTTTTTTTTTAGGGGGGTTCCCCTTCTCCCCCTCTTTTTTAACCTTAAAAACCCATTTTTACTAAACTAAACCCTTTACCATTTAAAAAAATGAATTCGATGGTTTTTATTCCGATGCATTTTTTTCAATGGTATGGTCTGTCAATGCTTTGGATTCAATGGAGTGACCGGATACGGTGTTAACTGTATGTTAGTGCTAGCAGATCCATTTTGTTTTTTAAAAGCAATCGGTCAGACGTGCAGTTTAAGAGTGCACACCACGCCTGGCCCGCGTTTCTTCGAGAGAAAGCAAGTTTATTTGTCTATTAAGGGATGTACCACTAGCAGCCTTCAAAAACAAAACTCGATCAATCTCAATAAACTTAATTACAATTATAATTTGTAACATTTATAGTTTGAAATGGGTGCTTCTTGCTCATCTGCTTGTTTGGTCCCTTCACTGCTTTTGATCAAAGTAGGGTGGATATATGGTAATATATTGCCTGAGAGTGCAGTCACTGCACAGACCAGGCGGGTCGTGCATATGGGGTGGTGTGTGTATATGGGGTTGTGTGTATTACCTGCCTCTCACCACATAAGGTTATGCCACACTTGCTGCTCATACTGCACTTTACTCCATAGTGAAGCCACCTCACGCCACTGTGGGTGAGGAGAAGGGAGGGAGCCCTTGAGGCTGTAGGCCAATGATGTAAGCACCACTGTGCTCAAAGGTCTGGACTGGAGGCCCGAGCAACCAAACAGCCAGTTCTATTTTAAGGATAAGTTGGTGACCCTGAAGACACTACCATGATAGGGGTGTCATCCACTGTACATTCCCAGCCGACCCGTGGCTGATCCTGGAGCAGGCATTGAGCCCAGTCAGTAATCCTATGGGAAATCCTGGCTGTGGAGACTGGGCCCCTCTTATGTGGTTGCTGGACGCCTCTGGGAATAATCTGCATATACGCTACCCCTTTACCCACGTCCCTGAACGGCACTTGCCTAGTTAGGTTTGTGGGTGGCAGTAGGATGAACTTTAGAAAAACATCCCCATGCCAACTGATGCCGAACAACACACCTATATGAATTCAACTCTGTTTATTTGTGACAAACTATAAAACTATAAATAAACATTAGGACACATTTATTAGACATTTAAAGAATGATGGGCCACAAATAAGGGACAGAATGATAAGGTTACATTTTATGTAGAAGTTAGATTCATGCGGAGCCGCTATGCACTAGCTCCTGGTTCTCAGTGGTAGCTCCTTAATGCAGATATTGTGCAGAGTCCGAAGAAGGATGCGGACACTCTGAGGACATGTTTCATGATATTTTATTAAAGTTAAACTATAAGGCCTAACTTTCCTATCTCTATGTGGGGGGGTCTCTGCCTATGTTATTAACTAAGGGGCTTGTAAGTCAGTTGTGCAAGAAATAAGTCTGCAGTCCAAAATTACCCTAACTTGCCCAGCCACTATGAAAATGATGTTAGGTCAGGAGAGTGACTCCCTTCTCCTGTGTGTACTTCTGTTACCAGTCTGCAGGATTGTTCCCTAATACCTAATCTTCTCTCGCGATTTCTGTAACTCTTCAAATGGACTATTCACTTTTCTCTCCTCCTTGAGAATCAGTTTTTAAAAAAAAAAAATTTTTAGTCAAAATCTTTTTATTGAAACACCAATACATTGAGTTCGGCAATGAACAAATTAATGGCAAAATTGATTCCTTAAAACAGTACATCGGACAGCCGCCTCCTTGGCACCTGTCCCTGGGAACCCTGCCCGCCACTCATAAGGGTTCGTAAGGTTGAGAATCAGTTTTGAAGATCTTTTGGGTTCCTAGTGATAGCCTCGACATCCAAAACATTGAATGCAAAAGCATCAAAAAATGCATTTTTAAAAAGAAAAATTGACGGGGGGGATAGGGTCACCCACAAGCCCTGTTTTTTTTTTACCCCTTAAAACTTATTTTAATAAAAAAAGCCTTTACCTACAAAAAAAAAAAAAAAAATTTCGAGGCTTTTGCATTCGATGCTTTGTATTCGAGGGAATCACTGGATACCGATCTTTTGTAAAATCTATGTTCTTGTTGTTGGTTTCAACGTGGCTTTGGAAATGATAATTTCCTTGATATGCTTTCTCTCCTGGACAATTATAGTGCAGCTTGTTCTGGCCTACTTGACTTTGTAGAAAGTTCAATTGAATAATTCCTCTGCACTCTGGCTCATCATTTTTATTCTTTTTATATAATGTTCTTCTTGTACAGAATATTGAGTTTATTTCCCTTTTCCCTTGGTATTGTTATCCATTGTTCTTTTCTCCCAGTACTTACATTTTTAGCAATTCGCTCGCAATGTTTTAAATTCCTCAATTTCAGGTTTAACTTTGCCGCCTGACTTCTACTGAGACGACTTGTTTGTACGTTCTAATGATTCCCTATGGGCCTCCCGTTATTCCTGTTCTCCCAGTTACCTTTAACTGTGAAGGAGTACCTCTTCAGGTGCCCTGTTCCTCTGGGACCTTCTTTCTTGTCCCACACTGCTGTCTATTTCTCTTGGTCAGCTTTTCCTTCCTCCCCGCAGTGTCTCAGTCTTTCAGTGCTTGACTGCATACTCTGCTGCTTTATGCTTGCAGTGGTGTCGGTGATGGTTTGTGGACCGGTTGTCCACCACAGACCCCTCTCGGTCTTGCCCCCACCAACCTCTGGGCTCCTGCCCTGTCGTCTTCTCACTCTGGGGATTCGCTATGGCTCTGGCCCATTCTTCACTTTCGTGTGATTTTCAAACTCGTGGGCTTCTTGGCTTCTGCTTACTTCCCCTCTCTTTCGGTATCACACTGCTCGGGGCCTTCCTGTGCCTTCGTATGCGTTCTTCTCTCTTCTGGTAACATGTTAAGTACACGTAATTTAACATACTCATCCCAGTGGATTGGATATCTTGATTTAAAGGGACATGTTCTTTTTCTATGTGATCATAAAATCTATGCATCCCAGTCTTGATGTTTAAAAGTCTCTGATATTTTATAGGATCCGATGTAGGCCACGCTGTGCACAATCCTTGCCCCCTAAGGGGATGGTATTGCGGAGCAGACTCAAAGCCCTAGACTCATGGGGAGCAGGGACGAAATCTCTGTTCGTCACTATACCGAGGAGCTGGTTTTAGCTTCTGTCTTATACTATCGCAATTTCTGTCCCTGAAGAGTGAAGGAAAAGTACAGGGAGGTGTAGGTAGCCCGGAACCTGTGTGCAACATGTACAACATTAACATGGACAACGTCACAAAATGAATGCTCTGTGTATGGTGAGATTTTAAAGTAGGCTGGAAAGGGGCAAGAAGCAGGACAGTCATCCAGTCCAAATTGTCAGGTCTCATCCTTTTTGTGTGTGCAGTTTGCCCCTTCCTCCTCAGCCTAGCTCCTCTGACCCTCAATCGTATTATGTAGAGGGACCCAAAAGAACTAGGTAATGAGGGTAAGGATCTGTTGAGGTCAGGGACTTTTGACAAGCTGGGTACAGGTCCAGGAAGAGGTTATGGATAGTAAGCAGGTAGCACAGCATAGCCTTTGTAAACTAGTTGTGAACTCTGCCTTGTTTTGACTTTTTGTCAAAAGTGGTTTGGTTTATCAGTGCTTTGCATTTATACACAATATATGGCCCAATATATGGCCCAGCTACTGAGATGTCAATTCCTGCACGTACACCGCCTTTTATAGGATGACCTTTATAGCATTTTATGAGATCAATTTGCATGCTATTTCCTGTTTATTCACTAAATGTGTTCTAAGAATTTCATGAGCAAGTTGTTAGACCGCATTCTTCTTCACATTCTACGAGTGTAAAACGTACAGAATTAGTGTCCTGGTTAGTATTAAGCACTGTGAGGGGACAGCAATGCGAGGCAGACAACTTTTATACTTTAACATTTTCCATTTTCTTAAATGATAAATCAACATTAAACGCCTCACTGGCCCTACTCTAACAAGGATTGCCCTGCCTAACATAACTAAGGGGAAACACTCTAACAAAGGATGTGTGGCCCTCACACATAAACATCAAACATAGAAAATATATGGCATTTCAATTAACATCACATTTTGATTGTACAGTAACCTTTTAGTAACCTGGGTGAACACCCTTCCCCAGGATTCAAAGAGAATTAGCTTCCAATGTTCAGCACACACAAACAAGGAAACTCTTGTAGGAGTAGCAGTCTCCATTCAGTTCTTGATATTTCAATGTCAAAATAAAATGTTGTTAACCAAAGTTCCAACAACAACAAAGTTTCACCTCTTGGTGATAATACTTTGTACTTCACTATAATAGCATCAACGTTATTCCAGTACCCAATGCTTTTCAACACTGTCAGTTGTTCAAGACGAATTATCCCAATTCAAAGTAAACACAGCTTGTACAAATGTTGGTGAAACACAGTTCTTGGTCAACTGTTATGTCTCTCTTTACAAGATTAAGATTTTCAATAGATATCTTTGTCAGGATGACTTTACAGTGCTGCTACTTCTGCTTCAACAACTTCACTTCTACTACAGTTTACCATTCGGACACTCTCCTTTGTCTCATAGTACTCCACTGTACTTATGCTACTGAAATCAAAAATCGGAGCGGTTACAGCAATAAACGGGCCATGGGCCCTTCGCTGCCTGAGAGCTGCCATCTTGCAGCCAGGCGGCTGCCGAACACATGCGCTGCACCAGCCCCGCAAGCCATCTGAAGACGATCTCTAGCTGCATGCCACCCGTGCGGGCTCCTGCAACACCCGGACACACCGCTGAGCCGGTGGGCTACCAGGACACTGGATGTTGGTGCAGCCGCTGCTGCATGAAGGCAGCACACCGGCGACCTACCCACGAGTCCGCTGAGGCCCGAGCCCCCACTGTACCCCGGTGGCCACCCAGCCCGCCGACTGCCGCACACCCGACTGCATTGGAGAAGAGAATCGCCCGCGACCCACGTGGGGGCCCTAAGGCTGGGTGCTGTCCAGTGACATCATAAAGTAGGACTTTCACTTTATCTTACCCGCAGCGGGGCCCGCACATCAGACGCCCACGCACTGGGGGTGGACACGGCTGCATGTGGCATCCGCCTGGCCCAGTATCAGACCCCGGACATTGCCCCTCCAAACAACAACTTCCTTGCCCCGAAATCAATAAAGTGCATCGGCTTGTGGACATAAATAGTGCGGTGCTCCCTTGTGACTCGCTCAGCATACGCAGAACCATGAACCCCCACTAGATGGTTGTCCTACTAATGCGCCGCAGATACTACTCGAGCTACACGTCCGGCTGGCACTGATATGGCATCTTCGCACTAAATGCCCCTTATCACAACCTGCGATCCCGTTCACCCAGGGGTAACCTCTCCATGTCCAGTGGGTTCCACACCATACAGCTGCTTCTGAACTGTGCAGGAAGAACACTGACCAACCTGTTTAACCAAACAAAAGACACTGGAAAACCCATAACCGCCTGCAGCGACACAGGAGACTGGGGTACCGGCCTGGCCACATATGCCCCCCCCTGCCGCCACAACACGGGAGACACGCGTGGTGAGAGGCTTCCCTCTCCCCTCTGCTTCCCGCAGTAGCCCCGACCGGGGAGTGAGGCGCAGCCCAGGAGAAAGAGGCCCTTCCCAGGAGGACCCCACCACAACCAGGGGCGACCAGCTGAGGGCCCCCAACACCACCAACAGATGCCTGCAGGGCCGCCACCTACCAGGGACCCGGAGGCTGGGACCAACCACGCTGCTCTGGGGGTGAGGCACTCCCTGCTGAACAGGTCCCCCCCCCTCTTTCTTCTGATCCCTACTCCCCTGGGATCCTAGGGCCACTAGACCGCGCCACTGGAGACCCACCCAGATACACCTCGACCAAGTGTGGGCAGTCAGCCTACCCACCACTCACAGGCTCCAGCACCAAAGCAGGGCCCAGGCAGGACCCCAGACTGCACGCAAAGGAGAGGAACCAGCAGTACCTGGAAACGCACCGGCAAAGGACCCACAAACCCCAAGCACCACTGGGCACATGCCGTGCTGACCCCCGCCTCAAGGGCAATTACAAAACAACACACTATAAGCCCCAGAAGAGACAGCACCTCAAGGCCTTGCAGCACTAGAAGCGCCCTGGGCACACCTCCACCTGGTCGGAGCAGAGGAAGGGAACCCCCAATAAGAACCCTCTTCCCTCTGAGGCAAACGAACCAGGGGAACCCACTGCCCCTCGACCCAGACCTTGGGGAACGGCAGAAAAGATCGACACCTCTACATCCTACGCAGACGCCGGCAACACCCCAAGGGGGCCTCACCCCCACCCCCCCGAGGCCTTAACCACACCAGGCTACTCCCAGCAGCAGTGACCCTCCACCTGATACAAGACCCTCAAGGCCCCAAATAAAACCCCTCCATAAAAAAAGCCCACAGAACGAAGGAACGGGGCACCCTCTTCCCCAATCCAACACCCGAAAACATGGGCAAGGATAAGGTCAAGCGGAAAACTCTCCAAAGCAAAATGGACCTATATACAGTGGGCGCCACACAAGGACCCCCCCACCCAAGCCCCAGAGAGAGACGAAACGATGACGGAAGACCCTATCATCTCACTGATAGATGTCATGAAGGCCATTAGAGAGTCGAGATCATCGCTAGAGGGTAAAATAGGTGGCCTATCAACAGAGCTCTCGTTCCTACGCCAAGACCTCCATAAAGTATCTGCGAGAGTGGGAGAGACAGAAGAGAGGCTCTCCAACATGGAGGACACAGTGAAACAGATGGTACAGCATCTGGCCACCATAACCCAAAAGGTGTCCCAACTGGAAAACAGGGCTGAGGACAGCGAGGGACGAGCCAGACGCAACAAAATCCAGATCCTTGGGATCCCGGAAAAGGAGGAAGGGCCCAGTGCTGAACTCTTCCTGGAAGACTGGCTGGCCGATGTGTTCGTCCCGAAGACCTTCTCCAAATTCTTCTCCGTCGAGCGCGCCCACAGAGTCCCGTCGGGACGCCCATTACCAGGAGCACCGCCGCGAACAATTATTGCAAAACTGATGAAATTTCACGACAGAGCTGCCATCCTCCAGATGGCCCGAGCAACCGGACCAATCACCTAAAATGGCCACCGAGTTGGTTTTTTCCCCCGACTACACTAGGGAGGTCCAAAAGGCCAGACAATCTTTCGACTCGGTCAAAAAAAAAGCTACACTCACTATTGATAAAATACGCATTCTTCTTCCCAGCTCTCCTGAAGGTACACCAGAATGGCATCACACATCTGTTGTACTCACCAAAAGAAGCCTGGGATTGGCTAGAGACCCAAGTCATGAATGAACCGGGACAGCAACGCTCCCCAACGGGGAGCCTGTCTCAAAAAACCAGGACGGATCAATCGCCACTGCAACTCAACACGCCGGACCAAAACTCACCTGGACCCCCACGGGAAGGCGAGAAGGGTGCGGAGCAAGGATGAGGGCGTACGGCAGAGATACAGACAGTGAAATGACTCCGGAGGACAAAGACTCTACGGCTGCCAAGGAAAGACAGTAAGTCTCACGAACAGATGAAGCGAGTACTTCGTAACACCAACGATTTCCGAAGAAGTTTTATAGTTTGAGTTCAATGTTTGGGTGACAGGTGCTTCCAGTTGGGTGGGGGAAGTACAGGGAGGTGGGAGTTCTATGGGTGTTGGCAACCAGAAACACAGAACAAGATGGCAGGATATACAGACCTTCCGACACAGGAAACACAAACACCCCACCTGTTGGGTCCGAGACCCCCACAACACCCATCTTCCAGTCATACAGCTACAGGGCAACCTTCAGACATCCCCCTGTGAGAGATACAATCGACTACTCCAGGCCTATACCGCATACCCAAGGGCAACGATAGACCCAGATACACAAAGACTGGAAACTTGCAACACACGGACCAAGAGACTACCAAGACAAGAGACCCCTCAAAACGAGACCCATGCATCCAGGACAAGCACCGATAAATTGTCCCTTTTGACCTGGAATGTCAACGGCCTTGGCTCCTCCATAAAACGTTGGCTGGTGCTCCAATACCTTAATCGATACTCACCAGATATTGCCCTCCTTACGGAAACCCACTTGATTGGAATCGGCAACAGCTTCTTCAGAAGGTCCAACTACCCACATACATGCCAAGCGGGGTTCACGAAAGGAGCCAGGGGTACGATGATACTCCTCCACAAAGGGGTGCCCCTGTAGGTCAAGAAAGTGCAGACTGATCGCGGGGCCGATTTGTAGTGCTACTCGCCGACATCTGGGGAGAACGGTGGGGCCTAATTGCGGCATACACTCCCCCCACACTCATGAAAGAACTCCTTGGCGAACTACAGAACATACTCTTACAAGAAGAGATGGAGTTCACCGCCCCGACCGCTCTATACACTTTTGCCGAGACACTGGGAATGTCCGACACTTGGCGATCACTACATAACACCGATGCCGGATTCTCGTTCTTCTCCAGTGCACACAAAACATTCTTGAGAATTGACTATACCTTCATCCCCCGCAACATGTCCCACAGGCTCATATCTGCTAAGTTTCTGGCAAGAGGAATCTCGGATCACTCCCCGCTCCTTATAACCATAAGACATTAACTGGCGCCTGAACACTTACCACCTGAGGCTTCCCGAAATTGCTGAAGAACTAGAAAAAAAGACCACGGAATACTTTGAAATAAATGAAGGGTCAGTAGAATGTCCAATCTCGATATGGGAAGCGTATAATCCTCTGTGGAGAAGCCATCTCAGCGGTGTCAGCCCATCGCAAACGACACACCCAAAAGATTGTGGACGCCGAAAATTAATATCTGAATGTGAGGAACAATTCCTCGCGCAAGGAACCCAAACCACAAAGGAGGCCCTGATAACGGCTCAGGAAGCCCTTAGCAACATAGCCTTGGATAATGCACAAACAGCCCACCGACTTGTTTGAAGCCAAATCTACGAGAAAGGGGACAAAGCAAATAAAACACTAGCCTGGCTGGAAAGACGTGAACAAACAAAAGGACATGTGCGGACTATCCGATCGCCTGAGGGGGAACTACTAACTGCAGACTCCAACATAGTGGAAGTATTCGCCACCTTTTATGAAAAACTGTACACCCCATCCGTAGGGAACCCCACATCCGCTCCTTCTAAATTCCTTGACCAGATTGAGATCCCGAGACTCTCAGCACAACAAGCAAGCCTCCTAGATGCTGATATCACTGAAAATTAAGTGCAAGAGGCGCTGGCACAGCTCCAAATCGGAAATACCCCAGGTTTCCCAGTGGAGACCTGGAAATACCTCGGCACTGCGCTACCTGGTCACATGCACCAAATTTTTCTTCGAAGTAAAGTCATACCCAAAGCCCGGAAGCCTCTAGAAGACTGTGCCTCCTACCGCCCCATCTCGCTGATCAATTGGGAGGCTAAGGTCCTCGCCAAGGTACTGGCAAATAGACTGCTCAAGGTAATCAAGTCCCTTGTTCATCCAGATCAATGCAGATTTATGCCCAACAAGTCCACCTGCATGAACCTACGTAGAGTCCAACTTGCCCTTGACAGGGTCCCGGAGATACCATGCCCGCTGGCCCTCCTGGCGGTCGATTTTGAGAAAGCATTCGACTCAGGCCTTGTGGGACATCATGGCCCGGATGAACTTTGGGCGAGACTTTATCTCCTGGGTTAGACTCCTATACGCATCCCCAGAGGCAACCGTAAGGGTAAATGGCAGGACTTCTAGACTGTTCTCACTAGGCCGCGGGACCAGACAGGGCTGCCACTTTTCTCCCCTCCTATTCTTGCTAGCTATTGAGCCACTAGCAATTAAACTTCGATTGGATAAAAACTGGTCCGGATTCACCTGGCCAGGAGGAGGAGAAGATCAGCTCTCGCTCTACGCAGACGACCTCCTCACATACCTTAGCAACCCTCTCACCTCATGCTTGACGGTGTCCCACACCCTCAAGGAATACCAAAATGTTGCTGGCCTGAAGGTGAACTAGCAAAAAACCATATACTTCCCGATCCAGGGTGGCGACGCATCGATTCCCAAGACCTGCCCCTACCACATCTCCATTCGAGAATTCACATACCTAGGCATACGCATCGGCCCGACCCTAGACGGATACCTCCAGCTTAACCAGCAACCTGTACTAGACAGATTTACCAAAGATATCTCCCACTGGCAAACGCTCCCCCTATTACTAATGGGCAGGCAGCTCAGTTTAAAATGATGACAGTCCCCAGACTCCTATATGTTCTACAAAATGCTCCACTCCCCATCCCCCACGAAACCTTTGCATGCATAGACAGGGGCCTACGTGCACTGCTCTGGGGCGGGAAACAACCCAGAATCGCTCTTACTACACTCCAATGCTCTGTCTGGGAGGAAGGCATTGGATTACCATGTATACACACGTACTATTTAGCAACACAGACGGGGGTGGTAAACGAATGGCTACATGCTGACACCACATTACCACATATCCGCATTGAAACTGAAGCTATGCACCACGTAACACCCCTTCAAGCCCTATACGCCACCAATAACCGAACCTCGAAAATGCCAAGAATGTCACTCCATATCCGCCAAGCCTGGAGGGAAGCGCATAAACATATTGGCTGCGGAGCAAAACCAACACCAGCCCAACCCATATGGTACAACATACACCTCCCAGAAGTACAGAGAATGGGCTGTTTCAAAAACTGGGAAAAGCGAGGGATAACCACACGTGCACACGTGATCCAAGAGGGACACATGCTAGAATTCAACACTCTTCACCACAGTTTTGGTCTGACACTGATGGACCGACTCCGACACACACAACTGGCTCACGCCATACACACTCAGTTCTCAGACGTATCCACCATACCCCCCTGCTCCACTCTAGAGACCAACACGCTTCCGCAACGTATCCCGTCCAAAGTCACATCTACTCTTTACCAAGGCCTTAACTCTTTTGGAACCAAATAACTCACTAAGCTGAAGGAGAGGTGGGAAAGGGATCTAGAACCGGAAGACTGGGTGGGCGCACTGATGTTCCCTCGAGAGATGGGTATTGAAGACAAACTTAGACTAATACAACTCAGAATACTCCACCACTCCTACTACCCTCGCACAGCCCTCACCAGATGGGGGGAGGGGATGGACCGGAGATGTGACATGTCTCCTATGCAAACGAGAGACGGGTACCTTTTTTCACATGATATGGGATTGTGAGGTGCTACAAACCTTTTGGGAGAAATGCATCAATATAGTGTCCAACATACTAGGAGCACCAATTCCGAAGGACCCCAAATTGATACTCTTGGGAATCTAGGGGGAAGTCGACCTCACCAGACATGAAAAATCATTCCTAGCGGTGGCAATGGGCGCAGGGAAACGACTGACTGCGGCAACCTGAGGCTCGGCAGACTATATGCTTGAACCGCTGGATCAATGAACTAGGCAGGTGCGCATCCATGGAACGTGCGGGGCTGCCCCCGAAAATTTGAGAAGATATGGGGAAAATGGCTAGATGTATACTGAGAGATAACTCCCCTCCATACCCCCTGCCCCTCCCTTCCCTCCCCCTTTCCTCTTTCCTCTCCTCACCCAGGGAGATGTCACATTGCCAGAACTATCACCAGTTTTCTGACTCAGGGGTACGTAAGACACCCCTAGGACTTTGATTACCGCCACTGTCAATACTGCCATATTTTCATTTCCGATGAATGCCTATGTTTATTATGTTTTGTTGTTTAAACTCAAATAAACAGAGCTTAAAAAAAAAAGGGGCTGCTTTCAGTCTCAATATGGGAATACTCTTGGCTTGGGCAATGCTTGCTCTCGCGCCACTGTAAATGAAACGTTTGAACACTTAGCTTCTTTTATGAACAATTACTGTTCGTGTGAATAAAGATGTAAAGTTCACTCTTTTTTTGAAAAGTCAAATTAGGCACGTGCGCCCACTTGTTCATAAGGTTTATAAACAATGGCTTTCTGCAGTGTTTGCTCTTCACGCAAGTGAAATGGGAATTACCAAACACACGGGAGTGCTATTTTTCCATTGTCCCATTGTTTAAAATTCAACAAACGACTTCAGCTTGCATCTGCATAGACGAAAGTGAATGTTAAGCTTGATACTGTTGTCGTGCTAGCATTCCGAACTCCAGGTATGACTTGCCAGCTTCTGTGATCCTTGTTCTGCTGTTGCACAGCTTCTAATGCTTCTGGCTTCACTGGGACCCACACCCATCCTTTGCTTAAATTGTCTCTGGTCCGGCTGCTCAACAAAAGAGCCCCTCTTGCTCCTGAGACTGATTGCTTTCCAACAGCTCCTCTCTTCGGTCTCTGACACACTTCTTGTACAGCAATCTCCACAATTCGGTTCACATGGGGAGAGGCAGACTTCCTGCATGCCTTCCGCTGCGCAGCCTCGGCAACTGAGCGTTTGGGGAGCAGGACCCTCACAGAACAAGCCGGTGGAATCTGCTGCATCAGAGATCCGGCATCCCTTTTGGTTCTCCCACTACTGCCTGGATTGCCAACACCATGTCTTCTGCTTTCTACGTCTGCTACTACACCATCTCCAGCCACAGTTCCAGCTCCTTCTCTCTCCTTCTCCTATTACCTGCACATGACCGGGCCTTTTATGACTCTCAGGTTCCTTCAGTTGTGGGCCGTTGGGCTTAATTGCTTGACTACTACAGCATGCCTCTTCAATCCTTTTCCTCGTTCGAGTACTCATGGGATTATGGGACTTGTAGTCCCCAACAAAGTTAGTTCTTTTAAATAATATCTGGGTTTTAAGGGTAGATTTATTGCCCTTGTAATCCTTTAAAGATGAACCATTATAATTCGTTGTTACAGAAGAAGACGGTCTGTTTAAGGCAGTATTTCTGATTTCCTTCTCATTATACCTTTGGGAGTAGGGAGGATTTGTATCCTGAAATACCTTGCATGGTCTTTCTCTTTTCACGGTCTGTTCAGGTTTAAAGACATTTGCATTCTGAGCCACAGATCTTATGTGGTTCAGATCCATCATAATGACAACTGGCCATTACCGGTTCTGGTCACTTTAAAAAGGTTTTCCCTTTTTTAAAGGACATATAATGTGTCTCATTCCACAGGATCTCCCCACCACCCTGGCTCGGCCTTGTCTCCTCCCAGGTGATCCTCCCACAGTACACCATCCCCAAAGTCAGGATCAGGAATCTGCCTTTCCCTGGCCACCTGGGATGAGACTTTAGCCTGGGATGAGACGTTAAGCAGGATTTCAGTAAGGGATCCGTAGGACTATTCACAACACTCTGCAAGTTTGTAGTTTAACCACATTTAACTACAATGTTTTCCCCTCTACCTATATGCTGTAACTAATCTGTTGCGGGGGGACTTTGGTCACATGCCCTGCTAGCTGACCAGTGACATGCAGTCTGTGGCTTCTGCTCATGGAGGTCACCTGGGAGTGCTCTTGAGTGGCGAGAGCCAAAGAAGAAGCACCGGTCCTGGAAAAAGATAAATCCTCAAAAAAGAACCCCACTTCTGAACTGTGCTCAGAATAGAGCTTATAGACATGGAATATTTGGATGCACTGATATCACAAGCAACTGCCTAAACTGTAGAATGTTTTCATGATTGCACATAACAATTCTATAAATGTGCACTAATGTACTAAATTGCAACAAACCTTCACATTGCTCATAACAATAAATGTATTAGGACAATGATTGAAAATAACTAGACCATCTATACTGATACCGCCATTATACATTGTGAAGTAACAGCTTATAAAGAATAGATTGATGTTATACAGACTGTAATTTCTCTCCTCTGTATTTATTTTTATGGTGTAACGCCTTGATACAGCCCGCTTAAGGGAGAAACATTTGCACGTGCCACCATCCGGTTAATGTTGGCTCAAAGACAAGTTTTTAATGAAGCCTAGCACGACATAGGACTGAGGTCCAGTGCCCAATGACTTTTGATTGACGACTAATACATTTACTTTTAACTCAACTGTCTGGTTTTGAGTTTATATAATCTTGGCGCAATACACCGTATCGTTTTGCTTTATTCTTCTACTCTGAATGGCTAAAGTAAATATCAGTCTGTTAGGTCACTGCAGCCAGGATAGCTAAATAATCTTTAGACAAAGAATTAATTAAATAGTGGCGCTCAGGCATGTTTCACTTTACCTTCTAAGCGATTACAATCTTAGACTTCCCAGTAAACCACTGGTCTTTGTGGGACTGTTTCTTGGAAAGCGTAGCTGCCTTACATGGTTTCTTGCTTAGGGCTCGCCATCACAGGCCTGACTCAAAGCAGAGAAAATGGGATAGAAACAAATTAATTTGTTCCAAAAAGGACTCAAAAACAAGACACCATTTCCCACAGGCTAGAGATATTGATGATCTGGGCAGTACATAAACTTGGAAATCCTGTACAAATCCTATAAAAACACCCAGGATAGCATTAAAAACTGTGGAAACAGAAACTGACTACATTTTCAAACTGACTCCCGAGTAAAGCACCGTCCACAGCAGGAGAAGAGATGTTATGTTAAGTGGCATTTGTAAAACGTGATCTGCCATCAATATGATTTTGAAGGGCTGTGGCAGTCTTGAATGACATTTCGTTACACTGTCTAGTAGCGTGTTGCATAATCTGCGTGAGGAGTCCCAAATGAGCTTGACCTATTCATTGGATCTAGAGACACTGTGTGTAAGAGTGGTTGAGGGGTTAATTAATATCACATATTGCCATCTTATTAGCACCCTGGGCGGGGAGCCAACCAATCGGTATGGCATCCCTGACTAGTCTGCAATAGTGAATGTTACAGAATGCTAATCCACAGTGCTGTTGTAGCATTATGAATACATGCCTCTCTAGAAATATGTATGTCCTCTTGGAGTGCAGCGCCTCAGAGTTTAGGTATGTAAGCACACAGTGATTGTTAATGAAGCAAAACTGGGAGCAGACGTGTGTGTGTGTGTGTGTGTGTGTGTGTGTGTGTGTGTGTGTGTGTGTGTGTGTGTGTGTGTGTGTGTGTGTGTGTGTGTGTGTGTGTGTGTGTGTGTGTGTGTGTGTGTGTGTGTGTGTGTGTGTGTGTGTGTGTGTGTGTGTGTGTGTGTGTGTGTGTGTGTGTGTGTGTGTGTGTGTGTGTGTGTGTGTGTGTGTGTGTGTGTGTGTGTGTGTGTGTGTGTGTGTGTGTGTGTGTGTGTGTGTGTGTGTGTGTGTGTGTGTGTGTGTGTGTGTGTGTGTGTGTGTGTGTGTGTGTGTGTGTTTTCTGTGTGAACATGTGCAATAAATGATCTGCCATCTGCTTCTCTCTCTATATTTCACCAATGATGAAACATATTGGTAATGAGGTTGTCTGGGCGCACAACTCCTTCACACTGTCTCGGCACACTATCTCTTTTGACAGAACCTACCAGATGATTGTGAGGTCAAAATCTGTGCAGAACATACATTGCACTGATCATTGAAATTAAGAACATTGTGACCAAACAGTCCAACATTTTACTTTGTTATAATCCAAGGGACGGAGTGCAAAGAAGCATTCTCTTAGCACCAGTTCCCATAAGCTCCAACCTATTATTCTTCCTACGGTGTCATCATTTGGACCATTATTTCAAGCATTCCATCCATAGAACTGCCCCCTAAATTCCTACTGGCCCGCAGTGAGCAGCCTATGCCATGGAGAACCAAAGGAGTAATTGATAAACTACTTGGATGCCATTGGCGCCTCAAATCTACAACTGCTGAGGTCGAGCCTATCCTCCTGAACAGCTTGGGGTCAGCAGTACAATAGTACTTATGTTCCTTGCCACCCGCCTTGGTATACTATGAAGGGGATTTGGGTGGTGGTAAGGATATTGAAGAAGGATGCTGACAAAAAGTTGACTTGGATTTGGTTATAGACTTATTTCTTTAGGTTAAAAGATCCTTACTATCCGAAACTTCTAAGAGGGGGTTTGCTGCCTCAAAACTAATAATAAAAGGGTCTGTCAGAACGTACGTCAAAGTAAATTCCACTGTCCTGTGTCACAACCTACTTCTGTCCCTCACACTACAACTAAAAAGGTAAACTAATAGAAAGTTCCTTCTTTAAGGAGAATGGCTCCCTTCTCCTGCTTCTTGGATGGGGTCCAACAATTTGTTCTCTCAAAACAAATGTACCAAGAGAAATGCATCCCTTCCCGTGGCTTCCAGGTTTTAGTCTGTCTTTACACAATGTTCCAGGAGAATGGCTCCCTTCTCCTGGTGTGGCTCTGTACAATTTCCAATAAAACCAGGGGAAATGACTCCCTTCCCCTGGCATCTACAGCTCCATTCTCAGTTCAGAACCAAGACAATTGCTCCCTTCTCTTGGTCTTATTTGGTACCGTTCAACACAAGGCCAGGGGGGAATGTCTACCTTCCCGTGACGTTTCTATCAAAACCTCTGATCTGGTACCAGGAGAATGACTCCCTTCTCCTGCTGTTGCATGATACAGTTCTTTCTCGCTGCTTCCAGCTTGAGAGATACTTTGCCAATGTGACTTGTTTTCAACGAAGTCCCCACAATTGTTAGTATCCCAGACCCTTCTCTGTGCTCTAGGGGTCTCCTCTTGACCACTGTGACGAGGAAGAGACCCTTGAGAGTTTCACTCGTTCATGTTGTCATCCTAGACCCTTCTCTTGTAACTAGTGCACTTATCTCTGCCACTACAATGAGGAAGAGTTCCTATATGCTTTGGTTTACTTTTGTCCCAGACCGTTCTTCTGTGGCCAGTGGTCTCGACAGGTTCCCAGACCCTTCCTTGGTGGTCAGTGGCCTTCTCTTCCCCACAGGTTTTTTATTTTATTCAACAGACAAAAGAATATAGGCAAGCTTCACCATGTAATTCCAGTGATACAGGCATATATCAATTCAGGTGTTTTCCCACCTCAATCTCAGCATTCCAGCAGGTCAACCACCTCCCACAAGAATTCCTGCCCACCTAACTTCATGTTCCCCCCTTGCGTCAGTACTTCCCAGCACCTGCATCAACCTCCCCCGGGAACATACAGCCTCTAAGTCTCATCTTATCCCGGGTTGAACGTGTTCTGTACCAGGGCGTTCCATGCCTCGATTCCCTCATTCCCTTCATGCATGCCTTTCTTAAGCGCTTTATACCATTCAGCAGACTCCAAGAGTGACCATCACTTAGATCTGCCCACCAGGCTTCTATTTTAGGTCCATCAGACGATTTCCACGCCATGGCAATTATGGGTTTCGCTAATACACAAACCAGATCCTTCACAAGTGAGCTTTTTGTCTCCCACCTCCAGGGAACAATCCCAATACACAGTACTCTGCGGGTCACGTCTGCATCTTGATGCCACCCTCCCCGCTACATCCCACAAAATGTCTGTATTACGGGCACACCCAAAACATGTATCGGGTCCGCTCTCTCCTTTGTGCATCTTGGACGGGCCTGGTCACCCTGTTTCGCCATGAGAGAAACCCTGTATGGAGTGGTATATGCTCTGTGAGTGACATACAATTGGGTAAGTTTGAACCTGGCGTTTCTTGATACTCTCTTGGTGTAGAGCAGTGCCCTTTCCCATTCCACATCTGTAAGTGCTCTCCCTATGTTCGTCTACCACTTGCTGCACACCTTCAGCTCTGACGCACCCAACCTGCCCGAGAACAGATCATATAGTCTAGAGACAATGTGTTCCCCTCTGACAAGTCGTACATGGTGTCTAATTTCTCATTGGTCCCCACTTCACTC
Organism: Ambystoma mexicanum; assembly: GCF_040938575.1. Taxonomy (NCBI): domain Eukaryota; kingdom Metazoa; phylum Chordata; class Amphibia; order Caudata; family Ambystomatidae; genus Ambystoma; species Ambystoma mexicanum. The sequence continues at coordinate 204,890,200 of NC_090926.1, read as the reverse complement.
TGCGGGCCAAGCCATCTTTCCTCAATTCTCTAGACCATGCCGAAGTATAGCAGCAATTGCCCTTTGTGTATACCATATTCAATTACCAGGGCCTGGAAAGCTATAATTTGATCTTCTCTTACTAGGTCCCCAATCGTGGCTATCCCCTTACCCTTCCGGTGTCTTCTATATTGCACCAGCCCCCCCCTCGCAGTTCACCTATGACTCCCACCAAGGGAACATGCACCGAGCAAGGATCTGAGTCACCAAGGAGTTTCCAGCTTGTCCACCATATGTCCTTACCCAGTTGCAATAGCAGGGAGGGTCTCATTAGGGCAAGCTCATTAACCCATAATACATTCCTCAAAAAATATTGCTTCAGCAATGGTTGCAATAGCAGTGTCCTGTGAAGCTTTGTCCCCCAGCCAGTGCTGCCCCGCCAGGTAGTGGCACTGAAACTGGGGTACTTTCATTCTGCCCGCAGCCTAGTCTCTCTGTAGGGTGCTCAAAGCAATTCTGTTTCTCCATCCCTCCCACAACAAGTCTCTCACCAACACGTTCAGCCCCTGAAAGAAACTGGCAGGTATGTTATAAGGAACATTGGTGAAATAATACACGAGGCAGGGGAGTATGACCATCTTTAAGAGGGCCACTCTTCCCAGTTCTCCTGCAGAACTCATGGATCCGGCCACGTTATCCATGACCATTTGCGTAATGTTCTTTTTTGAGGCCACTGGGTCGTGTCATGTTAATGCCTAAATAGTGAAAGTTATTTGTCTCCCACCAAAGTCCCATTCGGGCAGATGCCGTTCCTTGAGGTCTCCAAGCCCTGCGAACGGGAACAGGCAGGACTTCTGCCTGCTCACCCTGATCCCTGACAGCTCAGCAAACTGGTCAATGACATCCAACAAGTTAAGTTATCATGTGGTCTGTTTACATCCAGCAACATTTCATCTGCGTACAAAGAGATTAGGTGCACCACTCTGTCTAGCTTTAGCCCCACCTCCCCCTACTCCTTCCTGAAGAGCACAGCCAGTGGCTCCAATGCTAGAATATACAGCATCAGCGATAGTGGACAGCCCTGCTTGGTGCCCTTCTGCGCTTCCAACACCTCAGAGGTCTGTCTGCCTGTCTTCACACGGAACCTGGGCACCGTATAGACCGCTTTACCCATCTCAAGACAGTTTGCCAATGCCGAAATGCGCCAGGGCCGCAAACATCCAGTCCCAGCGGACCGAGTCAAAGTCCTTCACCGCACCCAATGAGGCCACTTCGCTTTTGTCCATCAGATGATTAGTGCTGTCTATGACATGTAGTTTCCGCAAATTCCATGTTTCGCCCTGGGACATACCCAGTTTAGTCTGGGTGAACTGGGCCCCCTATTGCTCTCCTCAGTCTTGCAGTCTTTGTTCACCATAGAGAGGGGCCTGTACGATGCGCAGCACTGCAGTGGTTTACCCCGTTTAAGGATTGGTATGATAGTGGCTTCCCTCAAGCTGCTATTTGACCCAAGGCCTCCTCTATGTCCTTGCCACTTTTTGTTTTCTCGTCCGTGTATTGGGTTTTGTAGAATCTTAACACACACTCCTTGTTTATCCCCTCCTGCGTTCTGACTAACTTCTTGTATACACAGTGATGGCGTTAATCGCTTTGTTCTTCCTGCCTGCATAGCCACTCCAGCAGTCTCCCTGGTTTGTCCCCCTCTGCATGCAGTTTTTGAGTGTATTTCACGAAGTCAAAGCGTCCCAGTCTTTTCCATGCTTCCACACATTTTTTGCCTCAGTTCCATCACCTGCCCCGACACAGTAGGCGGTCTACTCTCTGCTTTTTCCACACTTGCGATCTCATTCTTGATGCCTCCCAGGGTTTTTGATATATCTGCTCTCAGGCCTCCCCTTTTCCCAATTGCCTTTCCCCGCGTGACCACCTTAAATGCGTCCCATACTGTGCTCATCTTCGCCATGCTGTCTGTTAATACTAAAGTACTCCCTTCTCCAGCATGGGGTCTGGCATGGATTCACATGCTCATGAATATTCCCCGTCGTCAGGCTGGGAATCCTCGGTAAAGAAAAAACCAGTATCAGTTTCGTTTCTGATCTGTCTTTCGTAGTAATAACCAATCACTGGTCTCTGCGTCATACTGACCACAGCCAATGACTGCCCTCTACCTAAGCACCGCCTCTGGCAGCCATCTTCAGATTTTTACCGCACGTTCATGTGTTGGGATCCTCGTGCTATTGCTCTCGAGCGTTAGTGCTATTTTTTCACGTTTTTTCTCAAAAAACTTCTTGTTTTCGGTCAAAAGTGCCTCAAGCTCCATCGACTCTCCATCCGATCAACGGGGACCCGTGTCGGATTCGTCTGCGCCCCTCAAGGGTGAAGATTTCGTCGAGCTACGCTTTTGGAGGACTCCAGAAGTTTCTCAGGCCCGGACATGGCCCAGGAGAAGGGATGCTCGACGCCCGGAAAGCTGTTCAGGGTCTGCCCTGGATGCCAGCTGCAGAACGTCTTTAAGGAGGACGAACACTCCTTTTGTCTCTACTGCTTACATGAGGACAAGACGCACGTGGAGAAGGACTGTGCGTTTTGCGGCAACATGTCGGAGCGGACCATGAAGGACCGCCATCAACGTCTCGCCAACTGGCTGGAAGGGAAGAGCCCGTCAGGCGAGAAGAAGAAGAAGAAATCTGAGCGGTCTTCTAAGACCTTTGAGGACGCCCCGGCGACGGGGGTCCAACACAAGGCAAAGCACCGCGAGTCCGCTGGCACCGGGAGCGCCGAACGGTCGGGCTCTACGGGCGCCAGGCAGGGCGCACCCTCCCCGGCACCATCAACCACGAGCCAACGCTCTGGGTCGGGTAAGAGGAAGGCCGAGCACCCGGCGAAGCTCCTGGAGAGGCCCCGGTCGAGCTCGAAGGCCCCATCGGAGGGGGAGCGAGGCAGTGTCCCCCCCTCAAGGATAAGGCGGTGAGCGCACCTAAGGTGGTGAAGGCCTTAATCCATCCGGCCAAGCCCTCTATCGAAACTGTCGCGGCGGCCCTGGCTCAGCCTGTGGGGGCTACACCAGTGGTGGCGACCTCGGGGCTCAGAGTCTCCCTGCCACCTTGGAGGGAGTCCTCTTTTGTGCCCATCGATAGTGCCCCCGTGAAATCCCCCGTGGGGAAGAAAAAGGGGGGGCAGGGCGTCGTCGTAGATTCGGCTTCAACCTCGGAGGAGGAGCTGGTCGAAGTCTTAAGCCACGGCCTCAGCGTGGAAGAAGACCGGCCCGTCGGGATGGATCCCGACGCAGGCGACGACGACGACATCGAGGGTACCGACGGGGCCCCTGATCGCCCGTCGGATTCCCCTCTGCCAGCGCCGCGGGACAGCTCGGCGGCCATTTTGTTGGCTATACAGTCCTTATGCTCAGAGATAAGGACGAGACTACCGTTGCCGACGGAACCTCTCCCGTCGGGGGACCCAGAACCGGGACCTTCTGGTGTTCCCCCTACCAAGAAAAGAAGGATCCACCCTCCGCCTCCTTTTCAGCCGTCGCGCCCCTTCCAGCCCTCCTCCCCGTCCACCCGAGGGATGGTACGGGGACTGACACGGCAGCGACGGGTACGGACGACGAGGTATACGACGAGGATGTACCGTCGTCGCCTCCCACCAGGGCTTCTCCGCCCGACGAGATTGGATCGTTCCACTCCGTGATCACCAGGGCATCCGAGCTTTTCCAACTCTGCCCTGAGGAGAAGAAGAAGGAAGGTTTCCTTTATCAGCGGCGCGAGGCCAAGAGGAAGACGGTCCTCTCAGTGCCTCTATTGGACGACATTTGGGATGAGGGCCTCACCCTCCTCAAGAACCCTTCCACGACGCCAGCTAGAAGGGACCGGTATGAGAAGAAGTACCGGGTCCCGGACACGGCCCCCCTGTGCCTCCGGGCGCAGCCTACCCCGGACTCCGTCGTCTCCGCGGCGGCCAGGAAAAAAGCGGGGGGGGGGTGCGGCCTCCACATCGACTTCCCCACCGGACGGCGAGGGAAAGAAATTGGACGCTATGGGACGCAGAGTCATCTCGTCTGCGGCGACGACGATTAAAGCGGCCAACGCCTTGGCTATCGTGGCCCGCTACGACAGGGAGCTCTGGTACAAACTGGCTCCCCTACTGGACTTCTTGCCGGACGACAAGAGGGCAGAGGCCCTGGAGATCCTGCAGGAAGGTGAGGTGGCTTCGGACCACGCCATTACCGTTGCGACGGACATCGCCGACACCGGGTTCCGCCAGTTGGGCAACGGCGTTTGCCTTAGGCGGCGTGGATGGCTCAAGGCTACGGACTTCCGTCAAGACGTTCAGACCAGAGTCCTGGACATGCCCTTCGATGGGAACAACCTGTTTGGGAAAACAGTGGACGATTCCCTTCAGGCCATTAAAGCGGACACCGAGACGGCCCGGGCCCTTGGAGTCCTGCAACAGCGACGGACGCCCTTTCGGAGCAGCGGAGGCAAGGGCGCCTCCAAAAGTTCAGGCGGCGGTTTCTCCACCTACCGTCAAGCGGCCCGCTCGTCGGCTCAGGAGGCCTACAGAGGACGAGGCAAGTCTGGCGGACCCCGCCGTCGTCGCCAAGGAGGTCAAGGCGGCAAAGCCTCGTCGAAGCAGGATTGAACCGACCGTGGGGTCGGGCCCCCACCGAAGCACCCCGGTGGGAGGCCGGCTGGCGAGATTCGTCAGCGTGTGGGAGTCCATCTCCACCGACCGTTGGGTGCTGGACGCCTTGGCCCGGGGCCACGCGCTCGAATTTCAAAGAAGGTGTCCGCGCGTCCCCCCCGTGGCCAGGAAAGAACTTCACGTCCCTCAACTTCTCCTGGAGGTAAAGGCGATGCTGAGGAAGGGCGCCATCGAACTCGTCCCAAAGAGACTTCGGGGCTCCGGAGTTTACTCGAGATACTTCCTCGTGAAGAAGAAGACGGGGGGATGGCGCCCCATCCTGGACCTGCGACGTCTGAACAAGTTCATCAAGGCGCAAAAGTTCCGGATGGTCACCCTCCAGCACGTCCTGGGTCAGCTGGAGGAAGGAGACTTCCTGTCGTCGTTGGATTTGGAGGATGCCTACTTCCATATTCCCATCCTAAAGGGGCACCGAAAATTCCTCAGGTTTGTGGTCCAAGGGCGTCACTACCAGTTCAAAGCCCTCCCCTTCGGACTACGGTCGGCCCCCAGGGTATTCACCAAGTGCCTTGCACCGGTGGCGGCGCAGCTGCGCCGCGAGGGGATCCACGTCTACCCCTACCTGGACGACTGGCTCATCCGAGCCAAGTCGAGGGAGCTCGCCCTGGATCACACGGCAAGGACCGTCCGACTTCTCACGGACCTGGGATTCTCCGTGAACTACGCCAAGTCTCACCTGGTACCCGCGCAAAACGCACTGTTTCTGGGAGCGAAGCTCGACACAGTGTCTCTTTTGGCCTCCCCGTCGGAGGAAAGGACCAGGTCCATCCTGGGCAAGGTACAGCGGATGTTGGTTTCCGACGCGGCCAAGGTGAGGTCCATCAAGTCCCTCCTCGGAATGATGTCTTCCTGCATCTACCTCATTCCCATGTGCAGGCTCCGGATGCGCCCGTTGCAGGAGTTCCTGGACGCGCGCTGGATCCAAACGACGGGCAGCTTCGAGGAGAGGATCACACTCGACGAGAGTTTCCGCCGAGCGGTCCGGTGGTGGGGCAACCGCACGCATCTGACGGCGGGCATGGACTTCCAGACCCCAGACCACCAGGAGACAGTGACCACCGATGCCTCCCTGGAAGGGTGGGGAGCGCACACCGAAAATCTGCACGCGAGAGGCCTTTGGCTCCCGACGGAGAAGTCCCTCGATATCAACGTCCTGGAGCTCCGTGCAGTGTTCTGGGCCCTCAGGTCCTTCCTTCCGTCCCTCAAGGGCAAGGTGGTGAGGATCTTCACCGACAACACCACCACCATGTTTTACATCAGGAAACAGGGCGGAACCAGGTCCCCAGCGCTGTCCAAGGAGGCGCAGGACCTGTGGCATTGGGCCGTCGCCCAAAGGATGTTTCTGGTGCCGTTTCATCTGGCAGGGATAAAAAACACCATCGCCGACTCACTCAGCAGGGAGCTGCGCTCGTGCCACGAGTGGGAACTACGGCAGGATCTAGTGGATCGCCTCTTCCGACGGTGGGGCACACCCCAGATCGACCTGTTCGCGACGGCGACGAACTCCAAGTGCCGGAGGTTCGCCAGCAGGTTTCCCCAGGCGAGGAGCATGGGCGATGCCTTCTCGTTCCCCTGGGAGGGCCTGTTCCTCTACGCGTTCCCTCCTTTGCCACTGCTAATCCGGCTCGTCAACCAGCTCAAGAGGTCACGGTGCAGGATGATCCTCGTCGCACCTGCGTGGCCGAGGCAGATATGGTTCCCGGACCTTCTGGACTTGTCAGCGTCCCCGCCAAGCAAGCTGCCGGTGGACGCGGATCTTCTCTCCAGGGAAGGAGGCGCCATCCTCCACCACGACCCGAAATCGCTGAACTTGCAGGCCTGGCTCCTGCAGCGCTAGAGTTTGGAGGATACGACATACCGGCCGACTGCAGAGAGGTTCTTGCAAAGGCCAGGGCGTCCTCGACTCTTAAATGCTACGGACACAAATGGAAGAGGTTCTCTGTCTGGTGCCACGCACAGAAGATTAACCCTCTACGGATTACGGCTCCCCAGGTACTGCCGTACCTGCTGACGCTGGCCAAAGCTGGACTGGCACACACGTCCATCAAGATTCATCTTGCTGCGATCTCCCGATACACCAGAACCACGGGCCGGACGTCCTTGTGGTCTCATCGTCTGGTGAAAGAGTTCATGAAGGGACTGTTCAGATCGTTCCCGCCGGTGAAGGCTCCGGCCCCGGCGTGGGAGCTCAACGTGGTGCTGACCAAGCTCATGGGACCTCCGTTCGAGCCTCTGCACTCGGCCCCGTTGAAGTTTCTGTCGTGGAAAACAGCGTTTCTTGTGGCCATCACCTCCGCACGACGGGTGGGAGAGATCCAGGCCCTTTCATGCAAGGCCCCGTACTTGACTTTTCACGACACAAGGGTAGTGCTCAGGACGCACCCCTCCTTCATGCCCAAGGTACCGTCGGACTTCCATCTCAACGAACCCTTGGTGTTGCCTGTGTTCTTCCCGTCGCCTTCGTCGCCGGCTGAGAGGACTTTGCACTCGCTGGATGTGGCTAGAGCGCTGAAGTTCTACGTGGACCGCACAAAGTGTTTTCGGAAGACGTCACAACTCTTTGTGAACTTTGGACCTGTCAATCAGGGGAAGGCTCTCTCGAAGGCTTCCATTTCCAGATGGCTCTCCGGCTGTATCATGTACTGTCATCGGTTGGCAAACCGACCGCTGCCTGGCCGTCCGAGAGCCCATTCCACCAGAGCGATCGCAGCTACCACGGCGTTCCTTTCTGGTGTGCCCCTGCTGGACATATGCAGGGCTGCTACGTGGAGGTCGACGCACACCTTCACGAAATTCTACTGCGTCGATCGGGATTCCAGGGAAGAGTCCAGGGTCGGCCAAGCAGTGCTGCGCAACCTGTTCGCCTGAGGTGAGCCTGGTGAGGAGGTAAGATGCTTAATGTTGAGTTTGATGTACTGCTTAATGTTGAGCCGTTGCCACCTCCCGTGGTTGTGCATGGGTGTACTGCTATGTATTCTTTATTCATGAGCATGTGAATCCATGCCAGACCCCATGCTGGAGAAGGAACAAGTTACTTACCTGTAACTGTTGTTCTCCAGCATGGGTCTGGCATGGATTCACATGCGAACCCTCCCGCCTACCCCTCTGCGGCTCTTCACTTGGTCATACTGCCACTTCACGTGCTTCCAAATCTGAAGATGGCTGCCAGAGGCGGTGCTTAGGTAGAGGGCAGTCATTGGCTGTGGTCAGTATGACGCAGAGACCAGTGATTGGTTATTACTACGAAAGACAGATCAGAAACGAAACTGATACTGGTTTTTTCTTTACCGAGGATTCCCAGCCTGACGACGGGGAATATTCATGAGCATGTGAATCCATGCCAGACCCATGCTGGAGAACAACAGTTACAGGTAAGTAACTTGTTCCTTATCTGGTCCTTCAGGTAGTGACTAAACAATTCATCTTGCAGAGCTTCCGCCCTCAGGTAGCAGGTAGGTATCCAGGGTCTCTGGGCCACGCTCTGCCATATTGCTGTCAGTGGGGTATGGTTCCATAGTGTTCTGGCCTCATATCCCATGTACACAGTCACCCAGCCTTTCTTCCCCTGTAAACATGTAATCTATCCACGTGTGTACCGCGTGAGGTGCCGAGAAGTGAGAGTAACCCCGCTCTTCCCTGTGCCTCGGTTCCATATGTCCACCAGTCTCAAATCCTGCAGCAGGCTGCCGAGGTTCTTGAAGGTGGTGCTGGTTTTGTGTGTTTGGTGTCTGATCTGTCTAGTACAGGGTTAAGACTGCAATTAAAATCTCCTCCCTCATCCATGTTGCCTCTCTGTGCGTGGTCAACCCAGAGTATAATTCTCTTCCCCACTGTTATGGTGGACAGGGTCCCAGACCCTTCACTGGTAGCCAGTGGGCTTCTCTTCCCACTGATACGAGCAGGAGGAGGTTGGATGTACTCTCAACCCTTTGGGAGTCACTCAGTGGTATGCCTAGAACAAAGCCAGGTAGGGATTGCTTGTACATCTCCTGCCTGTGTCCCTTCGTCACCTCTGGGTCTCCTGGACCACCTTTTACCTGATTTCTGGCTTCGGTACGTCACCGGTGCTTCCAGGGATGGCGTTCCGACTTCTCAGCTTTCTCAGTCTGCTTCTGCAGTGTCTACAGCTACTGGGCCACCTGACTCTTCTTGCCCTTGGTAATGTACACAGGGCCGCACCTGCGGAACCCTGTGATAATTCACACGGCCAACCGCTGGCGTCATCGGTTCCTCTTCTCTTCGGTCTGCAACCACACTTTGGAATTCCCGCGCCAAATGCTCTCCATGTCTGCTGCTTCTCCCGGCAGGCGCTGTAGCTGAGCTCCGCATTGGAATTGACCAAAACGGATGTCTATTGTTTGTCTTTGTACATTGTAGCACATTCTTGAGGGGTGGGCTGTCAAAGTCCCATGTTACTTTTGACAGGTTGATCTCTATGCGTCCTTGGGCAACCTTGTCTTAGTACCAGTATTGGGAGCAGTCTTTGTTTTTTCTGTGTTCTTCCCCCGTCTTGGTGTTTTCAACAATAAAGTTGAGGATGGGAGGATGGGCTACAGATTGTGGGGATGTTTTATTATTCTCTGGCCCAATCCCGAGGTGGTTGTCGTCCCCCCCAAGGAGGTAGTTCTTCCCCATGAGTCCTCGCGTATTAAACCACCCGTAGGGGGACTATTGGGTAACGGCCTCACCTCCGGAGCCTCATGAGAAGGGGCTTCCCCTTGGGGAGAAATGACGACACCTTGTGACTCGTCACAGTGGGTTTAAGGCGGCCATAATGAGGTTGGTCAAGCATTAAACTGCATAAACCAAAGTATTCCTGAGAAGACACAGTTTACTTGCAATATCAAAATGAATGTGGGACAATTGAATAGTCTTAGCCCTGCAGTTGTCGGGTGATTTTGGGCAATTCACAATGAGGTCTTGAGAGACCAACTGATGGTGCAGCCTGCCATAGACGCATTCATGAGTGACTTTAGATGAGATATGAAGGCAATCTTAATTTGGACCAAGCCATAGCCTTAATTCCAGGACCATTAAGGCTTAAACCGGTCAGTTTGGCTCATGGTGGTACCATTGGGTATGTCGGCATACGAAGGCTACTCAGGGCTCACATTTGGTGGCTGGGAATGAACAGAATGGTAGATGGGGTGGTTAGGCAGTGTACAGGGGAAGGGACAAGGCACTCAGCATGCAGGTGCCACCCATGCAGCCTGTAGAATTGCCCAGCATTGCATGTAACAAAATAGCAATGGGCATAATTGGCCCCAGGAGGAAGCTACCCATGCACAAAAAAGTATGCTGTTGTGCTTTACAGATTATTTTAGCAAGCGGGCAGAAGTTCTTTTTATGCATCTTCCCACTACCTCCAAGATTATAAACTGTATTCTGGTGGGGGGGATGCCCTAGAGATACATGTTCTGATATTCTTCTGTAAAAGGAGATACCCAGTTTGAACTCATGAGAGGCTGCAATGTGGGCACCAAATTGCACCTGCAGTGTTTGCATGGCATAACGGTCTGGTGTAAAGAGGGTTCCATGTAATAATGTCACCACAAAAATATCGCCATACAAAAATATCGCAGAAAAATGGTCGTTTTTTGTGGCGACATTATTGCCCCTATCGCCACATATATGGTCACCCAAATAATATCGCCACAACATTTTCCCAATGTAATATTATTAATTATTTCTCCAGCATGGGGTCTGGCATGGATTCACATGCTCATGAATATTCCGCGTCGTCAGGCTGGGAATCCTCGGTAAAGAAAAAACCAGTATCAGTTTCGTTTCTGATCTGTCTTTCGTAGTAATAACCAATCACTGATCTCTGCGTCATACTGACCACAGCCAATGACTGCCCTCTACCTAAGCCCCGCCTCTGGCAGCCATCTTCAGATTTTTACCGCACGTTCATGTGTTGGGATCCTCGTGCTATTGCTCTCGAGCGTTAGTGCTATTTTTTTTCACGTTTTTTCTCAAAACTTCGTTTTTTCGGTCAAAAGAGCCTCAAGCTCCACCGACTCTCCATCCGATCAACAGGGACCCGTGTCGGATTCGTCTGCGCCCCTCAAGGGTGAAGATTTTGTCGGGCTACGCTTTTGGAGGACTCCAGAAGTTTCTCAGGGCGAGAAGAAGAGGAAGAAATCCGAGCGGTCTTCTAAGACCTTTGAGGACGCCCCGGCGACGGGGGTCCAACATAAGGCCAAGCACCGCGAGTCCGCTGGCACCGGGAGCGCCGAACGGTCGGGCTCTACGGGCGCCAGGCAGGGCGCACCCTCCCCGGCACCATCAACCACGAGCCAACGCTCTGGGTCGGGTAAGAGGAAGGCCGAGCACCCGGCGAAGCTCCTGGAGAGGCCCCGGTCGAGCTCGAAGGCGGAGGGGGAGCGAGGCAGTGTCCCCCCCCTCAAGGATAAGGCGGTGAGCGCACCTAAGGTGGTGAAGGCCTTAATCCATCCGGCCAAGCCCTCTATCGAAACTGTCGCGGCGGCCCTGGCTCAGCCTGTGGAGGCTACACCAGTGGTGGCGACCTCGGGGCTCAGAGTCTCCCTGCCACCTCGGAGGGAGTCCTCTTTTGTGCCCATCGATAGGACCCCCGTGAAATCCCCCGAGGGGAAGAAAAAGGGGGGGCAGGGCGTCGTCGCAGATTCGGCTTCAACCTCGGAGGAGGAGCTGGTCGAGGTCTTAAGCCACGGCCTCGGCGTGGAAGAAGACCGGCCCGTCAGGATGGATCCCGACGCAGGTGACGACGACATCGTCGAGGGTACCGACGGGGCCCCTGATCGCCCGTCGGATTCCCCTCTGCCAGCGCCGCAAGACAACTCGGCGGCCATTTTGTTGGCTATACAGTCCTTATGCTCAGAGATGAGGACGAGAGTACCGTTGCCGACGGAGGAACCTCTCCCGTCAGGGGACCCAGAACCGGGACCTTCTGGTGTTCCCCCTACCAAGAAAAGAAGGATCCACCCTCCACCTCCTTTTCAGCCGTCGCGCCCCGTCCAGCCCTCCTCCCCGTCCACCCGAGGGGATGATACGGGGACTGACACGGCAGCGACGGGTACGGACGACGAGGTATACGACGAGGATGTACCGTCGTCGCCTCCCACCAGGGCTTCTCCGCCCGACGAGATTGGATCGTTCCACTCCATGATCACCAGGGCATCCAAGCTTTTCCAACTCTGCCCTGAGGAGAAGAAGAAGGAAGGTTTCCTTTATCAGCGGCGCAAGGCCAAGAGGAAGACGGTCCTCTCAGTGCCTCTATTGGACGACATTTGGGATGAGGGCCTCACCCTCCTCAAGAACCCTTCCACGACGCCAGCTAGAAGAGACCGGTACGAGAAGAAGTACCGGGTCCCGGACACGGCCCCCCTGTGCCTCCGCCGGACACGGCCCCCCTGTGCCTCCGGGCACAGCCTACCCCGGACTCCGTCGTCTCCGCGGCGGCCAGGAAGAAAGCGGGGGGGGAGCGGCCTCCACATCGACTTCCCCACCGGACGGTGAGGGAAAGAAATTGGACGCTATGGGACGCAGAGTCATCTCGTCTGCAGCGATGACGATTAAAGCGGCCAACGCCTTGGCTTTCGTGGCCCGCTACGACAGGGAGCTCTGGTACAAACTGGCTCCCCTGCTGGACTTCCTGCCGGACGACAAGAGGGCAGAGGCCCTGGAGATCCTGCAGGAAGGTGAGGTGGCTTCGGACCACGCCATTACCGTTGCGACGGACATCGCCGACACTGGGTTCCGCCAGTTGGGCAGCGGCGTTTGCCTTAGGCGGCGTGGATGGCTCAAGGCTACGGACTTCCGTCAAGACGTTCAGACCAGAGTCCTGGACATGCCCTTCGATGGGAACAACCTGTTTGGGAAAACAGTGGACGATTCCCTTCAGGCCATTAAAGCGGACACTGAGACGGCCCGGGCCCTTGGAGTTCTGCAACAACGACGGACGCCCTTTCGGAGCAGCGGAGGCAAGGGCGCCTCCAAAGGTTCCGGCGGCGGTTTCTCCACCTACCGTCAAGCGGCCTGCTCGTCGTCTCAGGAGGCCTACAGAGGACGAGGCAAGTCTGGCGGACCCCGCCGTCGTCGCCAAGGAGGTCAAGGCGGCAAAGCCTCGTCGAAGCAGGATTGAACCGGCCGTGGGGTCGGGCCCCCACCGAAGCACCCCGGTGGGAGGCCGGCTGGCGAGCTTCATCAGCGTGTGGGAGTCCATCTCCACCGACCGTTGGGTGCTGGACGCCTTGGCCCGGGGCCACGCGCTCGAGTTTCAAAGAAGGTGTCCGCGCGTCCCCCCCGTGGCCAGGAAAGAACTTCACGTCCCTCAACTTCTCTTGGAGGTAAAGGCGATGCTCAGGAAGGGCGCCATCGAACTCGTCCCAAAGAGGCTTCGGGGCTCCGGAGTTTACTCGAGATACTTCCTCGTGAAGAAGAAGACGGGGGGATGGCGCCCCATCCTGGACCTGCGACGTCTGAACAAGTTCATCAAGGCGCAGAAGTTCCGGATGGTCACCCTCCAGCACGTCCTGGGTCAGCTGGAGGAAGGAGACTTCCTGTCGTCGTTGGATTTGGAGGATGCCTACTTCCATATTCCCATCCTAAAGGGGCACCGAAAATTCCTCAGGTTTGTGGTCCAAGGGCGTCATTACCAGTTCAAAGCCCTCCCCTTCGGACTACGGTCGGCACCCAGGGTATTCACCAAGTGCCTCGCACCGGTGGCGGCGCAGCTGCGCCGCGAGGGGGTCCACGTCTACCCCTACCTGGACGACTGGCTCATCCGAGCCAAGACGAGGGAGCTCGCCGTGGTTCACACGGCAAGGACCGTCCAACTTCTCACGGACCTGGGATTCTCCGTGAACTACGCCAAATCCCACCTGGTACCCGCGCAAGACGCTCTGTTTCTGGGAGCGAGGCTCAACACAGCGTCCCTTCTGGCCTCCCCGTCGGAGGAGAGGACCAGGACCATCCTGGGCAAGGTGCAGCGGATGTTGGTGGCCGACGCGGCCAAGGTGAGGTCCATCAAGTCCCTCCTCGGAATGATGTCTTCCTGCATCTACCTCATTCCCATGTGCAGGCTCCGGATGCGCCCGTTGCAGGAGTTCCTGGACGCGCGCTGGATCCAAACGACGGGCAGCTTCGAGGAAAGGATCACACTCGACGAGAGTTTCCGACGAGCGATCCGGTGGTGGGGCACCCGCGCGCATCTGACGGCGAGCATGGACTTCCAGACCCCAGCCCACCAGGAGACAGTGACCACGGATGCCTCCCTGGAAGGGTGGGGAGCGCACACCGAAAATCTGCACGCAAGAGGCCTTTGGCTCCCGACGGAGAAATCCCTACATATCAACGTCCTGGAGCTCCGTGCAGTGTTTTGGGCCCTCAGGTCCTTCCTTCCGTCCCTCAAGGGCAAGGTGGTGAGGATCTTCACCGACAACACCACCACCATGTTTTACATCAGGAAACAGGGCGGAACCAGGTCCCCAGCACTGTCCAAGGAGGCGCAGGACCTGTGGCATTGGGCCGTCGCCCAAAGGATATTTCTGGTGCCGTTTCATCTGGCAGGGATAAAAAACACCATCGCCGACTCACTCAGCAGGGAGCTGCGCTCGTGCCACGAGTGGGAGCTACGGCAGGATCTAGTGGATCGCCTCTTCCGACGGTGGGGCACACCCCAGATCGACCTGTTCGCGACGGCGACGAACTCCAAGTGCCGGAGGTTCGCCAGCAGGTTTCCCCAGGCGAGGAGCATGGGCGATGCTTTCTCGTTCCCCTGGGAGGGCCTGTTCCTCTACGCGTTCCCTCCTTTGCCACTGCTAATCCGGCTCGTCAACCAGCTCAAGAGGTCACGGTGCAGGATGATCCTCGTCGCACCTGCGTGGCTGAGGCAGGTATGGTTCCCGGACCTTCTGGACTTGTCAGCGTCCCCGCCAATCAAGCTGCCGGTGGACGCGGATCTACTCTCCAGGGAAGGAGGCGCCATCCTCTACCACGACCCGAAATCGCTGAACTTGCAGGCCTGGCTCCTGCAGCGCTAGAGTTTGGAGGATACGACATACCGGCCAACTGCAGAGAGGTTCTTGCAAAGGCCAGGGCGTCCTCGACTCTTAAATGCTACGGACACAAATGGAAGAGGTTCTCTGTCTGGTGCCACGCACAGAAGATTAACCCTCTACGGATTACGGCTCCCCAAGTACTGCCGTACCTGCTGACGCTGGCCAAAGCTGGACTGGCACACGCGTCCATCAAGATTCATCTTGCTGCGATCTCCCGATACACCAGAACCATGGGGCGGACGTCCTTGTGGTCTCATCGTCTGGTGAAAGAGTTCATGAAGGGACTGTTCAGATCGTTCCCGCCGGTGAAGGCTCCGGCCCCGGCGTGGGAGCTCAACGTGGTGCTGACCAAGCTCATGGGACCTCCGTTCGAGCCTCTGCACTCGGCTCCGTTGAAATTTCTGTCGTGGAAAACAGCGTTTCTTGTGGCCATCACCTCCGCACGACGAGTGGGAGAGATCCAGGCCCTTTCCTGCAAGGCCCCGTACTTGACTTTTCACGACACGAGGGTAGTGCTCAGGACGCACCCCTCCTTCATGCCCAAGGTACCGTCGGACTTCCATCTCAACGAACCCTTGGTGTTGCCTGTGTTCTTCCCGTCGCCTTCGTCGCCGGCTGAGAGGACTTTGCACTCGCTGGATGTGGCTAGAGCGCTGAAGTTCTACGTAGACCGCACAAAGTGTTTTCGGAAGACGTCACAACTCTTTGTGAACTTTGGACCTGTCAATCAGGGGAAGGCTCTCTCGAAGGCTTCCATTTCCAGATGGCTCTCCGGCTGTATCATGTACTGTCATCGGTTGGCAAACCGACCGCTGCCTGGCCGTCCGAGAGCCCATTCCACCAGAGCGAGCGCAGCTACCACGGCGTTCCTTTCTGGTGTGCCCCTGCTGGACATATGCAGGGCTGCTACGTGGAGGTCGACGCACACCTTCACGAAATTCTACTGCGTTGACCGGGATTCCAGGGAGGAGTCCAGGGTCGGCCAAGCAGTGCTGCGCAACCTGTTCGCCTGAGGTGAGCCTGGTGAGGAGGTAAGATGCTTAATGTTGAGTTTGATGTAATGCTTAATGTTGAGCCTTTGCCACCTCCCGTGGTTCTGCATGTGTGTACTGCTATGTATTCTTTATTCATGTGCATGTGAATCCATGCCAGACCCCATGCTGGAGAAGGAACAAGTTACTTACCTGTAACTGTTGTTCTCCGGCATGGGTCTGGCATGGATTCACATGCGAACCCTCTCGCCTACCCCTCTGTGGCTCTTCACTTGGTCATACTGCCACTTCACGTGCTTCCAAATCTGAAGATGGCTGCCAGAGGCGGGGCTTAGGTAGAGGGCAGTCATTGGCTGTGGTCAGTATGACGCAGAGATCAGTGATTGGTTATTACTACGAAAGACAGATCAGAAACGAAACTGATACTGGTTTTTTTCTTTACCGAGGATTCCCAGCCTGACGACGGGGAATATTCATGAGCATGTGAATCCATGCCAGACCCATGCCGGAGAACAACAGTTACAGGTAAGTAACTTGTTCCTAATATTACTTACGGCGACCATATATGTGGCGATATTAATACCTGATACCGTAAAGAGGCTGATAATATAGGTAAGGGAGGAGTGGCATCCCTGGTCGATGAATAAGGGCTGTGTACTGACCCCTTTGCTTTTTAATTTGTATGTGAACCATCTTGCAATGTGCTTGGAGCAACTGGCTGCAGATGTTCAACAGTGCTTCACCTGAGGGCGAGTTAAGGAAAAGTCCCCTGGCGATCATGAGGCCACAGAAATACACAGACATCAAGAGGAGAGTCGCAAGAAGAATGTTGAATGGTCAAACACGGCGCACAGACGAAAGGACACAACCTCACCAGTGTCAACCCTTTCATCCACCAAAAAAATGTACTGAAAAGCATGGGGTCCAAGCTTCACAAAAGCAGAAACAAACTGGGTAGGGTGTTTCAGTACATATGGCACTCGCCACCATATCTGTCTCTTTGACGCCCATCACCCATTCACATAGTAGCAAACCACTTGCCTCAGCCCTCAAACAGAAGACATTTGTAGATATCTCAGACTCTGAGAAGAGGAAATGGGAGGAAGGGAGCAACACTGGCGTTGAACAGTACATTGAGACTGAAACACAGGAGACAACGCCTATGCATGGTTCAACTGCATCAGAGGTTGCACCTCGACGCCAAAAAGAATGGTCTATGCAAGATTTCAGGTATACCATAACCAAAATGGTGTCCTTCATGGAAAAACATGAAACGCCAACAAAGAAAAGAGTAAATACTACATTTAGTGAGCCTACTAAAAAGAAAAGTAAGTCAGATACCGAGGTTTTTTATCTGTTCCATTTTCACAACCTGAACAATATGAGGACACAGACTCCCATCAGAAATAACAAGATGTTCAATATTAAGGTTCATGGTACAGGAGCCTAAACCAGCTCTTGTATATTGAACCTCACCCAGTAGGCAGGGGCTACCACTGGGGAACCAGGAGCGAGTACCCAGTGCACCACAAATGTAACTTCCAAATGGGAAGTACATTTTTGCCCATCCATTAATCAATCATTGAAATGTGTACTAGATGTGTTCTAATTCTTCTTCGTTTTTATTTTATTTAACGCTTATTAGCAGTTCTTAAAACAGAAAAGGAAGAACGGTGAAAACCACATCAATCACCAAAGATAAACAAAAAAGAAACCCACCGCAGGCAGGGGTATAGGAAAGTGAACTATGAGGTTTCTCAGGCATTGAAAATATTCATGTGAATTAAGTACAGACAGGGGAAAAGGGAGAAGAGCAATCCTAGTGGTTACCGGGCAGGCAGAAAATCAGTGCAACAACCACAAATCAAGTCCAGACCAGAAAGGTATTAGAACCAATGGAGAAGATAACTGCAGTATATACAGTGGGTCCAATTGGCAGGGCCCTCAAGGGTCAAGTGCAGAAGGATGTTTGAAGAGGTTTCAGTCCGTTCTAGCACTGCAAGTGGTTTTCTTCAGACAGGAGGATGTGTATTCCAGGGGGCTGCCCCGTAGTCTACAGTGTTCTTCCACATTGCTTCTTTCTTCTGAAGGTTGACACTGCAAAGGTGTTTGATGTAATGGAGCTGCTGAGCCTTGTTACCCCATGCCTTTAAGAATGGCGTACAACTTAAGAAAGAGGAAAAGGATGAAATCCAAGCAAATCCTTGCAACCTTATTACACTGCAAGTAGACAATCGCATTCATACAGGATCTGATAAGATTATGGAATCCTAAAGGTGCACTTGACACAATTTCGGTCCTGAGAAAATGCTTATTGGTGCGAATATCATTTACTATCAGGATCAGAGTATCCGGAATGGAAGTCTGAGTCTATTGCTTTCCTTTGGACGGCTCTTTTTCTCAAGGACCTCCTGATACTATAGCAGTTGCGGGTGTTGGCGACTTCATTGTTGCTGTTGCTGATCTTGGCCCTACCTCCTTGCACACCTGAGCTTACTGGACCTTCATAAACCACCAGACTTCCCACGCGGGTGAAGCCCAGCGGGAGCCAAGGGCGTGGGTTTTGGTGTCCCGCCGCCCCTATCCATCCTCCTATTTTGGTTAAACAGATTTCCAGTGGTCTCCATTGTGCGATAAAAGGTGAGGAAGTACCAACGCGGAGTCCCATATGGGTAAGAGAAAAGCTAAAGGTGGTGGCTTTTTAGGCAGAAGTCAAAGTAAGATTTCAAGAATGTTTAAGCCAATAAAGGATGTAAATTCTCTGATAATGGAGATCAAGTACTTGTTGATTGATATTGAAGGCCTGAGCTGTGTGAGTCCTCCGGACTCCATTGGGGGTTTAAATCGGGTGACTTGTGACTTTACAACTGTTCCAAACTCTACCTCGAACTGTGCTGCTCGCTCAAGTGCAATCAACCTTATTTCTATCTTTGATCTGGAGCCACCGCAAAGTAAACGTAAAGAGGGCCAACCTACCCTTGCTACCAAGGACGATTGTTTAGCTCCCTTTGAGGTAGCTCATCTCCTGGGGAAAGTGGCGTGGAGGAATTTTGCCTTGCCAGGCAACTTGGGGTTCTGTGGTTCTAATATCATTGAAACATATCCAATAGCATTATTACAGCCTGACCTGCTAGGGTAGGCCTCAATTAGTGAAGGGGTGTAAGAACACGCTGGACAGCATGTGGTTTTGCAACAAAAACGTAGTCTTTATTGCCTAATAAGGAAACAGAAAGATTAGGATCAAAATTCTCCTTAAATGCAGTCCGAAATTAGCTTAGGTCAGGGGCTACTTCGAGGATATGGTAAGAACCTGGATCTAGTCCTCGTAAGCCTGACAAAGTCCTGTTGGTCCTTCCTCGCCTCCGAGTCTGTTCCGTAACGGAAGGGAGAAGAATCTGTTAGTCCCTTCTTGCTGTTTTCCTTACATACGGGGCTGGAGTCCCTTGGTCCAATCAGGGACCCCCATACTGGGAAACCTTGATAAGAACCCCCAATCCCCGCCCCCTTCTTTCC
Organism: Ambystoma mexicanum; assembly: GCF_040938575.1. Lineage (NCBI taxonomy): Eukaryota > Metazoa > Chordata > Amphibia > Caudata > Ambystomatidae > Ambystoma > Ambystoma mexicanum. The sequence goes on along the minus strand of NC_090926.1, from coordinate 204,870,966 downwards.
GGAATGCAGGCTGCCATGATGGGTTCCGCACGGGTGATACGCGGGGACCGTTGGTTGGGAACTCATGCTCTGGTGTTTTAAGTAAGTTAACAGAAGCGTTGTCTAATGCTTTGTTATATTCAACTGTCTGTAGCTTCTTTATTTCAGGAAAAAGGTATTCCGACGTTTCTGAGTCTCTTAGTGTTTTGCCTCACTTCCCACCATGCCGATGACTGTGTCTATACATGTGTGTTTACCCCTGACACTTGCTCGGCCGCTGACCAGTTTCACTGTCTCTCCCCGCAGTAGTGGTTACACTGGTAACGTCCCCGTTATTAACCGTATGCAACGCAGCCTCTGCCACCTTGAACTCAGTTCATTCGCTGCCGATGTTCACGTTCACTCCGTTCACGTTTACCCCAGCATCGTTTTCTCTTGGGGAGGCTGTCTCGGTACATCTTTTCCCCACCAGGGGGTTTCCGTGGCGTCTTCTACCCCACTCTCCATTGTCATAGTTGAGCCATTTCCATTGGGTAGTACTGTCCCACCTTCTAACTTGAGCCCCTCCGCCTGGCTATGGGTTTTACAAAGGGGTTCTGAGCCTTTCCCCCTCCGGCCCACTAGAGATATGCAGCGGTGATAGCGCAAAACTCATTTTATCCGATTCTTCTAATGGCGTCACTCACACAAGCTCTATCCATACATCAAATAGCTTGAGTGCCTGAGGGCCCTCCTACTTTAATACCAGCATACTGCTCCTCTGTGACCTCCGGTTGGAACAAGGTTCCTCGCAACAAAAAGGGGAAGTGAGGGGGGCGGCAACCCTTAAGTAAAAAACAGCCTCACTTTCTTGCCATCTCGAAGGAAAAGTTGTCTTCTGACAGGAGTACTGAGACTTGCAACCCTGAAATATCTGAATGCTTGGAAAGGCCCAAAACGTTGGCGAAGCTTGATGAAAAGTTTATTGAATTTAAGGAACTGATTGCCCAGAAAATTGAAAGCTGGCTCTCTGACTTAACTGGGGTTTTTAAGGAAATCAAGGAAAAGGTGAGGACTTTGAATTCCTTTCCTACGGAGACTGGTGCCCCTTTGACTTCAAGGACTAAGGAGACATCCATTGATGCACAATCTGTTAAGGCATTACATTGCTCTTCCTTAAATAGACTTGCATCGTCTATAGAAGGCCCCTCTGTTTTTAATGAGCCTCAGCCATCCTCTTTTACGTCCACATGTAGCTCGGGGCTTCAACCCCATGAGTCTTCCCCATGTAAGACTGTCTGGTTCTAACAGGCAAGACGGCATGGGCAATCAAGTAGTTATTACCCAGACTTGAAAAAGAGCAGTTGTGTTCAGTATTTATGATAAATGTTCCTAGGATATCAAATGGTATGTACATATCCCATATTGAATTCGGCACACCAAAGGCTGCCTCTGAATTGCTAGAGAGGATATTGTGAGATGCATGCAGGCTCTGATTTTGATTGTATCCAGATTGGTTTTGCTTCTGTGGATTTTGTGACGGCCTCCTGATTATTGATTAAAGGTGTTACCCAAGTGGAAAATCTTCAATAACAATTCGATTTTGTGATTTCTTTCTCCCTGTATTTCCGGCCTCCGTTAGGCATGATGATGTAAAGCCATGGCCCACAATTCTCGTGGACCATTGATTTTGGGCCCTAGTGTTCAGCGTTTTCCGCAAGGGCAGATTGGGAGTTCCAATGGACTCGGGCAGTAGACTGACTAACCCTGGGGGAGGACAACAGAAATTGATGTTTGTGGTTATAAACTTCCTTCTTGGAATATCACAGTCGTCAACAGATTGGCAGCTCCGGATTGGTGCTCCTTCATACGCAAGTTCCACATTATAGTGCTACAGGGGACCTGGGCAGTCGATTCAGTATTTTTCCAGGACAATCAGACTTTCCACATCCTGGCAATCAAGGGCCCCAAGGGGTGCGGGGGGCACTCTGGTGACCTTTTAATTTGCTTGATGTTACCCTTAATTGGAAGATTATGGTAGTTCAAGCTGATTGCCCAGATCTCCAAATGTTGTTTATCTCTGCGAGTAACAATGAGATTTTTTTTATGTAATATCTATAACAGGCCCTGGGCTCAGTACGGCCTAATGACCATTGAATCCTAACTATGTTTGATCCGTTGTCTGTGAAGGAAAATACATTATTGTTGCAGGAGATTTTGATGGCTATTTGGAACCATTAAAGGAGTTGATTGGCCTGTGAGATGACTATGATCTTGCTTGTGATATTCCACCTTTGGTGGCGGCCCCTCCGTATAGAACCCACCGTCTGGCTGTAGAGACTGCCTGCATTTTGTCCAATTTGTGCATGACTGTTTGTAATGGGAGATTTGCCAGGCACCAGCTAGCACAGTTCACTTTCAATGGGGTGAATTAGCATTCTCTTATCGATTACATTTTCATCTTGGCAAACGACTGGAGTAGAATTAATGATTTCAAGATACACTGAAGATTGGAGAGTGATCACTTCCTGCTCTGTTTGTGTGTCAGAATCGTAATTGTTCTAAATTCTGTGACTCCTCTCATGGCCAAGCACTAGTAATTGAAGGTCACGCTCGTAAATCATTAAAATGGGTGGCTATCAACAATAGCTCAACCAAATCCTGCATATGATTCAATCTTCCCAAATTTAGAAGAAGAAAAAAAACTGGATAACACGGATACGGCATTGTTAACGGAGTATAAACATATGAAGGTTAAAATTCTCCCATTTGTGTCTGCCCCTGTGAAGTTGATGAGAAGAATATCAATTCACCCTAATTGGTATGATGAAGCGTGCCGCTTGGCGAAAAGGGAAGTGGAAAATTGTATTCCCTCAAACCAGGGTTTAGACAGGGTTAAGCTTCCAGTCCCAGGGGCCAATTAAAAATGTTTGACTATGCTTTTGAAGAAGGACTTTATTGCAGATATTTGAAGAGCTTTACAAAACGCCTTAGATCTGGGGATGATTCTATTTTTTTGGCAATTGGCTCATAATAGGGTTTCGAATGATTAAGTCTTTCAATGTTACATCAGCAGTGAAGCTTGGAAGTTCACTAGCTTATGCTGCGATTCTTCCCTCCCTTTCTTTCCTTGGAAGTTACCAATTGTCACAGCTTTTAATTACTTGCGTATTTCGGTGAAAGAAGTGGAAATTGCTATGTACTCCTTTAAGAGAGGTAAGGCCGCCGGCCCTGACTTAGTACCATTTGATCTTTTTAAGGATGAGGTGGCTGTTTGGGTTCCTGCTCTTTGTAAAATGATTTTGAATGGTATTTTAGTGCAGGGAACTATTCCAAGTTGCTGGCGTAATGCAGTGATGGTCCCTATTTACAAAAAAGGGGGCCGGGGAAAATCCGTCAAACTATCGACAGATCTCTTTTGGATGGGGCAAGTAAGCTATTCGGCAAGATTATATTACATCATCTCCAGGAATGGGCGGATAGTAACAAAATAATTAGTAATTTGCAGTCTGGGTTTAGAAAGAAATAGAAGCACACTGAATCAATGTTTAATATCGTAAATATAAATTTTTAGTAAAGTATACTGTATTGTGGAAAATTAATTTATATGTGGTGTTTTTAGATTTAAAAACTTCAAGGGAGATTTCATGGGAGATTTTACCAAGTCGCAAAGCCCCTCCCAGCCTGATTTCTATAATAATCCATTTATACTCAGAATTAATGCTTCTGTTAGATATGGTCAGGGTGTTGAGTCAACATCACAGTTTGCTGTATATATGGGAGCAAAACAGGGGTGTGTCTTGGCCCCAATTTTTTTAAATATTTATATTCAAGAAATTATTGATGCGTTGTTAATTGGGTGGCAAGACTGTCCGAAACTGTCAGCTGATAAATACCCAGCTCTTATTTACGCGGACAATGCTGTTTTAATATCAACTACTCTGAATGGGTTTAGAGAAATCTTTGTAGATAAATGTAAGGAGCTCCCAACTAAATCTAAACAGTAGTTAGACCAAATCAATGGTACTCCTTCCTCGTTTTCAAAAACGTAAATCTATCAGGTTCGATTATTTCGACTATCTTTGTGTGAGATTCCAGGAGTATTCAGGTTGGGGGGCTCAAGTTGGAAAAGCAGCTTTTAACCTAGATAAGTTTAATGAGGCTATTAAGACTTATTTTGTGCGACACAGGAGCGGTGCTGTATCCGCGGCCCTGGATCTGTACGACAAACCGATTTTTACCTGCTGCTTTGTATGGATCGTTAACTGTGTGTCACTGATCACTAAAGAAAACGCATTTCTGAAACAACTGCTGCTACTCCCTATTAGTGCTCCCTCAGCTCTTACCCACCTGGAGCTTGGTGCCACCTTTGTGATTCCAAAGCTTTGTTTAGCTGTGTCTTTCTCTGGTTAAGCGTTTGGCACCAACCAGGTCAGGGTAAATGTAGAGAAGCATTAGCTCTGAATGGAGGAAAAAGCCTTAATTGGTTTGTTCATGTAAAGAAAATGCCTAGTCTTATGGATGCTTCTGAGCTGTGGGAAAATCCCACGGAGAACAGCCATGCTGCCTTGAGTAAACTAAAAAAGGCAGCTATGTTGCAAGCCAGGCATTACCTTCTAGCTAATGCTGCTAATAGTAAATTAGGTTTATTACCTTGCATGCAATCTAGAGATTGGTTCCCAACACTATCTAGATTCAATGGTTCTGTCATATTTCCGCATTTTAAAGAGCGAACACAAAAAAGATGGATTTATTTATTTTTTCCATCCGTTTTTGTCAGCTTAAAAATGGCGAAATATCAAATACCATGCCCCCCTCACAAGGTGATCCCTCTCCCGCTGATTGTATTGTTAATCTCTCTCTCTCTCTCTCTCTCTCTCTCTCTCTCTCTCTCTCTCTCTCTCTCTCTCTCTCTCTCTCTCTCTCTCTCTCTCTCTCTCTCTCTCTCTCTCTCTCTCTCTCTCTCTCTTCCCCCACACCCCCCCCCCCCCCCTCTGGGTCTCGCAGTGCTTGTCAGTCCCTGCTCAAACTCGTGTGCGGCAGGGGGGATGGCAGTTCAATTTAGAAAGACCACTCTGTGTGGTTACAGAGCGGTCTTTCTAAATCGAATTTCTTTTTTCATCCTTTTAAAACAATTGTTTTTAACTTCGTACTGATTCAATTACACTGCCTTTTTAAAAGATCTCTGTATATGTGCTTGAGACTGGGTACTGTCCTATACCATACTCCCCCAAAAATACCCGGATACATAAGTGAATATCTATGCCTGCCACAGCCAGGACCCATCATAAATAATTAACCTAGGAGCACAATACCCGAACTCTGAGCAAATGAAAGGGAGATGCTTACCAAGCCAAATAAGTTAACTGGGCACTTCAATGCCTCACCCGAGCATGTTACGAACAGAGATCCGATAGCTTTTCTGATAGCTTTTCTGCTGAGCTCAATGACAACCATAACTCCCCTATTAAAAACAGTCCTAGTCAATCAGTTTGATAAACACATTTCTTATAAGGCTTGAAACACCAAGATTTTGTATAGTTGAACCTTTTGAAATCTTTTTTTCTGGGTAAAAGCATTTGCTGAACTAAGCTACCACTTGTGTTGGAGACTAATTTGGATTGAAAAGAGGCACAAACATTTATTTTGCCTGTCCTGGTTAGCCCTATCATTTTCTTACAGTAGTATATTTGTGTTTGTTGTGGGTTTTTAAAACTATAATATTTTGTATGACTTTCTTTTTGTTTCAGTAATCTGTGCCCAGTGATGACATGCTCACATTCTTTGACTGTATATGTATTGTGAATATTTAATGTAAGCGGTTGTCTTGCAGATGCTTGGACACATGGTGACCAATGTGACCATTGTCTATGTTTCAATCTCTTGTGGTTGATATTTTTCCCTAACCAACTGGCTCTTGTAACTGCCGCTGCCGGCACACACACGGCATTGGTCGCCCTCACAAGGACACACTGTGTTTTTGAGGTTGCGACCTCACTCTAATTCTTTAGTTCGTATCCGATCAAGATAATAAGTTGACAGTTCAGTACTTTCAGATTTGTTACATGCAGAGCCATTCATTCGCAGTGAGCGGTAGACCCAAATTGTACTGGGGACTATGAAAAATCCTTGGTAAGGCCTTTCATGCCCTGGCTCCTAGCGTCCTTTGTTTGAATAGCAGTAGTTGTGATGCAATATTGAGATACCATCAGCTTGTCCTTCTCTCCCCCCCCTTCCTTTTCTCTCACATATTATGCGGTACATTCATGACTCTCTAATTGTTCTATTGTTCTAACGATTATCTAATTTTATCAATTTTATTTGTATGTGTACAATTGGCTGTATTGGTTCAACCTTGAGAAAGACCTGTGAGCGTTGAAACACGTGTTGGCTGATTCACCTATTTCTCAATTAAATTTAATTTGATGTTCACTTACGGACATTTCTGCTACTATTAATTAGGATAACCAGCCCAAGATATCCGGGTGCAGACTTCACTAGCTTGGACATTAGTTTGGATCCTGTCTTTTTTTATTTTTCACTGAACAACAACATCTGACATCAGTTATCTTTCATTGTATTTGCCAGTTTGTTGCCTCACAATGGAAAAATGTTGCATCTCCAGTTCAGCGTTTTCATAGTGGTCGCCATGACGATACATGTGTGGAAGGAAAACAGCACCAACAGACTGTCCTTTGAAATGTTCACATCGGACTCAGTGGAAATTAATATTGGATTTTTAAAAATCATGTCGGACTGAAGAACTGTAGTTTATTTGTCAGTTATTGGATTTTGGCACTATATAGGCAGGGCAAAAAATGTGCACTCGCCACTTGCTATTGGATAGTGATAATTGAGTCTTTGTGAGTAAGAAATGGTGTGTTGGCTAGTAGCTTGCAACTTGAAATCTATCCCCATGATCTAGGAAAACCCATTAGAAAAATTGGGTTACAAATAGTGGAATCAGCCCTCAACAACAGACCGACTGCATCACGTGACAAGATATTTAAAGTAGATTTATTGTTGATGTCTCTGGGCAAGAACTATTCCAGATATGCTGATGACCTCCACCTTATGAAAAGGCGTGGCACTGGGTGCCACATCCACGACCAGCATGGCCTATTTGTGTATGGTATCTTTTGAATAACTAACTACACATTGACACAGCCAGAGCAATCCGTGAATGTTATCTCCATGTATAGGCGCTTCACTGAGGACATTTTTATAATTTGATGAGGAGCAGAGGATAATTTTGTTCCTCTTATGGACGGACTTAACCAGCTGTAACCACATTTGCAATTTACTCTGACATCCATCTGACAAAACATTTCCTTTCTGTATTTCCTCACTGAAAATAATTCAGAGTCATTAGCAACAAAGCTGTTCCACAAAAACATTGTTTGAAATACACTCCCAGTATACCAGTCGCCACCCTTCTGTAACCCTACTACCATCTAGAGGGCAACTGGCAGTACTATGTACAATCATCAGAGTTTGAAAATACCGGGAGCTCAGGGATAATTAGCTCTTGTTGTAGCCTAGAAGACCCTTGGTAGTGTGAGAAACCTGTGGACATCTTCATTTCTTTTCCCAACAAATCCTCCTCCCAAGGGAAGGGGGTCCCCATCAGATCCAGATCCTGGGAGGTTGGTGGGGACTAGGGGGGTCAGTGCACCATTGTCCGGCATTCCGTTTCACCGTTGTTGCAGTATAACATTTCTCTATTCCAATGTTCAACACTAAGTGGTTTGTTCCTACCCCACACCATTGCCACCTCTTGTTCAGCTAACGATAGCAGCAGACCCACCAGCTTTCTCAAATGGCTTGCAATATTCTTCGTATACCCCAACAGAGCCAGCTTTGGATTGGGACTAACTCGCTCCCCAATAATATTGCTCAGCACATCAAACGCCCCCTCCCAAAACCTCAACACTTTCGGACAGCCCCATGCCACATGCAGAAAGTCTGCCAGAGACGCAGCACACCATACACATTCATCAACTGTCTCTGCAAAAAATGTATGCAGCATCGCCAGAGTATAATAAAATTGATGAAGATGCTTAAAGTGTATCAGCTTGAAATGGACATTTATTGCAATCTTCCTAATTTGGGGAAGCAGTATTCCCACTCAGCGTCTGTGATACCTCAGTTCAGAGCTCCTTCCCATTTCCCCTAAGCAGATACCACCTTGCCATCTAATATCTTCCCGTACAGATTGGAGACGGATTGGATTAGAGGATACCAGTAAGCTGGTTTCCAATCACCCCATCCTAGACACTCACCACTGCTGGTTGCACCGGTTGCACCGGAAAGGTTTCTGGTTGCACCGTAAAGGTCGAGAACTTCTCTTTCGGAAAGTTCCACAGTTGATAGTACAAAAAGAGATCCAACAGTGTGACTTTCCCCTTCTCCTTGAATTTTCCTACGGAGAGAAACTGCCCTGTGGGAAATAAGTCCTGAAATTGCATGATGCCCAGTTTCTCCATACAGTGTACAAACCCTTGCTCACTAGTCAAGGGTATAGTCTGGACGTGCGTGACTTGCAGCCTGGGAGAGTAAAGAACCTCCCCTCTCCCCTTCTTCTCAATTTGCACCCAGGCCCTACATGTTAACTCCACCTTATTCCGAAATCTAGTCGAACAATCCAGAGCCACCAGAATCTTAACCCCCAACAGAGCTGGGGTTGCCAGGGCCCCCTCAATTTAAACATACTGCCTTTCCGTACTATCACCATACCAGTAAACCAGAAAGGCCGCCCGTGACACCAAATAATGACTCGAAATCCAGCAACGCCAATTCCCTACCACCACTTCACTCTAGGCTGTTTCCCATCCCATATAAATTAGGATACAACTTTCTTCACTTCCCTAAAATAAGACTTGGGAAATCCCAGGGGCCTGTTTAAAAATTGATATAGAAACCGGGGTAGCAAAACCATCTTGACCATCAATATTCTCCCGTAGAGGGTGAGGGGTAGCCAAGTCCACCTCCTGGTCTCTTCTCCAGCCTGCTTCAGAACTCCGGGCAACCTATCTATATCTATACCCAGATGTCTGGTATGGTCCATGTGCCATTGAAAGTTCAAACCATCCGCATACTGCTTAATATGGGCATTTAGCAGAAACACTGATTTTGTGGGGTTGACCTTGAATCCAGAGGTGACCCCAAAATCTGCCACATCCCCCATAATCAGCAACAGGTTGGCTGTTGGGTCTTGCACCAAGAGCACCATATCATCAGCATACAGGGACACCACCAGCGTGTGACTATACAACTGTATCCCTCTATGCATAAGCTTGTCCCGAAGTAGTTCCGCCAATGGCTCTATCGCCAAGGTGAACAATGGTGTCAAAGGGACATCCCTGTCATGTCCCCGCTCCAGGGGGACCGGCGGAGTATGCTAACGGTTCACCCTAATCTTGGCCATAGGCTGAGCGTAAAAAAGTAGGGAGACCGAGGAAATAAATCCCTTACCAAACCCCAGTCTTCTCAACACTGTAAACATAAAGAGCCATTCCACAGAATCAAAAGCCTTTTCGGCATCCAGCAACACCGCCACCAGTGAGTCATTACAAGGCACCGCTGAAAGCAGCCCAAATGAGTTGGAACAACCTGAGATGAACCCACACTGGTCCGATTGAACGAGTTTACCCATGAATGGAGCCATTTGCGATGCCAACAGCTTGGCTTGGCTAGGATCTTATTGTCTATTTTAGTAAGCGATATTGACTGGTATGAGGAATGCCCATCAGCCACCTTCCCCCGTTGCAACAATATGACCACCAACCCTCATAGTCTCAGGCAATTTGCCCTCCTGCAGGGCCTGCTCATAAACTGCCAACAGGTTTGGGGCCAGGACTGTCCCATATTGTTTATAGAAACCGGCCGTAAGACTCAGGCCCAGGTGCTTGCCCTGATGGCAGTTCCTAAATCGCCCCCATATATATCTTGCAGAGTGATAGGCCAACAGAACCACTCCCTTTCCCCCGGATCACACCAATAGAGTGCCACCTGATCCAGATCATTCTCCAGGTTCAGCCGAGAATCCTGCATCTTTAAACTACTTGCGCAAAATCCCTGTCTGTATACTTGGGAACACTCTGAGTATCCTTGAGTATCGTGAGAGGTGTTACCAGTCTCCGCCGTAGCTGCCTGTGCTAGCAATCTACCGGGGCGCTGACCCTCCCCATACTGCTGGACCCCAACTGCCTTAGCCAAGAACTTTACCTTCATGCGCACTGCATTCCGAAACCGCTCCAACTCTTCTCAGGCCTCCTGCTGGCTGTGTGATGCAGTCAGATACAGAACCTCCCCGCTTCTCAGATCTCTTCTACTCACCTTTGCTGGTGTCCCAGGGCCACCCTCCAACCTTGCTTGTGGCACTGTGGGGCACATTATGGGCGCTAGGCCTCTGCATTGCATGGGGGTAAGTACCCCTCCTGCAGTCATCATTCTGACCGCGTTCCGACAGTGGACCATGCCTCGCACTCCTCCCAGGCAGTTCACAGTGCACCAAAGCCCGGCTGCATGGATCCGGCCAGGAGCCTCTGGTGGCAAGCCACTCTGCAGCGGGGCCCTCTCTCCTCGCCCACATGATCCGCCTGGTACCGCTGCCTTGCTCGCCTCTCAGTGCTTCAATACGCTACTGCCGCCAAGATCAGGCTGCTCCGGGCCACACAGCTTCTGGAATACTCAACCACCGGGGAAGCAAGACAGAGGGGACAGCAGCTTCCTGCCAACTCCTCGGGCCCAATTCCCCCATCCCCCCCTCCTACACTGGTTGCTGTACCACAAGGCCCAGGAACGCACCAGGGTCGGGCGGCCTGTCGAGCAACCACTCCAGCCCCGATCTTAAATGTAGTTGAACCGCCAGACCCAGGGATTGCACCACCCGGATCAGCATTATGTACTTCAGCAGTTACACACCAGTGACTGTAGAGGTAACGCAGGTTTCAGCAGGATAATGTTTTGCAAAGCCGTGCGGGAGCTCAGTCTAGCTGCCATCATGGCTGGGCTCTCTGGTGCCCTCTTCACCTAGTATGTTCTCTAAGAAAAATATATCGCTTCACCAACACACTGTGGAGATTGCAGCCGTGGTTTGGCACTTCCCATGCTAGAAATTGACTTCCTGTTCATTTTCCTTGAAAATAAATGCTTTAGACTACAGTGAAGTCCAATGGAGAATACAATGCCACTCCAACTGCTAAACTTGAAATGTGGTGTGTGGCAATCTGTCCATGTGAATTATTGTATGGAGGGAATACTGAGAACAATGACCACACAGATTGGTGACCATAGATCAAGAATCATGTTGAAAAAGATGAATGCACTTCGAATGGATTGTGTCCTCCCATGTATTCCTCATCTTGTGATAATTCATTCTCTCCAGCTTCGCTGCTTCGGAAAAGAAAATTCTCGGCAGAGGGCGCTGTGCTCGAGGTCGTGGCGTCGATTGTCCCTCGACGGTCTCCCTACCGTGTGGACGTCACTGATGGTATAAGTAACTCGATACGCACCCGTTGCTCCAGTTCCGTTTTTCCGATCGCTTTGCTATCGTGAACAGCGCGCTCCGAGATTTTCTTCGTGAAAATGTCATCTTCTTCGACTCCTTCGACACCCAAGACTGGGTTCAAGAAGTGTATCGATTGTGGATCGAAAATGTCGATCACGGATCCTCACCGAGTTTGCCTCTGGTGTCTCGGTTCTAGTCACCGAACCGACGACTGTGGTTCCTGCCAGTCCATGACCAAGAAGGCCCTTCGTGAGAGGAGAGGTAAACTGTCGGTGGGGAGGGAAGCCTCTAAGAAGGCTGTGTCCAAAAAGCATAAGAAAGCGACCGATTCGAGAGAATCGGATCGACATAGGCACTCCAAGAGATCTCGATCTAGGAGTAAATCGAGACACTCTTTTTCCTCGTCATCATCTTCTGAGTCGACCGAAGAAATTCGATGTCTGACAAGATCGGATTCCCCCAGAAAATGGGAGGAATTCCGTAAAAAGCTGATGGAGGTTTTCGAGAATGCGGCCCGACCCCCTCGAAAGAACCTCGGAAGAGCCATTCCTCTAAGGTCGCTCCATTGGACGACAAAGAGAAGTCGAGAACTACCTTGGTAAAAGCCAGTAGTATCGAAGATACCCGAGTCGACGCCAAGTCGTCGAAGGCTCCTCGTGAGTCGCAGACTCCTCGAGAGTCGAGCACATCTCCGGTGCCTCATAAAAAGCTCAAGTCATCGAAGGCTTCGACGGCTTCATCAACGCCATCGGCGTCGACTGCTTCAGCATCGAAGCCAAGAGCGTCTTCGACACCTGTACCGAAGTCTTCTTCGAAGTCTTCGAAGTTCCCGTCGACAACCTCGAAGGATTTTTCTATTCCATCGAAGGAAATTGTTGAGGAAGAAAGGAGATTTACTCCGTTGCCCAGAACAGACTTTTTTAAAGCTATGTCCTCAATTTATGAGGAATGTGGCTCGGAGGAAGACTAAGTCACTCCCTTTGGAGTTTCATATGGCACAAGACAAGTTCCTGAGGAACTCATTGACCAGGAATCTAGAATGAGAGACCTGAGTGATACTCTACACTCTGCTAGTGGAATTTACACCTCCCCAGAGTTATAATTTGCCAAACCTGACCCTGCAGAACATGCAGACTCAGGGGACAGAGGTCTTATGAACAGGGTAGTAGAATACATGGGTTGGGGTAACACTTCACCCGTGTTTGAACGGGACGACATGACAAATAAGGTCCCCAAAAAGACCCAGTTCTCCCCTTTCATAGGGCTCTTTAGAGAACAGTAGAAAAAAATTGGGAAAATCCTGATAGCATTGCTGCTACAAATAGTAATTTCCCAAACAAATACAGACCAGCTGGTACGGATCCTGAATATTTAAACAGGCATCCAACTCCAGAAAGTCTGGTTATTCAGGCTGCATCCACAGCAAAACAAACTGCATATCCCACTATCCCTCCGGATAGAGAGGACAAGAAAGTTGATGCCTGGGCCCGTAAAGTTTTCACTTCAGGTAGCATGGCCCTGTAATCGACAAATGTCACCTGTACCCTGGCCAGGTTTACCCATACCCTGTGGGACTGTATTTCGGCGGCGGCTCAGCATATTCCGGAAGGCGAGGAAAGGGAAGGCTTCCTGAATATAGTCAAAGACGGAAAGGAGGCAATGGGAGAATGTCTCCAGTCTGGACTGGATACTGCTGATAGCATCAGCAGATCCATGCCTACAAGCACTGTGTTGCACAGATTTGCGTGGTTGAGGAAGTCGGGGTTTGCACAGGATGTGCAATCGAGACTCCTTAACATGCCCTTTGATGGCTCGAGGCTATTTGGCAGTAAGGCTGACAAAAGCCTAGAAAAACTCCAGACCTCGAAAGCGGCAGCTAAATCTCTTAGTGCCTCCATGCGCCAGCCTCAGAAAACCTATTCAGGATCATCTTCCTGGAGAGGTTGTTCTTTTCGCTACTACTCCTCATTTGGTAGAGGAAGAGGACAGGCTTCTCAAAGAGGCAGAAATAACTTCCCTCGTGGTGGACGAGGAAGAGGTGCGAAATCAGCCTCAGGAGCGGCATCTTTGCCCTCAGCCACTCCTGCAGCCGCCTCCAAATCTCTCTGAGATCTTGCTCCACAAGACACCAATGGGAGGCAGGATCTCTCAACAGCTGAAGGAATGGCGAGGCATTACCTCAGATGTTTGGGCACTGGAAACAGTAGCTCAAGGTTACTGTCTCCCCTTTCTAAAAAGGCCTCCGAATCATCCACCGGGAGCCAACTCCGTAAAAATTACAGACCCGCTCCTGTTGCAGGAAATTTTAACCCTGCTAGAGAAAGGTGCCATAGAACAGGTACCTGTAGCGGAGAGGAACAGGGGTTGGTACTCCCCATACTTTCTCATCCCAAAAAAGGACGGAGGATTGAGACCCATCTTGGACTTAAGAAACTTGAACAAGTTCCTCAGGAAGGACAAGTTCAAGATGGTGACCCTTTCTCAGATCCTTCAGGCTCTACAACTCCAAGACTGGTTGGTATCATTGGACCTTCAGGGTGCTTACTTTCATGTGCCAATCCATCCAGGGCACAGAAAGTACCTGAGGTTCGCGATTGGCAATTCTCATTATCAGTTTCGAGTTCTGCCATTCGGGTTGACCTCCGCCCTGAGGGTTTTCACCAAACTGTTGGCGGTTGTGGCAGCAAGTCTCAGGAGAGGAGGTATTCACATATATCCCTACGTGGACGACTGGTTGATCAGAGCAAGTTCTCCAGAACAAGCTCAGGAACATCTTTCGATCACCTGCCACTTCCTCCACAAACTGGGCTTCTCCCTCAATTTCAAGAAGTCCCACATGATACCAACCCAGAAACTCCAGTTTATCGGAGCAGTCTTGGACACTTCATCGGGAAAAGCCTCGCCTCCCGAAGTGAGAGCTCTCCACATCCAGCAGATGGTAACGAAGTTTCGGAATGCCCAACATCTACCGGCCTTTGATTTTCTCAGGTTGCTCGGCCTCATGTCATCCTGCATTTTCCTAGTACCAGAGGCCAGGTTGAGAATGAGATCCCTTCAATGGGCACTCAGAACTCAGTGGTCCCAGTTCTCAGGGAATATGTCGGATCTTCTGTAAGTCCCGAGCACAGTTGCTCAAGATCTACTATGGTGGGCTTGCAACAACCACATTCTGAAGGGAGAATCTTTTTGGCAACCATGGCCGGAGATGACAGTAGTGATGGATGCCTCACGGGGTGGGGAGCACGCACCAACGATCTGACAATCAGCGGTCGTTGGTCTCCATCGGAGTCCAAACTACACATCAACCTATTGGAGCTGAGGGCAATCAGACTAGCGCTGAAGGCCTTTCTGCCCTCTGTACAGTGAAAGAATGTCCTGATAATGACGGACAACACAGTGGCCATGTACTACCTCAACAAGAGAGGAGGAGTAGGGTCACTACCACTGTGCAGATAGGCAATGCAGATCTGGTTCTGGGCAATACGAGAAGGAATCTCTCTATCGGCAATTCACCTAGCCGGAGAGCAAAACACGGCGGCAGATGCTCTGAGCTAGGTGGGAGTTAGCTCAGGAAGTCTTTCAAGAGATCTTCGCCCTTTGGGGAACCCCTCAAGTGGATCTGTTCACCACTGTGATCAATCGGAAGTGAGAGCAGTACTGCTCAAGGGAATTTCCTCAAAGAGGAGCTCCGGGAGACGCATTTGTAGTGGAGTGGAAGTTTCCACTGCTGTATGCGTTTCCCCCAGCCCCCGTGATTCCTCAAGTAATCAGGAGGTTGAGAAAGTTCAGGAAAACCATGATACTAATTGCCCTGGATTGGGCCAGGAGGACGTGGTACCCGGACCTTGTAGACATGTCCATCTGCCCTCCAATACATCTTCCACAAAGAGAGGTTCTTCTCTCGCAAGAGGAAGGTCGGGTTCCCCATCCAGAGGTCAAGACACTCAACCTTCACGCATGGTTTCTGAGAGGTTGAGATACAAGGATTGGGATCTTCCGGATGACGTAATGGAGATCTTGCTTTCGGCCAGAAGGCCAGCAACAAAATCTTTATACCGATGTCGCTGGAACAAGTTCAGTAACTGGTGCAAAGATAAGAATGTGGACCCTTTTCAATGTGGCACCTCAATGGTGCTTTCTTTCCTACTGCATCTAGCCAATCTGGGGCTCCAGATCTGGGGACAATTAAAAGATACCTTGCTGCGCGGTCTATTTTCAAGCGCACCTCAGAAGAGGTTTCATATTTCAAAATTCCATTGATCATTCAATTCTTAAAGGGGCTTACTAATGTATACCCCCCCAGTACCTTTTAATGTCTTAACTTGGGACCTAAATCTAGTACTAACATTCTTGACTTGTATACCTTTTGAGCCTATGCACTCCTGCCCATTGAGGCTCTTAACATTAAAAACTGTACTTCTTGTGGCCTTGTCATCAGCCCGCAGGGTTAGCGAACTTCAGGCTCTCTCATGCAAACCGCCATTTACTACTTTTTATAAGTCCTTAAAGTTAAACCTTCCTTTTTACCAAAGGTAGTTTCAGACTTCCATTTGTCGCAAAAGATAATATTACCAACTTTTTATCCTTCTCCTCATTTGGGAAAGGAAGAGGAGAGATTGCACAGACTAGATCCCAAGAGGGCTCTTACTTTCTATATCTCAAGAATGGCTAAATTGAGGCAAGATGACCAACTATGTGTGGGTTATACTGGTCATAAACTAGGATTATCTGTAACAAAACAGACCATATCCCGCTGGATCATCTTATCCATAACTGAATGCTACACGTTAGCAGGAAAAGACCCACCAGATGGGCTTCGTGCCCATTCTACAAGGGGTATGGCTACTTCGACGGCTCTAAAGAGGGGAGTCCCGGCAGCAGATATTTGTGCAGCTGCAACCTGGAAAACAATGCATACTTTTGTTAAACATTATTGTTTGGATACTGCCTCCTCTAATGGGGGTTTATTTGCCAAGGCAGTTCTGCATTCTGTCCACGAAAACTGAAATTAGTACTCCCGCCTCCAAAATTGCTACTGCTATGGGAGCCTATCACAAGATGAGGAATACGTGGGAGAACAAAATCCATTCGAAGAACAAGTTACTTACCAACTGTAACGTTCTTTCGACTGGATGTTCCTCCCACGTATTCCTCATTGACCCTCCCATCCTACCCCGCAGTACAGTTTACGTTTTCTTACACTTTCCTCTCACGAAGTGTGCATCAGTCATGGGGCATGCCTGGGTGTTCCTCCTATATGTTTTCATCGAAAAAACAGAACTGGAGCAACGGGCGCGGCTCGAGCTACTTATACCATCAGTGACGTCGACACGGTACGGAGACCGTCGAGGGACAATCAACGCCACGACCTCGAGCACAGCGCCCTGTGCCGAGAATTTATTTTTCTAAAGCAGCGAAGCTGGAGATAACAAATTATCACAAAATGAGGAATACATGGGAGGAACATCCAGTCGAAAGAATGTTACAGTTGGTAAGTAACTGGTTCTTCTAGTTGACTATTGCTTCAGAAAAGCCAATGGAGATGACGGAATCCAGTGACAAGTGTTGGCGCCTGTTAATGCAGATGAAGCAGGGACACCTCTGGGTGGACTGTCATAAATTAGAGAAACAATGCTTTGTATTGATATTCAGTTCTCCCCAAAAGTCAATGAATGGCACGGATTTGCCCGTGATACTTGAGATGGTAATTTTTTTAAGTACTCATATCCTGGTCAGAAACAGATACAGCCACTGATAACTAATGTCACGGTGTGTATGGTATTGTGAGACAGTTATGTTTCATGGGTTGTTGCAATTGCAGCAAAGGGCTAGCAAGATACTCACCCCCCTCAACCCCAAGCACCTTAAAAGAGAGTGCACCCATCCTCTCGTCAGTAAACCACATGCTTTGCATTTTGACGTGTGGCAGTCTAAACACAAGATGGTCCCATCATGAGAATAACTAGGGTATTAGCTACATTTTTGTTTTTTGTTTTAAGCGTTTATATATTTTTGTACAAACGTCCATTACATATGAATATTAATAGTACAAACGTCCATTACATATGAATAACAATATACAAATTCTAAAGTCCTTAGAATATTGAAATATACATTGTCCAATAACATTGCGTAGTACGATGTACCAAGAGACATAAATAATAACTACAAATGTAGTAACTATCAGTACATTCTAATCGCCAAACAGACACATTATGGACCAATACAGTACAGAGAATTACACATACAATACTAAAAAATAAATTTGAAAAGACTCACTCATAGACATTATTCAAGGGGCTCCTTAATAAGAGGCATTGTTTGTTCACAAGCTTTATTTAACATCAGTACTTTCTCATACTTGGACAACATCAGCATTTCCACTATCCAATATTCTGTAGCAGGTTTTTTTCCTATTTTTCCAGACTTTCTGAATGAACTTTACAGCAATCATCAAAGCCTAGCATCCATATATTTGGTTCGGAGAGGATTGTGCAGTCTTCTGGCACACCACAACAGTAAATAGATGGGAGCTTAGCCCGTGCCATCTTCAGTTATTTGCATGTTGGTTTTCTCCTTCGAATCATTTTATCCCTGTATAATGAGATATGGGTATTAACTTGGACTTAGTCTGACACCATTTGTTATCTTATTTTGACAGATTAGCAAAAAGATGCAACACCAGTAATATTAGTTCTCTGGCAGGAATGCATATTCTAAAGTGGCAGGATAAAAATTATAGATACCCTTGGACTGCTCAGTGTTCCAGGTAAGATTGGTGAAATCGATGTACGTCATTACACTGTAGGCAAAGTAATAGGCACAGAGACAAAGCAATGGAGGCATTATTCAATGCCTGATTGGTTGCACTTGTTGGGGTGGTCAGGAAAGGTCACTACGATTATGAGGGCTTCAGCTTGCACACACCAAATTAATAACTGGGGGTGGCGGTGGCAAATTGGGTGCAATGTTGCAATTTCAAATCCATCAGCATGTAGTTAATTATGGATGGGATATGTTACTTTAGCATTACTGTTTGTTTGGAAATTGATACATATTAGCGTGTAGAAAGAGAAAATGTCAAACCCACCAAATGTACAAACATACATAACACATTAATAGAAATACATGGTGAAATCATGAATCTCAATATAGTGGGCTTTTCACAAATGAATCAAAACAAGGTAGTCAAGGGCTGTATTGCAAGGTAAACTTTGACTCTTCCGTAACTGACTCTGTGGGTTTTAGAAGCCAGGTGAGGGGTTAATAAGTAATTTCACAACCTTCCCGGTCGGCACAGCTGCAGGAACTGGCAATGAGTTTTATGGTTTGAGAAATATCACAGTCGGCAGAAGGTAATCTCCTGATGAATGTCATGGAAGGGGTTGTCATGATTTGTTTTAGCTAGCAGTCAAACACTGGGTGAGCTAATGCCCAAGGCTAAACTAATAAGAAACCAGGTGTTGCAGTTGTATTGTCAGATGTGCCATGTGCGATAAAGCGGCAAGGTATTTAGATTAGAATTTTCCACTGAGAATAATGAATTGGAGAATGAGATGGCATTGCTACCACAAAGATAACACATTCAACCAGCCTTCCTCATATCGCTGGGAATATACATGCAAACCATTTGCAAATAAGGGTTAGGGTTTAATGAATTATGTTTCAACACCAATGTTTAATCATTTGCTGATGTCATGGCCCACCATAAACTAATCCTAAAATTAGGTGAATTATGAATATGATCTGAAAATAAATATTAAGATAAAACTGGTCAATGAAAATGTAGGAATTGGGGAAAAGATGGGATTTCTTTGAAGAGGCTTGTGTCCATCCATGTTTGGAGGTGGATTGCAATAAAGTTTTGGGAGTGTAATAACTGTTGCAAAAATGTTCAAAGGTTGTTACCTCATGGGGTTTGTTGAAACGTGGGTTAGTTTGGTCCTGCAGCACCATCTAACTGCTCTCTGGATAATTGTACAATAAACTTGCTTTATGTACAACCGTATACTCGATTCTTAAGTGGGGGGCCTGTTTGGGTTAAGGTGATTAAAGGCCCATCCGCACACTCCCCTTACTCCTTGTATATTACCTATATACAGAATTGGAAGAACTATCCTGCATTGCCCAGACTGTCGTTTCACATGAAGAGGGCTTGTAAGAACATTGCATATTAGGTTTTGCACAATATATTTCATGTTTGGGCATTCTACCAATTTCTTGACTAATTGGTAAGTGAATGATTTACTTTAGAGTCCAGCCATCAGTCAGCCCTTTGGTGGTTACATAGTGAAATACTCTTCCCCAGATATTGAGCTGAACCATTGGTTTCACTTTCTATTTATAGGATGTGTTTTCTCTTCAGTATAACATTAAAGATACTTTATGCACCGATCCAGAGAAATTATGCAATATTACACCTGACGGCTGACAGAATAGCGTTATCGGAAGACCCTTGTTGGTCGCTGCAGTGGACTTGCAGTTAGTAGCCTGTGATAGAAAATGAAGATTTATGTCCCCTTATTTTAGAGGATGTTGGCGAGCTGTTCTGAGAAGACTGTAGTTCCATTTGTAATCCTTATTATTTTACCCTTAATTTGCTTACTTATTGATTATAATATTTTTCATGCTGTTTTGCAGACATCGGCTTTTGATAGAAGTTTACAGTAACATTGTGATGTGGCAGGATTATAATGCTATGTTATGCTATGGTTTGCTACATTAGGCTCTCCCATACAGTTAGTCCTCACACCCTTCATGCCAGCTCCCTCTTCCTCCCCTGCACGCAGCACCCCGGACATGCCCAAACCCCCTCCTGTGACGGATGACACTGCAGACCTTATCTTCTGTGTATTCTCTACAATTGCATTAGCACCATATATGGGAGATAACCGTAGGATTTCTGTGAATGCTGCTTATCCATAATCCAACACAATGTCCCTGCAGGGCTGCGTCACAAGGTCACAAGTGAGATGTCGATAGTTCAAATGTCTGCAATATCGTTCCAAGTAACACCCCCGCATTGTGAAAGTGCTATAACATATTAGTGTTTGCCTAATGATATGCTATATAACCGGCACTCTAGGGGTGGGTCCCTAGAGAGCTCTGTGTGCCGACTGCCTAAACACTTGTCCTGTTGTGTTCCCTGATGATCAGCTGGTCACTCCGTATGCTGTGTATTTGCTATGTAATACAAGAAGCTTGGTTTACTACCATTCTGTGTCTGATCTCCTTATTTGCTGCAAACTGAGGCCAGCCGAGGGGAGAGGCTCTTGGGAAGGAGCCCAATCTTGGCCACCACAATTGCATACAAAAATAAACCGATAAAGGTCATAATAAACTGTTCGCTCATTGGAATATGGTGGAAAACGATTAAAACCATGTTCATTTGTTCTCTAGTTGCCATCATTTTGGGGTAACTGCGTCCAATTAACAGACCATCTATGATTGAAGTACTGAATACGTTATCACCCGTTTACTGCGCGTACCATTACTGCACGGCTGAAAATGTTGCATAGATTACAATGAATCTATGCGAAAATAGAGGGGGGTTGGGTTACGGTATTTATTAAAGTGGGGGTGAAGTAGAGGGTGCTGCAGAGGGTCTTCCCCCACCTGCATTTATTTTTACATGGATTCGGTCTAATGGTTGTCATTTTCGACCGGGCAGTGATGGAGGTGCAGTATTCACACATATCCCTGAATATATGTCTTGAAATAATATATGATCTAATATGGTCGAAACCATTCCAGTGTTTGGTAAAAGTAGAAAGAAGGATGACTTGAATTGCATAAAATGATCCACAAAGACTTCTCTGTATGAAGTGACTGTATTTAATGTTTTTCTATTTTGTGTTCATTTACTTTGACTAAATCCATAGACACGTCTTTTTTAGATTTGTTTTGTGATTAACTGTAAACTATTAATTTTTAACTATAATCTTCTTTTTTTCCATACATTCTGTTTACCTTTTCTTTGAATAATTATAATTAAAATATCTTTGCATGTCATACGTAAATGATTCTCTCATTGCAAACATTGTTGGAATATAGATTTTTGTCGTAGTTTGCTGTAGGATTAGGCTATTTAATTATAGATTTGTAGTCCTAAATTAAGATGTTGCCATTGTCGGCTTCTACAAGAACATGTCTGGCTGTATCACTTATGTAAATATAATCTCAAGATTTTCTTTTAGTTTGATTCCAGGTATACATCAAATGTAGCAAAGCAAAGCGAGGCCTCTGGATGCCTCAGGGCAGGGGTCTGTAACCCTTGGCTCCCCAGGTGTTTTGGACTAAAACTCCCATCAGCCCTAGCCACCATAGACAATTCTGAGGAGCCCAAAACATCCAGAGAGCTGCAGGTTACAGAGCCTTCCCTGAGTGGGTGAATCTGATGCGTCCATTGTTCCGCTCTGGAATACAATATGTTGAGGCCTCCTACAATAACACCTAACCCCCCTTAAAGTCAGCTAGGATGGTCTAACCTGCATAAAAAAGTGACTGAACCCCGTCCCACATTTGATGCCTTTAAGGGCCCAATCATTCGTACATTCATGGTTTTGTCATTGATGAATCATTCTGTGTAAATCTGGAACAGAACGACTATGCTTCTTTTCATTCTGTTTGGATGTAATGGATTGCTGCAGTATACGTTTATCTTCTTTTTGAAAGGGGGGGTTATCCGTACACCTCTGCAAATTAGTTGGTCACCTTAACCCCTTAAAGTACAGTAAACAAATGTGATGGTGTTTCATAATGCCTCATGTGTAAACTGGTGTTGCTTCAAAGTGCCCACAGTTAGGCAGGGATTAAGAGTGAGAAGGGCTCGCTCGGGAGATGGAGGAAAGTAATTCTTAACAGGTACCTGTAAATGGTTATTATTTTCCTGGGATGTAATTAGGCTAGCATGAGTACAGGAGGAATGCCGGCCATTACTATAGAATTGGGAAGTCTTGTATGGACCGCAGTCTTCATAGTTTTTAGTTTGGGCTATAAACTGAAACTATTGCTTTAGAGTAAATATAGGGGATAAATGGCATATGAGGAGGGACACAGTGCATGTAGGTGGTTGGTTGTTTGCCCACCCATTGACTGCTCACCACCATGCTAATCCCTATGGCCATTCACACACAGTTCCTGCCCCTCGTGCCCAAAACGCCACCTCATGGCAACTCGTTCAGCTCGCTTTAATCAAGCCTTATGTTCAAATTTTGCACTCGAATTACATGCCATTGTTTTTTTTTCCAAAGCAGTCTTTTGAGAGTTAATGAATTCATTGGAGCTACTGGTGTAATAAAAATGTCTTAACCAGGCGTGCCTTCAGCCACTCGATTTATAAGCACTCTGTGTCCTTACGAAGTCCTGTTAAAAATAAGCATTGGCAAAGCCAACAGTTTTGGCTTGTGTTTAAGTATTCGCATTTGCCAGGCACTGCTACTAGATGTCCAGTTACTCGCACCATTTTGCACCAGCTACCATGAATGGCCAGTTAATACCATTACGGCAGTGCCTGGGAAGGGCCTTTCACATGCCCCCACAAAAGCCCAAACTGTTTGCATTGCCAACGCGTGCTGTGAATTGTAGATGCGTCACCTACAATAGTATGCTCTGTTCGGTTCCTCATAGTTTGTCGCCGATTTGTGAGCTTGATTGAGCGAGTGGCTCTGGGGTTGCCAACCTTGATTCTTCTTGGGTAGGGTGACCAGATTTTCAAAATAAAAAACGTGTACCAACCACAAACATAAAAGCAGGACTAGCACTCCCATCGTCTTACCACACTCCGGCTGCTTTTACAACTTCCCACCGGCACCCCCTCCTGTCGCCGGTGGTATACCGCATTAATTAATTTCCGAGCACTATTCCTCGCCCCCGGTTTTGACATAGAATTAAAAAAAACAAAACGAGCTTGCCAACTCATGGCGCAATCTGATGAGAAATGAACCCTGAATGTTTTCTTTGTCAGTGTGGGGGAAAATGTGTCAAGTGAAAATTGTGTAGGCTCACTACACTGATTATTGGAGACTATATGGTGCGATAGCTCTGACAAGTCAGGAATCTTTGGCTTACACATTTGCACAAAATCACAGTTTGTCCTCTCGCTGGAAGACCTAAGAGTTTGGGTTCACTCGATGAGCTGATATGGATGGATTGAAGCTAAATGTTACTTGTGACACTTGTATTTGTGCAGGCAGAGTATATGAGCATGTATACAAGTTTTGCATACGATTCAGTGTTAACAAAACGATAGGCAACAGGTGCCGTCTTGAGTATCATTATTCGTAGACATTCTCTGAAACTAGAAAATAAACCAGCATTTCCTTTCTGACTGTCTCTTCCATCACAAATTGTATTCGAGGGCTGCGATTTTTTTAAAACTATAGAATGTTTGGAAATGTCTCCTTTTTATTTACAGTGGGGATTAAATGAAAGCCTTCACTGGTTCCTCCCCAGGGTTTACTTTTTGCAGTGTTTACCTTGCTGAGCGCATTGTTTCAGTTTCACTAATGGTAACGTCTCTCTTCACCTTGTCATACGCTGTGGCCACACAGTGTAGAACCACTCCTCTGGCACGTGGTTCCTCTCCACATATGGGAATACTGCATTTTCAGCTGTATCTGTCTTCTGATTTATGACAACAGGATGTTACTTGTGGGTTCCTGGCAGGCTTAAAGCAGTGACATACGTACTGTCTTTTCTTTGTCGCGTGTCGGCCACGTGGGTTTGGTCCTTCAGGCTCTTTAGGCACAGTCTCATCGTAGACCCATTGTGATGTTCTAGATGAGAAGCTTTTAAGCCACTGTGGCATTGGAATAGTGTGATAACCTAACCGGGGGCAGCATCACACTGGTGTATAGCAAGAACCAGATTCCAGGGGAGCCCTCCTCTCAGAAGCTTTGCATAAGACCTGATGTTTCCTAAAGAAGCACTCGCATATGTATGTGCTGTAGCCACCAAAAGGGTAAGGCAATCACCCAATTGCGTGCCTTACACTAGAAGTACCTGTGAGCCAGGTGATGTGGGTGAAAGGAGGAATATAAACCAGGGATGACAACAGACGGGCATGGAAATTGAAAGTCCAGGGGAGGTGGATTGTGTCAAGCGAGGCAAAGGACTAAAAAGTCTGACACCGAAGGAGGCTTGAGCGGTATTGTATCCAGCTCACCACCAGAATGGAGATCAAAGAGGCAGGTGTGGAGAGGGCGGATGTTCTTTATATTTAGCTGGTTCATCCTTGCACTGTTGGCGGTGGGGGTGATGGAGTTTAGGGCCACAGTCAAAAAGGACCTCAGGGGTGCAAGCTTGAGGGGAGGTGGGAGGGTGTAATTGGGAAAGGTATTTGCAGGTGGAATCGGTGTCAGCCATTGGAGTTTGGGAGATTGATTTCTTTAATCTTTAAGGAGTTGCACGCGAGACAGCGAAGTGCCATCATTGTCCGATGGCGATAGACAGCTGGAGAGTTCAGTGGGGAGGGCACTAAAGATGTGTCCCTAGCAAAAAGGTCATGGGCAAATTCAAAGGAGGCGAGGCATGTGCAGAAGGAACATATGTAGATGGTAACTAGAAATGTGCTGAATACTGGGTCTTGCGGAGCTCCTGCCTTGAGAGTGGTGTGATCTGAGTAATCCATGTTCCAGGAGATGGGATTCTCTGTGTAGTCAGGTGATCTAGGTATGTGCAGTGTCCTGGATCCCCAGTTTACAGATGGTCTGAAGGGGAGAGAGAGGGGTGATCTACTCTGTTAAAGTTGCCAGAAAACTCCACGGGGGGGGACCCTGGCTAGGTTTGGAACCTGCTCAGCTGATGTAAAGTGACATGCAAATCACATATAGCCGGAGTGAAAACAATAATGACAAAATCGGCAAGACAAGCCAGAACGAGTTTACCAAGATGGTGAGCAAAAGGGGATGGAATCATGCACCTGATGAACTATCTGTACTGCCATTAGGGGTGTGTACAGATGGACTGGAGACTACCACTGGGTACAAAGGGAAGCACAATGTGTATGCGTAGGTTACTCTGATAAACACTCCGGGCATAGACTCTAAAGCGCAAACGAGGAGTAGATGTGGCAAGGCTAAATGGGTTCAGAGGGATGCTTTCGGTGGAGCAGAAATCGACGCACTATTGAATTAAATGCACTATATGCTTATGTGCAAGACAAGAGAGATGGCCAGAGATGGCTTCCTAGGTACTATAAGCCATATTCAAATGGATTGTGCCCTCCAAAGTATTCCTCATCTTAGATGTATTCCTTCCAGCTTTAGCTGCTTTGGAAATTTTTCTCAGCAGAGGGTCTGTGCGTCAATGTCGTCGAGTCGATGGTCCATCGAAGGCCCCTGTCGAGGGTGACGACATTGGGTATACAAGTAGCGCGGACGGAACCCGTTAGCCTTAGTTCCGTTTTTCTGCAGTACATGTTGCTTTGGAGACTCAGCGCGCCTCGAGTAGTTCTATGACGCAGTAAATAGAAGAAGATATTCGATATGTCCTCGTCATCGACCCTCGACTACGACCCCGCAATCGGGATTCAAAAAGTGTAAATCCTGCGGTTCAAAAATGTCCATCACGGACCCGCACCAGGAATGCCTCTGGTGTGTCTGGGAAGGCCACGACATGGAGGCCTGTATGAAATGTCAGGCGATGACTGGGAAGGGAAAACTGCGGGTGGGTCATAAACCCGACCGAAAAGCCTCTAGCGTCGAGTCGAGGGCCCGTGAGGAGAAATCTCCTTGACGTGAAAGGCATCGGTCTAGGTCCCGAAGCGATTCTCATCGCTCTTCGTCTTTGACGAAAAAGTCCAAGAAAAGATGCCACCGGTCCCCTTCCACCTCGTCCTCGGACGAATCCCCAAAAAGGATGAAATGCCCCACAAAACATTCTTCCTCCGAAGAGTGGGAAGCATTCAGGGTGAAAATGAATGAGGTGTTTGAAAAAGCTAAGCCTCGGTCTGCACCTTCTTCGGAAGCTGGTCAGGAGCGTTATCGTTCTGACACTCCCGCACCCTCGAGCCGGGGTGATCGAAGGAGGAAGGATCGGGAACCTTCCAGGACGCCGAGCGAAAAAGATTGCTTGTGTCGAGTTGACCGTTCGAGGTCACCGACACCGTCTGAAACCCAACGCACCTCAAAGGGCAAGTCTTCGAAGAGCACTACGATGCCCTCAAAGCCAGTTCCCTTAACAACCACTATTTAGTCGGCGCCATCGACGCCTTTGTCGACGTCGACCCCGAAGTCCTCGGCGCCAAATGTTCCAAAGGCTCGAGTTCAGCCAACTCAGCCAGAAGCTGTAAAATAACAGCAAAAGAGAAGGCTACAAAGGCTATAATGCCTTCAGGTCCAACTGATGCACCTCTCCCACCTCTCTCAGAAAAGGTTTTTAAACCTCTTCCAAGGAAAGAATTTTTCAAATCCTTGACTTCAATATTTGAAGAATAGGAGAGATCTGATGAGGAGAATGTTCCTTTTGGACTGGAATATGGTACCCTAAATGTCCCAGAATGCCTGATTTCTGAGGAAAGCAGGATGAGGGACATGGAAACCTTACATAATGCGAGTGGCATTGATAGGCCAGAACCAGGAGAACATGCCAGGCTCTCATACCGTCAACTAATGACAAAGGTGGTTGATTATTTTGGATGGGCTAGACCACCAACTCAATTCATCCAGGATGATCTGACCGATATATTGGATCATGGTCCCACCGAAGATCCGATTTTACCCTTCCATGTAGCCTTGCAAAATAGGGTGGCCAAAAATTGGGAAGACTCTGGATTCTATTCCTCCGGTGAATAAATCCCTTACTTCAAAATACCGCCCTTCCAGTAGCGACCCCGGCTATCTGTCTAAACACCCTACTCCAGAGAGTCTGGTGGTGCAGGCAGCCACAGCTTCAAATAAGGTGGCGTACCCTTCTATCCCTCAGGATAGGGACGATAAGCGTGGGGATGGTTGGGCAGCTGGGAGTATGGCGTTAAAATCAGCCAACTCCACATGTGCCTTGGCAACATTTTCGTACACTCTGTGGGAGTGCATTGCAATGGCGGTGGAGCACATACCAGAAGGGGATGAAAGGGAAGGATTCCTAGCCATTGTTAAGGATGGAAAGGAGGCCATGCAGGAATTCCTTCAGTCTGGATTGGACACTGCAGATAGTGTGAGCAGGTCCATGGGCACTAGCATGGTATTGCGCAGATTTGCGTGGTTACGGAAGTCGGGTTTCGCACCAGACGTGCAAAACCATCTTCTGAACATGCCCTTTGACAGGTCTCACCTTTTTGGCAGCGAGGCTGACAAGAGCCTTGAGAGGTTGCAGACCTCAAAAGCAGCTGCCAAGTCTTTAGGAGCTACTATTAGACGACCTCAGCCTTTTCGTGCGTCAGGACAATTTTGGAGGGGACGGTCCTATCGTTACTACTCCTCATATGGCAAGATGAGAGGAATGGCCAGTCAAAGGGGCCAGAGAAGGGCAACTCGCGGTGGACGAGGAAAACATGCAAAGCCAGCTCCAGCTGCAGCCTTTGCCATAGGCGGCCGCAGCAACCGCCACAAAACCACTTTGAGGACTTGCATCACAAAACACCTGTGGGAGGCAGGCTCTCACATCATCTGCAAGAATGGTGAGCCATCACTTCAGATGTTTGGGCTCTAGAAATAATACCCCAAGGTTACTGCCTTCCTTTCTAATGCAACCTCAAAGCAATCCACCAGGGAGACACCCTTTGATGTTTTCAGACCCGCTCCTACAGCAGGAAGTTCTAACCCTGATGGAGAAAGGTGTAATAGAGCCAGTACCTGTAGCGGAGAGGAACAAGGGATGGTTCTCCCCTTATTTTTTGATCCCCAAAAAGGACAGAGACCCATCTTGGACTTAAGAGGCTTGAACAAGCTCCTCAGGAAGGACAAGTTCAAGATGGTTACTTTTTCTCAGATCCTGCAGGCCCTACAACTTCAGGATTGGTTCGTGTCATTGGACCTCCAGGATGCTTATTTTCATGTGCTGATTCATCTCAAGCACAGAAAATACCTGAGGTTCGTAGTTGGCGACTCACAGTTTCAGTTTTGAGTCCTGCCATTCGAATTGACCTCCGCCCAAGGGTCTTCAAGTTAATGGTAGTGGTGGCAGCGCATCTCAGGAGAGGGGAGATTCACGTCTACCCCTACCTGGACGATTGGTTGATCAGGGCACGTTCTGCCGAACCAGCACTGGATCATCTGAAAGTCACCTGCCACTTCCTCCACAGACTGGGCTTCTCCCTCAATTTCAAGAAGTCACAAATGACACCTTCCCAACAGCTCCAGTACATAGGAGCGGTATTACACATCCTTGGGAAAGCGCTTGCCTCCCAAGTCGAGGGCTCAAGACATTCTTCAGATAGTTTCCAAAATGGCCAAAATCTCCAGGCCTACGACTTCTTAAGGTTGCTTGGCCTCATGGCATCCTGCATCTTCCTAGTGCCAGAGGCACACCGGAGGATGAGATCCCTTCAATGGGCTCTAAAGACTCAATGGTCTTAGTTCTCAGGTCAAATGATGGATTGTCTTCAGATTCCGAACAAGGTTCGTCAGGATCTTCTGTGCTGGACTTGCACAGAGCATATCCTAAAAGGAGAACAGTTTTGGCAACCATGGCCGGAGATTACAGTAGTGACGGATGCCTCACTCATGGGGTGGGGAGCTTATGCCAACGACCTGACTATCAGCGGTCGTTTGTCTACATCGGAGTCCAAACTACACATCAACCTTTTAAAGCTGAGAGCAATCAGACTAGCGCTGAAGGCTTTTCTGCCATCTGTCAGAGGAAAGAATTTCCTGATAATGACGGACAACACAGTGGCCATGCATTATCTAAATAAAAGAGGAGGTGTAGGGTCACTACCTCTGTGCAGAGAAGAAATGCGGCTCTGGTATTGGGCAATTCAAGAAGGAATCTCCTTAACGGCAGTTCATCTAGCTGGGGAGGAGAATGACGGCGGACGCTCTGAGCAGGCAGAACACGGTGTCCCAAGAGTGGGAACTGGCTCAGGAAGTCATTCAAGAGATCTTCGCCCTTTGGGGATCCCCTTAAGTATACCTATTTGCGACCGGGATCAACCGGAAGTGCGAAAGGTATTGCTCAAGGGAATGTCCCCCGAGCGTAGCCCTAGGGGACACCTTCCCACTATTATACGCGTTCCCTCCGATTCCCATAATTCCTCAGGTCATCAGGATATTGAGACGGTTCGGAAACCGCATGATCCTAATTGCCCCGGATTGGGCTAGGAGAACGTGGTACCTGGACCTTCTAGACCTGTCCATCTGTCCTCCGTTACGTCTTCCTCAGAGAGAGGAGGTCAAGATTCTCAACCTTCATGCTTGGTATCTGAAAGGCTGAGATACAAGGATTGGGACCTTCCAGATTACGTCATGGAGGTGTTGCTTTTGGCAAGAAGGCCAGCAACAAAATCTCTATACCGTTGCCGTTGGAAAAAGTTTTGCAACTGGTGCAGAGAAAAGAATGTTGATCCTTTTCTATGTTCCATAAAAGGTTATCTTGCAGCACTTTCCATTTTCAAGCGCTTGTCGTAAGAATGCTCCTACTTCAAAATTCCTTTAATAGTACAATTCTTAAAAGGACTCACCAATGTGTTTCCTCCTTACCCTTTCCCAGTACCAATTTGGGATCTTAATCTGGTTCTAAAATTCTTAATGTGTGCCCCTTTTGAACCCTTGCACACTTGTCCATTAAGATTACTAACATGGAAAACTGCTTTCCTAGTTGCTTTAACATCTGCAAGAAGAGTGAGCGAATTGCAGGCACTGTCTTCTGGGCCACCCTATACTGTGTTCCATAGGTACAGAGTGGTATTAAGGGTTAAACCCTAATTTTTACCTAAAGTTGTGTCTGATTTTCATTTAAATCAGAAAATTGTTCTACCCGCTTCACCTCATCCTAGTAAGGAGGAGGAAAGGTTGCACAGGTTGGACCCGAGAAGAGCTTTAAGCTTTTAAATTTCCAGGCTTTCCAAGCTTCGAGTGGATAATCAACTTTTCATTGGCTACACCGGAAGGAAATTGGGTCAATTGGTGTCAAAACAAACCAGATCACGTTGGATTGTGCTTTGCATTTCAGAATGCTACAGATTGGCGGAAAAAGGCCCACTAGAAGGCTTAAGGGCCCATTCCACCAGAGGCATTGCCTCTTCGACAACCCTTCAAAGAGGTGTTCCCATAAAATCCATTTGTGAAGCAGCAAATTGGTCATCGCTGCCCACTTTTTCAAAATTCTATAGTCTGGATGCTTCCCAGTCTAAGGAGCTTGCTTTTGGTAAAGCAGTGCTATATTCCACCTTATAATGCATCAAAAATCTACTCCCTCCTCCAGAGAACTTTCTATACTGCTTTGGGAGTCTGTCTAAGATGAGGAATACATTGGAGGACACAATCCCTTCGAAGAACAAGTTACTTACCAACTGGTAACGTTCTTTCGATTGGATGTTCCTCCAACGTATTGCTCATCGCCCTCCCATCCTACCCCTCTGTAGATTTTCCAGGTTATTGCCACTTCAACTCTCGCAAGGCTAATACCTGACTACTGGCACAATCTACACAGTAGAACAAGAGGGGGAAAAACAGAACTGAGGCTACGGCCGCCGCGCACGCTACTTGTATACCCGATGACATCACCCTCGACGGAGGCCTTCGAGGGACCATCAACTCAATGACATCG
The DNA here is from genome assembly GCF_040938575.1 of Ambystoma mexicanum. Taxonomy (NCBI): domain Eukaryota; kingdom Metazoa; phylum Chordata; class Amphibia; order Caudata; family Ambystomatidae; genus Ambystoma; species Ambystoma mexicanum. The sequence goes on along the minus strand of NC_090926.1, from coordinate 204,839,789 downwards.
ACGCACGGCGCCCTCTGCCGAGAAAAATTTCCAAAGCAGCTAAAGCTGGAAGGAATACATCTAAAATGAGGAATATGTTGGAGGAACATCCAATCGAAAGAACGTTACCAGTTGGTAAGTAACTTGTTCTTCTATACAAATGAATGCTCAGAGGTACAGATGAGGACACACCGCAACACCCAGCAGACAAAAAGAGCCTAAGGATACTAGGAAGCCAGCAGAGAAGTAAAATGTCAGAGTTATACAGAACGACAACGCAGAAGCTAGGAACGAAGACCTCTTTAGCAAGGCACTAGAAGTATGCAAATGGAGCAAATAACTAGAACAGGTTCACTGTGCAAGGGACTGGAAACTAAGTAACTAGCAATCTCTAGCATGGGCGTGAATATAGGTAACTGAACCAAGGTGAAAGAAGCAAGCTGTACAGCAAATGGAAAGGGCCATAGGGCTCGGAACTAGAAAAAACAGGAAACGGAGCACAGAAAAAAGTCTGGGCTTAGAGGATTAAGCTTCATACTATAGGGACCTGAGAAAGTAGTAAATGAGTAGAGAAAGAGTGACTGAACAGAAACTGTACACTGCGGGGAAACAGTACGAGGAGCACTGACTGGAGGCAGCAAAAGGAGAAAGGTGGCTGGCTGGAAGCACAGGGGCAGAATGACTGAGCCCTCAAGATGGGGCTGCAGAAAATGGAGCATGGCAGCAGGACACAAACACTGCCAAAGGGTAAAGCAGAGAGGAATTGGACTGATCTACCAGCTCCTAGAGCTTGAAAACTCAATGCACAAACAAGGATTTTCAGGGTGTAGAAGCTAGCAGGCAGCAAGCCCAGGCCGGAGTCTTATCATTGGGCTGCACACAATCTCTGCCTTGCACTTTGGGGGGTGGGGGTAGACCGTGCTGTCGGACTCCAGGAGTTGATCCATAGAAATGAAGTCACAGTATTGCCATGGATTTAAAATCTCTTTCCACTACGTTCTATACATTGCAGTTCTATGACATGCTTTTGTTTCATTTTGCTTTATTTCGTCATATGCCATTAAAGCGTGAATCTAAAAATGAATATCAATCCAATCATTCATGCAATTCATACATCACATCCAGGCATTTCCAACAGCCACAGGATAAAACCAAGTATAATGTAAAACAGCACAGTCTAACATCCATATTGGTGGCACTATTCAGAAAGTGAGTGTATGCGGAACACCAGTTGATCTACAAAACGATTTTGCTGTGTGCTGGTGGTGCCTTGCACCATAGTTAATTAAGCACTGCCGGAGATTAGATCGACTAAGGTTCATGTATAGAGCGCCTAGAAATAACAAATGCTGTGAATGTACTCTTTCACGTTGATTAGTTAAACAAAATTACAATTGAATAGGTCCAGATAAAGATGTTCTCTAATAAACACTCATAAACCCTATTTCCCTCTGCATACAAAAAAGAAGAAAAACTCACTCCGTCTACTTCTGAGTAAAGAGTGTTTGTTGATCTTTTTACATTTTTATAAATTGGTATAAAATGAACATTTCTTTCAATAATATGACATCACAGAATGTCTCAACCAAAAAATGTACAGACTAAAGGATTTACAACACATAGAGCCAAATGTTTTCTGGCATAACAGTCAATTTTTGTGTGTAAAACAAACTTCAGCACAGTTGTTGTTTGTCACAACAATTCACATAATGCAATATATAACAAAAACAATTTCACATAGTAACAACAAAACAAAGGTTGTGGAAAGCAATCGTTCTATTTGGTGGTAAGCAGTGGCAATGCACTGTGATTAGCGGTGCGTCTACACCGAGGCGTTTCAACCATTTAGGAGAGCCCATTTATCCCAATCTTGTACACGGTCTTCATCAGGACAAAATGCTGTGCGTTATGTAGTGTGTTCTGTGGGTATTTCCACGGGCACTATTTTCTAGGAACTGCTAGGTGTAGTGAGGATCTCAATGTGGTCCTTCGTGGTCGAGGCTTGTAAACCTGTGGTCACTGATGTTTACAATTTCAGGATGTTACTAGGAAGAAATCTGTATGGATGTTCGCACAAAGATGAGCTGGACGAGTGTGTTCCTCGCTTGAGAGGTGCTGAGTCACTCTGCGGCTCGGTGCGGGCCTAGCAGCATAGTGTTGGTGCGAACATCCATACAGATTTCTTCCTAGAAACATCCTGAAATTGTAAACATCAGTAACCAGCTTCCCTCCTTGAAGCGCTTGGAAACACATTGTGTATAGGCGCTATCGCCTATACACAATGTGTATACAAACTTTTTTGTTTATTTGTATACACAGATAAACAAAAAAGCCAAAACATAAACCACGTTTTAGAAAGCAATTTTCGGTAGTAGTCAAGGAGGCAAGATGTGACTGTCGCGTTATTTCAGCTGCATGTGAGGTTTGTAGCTTGTACACCTGGAGGGTTGGGCCAACCGAGCTATTAGTAAATGTGCAGGTGAACTTGCAAGCTGCATCCAAACAGCGTTTTGAAATACAATGCAACTTTGCTAATTGGTGAGACCCACTGCCAGAACTATGGAAACCGATGCCAAGGTAAAAAGGTTACCCTATCTTTTATTTCTTCATCCACAGATTTAGTTTATACATTTATTCTTCCTATCGATGGGACAGGTCTTGACTTTAGTTTTTGAAATATTTCGGTCCAGCCCTTGAAGGGGGGAAAAAATAATCCGTGAAACGTTCAGAATTATTTTAGGCCTCGTTTTGTTTTAGAAATCAGGACAGCATCGTTAGCAAATAAAATAAAAGGTATATTTTCTCTATTAGGCAATGGGGCGTTGCAGGAAACGGAAGTTAAATCATGGACACGTTTGTTGATTTAAGAACGAAACGGTTACTGGGCAAGAACACAACCTTGATGGACCCTTTTACCCAACATGAAACACTTTGGGCCTAATTCACAGAAGCGTTTTAGAATGGCAAAACCCCATTGGAAAACACTCTATGAATCGGGGCCTTGGTATTTTCACCACCTAAACCAGAAGCCATATTCTCAATCTGGAGTAAGAAATGATTGGTTTTGGGACATTCTGCCTAATTGAAAGCTTCAACTCTGATTGAGGGACTGCATCAAATGGCCTTTTCAAGTCCATAAAGAACATACACTCTTTGTTTTATTTTTTATTTTTTAAATTGCAGATTTCTGGATAAGAAGGTAAAATCTGAAATAATATGGGCCCACTGTGCCGAGGCCTTTCTGGAAAAACCAGCCTGAAAACAGCTGATTATCTTATTCTCAGTTAGCCAAACTTCCATTGGTGTTCGCATTACCTTTCTACCTTTTCTCTATACCATCAAGAAGGGAAATGTAAAGTGGCACGATTTCAGCTGTCTTCCCGGAAGGAGAGACGCCCTCAAGAGCACAGATAGCATTACCCTCCTTCTCTCCACACTCTTCCTCGTGTGCTTGTACTATCTGACAAGTTGTTAGAGCTAGCATAGCAGCCTATTGATTGTATGCTCCATCCTTCTCCCCCCGCCCTTATCTGCTTCCCTCCTGTCACGCACTTGCACTAGTAGAAATTCCTCAGGCCTAATATGCTAGCTTATTTATTCAGATCATTCCGAAACCTGAAGGCCTACGAATGACTACTGTATTCCCTTATCCCTTTCCTGCCTTTAAGTGAAGCACTTCACTTGTGTATATAATCCGCTTTACAAATAAACAATTACATTAAACAATAGCCTTCAAATACGGGGCCCAGACATCAGTTTAATTCATCCACAGAGCAAATGGATCCCGCCAGGCCCGGGAGCTTTGTCTGATTTTTGGGATTGAATTGCTACTTTTACTTTGGTCCAAGAAAAGCAGAGAGGGTCCGCAACTTTCTCATCGAGGTGCCAGAGAATAGTTTCATGTGTGGAAAAGATGAAATGTGGTCTTTCTTCCTTTTGCTAACGTGCTCATTCTAATTTTGTTCAGGGATGTGTGCATGAAATACCGTTCTGGAGGTATCTGCGCCTGCAAGACACATTACCAAACAGATTTTGAATTCCCCATTTCAACAACTGCCATCATTAGATTCCCACATGACCTGGGTATATTTGTCCTGGTTCCTGATAAAAGCCCTAATTTCCTGCCGCGCGGCTCTTATGTCATCTTTCAAAGGGGAGGCAGGGAATTGAATTAAAGCCAGCAATCTGGGTTTTGTGTTTTTGCAATCTTTATCATAGCACAAAAGCTTGGGTTTTAGACCTCCATTCTTTTGTGGGGCCCCCTGTTGTATTGACCTCTTCTTTGATATGGCTATTAAAAGTGAGGACACTGTTTAATACGGAGACGATCACCTACTGGTTAATGCGTTTATTTGAATGCCCGAGCCAACTGGTGGCAGGGATCTATAATCCATCACAGATAAAGCTTCAACAATATCGTCACTGTGGGCGACCAATTGAATGTAATCCTAGTCCATTATAGTAATAAGCCGATGTCTGGAGACTTTTTTACAATATTTTAGCAAATGATTGAACAGTACACCTTAACGGCACGCAGCCAACAAAACATTTTTATTAAAAGGCGCTTCCCTTTTTCCCCAGGAACCTCGTCTCGGTGTTTGAACTTTGGGTTGACTCAAGTTTTTTCTCGGGGGATGGTTGCCTGGCTTTGGTTGCATTTCGAATTTGCAGATAATGGGATCCTTAAAGCGGTTTTGCCCTCCTAAGAATTAGTTTAGTTTATTATTTGTATGGCGCACCATACCCTGGGGCATCAGGGCGCAAGCAGACAAGTATATGCTCAACTTAGTTACAAGTACATGAAAGTGGGAAGAAGGTACAGAAATATGCTGAGCTTGGTTACAGATATGCTCGGCTAGTTGCAGGTACATGAAGGATGCAAAAAAGTGCAATCATCAACAATGTTACTAACAATGTTACAGTAGGCATGTATGTGCAAGGCGAGATCAAGGAACAAAGGAGCAAGGTGCATGCTCCTGCATAGTCGTAGGAACGTAATGTACAGTTCTGTACAATGAGAGATATCGGGTCAAACAAGGTAGGCTTCATAGCATCTAACTCAAATGCTAACATTAAATCTGTTCTATTGTCTTTCAAGGCAAGTGCCCACAAGGTTCTTCCAGTGACTGTGTAGTTGAGCTGGTTTCATGATATTTGGGGTTTTTAGGTGGAGGCAATTTTGGAGATGCTTCTTTTCTTCTTCTTACTCTTGCAGTCCCAGTTTATCATCTTGCTTTGCAAGCGCAATTTCATCAACACTGGCGCATTGGAAGGTCTTGAAACAATTCCAGGTAGTTCAATCCTACGCAGTAGTGTAAACCAAATTCTTTTACATCTTTATTCTCATCTGAATCCGATTCATTAACCAAATAAGCTTCTGCGCTGGAGCATTGGTTTCGATCATAATCAGTTTATCCCCCTGCAAATGTACCCCACCGCCTCCCGGAGCCCACCCCCTCAACACACGCAGACTTGATGGTCTGTTTTAGTCATCTGAACATGGAGTAAGAAGTTTGCCCCGTTCACTGGCTCCTTATGCACAGATCTACCCGTATGATTATGCCCCAACATCTCATCTTTCACGGGACTGAAGGCTAGCTTAGTTTATCTAAGCTCTTTCTTTGGAATAGTTGACCCTCCCTTATTTCCCTTGTGCACTCCCATTGTACCCACAAAGCTGCATTCCATGTCTCCGAAAGATGTCCTATCCGTGCCCAGGTCATGAAGTAAAGTCTCCATTTCATCTATTAAATTATTAGCTTCTGCAATCGTGGGTGGGGTGGGAATGATTGCTTTTTTAAAACATTTTAAAAACATTTTTTTTGTCTGTGGCTGCCAGTGATAAACTAGCTTAAAATATATATATATATATATATATATATATATATGATAATCTACACAGTCAGTCAATCAAAGAAAAAGCCACTGACCCTAAAATGCGAACTAAAATAATATCTAAGGCCCCCCAACTGGATAAGTGTGCTCATACCAAATGCCCGCCCCCATAAGTGGCTAAAATACTGTCCAGTAAAGTGCGGGTGTGCAGAGTTAACTTGTCCCTGAGATTCTTTGTTAAGTTCCAAGAGTCAATCTCCAGGACTACAAAGATCTAACAGGCGTCCAAGGGAAACGCCCGACTGGTGGGATGGGTGTGGTCTTGTCATCCCCCAACACCCGTAGGCCACCTTGATGAGCTGACCCGACTTGAAGGTCGAAGAAACAAAGTATGAATGCAAAGTCATAAGTTAAGGTGCAATATCCAATAGGCCAGGTGCAAGAGAAACCGATTACTTTGAAAGGTTTTCGATCTATGATTTACAATCCGCAGTGCTAAAAACAAGCAAGAGACGTGCTTGGCACAGAAGTTCTGTTGGGCGAATCTGGGTGAATTCCAAGTGAACCCAATGTAGCCCAGCTTAAGAGCACACTTCGAATAAAATTCAAAAATCAGAAATCTTGGCACTTGTCACTTATCAAGAGTCAGAGTTTATGTAAATTAGCTATAGGTCAGGATGCCATTGAAACGGTCCAGGAAAACATGAACAGCAGTTTTAGTGCGGAGGTAATGGAGGAGACTGAAGACTTTTGAGGCAAGAACTGTTCTCTTCAAATCTGCTGGTGCTTGGAAAGTAAGGGCGTAGGGAGGATTCATGAGACAGTAAATTCTATGATCATAAGGGTTGAACAAGCCAAATGCCTGTTTGTCCCAGGACAGCTGTCATTACTGCAGCTATGCTGTCAAAGCATGCAATCCCTTTAAAAGCATGGCTAAAACACAAGAAAGAAGGGGGCCTTCTCTGGCTATTCTAACTCTGCCCCCTTCCTATTCCTGCAGACTTCAAAGGGACTCCAGTGATCAACTTCTGGTGTGAGGCTGGTTTCATGTTAGTGCTGCCTCTGTAGCAACGTTCCTAGGAAACCTCCTGGCAGATGTTTCTATGCTCTGAGGGGACGGAGTTGCCCTTTCTGCCCGAGGATCAAAAGGGGTCTCATCCTGGCTATTGTTCCACATAGTAGCTGGCTGTGGAGACAGCCTAGACACGAATATGCATGTGTCCTGTCATAGCTGGCCGTGTTCAGAGCTGACACTCGGGTGATATCAAATTGCTGTGGCTGCAGAATTGTGTGCCCTTAGTCACCATGCCTTAGCCAGGAGTAACTTATATTTTAAAGTTTACTCGCTACCAGACTTACTAAGGCATTTAATTATATAATTTGGATTGAAGATGCGGAAGCTTAAAAATGCCATCTCTGCCTGCAGAGACTTTGTGTATCAGCATCTGTCAGGAATACTTGCACATCAACTTTGAATCTGTACTGTGGTACCGCTAAGCTGAGGTTGTAGATTTCGGGATACTGGGCAAAGGTGCTCGTTTACTGTACTTTTGGCATGAAAGAAGTCCCTTCTCAGCAGGCTTTCCTTTCTGAAACATAATTTTATTTAATAAACATCAAAAAAGCTAGGGCTCTACCAGACCGCATTCTGTCACAGTTGTGAAACTGGAAATATTGTGAAAAAGGTAGGAGTACGCACATGAAAGCACTAAGGCCTCAGTTACACTATGAGTAACTGCCAGCAGAATCTTCCTGAAGCATATTTCTGTTTGTTTCTGTAGAATAGGGTTGGACATTTCAGAAAAGGGTAGAAATGTTATTTCGGCCAATCTGTGAGGCTGATGGAGTAGGGTGGCCCGCAGGCAACAAGAACTTATGACGATTTGGCACATTCATAGGCCCTATGCTTTGGAACTTTTTTGTTTTGTAGAGTATGGCATCTCGACGGGGCACAATGGCTCACGAGATTAGGCATTGAATGTATACTTTGGATAATACATTCCTAAAGTGCAAGACACCTGGAAGGAAACCCACCTTGGTGATGAGATTCCTTCTGCACTGTTTTCTTTCAGGCGACGCCTTTAATTTTTTTATAGCACTAGGGCCAAACCTTCTAGGCAATTGACCGACCGGTCAAAAGTACAATAATAAAATGCGTTGCACAAAGACTTGCAGTCCTTGTCACTTGTGTCCTTATTCTGCCTTACCACGTACCATGACCAGAGCTGTGGGTTCATGTACTGCGTAGTGATGATGATGATGATGATGAGACCTAGAGGCTGGCTGAGGACCACAACCCCCTCACCCCCTTAACCCCCACACTCCCATGGGTCAGTCTGCTCTGCTGCCCTGGCACGTCACTGCTCTTGCTGGGTCATGTCCAAGGTATGAGATATCCTGCCTTACACAGTTCACCTCAAGCTTTGAGTTGCAGGGAACTTCTGCTGACATTGAATAGTTGGTCCCAAGTCAATATCCAACTAAAATATATTGGACCGGAATCATATTTTGGAATGCCACACCATGGAAATACCTCCTATTTCTAATTCTTCTCTTTTTTTTTTTTAAAGAATGCGTACACAATGCTAGATAATTTATAGGTGCACTAATACTGCCACTTATGATGGACAGTTCCAGCTAGCTTTAATGAAATTCCCTGTACAGAAGGGAAAACTATCTTGGCAGTAAAATGCACCCACATTACCAGAGCGGGTTAATCATCACCAGCCGTAAAAAGTGAGCAAAATGCAGACAAGTGATGGCTGTATTTGTTGTTCCAAATAAGATCAGCTCTGAACTGGTCTTAAAAAATGTAACCTAACCAGCTGCAGCTGTGTGGAGAATGGTTCCTGTGTGAGCAGTACAATACACACTTGCGACGATGGAGTGGTTTTTGCTTTAGGGGCCAGATGCCAGCTCCTGAAATTAGTTTTTCATGACTAGCTGCATAATATTGACGGTAATCAGCCCAGATATATTCGCTGTTGGCGTTACTTGTGTAGTTGTTGGAGGGGGCTGGAGGAGAACAATCCGTTTTGGCTGTATTTCGGCAGCCAGCGGTATATACCACCAGCAGTATTGTGCATTGATGGTGGTAATATGAATTTGCGATATAGCCAGCAGTAGGACAATGCTTTTCTTGGTGGGGCAATCATTCACTGGCAGCTGTATTTTTCTTGTGATAAGGCCCCATCTATGGGGTCATTTATGTTGCTAAATGAGTAAGCGCAGAATGAAGGGAAGGATGGTGAGACGTGCTAAAACCATAGGTGGTGATTTCATCGGATAAATTACATCAGTCTCATATCAGATCACCGTATTCACACCTGACGCAAAGATGCCGTAATGGCAAATACGCCGGTGTCACGAAATAAACCCTCCCCATATGAGCTCTCCACTGGACATTCCGCGGAGACTTTATTCTGAAATGAATCTCCGGGGGAGGAATACTTTCGCACCCCCTGCAAAATGAATTCTCCCCCTCTCTACATGCTGTTACATGAGAAATCTCGGCCAAAGTTGGCTCATTTTCTTCCCACATGTAAGTGGTCAGAACGCCACCAAGGAATCCTAGTTTGCTGTATGGGGTTGAGAGAAAATAACAAAAAGATCAAATTTTGTGCTTCTTCAGAAAATGCCAATAAACTGATGTACAAAGAAGCCTGTGGTTTCTTCCATGTAATAGCTAGGAACAAATGGTTTGCTGTTCTTAATTTGCCAATTTCCAGGATTACAAGAACATGTTGAATGGAAACAAAAAACATTTTTTATAAGGTTACTGTTAAGATGGATTTCTGAACTCGGACCTGGTGGGCAGAGGTTCAGAAGGCCAGCCTAGTTTCTTGGAACAAGGTAACCTTCCAGACAAGCCAGACCAATCAAGGTAGCTATGGCGGCGGTCAAGACTACGTCTCAGGAGGGGTGAGGGTGACTGAAAGACCTCAATGAGCACACAGAGTAAAGGACACTTTCAAATCGCTCCCAGATAGGAGCGCTCTTCTTTCTTATATATTTTTTTGAATGGTTTAATAATTTAATAAAATTGGATACCGTGAGGAATTGGCCGAGTCAGGCTGGTTTTTTGGATTTTGGCGTAGCACAGAAGACCGTGCAGATCGATTGGAGTGCAAATCCTTTTTGGGGTGCTGGAAGTACGGTTGTTTTTCCCCTTCTTTCAAAAAATAAATAAATATGTATATTTATATTTTTGAGGCTTGTGGAATCTGCTTAGATCACATGCTGTGCATAGGCCGACATCTAGTGGAAGCTGCAGAGTATTACAGTTTGTTTTTCGAAACTCGAAAATGGGCGTCGACACAGGGCGTGCCAGTAATACTATCCCTAGTGTGAAGTCCACTGTACCCATGATCCCTTACGCGTCTAGGACCCTCAGATTGTTTTTTTCCACCATACTGGTCGGAAGCATCCCGCGGAGTTCCCTGGCCTTAGCCATAATTCTTAAGAAAAATCTTAATATTTCACCATTCTCCACCGCAACGTGGAGACATCGACTTCGACACTCGACGCCGGAGAGAAAAATCACCCGTCGACAGCTGCACGACAGACTTGGGCCTCGGAAGGCCTCTGGCCTCGGCCCGGGCCTTGGAAGGCCTCAGGCCTCGGCCCTACAAGTAGGGAGAGTGGGGGTGGCACACAACTCTACATTATTTAGAGTTGCATTTAGAAGTGTACCCAATAGCCTCTCTGTGAAAAGTTGAATTTAGAAGTGTGCCCAATAGCCTCTCTGTGGAAAGTTGAATTTAGAAGTGTGCCCAAGAGCCTCTCTGTGAAAAGTAGAATTTAGAAGTACATTTAGAAAGTTGCATTTAGAAGTGTAGCCAATAGCTTCTCTGTGAAAAGTTGAATTTAGAAGTACATTTAGAAAGTTGAATTCAGAAGTGCACCCAATAGCTGTGAAATGTTGCATTTAGAATTGTGCTCAATAGCCTCTCTGTGAAAGTTAAATTTAGAAATGTGCCCAATAGCCTCTCCCTGAAAGTTGATTTTAGAAATGTGCCCAATAGCCTCTCTATGAAGTTGAATTTAGAAGTGTCCCCAATAGCCTCCCTGTGAAGTAGAAGTCTCTGAAAGGGCATGAAACCCATCATATCTCACCAACACGCTTACTCTCTCCTTACATCACCACTCAACTAGAACACAGAGATACTATGACACCATTCGGTATAACTGTTCTCATATCAACATTCGCCGCTCTCTCCACATCATTCTAAATAATCACTGCTGGTTACACACCCCCCAGCGAGGCGTTCTCCTCAGGCCTAACGCAGCCACATCCGATCTGGATTAATCCTGCCAGAACGAACACATACTCCTGACCTCTCAACCACCACACCTACCGCTAGAAAGCAGCTATTACATTGATACTGCACGAGCTGTACACATACCCGGTGCTCACACGCACCTTTTTGACTCTCTCTACTCTCTCTACTGATATGAACTTCGGTTCCCAAGGGCGTTCAACCTACCAGCGCCTTCAGACCATACCAATGGTATATAAGGCGCTATATAAATGCAAAATAACAATAACAATATATATATATATTTCTGAGGCTTGTGGAATCTGCTTAGATCACATGCTGTGCATAGGCCGACATCTAGTGGAAGCTGCGGAGTATTACAGTTTGTTTTTCGAAAGTCGAAAATGGGCGTCGACACAGGCGTGCCAGTAATACTATCCCTAGTGTGACGTCCACTGTACCCAAGATCCCTCACGCGTGTAGGATCCTCAGATTGTTTTTTTCCGCCATACTGGTCGGAAGCATCTTGCGGAGTTCCCTGGCCTTAGCCATACTTTTGCTGTTATTATAATTTTAATTCTTATTCATTCCCTTCCCCACCCCAACGTCGACCCTCAACCTCGACGACGGCTGGAGAAGTCATCGACCGTCGACTGCTGCACGACGGATCTGGGCCTCGGTAGGCCGCTGGCCTCGGCCCGGGCCTAGTAGGCCGCTGGCCTCGGCCCTTACAAGTAGGGAGAGTGGGGGGTGGTACATACTCTTCACTCTTGATATATAGTTACATTTATATATATTCCTACACTTAGCAGCCCGCTGCCTTAAGGTGCGTATGGAGGGTACCCCTTTTCAATTCTGCCCCAAGTGCAATCGCAAATACCCTTGGGTCGACAGGCACGCCACGTGCAATCTCTGCTTGCCGAGGGATCACCCCGAAGCGAACTGCAGAGCGTGTAGTAGGTTTAAACCTAAAACACTTAAGGACCGTTCGACAAAGCGTTGGGCCCACCACGCCAGGCAGGAGGCCATGGCAGCGGAGGGCGCCTTCAGCGATGGCAGCGACGCCGTACTTTCGGACGGCGAGGGCATTACGGCGTCGAAAGACAGCCGACGAGCGCAGGTCCCCGACCTCGGAAGGTCGTCCGGCAAGGCGGCTATGGGGAAGACCCCCGGCGACGCAAGCGCTACACACCTAACACACACTAAACACACTAAGACCAACCGGACCTCGACGACGTCGACTTCCCGGAAAGAGGCACAAAAAGAACGGTCCGACTCGGTGTCCTCTGGGCGCTCTCGATCGAGATCGCCTCACGACGCAAGGCAATCATCCACTCTTGCCAAGAGTGCCTCGCTACACACACTAACGGAAGTTCGATCGTCGGGAGACGAAGACGACTTCCACCCCCAGGCCGCGCTCCAAGATACCGAGACCGCGGTTAACATCAGTGAGGCCCCACGCCCGAAGCACACAGATACCTTTCCAGACCCTCGACGCCAGGCGTCGAAAGTCTCTGGGGCCCCCAAGGGACAGGGAAAACATTTTTCCACGCACGGAGAAGGGGGGAAACAGCGGAAAGCACAGCCTTCCACCCCTGTAAAGCCTAAGCAGACAAGCAAACACAAGTCTACCCTTGAAAATAAATCACCTGCTAAAGTAATACCCTGTTCCAGGGAATGGTCCAGTGAAGACATAGACAGGGTTATGTCTAGGATGTCTTCCTTGGCTGATTTTTATGATAAGAACCCAGAACACTTTCTTTCATATAACCCTCAAGGGGCCACACCCTCAGGCTCCTCCGATCCTATCCCGCTAAGTAAAAAGCCCCGGGTCGAAAGACCTGAACCCTTCAAGGTTCAGCCTTACTCCACTCCATATTCTACTCCACTCCCCAGTTATCAGGGACAAGTTTTCCCTGAAGAGGACCAGGAGTTTGCAATTATGGAAGAACAAACCGGGACAGATTACTATGCAGAGGATGAGGACCTGGAGGAGGGAGAAGATGAGCAGGAAATTTACAGAGTAGATTCCCCAGTACAAAGCGAAGCCCCAGTTACTGACTCTCCAGTTGATAACCAGCCCCTCCTTAACGAGGTTCTCGCTCGAGCAGCGGAACACTTCCACATCGACACCCACGGTGTACAGGAGGAAAGGGACTTCGCGGAGGAGTTTGTAGGAGAGAGAAGACCGGTCGCTCAGACCATCCCTATCCTCAAATCCATCCAACGAAGAATAGATCCTTCCCTGGTGAATCCTAACCTCACCAGAGCTGTCAACCCCAGAATTGAAAAGATTTTCCGGGCAGCCCAGTCTGACCCTCTGTATATAAAGGGACATCTTAAACCAGATTCCCTAGTGGTGACCAACACTAGAAAGAGGGCTGGCACGCCCTTATCTTCATCAGAAGCTCCTCCCGACAAGGAGAGCAAAAAACTTTACGGGTTTGGCAGAAAGGTAGCCTCAACGTCCGCCTACCAAGCAAGGATTGCGAATTCCACCACCCTGTTGGCTAGTTACAATTGCCATCAATGGGAAGAAGTCGCGGCGCTCATTGCCTCTGCTCCAGAACCGTTAAAGGGCCAGCTGGCTCGGATCTCGGCAGAGGGGAGAGCCGTGTCTGGTTGCATTTTAAAAGCAACTTTCGACGCCGCTGACAACGCAGGGAGATTGATAGCAGAAGGTACTGTTATCAAGAGACATGCGTGGTTACGGCAGTCGGGATTCAAGACAGAAACCCAGGCTTCTTTAATAGACAAGCCAGTGGAACCCGACCTATTGTTTGGGAAAGCGGTCGAAGACGCACTTAAAAATGCCAAAGATGAATATGAGACTCTCAAATCCCTTGGCCAGCTTACCAACAAACCCCCTAACCAGAGGGGGAACAATAATTTTCGTCGCCCACGCGGCCAAAATTCACAAAGAGGCAACTATGCCCAGGGACAAGGTACACAATGGAATAACAACCAGCAGTCTACCCAGAGTTACGGCAGGGGTAACAAGAGAGGTCGTGGAAGAGGCAGAGGCAGCCCCAACAAGGGCGGTGGCACGCCTCCACCAAAACAGTGACGCTCAGTTCAGGGTCCCTTGCCACGCAACCCCAGTAGGGGGACGCATTTCCACCTTCACCCAGGCTTGGGAAGGGATCACCTCAGACAGATGGGTGCTGTCAACAGTATCCGCAGGATATTGTATAGAACTACTGCAGCGTCCCCGGAATCATCCTCCACGACAAAGAGTGCACTCCCTAGAGCATCAAAGGATCCTTCTCGAGGAGATCGCCATTCTGCTAGAAAAGGACGCGATAGAACTCGTCCCAGGACACCAGGTAAACAAGGGTATCTATTCAACTTACTTCCTTGTGCCAAAGAAAGATTTGACAATGCGCCCAGTATTGGACTTACGGCCTGCCAACAAATATGTCAAGCCCCAAAAATTCCGTATGACCACGCTACAAGAGGTAATCCCCCTCCTAAAAAAGGGGGATTACATGGCAACCTTGGATATGAAAGATGCTTATTTTCATATTTCCATGCTCCCAGCGCACAAAAAGTACTTGCGCTTCAAGGTGGACAGTCGCCACTACCAATTCAAGGTACTGCCCTTCGGGATAGCTTCAGCACCAAGGGTATTCACCAAGGTACTGGCGGTAGCGGCTGCACACCTACGCAGGGAAGCAATCCCGGTGTACCCTTATCTGGACGACTGGCTCATAACGGGGGAAACCCCAGGAATTTGCAGGTCAAACATTCAGAGGACTATCGACCTCCTCCACGAATTAGGCTTCTCCATCAACGAGAAAAAGTCAAGTCTGGTGCCAAGCACCTCAAAACAGTTTCTAGGAGCTATCCTAGATACTCAGAAAGGATTGACCTTCCCTTCGGAAGAGAGAATTCGGAATATACTTCTGCAAATTCCGCATTATCAGTCAGGTCAACAGATAACAGTACGCAAAGCTATGCGGTTACTGGGCATGATGGCGTCATGCATTTACCTGGTCCCCCACGCGCGTCTGCGCATGCGTCCCATGCAGGAATGGTTGGCGAAACAGTGGTCTCAGGCAAGTGGTCATTGGGACGATCTAGTGGTCGTTTCGCCAACACTCGTACAGAGCCTACACTGGTGGACAAGAGAGAATCTCGCAAAGGGGAAACCCTTTTACGATCCCGAAGTACAAGCCGTGGTGACTACAGATGCATGCCTGACTGGGTGGGGAGCTCACCATCTCCACCACACAGCTCAGGGTCTCTGGTCTCACTCAGTAGCCAAGAACCACATCAATCTGCTAGAGCTTCTGGCAGTATTCCGAGCGCTAAAGGCGTTCGAGCCCCATCTACTGAACTTGTCGGTGCAGATCAGGACGGACAGCACGACAGCCATGTTCTATCTGAACAAGCAAGGGGGGACTCGTTCGCCAAATCTGTCCAAGCTTGCCCAGAAAATATGGATATGGGCACTCAGACGGAACATCTTCCTGTCATCGCAACATGTTCCAGGGGAGCTCAATTCCCTAGCGGATGCTCTAAGCAGAAACTCCCTCCCAGAAGAACACGAATGGGTCCTTCACAGAGACGTAGTAGAAGATCTCTTCTCTCAGTGGGGTTTCCCCACTATAGACCTATTCGCCACAAGCGAAAACAAACAATGCCCAGGATTTGCATCCAGGTTCCCCCAGCCGGACTCCCAAGGGAATGCCCTGTGGATGAACTGGTCAGGGATGTTTGCGTACGCTTTTCCACCAACTCCTCTCATCAGGAAGGTGGTGTACAAGATGAACAAGGAATCTATGACGCTCATCCTAGTTGCTCCCATGTGGGCGAGACAACCATGGTTTCCACACCTACGCAGGATGGCGGTGTGCGAACCCATCAGACTCCCAGCCTGGTACAACCTACTGTCCCAGCAACAGGGTCAAACAGTGCATCAGGAACCCAACTCTATGAACCTAGCAGCATGGCTCCTGAAGTCATAGAGTTTGGACATCTCAAATTACCACAGAGGTGTATGGACATTCTAAACGAGTCCAGGAAACCAAATACAAGGCACTGTTACTTTGATAAGTGGAAAAGATTCGTTATCTGGTGCCAGAATAAACAAATCAACCCGGTTGATTGCACTCCTTCCAACGTTGTGACATACATGCTCCACCTGCTGGATGCAGGGTTGGTTTTTAACTCGCTGAAAGTACACCTGGCAGCCCTCTCGGCTTACACCACATCCCATAACAAGGTCTCGTGGTGGAAAGTACCAGTGGTTAAAGCCTTCATGGAAGGAGTAAAGAGACTTCACCCTCCTATTTCGAACCCACCGCCAGGATGGGACCTCAACGTGGTGCTAGCTAAGCTCATGGGACCCCCATTCGAACCCATGCATAAAAGTAGTCTCAAACACCTGACTTATAAAACGGCCTTCTTAGTAGCCATTACCTCCATAAGAAGGGTCAGTGAAATTCAGGCTCTGTCAGTGCAGGATCCTTTCTTTACTATCCACAAGGACAAACTGGTTTTACGCACACACCCTAGATTCTCACCTAAATTCATATCCAAGTTCCATGTAAACCAGTCCATCGAGCTTCCGGCTTTCTTCCAGAACCCGCAAAGCTCGGCTGAGGTGAAACTACACACCCTAGATGTGCGTAGGGCGGTCCTATACTATGTAAATAAAACCAGACCGCTAAGGAAAACAAATCAACTGTTTGTCTCCGTAGCTACAGGCAGAGAGGGGGATCGCGTCTCTAAGGGCGCTATCTCGAAGTGGATTATCAACTGTATACAGCTGTGTTACTCTCTTTCTGACAAGACTCTGCCTTTTACGCCAAGGGCCCACTCTACTAGAGGCATTGGTGCCACTCTGGCTTTCATTGCAAATGTTCCCCTCGACACCATTTGCAAAGCGGCTACTTGGAGCTCTATTCACACTTTTACTCAGCATTACTGCATTGACACTCATTCCAAGACAGATACACAAGTGGGACAAGCGGTTCTAAGACACCTGTTTGCTCATGACCCTTCTCACATCCCACCTCCTTCTTCTGGTACTGCTCGCTAATCTATGCACAGCATGTGATCTAAGCAGATTCCACAAGCCTCAGAAGGGATACATTACTCACCGTAATCGTATTTCTGATGCTTGTATCTGCTTAGATTCACATGCGACCCACCCTTCCTCCCCTCCGAGAGAAGGCGCATGATTGCTTGTAGTCTTACCTTTTCTGTCTATCTGCTTGGATTATCTGTACTCACGCTACTCCTCATGCTTCCTCATGTCAGAAAAAATACAATCTGAGGATCCTACACGCGTGAGGGATCTTGGGTACAGTGGACGTCACACTAGGGATAGTATTACTGGCACGCCTGTGTCGACGCCCATTTTCGACTTTCGAAAAACAAACTGTAATACTCCGCAGCTTCCACTAGATGTCGGCCTATGCACAGCATGTGAATCTAAGCAGATACAAGCATCAGAAATACGATTACGGTGAGTAATGTATCCCATATGCTCTTTTCCTTATATATATTCCTACACACACTAGCCCGCTGCCACAAGGTGCGTATGGAGGGTACCCCTTTCCAATTTTGCCCCAAGTGCAACCGCAAGTACCCTTGGGTTGACAGACACACCACGTGCAACCTCTGCTTGCCGAGGGACCACCCCGAGGCGAACTGCAGAGCGTGTAGTAGGTTTAAACCGAAAACACTAAAGGACCGTTCGATCAAGAGTTGGGCCACACCAGGCGTCAAGAGGACATTGCAGCGGAAGGCGCCTTCAGCGATGGCAGCGACGCCGTGCTTTCGAACGGCGAGGGCATCGTGGCGTCGAGAGACAGCCAAGCGCAAGTCCCTGACCTCAGAAGGTCGTCCGGCAGGGCGGCTATGGGGAAAACCCCTGTCGACACCAGCGCTACCCACAGCACTTCCACCAAACACGCAAAGTCCCACCGAGACTCGTCGCGCACGCCGATTTCTCAGAAAGAGGCACACAGAGAACCGTCCACTGAATCGGTGTCCTCTGGGCGTTCTCGAACTAGATCGCCGCATGACTTCAGGCAGCCATCCACTGTTGCCAAAAGTGCCTCGTTCCCTAAAATAACGGAAGACGAAGCCGACCTCTATCCCCAGGCCGCACTCCAGGAGTCGGCGTCAGCAGACCGCATAAAGGCGATTCCCGAGTCCCAACCTCCACACTTGAGAGATAGGGACACTACCCCCGAACCTCGACGCCAGACGTCGAAAAGCTCCGAAGGGGCGAAAAAACAGGGAAAACACTCTTCCAGCCACGGGGAGGGGGGGAAACAACAAAAGAAATATTCTGTACCTTCTTCCACACCCCGGAAGCAGTCAGACAGGTCACAGTCTTCTACTCCACAGAAACAAATGGACAAGTCTCAGTCTTGTCATTTTAAAGACCCCTGCACAAACCCATCGGTCCAGTCAGGATAGAACAGGGAAACTCTCCCAGGAAAGAGTCATTCCCAGCTCAAAGGAATGGTCTAGTGATGACATAGACAGAGTTATGTCTAGGATGTCTTCATTGGCAGACTTCTATGCCAAGAATCCTGAGCACTTCCTCTCATATACCCCTGACGGGGCATCACCCTCAGGCTCTAGGGATCCGATACCCCCAAGTAAGAAGTCCCGGGTTGAAACACCAACACGGTCTTCGGACCCTTTCTGTATACAGCCCTACTCGCAATATAATGAGGATCCACCTTTTATTGAGGATCCAGATTTGGGCATGTTGGGAGACCAAACTGGGACGGGCTACTATGGGGATGACTAGGACCAAGAGGAGGACGAGGACGACCCAGAAACTTACAGGGTAGACTCCCCAGTAGACAAAGAACCCCTGGTTACCGACTCCCCTGTCGATAACCAACCTCTCCTGAATGAAGTTCTGTCCAGGGCGGCAGAACACTTCCACATTGACACCCAGGGAGCACAGGAAGAGAGGGGCTTTGCCGAGGAATTAGTGGGAGAAAGGAGACCTGTTGCCCAGGCCATCCCTCTCTTCAAATCTATACAAAGGAGAATAGACCCTTCCCTTGTAAATCCTAACCTCACCAGAGCGGTAAACCCCAGGATCGAGAAACTATTGAGGGCAGCCCAATCAGACCCACTGTACATAAGGGGGCATCTGAAAACCGACTCCCTGGTAGTGACAAACACCCGAAAGAGGGCTGGAACGCCCCTATCATCTTCTGAAGCTCCTCCCGACGAGGAGAGCAAAAAGATTTATGGTTTGGGTAGGAAAGTAGCATCCACTTCCACCTACCAGGCAAGGATTGCCAACTCCACCACCCTACTGGCGAGTTACAACTGCCACCAGTGGGAAGAAGTCGCGGCACTCATCGACTCCGCCCCAGAACCCTTAAAAAGCCACTTGGCAAGGGTTGCGTCGGAGGGAAGAGCCGTGTCCGGTTGCATCTTAAAAGCAACCTTTGATGCCGCAGACAACGCCGGCAGATTGATAGCAGAGAGCACTGTTATCAAAAGACATGCTTGGTTAAGGCAATCGGGATTCAAACCCGAGACCCAAGCATCTTTAATAGACAAACCGGTGGAGCCCGCTCTACTGTTTGGCAAGGCGGTAGAGGACGCGCTACAAAATGCCAAGGATGAGTATGAGACTCTGAAATCCCTAGGCCAATTAACCAACAAACCCCCAAATGAAAGGGGGAATGGCAATATTCGCCGCCCACGTGGCCAAATTTCCCAGACAGGCTCCAATTATTCCCAGGGGCAGGGTACACCATGTAACAACAACAACCAGCAGTCTACCCAGGGTTTTATGGCAGGGGTAACAAGAGAGGTCGTGGTAGGGGTTGAGGCAGCCCCAGTAGAGGCGGCGGCACGCTTCCCCCAAAACAGTGACATTCCGTTCAGGGTCCCTTCTCACGCATCCCCAGTAGGGGGACGCATTTCCAACTTCACCCAAGCTTGGGAAGGGATCACATCAGACAGATGGGTGCTGTCCACAGTGTCCGCAGGATACTGCATAGAACTGTTAGAGCGTCCCCGAAACCACCCTCCACGACAAAAAGTACACTCATTAGACCACCAGAAGAGCCTCCTCGAAGAAATCGCCCATCTTCTAGCAAAGGACGCGATAGAACTCGTCCCGGGACACCAGGTAAACAAGGGTATTTATTCAACTTACTTCCTTGTGCCAAAAAAAGATTTGACAATGCGCCCAGTATTGGACTTGCGGCCTGCAAACAAGTATGTCAAGCCCCAAAAATTTCGCATGACTACTCTCAAAGAGGTAATCCCCCTCCTAAAAAAAGGGGATTACAAAGCAAAATTGGACATGAAAGATGGCTATTTTTATATTTCCATGTTCCCAGCGCACAGAAGATACTTGCGCTTCAAGGTGGACAGTCAGCACTACCAGTTCAAGGTACTGCCCTTCGGGATAGCCCCGGCTCCAAGGGTATTCACCAAGGTACTGGCGGTGGCGGCGGCACACCTACACAGGGAGGCAATCCCAGTGTACCCTTACCTGGACGACCGGCTCATCACGGGGGAGACCCCAGTAATTTGCAGAACAAACATTCAAAGAACGATCGACCACCTCTTCGAATTAGGTTTCTCCATAAACAAGACGAGAAAAAGTCCAGTCTGGTGCCAAGCACCTCCAAACAGTTCCTAGGAGCTGTCCTAAACACACAAGAGGGGTTGGCCTTTCCATCAGAGGAAAGAATTCGGAATATACTGCTGCAAATTCCGCAATATCAGGCCGGTCGCCAGATAACGGTACGCAAAGCTATGCGTTTGCTGGGCATGATGGCGTCATGTATTTACCTGGTCCCCCACGCGCGCCTGCGCATGCGTCCAATCAGGAATGGTTGGCGAAACAGTGGTTTCAGGCAAGTGGTCAGTGGGACGATCTAGTGGTCGTTTCGCCAACACTTGTACAAAACCTTCACTGGTGGACAAGAGAAAATCTGTCCAAGGGGAAACCCTTTTACGATCCCAAGATACAGGCTGTAGTCACGACGGACGCATGCCTGTCAGGGTGGGGAGCACACCATCTCCACCACACAGCTCAGGGTCTCTGGTCTCACTCAGTAGCCAAGAATCATATCAATCTGTTAGAGCTTCTGGCAGTATTTAGAGCGCTTCAAGCGTAGGAGCCCTACCTGTTGAATATGTCAGTGCAGATCCAGACAGACAGCACAACAGCCATGTTTTACCTGAACAAACAAGGAGGGACTCGTTGGCCAAATCTGTCCAAGCTTGGCCAGAACATTTGGATATGGGCACTCAGACGGAACATATTCCTGTCATCTCAACATGTTCCAGGGGATCTCATTTCTCTGGCGGACGCTTTGAGCAGAGACCCCCTCCCAGAGGAACACGAATGGTGTCTACGCAGAGAAATCGTAGTAGATCTCTTCTCTCAGTGGGGTTTCCCCACTATAGACCTATTCGCCACAAGCGAAAACAGACCATGCCCAGGATTCGCATCCAGGTTCCCAGAAACAGACTCCCAGGGGTACGCCCTGTGGATGAACTGGTCAGGGATGTTTGCGTACGCTTTTCCACCAACGCCCCTCATCAGGAAGGTGGTCAACAAGATGAACAGAGAATCGATGACGCTCGTCCTAGTTGCTCCCATGTGGGCGAGACAACCGTGGTTCCCGCACTTACGCAGACTAGCGGTATGCGAACCCATCAAACTCCCGGGCTGGCACAACTTACTGTCCCAGCACCAAGGTCAGAAGGTGCATCCTCGACCCAACTCAATGAACCTGGTAGCATGGCTCCTAAGGTCATAGAGGTTGGACATCTCAATTTACCGCAGAGATGTATGGACATCCTAAGGGAATCTAGGAAGCCAAACACGAGGCACTGCTACTTTGACAAATGGAAAAGATTCGTTATCTGGTGCCAGAATAAGCAAATCAACCCAGTTGATTGCACTCCTTCCACAATTGTCACATACATGCTCCACCTGCTGGACGCAGGGTTGGTATTTAATTCACTGAAGGTACACCTGGCAGCTCTGTCAGCATACACCACCTCCCATAACAAGGTGTCGTGGTGGAAGGTACCGGTGGTTAAAGCCTTCATGGAAGGAGTAAAGAGACTTCACCCTCCAATTTCAAACCCACCACCAGGATGGGACATTAATGTGGTGCTAGCTAAACTCATGGGCCCCCCATTTGAGGCCATGCATAAAAGCAGTCTCAAACACCTGACTTATAAGACGGCCTTCTTAGTAGCTATTACATCTATAAGAAGGGTCAGTGAAATTCAGGCTCTGTCAGTGCAGGATACTTTCTTTACAGTTCATAAAGATAAACTGGTTTTACGTACACACCCTAGGTTCTCACCTAAGTTTATTTCTAAATTCCATGTGAACCAGTCCATCGAGTTTCCGGCTTTCTTCCAAGACCCACAAAGCTCGGCTGAGGTGAAACTATACTATGTAAACAAGACCAGATCGCTAAGGAAAACAGACCAACTGTTTGTCTCTGTAGCTACAGGCAAAGAGGGAGATTGTGTCTCTAAAGGTGCCATCTCTAAGTGGATTGTTAACTGTATCCAGCTGTGTTACTCCCTTTCTGAAAAAACTTTGCCTTTCGCGCCAAGAGCCCACTCTACAAGAGGCATTGGGGCCACTCTGGCTTTCATTGCAAATGTACCCCTTGACACCATTTGCAAAGCGGCTACTTGGAGCTCTATTCACACCTTTACTCAGCACTACTGCATTGACACCCATTCCAAGACAGATACTAAAGTGGGACAAGTGGTTCTAAGACATTTATTTGCTCATGACCCCTCCCACATCCCTTATTTACAAAGGAGACAGAGCTAGTTAATATAGATGCCACATGTACACAGAACTCATAATATTGGAGTATCTCAACAAGGACCCGTCATAATTAAAAATGATTAATATCAGATTTAATGAATCACAGATTTTTAAAAACAAATTAAATCATACGGTCCAACCTGCCTGTCCTGAGACCTGATTTACACGGAGCTTTGCCGCGGTCTCTTCAGCACTAGCGCTGACACGCTGATTTCTCCTAGGGATTCATTGTATGTTTCCCCTTTATTCCACGAAGGGAACCTCTACCTCTCAGGTTGGACCGGATTCCGGACTCCTACTTCCTACTACCACTCAGTAGAGAGCACCCACAGGCATCACTAGAGATGCCAAGAAATATTCTGATATTAATATTTGTCTGTTGATTAGAATTATTTGGTTACGTTGTCATTTATGTTTCTCCTGATGAATGTTCCATACCTAGTTTAGGAACTGAAACATGTCGAGCCAACACTCTGGATTGATACCAGAGTGACCAATTTGCTGACACATTTAACCCTAATTAACTTTGGGTGCGTAAAACTGTATATAAAACGTACCGCTTGGTGTTCGGTGTGTTTACTCTTGACACACTGGCAACTAGCTATTGAAAGCTTGTCACGTAACTGTTGTCCATGTCCTTTGTTTGTGGTGTAGATTTTCAAAATGTATGTACATATTGTGGACCGTATGATTTAATTTGTTTTTAAAAATCTGTGATTCATTAAATCTGATATTAATCATTTTTAATTATGACGGGTCCTTGTTGAGATACTCCAATATTATGAGTTCTGTGTACATGTGGCATCTATATTAACTAGCTCTGTCTCCTTTGTAAATAATGGATTACTGTCCTCCCGGACCTAGATAGAGTATACGTTGTTAACTCTCTATAGTCAACGGTATACCGGGCTTCCTCCCCATATAAGTTGTCCCTCCCACATCCCACCTCCTTTTTCTAACACTGCTTGCTAATCTATGCACAGCATGTGATCTAAGCAGATTCAACAAGCCTCAGAAGGGATACATTACTCCCTGTAATCGTATTTCTGATGCTTGTATCTGCTTAGATTCACATGCGACCCACCCTTCCTCCCCTCTGAGAGAAGGCGCATGGATGCTTGTAGTCTTATCTTCTATCTGCTTGGATTATCTGTACTCCCGCTACTCCTCATGCTACCTCATGTCACAAAGAAAAAACACAATCTGAGGGTCCTAGACGCGTGAGGGATCATGGGTACAGTTGACGTCACACTAGGGATAGTATTACTGGCACGCCCTGTGTTGACGCCCATTTTCGAATTTCGAAAAACTGTAATACTCCGCAACTTCCACTAGATGTCGGCCTATGCACAGCACAGCATGTGACTCTAAGCAGAAACAAGCATCAGAAATACGATTACGGTGAGTAATGTATTATATATATATTATTCTCAAAAATACAAATACATTTATTGCAAGGCCTTTGCAGTTCAACACACAGTAGAAAAATCACAGCAATACTATCAAACCAACACAATCCTTTCTATACATATAATATATACAAGACCAATGGGGTCTAAAGGATGAATGCACCAATGGCTCCACAACCTAAACAGGCAGTGCAAATAGTATTTAGGCCCTTCTGCATCGAACACGATCCTAACTGAAATGCTGTCCAGTCCTTAAAATGAGAGGAGCCTAATGCTGAAATGTACTTGTGAGATTTACACATGCGGTAGTTCAAATGGGCAAAGCAGGGTCTTTTGGAGGGGCTGTAGCAGCTCAGGAAGGTAGATCAGGTGATGCAGAAAATGGTTCCCACGATTCGAGGAGGGCCTCTACTTGAGGGCAGAGTCGATTCCAAGAATTGGGAATAGTTCGCAAGTTAGCACTATCAGTGGAGAGGAGAGGGGACCCCAGGGGCCACTCGTGCATAAAAATGGATGGATGCGCTAGGTACCACCGGCAAGGGTTGCTATTACTCACAGGGCCAGGCGAACTCCGGACCAAACTTTGGCTGTCGAGTCCACTTCGGTCGCAGTTTCGTTTGACTGTAGCGATTTCGCAGCGCTGCAGCTTTCAGCAACGAAGATAGAGCGTTGATTCCCACACAGGACAGTGGTGATATCTCTGCTCCTGGTGAATGGATCAAGCCAGTTCCGCTGCAGCAGGCTTCAGGGCACAGAGGACCATAGCCGCAGGCAACCGCGTATATTCCCGTTTGGGCGCACTCACTTTACTCCAGTTCCGGGAATGCAATCGAAATTTGGTGTGAATGCAGTGAACACAGAGCTTGCAATGTGGCAAGTTTCAAGGGCCTCCTCGAAACGGCAGCGGTATCTGGGCAAAACGTCTGCGCAAGCTGGTCAGTTCACTGGATGGCCCAGGGACACTTCCGGAAAGGCTTACTTGCAGGTTAAGATGAAGGTGCCGACAATAGTTGATCCCACTATTCCAATGGTCGAAGCGTCTCCGCAGACCTTCTAGGATGCTCAGATGCAGAGGGGTCCAGCGGGACGACGGCGGGCTCAGGGTGCCAAAGCTTCCAGTGGGTCACTTGCAGTTCCTAGATTCGGCTTCTTAGTTTCAGGATAATTGGATCTTATCCTTCGTTCAGTGATAACACCAGAGATTGACATGGTATGGGTGTTTTGAGCCTTCTCTTATCCGGAATCTCCTTCGCGCCAAAACGAAGAGGACCCAATGGGAGATCTGCTCACTTACAGCACACCATACGTGGACCAATCATGGACCACGGTGGTACCAGGCATTCACAGCACTCCAGACTCTCTGGCACCCAGGATGTGTATTGGAACCATACGTTCCAGCCTACAACCTCGGGGTGCAAACAAAAGGCATGCAGAAGCCCGCAAAAGCTTGGCGCTTCGCGGGAAAATGCATGACCAAAAAGGACTGACCTGGGGTCGGCTCGACCTGGGGAAGGTGAAGGGGCAAGATGGCCAAAGGATTAAAAATATGCGAAATAAGCTGCCACCAGCCCTGTAAAGGGCACATCTGCACTTCTCCAAAAAAATCCTTTGAGAGTAACTAGGGCCTTTAGAAATTACAGGAAGACCCAAGTGCACTATACTGGAAGGTATATTGTGCACTTGCAACATGTTTCAGAAAAGTTGCAACATTGACAAGGACTAAGGGAAACAAAGTCTCCCAGTATTGACTGTCTTAAGGACATGTCAGTTTCCCCCTAACAAGTAAGCGAAAAGCCCAGAGGAGTGCAGCAGAAGGCTTGGCTCCTCTGGCAAAGTCAGACTGTGGTGTTCAGAATCAGCAAAACTGGAGGGAAAATGACACATAAAATAGAAATCTTTCCTAACAGTTACCATCAGTTTTGTTAGAGGTAAGCATTATTTCTCTTTTTTCCAATAGGACATGCATGGACGGAATGGAAGAGGAGGGTAGGAAAGCTGAATGGGAAGACAGAAAGGCATACATTTCTGAAAAGTAGACCTTTCAAGGAAGGAGTCATTTGCGCAGGTCAGGCGTCACGATTCATGGAATCAGGCGCAAGGGGCACGCGTCGAGAAGGACCCTGTGCGAGCCGTGGCACAGCAAAATTGTCCATGCCATGTCTATTCATGGATTCAAAGGCGCAGTACTAGCCGTCGTGAAGGTAAAAACAAGCTACGCGAGGAACACCCACAACACGACCCCACGCACACCAAAAAGCAAGCTAAAGGCCAACCCAGGCGCAAGTCTCTGCATCCACCCCTGACCCGCCATCCAGTAATCCTGTGAGAAGGCATGCCTTTCACCGCAAACCCAGGCTGCACCCTAGCTAAATCGCACATCTCACTCCGCACGCCCAGGCTGTACAATCACGAAAACACATGCCCTCTCTCTCCCTTTCAAGGAGGAGAGTTTATTATGCTACATAGTCCCTCCCCATCAAGGTGAAAGCTCAACAATATTTCAACAGACACTCGTCTGACTGGATTTTTCCCAAACCCTCCCTAGAAGAGTAAAGACACAGTTAAAAAAAAAATACCAGATGTTGAAGGGTTCAAAATGAGAGGAAATTAATTTATTATCATGGGGAGAATTTTATTTCACTGGGGAAGATTCTGTTTCAGAATACATTCTCCCGGGGTGACTGTATTTCAGAATAAAGTCTCCAGCGGGAGACTTTATTACGGGGGAGGGTTTATTTTGTGACACTGGCAGTGTGCACTGAACTGTATGACACAGCAACATGTACAGGCATGGAGCCACATAGATGTTGATTTGGGTGCAGGCAAGGGGGGGGGGCTATTGGGAGGAGCACCCATGGATACAAAATAACCTAATAGAATTTCAACCGGTTCTGAATTGCACCATTTAAAGCCCAAGTCTCATTCTGGTGATCTCTCCATCTTCAGGGTTAGATTTGCAAGCTTCTGTATTTTAATTCTTATCTATGCCTTTTTATTTATCGCTCCTTTCGCAGCTAAGAAATAACTCCTGTGTAAGCGTCTCTGTTCCTTGAACACTGGTTCAGTGTAACACGGAAAGAGGAGCCCATTTTCTATGTTCCAAAAAGACACTTGCACTCTGCCTGGGCCTGCAGAATGATCCAACCCGTCGTGCAGGGTAAAGAGGTAGCAGTGAAATATTTGTAGTCGTGCGTCCTGTAGAGTAATCCACCCAGACACGTGAGGCTTAAACCAAACCATATTTAGTTCCGAAAAGCTGGGAAACAAATGTTGTTTTTCATTCAGTTTGCTGGGTAGTCCCATCTGATTCAGTGTGTTTTTTTTTTCTTCAATGCCGTTCACTTGGGGAAATCCTTTGAAGTCAGCATGTTCTGTGCTATGGCCTCTTATTTTTCATGGCCGTTCTCTGAAGAAATATAATTGTTTAGCATTTTGTGCAGTAATAAATACTGCGCTTTGAAACACAATTCTGTTGTATAAAGCGCCTTACAAATGCTCAATAAAATACAAATATATATATATATATATATATATATATATATATATTTCTGAGGCTTGTGGAATCTGCTTAGATCACATGCTGTGCATAGGCCGACATCTAGTGGAAGCTGCGGAGTATTACAGTTTGTTTTTCGAAACTCGAAAATGGGCGTCGACACAGGCGTGCCAGTAATACTATCCCTAGTGTGACGTCCACTGTACCCAAGATCCCTCACGCGTCTAGGATCCTCAGATTGTTTTTTTCCGCCATACTGGTCGGAAGCATCTTGCGGAGTTCCCTGGCCTTAGCCATACTTTTGCTAATTATTGAAGTAAAATTATTTATTGACATCCTTCCCCACCCCAACGTCGACCTCGACACTCGACGACGGCTGGAGAAGACATCGACCGTCGGCTGCTGCACGACGGATCTGGGCCTCGGAAGGCCGCTGGCCTCGGCCTGGGCCTAGTAGGCCGCTGGCCTCGGCCCTGCAAGTAGGGAGAGTGGGGGGTGGTACATACTCTTCACTCTTGATATATAGGTACACCTTATATATTTCCTACACTTACCAGCCCGCTGCCTCAAGGTGCGTATGGAGGGTACCCCTTTCCAATTCTGCCCCAAGTGCAACCGCAAATACCCTTGGGTCGACAGGCACGCCACGTGCAACCTCTGCTTGCCGAGGGACCACCCCGAAGCGAACTGCAGAGCGTGTAGTAGGTTTAAACCTAAAACACTTAAGGACCGTTCGACAAAGCGTTGGGCCCACCACGCCAGGCAGGCAGCCATGGCAGCGGAGGGCGCCTTCAGCGATGGCAGCGACGCCGTACTTTCGGACGGCGAGGGCATTACGGCGTCGAAAGACTGCCGAGCGCAGGTCCCCGACCTCGGAAGGTTGTCCGGCAGGGCGGCTATGGGGAAGACCCCCGGCGACGCAAGCGCTACACACCCTACACACACTAAGCACACTAAATCCAACCGAACCTCGACGATGTCGACTTCTCGGAAAGAGGCACGGATAGAACGGTCCGACTCGGTGTCCTCTGGGCGCTCTCGATCGAGATCGCCTCATGACGCAAGGCAATCATCTACTCTTGCCAAGAGTGCCTCGCTCCCTAGATTAACGGAAGTTCGATCGTCGGAAGACGAAGACGACTTCCACCCCCAGGCCGCGCTCCAAGAGACCGAGAGCGCAGTTAACACCAGCGAGGCCCCACGCTCGAAACAAGATACCTCTCCCGACCCTCAGCGCCAGGCGTCGAAAGTCTCTGGGGCCTCCAAGGGGCAGGGAAAACATTTTTCCACGCACGGGGAGGGAGGGAAACAGCGGAAAGCTCAGCCTTCCACTCCTGTAGGACCATCCTTCCACCCCAAGCAGACAGATAAACATAAATCTACTGGGACATCAACATCCAGCAAGGGTACCCTTTATAAGTCCTCTAAGCTGCCTACTAAGGTCATACCCTGTTCCAAAGAATGGTCCAGTGAGGACATAGACAGGGTCATGTCAAGGATGTCTTCCTTAGCTGATTTTTATGACAAAAACCCAGAACATTTCCTTTCGTATGACCCTCAAGGGGCCACACCCTCAGGCTCCTCTGATCCTATCCCCCTAAGTAAAAAGACCCGAGTCGAAAGACCTGACCCCTTCGAGGTGCAGCCTTACTCTACTCCATACTCTACTCCACACCCCAGATACCAAGGGAGACCTTTCCCTGAAGGGGACCAGGAGTTTACAATTATGGAGGAACGAACCGGGACTGAATACTATGCGGACGAGGATGACCTGGAGGAGGTAGAAGACGAGCAGGAAATTTACAGAGTAGATTCCCCGGTAGAAAGCGAAGCCCCAGTTACCGACTCGCCAGTTGATAACCAACCCCTCCTTAATGAAGTTCTTGCTCGCGCAGCAGAACATTTTCACATCGACACACAGGGTGTACAGGAGGAAAGGGACTTCGCAGAAGAGTTGGTGGGAGAGAGGAGGCCGGTCGCTCAGACCATTCCGATCCTTAAATCCATCCAACGTAGAATAGCTCCATCCCTGGTGAATCCTAACCTCACCAGAGCCGTCAACCCCAGAGTCGAAAAACTTTTTCGGGCAGCCCAATCTGACCCTCTTTATATAAGAGGTCATCTTAAACCAGACTCCCTAGTGGTTACCAACACTCGGAAGAGGGCTGGGACACCCTTATCGTCGTCGGAAGCTCCTCCCGACAAGGAGAGCAAAAGACTATACGGGTTTGGCAGGAAGGTAGCCTCAACGTCCGCCTACCAAGCAAGGATTGCAAACTCCACCACCCTGTTGGCAAGTTACAACTGCCATCAATGGGAAGAGGTCGCGGCGCTCATAGCCTCTGCTCCTGAACCGTTAAAGGGCCAGTTGGCTCGGATCTCGGCAGAAGGGAGAGCCGTGTCTGGTTGCATATTAAAAGCAACTTTCGACGCTGCAGACAACGCAGGAAGATTGATAGCAGAAGGTACTGTTATCAAAAGACATGCGTGGTTACGGCAGTCGGGGTCCAAAACAGAAACACAGGCTTCATTAATAGACAAGCCGGTGGAACCAGATCTATTGTTTGGGAAAGCGGTCGAAGACGCACTTAAGAATGCCAAGGACGAGTACGAGACTCTCAAATCCCTTGGCCAGCTTACCAACAAACCCCCGAACCAGAGGGGGAACAGTAATTTTCGTCGCCCACGCGGCCAAAATTCACAAAGCGGCAACTATGAACAGGGTACACAATGGAACAACAACCAGCAGTCTACCCAGAGTTACAGCAAGGGTAACAAGAGAGGTCGTGGAAGAGGCAGAGGCAGCCCCAACAAGGGAGGTGGCACGCCTCCGCCAAAGCAGTGACGCTCAGTTCAGGGTCCCTTCTCACGCAACCCCAGTAGGGGGACGCATTTCCAACTTCACCCAGGTTTGGGAAGGGATCACCTCAGACAGATGGGTGCTGTCAACAGTGTCCACAGGATATTGTATAGAATTACTGCAGCGTCCCCGGAACCACCCTCCATGACAAAGAATACACTCCTAAGAACATCAGAAGATCCTTCTCGAGGAGATCGCCATTCTGCTAGAAAAGGACGCGATAGAACTCGTCCCAGGACACCAGGTAAACAAGGGTATCTATTCAACTTACTTCCTTGTGCCAAAGAAAGATTTAACAATGCGCCCAGTATTGGACTTACGGCCTGCCAACAAGTATGTCAAGCCCCAAAAGTTTCGTATGACTACGCTACAAGAGGTAATCCCCCTCCTAAAAAAGGGGGATTACATGGCAACCTTGGATATGAAAGATGCTTATTTTCATATTTCCATGCTCCCAGCGCACAGAAAATACTTGCGCTTCAAGGTAGACAGTCGCCACTACCAATTCAAGGTACTGCCCTTCGGGATAGCTTCAGCACCAAGGGTATTCACCAAGGTACTGGCGGTGGCAGCTGCACACCTACGCAGGGAGGCAATCCCAGTGTACCCTTATCTGGACGACTGGCTCATAACGGGGGAAACCCCAGGAATTTGCAGGTCAAACATTCAGAGGACTATCGACCTCCTCCACGAATTAGGCTTCTCCATCAACGAGAAGAAGTCAAGTCTGGTGCCAAGCACCTCAAAACAGTTCCTAGGAGCAATCCTAGATACTCAGAAAGGGTTGACCTTCCCTTCGGAAGAGAGAATCCGGAATATACTACTGCAAATTCCACATTATCAGTCAGGTCAACAAATAACGGTACGCAAAGCAATGCGGTTACTGGGCATGATGGCGTCATGCATTTACCTGGTCCCCCACGCGCGTCTGCGCATGCGTCCCATGCAGGAATGGTTGGCGAAACAGTGGTCTCAGGCAAGTAGTCAGTGGGACGATCTAGTGGTCGTTTCGCCAACACTCGTACAGAGCTTACACTGGTGGACAAGAGAAAATCTCGCAAGGGGAAAACCCTTTTACGATCCCGAAGTACAGGCAGTGGTGACTACAGATGCATGCCTGACTGGGTGGGGAGCTCATCATCACAGCTCAGGGTCTCTGGTCTCACTCAGTAGCCAAGAACCACATCAACCTGCTAGAGCTTCTGGCAGTATTCCGAGCGCTTCGGGCGTTCGAGCCCCATCTGCTAAACTTGTCGGTACAGATCCGGACGGACAGCACGACAGCCATGTTCTATCTGAACAAACAAGGAGGGACTCGTTCGCCAAATCTGTCCAAGCTTGCCCAGAAAATCTGGATATGGGCACTCAGACGGAACATCTTCCTGTCATCACAACATGTTCCAGGGGAGCTCAATTCCCTAGCGGATGCCCTAAGCAGAGACTCCCTCCCAGAAGAACACAAATGGGTCCTTCACAGAGATATAGTAGAAGATCTCTTCTCTCAGTGGGGTTTCCCCACTATAGACCTATTCGCCACAAGCGAAAACAAACAATGCCCAGGATTTGCATCCAGGTTCCCCCAGCCAGACTCCCAAGGGAACGCCCTGTGGATGAACTGGTCAGGGATGTTTGCGTACGCTTTTCCACCAACTCCTCTCATCAGGAAGGTGGTGTACAAGATGAACAAGGAATCGATGACGCTCATCCTAGTTGCTCCCATGTGGGCGAGACAACCATGGTTTCCACACCTACGCAGGATGGCGGTGTGTGAGCCCATCAAACTCCCAGCCTGGTACAACCTACTGTCCCAGCAACAAGGTCAAACGGTGCACCAGGAACCCAACTCTATGAACCTGGCAGCATGGCTCCTGAAGTCATAGAGTTTGGCCATCTCAATTTACCACAGAGGTGTATGGACATCCTAAAAGAATCCAGGAAACCAAACACAAGGCACTGTTACTTTGACAAGTGGAAGAGATTCGTTATTTGGTGCCAGAATAAACAAATCAACCCAGTTGATTGCACTCCTTCCAACGTTGTAACGTACATGCTCCACCTGCTGGACGCAGGTTTGGTTTTTAACTCTCTGAAAGTACACCTGGCAGCCCTCTCGGCTTACACCACATCCCATAACAAAGTATCGTGGTGGAAAGTACCAGTAGTTAAAGCCTTCATGGAAGGAGTAAAGAGACTTCACCCTCCTATTTCGAACCCACCGCCAGGATGGGACCTCAACGTGGTGCTAGCTAAACTCATGGGCCCCCCTTTCGAACCCATGCATAAAAGTAGTCTCAAACACCTGACTTATAAAGCGGCCTTCTTAGTAGCCATTACCTCTATAAGAAGGGTCAGTGAAATTCAGGCTCTGTCAGTGCAGGATCCTTTCTTTACTATCCACAAAGACAAACTGGTTTTACGCACACACCCTAGGTTCTCACCTAAATTTATATCTAAGTTCCATGTAAACCAGTCCATCGAGCTTCCGGCTTTCTTCCAGAACCCGCAAAGCTCAGCTGAGGTGAAACTACACACCCTTGATGTGCGTAGG
This sequence comes from Ambystoma mexicanum, assembly GCF_040938575.1. Lineage (NCBI taxonomy): Eukaryota > Metazoa > Chordata > Amphibia > Caudata > Ambystomatidae > Ambystoma > Ambystoma mexicanum. The sequence continues at coordinate 204,806,589 of NC_090926.1, read as the reverse complement.
GCGGTCCTCTACTATGTAAATAAAACCAGACCGCTGAGGAAAACAGATCAACTGTTTGTCTCCGTAGCTACAGGCAGAGAGGGGGATCGCGTCTCTAAAGGCGCTATCTCGAAGTGGATTATCAACTGTATACAGCTGTGTTACTCTCTTTCTGAAAAGACTCTGCCTTTTACGCCAAGGGCCCATTCTACTAGAGGCATTGGGGCCACTCTGGCTTTCATTGCAAATGTTCCCCTCGACACCATTTGCAAAGCAGCTACTTGGAGCTCTATTCACACTTTTACTCAGCATTACTGCATTGACACTCATTCCAAGACAGATACACAAGTGGGACAAGCGGTTCTAAGACACCTGTTTGCTCATGACCCTTCTCACATCCCACCTCCTTCTTCTGGTACTGCTCGCTAATCTATGCACAGCATGTGATCTAAGCAGATTCCACAAGCCTCAGAAGGGATACATTACTCACCGTAATCGTATTTCTGATGCTTGTATCTGCTTAGATTCACATGCGACCCACCCTTCCTCCCCTCCGAGAGAAGGCGCATGATTGCTTGTAGTCTTACCTTTCTGTCTATCTGCTTGGATTATCTGTACTCACGCTACTCCTCATGCTTCCTCATGTCAGAAAAAATACAATCTGAGGATCCTAGACGCGTGAGGGATCTTGGGTACAGTGGACGTCACACTAGGGATAGTGTTACTGGCACGCCTGTGTCGACGCCCATTTTCGAGTTTCGAAAAACAAACTGTAATACTCCGCAGCTTCCACTAGATGTCGGCCTATGCACAGCATGTGAATCTAAGCAGATACAAGCATCAGAAATACGATTACGGTGAGTAATGTATCATATATATATATATATATATATATATATTTAGGTTATTTAGGCCACTCGGAGGGACAAGAAAGGTTGTTTTTTTAATAGTATTTTTCTTTAACATTTTGTTTTATGGAGCAAGAACGCAAGTGAAAGAGCGCACCATTTGTAGCTCTTGATCATGAGCCGAGGGCTTCGGCCAGCTGCACTAAAACTTCTTTTACCAGTTTCCGTTTTGACTTCTGAATTGGTCATTCAGGTCTAATGTTGGGGTTTGTGTGTGAGTCGAAAGAAGGATTTGGAGACGGTGAGGACATTCAATATTATCTTTGACATTAGAAAAATAAGGCCTAACATTCCCGATTGCTCGCAGGAATGCCCTACCTATCTTAAGGAACTAAATGCATGCGTCAATTGGCAGGAAGTCCAAAGTAAAAATGTCTCCTGTCCAAACTAACTCTACCGGACCCTACCATTAAATGGAAGTAAATTAAATAGGGCAAAATCATGCCTTTTCTTCCCCTGGTCTCTTCTTCTCTTGCAAGAGTCTCTTTATATGTTTTTCGTTGTTACAGATATTTCTTAACATGACCTTCTCAGGTAATATCTGTAATCGGCTCTTGTAGTTCTTTAAGAATACTCTTGGGTTTTGTGCTTTCTGTGGTTCTATATTTAGAATATCTTTCCTTCAAATACTTCCTTGCCCTTTTGTTATCACGTGTAGACTCTTCCCAGTCTTTTACTTAATGCTTTCCTGATTTGGATTTATCTTGGTTTCCTTTTAGACTGTTCTTGTCAAGGATTCTAGTTCTTAGGTTTTCTCCCCTCGTATCTTGTTCACTTGACAACTTTATTTCTGTCATTGTGTTTCTAGCTTTGGTCTTTCTACAGCCTTTAACTCTTCACTTCTCCCACGGGATTTGTTTCCAGTCTCTGGTGGTTCCCCCACCTGGGTTGGTTAAATCTCTTTTATGTTTTTCACCTCTCATTAACTGTTCTCTTCAATGATATCTCCTCAGGATTGGGACAATTTTCTCTCTTCATAAGTAAATCCTCTCCAACTGAATTACTTCTTACTTGCTTTCTCTTGCTTTTACAATTCTGAATAGTCTTATATTTAATTCCTCATCCTTAGTACTGGCACATGTTTATTCTTGAGTATAATGATGCCCCAGCGGCCTCCCTATTTTCATGGTTCCCCCTGTACATATGTGTATGTAGGGGAAGGTTGTAGCTCTCGGCTGTGGTTTCTGACTCCTTCAGCTCATCAGGGATCTCCGTTCTCGTTCCTCATTGGATTACTGCCGTGCACGGGAGATCGGAAGTTATTCACGCTTCCAGGAATGGTAGTCTTGGTGCCGTTGTTCGGCGTCCTACCCACCAGGCTGCAAGTGGGATCACGCCACCACCAGGACCTCTCTTTCTCTTCATAACGCTCTCTTTGCAGTTGCACATGCCGGTGCTCCAGCGTCTCGCAATGGCGTTCTGCTGCTCGTTGTAAGTCACACGTTCCGCGACTGGACTCAGCTTCACCGCCACAAGGCGTAATTATGTCAGGGGCCTTTCCCTTCACATGGCACTCTCCTTATCTGCTCTGACTCGTCCCCGTTAAATATATGTCTCCTGTTAAACAGACATTGTCCTTTCTTTTTACATTGCCTTCATCCAGATGTAAAGATGCCACACTATTCTTTGTAGGAGGAGACAGTCCCATGTATGCAGCTATAATCTAGGTGGTCTAGGGAGCTCATCACAGGAGCCGGAGTCTCTCCCGGTGAGGTCCCACTTGCCTCGACCCCTAGGGAGGGTCGCGTGGAGCAGTCTCACCTCCCTAACCTCATAGGGGGAGGCTGCCCCCTTGATGAGAAGGTACGAATTCCTGCAATTCGTCGCAGGTAGCATAGCCACTTTGTTGGTGGCTGCCCGCATATTCGGATTTGTTCTTATGAAGTTGGCCTAGTGCCTGTGTCGGCTGTTGTTTTCCCAAATAAGACAGTGATGGTTGCACATTTTGCTTGTTTTACAACATGATACTTATTGATGTAAGGGGTTTGTGTTTGGTGCTACTGAAGGTTTTCAGAAGGCATAGGATTGTTTCCACTGTTTGTTTCATCCTTGTCCGGTTGTAAGGGGCCTACTCCTATGTCCCATCCCCTTTCATCTATACTTCTGCCCTATTCCACTCATTGGGGATGGGCCGGAGCACTTTTTTGTAGCACCAAAAAACATTGTCCTTTCTTTATTTTTACACACGGGGCAGCACGTGTATGGCTTTAGCCCCACCTCCCTGTGCCACGGCCTTCTCCTTGCCCTTCAGTCCTTTTCTTTGCATGGTCTGGATCGGAAACAAGTTAACACCTGCAGGCAATTATTGTTCTGCTGCTTTTTGTCCCGCATAATTCGCTTTCCTGCCAGGTTTCTGCGATCCAGTCTTTTCCTCAACATATGCCAGAGCGAAAGGGATATACGTCAGGTGTGTCTTGCGGGAATCAGTACGTGGCAGCAGAGCAATATAACCTTCGTCTTAAGTGTTTAGGACCCAAACGCTGCTGGAGTTCCCATTTCTATTGCGACTCACTTTCGGTTCTGGCACTTGGGAGACGAATTATCAGGTGGGATTAGTTTTTAAAAAAAACTTTTTTTAATTTGTTTTATTTTGTTCCTCCAGACCACCAGCGTAAATTAATTGAAGAAAAGATATGGTGTCCAGTGAGTACATGTCTTTTTAGGGCACCCCAGCCAGGTGACTCCTTTCCAGGGTCATCTTGATCAGGGAGGGGACGTATTGACAAAAACAGTTGGCTCGCCTTGCGGTACCCCTCACAGGGATTAAACTGTATATTGGAGGCTTCTCTGAGGTTCCCCTTCAAAGGGCTAAAAGTAGCAGGGACATTCCCAAAGTTGATTTCCCCCCAGAGGATTCCCTCCCTGGGGCTAAATGTACCAGAGTAAAATCGGAGGGTCCCCCAAAAGGGGCTTAAAGCACTGGCTATGCTGAGGGGTCTAAGAGGTTCTCGCAAAGACTGGAAAAAGAGGCATTGCTGAGGATTCCTCTAAAACGGCTAAAAAATCAACGATTCAGGCAAAAGCTTCTAAATTAACAGCCAAAACCTGTTGCCTCAAAAAATCTGTGACTCACATCTCCACAGACGTTCTGAAAATGGTGGCTCTGCATAAAATGACATTGGCCATTTGGTCAACTCCCTCTGCTACTGCGTCAATTGACACCAGACTGTCACGGTTTGTGAACGCTGTTCCCGCTTTCCACATAAGCGGCACCGTCACCTTGAAGTGCACCCTACACTCCTGGCGGTTGCCATGGAGCCTACACAAATGCCTTGAGTTCCCGCTGTGCAATGCTCTTCGGCTTCTGAGCATCTCCACTGTTGACATGTGGCGCACACCTGTACATCATTATATGAGGCAGAAACAACACAGAAGTATAAAGAAGTGAAACTCCATAATGCTAGTGCTTCTGATTATAGTAAGTCCTCCTTATCCTGTAAATCTACATCGTTCCTTGTCTACCTTTGTTGACCCTTACTTTGTGATTACCAACTTGCCTTGGATTACGTTTTGTACTTTTGACTTCCTGGTTCAACCAACTCTTCTTCATTACAGGGATTGCCTACTGGATTTCCCTTGACGGATTTGTGTTATTTTGACCTGCCTTGCACCGAACTTTGGATTCTATGCAGAGACATCAGAGTGCACCCTGTCTACCGTTAGTGCATCCTCGTTTTGCCTGGGGAAACCGGCCCTTACTAACCCTATTAATTCCCTTGTCCCTCCGTCTAGGCCTTGTCCCTTCTCTTCCTTTTTGTTTTGTGTGTGCTGTTTGGGAACCCATTTCAGGATTCTTAATCCAAGTTAGGAGTTTTTGGCCACCAGTAAGCCTCCTTATATTGAAGCCCATTCCCAGTGTGACTCAGGTTAGTGCAATATCAATCTGTTCATTTTTTTTCTACTACATACTCTGTTACAGTACGTTGAGGTCCTTTCTGGCAGCAAGTTTCGATGGAATCCTTGAGACAAAATCCCTTCAGTAGGCGGATAACAACTCCTCAACTGGGGCATTCCTCTAAAGATGCTTTTTTCGGTAGATTCCAAAATCTGATGCATTTTGAACCTATGAAACTACTTTAAAGAGCCCCAAGAAACTCCAAGGCCACACACAGGAGGAAGAGGAGGAACTATCCCAGGGATCCAAATGAAGATTGGATTGCAGGAGCTAAAAGCAGCTCCTGGTATCCAGCATTAACCATTAACCAGTGACCAGGAGCTACCACAAGCTCTCTGCTATGCATCTCTACTGTTGGATACCTCTGTAAAAAGCTAAGTTGCTTCTTGAAGCTAGGTCTGGGTCAATAAATACCATGATAATAATAACTGGGGAACGAGAAGCTAGTAACCAGCATTCCAAAAATCTAATTTCCTCATCAAGTGGAAGCAGATTCATTTGTTCATTATTTAGAACCCCTTTTACTTTAAATATCCTGTAGATGTGTCCAACTTTTATTTATGGATTGTCCCAAATGCAAAGAATTAAATTTACATAGGTGGGTTTGTCAAGCATCAGTTGGCATGAGGAGCCAAAGATAGCCCCTGGCAGCTGTTGGTAATAAGCCAACCAGCCTCTACAAGCAGGAGCTAAAAACTGCCCTCAATTCTGAACCCTGCTATCCTCTTCAATTCAGGCTTTTCATGACGAGTTGTAGATTTATTGTCTTATTTAGGCATTCCAACACCACAATCTCCTCCACCTGAAAAGGGTGTTTTATTGGCTGCTCTATCATTTAAAGGTAGCAGAACGCTCAGGCCTTATCCTACAAAAGGATGCCTTGGCCGAGGCTAGAAGGGTGTGAGAAAAACCAGACTCGTGTCCACACATAAACAGAAAAATAGACTTGCGTTACAGGATTGGATCGTCAGAAGAAATCCCCTTAACTTGTTGCTCACATCCACCTTCTACAGTTGTAGCTACTGTGATTTCATATTCTAAGCCTTCTGCTTGTACCTCTGCGGCCTCAAACAATGGAAGATAAAATATTGGAAGGCATTGGTAAGAAAATATGTTCTAACTCCGCGCTCCAGCTTAGGCATACCAACACAGAAGCTGTTGTAGCTGCTGTCAATTTGAAGTTGTGCAAGAGCTTTCAGAGTTCAAGCAATAAATCCACCAAGATAAGACTGAACATTTCAAGACTGAGCTCTCAGATAGTAGGGTTCTGGCTCAAGATTTGTTGGAATCCGCAGCACATCATACAGAAACTTCAGCAAGAGGTCTCTCATTTGGAGTAGGCAACTGCCATTAGGCTTGGCTCCGTTTGTTTGTTTGTTTATTTATTTGATAAAGCGCACCAAACCCTCAGGTAGCTGGGCACAGCATTACAAGTATACTTAAAGCATAGTTACAGAGTAAATGCGTACATACAAGAAAATACAGAGAAATACAAATAATTACTGTAGCATAGATAGCAAGGGACTAATGGTCACATGTCGAGATAGTATAGTTGCAGTCGACTAGAGCAATAGTAGTAAATAAATTGAGCTGAGAAGCCTGACGGGCATTAGGTAGCAAATACGGTCTTAGTCTAGGCTAAGGAGTTGAGTTGATTGCAGCAAGTTAGGAGTCATTGGAGCGTATACAGGTCAGGCCTTTCCGTCTAAATCTCGAATGCGGTTGGTCTGTTCTGAGCTCTAGCGCCTGAATGAGGAGGCATATTTTATTTACTAAGGCCGAGTCCTCCAGAAAGTTTCCCGAAAGGGGAATGACGATCTGGGCGTCATCTGCGTAATTAGTGTAGGTGACGCCCAGTCTGCCCAACTTGTCAAACAAGGGCTTAGTAAAAATGTTATACATGGTAGGAGAAATGCATGATCTCTGTGGTACGCCACAGGAAACTTGTATGGGGTCAGCGGCTGCTGAAGAGGAGAAGACTCTCATTGTACGGTTGGCTAGGAAGGACTGAACCCATGTTATGGCATCACTTGAGAAATAGGCAGCCGACCTAAGGTGGTTGCATAAGACTGCGTGGTCCACCAAGTCAAAGGCTGCGGATAGGTCAAGGAGGAGTAGCATAGCTGATTTCCCTTTGTCCTTCAACTCATCAATTTGGGTCTTGAGGTCTATTAGGGCTGTTTCCGTGCCGTGGAGTGGGCGGAAACCAGACTGGCGTGATCCTAATAGGTGGTTGATTTCTAAATAGTGCTGTATTTGTAGGTATGCTACTCTGTCGATAATTTTGAGTAAGAAGGGGACTGTGGTGATGGGTCTATAGTTGGTCGGGATGGCGGGATCTAATGTTTGTTTTTTGAGCAGTGGGAGCACCCAGGATTCTTTGAGATTGTTGGGCACTGAGTTTGTTTTAAATGAGGCATTGATGAGCTTTGAGATGAAAGGGGCTAGATCTCTAGCTGCATCCTTTATAATTTGGGCCGGGCAGTTGTCTCCTTTGCAATTAGGTTTTAACGAGGTATGATTTTTTTCTATCTCATGGATAGAAATGTTCTTGAATCTGAAAGGTAAGGTGGTACTGTCCAGTGTGACAGGTGGGGGTTGCTGCTCAGGTAGGAGCAGTGAAGCTTTCTTTTTAGTTTTTTTGAGTTGGAGGCAAGAGATTTTATTAGCTAGGGCATTTTGAATGTCCGTACATCACGACTTTTCCTTGGGTGTATTATCGGCCTGAGGTATCAGTGATTCAATTTCCCGAAGGATGGAGAGTAGTTCCTTGGTGTCTGACTTCGCCTTAGATTTTCTGTCGTTGAAAATATTCTTTCTAGTATTGATTATTTAATTCTTGTACAGTTTGGAAAGGTTTGTTAGCTTGGCTTTATTCTCGTCAGTGGGAGAGTGGTGCCAGGTTGATTGAAGCTTTCTTTTTTTCAGTCTTAATTCTTTAAGTTGGGGTGTGAACCAGGTGTTAAGGTGAGATTTCTGTTTGCCTTTGCAGATTTTGACAGGCGCAACAGTGTCCATAGCCTTAGTTATGGTGCTGTTAAAGATCTCCACTAGTGTAGCGGGGTCCATATTGCTGGCTATGTTGTTGATGGCAGGAAGAAGGTGTGGGAGTAGTTTTTCTGCTGTAATGTCCTTTTTGCTTCTAGTCTGGAGTGGAGGTGCCATAACAATGGTTTAAGGGCAGATGAGGTCCAGTGTGGCAGAGAAAGTAATTAGTGGTCAGTCTAAGATTGCGGGGTAATGTTAGTGATAGTAATATTGCAGTTCAGGTTGGCGACCCAATCTAGGGTCCTCCCTTATAATGTGGGTGGGGGTGAGGACTTCTTGTGTTAGCCCATGATCCTTCAGTAGTGTGGCAACTGATTGGGCATGTTTGCCATCAGTGTGATTGAAGCCAAGATTGAAATCACCCAGCAACAACATTTGTGAGTGGTCTTTGGTGTTATTGGATAGGAGGCAAGTAAGGTCGTCCTCGAGTTCCTAATGGTCCTGGTGGTCTGTATACCAGGTGGATGGTGAGAGTACGGTTATTAGATAGAGGGAGATTAGCTGTGAGTATTTCACAAGATTGCTATGAGGGAGAGGTAGTCGGTCTGATAGGTAGGTTAGTTTTTGAGATAATGGCTAGGCCACCGCCTCTGGTGTTTGGTCTATCAGCTTTAAGTATCTCGTAACCGTCTGGTACAGCTATCATGAGGGCAGGTCCTGCTGCCTCATTAAGTTAGGTTTCGGTTATGGCAAGGAAGTCCAGGTTCTCATTGGCTGGATTATCTGCAATATCAGCGGCATGGGCCACCAGGGATCTGGCATTGATAAGTGACCCTGCTAGTGGTAAGGTACTTATAGGTTTGGTAATAGGTGGCTGTTTATTTGCAGGTGTCTTCATTTTTTGGGAGGTTTTCACCGTAGTGGTGAGATATGCCGAGGTCAGATTGTGGAGGGCTAGAGTCACGTTCTAGTTAAGTCTAGTGTCACTAACGCAGAAGTAGGCTGAGGCAAATTTTCAGGAGCGGACTAGAGTCCTTAAAACAAGCAAGGGCTAGAATCACTTGCAAGTATAGTCTAGTAACAACATTAGTACACAGGTAGGCTAACATCAGCTATCAGTAGAGGGCTAAGATCACATGCAGGCGTTGTTAAAAATCATTTGCTCCAGAATGAGATCATATTCAGGTATAGTCAAATAACATTTGTATCAAAATAGGCTAACATCAGCTTTCAGTAGAGGACTAGAGTAATTTGCATGAATAGTCAGACATCACTTGCACCAAGATAGGCTAACATAAATTTTCAGTAATAGTCAGAGATCACAGGTATAGTCTAATAACATTTGCATTCTGGAGGGGCTGGTGTCGGTATTGGGAATTAAGGCTAAAGCCACAAGGCAATATGAGTGTGTTCAGATAGTGCTATACAAATTAACACAATCACGTGGCATGTGGGAGTAGAGGGCGCAGGGAGGCAGATAGGCGCAGTTATACAGTTTATTAATTAACGTGGGACATACTTGCAATAATCAGATTGGTGTAGCTGCATATGTGAAGACACGGTAGGGTTGTGAGTGAGCGTTAGCTAGAGGCTAGTGCTAGAGGCTAGTTGCTTAAAGAACCACAATCATCCGGATAAGCAGGTGGACAAGACAGAGTACCATTTGTCGTGCAGTGAATTCAGTATAAATCACATTGCTATGTTAGGCAGTTTAGAAGTAGCAATAAACAATGGTATATATGGAGCAACAAGTTGGAGGCAGCAGGTTTGCTATAATAGGCTAGTTGGAATTTGCTGACAGTGGTGCAAAATAAATGAAGATGGCTCCACTCTTGTTCTAGCAGGCATTGAGCGTGATAAGGATAAGAGGTTGCAATCTAGATCAATTATACTAGGCAACCAGTATCATATTGTACGATACCTGGTTAGGGTTGCAGCAGGTGCGGTCAGGACAATCCACATAAAAACAATACAAGTTAGGTCGGGCGGCAGGCAATGTGCGTTTCAATGAACATACGCGAGTTGGCAAGACAGTAAGGGGTGAGCTAAGTACGTGTTATACTATTGGTGTGATTTCAATGGTAGTATCGAATAGATAGTGTGGAATAGATAGCGCTAGATACAGGTGTGGTGGCACTACAGTGTTGGTAATTAGCTCGTTATAGGGTCATTGGGGGTCCTGTGTAGTCCTAAGAAGAGATTTGGGTGTGGGAAGTCATGGTGAGCGGGCAGCATATTGCGCGGTCAGGTACAATTCAAATAGCAATGCATATGTGGCTGGAGCTGGCTGGGAACAGTTATACGTAATGAGCGGGCAATGTGTTGTGCGCATTGGTCTATGGCAATTAGGTACAGTTACAACGGCATAGTGGCTAGAGCATGCTGGAAGCAATTAAACAATTACAGCGGTGCAGTTATGGCGAGCAGACTAATCGGAGAGTGAAATGTGCAACGAAGTTTGCTAAGGATGTTCAGGAAAGGGTGCTGTATTTCCATTTTTAATGCAAGGATCATTTTCAAAGCTCAACTAATAAAGAGCTTGCAAAGACCAGGGCAGTACCTTAATCGCAAAATCGTTAGCTGTACTCACCAAGCCTGCTTGTCAAAGGTTTGCATATCAGCAAAGATCTGACTTTTGCTCTTGGTCTTTTGCTGGAGTTTGTAACTTTAAAGACCCTAAATCTCATCAGCCAGTCAGCTCTCCCAGTGTTCAGTGCTGAAAACAGCAGACAGCATGCCACGTTTTTTTCTTCCACTCTGCCTCAGCTTCCACAGGAACTGCTTCGGCCTCGACTGACCAGTCCTCCAAGTGATGGTCCGGAATGGTCCCTCAATACTCCAGTTGGTGTGTGCATTTCTCTGCATCTGGAAGCTTGACAGACCATAACATTGGATGAATGGATCCTCTCAGTGGCCTGCAAAGGATAACGCCTTCCTCTCCCCCCCCCCCGTACTTCCATCACATCCCCTCTTGCTAAGCATCTCCCTATCAAAACAATAAAGAAAGTTCCACTAGCTGTAAAAGGCACTGGGTTTTATTCCATCCTTTTCAGTGCCCAAACACAACTAAGCTGGCATGTTCACTATCCTAGACATGTCAGTGTTTAATCTCCACCCTCCCCAAGAGAGGATCAAGATGATTGCCCCTGCACAGGTGTTTTCTACTCTGCAGCAGAGAGATTGGCTTTGTGTAGTGGATCTAAAAGGTGCATACCTTCACATCCCGATATGGCCCCAACACTGGAAATGTCCTGTGTCTTTGTTTCTCAATTGGGGATGATCATTTCCAGCAGCGAGTCTGAGATTTTTCTACCAAAATGATGTCAGCAATAATTGCTTTCCTCGGGAGTCCATGTCTGGATGATTGGCTCCTCAGATCCCATTGTCCACAGAGGGCAATTCTCCAGCTTGAATCCCTTCTTCATCTTTACCCTGGCCTGTCTGTGAACTGGAAGAACCCTTTACGTTTCCATTAGGATAAAGTATTTCTTTGTACACATCCTCCTTTCCTGCCTAAAGTGGCAACAAATTTTCATATCAACCAAACTATTGCCTTGCAAGTATTCTTTCCTAATCCATCGTCTGATGCGGAAAGGGTTTTGCATAATCTGGGTGTGAGAAGGGAGCTTTAGTTCTACCTGGACAGGACAAAGGACTTTAGAATACACTCAAGCCTATTTTTTGCATTCGGGAACTCAAGGAGAGAAGTTCAAGCTTCTAAAGCTACCATCTCACGATGGATAATTTCCTGCATCGCAGAAGCTCATGCTATTCAGGGCTTACCTGCACCCAAAGGTCTCCATGCTCATCACACACGAGCGAAGGCAGCCACAGTGGCTTTTCTTTTCAAAAATATGTTCCGCGAGTCCATTGCTAAAGCAGCCATTTGGGCTTTTTGCAAACACTACTGCCTCGATCTTAGTTCTAGTGCCGATGCCCACTTTGGTCAAGCTGTTTACAGAAATATTTTTAAATAGCGAGTGTATGTCCATCCTCCCGGTAATAATTCTCCCATAAGTATGGGGGTCAGGGAACTGGACGTAGGAGTAAGGAAAAGTTACTCACCATTGGATGGCGGGTAGGCGTATGGATGAAAAGGGGACTTTAGAATAGGTGTATGTTAGTCACTATGGTGAGTAACTTTTTCTTTTCATATGGTTTGAGCATGCTTCCCTTTTAGACTGAAGAAGGTGGCTTGAAGGTGAAGGTATGGCTGCTATTCTACAAATGCTTCCTCTGTATTTATGTTTCCGGTTGTTATTATCACTTCCCTAAGGTGTTTTGCACATTACTGTCAACAAAGATGGTACATTAAATACCCCGGGGAGAGGAAGAATTCTAGATGGGGAGAAGACTGAGACTAGAAAGTGATCGGGATAAGATCACTCATGTGCCCAAGATTACAGTATGTGACTCCTACCAGAAATGGGCCACGGGAAGCATCATTTATTTATTTTATATATTCATTTTATTTATTACATTTGTTGTACGCCCAGACCCTGAGGTATCACGGCGTAGTTACAGACAAAAGCAAATATAATCTTGGTGTTGATAAAAACATTAGGACAAACAATACAGGTTTACCTTTCTACATTATATACAATTATGTACATTTATATACAGAGAGGGTGCAGAGTTGGTCTGTGATACAACGTATCTGGGATCAATTTAGAACTGGTTGAATAACCACATTTTGAGTAGTTTTTTAAATAGTGGGAAGGACTGTTCATTCTTAATGTAAGATAAGTAAGGCATTCCAGGGCCTAGGAGCGATTACTTTGAAACTACTGCCTTCTGCTTTTTCTCTTTTGTATCGTGGGATTTCGAGGTTTTCGCTGTTATTCGATCTGAGGAGTTTGGTGTGGGATTTCTTAGTGACTGTGTTGAGAAGGTATTTGGGAGCTTTGTTGGTGATGCATTTATAGGCGATGCTGAGGGCTTTGAAGAGTATTCTGGCTTTGATGGGAAGCCAGAGATTTTGTCACCTGATATTGGAGATATGATCGGATTTTTCTATGCCTAATGCAGCACGGAGGGCTTTATTCTGCATGAGTTGGAGTTTGGACAAGTTGGTGTTGGAAGTGCCTAGGAAGAGGATGTTCCAATACTCAAGCTTTGATAGTATGAGCGCTCTTGCTAGTGCAATGCAATTTTCTGGTGTCAGGAATTTGCAACCAAGAGAGATCAGTTTGGCTGTGTAGGAGGTAGAGGAGGCTAGGGTATTTAGTTGCTTAGACATGGTGAGTGACGCGTCAAGGTAGAACCCTAATGTCTTTACTTGCTTAAGAACTGGGTTTGTGGTGCCATCAATGATGAATGATGAGTATAAAGGCTGAAGGGATGCAATTTTGGAAGTTGATCCTAATATGAGTAGCTCTGTTTTGTCATCATTGAGACATAGGCTGTTATTGGCCATCCAGTCATTGATTAGTGAGTAGATTTTATTAATAAGCAGGGAGTCTTTCTCATGGTACATACTAGACTATTGCAACGCCCTACTATCCGGGACGTCATGCAAAAACCTTTCTAAACTACAACTAGCGCAAAACAATGCCCTCAGGGCAGCCACTGGGACCTCAAGGAAAGAACACATCTCAGAAATCAGGAGACGGGTCCACTGGCTCCCGGTAAAACAGAAAATCATTTTCAAAACCCTCTCCCTGGCGCACAAATGCCTCCATGATACTGCCCCTCCGTACCTTGTACAGAGGATTGTCAAACACACTGCCACAATACCTCTTAGGGAGGGGTACTCTAACCTTATCCTGGTGCCTAAAACCAAAAAGGCCCGTGCAGGAGCATCCAGCTTTCCCACGGTAGCAGTCACACAGTGGAATGCCCTTCCGCCTAATTTAAGAATTATTCAGTCCCATCTAGCTTTCCGCAAAGCACTCAAAACACAACTCTTCATCTAACTGAGAAACTGTTTTCTTATGTCTACTAAAATATGTGATGAATACTGTACCTGTAACTAAGAGACCTCTTGGTCACATGTAACCCTGCTTACTGAAAATTCTTTTAAAATTCCTGTAACAAGCGCCATGATGCCTCCGGGCTGTAGGTGGAAACTCTTGAGGTCCTATTTGCGATGAAAGATTTAATCCACTCTGTGGCATTGTTAGATAGGTTGAAGTTGTTATTTAGGGTGGCACAGATCGAAAGCTTGCGGAGAGGTCAAGGAGCATTAGCAGGCAAAGTTTGCCTGATTCTCTCGTGGCATCCATTTGTATCTTCAGGTTGAGTAGGACTGTTTCCGTAATATGGTTGGGGCGGAACCCTGACTGTCGGTCCCCTGGTAATTGATAGTGTTCGAAGTGGTTTTGAATTTGGGAGTATGCTATTTTGTCGATGTTTTTCAGTAGAAATGGGACGGTGCTTATGGGTCGGTAGTTGGTAGGGATTGAGGAGTCCAGACTCGGTTTTTTAAGGAGGGGTGTTACCCAGGCTTTTTTAATGCTAGCGGGAACTGTGTTTGAGCTGAAGGAAGCATTAACAAATTCAGTAATGACTAGTGATGGGGTGTGGGCACACAGTTTGACTAGATGGGAAGGGAATTGGTCTTCTTTGCAGTTGGAAGCTTTGAGTTTCATTATGGTGTCTAGTACTTCTTTGTTGGTGACTGGGGTGAATTGAAAAGGGGTGCAGGTGGAAGTAGTGGGTGGGTTGGAGGCTATGTTGGGAAGCGTTTTTTCAGCAAGGAGGTTTTTTTTGCTGTCTATTTTCTTTTGTAATAGTATAATTTTAGAGGCTAGTGCGTCTTGTATTGTGGTGCACCAGGGTTTGCTGGAATTATAGGGTGCTGCCACTTGTCATGGGTTCTCTAGCTCTCTGAGAATGGAGAACAGTTCTTTACTGTCAGAGTTGGCATTGGTTATACGCGTGTTAAGGGCATTGGCTTTATGAGAGATTATGGCTGATTTGTATTTTTTATTGGCTGTTTTGAAGGCCTGTGGTGATTCACTAGTGTTAGTTTTCCTATGTAGGTGCTCGAGTGATCTTTTAGTACGTCTGAGGGAGACTAGTTCTTCGTCAAACCAGAAGCAGGATCGTTTGTTGGGTTTTTGAGTTTTGGTAGTGATAGGGGTGAGTGAGCCAATGGTACAGGTGAGACTTTGTTGATAACAGTCTGCTTAGTAGTCGGGATTGTTTGTGTTAAGGGTGACGTTGGCTAGGGCCAAGTGTAGGATGGGTGAGAGGTTGTCTGCTGTGAGTTTTTTTATTTTTTTATTTTTTTTATTTGCATTGGCTGAATTAAATCAACCTTTCAAATAAATACAAAATCACAAATCAATCATAAAACATAAAACAATTTTTAATACAATTCATTATTAACATTCAGTTAAATAAGAGAATGCAAATGATATAAAGAAAATAAAACGTTAATGAAACATTTTAAACGCTATTAACTTCTTTTGAAGGAAAAGAAGAGGAAAGAAAGTGTTTTTTTAATTTTTTTTAAGGAAAGGTAAGATGAAAGGAAACTAAAGAAAGGTAAAAATGAAGAGGAAGAAGAAAAAACAAGAGCAAATGTTAAAATGGAGAACATATCAGCTTTTCAGTTCTTTTACTTTGAAAACACTTTGGACAAATTCTATTAAGCTCTCATCAAGCGGTCACCGGTCATAAATCAACACTATGCAACTCTGGCTTGCTCTGCTAAACAGACATATTATAGAATTTCCTTATATTTCAGTATCATTGACTCCTTCTTCCAAATTCAGACTGGTTAGATAATTGACGGTAGCTATTTGGATAGGCATATTGCCCGATCCCAATATTATCGACCAACATTCTTGTTGTGTTATGCTACCCAGTTGTTTGCAATGTCTGCCAAAGAAGATTTCTATTTTGGGCCGAAGCACATGACACTCAGGGATTATATGGAATAGAGTTTCACGCATGTCCCCCTCTGCACAAAACCGGCAAATATTTCTCCCCGGGGGCAAAAGTCTGCGTTTCGCTTTAATGTCATATGTGATCCATAAATTGAAACATAGTCGGAGTACTCCACTTCGGAATTTGACCGAGGGACAGCGTAATAAGTATTGTGGCAGAGTACTGACTTTTTTTGGCGGGAATCGGAGTACATCTCCATCATGATACATGAGACATAGTTCTCTAGTTTTTATCCAATCTAGTTGATAGATTTTTTATTTTGCTTTGTCCGGGTTGCCTAGCAATAGCTCTAATGATATCTCTGCCTCAGCCATAATTTGATATACCTTTTTCAAGCCAGCTTATTACAAATGGATGTTTTACCAAGAACATATACTGAGTAATCACCTTTAGTAAGACATCTAGTTCCTTTGACAATAGAAATTTTTCGAAAAGAGAGCACACTCGCCAATTATAGTGCGCCTGGAGCGAAACCAGTCCAAGCTCGTACCTGATCCAAGCTGCCGGAGTACATTGTGGGAGATGTAATGATGCTCACCAAAATTGGGCTTCTCATTTTATAAATGGGAAAGATGTATCACTACGCATGGTTTCTGATTCATACATTAAAGATGGTATAGTTTTCCTATTCCAATAATGCCAGGCAGGCTTGATTGAAAATTTGCCATACCTGTGCATAATAATGCGAGCTTGGGAGATGGCTGTGGCTAGTTTGGTCTCCATGCGCTCCACCGGGCCCTGTGCATTCCTTTTTCCTTCAAAATACATTCCTAGGTAATTATAATGTTGGACCACCATAACTGGTAAGCTGTTAAAATTCCAGACATGTGCAAGAGGACCATTGTGCTTGGGTGAATATTGCACAATTTGCATCTTTGTGATGTTAATTTTTAATTCATTTAACTGGGTATAAGACCGAAAGGCATCAAGAAGTTGCTGAAGCCCAATCTGTGTTTTAGATATTAACACAAGATCGTCCGCATACATTAATGATTGTATCTGGTGGCTATTAAATTTGGGTGAATCGGATATAACTTTGGACAAAGGCACACTGACTTCATGTGTATAATAATTAAAGATGGGAGAGGCCAACGAACAGCCCTGTTTCAGACCTCGATACATATTGATTTTCTGTGAGAGTAAACCATCAATGGAGATACACACCTGAATGGATGTATTTGAGTGTAGGGAATGAATGTTATCATACAAAGATCTTGGACAGTGGTCTCTGTTCAATTTCGACATAAATAGGAAACGACTGACGGAATCAAATGCGGCGTTGAGATCTGTGAACGCAAAAAAGACTTGTTGTTTTTGTGCATGACATTGGGCTTTAATGGCATTTAGAGCTAATAAGTTGATATTTTTGCCCATTCCAGCCACAATGCCAGTTTGATTGGGATCTCGGAGTTCACAATTTCTCGTCCAAGCATTGAAGTCATGCTGTGGAATCAGAAAATACAATATGCACAAAGAAATACACCGACACGGGCTTCCCAGAATCTTTATTGCAATTCTGTACAGTTTACAAAACAAAGTACACAAATAGCTATTTGGCCGTCAGTACATCAGAGACCACCAGCAGGGTCCAATGTGAGCAGTGAACAGGATTTGCTAGCTGGACATCAGCGTATTTATACAGTTTTGTTACGATGTCCAGCCTCTTACAAGTTAATCATGTACTGGGCTAGGGTCGCGCCAGGTTCGTTTCCTAATTTACATATCTCGTGCATGCAGTTTACTTCTTAATACATTTGCGAACAAACACTATTATTCTCTAGGTTTAACTTTACACTCTTTACACATTGCTTTAATACAGGTGAAACAGATGTTTCACATGTCGTGTTTAGATAGCGTTATTGTTCTTGTATACTTGTAGGTTAACATCGCCGATTCAAGTAATCCCCTGATCCCGAGGTCAACAAAGGACAAGGTCTACATGACCCTAACATGTAGCCTGAAGGCAGGTTGGACATTAACTCTCCTACAGAGGTTGAAGAGGTTAAAGCAAGAACAAGAGAACACCAGACGGCCATTTTAGGCCACAGGGTGACTTTGTATGATAAACTAAAATGGCGGCTTTAACCTGAAATGGAGGCTTGATTCACTTAAGGTCACGACCTTGCAATATGGATTTCCTCACAAAGCGACTGGGCATAGGCCAACATATACAATGAGGACGAAACAATATTATATCAGTTCTAACAATGCAACATCATTTTTGGTGAAAATTTTGCTTGCAGCGTCCAGCAACGCGATTGGGCGGTAGTTTGATGGGACGCACTGGTCACCCTTTTTAAAAATGGGGATTATGATAGAGGTTCTCCAATATATAGAGGTCTTGTGTTCAATATATCTCTGAAAAGGGATTTTAAAATAAGCGCCCATTCATGAGGATTCATTTTAAACATGTAATTAGATAGCCCGTCCGGTCCCTCCGCTCTTGAAGTACTATTCTTCAAGATCAGAGCATAGATTGTATCGTATGAAGACTCGAGCTGCCAGGCTGATGTAGATATTGGTTCAGAATGATGATTTGCATAGTTTGAATCGGCATATAAAGCAGAAAAGTGTGCAATCCACTCATGTTCATGTACGCCATTAATTTGAGCATCTCTTGTGTAAATGAAATGTATGGTTATTTAAGAGATGCCACATTCCCACAGAATTTTTATTGCACATTGCTTGTGTCATCGCTTCACTATCTTGCTGAAACAGCAGTGCTTTACGCCCTCGTAGCCAGTTTTTATATTTACATTTGGTGGTTTTTAGATCTTGCCACCGGGTCAAAGAGGTAGAGCTCAAAAGCAGTCTTTTGGTTTTCCAAAATTCAGCCTTGATTCAATGTGTTTCACAATCAAACACATGGGCGTGGCAAATTCTATTGTGGTGTTGAATCATGTATGTATTGGCAAATTGATGTAATAGATCGGAATACTGTTTTGGAAACATAGATTCAAAATTATCATCTATAACGTTCCTGAACATGTCTAATGTACTTGCATTCCAGATTACTCTAGATCTTGCTGAATTTACAGTCAGTTTAGGATGATGATATGCTCTTGTGTTTGTTTGTGTAAAATTCCAATCGAGCTGAAGAATCAGGAGACAATGGTCACTATTTATATTTTATTGTCAGTTTTGTAACATGTTGGAAAATTTTATGATCACCATAGATATAGTTTATGATACTGGAGCTCAGTCCTCGATGCCATGTGTAATGGGGCGGCAAATCACCCATGACTGTACTATTGACCATGATGAAATTGCGTCCAACTCGGTTTAAACTGGCATTTACTCTGTACAACACTCTGCTGCTTCCTAGCTACGTTTGTGCTACATTTATTTATTTGATTTTAGAGAGCACTTTCACCAAACCACTGTTCAACGTTCCTCTAATGTTACAAAATAACTGTAAAGTTAAGAATAAGCAACACAAAGTGAAACATCTTTCAGGATGATCCACATTGTTGGCCCTCATTTCCCATTGTATTTGTCCTCGAGTAGTGGTGTGTTCTGCCTGTTGGTGCCCCGGCTGTTTGGGTGTTCTTCTGTGGTTTTGCTTTACTGGATCCCATCTAGGCTGTCACCAGTTTTTGGAACCAGGTGGTAGTGAGCAGAGAACAATGGAGAGCAACACAATGGTCTGCATTGTCCCAAATCCCTGTCCCAGTACAGGGGTCATGTGACTTTTATGAACACAATGAAGTACAATCCTGTTGCTGCACGAATGCATGCAGGAAAGCTAGACTGCCCATCAGCGCCCACGCAGGACACCTTCTAAACGTAGAAGGACAGAACAATCAGGAGGCCTAGGTTTAAAACCGAGTCCCCAATTCTAGATACCTTTCCATTCTCTACCCACTTGTATGATGTATTTGGTACGCCTGCTACACAAGTGCAATATACACTTGGCCACTGAAGAGGTGAGGAGGCAACAGCATTGTGGTCCTAATTATAGCACAAAGTATCAAATGAACCCATTCCCCAACTCTGCCACCTTTAACCTGCTGCCTGCCGTCATCTTCCCTTATGGCTGCTGTAATGCTTCTGCTCACCTGCCTCTCTTCTAGGACATCCTCAACACTGTCCCCCAAGCGTGTTTCTATACAAATGTTTAAATATTCACTTTTCCGTACTACCTTCGTGATTAACCTTTGCGACTGAAACAATATTAGTATTGTGTTACATGCAGGAGGTCTGAATTACAGGCTCTCCAACTACATGTCTCAAAACACCTGCATAAAATCGCATTTGGATGTTGTCAGAATTGTTTAGGACTTAAGAACACATTGTGGGTCATAGCAAGGTTTTGCTAATAGAATTTGCACAGACGGGGTGGGGGGGGGGTCAAAGCAATCTGCATCCTGTCTACACAGGTTCAGTTATTACTGTGCTGCTGTTCCGAAGGCTTGTTATAGAGCTGGTCTGATCTCTAGTTGCCACATCAGATACTCCTCACTTTAAACCTGAAGCTTTGCTCTTTTAATGCCTCAAAGGGTATATTAAGAATTTGAGTGATGGATGACTGTGACGAAACTAGCAGTATTGTCACTTATGGCAAGGGAAAGGCAGATGCTGCCTGACTCTGACCCTGGAAGTGGCGATCTGCAGGACGAACATGTGAGGGGGGGTGCACACTCCAGGGAGGAAGAGTGAAGAAACTGGATCAGAACAATCTTTACTTGGATCCCTTGTTGCACCGCATGAGGGAGAACAAACCTTGGGGACGAAGTGAAACCACTAGGTCAGTCCACACCCCTAAATGTATTCCTTGGTGATACCCATGGGCCTTTACCCCTTTCTTGCATGGCATATCGTAGAGTGGGTAAAGAATCGCCATCTTTTTCAGACCACCTGTCTTGCGTATATCCTCCCCCTTAATGATTCTGAAATGAGGAAAAGGGATGGAGTAATAAGGAACACCAGTAGCGGTCAGCCGACGCCGCCTTCTAGTCGTTGGAGGATGTTAACAAGTGCCAGGAAATTCAAATATGGCACACCTGAACAGAAAATGAGACTTGCATCACTGAACGCTGTTTGGTATACAGGAGGAGAGGAAGCTCTAGACTGGAGTGAGAAGGCTGTCGAGAGCGACATGCAGGAAAGTCGGGCAGAGAAGAGTTTGCTGCACCAGTGCCATGGACAGCAGGAGCTGCCGAACAAAGGAGCAGGCAAAACGAGAACCAAGGAGCGGACGAGACGCGCGCCCAGTCAGCCAGCAAGCAGTGAATGAAACCATGAGATGAGGGATGCTGAAGCTGACAATGAAAACCGGTAAACCGAGAGAGAAAGATATTGGGAAACCGGGGCGCTTCAGGAGGAATGCTGCATACCGTTAACGGGGCAAGTGAGCCCAGATAAGGGAGCCGGGACATTTCATACATAGATTGAGACTGTTTGAAAAGGGTCAGTGACCCAATATATGAAGAATATAATTTCCTGTATACAAAAGAGAGTGAATTCTGAACTGAAGAAGCCCTGGCAGGGAGAGTAAACCAGGCAAGCAACAAATCTGGGACTCGCACCCATGTGAGGAAACAAAAAGCCCTGACAGGAGAGTGAACAGACACGCTGCGAGTCTGGGACCCGCACCCAAATAGCTAAATTATAAGACTCGGGCAGGAGAGTAAACCAGGGACAGGAGGAAAAGGGTAACTTTCCCTAAATGTGAAATCATGGAAAATGCTGAAAAGGCTCGGATACAGAAAGCCCCCCTCATTCACTTGTGGAATAGTCACGTTCTGAAAGGGAAGTTCGAAGGGATTGTGTCCTCCGACGTATTCCTTATCTTAGATAGAAATCCTTCAGCTTTGCTGGCCTCGGAAAATTTTTTCGCCAGAGGGCGCTGCGCGTCGATGATCGCCGAGTCGATGACCCTCGACGGCCTCCGTGCCGACGTCGACGTCATCCTGCCCATAAAGGCCGCGCGCAGCGTCCGTTGCTCAGTTCCGTTTTTCCGCGCTTCGTTGTGCCTCGGAACACCGTTGCTCAGTTCTCGTCAAGATAACGTATATAATAACTACTATTTACCTCGATATCGATGGCATCCTCCTCCGACCCGACGACCCCTCGGTCCGGTTTCAAAAAGTGCCGAGACTGCGGGAAGAAAATGTCGTTGACGGA
Source organism: Ambystoma mexicanum (assembly GCF_040938575.1). Lineage (NCBI taxonomy): Eukaryota > Metazoa > Chordata > Amphibia > Caudata > Ambystomatidae > Ambystoma > Ambystoma mexicanum. The sequence goes on along the minus strand of NC_090926.1, from coordinate 204,784,797 downwards.
CCCTCACAGGGTCTGTTTGTGGTGTCTGGGAATCACGCACCAGAGTTCGGAGTGTGAGGAATGCCTTTCCATGACGGCGAAAGCCTTGAAGGAGCGTAGGGGGAAGCTCGAGAGAGGTAGGTCAACTTTAACTTCCTCGAAAGCTTCTTCGGTAGAGTCGAGACGTTCGTCTCCTCACCATAAAAAACACTCTCGATCTAGATCACGAAGTGGCTCCCACCACTCGTCGACATCGAGACACTCGAAGAAGAGACGTAGGAGATCCCCTTCGTCATCTTCGTCGAGTTCTCCTGAGAGAGTTCATTGCCCCACAAAACGCAGCTCGCAAGCTGAGTGGGAGGAATTCAGGAAAAAGATGCTAAGCGTCTTCGAGAAAGCGGCCTCGTCCCCCTCGAAGACAGCTGAGGGTGATACCCCGGGTAAAAAACCCAAAAAATCTAAACGCCGCGAGTCGCAGTACCCGGCGGAAAAGTCAACCCGAAAGCGCCTCGAGCCATCGGGAGATAAAGCATCATCGACGCCATCGTCGAAAACTCCTTCGAAACAGAGGTCGGCGCCATCGACGCCGTTGTCGAAGGATTCATCGGCGCATCAGTCGATCGAGTCGACGCCGACGTCGACGCCGATATCGACGCCGGTGAAGGAAAGAACCACGGCTACTCCACAGCCAACGGTTAGACAAAAGACCTCCGACTCGACGCCGAGAACGTCGACGTCGTTCTCGAGCAGGACTCCGATCCTTTCGAGTTCTTCGAGGCCTAGTACACATTTCTCGACGCTTTTCACGGCGCCTTCGAGTACTTTCACGTCGGTGTCGACGACATCGACGTTTTCAAGGCCTGTGATGATGGCTCCTTCTGCATTGGAAATGGGGTTTATACCATTCCAAAAACCAATGTATCCCCCTTTAACCTCGATTTTTGAGGAAAGGGAGGATTCAGACCAAGATATTGATTTACAGAGGACCACATCACCAGAGCCAGAGACTTTCGCCTCTGAGGAAGGAAGATTAAAAAATCTTCAGGATGCACTTCAGGAAGCTAGTGGCTTGGACACTTCTCCTGAAGCAGAATTTATCAAACCAGACCCAGGAGAACATGCGGAGACTCCATATAGAGCTCTGATGTCTAGAATCATAGAATTTATGGGTTGGTCTGCACCTTCTCCTGCCTTTCAGCAGGATGACCTCACTGACATACTGGACAAGGGCCCACAGGAGGATCCTGTGGTTCCATTTCACTCTGCTCTACAGAGAAGGATTTTGACAAACTGGGAAACGCCAGAAATTATCCCGGCAGTAAATAAAAAACTGTCAACAAAATACAGGGTGGCTAGTTCTGACCCTGAATATTTGTCAAAACACCCTACTCCTGAGAGCTTGGTTGTACAGGCTGCAACCTCATCAGGCAGCACATCTGCATACCCCACTGCTCCGCAGGATAGGGATGACAAAAAGTATGATGCCATGGCTAAGAAGGTTTTTTCTGCCTGTAGCATGGCGTTAAAGTCTATTAACGCGACCTGTACGCTCGCTAGGTTCAGCCACACCCTTTGGGAGTGCGCTTCATCAGCGGCTGACTGCCTCCAAGAAGGAGAGGAAAGGGACGCATTTTTAAACATCATCAGGGATGGTAAAGATGCGATGTGCGAGACCCTACAAACTGGCCTAGATTCTGCTGACAGTATCAGCAGGGCCATGGCGGCAAGTACCACAATCCGCAGGCATGCGTGGTTGAGGAAGTCTGGTTTTGCCTCTGACGTGCAGACCAGGCTTTTGAATATGCCCTTTGACGGTTCTACCCTCTTTGGAAAGAAGGCGGATGACAGTTTGGAGAAACTGCAAACGTCCAAGGCAGCAGCCAAGTCATTGGGAGCTGCTATCCGTCAGAATACCTTTCGTCCTTCGGGATCATCGTGGAGAGGACGGTCCTTTCGTTACTATTCCTCATATGGAAGGGGCAGGGGACGACCGGCTCAAAGAGGCCAAGGAAGATTTACCCGTGGTGGACGGGGTAGGGGAAAGAAAGCCGCACCCGCAGGAGCAGGAGCCACTTTACCTTCGGCAACTGCATCAGCCGCTTCAAAACCACTCTGAGGTCTCCCCTCACAGAACACCAGTAGGGGGCAGGTTAACTCACCATCTGACGGAATGGCAGGCTATTACGTCAGATGCTTGGGCTCTGGAGACAGTGGCCCAAGGTTACTGCCTGCCCTTCCTACATATCCCTCAGAGTCATCCACCGGGGAACAACCCTTTGAAGCTTCCAGATCCGCTCCTCTTGCAGGAGGTTTTAGACCTGCTAGAGAAAGGTGCCATAGAACTGGTACCTGTAGCGGAAAGGAACAAGGGTTGGTACTCCCCCTACTTCATAATACCGAAGAAGGACGGATGACTGAGACCCATCTTAGACTTACGGGAATTGAACAAATTCCTCCGAAAGGACAAGTTCAAGATGGTGACTCTCTCTCAGATCCTTCAGGCCCTCCAGCTTCAGGACTGGTTGGTATCTCTAGACCTCCAGGACGCTTATTTCCATGTGCCGATCCATCCCAGGCACAGGAGATACCTGAGGTTCGCAATTGGCAGCTCTCATTATCAATTTCGAGTTCTGCCATTTGGGCTAACCTCCGCCCCGAGGGTCTTTACCAAGCTAATGTCGGTTGTGGCTGCAAGTCTAAGGAGGGAAGGGATTCATGTCTACCCTTACCTAGACGATTGGTTGATCAGAGCTGTATCTTCGGAACAGGCTCAGAGACAACTAGATTATGTTTGCCACTTCCTTCACAAGCTGGGCTTCTCCCTCAATTTAAAGAAGTCACAGATGATACCATCACAGAGACTCCAATTCATTGGAGCAGTCCTGGACACTTCCCTGGGAAAAGCCTTGCCACCAGAGGTGAGGGCTCGAGATATTCTGCAGATGGTCATCAGATTTCAGAATGCCCAATATCTCCCAGCCTACGACTTTCTGAGGTTGCTAGGCCTCATGGCATCCTGCATATTCCTCGTGCCGGAGGCTCGCCTGAGAATGAGATCCCTCCAGTGGGCACTGAGAACTCAGTGGTCACAGTTCTCAGGAAGGATGACAGATCTCCTTCGGATCCCGGTCAAAGTAGCCCGAGACCTTCAGTGGTGGGCCTGTCGGGAGAACATCCTGAAAGGAGAAATGTTTTGGCAACCATGGCCGGAGATAACAGTAGTCACGGATGCCTCACTCACGGGGTGGGGAGCTCACGCCAACGACTTGACCATCAGCGGTCGTTGGTCTCCATCGGAGTCCAGACTACATATCAACCTGTTGGAGCTGAGAGCCATCAGACTAGCGCTGAAGGCTTTTCTGCCGTCTGTACGGGGAAGAAACGTCCTAATAATGACGGACAATACAGTGGCCATGCACTACCTCAACAAAAGAGGAGGCGTAGGCTCACTACCACTGTGCAGAGAGGCGATGCAGCTCTGGTTTTGGGCAATTCAGGAAGGAATCTCTCTATCGGCAATTCACCTAGCCGGAGAGAAGAACTTGACAGCGGACGCTCTGAGCAGGCAGAGCACAGTCTCTCACGAGTGGGAGATAGCTCAGGAAGTCCTTCAAGAGATCTTCGCCCTTTGGGGAACCCCTCAAGTGGATCTGTTCGCCACCAGTATCAACAGGAAGTGCGACAGATTTTGCTCAAGGGAATTTCCCCCGAGAGGAGCTCTAGGAGATGCGTTCGTAGTGGACTGGGAGTTCCCACTTCTGTACGCGTTCCCTCCGGTCCCTGTCATTCCTCAAATGATCAGGAGGTTGAGAAGGTTTCGGAAGACCATGATCCTAATTGCCCCGGATTGGGCCAGGAGAACGTGGTACCCGGACCTTCTAGACATGTCCATCTGCCCTCCAATTCGACTGCCATACAGAGAGGATCTTCTCTCGCAGAAGGAAGGTCAGGTTCTCCATCCAGCCATCAAGACCCTCAACCTTCACGCTTGGTGTCTGAAAGGTTGAGGTACAAGGATTGGGACCTTCCGGATGATGTTATGGAGGTGTTGCTTTCGGCCAGAAGGCCGGCAACTAAAACTCTATACCGCTGCCGTTGGAACAAATTTTGCAGCTGGTGCAGAGAAAAGAATATTGAACCCTTTTCTTGTGGTACACCTATGGTGTTGTCATTCTTACTTTACCTGGCTAATTCAGGCCTACAGGTTGGCACAATTAAGGGCTATCTCGCAGCGCTATCAATCTTTAAGCGCACTGCAGAGGAGCCTTCATACTTCAAAATTCCATTGGTAATACAATACCTAAAAGGATTAACTAATGTTTATCCCCCGAAACCTTTTCAAGTTCCCTTATGGGATTTAAACCTAATTTTAAACTTCCTAAAGGGTGCCCCTTTTGAACCACTACACTCTTGTTCATTGAAGCTTCTCACCCTCAAAACTGTTTTGCTAATAGCATTGACATCTGCTAGAAGGGTTAGCGAGTTGCAAGCCTTATCGTGTAAACCTCCACATACAATCTTTTACAAGGACAAAGTTGTTCTTCAGGTGAAGCCTAACTTCCTCCCGAAGGTAGTCTCGGAGTTTCACATCACTCAGAAGATTATATTACCTTCTTTCTACCCTCCTCCTCATCCGGGGAAGGAGGAAGAGAGACTGCACAGGCTGGACCCTAAGCGAGCCTTGAGCTTCTATATCAGCAGATTGGCTAAGATCAGACAAGCAGACCAACTCTTTGTAGGTTATGCAGGACATAAGTTGGGCCTTCCAATAACAAAACAAACCATCTCCAGATGGATTATTTTAGCCATTCTGGAGTGCTACAAATTGGCAGGAAAGGAGCCTCCTCAAAATCTAAGGGCTCATTCTACCAGGGGTATCGCAACATCCTCAGCCCTTCAAAGAGGGGTGCCAATTCGAGATATATGTGCGGCTGCCACATGGTCGTCCGCACATACATTTACCAAATTCTATAGCCTGGATTCCTCCTCTAGTCAAGAAACTAGATTCGGCAAGGCTGTGTTACACTCTGTCCATTCTGGAAGGGTAACATAACTTTTATTACTCCCGCCTCCAGTCACAATACCACTGCTATGGGAGTCTATCTAAGATAAGGAATACGTCGGAGGACACAATCCCTTCGAAGAACTAGTTACTCTTACCTTGTAACGTTCTTTCGATGGGATGTTCCTCCGACGTATTCCTTATCGACCCTCCCATCCATCCCCGCAGTATGACTTCCTGTGGGTTTGCAGCCTATGCTCCTTCAAGGTGATTAGTCTAATCCAAAAACATTACTGGGGACTACAAAACGGAACTGAGCAACGGACGCTGCGCGCGGCCTTTATAGGCAGGATGACGTCGACGTCGGCACGGAGGCCGTCGAGGGTCATCGACTCGGCGATCATCGACGCGCAGCGCCCTCTGGCGAAAAAATTTTCCGAGGCCAGCAAAGCTGAAGGATTTCTATCTAAGATAAGGAATACGTCGGAGGAACATCCCATCGAAAGAACGTTACAAGGTAAGAGTAACTAGTTCAACTATACCTCTTTGCAAAAGAACATTTGCGGTCCAGAAAGCCAGAAACTGAATATTTATTTCATTTTTATTTATTTTATATTCATAGCAGCACACAAAACCCTCAGGCATCTAGGCGCTAGTCACAGAAAGTGTGAAGTGACATTCATAGATAGGGCTACAACTTGCAGGTGGATCTTGAAAAGCATAATCATGCAAAGCCACGCCTAATGTTACCGGGGGCTACTTCAGGTGTACAACAGGTGTAGTAGGTGGGTTACAGATATAATGCCGTAAAGGTGCAGCTAGAGGCCGAAACAGTCAAATTTGTGTGGGTTACAGATAAGAGTTAGTAGATAACATTGCAATTTAGACACAAGGCTGAGATCAAACACAAGAAGTCGCATTCTGTGGCAGGGCTATTAGAATGAATTGCAATTTCAGTACGAGGGTGTGAACAAAAGCAACATGTCCCAATAGGTTTACAGCAAATGTCTGAGGGTCAAAGTCCTTGGGTAGCAGGCAAATAGAGCAAAAATATGGAGATAAGGTTTACACAGCAGGAGAGATGAGTGAGAAAGGCAGGCCCTCTGCTGCTGTTGTGGAGAGTTGATTCTTGGCGGCAATTTTCAAGTGGTCCTCATCCACGTCCAGCAGCGCCTTCCTTCCTTGTTGAGTCAAACATAGGCATGCAGGGTGCTGGGGGGCAGATGTAAACGACAAGCAGGCACTCCTGTTCAAAGATGTTAATTTCAGAGGGCCAGACAGGATGGGTCCAAAAGAACTGTGATTGAATGAAACTCAAGGGAAGAATAGTCCCCCTTGAGATTGTGGAACTTTATTAGTTTTCTTTTCAAAGGGATTGTGAAAAGTCAGATTAAACATAGGGGAAGGGAAATGCCCTTTTTTCTGGTGGAACTGTATTGGTTTTATTTTCTTCATTTTTGAACTTAACTTTGTGTTTGGAACTTTGTAAGGAAGCTGCAGGTGTACATTTTACAGACATCCCTATCTTCACATTATATGGAGTTTAGTGTATGATGGTCAGCTTACGATTTTCGACACAGGACAGAGGACTTTTTTTGATTTGGACATCCTGACACAGACATTCCTTAGTTTTGTTGAGGCTGGGAAACCCCTCGAGTTAGGGATACATTTCCCCAAACTCTTATTTTGTTTTGATATCCCAAAAACTGTTACTGTGACCGAGTCTTACCCTTGATCCCTTAAAGTACCCATCTTGTGTGCATCAAGACATATCTGAAGTCCTGCTATCACATCCTTGTGCATCATTTAGTCTGTCAAACCAATTTAGCCAAACCAATTAGAGCGAGCAGAATTTATGAATCTGGGCTTTGTGATTAATCGAGGGAATTTGTCCCTTCTCCACAACGTGGAGCCTCCTCCTTTTGAGGCTAGGCAGGAGAGTCCTCTCTGCAAGATCCTCCTTAGGGGTCTGAGCAAGTGGGACCTCACTGAGAAAGACTTCCCCCTTAGGGGACAAGGACTCCTGTTCCTCTAAGGAACTCCCCAAGACCTCTCCGATGATGGCATGAATGGGACTGCCTGAGATGCTTTACAGCAATAAAAACCAAGACTGGGTTGAAGACAACGTTAACATGCACCATAAGTATCCAAGAAAAGAGGCTGTCTCTTTAAGGACAAATCTTGACTTCACTGAGACAAGGACATTTGAGGAGGACACGCTGAGATTGAAGAGAGAGAGAATCATATGCCAGCAGGGGATGCCTGGTAAGGGTGTAGAACGAGGAGACTTGACACACATGTGGCATGATTGTTGGCATAGACTTTTATTTTGTTTAAAAAATAAAGAATAAACCCATCTCTCCCTAACTCTGAGGTTTCCCCTCGCTCAAATAAGGAACTAAGGACTCTGTCAGAATGTCCAAGTAAATGAAAGTTTTGTGTCAAAATGCCTAGTTCTATTATCCTTTAGACTATTAAGTAAACTAACTAGATACTGGGTCTTCTTGGCCCAGAAGAATGGCTCCCTTCTCCTGGACACTGGATTATAGTTCCAATTGGCAGGTGGGAACTGTGCCTTAGAGAATGACTCCCTTCTCCAGGTCTCAGTTCCTTTCCAGGATATAACACAAAGTTCTCGGTTCAAACTCAAAAGTTCCAACTCAAACATCATTCCTTATTGCCCATAGTTTTCCCCACTATTGGGTCTTGGTTTCACGGTACAAAACACCAGGGTGTATGGCTTCTTTCCCTTGATCTCTTTCTGGCGTTTGTCTCACTTCACAGACATTGGGGGAACATCTTCCTTCCCCAGGCCATTTCAGGCTCTTTTGTCACAGTTCAAGAAGGTTGGGGGAATGTCTCCCTTCCCCATGCCTTTCTCGCGCTTTATATGGCAGTTCAGCACACCAGGGGGAAATGTCTCCCTTCCCCTTGTCTTTCTCAGGCTTTCTGTTGTGAGCATCTCTAGTGGCTTGGGTAGGCAGATCTGGTACATTTCCCTGCCAGGTAATACAACAAAGAAGATGCACAGTTGAGGAGTTCCTCCTCGTTCACCTGCAGGTCCCCGACTGGTCTCTTACACTCTGTTCGACTTCTTCTATAACCGGTTCACTGTCCTGCCAGGAATACTACTTTGCCCAGACGTTCTTATATATTAGTTATGGGTCCTGTTTGTAGTATGGATGGTTGGCTCACGGTGCCTCCAAAGAGGGTCTGAGAACTGGGTCAGTCCTGCCTCAATCTTTAAGCCACTGGGGAGGCGGCAGGGCCGGTGCTATCACTAGGCAAAGTTAGGTGCTTGCCTATATGTTGGAAATGTTAGAGCGGCAACATTCTTTTTTAACACCTCCACACTACTGCCTTGCATGGTGATAGCACTGGCCCTGTTATTAGTTACTGTCTGCAGTCAGGCTGGCTGCAGCAGCAGACCAGGTGGCGCAGTGAAGGGTGGGACTTGGGGCCGCGTCATGGTCACAATGGGTGAATGGGCGTGGTGGCAGCACTGGCACCTGTCCAATGTGCATTGGCACGCCACCAAGCACCACAAGTGGGCCCTTGACCGATCCGATCGTCAACTCGATGGTATGAATGCTGCAGTGCAGTGCAACGACCACGACACACGAGCCAGGACACGTGAGGATCCCTGGACCGAGGTGCCGTGCCGACTACACTGCCAACCAAGTAAGTAGATGTACCAGTGCGCAAACCCACATTAAACGTGTTTACTTACTTGCAGAACACACATGCTGAAAAAATGCATTGAATGGCTATGTGGTGGCTCAGGAATGGGTGCCACATCAAGCCCCAAGGAGACTATTCAAATCAACAAAGTCAGAGTCAGTGCCTGCGAAATATCTCAGCAGGATTGGGGATAGGGGACTGGGGTGTGGCTGCTGAAGATGGCAGTGTGTCTGTGACGAGCAGCGCCGCCGCCAGCGAGACCAGGCCCAGTGCAGTCACCCGTCCCCGGGGCTCCATGGCTGGGGGCACAGAGGCTGAGAACGAGACTACTGTGGGGGGCAGTGGCCAGCATGGAACCTATGGCTCCCCCTGCAGACTGCAGTCCTCACTCAGTGTGGCTCAGTGGCTCTACCGCTTGCTTCCCAGGAGCGAGTGATCTGGGGCTGCCTAAACCACAGTACTTCCATATGTGACACAAAAGGTAGCAGGCGCTTCTCTCCAGAGAGAACATGGCATGATAACCTGTTCTGAGGTGAGAGTTTGCAGCACCCGCTTTTTGCTCACTGTAACTTTCACAGATGGGAAATATCCATTTGCATGTCAGTCTTTGTCCTGCCCACATGGGCGGTCCAGCACCGAAATGCTATGGCAATTCCTCTCTGAACAAGAGTACCGGCAGCAACCCCATACACGTGTTTCAGCCTTGTTGGGCCTCATCAGTGAGGTGAAGCTGTGCCTCTCTGAGTACAGTGAGCAGGGAGACCACGTCTGGTTGCCCCCAGGTAACTTAGGGTGACCAACCCCAAGTTCCTTACACATATTTCACTTCACAAAAGGTAGCATGCGCTCCTCTCCAGAGAGAACATGGCATGATAACCTGTTGTGAGGTGAGAGTTTGCAGCACACGCTTTTTGCTCACTGTACCTTTCACAGATGGGAAATATCCATTTGCATATCAGTCTTTGTCCCGCCCACATGGGCAGTCCAGTATTTGTGAAATACTTCCATATGTGGCTCAAAGGCTCTGTCAACCTGTGGTAACATAATATTGCCTGAGCTTTACAAAATATTATGAAGACTTTCTCAACAGCTCCAAGTCTCTTTAGTGCAGGGAGAATGTGAGGTCTCCATCGCGTGACGGATAAAACTATCATGCCGAGATACAGGAAGTCATAAACCTGCTCAAGAAGTATGGATCCCATCCAGAAAAACTGCTTACCCTTATCAAAGGTCATTATTCTAGATGTATTGTTATTTATTTTGAGATTATTTCATTCACAGTATTGGTCAACAGCCGACAATTGAGATTGTAAGGCCCCTGACCAACAGCACAGAGTACCACACATAGCACCAGTCCCCTTGAGAAGCATGGAGCCTCTAGTGGTGCAAGCGGGACTGGCAGACTCGGAGTGAACAGAGACTGGACGTTAACAATCTGACTTCACTGATGGTGTCCCATTAGGACTAATCCATTCAGATAGGTGAAGAGCTTGGCATCTGTGCAGGGCACTTCTTAGAGATTAGAATGGTGGGCTTTATTTTGGCCTTCTGCTAAAGGCAATTGCAGAAGCAGGCCGTAATGTCAGATGGCATAGATCCCGTCAGGGGCACAGGATCCAGGGAGTACACTTTAATGGTTTGTGAAACTATATGACAAAATGAAACCTAGTCTGAACCCTGCAGCTGCTGTCAGCCCTCGGGCTGCAGCGGCTCTGTCAACCACTGTCACTTGCAGTGCAAACGCGCTCTCCTTTCTGGAGCTGCCTCGGTCTCCGGTCTGGTTCTGTGTTTCTGTTTCTCCATCCCCTGCTGCACACTGCACGTTCCTCCCCGCCACCGCCGCTGTCCGAGTCCGACCGTATTCTTGCATGCTGCATGCTGACTTTTGTGTCACTGCCTGGCTGCCAGTGCCTCCTCTGTGCCCTGCTCAGTGCTCCTGTGTTCTCCTCCCAGTCGCCTCTGCTCTTCTGTCCCACTCCTCTCCTGTTCTCTCTGCCGCCTGTGCAGTGCATTTCCTTCTTTACTCACACCCTCCCTTGCCCTTCGTACTCACGGCATCATTCCCCTATTTTGTCTTTCTGTCCATGTACCTTTGTGGCTTTGCCTCGCGTCTGCCTAACTAACACCCTCCGTCCTTCTGCTATGCTCCCAATCCGAACTATTGCATCTGAGTATGGAGCAATTGTGTATGAGGGAAACAAAGGTGGTCGGTTTTGTTTGCATATTTACCCACCCATTGATTACCCGAGGCCATGCTAATCCCTATGGCCATTCCAACCCACTTCCTGCCCAAACTGCATCCGCTCCTGGGATGTGCTCCCATCTGGGAATGGCTCCATGCACACCGCGGGCCACACTTTGGATGCTCTTATATCTACTGACATCCCTCTCTCGATCCCTCTCACTACCTCTCTCTCCTGCACTGACCACTCTCTTCTCTCAACTCACCAAAAGCCCTCCTCTTCTCTAGCAGTGGCACACCCGCACGGCCACTCAGCTTCAAAGTCACCAGACCCATGAGAAAAATGACAGTGGCTGCCTTTGCCTCCACCCACTCGCCTCTCTCCTCCCGCTCCTGCGGCTGATTCCCACTCTGACACCGACCTCGCTAACCTCAATCTCTCTATCTCCAACACTCTTGATACTCTTTCCCCTGTCATGAGGGTCCGTCTGAAGTCTACCAAAAAGTGCAACTCTTAGTACGACTCCGATCTGGCAGCCCTAAAACGCAAGTGTAGGGCAGCTGAGCGGAAATGGAATTCGTTGGGTGATCCCTCTGACAAACTGGCCTGCAGCCTCCTTCAAAGGTGATATCGACTCTGCATCCGCACCAAGAAAAGAGCCTTTATTCAAGCCTGCATCTCTGTGGCATCAAGCAACACCGCCAAACTTTTCATAGTCTGTAAGGAACTGACCAATTCTGAAGCAGCCTCTTGTGTCACACCCACCCTGGCTGCACACTTCATCACAAAAACTGAAGACATCCTTTCCTTCCTCCCTTCCACAACACAACTTACACCTACACGGAGCCTCTTTTGCCCCCCCACCACTTTCCCTCTCTTCCCTCTCACCCGCTGAGGTCACCAGACAAGTCCGGTCCATGAAGGCCTCATCCAGATAGGTGGACCTCTGCCCCTCCAAAACCATTAAGGACAACATTGACTCCCTCGCCCAAGCCGATCTCTGCAATCTCTCCTTTTCCAAACTACCACCCGAATTCTTTCACTCCTTTCCTGGGCAAACTCCTGGAGAAGTTGGCTATCTCTCAGATGACCCTCCACACTGAATCTTTTGGGTGCTTCCACGACCATCAGTCTGGCTTTAGAGCATCCAGAGGCACGGAAACTGCTTTACTGAACACCTGTGACGAACTACTCTCAAACTTGACACTAACACTCCCTCTGTCCTCATTCTCCTTGACCTCTCCTCTGCCTTTGACACAGTTAACCACAACATCCTCATTGCACGGCTCTGTGACGCCCTGGGAATCACAGTTCAGGCTCTGGTGTGGTTAACCTCCTTTCTCTCCGACGCCCATCCCAGGTGGAACTCAGAGGCTTTCTCTTGACTATCGCTCTCTCAACCTGTGGCATTCCCCAGGTATCTAACTTATCCCCCTGGTTCTTCAACGTCGATATGGCTGCCTTGGCACGTGTGATTTCCACTTTCACCTCTATCTTCCAGTTCTACGCGGGTGACACACAACTATCTTTCAGGCTACCCTCAGTCGCCTCCTCCTCCTCGCTCATATCTGACTGTCTGTCCGCTACTCAGTCATGGTGTGTTGCAAATGACCTTTGCCTCAACACCAGTAAGACTGAGATTGTTCGCATTGGTACCCCTGCTCCCGCCTTCCTACTTTCACTCTGGCCGGCCTCACTTGGCCCCGCAATCTCTGCAATCTCTCCTTTTCCACCGAGTTCTCCCAACAAACAGCTCTTAAGCACTCCCTTGTGCACCCTCTGCTCAAGAAACCCTCTATCGTCCCCTCCATTCTGCCAAACTACCACCCGATCTCTTTCACTCCTTTCCTGGGCAAACTCCTGGAGAAGTTGGCTATCTCTCAGATGACCCTCCACACTGAATCTTTTGGGTGCTTCCACGACCACCAGTCTGGCTTTAGCACCCATCTGCGAGGCAAAAAACCTTGGAGTGATCTTCAACTCCACACTTGTGTACAGGCGCGCTACAAATGCCATATCATATCATATCACTCTGTCCATCTCCTCTCACATTTCCGATGTTGCTAAAAAGTCTAACTATCAGCTAGACCTCCTCAGAGGTACTCTACCTTCTCTCACTTTCCCCCAGCGGCTCACTGTCTCCAGAGCCCTGGTTCTCTCTAAGTTGGACTACTGTAACAGCCTCTTCGTCAACCTCCCTGCTTCTGCCCTGCGCCCTCTGCAACTCATCCAGAACAGAAGCGCAAGATTTATCTTTGGCCTCAAGACCAGCGACCGCATCTCTCTGGCACTGAAATCCCTTTACTGGCTCCCTGTGGCTGCAAGGATCAAGTTCAAGACCCTCTGCATTGTCCAGAAGGCTTTCTGGAGCCTTGGACCTACATATCTGCAACGTTATCTACCTAAATACTGTCCCTCCTGAGCCCTCCACTCATCTACCTCCAACCTTCTGCAAATGAGCCGGTTCTCCAAGCAGAGATTTGGATGGAGATCCTTGTCCTCAGCAGGGGCCTCCCTCTGGAATAGACCCCCTGCCACCCTCCGTCTTGAGCCTGATCTCCTTAAGTTCCGGAAACCCCTTAAGACCTTCCTTTTCTCCTCTTCCTTCTCTCTCCCTCTCTGCCTCCTTTTCTGTACAGCTTGCTGACTGGCTGCCTGTTGTACCTCAAAGTCTCAGGTCCCTGGCACCCCACCAGTCCACTCTTGCACTTGCCTCAGCGCCCTGCACTCACCCCACCCTCAATGCACTTGAGAAATTATCCAAGAGAGTGGCTCTCTCTGCACTTACCCTAGTATCCACTGACTGGGTGCACTTGGACCCCCCCTAGAACCGTCTGTGCACTTCCACGATACGAATGCACCGTGTTTGAAGATCATCTGTTTTCCCCTGTCTACCCCCTTAATTACACTTGGTAAAACTGCAGAATCGTCGTCAGGCCTATTTGCTGTGTCTCAACTGTTAATTGTGTTATTTGCACTTAACTCTGCCTGTGAAGACTATTATTGTGTCAAAATGTCAAGGGCTCTGAACGACTGTTGCTGTGTCCCCATGTTCCCACCCTCCTTGAGCGCTTTGAAGCACTTGCCTTGTGTATAGGCGCTTTATAAATAAACATTACCATACCATACCATGTCTTTGAGTGTGCTTTAGTCAAGCCTTACCATGCAACTTTGTACTTGTAGTGCCTGCAAATGTTTTTTCAAAGCAGTCTTCTGAGAGTTATTCACTTAATTTGAGCTGTATGTGCTACAGATATAATAAGAATGTCTTACCAGGCCTGCCTACAGCCACTCGATTTATAAGCACTAGAGTGCTCTCCACTGAAGTCCTGTTAAAACAAGCCTTGGCAAAGCCAACAGTTTTGACTTGTATATAGGTACTAGGCATTTGCCAGGCACTGAAGTTATATGCCCAGGTAGCCGCACCATTTGCACCCGCTACCATCAATGGCCAGTTTATACCACTACGGCAGTGCCTGGCAAATGCCTTTCCCATGTCTACAAAAAGGCCCAAACCATTGGCATTGCCAATGCTGGTTTCTTTTGTTTTCGTGGTATGGTGCCCAATCTGTCAGGGCACCTGTAGCTGCTGTTTTGAGCTGCCTCACATTCGTTTGTTGATTTTCATTTTATGCATGCTGGCCTAGAAGACACCCCCTCCTGCAGGGCAATACACATCTGGTGAACACAAGGCTGTGGGGGTTGGTGGTAGGACGGTTGATTGAGAACGGTTAGAATCTGGAGTGGGGGCGGCAATCTGACAGTTTGCCTACAATGGCAAAATTCCTTGCACCGGGGGTGGGGGAGGGGTTGGGGTGTGTGTGTGTGTGTGTGTGTGTGTCTGTGTCTGTGTGTGTTTTCGTGTCCAGTCCAGATTTGGGTGCCAATCTGCTGTAGGTATTAGGGGGTGGAATTGGGATCTAATTGGTGGGTATCCGTCTTCTTTCATCCGGAGGAATAGTCTTATCCCTACTGCTACAAATATCAGACCCAATAGAGCCATTTGTGGCAATTGAAGGGTCTGATGCTCTGGCACTTAGCTTTTCAAATTTTAGGGTCCCCCAACTTTTGAAAGTTGGCCGCATCACAAATCCTGACACCAATTTTGAAGGCATCATGAAGCAAGACGCAGACAACTGATTCAATTTCAAACCAAAATGTTTTAGTAACTCAAATGTCAGGATGGTTGAAGGCATAACTTGCCCTATCCTAAGGGGGTATTTCCCTACCTAAAGAAGCTAAGTAAAGTGTGAGTCAGAAAGTTCAACTTAAAAGTTTGTGTCCAAAACCCATAATTACCCTCACAACTAAAGCTAAACAATGTGTAGGGATGTCAACAATAATAGAAATAGTGTTCCAAACAAAGTTCTGAGCTTCTTCCAGCTCCTGGCGTACTTGTCAGCTCCCCTTCTCCATGTTCAAAATTAAGTTCACAATAGTCTTAGGATGCCCTTCCCCAAATTCAATACAGTTCCACTTGTACCTGTTCTCACTATTTCAACATTTAAAAGCAGCTCCAGCCCTTGTTTATACTCCTTCTGGTTTCTTAACAGTTATCCGATTGCTTTATTCTGTTTCACTTCAGCAACGTCTTTGAATTTCACAGTTGGGGTTCCCTGGTCTAGGTGCAGTTGTCAGACCACCTGGTCCATCCATTACAGGTTGCGCAGCCAGGAACCTTAGCCTCTCTAGCCCACACAGGTACTTCTGTGTTTGTACCTGTGTGATGGTTCACACTCACTTGGCTTCACTTTGTCAGCCTCATGGCTTTGACACAATGGCCCTCATTACAACCTTGGCGGAGGACCATGGTGCTACTAGCACCATGGTCCATGCCGCTAAGGTTACGATTCCGCCATGGTGGATGGCGGAATTACCGCCCCATTCCAAGGTGAGTGGGGCGGTAATTCCCTATTCACCATTTTCCCTTTCCCATTCCCATTTTTGCCCCCATAGGGCATAATGGGAATGGGGAAGGCGCAAATTACGGCACCGTAAATTACGGTGCCGTAATTAGCTCCAAAGTCCCTTTGCGGGTTGGATTTTTAACGCCTGCTAAAAGAAATACAAATAATTACTGTAGCATAGATAGCAAGGGATTAATGGTCACATGTCGAGATAGTGTAGTTGCAGTTGACTAGAGCAATAGTAGTAAATAAATTGAGCAGAGAAGCCTGACGGGCATTAGGTAGCAAATACGGTCTTAGTCTAAGCTAAGGAGTTGAGTTGATTGCAGCAAGTTAGGAGTCATTGGAGCATATACAGGTTAGGCCTTTCCGTCTAAATCTCGAATGCGGTTGGTCTGTTCTGAGCTCTAGCGCCTGAATGAGGAGGCATATTTTATTTACTAAGGCCGAGTCCTCCAGAAAGTTTCCCGAAAGGGGAATGACGATCTGGGCGTCATCTGCGTAATTAGTGTAGGTGATGCCCAGTCTGCCCAACTTGTCAAACAAGGGCTTAGTAAAAATGTTATACATGGTAGGAGAAATGCATCATCTCTGTGGTACGCCACAGGAAACTTGTATGGGGTCAGCGGCTGCTGAAGAGGAGAAGACTCTCATTGTACGGTTGGCTAGGAAGGACTGAACCCATGTTATGGCATCACTTGAGAAATAGGCAGCTGACCTAAGGTGGTTGCATAAGACTGCGTGGTCCACCAAGTCAAAGGCTGCGGATAGGTCAAGGAGGAGTAGCATAGCTGATTTCCCTTTGTTCTTCAACTCATCAATTTGGGTCTTGAGGTCTATTAGGGCTGTTTCCGTGCCGTGGAGTGGGCGGAAACCAGACTGGCGTGATCCTAATAGGTGGTTGATTTCTAAATAGTGCTGTATTTGTAGGCATGCTACTCTGTCGATAATTTTGAGTAAGAAGGGGACTGTGGTGATGGGTTTATAGTTGGTGGGATGGCGGGATCTAATGTTTGTTTTTTGAGCAGTGGGAGCACCCAGGATTCTTTGAGATTGTTGGGCACTGAGTTTGTTTTAAATGAGGCATTGATGAGCTTTGAGATGAAAGGGGCTAGATCTCTAGCTGCATCCTTTATAATTTGGGCCGGGCAGTTGTCTCCTTTGCAATTAGGTTTTAACGAGGTATGATTTTTTTCTGTCTCATGGATAGAAATGTTCTTGAATCTGAAAGGTAAGGTGGTACTGTCCAGTGTGACAGGTGGGGGTTGCTGCTCAGGTAGGAGCAGTGAAGCTTTCTTTTTAGTTTTTTTGAGTTGGAGGCAAGAGATTTTATTAGCTAGGGCATTTTGAATGTCCGTACATCACGACTTTTCCTTGGGCGTTTTATCGGCCTGAGGTATCAGTGATTCAATTTCCCGAAGGATGGAGAGTAGTTCCTTGGTGTCTGACTTCGCCTTAGATTTTCTGTCGTTGAAAATATTCTTTCTAGTATTGATTATTTAATTCTTGTACAGTTTGGAAAGGTTTGTTAGCTTTGCTTTATTCTCGTCAGTGGGAGAGTGGTGCCAGGTTGATTGAAGCTTTCTTTTTTTCAGTCTTAATTCTTTAAGTTAGGGTGTGAAACAGGTGTTAAGGTGAGATTTCTGTTTGCCTTTGCGGATTTTGACAGGCGCAACAATGTCCATAGCCTTAGTTATGGTGCTCCAGGGATCTGGCATTGATACGTGACCCTGCTAGTGGTAAGGTACTTATAGGTTTGGTAATAGGTGGCTGTTTATTTGCAGGTGTCTTCATTTTTTGGGAGGTTTTCACCGTAGTGGTGAGATATGCCGAGGTCAGATTGTGGAGGGCTAGAGTCACGTTCTAGTTAAGTCTAGTGTCACTAACGCAGAAGTAGGCTGAGGCAAATTTTCAGGAGCAGACTAGAGTCCTTAAAACAAGCAAGGGCTAGAATCACTTGCAAGTATAGTCTAGTAACATTAGTACACAGGTAGGCTAACATCAGCTATCAGTAGAGGGCTAAGATCACATGCAGGCGTTGTTAAAAATCATTTGCTCCAGAATGAGATCATATTCAGGTATAGTCAAATAACATTTGTATAAAAATAGGCTAACATCAGCTTTCAGTAGAGGACTAGAGTAATTTGCATGAATAGTCAGACATCACTTGCACCAAGATAGGCTAACATAAATTTTCAGTAATAGTCAGAGATCACAGGTATAGTCTAATAACATTTGCATTCTGGAGGGGCTGGTGTCGGTATTGGGAATTAAGGCTAAAGCCACAAGGCAATATGAGTGTGTTCAGATAGTGCTATACAAATTAACACAATCACGTGGCATGTGGGAGTAGAGGGCGCAGGGAGGCAGATAGGCGAAGTTATACAGTGTATTAATTAACGTGGGACATACTTGCAATAATCAGATTGGTGTAGCTGCATATGTGAAGACACAGTAGGGTTGTGAGGGAGCGTTAGCTAGAGGCTAGTGCTAGAGACTAGTTGCTTAAAGATCCACAATCATCCGGATAAGCAGGTGGACAAGACAGAGTACCATTTGTCGTGCAGTGAATTCAGTATAAATCACATTGCTATGTTAGGCAGTTTAGAAGTAGCAATAAACAATGATATATATGGAGCAACAAGTTTGAGGCAGCAGGTTTGCTATAATAGGCTAGTTGGAATTTGCTGACAGTGGTGCAAAATAAATGAAGATGGCTCCACTCTTGTTCTAGCAGGCATTGAGCGTGATAAGGATAAGAGGTTGCAATCTAGATCAATTATACTAGGCAACCAGTATCATATTGTACGATACCTGGTTAGGGTTGCAGCAGGTGCGGTCAGGACAATCCGCATAAAAACAATACAAGTTAGGTCGGGCGGCAGCCAATGTGCGTTTCAATGAACATACGCGAGTTGGAAAGACAGTAAGGGGTGAGCTAAGTAGGTGTTATACTATTGGTGTGATTTCAATGGTAGTATCGAATAGATAGTGTGGAATAGATAGCGCTAGATACAGGTGTGGTGGCACTACAGTGGTGGTAATTAGCTCGTTATAGGGTCATTGGGGGGTCCTGTGTAGTCCTAAGAAGAGATTTGGGTGTGGGAAGTCATGGTGAGCGGGCAGCACATTGCGCGGTCATTAACAATTCAAATAGCAATGCATATGTGGCTGGAGCTGGCTGGGAACAGTTATACGTAATGAGCGGGCAATGTGTTGTGCGCATTGGTCTAAGGCAATTAGGTACAGTTACAACGGCATAGTGGCTAGAGCATGCTGGAAGCAATTAAACAATTACAGCGGTGCAGTTATGGCGAGCAGACTAATCGGAGAGTGAAATGTGCAACGAAGTTTGCTAAGGATGTTCAGGAAAGGGTGCTGTATTTCCATTTTTAATGCAAGGATCATTTTCAAAGCTCAACTAATGAAGAGCTTGCAAAGACCAAGGCAGTACCTTAATCGCAAAATCGTTAGCTGTACTCACCAAGCCCGCTTGTCAAAGGTTTGCATATCAGCAAAGATCTGACTTTTGCTCTTGGTCTTTTGCTGGAGTTTGTAACTTTAAAGACCCTAAATCTCATCAGCCATTCCACTCTCCCAGTGTTCAGTGCTGAAAACAGCAGACAGCATGCCACGTTTTTTTCTTCCACTCTGCCTCAGCTTCCACAGGAACTGCTTTGGCCTCGACTGACCAGACCTCCAAGTGATGGTCCGGAATGGTCCCTCAATACTCCAGTTGGTGTGTGCATTTCTCTGCATCTGGAAGCTTGACAGACCATAACATTGGATGAATGGATCCTCTCAGTGGCCTGCAAAGGATAACACCTTCCTCTCCCACCACACCCCCCTGTACTTCCATCACATCTGCTCTTGCTCGGAAGAGATTCTCATCTCTTCTTCTGGAGATTCATAAACATCTCCCTATCAAAACAATAAAGAAAGTTCCACTAGCTGTAAAAGGCACTGGTTTTTATTCCATCCTTTTCAGTGCTCAAACACAACTAGGCTGGCATGTTCACTATCCTAGACATGTCAGTGTTTAATCTCCACCTTCCCTAAGAGAGGATCAAGATGATTGCCCCTGCACAGGTGTTTTCTACTCTGCAGCAGAGAGATTGGCTTTGTGTAGTGGATCTAAAAGGTGCATACCTTCACATCCCGATATGACCCCAACATCGGAAATGTCCTGTGTCTTTGTTTCTCAATTGGGGATGATCATTTCCAGCAGCGAGTCTGAGATTTTTCTACCAAAATGATGTCAGCAATAATTGCTTTCCTCGGGAGTCCATGTCTGGATGATTGGCTCCTCAGATCCCATTGTCCACAGAGGGCAATTCTCCAGCTTGAATCCCTACTTCATCTTTACCTTGGCCTGTCTGTGAACTGGAAGAACCCTTTACGTCCTTCCATTAGGATAAAGTATTTCTTTGTACACATCCTCCTTTCCTGCCTAAAGTGGCAACAAATTTTCATATCAACCAAACTATTGCCTTGCAAGTATTCTTTCCTAATGCATTGTCTGATGCGGAAAGGGTTTTGGATAATCTGGGTGTGAGAAGGGAGCTTTAGTTCTACCTGGACAGGACAAAGGACTTTAGAATACACTCAAGCCTATTTTTTGCATTCGGGAACTCAGGGAGAGAAGTTCAAGCTTCTAAAGCTACCATCTCACGATGGATAATTTCCTGCATCGCAGAAGCTCATGCTATTCAGGGCTTACCTGCACCCAAAGGTCTCCATGCTCATCACACACGAGCGAAGGCAGCCACAGTGGCTTTTCTTTTCAAAAATATGTTCCGCGAGTCCATTGCTAAAGCAGACATTTGGGCTTTTTGCAAACACTACTGCCTCGATCTTAGTTCAAGTGCCGATGCCCACTTTGGTCAAGCTGTTTACAGAAATATTTTTAAATAGCGAGTGTATGTCCATCCACCCGGTAATAATTCTCCCATAAGTATGGGGGTAAGGGAACTGGACGTAGGAGTAAGGAAAAGTTACTCACCATTGGACGGCGGGTAGGCGTATGGATGAAAAGGGGACTTTAGAATAGGTGTATGTTAGTCACTATGGTGAGTAACTTTTTCTTTTCATATGGTTTGAGCATGCTTCCCTTTTAGACTGAAGAAGGTGGCTTGAAGGTGAAGGTATGGCTGCTATTCTACAAATGCTTCCTCTGTATTTATGTTTCCGGTTGTTATTATCACTTCCCTAAGGTGTTTTGCACATTACTGTCAACAAAGATGGTACATTAAATACCCAAGGGAGAGGAAAATTTCTAGATGGGGAGAAGACTGAGACTAGAAAGTGATCGGGATAAGATCACTCATGTGCCCAAGATTACAGTATGTGACTCCTACCAGAAATGGGCCACGGGAAGCATCATTTATTTATTTTATATATTCATTTTATTTATTTATTACATTTGTTGTACGCCCAGACCCTGAGGTATCACAGCATAGTTACAGACAAAAGCAAATATAATCTTGATGTTGATAAAAACATTAGGACAAACAATACAGATTTACCTTTCTACATTATATACAATTATGTACATTTATATACAGAGAGGGTGCAGTGTTGGTCTGTGATACAACGTATCTGGGATCAATTTAGAACTGGTTGAATAACCACATTTTGAGTAGTTTTTTAAATAGTGGGAAGGACTGTTCATTCTTAATGTTGATAAGTAAGGCATTCCAGGGCCTAGGAGCCAGTACTTTGAAACTACTGCCTTCTGCTTTTTCTCTTTTGTATCGTGGGATTTCGAGGTTTTCGCTGTTATTCGATCTGAGGAGTTTGGTGTGGGATTTCTTAGTGACTGTGTTGAGAAGGTATTTGGGAGCTTTGTTGGTGGTGATGCATTTATAGGCGATGCTGAGGGCTTTGAAGAGTATTCTGGCTTGATGGGAAGCCAGAGATTTTGTCACCTGATATTGGAGATATGATCAGATTTTTTTATGCCTAATGCAGCACGGAGGGCTTTATTCTGCATGAGTTGGAGTTTGGATAAGTTGGTGTTGGAAGTGCCTAGGAAGAGGATGTTCCAATACTCAAGCTTTGATAGTATGAGCGCTCTTGCTAGTGCAATGCAATTTTCTGGTGTCAGGAATTTGTAGAGGAGGCTAGGGTATTAAGTTGCTTATACATGGTGAGTGACGCGTCAAGGTAGAACCCTAATGTCTTTACTTGTTTAAGAACTGGGTTTGTGGTGCCATCAATGATGAGTATAAAGGCTGAAGGGATGCAATTTTGGAAGATGATCCTAATATGAGTAGCTCTGTTTTGTCATCATTGAGATACAGGCTGTTATTGGCCATCCAGTCATTGATTAGTGAGTAGAATTTATTAATAAGCAGGGAGTCTTTCTCATGGTACAGACTAGACTATTGCAACGCCCTACTATCCGGGACGTCATGCAAAAACCTTTCTAAACTACAACTAGCGCAAAACAATGCCCTCAGGGCAGCCACTGGGACCTCAAGGAAAGAACACATCTCAGAAATCAGGAGACTGGTCCACTGGCTCCCGGTTAAACAGAAAATCATTTTCAAAACCCTCTCCCTGGCGCACAAATGCCTCCATGATACTGCCCCTCCGTACCTTGTACAGAGGATTGTCAAACACACTGCCACAATACCTCTTAGGGAGGGGTACTCTAACCTTATCCTGGTGCCTAAAACCAAAAAGGTCCGTGCAGGAGCATCCAGCTTTCCCACGGTAGCAGTCACACAGTGGAATGCCCTTCCGCCTAATTTAAGAATTATTCAGTCCCATCTAGCTTTCCGCAAAGCACTCAAAACACAACTCTTCATCTAACTGAGAAACTGTTTTCTTATGTCTACTAAAATATGTGATGAATACTGTACCTGTAACTAAGAGACCTCTTGGTCACATGTAACCCTGCTTACTGAAAATTCTTTTAAAATTCCTGTAACAAGCGCCATGATGCCTCCGGGCTGTAGGTGCACTTTTCAAATGCAAATAAATAAATAAATGGTTACCTGTTAGTGGGATAAGGATCTGAGTGTCATCTGCGAAATTAGTATAGATGACACCCAAAGCATCCAGTGCTGCGAAAAGCAGCTTGGTGTAGGCGTTGTACAAAGTCTGGGAGAGGCAAGAACCTTGAGGGACGCCTATCGGGACTGGTATGGGATCTGCTGATTCTTTCCCAATGGAAACTCTTGTGGTCCTATTTGCGAGGAAAGATTTAATCCACTCTGTGGCATTGTTAGATAGGTTGAAGTTGTTATTTAGGGTGGCACAGATCGAAAGCTTGCGGAGAGGTCAAGGAGCATTAGCAGGCAAAGTTTGCCTGATTCTCTCGTGGCATCCATTTGTATCTTCAGGTTGAGTAGGGCTGTTTCCGTATTATGGTTGGGGCGGAACCCTGACTGTCGGTCCCCTAGTAATTGATAGTGTTCTAAGTGGTTTTGAATTTGGGAGTATGCTATTTTGTCAATGTTTTTCAGTAGAAATGGGAGGGTGGTTATGGGTCGGTAGTTGGTAGGGATTGAGGAGTCCAGACTCGGTTTTTTAAGGAGGGGTGTTACCCAGGCTTTTTTAATGCTAGCGGGAACTGTGTTTGAGCTGAAGGAAGCATTAACAAATTCAGTAATGACTAGTGATAGGGTGTGGGCGCACAGTTTGACTAGATGGGAAGGGAATTGGTCTTCTTTGCAGTTGGAAGCTTTGAGTTTCATTATGGTGTCTAGTACTTCTTTGTTGGTGACTGGGGTGAATTGAAAAGGGGTGCAGGTGGAAGTAGTGGGTGGGTTGGAGGCTATGTTGGGAAGCGTTTTTTCAGCAAGGAGGTTTTTTTGCTGTCTATTTTCTTTTGTAATAGTATAATTTTAGAGGCTAGTGCGTCTTGTATTGTGGTGCACCAGGTTTTGCTGGAATTATAGGGTGCTGCCACTTGTCATGGGTTCTCTAGCTCTCTGAGAATGGAGAACAGTTCTTTACTGTCAGAGATGGCATTGGTTATACGCGTGTTAAGGGCATTGGCTTTATGAGAGATTATGGCTGATTTGTATTTTTTATTGGCTGTTTTGAAGGCCTGTGGTGATTCACTAGTGTTAGTTTTCCTATGTAGGTGCTTGAGTGATCTTTTAGTACGTCTGAGGGAGACTAGTTCTTCGTCAAACCAGAAGCAGGATCGTTTGTTGGGTTTTTGAGTTTTGGTAGTGATAGGGGTTAGTGAGCCAATCGTACAGGTGAGACTTTGTTGATAACAGTCTGCTTAGTAGTCGGGATTGTTTGTGTAAGGGTGACGTTGGCTAGGGCCAAGTGTAGGATGGGTGAGAGGTTGTCTGCTGTGAGTTTTTGATTTTTTTATTTTTTTTATTTGCATTGGCTGAATTAAATCAACCTTTCAAATAAATACAAAATCACAAATCAATCATAAAACATAAAACAATTTTTAATACAATTCATTATTAACATTCAGTTAAATAAGAGAATGCAAATGATATAAAGAAAATAAAACGTTAATGAAACATTTAAACGCTATTAACTTCTTTTGAAGGAAAAGAAGAGGAAAGAAAGTGTTTTTTTAATTTTTTTTAAGGAAAGGAAAGATAAAAGGAAACTAAAGAAAGGGAAAATGAAGAAGAAGAAAAAAAACAAGAGCAAATGTTAAAATGGAGAACATATCAGCTTTTCAGTTCTTTTACTTTGAAAACACTTTGGACAAATTCTATTAAGCTCTCATCAAGCGGTCACCGGTCATAAATCAACACTATGCAACTCTGGCTTGCTCTGCTAAACAGACATATTATAAGATTTCCTTATATTTCAGTATCATTGACTCCTTCTTCCAAATGCAGACTGGTTAGATATTTGACGGTAGCTATTTGGATAGGCATATTGCCCGATCCCAATATTATCGACCAACATTCTTGTTGTGTTATGCTACCGAGTTGTTTGCAATGTCTGCCAAAGAAGATTTCTATTTTGGGCCGAAGCACATGACACTCAGGGATTATATGGAATAGAGTTTCACGCATGTCCCCCTCTGCACAAAACCGGCAAATATTTCTCCCCGGGGGCAAAAGTCTGCGTTTCGCTTTAATGTCATATGTGATCCATAAATTGAAACTTAGTCGGAGTACTCCTTTTCGGAATTTGACCGAGGGACAGCGTAATAAGTATTGTGGCAGAGTACTGACTTTTTTTGGCGGGAATCGGAGTACATCTCCATCATGATACATGAGACATGAGACATAGTTCTCTAGTTTTTATCCAATCTAGTTGATAGATTTTTTATTTTGCTTTGTCCGGGTTGCCTAGCAATAGCTCTAATGATATCTCTGCCTCAGCCATAATTTGATATACCTTTTTCAAGCCAGCTTATTACAAATGGATGTTTTACCAAGAACATATACTGAGTAATCACCTTTAGTAAGACATCTAGTTCCTTTGACAATAGAAATTTTTCGAAAAGAGAGCACACTCGCCAATTATAGTGCGCCTGGAGCGAAACCAGCCCAAGCTCGTACCTGATCCAAGCTGTCGGAGTACATTGTGGGAGATGTAATGATGCTCACCAAATTTTGGCTTCTCATTTTATAAATGGGAAAGATGTATCACTAGGCATGGTTTCTGAACCATACATTAAAGATGGTATAGTTTTCCTATTCCAATAATGCCAGGCTGGCTTCATTGAAAATTTGCCATACCTGTGCATAATAATGCGAGCTTGGGAGATGGCTGTGGCTAGTTTGGTCTCCATGCGCTCCACCTGGCCCTGTGCATTCCTTTTTCCTTCAAAATACATTCCTAGGTAATTATAATGTTGGACCACCATAACTGGTAAGCTGTTAAAATTCCAGACATGTGCAAGAGGACCATTGTGCTTGGGTGAATATTGCACAATTTGCCTCTTTTTGATGTTAATTTTTAATTCATTTAACTGGGTATAAGACCGAAATGCATCAAGAAGTCGCTGAAGCCCAATCTGTGTTTTAGATACTAACACATGATCGTCCGCATACATTAATGATTGTATCTGGTGGCTATTAAATTTGGGTGAATCGGATATAACTTTTGGACAAAGGCACACTGACTTCATGTGTATAATAATTAAAGATGGGAGAGGCCAACGAACAGCCCTGTTTCAGACCTCGATACATATTGATTTCTGTAAACCATCAATGGAGATACGCACCTGAATGGATGTATTGGAGTGTAGGGAATGAATGATATCATACAAAGATCTTGGACAGTGGTCTCTGTTCAATTTCGACATAAATAGGAAACGACTGACTGAATCAAATGCAGCGTTGAGATCTGTGAACGCAAAAAAGACTTGTTGTTTTTGTGCATGACATTGGGCTTTAATGGCATTTAGAGCTAATAAGTTGATATTTTTGCCCATTCCAGCCACAAAGCCAGTTTGATTGGGATCTCGGAGTTCACAATTTCTCGTCCAAGCATTGAAGTCATGCTGTGGAATCAGAAAGTACAATATTAAGGCTTTTACACTGTGCACAAAGAAATACACCGACACGGGCTTCCCAGAATCTTTATTGCAATTCTGTAAGGTTTACAAAACAAAGTACACAAATAGCTATTTGGCCGTCAGTACATCAGAGACCACCAGCAGGGTCCAATGTGAGCAGTGAACAGGATTTGCTAGCTGGACATCAGCGTATTTATACAGTTTCGTTACGATGTTCAGCCTCTTACAAGTTAATCATGTACTGGGCTAGGGTCGCGCCAGGTTCGTTTCCTAATTTACATATCTTGTGCATGCTGTTTACTTCTTAATACATTTGCGAACAAACACTATTATTCTCTAGGTTTAACTTTACACTCTTTACACATTGCTTTAATACAGGTCAAACAGATGTTTCACATGTCGTGTTTAGATAGCGTTATTGTTCTTGTAGGTTAACATCGCCGATTCAAGTAATCCCCTGATCCCGAGGTCAACAAAGGACAAGGTCTACATGACCCTAACATGTAGCCTGAAGGCAGGTTGGACATTAACTCTCCTACAGAGGTTGAAGAGGTTAAAGCAAGAACAAGAGAACACAAGACGGCCATTTTAGGCCACAGGGTGACTTTGTATGATAAACTAAAATGGCGGCTTTAACCTGAAATGGAGGCTTGATTCACTTAAGGTCACAACCTTGCAATATGGATTTCCTCGCAAAGCGACTGGGCATAGGCCAACATATACAATGAGGACGAAACAATATTATATCAGTTCTAACAATGCAACATCATTTTTGGTGAAAATTTTGCTTGCAGCGTCCAGCAACGCGATTGGGCGGTAGTTTGATGGGACGCACTGGTCACCCTGTTTAAAAATGGGGATTATGATAGAGGTTCTCCAGGATGGTGGACTGAGTCTTGTGTTCAATATATCTCTGAAAAGGGATTTTAAAATAAGCGCCCATTCATGAGAATTCATTTTAAACATGTAATTAGATAGCCCGTCCCGTCCCTCCGCTCTTGAAGTACTATTCTTCAAGATCAGAGCATAGATTGTATCGTATGAAGACTCGAGCTGCCAGGCTGATGTAGATATTGGTTCAGAATGATGATTTGCATAGTTTGAATCGGCATATAAAGCAGAAAAGTGTGCAATCCACTCATGTTCATGTACGCCATTAATTTGAGCATCTCTTGTGTAAATTAAATGTATGGTTATTTAAGAGATGCCACATTCCCGCAGAATTTTTATTGCACATTGCTTGTGTCATCGCTTCACTATCTTGCTGAAACAGCAGTGCTTTACGCCCTCGTAGCCAGTTTTTATATTTACATTTGGTGGTTTTTAGATCTTGCCACTGGGTCAAAGAGGTAGAGCCCAAAAGCAGTCTTTTGGTTTTCCAAAATTCAGCCTTGATTCAATGTGTTTCACAATCAAACACATGGGCGTGGCAAATTCTACTGTGGTGTTGAATCATGTATGTATTGGCAAATTGATGTAATAGATCGGAATACTGTTTTGGAAACATAGATTCAAAATTATCATCTATAACGTTCCTGAACATGTCTAATGTACTTGCATTCCAGATTACTCTAGATCTTGCTGAATTTACAGTCAGTTTAGGATTATTATATTCTTTTGTGTTTGTTTGTGTAAAATTCCAATCGAGCTGAAGAATCAGGAGACAATGGTCACTATTTATATTTTATTGTCAGTTTTGTAACATGTTGGAAAATTTTATGATCACCATAGATATAGTTTATGATACTGGAGCTCAGTCCTCGATGCCATGTGTAATGGGGCAGCAAATCACCCATGACTGTACTATTGACCATGATGAAATTGCGTTCGCTCATAAAAGTTATCAATTTTCGCACCATTTGGTTTTGCCGTTTGTGATTCCAACAGTCTAGGATTAAGTCTCCTACAATAACCGTATGGGGAATGGTGGAGTCTAATAAGATGTTATGGAAGATGTTTATTAGTACGGTGTAGAATGCCTCATCTGACATTGACAGATGCCCAAGGCGAGATCGTAAAACCTGACTCAATATGTACCACTACAAGTAAACCAGAGGACAGTCTTCCTCCACTCGGGACAGCCTGGATCAGTGCAAGCTCATAATTGTCCCATATTGGAGTACTGATTAACCATGTTTCCTGAAGAGCTATGATATGGTATAGCTCGAGCGTGTCTTTAAATGAGGAATATAAATGGGCATTACCTCTAGTGTTCCAACTTACAATTTTTAAGTTTGAAAAGGAGGAACAAATTGGTGGCTACTAGTGCGAATTCAAAGGTCTTGTTGAGTCACGCCACTCTCTATTAGAGCCCAGAAAAATATTTGATTTTGTTTTGAAAGTCTGGACTCTTGATGAAATACTCTCCGGGTCCTCAGCTAGTAGGAAGCCCATGTCAAATAGTTGCATTTTGCAACGCCATATGGATTGGCAGACCACCCCCGAAGGGATCCATACTCTCACAACCGACAATAAAGAATCTGAGAGAAATTCAATTTGGTCTATATCCAAAGTCGAGATATTCTCCAATTCCTCAATTTCCCCAAAAATATGTAAAACACTTTGCCGGTTCAGATCATATACCGGGTAATAACCCTCTCTACATTTTAAAATAAATGTGTAGAAGTTTGGTCGATGTGGGTGTATGTGTCTGGGAGTGGACGGCAACTCTGCCTTACGAGAAGTCCAACTGGGTTGAGCCGTCTTATCACAAATCTTTGGGAGGTGCCTTTCTTCGTGCCGAGATGGTCCATTAGATCTCATGGATATATCTGTTTGCTGACATGAGCGTGTTTCTACGGTACCGCGAGATATTGCCGCCGAAGCAGTTTGCAGTACTGCGGAATTGGTGAACACTTTTGCTAGTTGCTATATATTCATCCACTCTCTATTTTATTTCCTCCATGGCAACGTGTGTCATGCCTGAATCCATTAGGGGGCTATTTTTGGGTAATGGGCCAAAGGACACAGTTTTTGGTTGTAACACAGACTCGCTCAAGGGTGGCTGATGCTTCAACGGTTCCTGAATGGAATGGCCAACATGACCCTGTGAGATTGAAACCATGGCCGCCTTTGCAACATTGGAATCTACACCAGATTTAACATTCTTGTGTGCGTGTTCAGCCATCAGAACTGTGTCCCTTGGATGTTGAAGCGCCTGTACTAACTGTGAAAGTGGGGAAAACAAGCTATTCGAACTTTGAGTTTGACCCAAGGTACTGGCTGGAGCCGCACACTGATTGTTTTGTTAGCTGACACCTTGTTTGTGGGTTCTGATAGACTCTGTGGTTGGGCCAATTCATTTTATTGTTGTCTGTTTGGTTGAGGTTTTCCCAAGTGCTTTGAAAAAAAGCGTTGAGTGTTGTCTTGACTGTTTCAATCCAGGCATGTTTTTTTTTATGAGTGCTAGTGATTTCTTTTTTGTACATTTCAGGTTCCTGACTTTTAGCTGCTGCACATGTCCTAGAACTGAACATGGTGATTTGTCAGCTCTTATTGTTCGAAGAAATTGGGATAGCATCAGCACCATTGTGAGGCGGGCGATTCACCCTAGTTACCGTGACAGATTGAGCAGGGGGAAGATGCTCCAAGTTGCAAATAATGCCAGGAATTGGTGGTAATGGACATGGTAGCATGGCCAAAGTGGCTGCAGCTACTGGAATCTCCAGAATGGAATCCCTTGCCTTTTTCTCATCTGTGTACACAACAGATTCATTCAGTTCTACAGATATGGACCGATTGAGACTCCTGTTATCCTTTTTGGTCAAATTTTGAGAGGATAACCATTTCATTAGTTCCTCAAATTGGGTGGTTTGATTAGCCAATTTGGAATCTAATGATTCAAATAATTTACCTAAGCTATAAACAGCTGTGTTTATGGCTGTGAGAGCTGGTTGAATCATAAGGATATGTTGTATGGTGTTATCTGTCGTAATAGGTTTACTTGGTCGAGGAGTAGGAAGGGCAAAAGATTGCAGCATAGGGTTAGGGTGCATTGTTGGGGGATGGCTGCACACAGCAGACACTGAAGACACGCTAGAAATTGATTGCAAGCTAGGCGGGATGTCAACCCCCGCGAAGAGATGGGCTTGCATGTATAGAAATAACAGGCTGATCTGGATACAGATGTGGAAAATCAATAGGGGATATGAGCAGGTCTAGCTTTGGCAAAGCGGGTCTGTTTTTCAATGAGGCCAACATCGTGACATCCGAAACAGGCTGAGAATTTGCTCGCCCTAATGGCGTACAATTGGACACATATACTTTCCCTTTAGTTAATGGGGAAGGCATGCTCACACTCGGAGAGACGGGGAGTGGAGACGAAGAGGTCAAAATCGCTCTGTTTGATTGTGCATTGAATGGGAATCTCGTTTGCGAACAAGCAGTTGGCGTACATGTTGATGCAGAAAAAAAGGTTTGGAGGTTTTTAGCAGAACAAGGAATCTCTGTGGTTGTAGAGACAGGAGTAAAAGATATTGGCAATGTTAAAGGAGCAAGTGGCGGCATATTTGTGGTAAGTTTATACGTAGAAAATGCCATCTTTTAAACCACAATTGCAGAAAAACAATTATGGTAATAAGCAGCGTCACACGAACCAAAACAATGCAATCAATTCCACACTCACCCGCTTTCAATACTTTTCGCCACAGAGATTTCAATAAAGATGGTGATATGACCCAGAAATGACAACTAACAAGGCCTAATCTGGGCAACCCAAACACAGGCAAAAATCAATTACAGCCAAGCCTCCGTGCCTTCGCGGCTCAGCGGCCAAGCGTACTTACAACAAGTACTTGCTAAAAAGTGCGCGCGGGTGAGCGAGCGAACTCGTTTTTAATGGAAAGCAGCAATTGGTTGTGAAAGGAGGCGGGACCTGCACAAACAGAAACAATTTTGGCAGTTAGACCAAAATAGTCCAAGTACGTTGTCAAAGCCAAGAGCCAGCAGTCAGTTGCTTAATTATGTCCACAATCCAATATGGTCCAATCCTTGTGTCAGGGAGAACGGCAGAAAGCACAAAGACTCAACACTCGAGCAGGAGCAGCACGTCCAAGCGGCCAAGCGTACTTGCAACAAGTACTTGCTAAGGAATTTCTAGATTCAAAGGTGTCAGGTGCCTTGGGGCTGGTGAGGTCTGTACTTTTATATTCCAGGGTGAAAGTGATGATAAAGTGGTTTGACCATTCTATGGGGAGGATGGAATCTAAAGTAAGTTGAGGGATAGGATCCAGTCTGACCTTATGTAGTACATCCATACCAGTGGGAGTAAACTGGGTTGGAAAACGATGTGCTTTGTATGAAGCCAGCGTGGGTTCACAATGTATTAGGGGGTCCTCTCTTAGGGGGTCTCTGATGACAAGGGGGGTCATTACGAGTTAGGGGGTAACCATGCTGCTATAAGTGGCATGGCTACCCCCTTACCGGGTACCGGGTCCAAGTTTCTTGAATGAGGAATTACCGGGCCATTCCAACCTTGGAGGGCCCGGTAATTCCTCATTCAAGGAACCCATCCCCATTCCCATTCGAGCACCCATATGGCTCAATGGGAATGGGGAGGGTGCTAACAACGGGCCCGTTGTTAGCAACCTGGCCTGCTCGCCGGACCCGCTAAGGCCGCCTGGTTTTTTCAGGCGGCCTTAGCGGGTGCCGCGAGCAGAACTCGTAATAAGGTGGTAAGGGGTTGACGGCTCCGGCACTTTTACCGGCACGTTAACCCCTTACCACCTACCTCAGAATGACTCCCAAGGTGTTAAATGTGGGCGAGGAAATGTCAATATCTGAATATTGTTCCCACTCACCTGTCTGCTTTCCTAACTGAATCTGCTTCTTAGGCTCCACATATGTGCTCCTGAGGAGCAGTGAGCTTCAGAGATGTCTTCTTTTCCTTATGTAGCTTCTGCATTTATTGCTTAGCACCCGTTTCCCCATACCCAGAGTAGCAAGAGGTTGGAATCTATTCTATGGACTGCTCCTGTGGCGCATTGCTTAGTGAGTATGTGTATGTATGTTGGGGATTCATTATACGTCCAATTAGCTGGGAAGCAGTGGCATGGGGTTGCAAGTAAGGGTGGCGAGTAGCAGAGGAGCTGAGGTCAAGAAGGGGGAGAATTGGGTTGGAGTGGAGCAATCTGCGATCGAGCGTGGTGTACCATTGTATGTCTAATTAAAGAATGCCTCCTCCCATCTAGGCTGTCACCAGTTTTTGGAACCAGGTGGTAGTGAGCAGAGAACAATGGAGAGCAACACAATGGTCTGCATTGTCCCAAATCCCTGTCCCAGTACAGGGGTCATGTGACTTTTATGAACACAATGAAGTACAAACCTGTTGCTGCACGAATGCATGCAAGAAAGCTAGACTGCCCATCAGCGCCCACGCAGGACACCTTCTAAAC
Source organism: Ambystoma mexicanum (assembly GCF_040938575.1). Lineage (NCBI taxonomy): Eukaryota > Metazoa > Chordata > Amphibia > Caudata > Ambystomatidae > Ambystoma > Ambystoma mexicanum. Next base: position 204,752,191 of record NC_090926.1, on the reverse strand, counting down.
GTAGAAGGACAGAACAATCAGGAGGCCTAGGTTTAAAACCGAGTCCCCAATTCTAGATACCTTTCCATTCTCTACCCACTTGTATGATGTATTTGGTACGCCTGCTACACAAGTGCAATATACACTTGGCCACTGAAGAGGTGAGGAGGCAACAGCATTGTGGTCCTAATTATAGCACAAAGTATCAAATGAACCCATTCCCCAACTCTGCCACCTTTAACCTGCTGCCTGCCGTCATCTTCCCTTATGGCTGCTGTAATGCTTCTGCTCACCTGCCTCTCTTCTAGGACATCCTCAACACTGTCCCCCAAGCGTGTTTCTATACAAATGTTTAAATATTCACTTTTCCTTACTACCTTCGTGATTAACCTTTGCGACTGAAACAATATTAGTATTGTGTTACATGCAGGAGGTCTGAATTACAGGCTCTCCAACTACATGTCTCAAAACACCTGCATAAAATCGCATTTGGATGTTGTCAGAATTGTTTAGGACTTAAGAACACATTGTGGGTCATAGCAAGGTTTTGCTAATAGAATTTGCGCAGACGGGGCGGGGGGGGGGGGTTCAAAGCAATCTGCATCCTGTCTACACAGGTTCAGTTATTACTGTGCTGCTGTTCCGAAGGCTTGTTATAGAGCTGGTCTGATCTCTAGTTGCCACATCAGATACTCCTCACTTTAAACCTGAAGCTTTGCTCTTTTAATGCCTCAAAGGGTATATTAAGAATTTGAGTGATGGATGACTGTGACGAAACTAGCAGTATTGTCACTTATGGCAAGGGAAAGGCAGATGCTGCCTGACTCTGACCCTGGAAGTGGCGATCTGCAGGACGAACATGTGAGGGGGGGGTGCACACTCCAGGGAGGAAGAGTGAAGAAACTGGATCAGAACAATCTTTACTTGGATCCCTTGTTGCACCGCATGAGGGAGAACAAACCTTGGGGACGAAGTGAAATCACTAGGTCAGTCCACACCCCTAAATGTATTCCTTGGTGATACCCATGGGCCTTTACCCCTTTCTTGCATGGCATATCGTAGAGTGGGTAAAGAATCGCCATCTTTTTCAGACCACCAGTCTTGCGTATATCCTCCCCCTTAATGATTCTGAAATGAGGAAAAGGGATGGAGTAATAAGGAACACCAGTAGCGGTCAGCCGACGCCGCCTTCTAGTCGTTGGAGGATGTTAACAAGTGCCAGGAAATTCAAATATGGCACACCTGAACAGAAAATGAGACTTGCATCACTGAACGCTGTTTGGTATACGGGAGGAGTGGAAGCTCTAGACTGGAGTGAGGAGGCTGTCGAGAGTGACATGCAGGAAAGTCAGGCAGAGAAGAGTTTGCTGCACCAGTGCCATGGACAGCAGGAGCTGCCGAACAAAGGAGCAGGCAAAACGAGAACCAAGGAGCGGACGAGACGCGCGCCCAGTCAGCCAGCAAGCAGTAAAGGAAACCATGAGATGAGGGATGCTGAAGCTGACAATGAAGACCGGTAAACCGAGAGAAAGATATTGGGAAACCGGGGCGCTTCAGGACGAATGCTGCATACCGTTAACGGGGCAAGTGAGCCCAGATAAGGGAGCCGGGACATTTCATACAGAGATTGAGACTGTTTGAAAAGGGTCAGTGACCCAATATATGAAGAATATAATTTCCTGGATACAAAAGAGAGTGAATTCTGAACTGAAGAAGCCCTGGCAGGGAGAGTAAACCAGGCAAGCAACAAATCTGGGACTCGCACCCATGTGAGGAGACAAAAAGCCCTGACCGGAGAGTGAACAGACACGCTGCGAGTCTGGGACCCGCACCCTAATAACGAAATTATAAGGCTCGGGCAGGAGAGTAAACCAGGGACAGGAGGAAAAGGGTAACTTTCCCTAAATGTGAAATCATGGAAAATGCTGAAAAGGCTCGGATACAGAAAGCCCCCTCATTCACTTGTGGAATAGTCACGTTCTGAAAGGGAAGAACTATACCTCTTTGCAAAAGAACATTTGCGGTCCAGAAAGCCAGAAACTGAATATTTATTTCATTTTTATTTATTTTATATTCATAGCAGCACACAAAACCCTCAGGCATCTAGGCGCTAGTCACAGAAAGTGTGAAGTGACATTCATAGATAGGGCTACAACTTGCAGGTGGATCTTGAAAAGCATAATCATGCAAAGCCACGCCTAATGTTACCGGGGGCTACTTCAGGTGTACAACAGGTGTAGTAGGTGGGTTACAGATATAATGCCGTAAAGGTGCAGCTAGAGGCCGAAACAGTCAAATTTGTGTGGGTTACAGATAAGTGTTAGTAGATAACATTGCAATTTAGACACAAGGCTGAGATCAAACACAAGAAGTCGCATTCTGTGGCAGGGCTATTAGAATGAATTGCAATTTCAGTAAGCGGGTGTGAACAAAAGCAACATGTCCCAATAAGTTTACAGCAAATGTCTGAGGGTCAAAGTCCTTGAGTAGCAGGCAAATAGAGCAAAAATATGGAGATAAGGTTTACACAGCAGGAGAGATGAGTGAGTAATAGGTCATGCCATGCCATGCTTGCTAGGACAAGATTATGTTAGGTATTAAGGTGTGCACAAAGCAGGCTAGAGAAGTGAGAGGTGATCACAAGAAGCATTGGGGTGGTTGCGATGGTAAAAGCAGCAGAAGCCAGCATACTATACGGTGAGCAGGGTCCAAAAGAATGCTTAGTAGGCGTGAGAGGAGGCACCAATATGAAAAACAGTAAGCATAGGTGAATATGGTGTTGGACTAATGCAGGGACTGCATATACGTTCCTCGGTAATGGTGTCACACTTTGCGTAAGGCTGCGGCAGGAGTACTGGGGCCCCATCGGTGTGCGAGGTAGTTAGGTCAGGTATTGAAGGAGCTGCAGGTCGTATAATAGCCAGAGCGTCGCTTGGTAATGTGGTAGAACAAGTAATGGGAGGACCAAGGGAGGGAGATCGGCATGGGTATTGAAAGCAAATATACTGGGTGCCTAACTTTACTGGATGCTTTGTAAACAGTCAGAGGCTGAACGGAGAAGCGGTGCGCCAGACAGGACATTACGCATATATGCGGGAACTGTAATCCTTGATGTGGAGGAACGTACAAGCAGCATGATATCACAGTGGACAACGTTAACGGCCGGACTGGGCAAGACAGGATGCGCATGTATCTGGCCTTTAAAATTCGGCCTTTAAAGGGGGCCAGCATCGCCTGCTGGCACCCTGAGGCAGAGTGCATTTGTTGCAGTGTGATCCAATCGGCTCCCGGCAGAGGCGGGCAGAAAGGCAGGCCCTCTGCTGCTGTTGTGGAGAGTTGATTCTCGGCGGCAATTTTCAAGTGGTCCTCATCCACGTCCAGCAGCGCCTTCCTTCCTTGTTGAGTCAAACATAGGCATGCAGGGTGCTGGGGGGCAGATGTAAACGACAAGCAGGCACTCCTGTTCAAAGATGTTAATTTCAGAGGGCCAGACAGGATGGGTCCAAAAGAACTGTGATTGAATGAAACTCAAGGGAAGAATAGTCCCCCTTGAGATTGTGGAACTTTATTAGTTTTCTTTTCAAAGGGATTGTGAAAAGTCAGATTAAACATAGGGGAAGGGAATGCCCCTTTTTCTGGTGGAACTGTATTGGTTTTATTTTCTTCATTTTTGAACTTTGCGTTTGGAACTTTGGAAGGAAGCTGCAGGAGTACATTTTACAGACATCCCTATCTTCACGTTATATGGAGTTTAGTGTATGATGGTCAGCTTAGGATTTTCGACAGAGGACTTTTTTTGATTTGGACATCCTGACACAGACATTCCTTAGTTTTGTTGAGGCAGGGAAACCCCTCTTTGAGTTAGGGATACATTTCCTGAAACTCTTCTTTTGTTTTGATATCCCAAAAACTGTTACTGTGACCGAGTCTTACCCTTGATCCCTTAAAGTACCCATCTCGTGTGCATCAAGACATATCTGAAGTCCTGCTATCACCTCCTTGTGCATCATTTAGTCTGTCAAACCAATTTAGCCAAACCAGTTAGAGCGAGCAGAATTTATGAATCTGGGCTTTGTGATTAATCGAGGGAATTTGTCCCTTCTCCACAACGTGGAGCCTCCTCCTTTTGAGGCTAGGCAGGAGAGCCCTCTCTGCAAGATCCTCCCTAGGGGTCTGAGCAAGTGGGACCTCACTGAGAAAGACTTCCCCCTTAGGGGACAAGGACTCCTGTTCCTCTAAGGAACTCCCCAAGACCTCTCCCATGATGGCAAGAATGGGACTGCCTGAGATGCTTTACAGCAATAAAAACCAAGACTGGGTTGAAGACAACGTTAACATGCACCATAAGTATCCAAGAAAAGAGGCTGTCTCTTTAAGGACAAATCTTGACTTCACTGAGACAAGGACATTTGAGGAGGACACGCTGAGATTGAAGAGAGAGAGAATCATATGCCAGCAGGGGATGCCTGGTAAGGGTGTAGAACGAGGAGACTTGACACACATGTGGCATGATTGTTGGCATAGACTTTTATTTTGTTTAAAAAATAAAGAATAAACCCATCTCTCCCTAACTCTGAGGTTTCCCCTCGCTCAAATAAGGAACTAAGGACTCTGTCAGAATGTCCAAGTAAATGAAAGTCTTGTGTCAAAATGCCTACTTCTATTATCCTTTACACTATTAAGTAAACTAACTAGATACTGGGTCTTCTTGGCCCAGAGGAATGGCTCCCTTCTCCTGGACACATTGGATTATAGTTCCAATTGGCAGGTGGGAACTGTGCCTTAGAGAATGACTCCCTTCTCCAGGTCTCAGTTCCTTTCCAGGATATAACACAAAGTTCTCGGTTCAAACTCAAAAGTTCCAACTCAAACATCATTCCTTATTGCCCATAGTTTTCCCCACTATTGGGTCTTGGTTTCACGGTACAAAACACCAGGGTGTATGGCTTCTTTCCCTTGATCTCTTTCTGGCGTTTGTCTCACTTCACAGACATTGGGGGAACATCTTCCTTCCCCAGGCCATTTCAGGCTCTTTTGTCGCAGTTCAAGAAGGTTGGGGGAATGTCTCCCTTCCCCATGCCTTTCTCGCGCTTTATATGGCAGTTCAGCACACCAGGGGGAAATGTCTCCCTTCCCCTTGTCTTTCTCAGGCTTTCTGTTGTGAGCATCTCTAGTGGCTTGGCTAGGCAGATCTGGTACATTTCCCTGCCAGGTAATACAACAAAGAAGATGCACAGTTGAGGAGTTCCTCCTCGCTCACCTGCAGGTGCCCGGCTGGTCTCTTACACTCTGTTCGACTTCTTCTATAACCGGTTCACTGTCCTGCCAGGAATACTACTTTGCCCAGACGTTCTTATATATTAGTTATGGGTCCTGTTTGCAGTATGGTTGGTTGGCTCACGGTGCCTCCAAAGAGGGTCTGAGAACTGGGTCAGTCCTGCCTCAATCTTTAAGCCACTGGGGAGGCGGCAGGGCCGGTGCTATCACTAGGCAAAGTTAGGTGCTTGCCTATATGTTGGAAATGTTAGAGCGGCAACATTCTTTTTTAACACCTCCACACTACTGCCTTGCATGGTGATAGCACCGGCCCTGTTATTAGTTACTGTCTGCAGTCAGGCTGGCTGCAGCAGCAGACCAGGTGGCGCAGTGAAGGTTGGGACTTGGGGCCGCGTCATGGTCACAATGGGTGAATGGGCGTGGTGGCAGCACTGGCACCTGTCCAATGTGCATTGGCACGCCACCAAGCACCACAAGTGGGCCCTTGACCGATCCGATCGTCAACTCGATGGTATGAATGCTGCAGTGCAGTGCAACGACCACGACACACGAGCCAGGACACGTGAGGATCCCTGGACCGAGGTGCCGTGCCGACTACACTGCCAACCAAGTAAGTAGATGTACCAGTGCGCAAACCCACATTAAACGTGCTTACTTACTTGCAGAACACACATGCTGAAAAAATGCATTGAATGGCTATGTGGTGGCTCAAGAATGGGTGCCACATCAAGCCCCAAGCAGACTATTCAAATCAACAAAGCCAGAGTCAGTGCCTGCGAAATATCTCAGCAGGATTGGGCATAGGGGACTGGGGTGTGGCTGCTGAAGATGGCAGTGTGTCTGTGACGAGCAGCGCCGCCGCCAGCGAGACCAGGCCCAGTGCAGTCACCCGTCCCCGGGGCTCCATGGCTGGGGGCACAGAGGCTGAGAACGAGACTACTGTGGGGGGCAGTGGCCAGCATGGAACCTAAGGCTCCCCGTGCAGACTGCAGTCCTCACTCAGTGTGGCTCAGTGGCTCTACCACTTGCTTCCCAGGAGCGAGCGCTTTGGGGCCGCCTAAACCACAGTACTTCCATATGTGACACAAAAGGTAGCAGGCGCTCCTCTCCAGAGAGAACATGGCATGATAACCTGTTCTGAGGTGAGAGTTTGCAGCAACCGCTTTTTGCTCACTGTAACTTTCACAGATGGGAAATATCCATTTGCATGTCAGTCTTTGTCCTGCCCACATGGGCGGTCCAGCACCGAAATGCTATGGCAATTCCTCTCTGAACAAGAGTACCGACAGCAACCCCATACACGTGTTTCAGCCGTGTTGGGCCTCATCAGTGAGGTGAAGCTGTGCCTCTCTGAGTACAGTGAGCAGGGAGACCACTGTAACGCTCACCTGATTCCCACGGAGGCGCAGGTCTGGCTTCAAGTGCTGATGCTTCTTCAATGGTGAAGCGCAGGACTCTGAAGATGGACAGGAAGGGCCCTCTATTCTGGCTTCTCCGGCTCGCAGGAATATTCCCCTGTGCGTGAAAAGGGAGTATTACCTACTGACTGAGTTATGCTCAAGCGTCCCACTCTCTTCCAACCCTCCACGATACCCTTCCACGATTCCCCGTGAAGTCTCACCTTAGGGTCAGGAAGGATGAGCTCTCCATCCTGCTTCTGATGCAGGGGGGCGTTGAAACCCAGTTACTTCACTGGATTGAGGATTGATGGGAGTTCAGGTAAGCTTGACTATTCAGGTAAGGCTCTGTAAAAGTTCTGTTGCAAGTTCAAAAGTCCAAGCTTAATAATAATGTTCATTGTCTTTTTGCAGCAAGCGCTAATGCTTATGTCTTTTTTTCCCCTTAGGGGCCGGGGTTCGGAATGCCGGAGATATGGCACCGACCCGAAGTGAAACGTGCAGTTCCAGTTCCAGTAAATGGCAGGTTAGTTCTGGATGAGCGCTCGGGAACTGTCTTTGCATACGCTCATTCAATGTCTTTGGCCCTCATTACGACCCTGGCGGAAATCAACCGACCGGACCGCCATAGCGTAAATAGCGTTTCCGCCATTGCACGATGGAGCAAAGTGCGGCTCATTCCGACCCATCGGGCACGAGCACCACGCCATGGCGGAAGTGCAAAGTCCGCGATGGCGTAAATGACCCCAAAACGGCCCACACCGCCGCCGTACGGCGCCCTAGGTGCAATACCGCCACCCATCTTAGCGGACACCGCAGTGAGCGCCAACCGGAAAGTACGGTGACCGTAAATATACGGAAACGGAAGTAAAAGCATGGTCCCGGAACGGGAAACATCACGCCGTACACCTATAAAACCACAAATTCCACACAACCATTAAAAATACTACCCTGAGACACATCCCAACCCGTCATCCACCCTAGTGAAACCAAGAAAAATGGGAAAAGTAGCGAAGAAAGCGTGCGACCGCAAGCGGCAGGTCCACTTCTCCCGTGAGGAACTCACCGTGCTCACAGAGACCCTCCAGGAGAATGCTGCCGCCGTCTTCTCCACGCAAATGACCAGGACGGCACTTGCGAACAAGAAGGCCATATGGGCCCTGGTGGCACAGCGGGTAAGTGCGGTGGGGACCGCACCCCGCAACCCACAGCAATGCAGAAAGCGATGGGACGACCTGCGGATACGCGTCCGTAGCATACTTTCTGCCAACCGCAACATTGCCACAGCTACCGGGGGAGGATCGGAATCACCCATCAAGTTGACCCCCTGGGAAGAAATCTGTGCCTCCACCATTGGAATGGAGAGCATAGAGGGAGTCGGAGGGATGGAGAAAGGAGTGCAGACATCCGAAGAATCAGGTAGGTGTCCCAAATAAAACAATGCCAAAACCACAATGTCCAATCATGTGAAGTACCACGTGCCCACATAGTGCAACAGTAACACATGTCCAGGAGAACGTCCACATACATAGGCCTGATAGCACACTTTAAAACTCACATCAAATACATAAATAATTAAAAATCCTAAAAACACCCTCTACACGTGCAGCAGGCACACCCTAACTGCAGGCTGCCAAACAACTGCACCCTCACTCCACACACAAATGAAACCACCTCCAAGGCCCCGACCCAAATCACCCTCGGGTACCACCCCAATGCATGTGATACATTGCCATTCCAATTCCCACAGACCCATTAATAACGCTCGCCCTCCTTTACTCCACCACAGGGTCCGATCCAAACGACGAGCTCCAGGACACCCCTACCAGCACACCTGCAAAGAGGGCCAAGACCAACGGCCAAAGACCCTCCACCTCAGCTGCACGCATCAAGACACGGAAGCAGCACAAATCAAGTGGCAGCACAGAGGAGGGAACTCCAACAGGCACCCCAGCAGCCAGCATGCCCACAACAACACCACCACAGGTCCCCCCAATGGATGCCACAGTAGGCACTGCTTCTGGTGGCAGCAGCACCATAGGTGACACTGCATTAATGGCAGCATGCTCCGACACAGAAAACGGGGATGTCGAAGTTAGATCCATCCATGACCTGTCTCAATCCCCCTGTCTGTTCCATCCCGTACACCATGAGGATACCACGCAGGGGCACCCACAAGACGACGACTGGCCATCCCCCACAAGCCCTGTGGCAAGGCAACATGAGGTGATCAGCCACTCTGTGACACCACCGCAAATGGCCATGGCCCAGCAGAGGCAACAGTCCCTCGGCCAGGTAATCGTGCAACAGCAGCAACTGGCCACGCTCCTCAAGGACCATGCCGATGAATGTGGGGGCACTAAGGCAGACATAGAAACATCAACTGAGACACTTAGGGCAGAAATGGAGAGAAGTACAGAGACACTAAGGGCACAAATGGAGAGTAGCACCGAGAGCCTGAGAGTACAAATGGAGAGAAGCACCGAGAGCCTGAGGGGGGAACTGCATGCGACGTCCAAAGACGTATGTGCTGAACTTGCCGCAGTGCACCGTGTGCTCACTGAGCTCTCACAAACCCTTAGGGACATGCATGGACGTGAGCAGGCAGAGACATCATCCGTTGCAAGTTCCGTCCAGGGCAGCCCCCAACGTAGATCTGGGAGGAACCTGCGCTCCACAGGCAGGGGTGCCCCTGATACCCGCAGAGGGGGCTTGCAATAGCGACTGCCCACTGACAATGAGCATCTTTGGACACTGGTGTTCGGGGGGGAGGTAGGAGGGTGGAGGGGGTGTGTTGGGCTCACTTGGGTGGCGGGTCGATAGGGTGTTTAACATGATATCACATATGCCATAAACAATGCACGATCATCCAATGAGATGTGTGGACATTGATCTTTGTGTACGAGGCCATTATAGGCGTACAGTCCATATTGTGCATGTTCCAGACGCACACAGTGCCACGAGTCCCGTGTCCATGTATCAGCCACCAGGCGTGAGTGCTAGAAGCATGCATCTATGAGATGCTGACGAATGTCACGGCCCTCCTGTGCCTCGCAGACTCATTGAGGTGCTGCCACATCCCCACCCTCATCATGACCATCTTCAGGTGCTTGCAGTTCTGCGTCAGGGGGCATGGGCACATTTCTACGTACGCACATGTTGTGTAGCATGACACATGCCATCACCATCTTTGCAACCTTCACATGGCGGTACAGGAGTGCCCCGCCAGACCTGCTGAGGCAGCGGAAACGAGTCTTCAGTAGGCCGAATGCCTGTTCTATGACTACACGGGTACGTGAGTGGGCATGGTTGTAGTCCTCCTCATGCTGGTCCCGTGGGTTCCGGACTGGTGTGAGGAGCCATCTCTTCAGTGGATACCCGGCATCACCTGTATGTGGACAATAAACGAATTTTGAGGAATGCCATTGCTACGTACGCACCCCACCCCCCTTCCTGCCAGGTCATTGCCGCATCACATACCCCACATCATCATGCATGAAATGAGACTCACCGAGTAGCCAGGATCTGTTCCCTGCGTGTCGCTCCATGTAGCGTGGTATTGTAGAGTTCCTCAAGACCATAGAATCATGGGTTGATCCAGGGAATCGGGCACAACAATGTGTAATGATCCTGTTGGAGTCACACACCATTTGTACATTCAGAGAATGAAATTGTTTTCGGTTGCGGTACTGGGCCTCCATGGCATGTGGGACGACCAATTCCACATGGGTGCAGTCGATGGCACCAATGCAACCCGGTATGCCGGCAAGTGCATGGAATCCCACTTTTGTGTTGGTAATTTCCTGCTCCGAGCGTGGTAGAGAGATGTAGTCGTCTGCGTGCTGCAGGAGGGCATCGAGCACTTGCAATAGTGTCCGTGAGAACAGTGGCTGTGATATGCCATGCAACTGTCCGACTGTGTGCTGGTAGGTGCCTGTGGCCAGGAAGTGGAGTACAGACACCACCTTCAGTAGGGGTGGGATGGCGGTTGGGCTATCTATCATGCTGACAAGGTCAGCCTGTGTCATGTCCACAATGGCGGTTATGGTGTCCCGGTCCAAACGGTAGAGGGTGTGGATCTGCTCATCAGTGAGGTTGAACGGATGTGCTCGGAGGCGTGGGATTGCGGGCTGCCTGCGTGGTGGTAGTGGCTGTGCTGGCGGCCCTTGCTGGCCCTGCCTTGCCCTCCTCCTCCTCCTGCGTCTCCTCCGTGCGGCCGGTTGTAGTTGGTGTTCGTCTTCTTCTTGAAGTTGGAGTACTTGCAGTGCTATCAGGTCCCCCAGGGCCAACATAGCTAGTCCTGCCGGTAGCATTTCGGAGTGGGTGTGGTTGTGGGAGGAGACTGGGTGTGCAATTTATGTGTTTTCAGGCTGTATGGCCTCCACCTGTGGTGATTCATTCCACCTGTGCAAGCTGCTCTCCCCTTTGGGCGAGCACGTCCCGCACACAACGCTGCAATTCGACGAATGGCATCTTGCTATTACAATCATGTATTTGTACCCGATGGCAGTGTAACATTGGTTGATATGTTCATTCGGCTATGGTCCCATTGTTTCACATACTATCTTTGCAGTCGCGAACAGACTTGTGAAGGGTCAGTGGAACGTAGTACTCGAGTAACGGTGGACCCTCATGCAACACTGTACCGAGGTTCACCGACGGGCGGGGCGTCCCATTTGTGAGTGAAGGCAGTTGCCATTTTCACACACAGCCGCACTAGATGGATTAATTTGTGATTTCAAGCGGCCACAGATGCCTTTTCGACGTGATGTTGCAAATGAGGAATTCGAAGGGCGGCGCTTTCGGTTTTCAGCTAGCGGCGAGGAGATGCCCACAGGTCTGACTGCAAATATAACGTTCTATTGTTCAATGTCCTTGGGACAGGGGCCATGGCGAGGATGCAATGATTGATATGAATAGTTTGGGATGCGCAATAGCGAAGTGGGCGATGAGGCCGGACGTTCCCAAATACATGTTACTTCACAACACTGGAATTACGGGCTGGGGCACAGTGGATTTTGCAGGCTGCATAACGCACAGACTCAATGGAAATTTCACATGTTATGTGAGTATGGAAACAGGCGTTTTCATTACGGGATGAGGGAATGATGTATGGATGCATGGACAGATGATTTGATACAGAGTTTGCCATGTACAGGGCTTCTTGGAATCTATCCGCCTCCCCTGCGCTATGTTATGCAGGGCTGCCATAGTGGGACCATCGTCTATCTGGCCTTGTTGAGCCCTCCCTGTCTCGACGCGCCTTCAAACACTTGTGTCTATGCACGTTACCAATCCCATCTGATGGATTCTGTTTTAACAGACGCATGCACAGGTACACTCGTTTGTGATAGTGTTTTCACCTCGATATAGATAGTTATGATTCGCAAGTGGTTTTTGGGTGGTGATGATCCTTTGGAGTGGGCTAGCATGCATATGGCTGTGGATTTGGTGTGATCATTGAAGTGAGTAATTCAAATGTAGTTCTGATGGCCATACTATTCTTTTTCATTTCATTTGGTTGACCGGTATCTCCTCCCCTTTTGCCACTGCCATCTGTATGCCACTCCTGCAGATGGATTTTACTCCCGACACCTGCTGCTTCGTGTTAATCAGTGGAGCAGCATTACGATCTTATGGGACGATCGCCAATGGGCCACATGCCCTTACGCAGTACTAGTAGCTAGGAGCAACATTTCGGCCTTTCAGCTGGACTAGTGCCTCCCTATTGGGACGGCCCTGCGGTTCTAGGCGCTTCCATGTTGCCTTTTCGTACGAGAATGTAGCCCCTGTGTACCATGAAGGAACAGGGCGTCACACAAGAAGTAGCTGGTCATTTATTGCGGATGCAGCCCACAATGGTGAAATGTGTTTTGGAGTTCATGGCCTAATGGCTGTATGGGCTTGGTGAATTTGTTGTGCATTAAATTTCTATTCTGATATGAACCGTGTAGCGTTCTTCTTTGCAAGTGATGTGGCATATTCCTATTTGGGGAGCGATGTATTGTGAGGAGATCTGCATTGGGTTCCAGCTTCGGAGTATAGTTGCGTGGTACTGTGCTGGGCGTGTTTGCCTACGAAGCCCAGTGAGGTCAGGGATAAGGGCTGCCAATATGACTGTTTTGATGATGTCATGCTCAGGGGCGGGGGATTAGCTTTTGTGTAACAGATGCCGGTCAGCCAGTTGGATTGGTGGAATGATGTGATTATCGGAATATTGCTGGTCACAGGTGCCTGTGTTTGCGTGCGTTTCTTGGTGGGAGACTGAGGTCATGTCCATTTGTATAGCTTCTGTATTCGTGCCATCTGTGCCCTGCAGCTCCCATTGGCCCCTCTTGAGATTCATTTGTTCGTTGGCAGGCATGGATGACTAGTACATTTCACTGGTTGCATTGTGTGACTTCATTGCACCTACGGGGAGTTGTACAATGTGGCCAGGGAGCGGTGTACAGGCACTCAGTAGGGCCGTTTACGGTTGGTTCGCGATGCCGTACTTCTCACCATGGCGGAATGGTACTTTCCGCCGTGCTTGATGGCGTTAGGTGCATGTCCGCTAGGGTCAGAATTCGCGTACCGTTGCGCCATGGTGGTAATTACGGTTTGGCATGGCGCGCGCGCGCGTACTTGGTGCAGTTAGCGTTGGCGTTCACTACGGTGTCGCTAATGGCATCGTACTTTGCGGTGACGGGTCATGATCGCACCGAGCGCTATTCGATGGCGGTATTGCATTTCCGCCATCGTTTTTCGATTTCCGCCAGGGTCGTAATGAGGCCCTTTGTCTTTTTTCCCCATAGGGGCCGGGGTCCGGAAAATGCCTGGAAGCGGCAAGACCCGAAATGAAATGGGAATGACCCAACAGGTAAGTCTTATTCCCTTCCTTCTCTCACCTCTTATTCTTGTCTTTTTCTCTAGGCTCTGGGAAGTGGCTGTGGATCCGGATGATCGCTGCTGAAGATGGAGGAACCCAGGAAAGGTGAGTGAAATGCAGCGCTGCAGCGATCGTAACGAAATGCTTTTAAAAATAATGTCTTCCCTTTCAGGATCGTCGGTGATGTCTCCGTGGTGCAGATTTAGCTGGTAAGGTCTCTTGTCTCCCTTTGCAGGTGACCCAGGATGCTGACAGGCGTGGCTGAAGTCCAGATGCAGGAGCTGACACGGTGAGCGTCCAGCTGCGAGGAGCAGAACAACGCGAAGCGTGAGTTGCTGATCGGGTGTGGTTTAAATAGCTTTGGAAGAAGTCCCAAGTGTGTATCCTTCCTCCGATCAGGTATGTATCCTTCCCCGACCACACCCGGGTGGAAAGTAGTCCCACAGGTAAAGTAGTTCCATTCAGGCCTCAAGAGGGCCTGGATGTGGCAGCATGGTCTGCATCAGGTAAGTGCACATTAAAACACTTGAACACATGTCTAGCTTTATGAGCCTGGCGCCTAAGGCGCCAGGACAGAGGTCCAACATGAGCCTGGCCCCTAAGGCGCCCTAAGCTTGGGCCCGCTGGCACTCCCCTGGGGGAAATGATGCCTGCCTCTGGGGTCGCTGGGTCGGACCTGGCTCCTTGGAGGTAGGCATCATGACAACCATATCTGGTTGCCCCCAGGTAACTTAGGGTGACCAACCCCAAGTTCCTTACACATATTTCACAAAAGGTAGCATGCGCTCCTCTCCAGAGAGAACATGGCATGATAACCTGTTCTGAGGTGAGAGTTTGCAGCACACGCTTTTTGCTCACTGTACCTTTCACAGATGGGAAATATCCATTTGCATATCAGTCTTTGTCCCGCCCACATGGGCAGTCCAGTATTTGTGAAATACTTCCATATGTGGCTCAAAGGCTCTGTCAACCTGTGGTAACATAATATTGCCTGAGCTTTACAAAATATTATGAAGACTTTCTCAACAGCTCCAAGTCTCTTTAGTGCAGGGAGAATCTGAGGTCTCCATCGCGTGACGGATAAAACTATCATGCCGAGATACAGGAAGTCATAATCCTGCTCAAGAAGTATGGATCCCATCCAGAAAAACTGCTTACCCTTATCAAAGGTCATTATTCTAGATGTATTGTTATTTATTTTGAGATTATGTCATTCACAGTATTGGTCAACAGCCGACAATTGAGATTGTAAGGCCCCTGACCAACAGCACAGAGTACCACACATAGCACCAGACCCCTTGAGAAGCATGGAGCCTCTAGTGGTGCAAGCGGGACTGGCAGACTCGGAGTGAACAGAGACTGGAAGTTAACAATCTGACTTCACTGATGGTGTCCCATTAGGACTAATCCATTCAGATAGGTGAAGAGCTTGGCATCGGTGCAGGGCACTTCTTAGAGATTAGAATGGTGGGCTTTATTTTGGCCTTGTGCTAAAGGCAATTGCAGAAGCAGGCCGTAATGCCAGATGGCATAGATCCCATCAGGGGCACAGGATCCAGGGAGTACACTTTAATGGTTTGTGAAACTATATGACAAAATGAAACCTAGTCGGAACCCTGCAGCTGCTGTCAGCCCTCGGGCTGCAGCGGCTCCGTCACCCACTGTCACTTGCAGTGCAAACGCGCTCTCCTTTCTAGAGCTGCCTCAGTCTCCTGTCTGGTTCTGTGTTTCTGTTTCTCCATCCCCTGCTGCACACTGCACGTTCCTCCCCGCCACCGCCACTGTCCGAGTCCGACCGTATTCTTGCATGCTGCATGCTGACTTTTGTGTCACTGCCTGGCTGCCAGTGCCTCCTCTGTGCCCTGCTCAGTGCTCCTGTGTTCTCCTCCCAGTCGCCTCTGCTCTTCTGTCCCACTCCTCTCCTGTTCTCTCTGCCGCCTGTGCAGTGCATTTCCTTCTTTACTCACACCCTCCCTTGCCCTTCGTACTCACGGCATCATTCCCCTATTTTGTCTTTCTGTCCATGTACCTTTGTGGCTTTGCCTCGTGTCTGCCTAACACCCTCCGTCCTTCTGCTATGCTCCCAATCAGAACTATTGCATCTGAGTGTGGAGCAATTGTGTATGAGGGAAACAAAGGTGGTCGGTTTTGTTTGCATATTTACCCACCCATTGATTACCCAAGGCCATGCTAATCCCTATGGCCATTCCAACCCACTTCCTGCCCAAACTGCATCCGCTCCTGGGATGTGCTCCCATCTGGGAATGGCTCCATGCACACCGCGGGCCACACTTTGGATGCTCTCATCTCTACTGACATCCCTCTCTCTATCCCTCTCACTACCTCTCTCTCCTGCACTGACCACTCTCTTCTCTCAACTCACCAAAAGCTCTCCTCTTCTCTAGCAGTGGCACACCCGCACGGCCACTCAGCTTCAAAGTCACCAGACCCATGAGAAAAATGAAAGTGGCTGCCTTTGCCTCCACCCACTCACCTCTCTCCTCCCGCTCCTGCGGCTGATTCCCACTCTGACACAGACCTCGCTAACCTCAATCTCACTATCTCCAACACTCTTGATACTCTTTCCCCTGTCATGAGGGTCCGTCTGAAGTCTACCAAAAAGTGCAACTCTTGGTACGACTCCGATCTGGCAGCCCTAAAACGCAAGTGTAGGGCAGCTGAGCGGAAATGGAATTCGTTGGGCGATCCCTCTGACAAACTGGCCTGCAGCCTCCTTCAAAGGTGATATCGACTCTGCATCCGCACCAAGAAAAGAGCCTTTATTCAAGCCTGCATCTCTGTGGCATCAAGCAACACCGCCAAACTTTTCATAGTCTGTAAGGAACTGACCAATTCTGAAGCAGCCTCTTGTGTCACACCCACCCTGGCTGCACACTTCATCACAAAAACTGAAGACATCCTTTCCTTCCTCCCTTCCACAACACAATTTACACCTACACGGAGCCTCTTTTGCCCCCCCCACCACTTTCCCTCTCTTCCCTCTCACCCGCTGAGGTCGCCAGACAAGTCCGGTCCATGAAGGCCTCATCCAGATAGGTGGACCTCTGCCCCTCCAAAACCATTAAGGACAACATTGCCTCCCTCGCCCAATCCGATCTCTGCAATCTCTCCTTTTCCAAACTACCACCCGAATTCTTTCACTCCTTTCCTGTGCAAACTCCTGGAGAAGTTGGCTATCTCTCAGATGACCCTCCACATTGAATCTTTTGGGTGCTTCCACGACCATCAGTCTGGCTTTAGAGCATCCAGAGGCACGGAAACCGCTCTTCTGAACACCTGTGACGAACTACTCTCAAACTTGACACTAACACTCCCTCTGTCCTCATTCTCCTTGACCTCTCCTCTGCCTTTGACACAGTTAACCACAACATCCTGATTGCACGGCTCTGTGACGCCCTGGGAATCGCAGTTCGGGCTCTGGTGTGGTTAACCTCCTTTCTCTCCGACGCCCACCCAGGTGGAACTCAGAGGCTTTATCTTGACTATCGCTCTCTCAACCTGTGGCATTCCCCAGGTATCTAACTTATCCCCCTGGTTCTTCAACGTCGATATGGCTCCCTTGGCACGTGTGATTTCTACTTTCACCTCTATCTTCCAGTTCTACGCGGGTGACACACAACTATCTTTCAGGCTACCCTCAGTCGCCTCCTCCTCCTCGCTCATATCTGACTGTCTGTCCGCTACTCAGTCATGGTGTGCTGCAAATGACCTTTGCCTCAACACCAATAAGACTGAGATTGTTTGCATTGGTGCCCCTGCTCCCGCCTTCCTACTTTCACTCTGGCCGGCCTCCCTTGGCCCCGCAATCTCTGCAATCTCTCCTTTTCCACCGAGTTTTCCCAACAAACAGCTCTTAAGCACTCCCTTGTGCACCCTCTGCTCAAGAAACCCTCTATCGTCCCCTCCATTCTGCCAAACTACCACCCGATCTCTTTCACTCCTTTCCTGGGCAAACTCCTGGAGAAGTTGGCTATCTCTCAGATGACCCTCCACACTGAATCTTTTGGGTGCTTCCACGACCACCAGTCTGGCTTTAGCACCCACCTGCGAGGCTAAAAACCTTGGAGTGATCTGCACTCCACATTTGTATATAGGCGCGCTACAAATGCCATATCATATCATATCACTCTGTCCATCTCCTCTAGAGCTCCTCAGAGGTACTCTACCTTCTCTCACTTTCCCCCAGCGGCTCACTGTCTCCAGAGCCCTGGTTCTCTCTAGGTTGGACTACTGTAACAGCCTCTTCCTCAACCTCCCTGCTTCTGCCCTGCGCCATCTGCAACTCATCCAGAACAGAAGCGCAAGATTTATCTTTGGCCTCAAGACCAGCAACCGCATCTCTCTGGCACTGAAATCCCTTTACTGGCTCCCTGTGGCTGCAAGGATCAAGTTCAAGACCCTCTGCATTGTCCAGAAGGCTTTCTGGAGCCTTGGACCTACCTATCTGCAACGTTGTCTACCTAAATACTGTCCCTCCTGAGCCCTCCACTCATCTACCTCCAACCTTCTGCAAATGAGCCGGTTCTCCAAGCAGAGATTTGGATGGAGATCCTTATCCTTAGCAGGGGCCTCCCTCTGGAATAGACCCCCTGCCACCCTCCGTCTTGAGCCTGATCTCCTTAAGTTCCGGAAACTCCTTAAGACCTTCCTTTTCTCCTCTTCCTTCTCTCTCCCTCTCTCCCTCCTTTTCTGTACAGCTTGCTGACTGGCTGCCTGTTGTACCTAAAAGTCTCACAGGTCCCTGGCACCCCACCAGTCCACTCTTGCACTTGCCTCAGCGCCCTGCACTCACCCCACCCTCAATGCACTTGAGAAATGATCCAAGAGAGTGGCTCTCTCTGTACTTACCCTAGTATCCACTGACTGGGTGCACTTGGACCCCCCCTAGAACCGTCTGTGCACTTCCACGATACAAATGCACCGTGTTTGAAGATCATCTGTTTTCCCCTGTCTACCCCCCTTAATTACACTTGGTAAAAATGCAGAATCGTCGTCAGGCCTATTTGCTGTGTCTCAACTGTTAATTGTGTTATTTCCACTTAACTCTGCCTGTGAAGACTATTATTGTGTCAAAATGTCAAGGGCTCTGAACGACTGTTGCTGTGTCCCCATGTTCCCACCCTCCTTGAGCGCTTTGAAGCACTTGCCTTGTGTATAGGCGCTTTATAAATAAACATTACCATACCATACCATGTCTTTGAGTGTGCTTTAGTCAAGCCTTACCATGCAACTTTGTACTTGTAGTGCCTGCAAATGTTTTTTCAAAGCAGTCTTCTGAGAGTTATTCACTTAATTTGAGCTGTATGTGCTACAGATATAATAAGAATGTCTTACCAGGCCTGCCTACAGCCACTCGATTTATAAGCACTAGAGTGTTCTCCACTGAAGTCCTGTTAAAACAAGCCTTGGCAAAGCCAACAGTTTTGACTTGTATATAGGTACTAGGCATTTGCCAGGCACTGAAGTTACGCACCATTTGCACCTGCTACCATCAATGGCCAGTTTATACCACTACGGCAGTGCCTGGCAAATGCCTTTCCCATGTCTACAAAAAGGCCCAAACCATTGGCATTGCCAATGCTGGTTTCTTTTGTTTTCGTGGTATGGTGCCCAATCTGTCAGGGCACCTGGAGCTGCTGTTTTGAGCTGCCTCACATTCATTTGTTGATTTTCATTTTATGCATGCTGGCCTAGAAGACACCCCCTCCTGCAGGGCAATACACATCTGGTGAACACAAGGCTGTGGGGGTTGGTGGTAGGACGGTTGATTGAGAACGGTTAGAATCTGGAGTGGGGGCGGCAATCTGACAGTTTGCCTACAATGGCAAAATTCCTTGCACTGGGGGTAGGGGGGGGCTGGGGTGTGTGTGTGTGTGTGTGTGTGTGTGTGTGTGTGTGTGTTTTCGATCTGCTGTAGGTATTAGGGGGTGGAATTAGGATCTAATTGGTGGGTATCCGTCTTCTTTCATCCAGAGGAATAGTCTTATCCCTACTGCTACAAATATCAAACCCAATAGAGCCATTTGTGGCTATTGAAGGGTCTGATGCTCTGGCACTTAGCTTTTCAAATTTTAGGGTCCCCCAACTTTTGAAAGTTGAGCCGCATCACAAATCCTGACACCAATTTTAAAGGCATCATGAAGCAAGACGCAGACAACTGATTCAATTTCAAACCAAAATGTTTTAGTAACTCAAAGGCATAACTTGCCCTATCCTAAGGGGGTATTTCCCTACCTAAAGAAGCTAAATAAAGTGTGAGTCAGAAAGTTCAACTTAAAAGTTTGTGTCCAAAACCCATAATTACCCTCACAACTAAAGCTAAACAATGTGTAAGGATGTCAACAATAATAGAAATAGTGTTCCAAACAAAGTTCTGAGCTTCTTCCAGCTCCTGGCTTACTTGTCAGCTCCCCTTCTCCATGCTCAAAATTAAGTTCACAATAGTTTTAGGATGCCCTTCCCCAAATTCAATACAGTTCCACTTGTACCTGTTCTCACTATTTCAACATTTAAAAGCAGCTCCAGCTCTTGTTTATACTCCTTCTGGTTTCTTAACAGTTATCAGATTGCTTTCTTCTGTTTCACTTCAGCAACGTCTTTGAATTTCACAGTTGGGGTTCCCTGGTCTAGGTGCAGTTGTCAGACCATCTGGTCCATCCATTACAGGTTGCGCAGCCAGGAACCCTAGCCTCTCTAGCCCACACAGGTACTTCTGTGTTTGTACCTGTGTGATGGTTCACACTCACTTGACTTCACTTTGTCAGCCTCATGGCTTTGACACAATGGCCCTCATTACAACCTTGGTGGAGGACCATGGTGCTATTGGCATCATGGTCCATGCCGCTAAGGTTACGATTCCGCCATGATGGATGGCGGAATTACCGGCCCATTCCAAGGTGAGTGGGGCGGTAATTCCCCATTCACCATTTTCCCTTTCCCATTCCCATTTTTGCCCCCATAGGGCATAATGGGAATGGGGAAGGCGCTAATTACGGCACCGTAAATTACGGTGCCGTAATTAGCTCCAAAGTCCCTTTGCGGGTTGGATTTTTAACGCCTGCTAAAAGCAGGAGTTAAACACCAACCTGCAAAGGGACACTTGTAATCAGGCGTTTAAGGGTTAACGGCGTCGACGGCGCCGTTAAACCCTTAACGCCTGAGTTGTAATGAGGGCCAATGTGTTCTCTCCTTTGCAAATCTTTTGGCCTTGTCACAATGTATTTTCAAATATAGTTCATTTTGTTGTGGTTTTGTTCCTTCACCACCTTACTTTCATGCTCTCTCGCAATCTCCATACTTGCATTCTTTTATGCTTCATGCAATTTGCGTTTTGCTTTAAATAGGCAGTATTTGAATTTCACACCCACTTGTCATCAAGGCACATGTTTGCCAAAATCCCTCCTTTAGTTCGCTATTCAATTGGTCTGACTTTTCCCTCTGCTGCTTGCATATCATATTGTCCTTGTATTTCTTGCTCAACCTGTAACTTTTGGTTAACTTAAGTGTGCGTAGGCTTTCTCATTCATTCTGCATCTAATTTGGCTTTCTCACACGGCCCCAGGATCGCCATGGTCCGAGTACTCTTCCCACTACACTCCCTGGCATCTCCTCCAGGCGGCTGTGCTTTCGATTTCAGCTCCACCAACACTGTTGCTTTCACAAGCGAGCCCCGCTCGCACTTCACTTTCTTCTTGGATCTTTCCAGCAGCTCCGTGGACAGTGTCACTCACCTTCTTTCTTCTATGTCTGCAGTTCTAGCAGCAGACCTCTGACAAATGAGGCTTTACCACCGGTATCCTTCTCTCTGCAAACCTGGCTCCACAGATTCCTGGGGTCGTCTGCTGTGTCCTGGCTCTCCTGCAGGACCCACCACGGCTGCCTCCTCGCATACAGGATACCCTGCTGGTCTCTTTGTTGCTGGTCTCCTCCCTTTTCATACACCTGCAACCGCCTGACAGGTTGCACGTGCAAGTCCCAAATTACAGTTGCCTGGTTGCAATTAGTGGAGTAGTTGTGACATGTCTGACCTTTACAATACTCTGCAAGCCTCTTCCTTGTCTGAGTACTAGTGTGGTGAAATGGCTTACTAGTGTTCACTACTCCTAGTCGCCCCTTCATTGTCCCAGTACCATAGTGAGTTGCAAGAGGGGAAATTATGGAAAATGATTTATAATAGCCCATGAGGGAGGATGAGGTTGATTTTCATAAGGGAAAGGGGGATACCGTGTCTCACCTGTGTATATCCTCTGCCCAATCCCCAAGGACCTTCCACCCAGGTGATACTCCCTTGCTTCTCCACCCCCAGGGGTCAGGATCCAAAAGCGATGGCGTTTCCCTGGCCTCCTAAGGAGGATCCAAGGGGAGCAGGTGTGAGGATACCCTCAGGTTTCTCACACTATAAGATATGCTGCATCACTTTCAAATTTCCTGTTCTGGGTGAATCCAGATATTTGCCAGTAAATGTACATTTATCTGGTGGGAGGGGATATTGGCCACACAGAGATTTGTTGGTTTGATGTGCTAATATTTAGCCACTCAAAACGTTCTGCCTTTGTCTTTTCCTTGGTAGCTGCTCCTGCCTGGGTTCTTTTTCTTTAGCCATTCTGCTCGCCCCTTCTCTTCCTTTTTTAGGAATAGTCTGAAAATCTATCTGATCTCTCTTAACTATGCTCGAATTCTTTTCCTTCTGTTACTTTCTTTCAATGGTTTGTATTTTGTTTTGTTTGCCTTTTCTGTTACGTTCTATTTTTTTCTCAATGTATTTTATTGTTGGCCTTTTTCTTGTGTTATTTTACCATTGTGCAGCACCCCATGGTCCCCCATGGGCAACGGTGCATGTTGTAAAATTCTAAAGAAAATAGCCTGTTTGTGATCTGTACTTGTTTCCTCTGACAAATGTTTCTCGTTTCTGGCCCACTCTTTTAACCACTGCTTTTTGTGCAAATGCAGCTCTGTGACTGCAGGAAAGGGTCATTCATATCTTTGAGAATGATTTCAGGGCGTTAGGAACACTGCTAATCTGGTAAAGAGTGGTGCTTTCGGAGCTTGTAAAGCCCTGTAGTTAGTCTGAAGGAAAATCTTTTAGCCCAAGTGTTGTGTTTGGCTTCTCCTGTACTGCTTGCTGTGTGTGCATGTCATATCGGTTCTTATCTGGAATGTTAAGTGTGTGCACCCTCTCTGCATTCCTAGGGTGGCAGTTGTAGCTGGACTGTTGGAGGGAGAGAGAGGGTGCTGGTGGATTTTTCCCCTGATAGTCTACTTGTAAATACTTGCACTGTGATTCTTATGTACCTGATTGTTAGCTGTATCTGGGACCTACAGGTAAAGAGGATACTTGTCTCATTGACTGAGTCCCTGTGTCATCAGTACAGCGTAACTTGCATTATTACACTGGCGATGAGGATGGAGCTTGCTGCAAAGCTGGAGCTGGGGACTTTGCACACTGTTGTTTTAGGCCAATCAACTGTTAGTGACTTCACAGTATTGCTGGATTGCTCTTTAACTCTGAGAAAGGTTGGTTTCACTGTTGGAATGGGGTGGCTCTTGGCTTGAGCAATGCTTGTTCTTTTCTTCAACAGTTTATACTCTTTTATTTCTTATAAATTAAAGGTATATCACTTTAAGATACAGTGTAAGATTCAGTCAAGTAGCTTTCAAGGTTTAAAGATGTACAAATAAATTGTATTCCCGTGTGAAGATAAAGGTTAGTGTTCAGACCTTGTTTGGGAATCACAATTCGGCACACACAACCACTTTTTGATGAAGATTTCCCACACTAAAGATTGTAACTCTTGTATTGTCAAAGTTCGGTGTTTGATAAGGGTCTAAGCAGCGTTCCCTCTCTTTAACTAGGGGCACGCAACCCCTCCTTCGAACAGAAACAGTCTTTTAATAATGCAACAATGGATTGTGGTAACATTTAGCTTCTCACGTGAATAAGAGATTGTTCATGTTACACGCGAGCGATGCATTTCCATTGTTCAGAGTATTCTCAATGCAACAAACAACTTATAATCGTATAAAGCCTTGCGCAAGTTAATAAGGAGCTGGTTACTGTTACCAGCAAGGCTCGGGCGATGTATTAGAATGCTCTGCTTCACTCGCCAGTTTCTAATACATTTTCCCTCCGGGTCGCACTGCTTTCTCGACTTCTGTTTTGGGAGTTCCTCTTACTCCCAAGACCCTCGGCTTGATGAATGCTTCTAGCCTCTCGATCCAGCACCTTCGCAGCTCGCCAACCACGGAAATCAGACTCGCATGTGGAAACTATTCCTCCTGCACGTCTTCCTCTGTACAGCCTCTGCACTTCAGAGTTTGGGGTAAGAGTTTGGGGAACAGGACTCTCTCAGAACACGTGCGTGAAATCTGCTGTTTCCACGTTCCGGCATCCCTCTTGTTCTCCCACTTCTGATTGGTTTGCCAGCCTTGTGCCTTCTTTCTGCTTCCACGGCTACAGCCTGCACTCCAGCTAACGTTCCATCTCCTTAACTCCTCCTTCCTGTCTGCACTTGAGGGGGCTTTTTATGCTTCCCAGGTTCCTTCAGGTGTGCGCTGTTAGGCACAATTGCCTGACTGTTAGAACTGCATGCCTCCTCAGTCCTCTTCCTGTCTCAATCCTTCAGGAATTCTGGGATTTGTAGTTCCCTTCAACAAAGTTAGTTATTTCAACTTCTGCAGTTTGGTAAGCAGCCATCAAATGTGTGGGATTACAGGGAAAGTTAAAGAGGGGGTTGTCCCAGTCTTCCTGGTCTGCCTTACCCACCTCCTACCCCCCATGTGATCCTCCCACAGTACATATCCCCCACCCCCCCTGCACGCCAGGTCGGTATAGGAAGTGTCTGCCTTTCTTTGGCCACATGAGGAGGCTCCAGACCAGTTTTCTGGGAGTAATCATCCCCGATTCATCACAATGGGTAAAGGACACGTGTAAAGGGTAAAGCAAAGACAAGTGTTGTGGCTTGATTGGCCTACATTCATATGTAGGGAAATTTCTTCTCTGTGAAAGGGACAGTGAGCTAAAGACTTGGTAGAGTCTCTCCCAGGGGTTATTCACCCAAGAACAGGTCATTGGGCTGTGTTCGTGCTGGTAGAGAGATTTCCAGACCCCCCGCCCCCCTTTCTTTTGCAAACATTCATTTTAGGACAGCCTAGCCAGGTAATAACACTTGCAAAGACAAGTGCTATTTTGTGGCTTCATTGGCCTACATTTAGTGGTGTGGTGTTGCGAGAGGAACAGTGTGTGTGATTGACCTTCCACTACATTAGAGATATACGCTTTGGTGTCCCACTAAGAATAGAGTTGAAATTATTGCAATTACGTGATCTAATTATTATTGCTTTCATACCACTCCTCACATGGGATAATCCCAAGCTAACGTAAAAAATGTGCTGCTGGAAACCAGGCATAACAGAAAAGAAAAAACACAAATATGGCAAAACACAGAACATCATTCATTCTCAGCAAGTAATACAGGAATGCAACCCGGGCTGGGGGTGGTGGGGTACTTGTGAACTCCAACAAAAGGCCATCTTTGTCTCAATCAATGCAGGTGCAATGCTTTGGACATTTGTAGGTCAAATGGTAGCCCAACATGCCCCTCTGAAAGAACGAGATTCATTCCTCACAGCATCTGGGCAAAAGTGTACCCATTGAATGTAAGTGTCCCCAGAAACGCACCCCTCTTAGTGAGAGGCAATAAAGGACACACCCCAGATGGGGAATGAGGCCAGGATCAAGTGCGGGTGAGATCAAAAGAGCTTTATATAGATCAATATAGGGCATGCAAAGGACTCTGCAAACTCTGAGAGCGCTCTGTCTGACAATTGCAAAGACAGTCCTACATATTTGCCGGGCATATTTGCCGGTCAAGTGGCACAGCGAGTAGAGCGCTCGCTTTGACATCAGTGCAGAGCCTGCGAACGCAGGTTCGAATCCCGGCAGCGCCAAACTCAGCGTTTCATCCTTCCGAGGTCGATAAATGAGCACCACACACCGTGGGTAATAATAAGCAGCGCTCAGATACCTGAGGGTTCGTAGCGCTATATAAATGCCAAATTATTATTTTATTATTTATATTACAGAACTACTTCACGCATGACACAAGCTATAGGGGGCACATAGTCTTGGGGATTGGGTGGTGATGGCTAGGTGGTATACATTGTATACAATTGCTTCTCCAGGATTGGCGGACGTTGGTGCTGCGCCACGTGGGGTGGAAGGTCAGCTGGGCTCATCGGGGTGGAGTGTCAGGCCGGACATGCCTTGTAACGATGATTGATAACTAAACTAACATTTGCCCTTTTGGCCACACATTCCCACCCATTCGTCTCACTTTATGCTTTCTGTTGGTTTGCAACTGTTGTAAGCGCTGACCTTAGATCAATATGTGGACAAGAACATTGATGTGCGATCTGAAGTGTCTCAATACATCAGTTTGGAGGATACCTTAGGTTCAAACAATCTGGTCTCATGTGCATAGACGGGGGCATGGGAGGGATCGCTTGACCACCCTGTCTTGGCAGTTTAGGTGAGGGATGGTATTACGATCTGTTGGTCCACGTGTGGGCGCCCCCCTTTTTCAGGGTCATTAACTTGGGGTTAACGGAGATACCACTGGCCCGTGGGGGGCATGTGACTGGTGCCTGAGAGATGGTGGGATTTAGGACCAGGTAGCTTGTAAGTCATGGAGTCAGGCCGTGGCGGCCTCTGGCATGGGGGAGGCGGATTCTTGAAATGGGTCCAGCAGGGTCGGGAGGGGAGGCGAGGCTGTGCTGTTTGAACACCAGCTATCTCTGGAGGGCCTGGGCGGGAGGAGGAGGAAATGGCCTTGCAGGTCTGTGCGCGGCATCTTGCACATGGTGATATACTGTCCCGTGGGTGAGTGGCGAATAACAACACATGGGGTCTCTAAAAGGACTCGTATGCATTTGCATTAGAAGGAATATTAACTGGGGACCATACTCTTTAGCACAACAATTCACATCTATAGTTGACATACGAACATGAGGTAGTGTTAGGCAGGTGTATGTATAAAGAGGGCAACGCATGTCATTACATCTTATTATCAACTAGCCAGTCTTTGTACATCTCTACATTATAAACAATATCGGTTGCATATTTACTCTTTACCCATTCTCCTTCACATTAGCAGCGAACGTTAGTCAACAGGACATACATTACATAAATGGTTTGTACACATTGCAAGAGTTTTCGGGATAGGTATGGGAGTGAGGCGCCACGCCGTCTAACGTTGGGGGCTTGGTACAGCATCAGGGCCTGCAGGTTTTGGGCTGGTTTCAGTTACTTCCTAATGTTCCCGTTCATGGCTGGGGCAATGATGTACTGCGGAAGGTTAACAGCTACAGTGTTTTATTTTGTTGTTTGTTCGTGTCTGGTGGATCGTGAGAACGAGTCCTCAGCGGATCTACCATGCAGTGGGAGGTGGGGGAAGTGTGGGCCTCTCTGAGCGTGGTCGAGTGGGTGTCAATCTGAAGCTTTCAGTGTGCACGTTGGCTTTGCCTGGGTTTTATCTGAATGTTTCTAGCAAGATGGGGTTGGCTTAATACAAGATGGTGTCTGTGCTCTGCCACATAACGTGGTGGTGCAGCCTCACGTGCCGGTCTGCAGCCGCCCTGCCGCCTGAGCCCCGGGGCCGGTGGGCTGCCGACGAGTCATGAGTCTTCACCAGGGTGGGACATGCAGAGGGAGGGGGGGTCCTATTGACCTACCCTCCCCTACATTTCCCCCCTTTCGTTACTTAAGTAACGAATACCTTAGCTCCCCCAGTCGTTCGTGCTCCTTCTCAGCTAACACTGCCTCTTCCCAGACTGGCGTTCCCTTTATTGGCATCCAAGCTCTGCAAACCCCCGGAGGCTTTCCCCCCCTTCTAGCATACTCATCTGGTGTGCAGGTCATATATATACAGCCCCCGTCTCCCTCCAGGTCCACCCATACCTCTGTGTACCATTCTAGTTCAAGGGGCTCATTTATTGTGGTATGATATAACCTATCTACTATATCCACGTCATAATATATAGGTACCATTCTATACTTGGACCATGAATTCTCACCAGTTTGTACGTGTGCTTCCTGTTGTGCCTGTGCCCCTCCTCTGGCGTTGCCCATTGTCACCATCATCATCGTTCCATTTGGCACTGCGTTTGCGCAGCATCGAAGACCCAACTGGCACACACAAATCACAAGAAAAAATACGATGAGGGGCATTAGTAGTTTCACTGTGAGCCCCATCCAAGATGGTACAATGTGCTTGGGTCTACGCCACCTTCTTTCTTCATGCGTTCCCCTAGGTTGTGCCCGGCAGCGATGACGTGTGATAGTGTCCCATTATCAGCATCTTCAGAAGGTACAAAAGTGCAACAGGCACTTCGGATTTTTCGGCAAAGACCTCCATCCATCGCCGTCAACAGGTCTAGGACATACCTGTTTTGCATTGTCATTAGTCTCAGAGCCCTTAGCACCACCTTGATCACTTTGAACCCTTCTTCAGTGTCGTTGGCCAATTGGATCAGCTCCCACCGCGTAATCTGTAGCCACTTTGCATTTGCCCGGGCTTGAATGCTTGGGATGAGGGAGGCGAAGAAGGTTTCTGCTGAGCTGAATAGCCTGTACCTGTCTGGGATCTGTGCCAAAAGTTCTGAGGAGGCCTTTGAGATGTAGTTTGACGACCTCCGTTTTCTGGATACAATTCTGTCGGCGTTCCCTTCTGATACGGCGTACAGTGGTGGCTCTTCAGTGGGTGGGGTGTTGGCTGCTGCTTGAGTCATCGTCCTGCCCCCTTCTCCGAGGTGGCTTTCCGGTATTACCATTAGAGCTGAGTGCAGTGTCGCCAGGGAACACGTGCCCCTCCATTATGGTGGGAGGTGCATGTACGCCCGTTTGCCACAGACCCAGTAAGTGTCCATTAGGGCTGCTGTTCCTTTCTTCATATCTGGGATCATTAGGCTTTTACTGCAGTTCGTGTTTCTTCCCATGTCGATTTTCCCTTCTCCCAGGAAGCAAAGTTCGTTTGAGATTTCTTTCTGTAGTTTCAATGCTTTTACTATAGCGCTCACCCAGGTCAATTTTGCCACATGTTCTGACCAGACTGTGGTACACGTCTTTGCAATCCATTGTAGTTTTTCGGTCGGTAGCCCTCGCAGTGCTTCAGCCTTGCACGTTACCACATCATCTTTCCATTTGTTTTCCGAAAATAGTGATCCTTTTACCATGAAGAACGGTTCTTTTAAACATACCACTCCTTTGGCTCTCAAGTAGCACGTTTTCTCGTTCTGCAGCATTTCAAACGATACTGTGTGTGCCTGGAAGGTGTTCTTAATTCTGCACAGAGTGAGATGGAGGAGACACTGGGCATCTGCAAGAGGCAATTCTTGTGGCATTAAAACTTTAGGTGTGCCTGAGGCATGGGGGATCAGGGAGCACACGTAGCAACTTTCATTAGTTGTTTGCTTAGCTGTGGAGCTCATGTCTGCATACCATTTATTCGACTGGTGTGGGTGCCTGGGATCTTCTATTTTATCTAGTCCCAGGCCATAGTATTCATCATATCTCTTCCTACCCACCTCCCTCTTTCTTCTGTTTTTAAGGAATGTTTTTGCGTGTCTGGCTGCATGTAGTAGGGACACCCTCTCCCTGCCCCCCCTTTTCCCACTCTTCGTACAGAGTCATACATTTGTCAGTCATTTCAATATTCTCTTTCATTCTCTCTGTGGTGTAGTAATTTTGTCTAAGATGATCGGTTGTCGTTGTGGGCAGGGTAGCAGTGGTGTCATATAGCCATGATATAACAGATGGATGCCAATCATTTAGTTCATGTACACTAAATTTTATAGCATTGTGTTGGGGCTTCAGAGGTGTGGTCGGTTTGTTAGTATCGTTCTGACGTTTTGCCTGATCTGGATGTGGGCCATACCCCCATACCAGCTGAAAGCCATCCCATATTAAATAGTTACCCTCCTTAAACGGTTTGCTTACATTTTCCATGCTGGTTCCATTACCTCCCCCTCATTTATCTCAATGCAGATAAATGCTATTATCCAATATATTGTTAAGCCAAACATGAGTGTGAAAAATATAATTGCACAGACAGTCAACCCACATTCATATGAGTATCTTCGTAAATCAAAAACATTTCTACTCCTAGCGTCCCTATTTCTAATTGTTGCAGGCGGCCTGTTCGTTGCCATGGTTACTCCTATATGTTAAAACATAAAAAAGGCATATTAAGCATATAGTTGCAATCATTTTTGCATTTCCACCTTGGAATGATTATCGAGAGGGAGAGATCATTTTCATTTAATACTGTTTCACATCTTGCCATGAACATTGTTAGAATACAATCTGGAATGCACATGTTCGTAAAATTTCTTTTTCTTTTTTTTTCACGATCACTGTCTTATTCTTGCACATTTTCACTGTCAAGGCCCTCTGCACTTTCTACTGGTCCCACACTGTCATATGCTTTTCAGACGTCTGTCAAATGTATCCAATATCTCAAGTCCTTCACTTTCACTGCCGTGGGTGTACAAAATACTACCTCGTATGGGCCATGACATCTTGGAGCATCCCACCTTCGTACGAAACTCCTAACATATACCATTTCACCTGGTGCCAGCTGACCCGTTGGGTTTTCTTTTTCTGGAGTGTGTGTTTCATTTTCCCCGTCACCTATGAATGGTGGTGCGAGTTGTCTTGCTATCATTCGTGCTGCCTTAGTGAGTTTTGTCAGGTAGTCTTTGAACTCCTCTCCTAGTACAGTAGCGCTTCTGTGTGCATCTGAATGTCTACGGAGAGGTGAGTGTGCTGTATGCATTCGTCTCCCTGTCACAATCTCATGGGGCGACAAATGGTGGTCTTTGCTGGGCTGATTCCTCAGCTCAAACAGGGCCAAAGGGAGAGAGTGCACCCAGTTTTTCTTAAGGGTGAAACACAATTTTGAGAGTCTCCCTTTTAGTAATCCGTTTATCTTTTCTACCACGCCGTTACTTTGCGAGTGTTAAATCGAGCATAATTTTGTGTCTTATTCCTAGCATTGATGTTACTTCCTTAAAGAGGTCGTTCACAAAATGTGTGCCGTTGTCAGAGCGAATTATGTCGCAAATTCCCCAGCGGGGGAATACTTCCCGCACTAGAAACTTTGCAGCGCACTTAGCATCTGGGCGGCACAGGGACCGCTACCCACCGTGGAAAGGGGCAAACTACCACTATCATGTACCTCGCTCCGTTGCATCTTTCACCCATATCTGCATAATCTATATGCAGCTCTCTGAACGGTCCTACTGGCTTGGGTATCGTTCCCCTCAGTGTTCTTAGAGTCATGCCGGAGTTGTATATCTGGCACGTTGTACATTCCATTGCTAGCTAAGAGTTGTTCCTGTAACCCTGGGATGAACCAGTGTTCTTGTATCTCGGCCGCAATGTGTTGTCTTGCATTGTGTGCTGGGAAGTGTAGCTGTTGGAATGCTATTTCTAATAACTTAGTTGGCATGACTACTTTACCTGTGTTGTCTTGCCGCCAAAATAAATCAGTGGTGGACTGGCTGCACCCTCTTTTTGTCCACAACTCTTTTTCGTCCTCAGTTGCCCCTTCCTGTAGCTCCAATATTTGAGACACTTGCATGGCATTGTACCCGTCCGGAACATCGTCCTCCGATTCTCTCCGCACTAAGAACTCACCTGTGCTTTCCTTTGTTAGATATGACACTTCTTTCGCAGCTGCGTCGGCTGCCGCGTTTCCCACAGAGACAAAATCTGTGTTATTGGTGTGGTCCTGGCATTTCACTATTGCTCGCATGGTGGGTTATTTCAATGCTTCTATGAGTTCCTTTAGTAGCTCTGCATGTTGTACGGGTGAACCATCCGCCCTGTTGAACCCCCTTCTTCCCCACCTGGCAAGCCCTCCGTGTACTGTTGTGGTCATGTATGCTGAATCTGTGTATATTGTTACAGCGCACCCCTTTGCTGCATGCAGTGCTTCAATTAATGCTACCAGTTCTGCTGCCTGTGCTGAGAAATGGGCCGGCATTCGCTGCTGTATTAGGACCTCGTACTCGCCTTCTTCCATTCGTACTACCGCCACCCCGACATGTTTTTCTCCAGTTTCTGAATTTATGGAAGCTGACCCGTCTATGAAAAATACCTCTCCTTCTGCCAGTGCGTTCTCAGTCACTACAGTTGTACCATTTTCCTCGCCCTGATATGTTGAACAATCATGTGCATGTACATCCTCCAAAGTGCATGGTTCTGAGATCAATCTTGCGGGGTTGACCACCTTGCATCTTACCACATGTATATTGCGCTTGACCGTATTACCTCATATGCAGTGTCTCTCTGTGTGGTTAGCGTGCTTTTTGATCGTTCTAGTATGGCGAACAATTAATGTTCTACATGCAGTGTCAGTGAGCACCCCATTACTATGGTGGCACTTTTCTCAATGGCGAACGCGGCGGCTGCGAGAGCTTGTTTGCACGCGAAATGTCCCTGCATTGCTGTGTCTAATGTCCCACTGTAGTATGCCAGAGGCTTGTGACCTAGTGATGTTTTCTGTGTTAAGACTGCTGTCATGAGTGCCCGCTTGCAGTGCGAGAACAGGTAGAACTCACGTTCATAATCTGGGTTCGCAAGCGCTGGTTAAATGAGTTCTTTGAGTGATGTGAATGCGTTGCACGACTCTAAATCCCACTGTATCTCTGTATTTTCCTTCTGTGCTTCTTTGAGTGCCTGGAGCAATGGGCGTGTATATGCAGCATAGTCTAATATCCATGCATAGCAATAGTTGCACATCCCTAGGAATTGTTCCATGTCTTTCACTGTCTTTGGTCTCCATACAGCCGAGATAGCTGCTACTCTGTCTGGGATTATTTTCTTGCCATCTTTTGAGATCAATTGCCCTAGGTACAGCACATCACGTTGACAATATTGCAATTTTTCTTTGTCCACCTTGTACCCCTTTTGGGCTAGTAATGTCAAAATGGCAATGGGGTCTTTTCTACACTCTCCCTCGTTTTTACTGCAAATTAACAAATCGTCCACATACTGTATTATTGTGCTGTCGGCTGTCATGTTTCCAAGATCTTCGTGCAATATTCTGTTGAATATGCTGGGACGAAGGTGGGGCACCCACTACTGCCATTAACTGTACTGGCACCTACCTCTGCTGCATCATTATTTCACAAGGGATGGCTATCGCCATGATTATTTCTCCATCACTCTCTGAGTCTGTGAAAAGCTCCTCATCTGACAAATCTTGGAGTGCAATGTCAGCGTTTATGCATAATACTGTACGCCACTCACAGCCATGTATGTCCATTGCAATTACAGCTATTCTTTTGGCTGTGATTTGTACTGCATGTATGTCCAGTGACATCACTGTCCCTGGCATTATCTCGGGCGGGCTATTGGGCGGAAGACAAATTCTGCTGGTACTCTCCACTCTAGTTTTTTCAACTCTGGCACCACCCGTTCTAATGTTTTTAACCCCTGGAAGGACATATCCGGGTTCACGGGTATGCCGTGCACCTCTGGGCATGTCGCTCTTGAAGATATCACTAGCATCACACGCATGAAACACATCCCTGGGGTTGAGCAAACAATCCCTCCTCTTTTAGTAAAAGGAAATAGTCATGTTCAGTTTGCTGAGGAGGTCCCTTCCCAGCAGGTTGACGGGGGATTGCTCATAATACAATCGAGGTGCTCTTACTGTTTTTCCCCCACTGTCACGTTCAAATCTTCTGTGTAAGGAACTTCGACCACCTCCCCAGAGAACCCCTGCGTCACCAATTTGCGATTAGATAGCGGAAACCGGCCTTCATGTATGCATGATTTTTCGGCTCCCGAATCTACCATAAAGATGAATTGCTTATTTCCTATCTCTGCTCCTATCAATGGTTGTCGATAGGATTGGACACGCAAGTGTTCTCTGTGGGCTGTCCTATGCTGGATGCCTGGTTGTTCCCCCCCTGACTGAAAACATTACCTGAAACTACCGCTACTCCTCCATATGGGGCAGGCACGCCGTTGGATGTTGTGGTGAAGGGGTTGTTTTGAGTGTATGGAAGGTGCTCACTGCTCTGTGGATGTTGTTGAACGTTGTGTGGTCTTCCCTGTATTGCTCTTGTCCCCTTTGGTCTTGCTGTTCTCTTCCCCCGTCCCGGGGCAACCCGTATGGGCTCCCCGGATGGGGGTGCCCGTAACATTGGTCATCTTGGTAACTCGGGTTAGGGCTGCTTCTGCACTCGTGCGAGAAATGTCCCCACCTCCCACAATTCCCACAATTCCAACAGTTTCCTTGTCCCCCTCTGAGTCCCAGCCCCCCATTTCCGCCATTCCCTCCGTATCCCTGTCCACCTCCTTGTCGCCTTCTGTACCCACCTCTCCTGTTGCTGGGGTGCCACACTTGCCACTGCTGTCCTCTGTATTCCTCCTGTCCATTTCACTGTCTTTGCCCGTTGTCTGCCCAATTTGCAGCCATCCTCTCCTTTATCGCTACCAGTCCCTCCTCCTCCTCCGTGTCTCTATCGTGTGGTAGTGCTGAATGTAAATCTGGCGTGTCTGGAAATGTTTCCCTCAATGCGTCTCAAACGCGCACGCGCACTGTATTGAAGGCAGCGCCATCATGTCTGTCACTATCCAGTGTTATTCCCGGTAAATCTGCTTTTGCCCACACCCGGTCTGATTGGTCCCCTACCGCTGACACGAGTAAACTTCTAACATCTCCTATGGCCAGGGGCACCCCTGCAGTATGTTTCTCAAAGGTGTATGTCCACTTGCTAGCTCCACCTGATAGAGGGGGCAGTGATTTTAGTAAGTTTGCCTTATCCATCTGTGCCCAGGGTATATCATTTGGTCTTCCCGCCCCCCGATGTATTAGTGGGAGTTGTAACCGTCCCTTACTTCCTTTCCCAATACTCACCTTTGTTTCTTTCTTCCCCACCTTAGCTATCCTTCCCGTCCTGTTAATCTCCCTGTCCATTCCTGCTCCATTGTCCTCCCCATGGGTGTTTCCCCTAATTCCACTAAACTACCTCCTGCCGCCATTCCCAATCTCCCAGCTTCCTGCTCGTCTTCTTCTATGTCACACCACAGCTCTTCTCTCCCATCACCTTCCACCTCTCCTCCCTCTACACTTTCTCCTATATTGTTCGCTCCTAGTTCTACTATCTGGGTGGGCTTCTCTTGTATTCTGAATAGTATCTCCCCTTTCTTCCACCCTTCCTCATTTGATTCATCTAAGGGGTGGGAACTGGACAATCGTTCTGACCTTCTTGTACTGGGCTCACCTTGTTCACATAGGCTTTGTATCCTTGACAACTCTTCTCTGGCTATCGGGAGCCTGGCGTCTAAGTCTTCTGTCAACTTACATATGTTTACTGTCTGGGTACTCACCTGCCCATTTGATCGGGGGCACTCATATGGTGGTGGAGGTGCAGTTGGCCTTGCTGTGGGGGTGGGGGTAGTATCGGGCACATATGTGGGATCACTGTATGCTTCAGCAGGTGGGGGCTTATTCAGAAGTGGGTACAAACGAGTCACCTCTATCACTCCCTCTTTTCCCCCTTCCTCCTTGCTATCCTCTGCTCGTGCTGATGGGGTAGCCGTGAGGGCAGGTTGATTAAGTGTGGTGTCTATTTTCTTTGGTGGAGGTATTTCCTCCAATAATCGCCATAGATCTAGTATCTCTCTCCTATTA
Organism: Ambystoma mexicanum; assembly: GCF_040938575.1. Classification (NCBI taxonomy): domain Eukaryota; kingdom Metazoa; phylum Chordata; class Amphibia; order Caudata; family Ambystomatidae; genus Ambystoma; species Ambystoma mexicanum. Next base: position 204,716,945 of record NC_090926.1, on the reverse strand, counting down.
TGAAAGTGTTTTCCTTTGTACTTTACGAATATGCAGGTGGCTACCATGTCTAGAACACTTTTATCAAAGGACCCTCCTTGTGGCCAAACCTGGGGGAGACCCTCCCCCTTTAGCTCCGTGACCCACTGGTCGTGGTACTTGGTTATTCTTTCTGCATGTCCCGGCAAACTTTTACAGATGTGCGCTAAGGGTGTCTCTGCTCCCATGCTTAGACCGGTGTTACTCTATACTCTTGTATCAGTCTTTTCTGTCGCTATGCGTGGGTAACTGTGTGCATGGGGCTTCAATTACTTTCAGGTTCTAATAATCAATTCACACTTTTACTCAACAAAAAGATGCTGGTTTGTCAAATTTTGCCAGATCACACTTACATTAACATTACCCCGTAGAAAAGTGCTTAAAACAGTGCTATAATATAGAGTTAGTTGATTGCAAAAAATCATACACACACAATGTGCACAACACACAACAGACATTCATCATACCTCAGCATACACATATAGCATTTACCCTCCCTGCCTTGCACTTCGCCTTCTACGGCGACCCCCTCGAACCCTCACACAGCTTCTTTTGTTTATCTATGTTATTTTTTTTTTAAGACCTTATTTTACCCCAGGTGAAAGGAATTAGAGAAGAATAAGAGAAAGAAAAGCTAGTCCTAACGTATTTTCCGTGTCTCTTCACTCAGACATCCTTAATTTATGTTTTCACCGTTTTTACTTATTCCCAACACTAGTCGAGATAGCACTACGCGGCGCCGCCTTCTACCCCCTTGCAGAGTTAGGTTCCCGTCCTCTTTCCCGTTTTCACTTTTATATCCTAATGGCCATATGCAAAGAAAGAGAAAGTATTAGAAGTTAAAAGTCCCCTTTGTGTCCCCAACTTGTTTCCCCTTGTCCTCCAGACTTTCCCCTTTTAGTATCACTCGCACTTAATACTCACGTGCCCGTCTTGATCCAAGATTCTCCGGATTTGGTCCGTCCAAGCGGCGTAGTCTCGCACTCAATGGCCCTACCCGGCTCCGGCGAGCGGTACTAAGGGTTTTTTGAAACGGGACCCGTACCCTCTCGCCCTAACTGCGTGCGCACATCTCTGCGTACCAGTTGCCGTAGGTGGGCGGCTCTGTTGAGCGGGCGCGCCGTGCGTCTCCACTGCGACCGGGGCTGTCTCGAGCAAAGGGGATAGTTTTAAAGTTTAAGAAATAAATCCCGTCTATGGGGTCACCACTGAACGTAAGTGTCCCCAGAAATGCACCCCCCCTTAGTGAGAGGCAATAAAGGACACACCCCAGACGGGGAATGAGGCCAGGACCAAGTGCGGGTGAGATCAAAAGAGCTTTATATAGATCAATACAGGGCATGCAAAGGACTCTGCAAACTCCGAGAGCGCTCTGTCTGACAATTGCAAAGACAGTCCTACTTATTACAGAACTACGTCACGCATGACACAAGCTATAGGGGGCACATATTCTTGGAGATTGGGTGGTGATGGCTAGGTGGTATACATTGTATACAGTTGCTTCTCCAGGATTGGCGGACGTTGGTGCTGCGCCATGTGGGGTGGAAGGTCAGCTGGGCTCATTGGGATGGAGTGCCAGGCCGGACATGCCTTGTAACGATGATTGATAACTAAACTAACATTTGCCCTTTTGGCCACACATTGCCACCCATTCGTCACACTTTATGCTTCCCGTTGGTTTGCAACTCTTGTAAGCGCTGACCTTAGATCAATATGTGGACAGGAACATTGATATGCGATCTGAAGTGTCTCAATACATCAGTTTGGAGGATACCTCAGGTTTAAACAATCTGGTCTCATGTGCATAGTAGGGCATGGGAGGGATCACTTGACCACCCTGTCTTGGCAGTTTAGGTGAGGGATGGTATTACGATCTGTTGGTACATGTGTGGCACCCCCCTTTCAGGGTCAATAACTTGGGGTCGACGGAGATACCACTGGCCTGTGGGGGGCATGTGACTGGTGCCTGAGAGACGGTGGGATTTAGGACCAGGTAGCTCGTAAATCATGGAGTCGGGCTGTGGCGGCCTCTGGCATGGGGGAGGCGGATGCTTGAAATGGGTCCAGGAGGGGATGCGAGGCTGTGCTGTTTGAACACCAGCTATCTCTGGAGGGCCTGGGCGGAAGGAGGGGGAAATGGCCTTCCAGCTCTCTGCGCGGCATCTTGCACATGGCGGTATACTGTCCCGTGGGTGAGGGGCGAATAACAACACGTGGGGTCTCTAAAAGGACTCGTATGCATTTGCATTAGAAGGAATATTAACTGGGAACCATACTCTTTAGCACAACAATTCACATCTATAGTTGACATAAGAACATGAGGTAGTGTTAGGCAGGTGTATGTATAAAGAGGGCAACACATATTACATCTTGTTATGAACTAGCCAGTCTTTGTACATCTCTTCATTATAAACAATATCGGTTGCATATTTACTCTTTACCCATTCTCCTTCACATTAGCAGCGAACGTTAGTCACCAGGACATACATTACATAAATGGTTTCTACACATTGCAAGAGTTTTCGGGGTAGGTATGGGTGTGAGGCGCCACGCCGTCTAACATTGGGGGCTTGGTACAGGGTCAGGGCCTGCAGGTTTTGGGCTGGTTTCAGTTACTTCCTAATGTTCCCGTTCATGGCTGGGGCAATGATGTACTGCGGAAGGTTAACAGCTACAGTGTCTTATTTTGTTGTTTGTTGGTGTCTGGTGGCTCGTGAAAATGAGTCCTCAGCGGATCTACCATGCAGTGGGAGGTGGGGGAAGTGTGGGCCTCTGTGAGCACGGTCGAGTGGGGGTCAATCTGCAGCTTTCAGTGTGCACGTTGGCTCTGCCTGGGTTAGATCTGAACGTTTCTAGCAAGATGGGGTTGGCTTAATACAAGATGGCGTCTGTGCTCTGCCACATAACGTGGTGGTGCAGCCTCACGTGTCGGTCTGCAGCCGCCCTGCCGCCTGGGCCCGGGGGTCGGTGGGCTGCCGACGAGTCATGAGTCTTCACCAGGGTGGGACATGCAGAGGCAGGTGGGGGTCCTATTGACCTACCCTCCCCTACACCATTATGAAGAAACCATCCACGGACCATAGAGTGAAAACCGCGATTGGGTGAGGGGAGTTGGAGGATGGTCAAATGAATAATATTGTGGTCCCAGGTCTCTGTTCAAATGATCATAACCTAGTTAAGTATTGGATCTTGAAGTCGAATAATAGATGTCCTCTCAGTTCAATGTCCACGGTATGACTCCTGCTACTTTTGGGCTAAGTAGTGATAGAATGTGTCCTTCAGGGATTGGTTCTCCCGAATAGAAGCATTGCTTCAACAAAACTAAAAATGCTTTGGTGCTTTTGTTGAAAATAGCTTTCCTCTAATGCAGTATCACATGCCAGACCTTTGATACTATGAAGCCTAGCGTCCCAGGGTTCAGCGTTTACAATCGGAGCATGTTCCACTGCCCGGCCCATCGCAGGTATCTTTATGGGCAGACGCACTGTTTTAAAATCATGTCCACTATGCACAAAAATCATGACCACTTCAGGTGTAACACCTCTGCTGCTCAATAGGCTTTGCACTTGTGAGCTCCAAATGTTAATGTATTAACATGAATCGCACATTACAGCAGTTTATTTCTTTTATTTGGCAATTCCTACAGTGTTCATTCTCAAACTTGAGGGAATCAACCCCATCCCACTCAGATTGCAATTTACAAAGCAGTACACAAATACCGCCCATCCGGGACGAGCGCCAACTGCTCAGTCAAGTTTGTTACCGACTCTGGCATGGACCACCGTTTTCAGCTTGGTCCATTAAGGTATTGATGGAGACCGGGCTGGCATGCCAAGAAGTGATTGCCTATTAGTTATAGCTGCTTAATGCTTCAGTGCTACTTGATAGATGCAGTCTTAAGCTTCCGATATAATGATCTATCAGCATACCTACATAACACTGAGCATCTACCATTCTGAGAAGAACGCATGCTAAGGTTTGCAAGAAACTGTCACATATGTAATGGAATAGACTAGGCTCACTTGTTTTGCAGGTTTTTGTCGCAGACGAGTTGACCTCTCGTGGATCACTGCCAGAACCTGGTAAAACAGGTCATGTTGCGTTAGACCAGAGAAGTCTCAACATAGAGTAAAAGCTCTCAGGGGGATGACATTTAGCCCAGAGAGAAGGCCTCCAAACTGCTGGTGTTGTCGAACAAAGTTGCTGGAGCTGGCGAGTGTAGTGGATGAATCGGGGAAAGTGGGCTCGAGAGACCCACAAAGTTCACTGGAACAAGTGGTAAGAGTGACTAAGAGCAGCACACGATTTCAGCAGGAAGCCCCTAATTTGAGCAGGGAGAAGGAGTAAAAAAAACTCGGACAAAGGGCACAACTAGAAACTGATGGAAGGCAACACATTAGCGTCTTGCAACAAGGTATAATGGCTTGTGAAACGCCCGTGTCTGGTTGCACAATACATTTAAACTGGTGGTGTCCTCACGCAGGGCATCATAGATGCCATCATGGGTTGGGATGCGCCCTACTGTAGCTCGCCTGCTACCGTGGCCACAAGGATTAAAGTGGAAGTTCATTCAAAAATGTTGTCTCAAAAGATGGGCCATAATAAAAAAAATATATACAATATTTTTAAAGAAAGTTCCTAGGTAAGATTTTGAGCAAATGAGGCTCAAAGTAGACCATTTCTTTTGAGACCATAACATTTTTAAGTGAACTTCCCTTTTGAAGTACAGATGTGACATGGCTTAGTGCACGATCAAAACAAATAAAAGTCTAGTTGTTTTCAAAGGCTCTCTCTGTGACACAAGATGAGATCTTTTAGGGAAGTTAGGAGAAGGTCATCAGGGCTGCCGGCAATGCACTCATATGCTGGCCTCCTGATCATATTCAATGCCAAGACTATTATGTTCAAGTCCTCAGCTAAAAGCTGAGCCCCTGTCTTTTCTTTTGATATCTGCATGCAGACGGTACAATTATTATAGCTAAAAGGTTCCAAACTCTGCTCAAAGTTTTCCGGCTCGTGCCAGAGTGGCATTCCTGGGACCGTATAGCTAGCAAACTATTTCCTTTTTTTCCCTCATCTGATCATTTTAGTTAACTGAGCCTGCTGTCACGAGGTGAGCCGGACTGCACACCAGTGTACATGTTTTGAGCCTGTAAACAGTTGCGTTAATGATCAGCTAGAGCTCGTCAGTTGGTCTTTCAAGTCGTGTAGGCCTTCTACAGTTGCTTTGATTTACTGAGCGCTTAATGGCTTGGTAAAAATATGTGCTGCATTCCCAAGATAGGCCCTGGCCCTGGTTCTGTGTCTCATTCCATAAACGATTTGGTGAACATTGTTAATATTGTGACAGAATCGGTATCCTGGGCTCGTCACTAGGGGGTGGGAACCACTCTGTCAGCGGTGCAAGGTCTACGAGGGAGGACGCAAGAGCCTGACCTACCCTAGAGAGGGGCAGTGGCAGTTGGGAGGGCTCCATTTCCTGTCCCCTTCCCAGTGGCTGTCTATATAATGGCAATGCCAAATTGCATCACTACATGCTTTTGAGCCTAATAGCTGGCCAATTTCTTTCTTTCATTTTCAGAGAAGCAACAGACACGTGAGAAGACCAGCCACAAAACTGATAACCATCCGTACCCCATGCAAATCCATCTGAAGACCCTCCATTGAGATAGAGAGATAGCGGGAAGCTCACTACAGGTCCTGCTCACTTGTCAGGAACCCTACGCAAATTGAGTACAGACAGCACCAGGTGAAGCAAAGCCAAAGGAGGAGTCCAATCTCCAACTTGACTGCACCCAAGCCTCTACCCGACTGTTAATGAGACCAGTGCTGCCCCCTAGATCACAGGGACAGAAAGCAAAACCCCACTAAATGGAGAAGGGTCTTACCTTAGGGACGCCAAACCAGACTCTCCTTACGTGAACGTGGACACTGTAAAACACAAACGCAACTGTTGCTCCATGGCAGCCCCGTGCTGAGAAAGAGGGTGGACTTTAAGCACCAATTAAAACTTTGTTGCATGTAAGAGCTCATAGGCGGGCAAGACTGGGTCACATTAGGTAAGGACAGCTGACCAATCGGAGGATATGGAGGTGGTTAAAAGAATCCACAGGAAGGGGGTAGTTGTGGGTTGTTTGGGTGAGTTAAGAGGAGGAATTGGCAGATCAAGTGTTCATGTGGAGCAGACTGACTGTGTGGAGGATCTTTGAAGAAGGTGAGGCATTACTTAATGAGTCCAAGTGGCACTGTGTTGCGAGTGAAAGGCTGGGGAGTGTGATTAGGAGAAGAAGTGTACAGAGTACATGTAAATTGCGGATGTGAGTGAAAGGTATGTCTCGGAGTACAAGGTGGCCTGTTGTAGCAGTAATGTGCTGGAGGGAGTAGTAGTGTGGAGGAGGGAGCAGTGGTGTGGTAGTAGTGTAGTAGACCGAGTAGTATCATCATCAAAGGGTGGATTCAGGGCTTAGAAGATGCAAGAGGCATTGCATATGCACTGTATTTATTCCTTCAAAGCTCCCCATGTCTTTTTGGCTCACAATGATTGCCAGTCTTAAGTGCAGCACGGTATCCTTTCTACCTTTTTAAAACTGTGGGGACATGGGTAGCCATAACCCCATTGTTTGATTGCAGCATTATGGTGCACCACAACATGGAAAAGTTACACTTGGAACTAAAACAAGCTACTTTCCTGCTAGTTTGCTTTGCACTCCACAGCCTTCCTTCAAAATATACTGCCAGAGCCAGAGAATTCCCCAGTGCTGGATCTCTTGTGTGAGGAAAGTCTATTGTGCTGCTATCTGCTCCCTACATCTGTTCATTGAATGTTAATGTAGAGTGTACTGCTGCTGTACCTGCTAAGTGAGTTTGAGGGAATATTTCACAGCTGCTGCCTGGTTGTATTTTGAAAAAACTTAACATTGTCTCAGTGAATATAGTTAAATGAATTTAAAACAATACATTAATTACCATTGATAATGCATATTTCATTCATTCGGCAATGTTTTATTTTATTTATTGCATATGTTATACAAGCCTTTTGCAAAATGCATATTATTTATATGTATACACCCACATTAAGCGATATCACATTACAAGTGTGTACATTTTGCACGTGCCTTATCAGAAAATACACAATTAAAATAGTCAATTATAAATAGTACTAACATATAAAATTTAAGTCAACAATCGGCTAAATGGAGATTTAGTCCACATTTACTAGTGCAATTTGGCGTAATGCTTCTTACCATACATGGAAAGCCGCTGCAGTTATGACCATACTCTCCGCTCCATATATTAAGCTCCAGAATTGCTCTTCTTGTATAGAGCAAATATTATGCACAAAACAGCTATAGCTTTTAGTATATCAAATCTTCAAAATATTGGGTCATTCAACAATTAGGAGTGCAAATAATTAAAACATATATATATCAACATAATCCTAATTTCATCCCTTTAAAAATGTACGTGCAAAAGCATCCTCGCATATATTACTATTCTGTAACAACTCAATATGACATAACACGATGTGGAGAGCATCCTTTATCACAGGGATGCTTCTTGCCTTGCTAGCATTACTTTCTACTCTCGATCATTGTCCATTGTGTGTTTCCATTCATAAAACGCCCTTCGCTGTAATGATGCTTCTTGCCTTGCTGCCTACTAGTAACTACGAGTTTCGACGAATAACCCCATTCATAATTTTGCTAGAGGTTTTGTCTTCATCGGGGCGTTTGAATTTGCTATGAAACATATAAGGCCCATTTTCAACTTCACCTGCTCTGAGGCATTCTCCTCTCCCTTACCGTCCCCTCAATCTGCCTCTCTCCTCTCTTTCGCCCTCTTTAACTAATCCAGAATAGGACTGCAAAACTTATCCTTGGCCTCAAGCCCATGGACTGCATCTCTTCTCCAGCCAAAAAATCTCTCCACTGGCTCCTGGTGGCTGGAGGATCAAATTCAAGACCCTCTGCATCACCCACAAGGCTTTCTGGGGCTTGGAACCCCGCTACATCCAACTCTCTCTCCCTAAATACCTCCCTTCTAGAGCTCTTTGGTCCTCTAACCCCAATTCTCTGCAGATCAGACATTTTTCCAAGCAGAGAGTGGGAGGTAGATCTCTCTCTTCGGCAGGTGCCTCCCTCTCGAACGGCCTCCCTGCCCCTCTCAAGCGTGTGCTGGACCTCCTTAAGTTCCGAAAGCTTCTCAAGATCCTTCTCTTCTCTACTTCCTTCCCTCTTGCCCGCCCTTGCTAAGGCCCCCTTCTGCCTCTGCAACTGGCGTCCTGTTCCCTTATGAGTCTTCCAGTGCACCAGGCCCCCCCTTGACCAGTCTATACCAGCACTGCCCTTCTGTGCCCCTTTGCCTAATTAGTCTTGGGGGTTGGGCATCCCTCCCGATCCTAGTCCAACCCCCCCGTCCTCGCATTTAGAGGGTGGTCCTCCTCCGGCATCCCCTCGCACTTGCCCCCCTGGTTCCCTCCAGCACCTGCCTAGCCCCTGGGCCTGTCTTCCTTCTCCTCCCCCCGCATTTCTATGCCCCTCCCCTGTTTGTCACCTATCCTCCCCTCCCCCCTTTTTGTGCACTTCTTGTTTCTGCACTTGCACGATCCGAATGTCACAAGGCCTAGTAGGGCCATTATTGTTGTTTATCTCCCATGTTCCCCCTCCCTTTTTTGTCTTGTGGCACCTGGAAACCCCCTTTTGCTGTATAGTGCGCCTTATAAATAATCAATAAATGAATATAGTGTCATATCAGTTTATTTCCACTTCTTGCCCAAATTGAAAACATTATTTAAACTGCATAAACATTTTCAAGTATCTCGTACCTTTATTTTCTATTTATGTGCAACCAGCAGCATGGATTTAGGTAATGTCCAAGGTTGTTCCTACTGGGCTAATTCTGCATGAGACAACATGAATACAATCCATCTCGTATAGCTCAAACTTTTAAAACGTTGGGGAGATGGGCACAAGAGTTTTAACATATCTTGCAATTCACCTTGACCTTAAACTGCCATTTTTGTTCTTAAATGTTAATCTCGCTTGAGCCTGAACGTTTCTCACTTCGGTTTAACAACAAAAGGATTGAATGATCCTACTGATTTTCTCTGTACATGTTCCTAACATACAGTGGGGGCCAGTCATTGTGTTGGGGGTACTGTCCCCCAAACCCTACCTGAGCGGAAGGCCGCCACCTCGCCTGAGTGACAGTCAGCAGTCCCCTGTGTGCTTTATTTGCAGTCTCAGCGGGGGAGCGTTTGCACAACAATAAAAAATGTTTACAGAGCAAAAGGATCCACAACAAACTTTGCCGTGAATAAAAGGAGCCGATGGGGCGTCGGAAGACTGGCCTCGCTGGCTCTCATCATCATGCCCGCAGCATGAACATGCTGACTGACAAGAGAAGCCTCCTCTCCGGTCAGGCAGTGTGACTGCACCCTGAGAGGAGGGAGGAGCAAGTTTTACTATGTGGCTAGACTGGCCTACATCTATCCATGGTAATAACACTTACAAAGATGAGTGTTACTATGAGGATGGAATGGCCTACATTCAACGTAGGCAAGTCTTGCTAAATCATGCTTGCTTTACCATTAATGCACAGTAACTGCATTGAATGTAGTCCAGCCTATTCATGTAATAGCACTTCACTTACCAAAAAAGAATGTCATGCCCAAAACAGACCCGACTCCTAAATGTAAAGGCATTTATCTGTACATTTAGGGGACATTATATGTTGGCGCAGTTACTATGCATCAAATTGAAAGCAGACATAATAAGTGTTCTTACCTGGTACAGTGGCCTATCTATATATATATATATCCAGTTTGGATAAACTTTGTTTCTGTGGTGTGGCATTTTTTTTCTGTCTGGGAGTCCTTATATGGTAGTACTGGCATATGTTGGTGCAGCATGCATGGACATGTATGGGCACAGCCAGCATAACAATGTATGCTATCCTAGCATTTTCTTCTTTTTTTTATTTTGTTTGGTTTGCAAAAAACCTTAACAAAGAAAAAAGAAGTAAATAGCAATTTAAAACAAAACATTATTATTAAAAAGCAGAAAAAGCAAGACAACCAGTTCAAATTCAATCATACCGATAAATAAATCGTAATCCTAAAATACATTTTAAAAACATCCACTTAATAACATCATGATTTCACTAAATTTCTGAAAGAATCCTAATATAATAAATTAGATTCAGTGAAATAGTATGACTAGTAATAATTCATGATACCCTTTGCACATCTATACCATTATTAATTCATACAAAGATATGATTACATTAACCCAAATTCAGGAACTTCAAAAAAGTTGCAACTGCTAACCCATCCAAAATATTGTATATGCTAGCGCATTGTCGCCATAAGAACTCTGCTTCAAGCAAATCTATACAATACAGTAATTTCCCCTTCAAAGTTACTCTCTGCACCTTTAATGCATGGCATTCCAATAATAAATGCTTGCTAGTTTCTAAAATGTCCTTCTTACTACAATAATGACAAAACAAAAGGCATCAGTCTGGGAAATGATCCTTCTTTTCAGCAGCACTTCCTTAGTTTATAGATAGTCCCAACATAATCTCGGCAGCAAGGTACGATAACATCGATTTGGGAATTGATTTAAAATGGTGGAGATCATGCCCCGCTTTTTGTGTTCGTGTGAAAGATGATGCAATGAAAGATACTCATGAAATCGATCAACAGGCTCAGACCCCTCTGTATCATACAGAATGTACTTTACCGAATGTACTCTCGCATCTAATGCCCACAGATCTTCTGTTCAGGTGGCCAGCAAAGAACCATCGCTTTTGGATCCTGACCCTGGGGGTGGACAAGTGAGGGAGCATCACGTGGGTGGAGGGTCCATGGGGATAAGAGCGAGGGTACCTGAAGCCGAGACATGGTATCCCTCCTTCACTAACACAGACCTACCTGACCCTCCCTGAGTATTATTTATTTTGTCATTTGTATAATGCAGCTAACCCGTGGGCATCTTCATGGGATAAGAGTCAACTAAGGGTAGTGCGCACTTCCCATTGTAAACACCACTCTAGTACTGGGACGAAGGAGAGGGGCCTGGAGGCATCCAGTAATGAAGATCAGGCATGGCACATTAACAGGCTTATACATGGTCAGGCAATTGAGTCTAACCGACTTCACATGCAGCCTGTTAAGAATGGTAAAGAGTATAAAAGTTGGAGCCCAAGCTTGTATGGCAGGAGAAGGAAGAGGAAGGAGAGGAGAGAGAATCCGCCATGTTGGGACAGGACCAGCAAGCCAGGAAGCCGGCGCGATCCCGAGAGACTTGCTTGAGGGACTTTTCAGGACCGGGAACCCTCTTATTGGAAGACGGGCAGCAGGTGCTGCCGTACAGCAGAGGTGGAGCAGAGCACAGAAGCCGGTGTGTGCGTGGTGACATACCAGGCAAACTGGCAGTTTGTTTCCAATGCAGGGAGAGCCACTGAGAGGCGCTGCAATGAACCGGGAAGTGTCAGAAGACACTGGGGAGACAGTAGCGGTCCGAAGGGACCGCCAAAAAGTAACAATCCACGAACAAGCAAATGTTGCATCTATTGAATAACAAACTGAAAGAAAGGTGCTATTTGAGTGAGCACAAGTAAATGATGCACCTATTTGAATATCGAACTGAAAGAAAGGTGATATATGAGTGAGCACAAGTAAATGCTACATATAATGAATACCAGACTGAAAGAAAGCTGCTATTTGATTAAACTATGATGTGCTGAATGGCGAATTAACACTCTAAGACAAATAGATATATCAAATGACAAACTGCCAGTAAAATGAAATATGAACATAACCAAAGACCTGTGATGAAATTGAAAAGTTGTTGTGAACATTGCAAGTGCAAGATAAGAAAGGCTGTCAATTATAACTGCAAACGTGGAAAAGAGTCACAAGTATATGCTAAGCCAAGAGCTGGTATAAAAGAGTGTTAAAAGGAAAACAAGTGTGGAAAGTGAAAGCCCAAGGTAGAAGGTATGGTTGCGAGACCTGTGATGGGTGGACCATACTGACTGACGACTGTGCCTCGACCAGAAAATCTCCTAATGTGAAAGTTATAAACATCAAGAATCAAGCCAAAGACAAAGTATAGGGTTAGTGGTTGCGTGACCTATGATGGGTGGACCGTGTGGTCTGACAACTGAACCTAGACAAGAAAACCATAAATGTTGAACCAGCTGTAAAGAAGTGTGATGAAATGTGAAACAATTGGTGAAGAAAACCAGAAGGTGGGTCAAGCGGACCCTCTGTTTTATTTAGAACTTTAAACAGCTGAAAGCAACTTAAGTGCCAAGTTAAAAGTCTTGGGGAAGGGACACCGAGGACCTCCTCTTTATGTGAATTGTGGCATCCTTGAAGTTGGCAAAGGTAATTTCAGAACTTGACCAAACTCTATTGAAGTGAACCTCTATTGGAACTGTATTGAACTTGAGATAGGGAACCCAAGATGAACTCAAGCTGAAAGTAGCTTAACCTTTACTTTTGAACACTTCTAATTTACGGAGAGGAATCCCACACCATGTTTAGTTGTAGTTGAGGATAAGCATAGGCTTTGACACAGGCATACTCTTGTGTAGGACTTAGACACAGACTTTCCTTAGTTTCATTAGGTAGGGAAAATCCCACTTTAATATAGGGCAAGTTAGACGTTCTTCCATCCTGATCATTAGTAAAGTTTTGTTTAGAACTACACATCTGTTGTCTGTGTCATCTCTGTTGATACCATGCCTGTCTCACAGTTAGCCATTAGAGGTGACCTATCCATTGAGAGGTCACACAAGATCCCATCGCAATTGTTAGCAATAGACGAAACCACATTTCTGGTTTTGCCCATAGATACCTTAGTGACCACGTGAGCCCTGTAAGGAACTCATGGTGGCAACAGTAAAGACGGACACAAGTGATCATAGTTCATGGGTGTTTATTAAACTGTATGCAGGATGGAAAAACGCCTAATCTAAACCTAAATCTAAGATGGGAGCAAACATTGACCATCAAATGAAAATAAGGCAGTCCTAGTGGCGGCGTGTCAAATTAAAAGGGCCTATACTTAGAAACGTATTGCCAAATCTTGCAACTAATACAAAAAGGGTGTGGGATGGTTTTCAAGAAAAGAAAGAAATGTTCACAAATAATATGTCAGGATGCGGTAGATTGGGTCTCCCTTCCCCACGTTTTCAGCCTGGGGTAAGGTGGGATCTTGGAGCACAACACCCACTCGAGCTTTCCTGGCATGAGACGACCGTTCTGTTGCAGTCTATCAGGAGCCTCGATGACCAAGTTTAGTTTCCCTGGAAAGTCTCTTGCCTTTAAGGGCCTGATGTATTCAAATAGCAAAAAAAAAGTTCCTTTAACAAAATGAAAGTTCGCTTCCTGTTTTTACATAGGATGAGTATTCTTCACCCCTGGGTCCCCCTCTTCTGGGCGCTGACCCCTCCTTTATTTTTCAGTCTCCCTCCTCTGGGTGCTCTATGGCTTATCCTTTAACTCACAAATCTTAATGTCTTTTTAAACAGTTCCAGTGGACATCCCTCGGCTGGGTTCATGTTTGGCGACACAATGTTTCTTAGGAATTTAGACTTTGCCCTTTCCTTGTCAGTGTCCCTCTTATGGGTTCACTCTTGCCAACTTCACTTTCACATTTACTTATAATGTTAGCAGGATAGCAGGATTCACTTCCTTTGCTTTCTCATGTGGCAGGATTCACTCCATTGCTTTCTTTATAGTTTTTAGGTCAAAGGCTTTCGACTGTACAGGGATTTTGCTTGACCTTCTGTATGACCACTTTGACCTATTTTGGCGGCTCTTCTACGGCCTTCTGGTATCTGTAGTTTTTACTCAGATGGGGATGGACCAGGGTTTTGCTGAGCAACACCCACGTGGTGCAGGTCCCCTTCTGCAGCTAGTCTCCCCCTTTTCAATCTTACAGTTTTTTGAACTTGTTTCACTTTGCGACTTTCATTCACCACAGCCCGGTTCTTATTGGTTCTCCCTTCGGCTCACCAGCTGTGATGAACCGCTTGGCTTTCCTCATAATTGAAGTCAAGGCCGGTACCATGGTAGCAGGAGTCTCCCTCGCTCTGGCTTATCAGCGTTGATGCACTGCGTGTACCATTGACATATGCTGCAACACTCTTGGGCTATTGTCATTGGTCTTAAGATTCCCTCTGCAGAGGTTTTGCAGGTCTGCGTAGGAAATGGCAAGGTCTTGTCTCTCCTTGTTAGCCTCTCGATATTTTTCCTCCTTTTGAACTGCCGGGTCTGGATAGCTGTCTCGTTGTGCGGTCTGCCTTGCCCATACTGTGCTTTCTTGCTCCACCCTTTATCCATGTGGGGAAGGGAAAGGGCTGTCGGGTGTGTGTGACTCTGATTAGTTGCCCGAATGGTTGTTCATATCTTAAATTCAAATTTTGCTCAATGGATTTTTTCCTTTCTTTCTATTCTCTGATTCTTTTTTCTTATCTACAATTGACCCCATCTCTCCAAACCTGGCCTGACGTGTGACATAATATGGTATGGTTCATCCAAAGTTATATTTTCTTGCAATGCAATTATTATGCTGTCATATGCTACATTTGTTATACCTAATGGTATGGACTACATTGGTACTTTCATGTTTGACTATTGCATGTACAGCCTTGACAACGACCAGGGGCTGAAACACTTGTTGGCTGGCTTTTTCCTTATCACTGAAGAATAAACACAACACACTTCACGAATTCGATTGTTGCAATAAATGGTTGGACTACTTAAGAACTTTACCAAAACACTGGTTTTGAGCGCGAGATATTCTCCCGAAGCATAATTTCTTGTCTACATTTATTATTACAAACTTTGTGGGAAGTTTGAGGGAGTTGGTTTTTCTTGCTGCCTAACGTATGTATTTATTTTTCAGGCTCTGATATTCAATTTTAGGGTGGTGATTAGCGCACCTACAGAGATCGATCCCACAGGTTTAATATTAGCTTTGTCGGCAAATTAAACGTGGTTTAGTGAAACTTGACATGTCTCATGTTTCTCATGTTTTATTGTGCAGCATGTTTAATTGGCATCTCTGGGATGATGTGGAGGTCATTGAGGATATGAATTGCAGCTGTCGCAGTGCTTTCGCCAGCTCTAGATTGGAAGGAATTGAGGAGGTCATTGGTTGTGATGTTTGATTTGGGTTGTTACAAATGGTTCCATCATTCTGGTGAAGTCTGGCAGGATAGTGATGGACAGTAGTTTTCAGGAAGCGTATAGTTGATGGATGCTTTTTCAAGGAGGTTATTGAAGTGTCATGTTTTGAGTACAGAGGGTATTGTACCATGTTTGAGACAGGAGTTGATGTTTTGAGCCATTGTGGAGAAAGGGTGGTTATGCTCTTGGATGATGCTTGAGGTGGGAATGCATCATCCAGGAAAGGTCTAGGTTTGACGTTGTTGGTGAGGGTGGTGATGGTGTCTTTGTCTATCTGATGGAAAGTGTCCCATAGGCTGGAATGCTTGTGGTTGGGGACGGGGATGGTAGTGGCAGAGCGGAGGGAGGGGGTTGTCTTATTTTGTGTATGAGGAAGTTGCATGTTGCAGTGGATGGTGGTGTGGTAGCTGTGGTTGGTGACTAGGAGAGTGACTCGACAACATTGAAAAGTGTGTGTACTGTTGGAGGCGGATTAGAGTTTGTGGAGGTAGTGGGCATATATGGTGTTGCATATGGCTGTGTTGTATTTATTGCAGAAGTATTTGAAGAGTCTCCTGGTCACAGGGTCTGGGTTCTTTAGCCAGGCTCTTTCATGGCATCTGGCTTCCTGTTTGCTGAAGAGGAGGGAACTGTTGAACCATTGTTTATGGTGATGGTTGTGCGATTTTTGTGTTTTGAGGGGGGCTATTTTGTTCAGTGCTTGTGTGATTATGGTGTTGTAATTGTTGCATGTGGAGGGATGTGCGTGTGTGGAGGGAGGGAGGTGGCACGAGTGGTGTGAAGGGTGTCTTAGGTGAGGGATAAAGTTAGGATGTTGTTGATATGTATGTAGTAATTATTAATGGTCCTTGTTGAATAAATGAAATGCACTTTCATTTGTTTGGAATTGGATTTTTAAATTGTATAATTTTAGATGTTCTATTGGAATTATGTATACTCAAGCAGAGGCATTTTATTGTTTAGATAAAATGCTCTTTGTTGTTTAGATGTATTATATATTGTATAGATGTTTCCCTCTTCCTTGTGACTGTTGTGAGCTGCAGAATGAGTTGCCATACAGAATTAAAATTTATTTATGTAATGGTTTAAATTAATTTAAATATATTCACTCTGACAATTTTCTTTTTCTGGTTTTTCATGATATAGTTCCCCGGTCATAGATTCGGACAATGAAAGGTCTATAGAGATTGCTTGGTTTGCATTTATCATGGCCCAATAATAACTGGCCCAGTAATAACTGACGTGGCTATTTTTGATAGGCAATGGAGAAACTGGCACATTAATATTTGATTAACTAGGCAGCTCAGCGCATCAGCATTTGGGTCTGAAATCCGATAAATCATTTTGCTTCTGGCATGTGCCTTATGTTTGCATAGGAGACTGTACAAGTGATTTAAAGTTGAAACCGGTGATATGAAACTGTTTCTGTTTCAAGAGGCAGTATGCACATATGTGAGACTTTACTTGAAGCAGTTCTGTGTTATAGTGGTGTACGAGAAGATGATGAAATACCTGGGCATATTATGGCTACATCTGGGTTCATGGCATTGGGCATCGGCATGTGAGGCTGAACCTGGTATGGTATTGCTGGCATAAAATGGACCAGGATTACCGGAAGTGTAAAGAGGAGGCATTGGGAAACTATCAGCAACATAAAATACCAGAATCCCTCTGCCTTCGCCCCAAAGCAGAGAACAAAATCATACGTGGCAGAAAGAGTGCTATATTCTTGTGATATCACATCATTTGATTATGAATTCTTTAATCCTGTGCCATGATGTCACAGTAGGAAAAATAGCTTTCGGGAAACCAAATAGTTTCTAAAAGCTTCCTTTCAAGGTCATACATAAATGTGTTCCTGACATATAGTGACATGGCATGTAATGCCAGATCTTGGTTTATATGATAGTACACAGGAATATGGGGCATTAGTAAGTGTGCTTGATTTCTGAATGGATATGTCCAAGTGAAGCATGTGGGCTTTCCGAATTGGCACTCGGTGATCACACACCTTTTTTCTTTTGTGTTCTCTTTTTTGTAAAATATTTTTTTAAGATTTCCAATCATAAAGTCATATACAAGAAAGACATATTTCAATGTGGTACTTATATACATAACTCTACTTCTTACTCTATTTCTTAATGAGAGAGACTACTTACAATAATCAAAACTGTATATCACATCCTCAATATGTAACAGGGAGTAGGTACAGCGGATGTTAAGGGAAAGGGGGCTAAGAGGTGAGTAGGTCTGTTTGAGAGCCAAACCAGAACAAAAATACTCATTATAGAACATGAATTTCAATCCAATCTTGTCATTTCAAGCATACATATTGTTGACTGGACCCCATATCTCCTTATATTCCTTCAGTGGATAATTCTTTGTAAAGGTTACTTTGCTTGTGTACAATCTTCATGCATCAGTTTTTCTGAGCTTTTCCATTGTTTCAAAATGTGTGTTTTTTTTTATATAATCAGGCTCTGTATATTGTGATGAATCGAGGGAATTTGCCCCTTCTCCAAAAGGGGGAACCCCTCCCCCCTCTGAGGCTAAGGCGGTGAGCCTTCTCAGCAACTCCCTCCGTAGGGGTCGCGGCAAGTGGAACCTGTGAAAAACCAGAAGGTGTCTCACCCACTAGCCCCTGGGGATCTGTCATCCAGGTGGCTAGGGCACGGCCATCGCTTTTGGATCCAGTTCCTGGGGGTGGACCAGTGCGGAAGGGTCACTTGGGTGAAGGGTCTTTGGGGAGTGGGTGTGGGACCCTGGATGGGGAGACTTGGTATCTCCTTCCTTGTAACACCTTTAACCCATCCGAAAAAGCATAGGAAATTTAGGAACTCTAACCCCCACCCCTTTTACAGCACTAACACTTTCTCATGGACAGCCTGCTATGAGAGAAGACAGACTAACACCCGAGCAGTATACCTCATGTCTCCCAATACAATGGTCAGGCGAGGTCAGGTAATTACTGACCATCACACACACACCTGACTTCCATTACACTTCCCCTCACAAGGATAAAAGGCGGAGAACCAGAGCACTCTCTGAGCAAGGCAAAGCACACAAGGAAAGAGAGGTTTTGAGACCGCAGCTGATCAAGAGAGGAAAGATGGCAAAACTGAAGGGGGATCGAAAGGAGGAAAATTCCCTTGACCTTTTTCGACAAGGAGCGGTTACTTTCCAGAGACCTCGAAGATAGACTGCATAAGACCAGGAAATCAGGCTGAAGAATCCTGCATTGTGTGTTGGAGGTACCCGGGGCCCTCGCACGTAAATCAAGGTGGGGAGAATCACCAGCCGCCACGGTACCTCCCCTGGCTCCAAGAACAAAGCTGCTTCAGTGAAATCAACACAGCCGGTGAGTTGAGGAGACAGATACAAGATCGGTCTGTGTTGAAGCCAAGGTTGCAAGCAGCAACATTGTATGGTGAGCACTGGAACGGACATTGTTAAAACGCGTGTGGTGAGAGACACAAGTTAAGTTGAACTGCTGATAAGTGATTGAACGTTAAAGCATACTACAATACCTTTGACAGAGTGAACCGGCACCGCATGGGTGCTCAACCAAAGGTCTCTGTAAGGTATCCAGCTGAGAAATGACAAAAGTAGATGCATTTGGTCCAAGCCCAGAGGAGGGAGGTCAATTGAAAGAGAACATATAAATGTGAATGGAAGTGGTCCTGCGACTGGTCAAGCAAAATCCTGTACGCAATCCCTTGATGAAATAGAGAAAGTTTGGAAAAGTACATGAATTTGGTCTGAGCCTGGCAGAGGGAGACCAATTGAAGGTTTCGCGTTAATGTCGGTTTGAGCCCGGCAAGGGGAGAGGGCCTGCGTGGTAAACCCGGGTGAACAGTAAATCACCCGAGAAGTTGTATAAGTGAAAGTCCAAAGAGCAAAGGAACTTTAATGTTTTGTCGTTTCGCATCAGGCCCTCTGAAATAAGAGACTTTGAATGGCAAAGCGACTTTGGCACAGAAGGTCCTGATGTTGAGGTCTTGAACTGCACCCTCGTGCTAGAGAAGCCAGAGAGTGTGCTAAGCTCAAGTGTTCGGCCTTGTCCCGTGCTGAAAACATGGGGAAGGGAAGACATAGTCTCGAATATCCTGACATATCATTTCGTGAACACTTTTACTTTTGTACAGCATTGTTTCCCACACTATTTGTATTTTGACAGACTCGACTAGGACTGCGTTATTTTTATTATTTGATGGTCGTAGTTTGCTCCCATCTTTAGATTTGGGATTAGATGGGTGTTTTTCAAACCCAATTGAAGTTCAATAAACACCCTTGATCTGTGATCACTTGTGTCTGTCTTACTGTTTCATACCATGCCTTCCTTGTTGTGCGGACAAGGACTCCTGTGAGGCACTCCTTAAAAGACAACTCGAAATGGCCTGCTTAGGAGTATCAGACCCACAAAGAAATATGCAATACAGAGACTGGTATGAAGAAAGAACTACTATGTTATTGTCAGCAAGAATCAAAGCCTGTCCCGTTAAGTGGAAACCTCCATTTAACTGGGATGAGTAGGCTGGAGTGGAGAGATGCCGCAACAAGTTGAGAGAGACACGAGCGTCGGCTAGGGAAACCCCAGAGCAACATACCACCTAAGAGGGGAGGAGATGCTGTAACTGGAAAAGCTTGCAGGTTTGGAAAATGTTTGGGTGCCAAAGGCAGAGTGCTGGACATACAGGGTCATTGGAGAAGGAAAGAGCGAGAAGCTGATGGTAGTGGTGTGACCACGAAGACGTCAAGGTGCACCACCAGCTATCTGCAAAACAATGCAGAAACCACCAAGCAGGCAAAGCTGCATACACTCCGGATACCCGCAGGGTTGTTATGCCTCCAGAAGGAGAATATGGAACGCAAGACACCGGAGTAGCCAAAGAAGGGAAGGAAGCGACAAACCCTGAGCGAACAGAGGCGCTGGTGGCGTTGCCCCAGAGAATCCAAGGTAACTGGGAGACCCGGGAGGCCGACGAGGGATCATTATGGTACTGCTCATACTCATCCCAGTCAAATCAAAGTGAGCATAATCTCGAAAGGGAGACATTGGAATAATGCCAATAAGAGAAAGCCCAATGTAATACGGATTGAGAGAGAAAGTAAAGGATAAACGCCTGGGGAGAAAGCCAGAGAGTTAGATATTTCTAAAGAGAGAGAACATTAAGAGAAATACAATTATGACTTAAGACGCAGAGAACAGATTCCCAAGAGCGAGAGTTGCAGAGGCTGGATATCACTACCCTAGGAAATGGGGAAAGCAAACCATTTTTGTAGAGGGAAAGAACAGAACTAAAATAATGTGAAACCCATTAATATGGATCAAAGCATTTATCCAAGATTAAAGAAACCAGTTGTTGAGAAGAAACCAAAGTAATGGTAACGGTGCGTGGTACAAGACAATTTAACATAACATAACCTCTTTCATAGTTGACCAATACAAAAATGAAAGGTAATTGTGGAATATTACAAGTTGTGCTGATTTCCATTCGATGTATGACATCATCCCAATATTCAACAATTGTATTACACTCCCAAAGCATGTGTTAGTTCTTCTATTTCACATGTCCAACATAGATCTGAGGGTATGAATTTGCATTTCTTGATGCTGGCCAATATTAATGGTGGATGATTCCAAGAAATCTTATATACTTTCCCCTCTGCTCCCACACCCCCGAAAGAAAGGTTTAATTGCCTATCTTGATCAGGCAGGAACTGGTTGGAAGGTCAATGAGCCTTAGGTCCACTGTATTGGCAGATTGCGCTCACAAAACTTTCAACAGTTTGTGCAAAACCCCCACAGGTAAACATCATCCCTTGAGGACGTGTGATTTGGCTAAATTCTTTTAACGTCCGCATGTCTGCTCGGGTCTACTCCCTGAATGATACTCTATAAAAATGTAGGATAATATTGAATGTTTCCAGGGCCACTTTGCAAGGCAAGTATGCCGTAACAAATGTAGTTCTGAGCAAGAACATCCATAGTCGTCCACAGTGCCAATCATTAGCAAGCAGAAAGAAGGCAGGTCACATTTCAGTTTGAAGGATACTAAAAAAGAAAACTGCCCAATTTACATTGGATATCTGTTGTCCGAGAGTG
Source organism: Ambystoma mexicanum (assembly GCF_040938575.1). Lineage (NCBI taxonomy): Eukaryota > Metazoa > Chordata > Amphibia > Caudata > Ambystomatidae > Ambystoma > Ambystoma mexicanum. Next base: position 204,695,616 of record NC_090926.1, on the reverse strand, counting down.
TCCATACATGGGCTGCTCAATTTGGGAGGCGAAGCAGAATTGTCGTGCTTAAAGGGAGTTCCTATATCTTAGAACTGTGTGAGGGCTGCATCTTGTGTGTAGATTCCACTCATCTGGACAAGGATGGTTTAAGTAGCTATGATTGGCCTTTGCAGTGTAATGGAACAGTGTTCAGACACTGACTGATACCCCAGTGGGATGGATGGATGGGTCAAGTAGAATGTGGATATCCGGGCACACTTCTGTTGGAAGGGTCAGAGTTCACTCATCTGAGACTGTGGTTGAGTTCAGAGACCATGGGCTGACCTCTGGCAATCAGGTCAAGTACAGCCCATAATGGGTGATCTTTTGGGGGATTAGTCAGATCGATTTGAGAATTACTTGACTAACCACCTAGTGACTGGCTAGATATGAGTCTAGCCAGTCTTGACTAACCCCTCTAGGAATGAAAGAAGACTAGCTGCCCATTAAATGGTAGATTACACCGAGTTCAGATCATATTGAGTTGACTTCTTGTGACGGGATTAGAAAGTGTTTTTGATCTCTAATGGAGAGGCCAGACAGAAATTCTTCGCTCCCAAACATCCCAATACTACGGTGTGAGTTTCATATCATTGCAAACGGTTCAGACTGACCTCAGTGGGATGTGTGGAATCACTGGCTGTGTGATTTCAGGTAAACCTCACTCACCCTGGTGGGGATCAAGCATAGTGGAGGCAGTCTTGGTGGACTCATGTGTATCAAGCAGATCCGTGCATCAGGACAGTGTTGCCTACACGCTTGATCTTGAACCTTTCATGCTTGATCCACTCTTCTGTACTTCATTTTTTTCAGTTTCTCTGCATTCTGTTGAAAGCATTTCTTTTCATCCTGTTTCATCTGCTACATTGCTTTTTACCTCTTGTAGCTTTATCCTGCCAATTGTATTTCCTTTAGAGCCCTGCATCTTTCATTAGAGGTTCTACTCTGGACTGCATACTAGTTATGTCCCTCTTTAGAGTTCTACTTTTGTCATTCTCCTTCCTCTGTAAAAATGATCTATTCCAACCCCATCCGATATCCTCTCTTTGTCTTCACTTGTCATCTTTCTCTGAAAACGTAAAACCAAGTCTTTGATACTATAAGAGTTCACGTTTTCTCTTGAAACTGTGAGTAGTCATCAATGAGAGCCAGACACAAGGTTGTCATATTTTGGCCAAATACATTTATTAGATAAAAATGGGCTGGGAAAATACCACTCTGACCCTATTCCAAAGAGGATTTTCCCTACCTAAAAACCAAAACTAAGAATCTGTCTGTCTCTGGATGTTGTGAAGAATCCTATGGATCCCGCACTGAAACCCTGTCTAAAGTCTCCTCCCAGGTGGCCATGGAAAAGTGAACACTACATGATCCTGACTTTGGGGGTGGTGTACTACGGTAGGATCACCTGGGAGGAGAGGAGGCACAGGGTAGTGAGGAGATCCCATGGGATGAGAAACAGTATTTGTCCTTTAAAAGGGAGAACATTTTAAATTTGCCAGAAAAAGGTAATGGCCTATTGTCATTATGATGCATCTGAATCACATATAAAAGCTGTGGCTCAGAACAGAAAATGCCTTTAAACCTGCACAGACCTTAATAACAAAGTCCATGTAAGGTAATTCAGGATAAAAATCCTCCCTGCTCTCAAAGGTATAATGAAAAGGAAATCAGAAATATTGCCTTAAGTAAATTGTCTTCAGCTACAATATTGGCTTCTAATGGTTCATCCTTAGTTAACTCTAAGGGAAATAAAGCTACCCTTAAAACTGAGAAGTTACTAAAAAGAACTAACTGTTGTTGAGGTCTACACAATCCCATGAGTGCTGGGCCGAGGAAGAGAGCCGAAGAGGCATACTGTGATAGTAGTCAGACAATTAAGACTAACACCCTGCACCTGAAGGAAACTTAGAGGCATAAAAGGCCCCCTCAGGTGCAGGCAATGGAGAGAAGGAGCTGGAATTGTGGCTGGAGTTCTTGCTGTCATAGCAGAGGCAGAAAGAAGAAGGCACAGTGCTGACAATCCAAGCAGATGTGGGAGAATTGAAGGGATGCCGGAACTATGATGCAGCAGATTTCACTGGCTTGTTCTGTAAGGGTCCTGTTCCCCCAAACTCTGAAGTGCAGATGCTGCACAGCGGAAGGCATGCAGGAAGGATGCCTTTCCCCATGTGGGCCTAATTTATGGAGGTTGCCGTGCAAGAAGCATGTCAGAGACCGAGGCGAGGAGCCATGGTAACGCTGTGAGTCTCAAGAGCGAGAGGGGTTCCTTAATTTAGTGACCGGACCGGGTATCACTTCAGCAAGGAAGCGTGTGGATCCCAAGTGAAGTCCGAAGCAGTATAAATTGTGGAACAAGGATCACAGAAGCTGGTGAGTCAAACCTGATTTCCGATTCCTTGTGCGAGCACTGGCGGTAACAGTATCCAGCTTAATGTTCACTCGTGTAGAAACAGAAGCCTGCTGAAATTGGTCAATCAGTTCTTGTCAGTGAGACAATGGAAAAGTAACATTTGCATGTGATCAGGAGATTTCTCTTTCACTCGCGTGAAGAGCAAACACTTCAGAAAGCCATTGTTAAACCCTTTAAACATTGTAAACGTTATGAAGAGGTCGTGTGTGCCTAATTTTGTTTTTCAAGGGAAGAGTGAACTTTGCATCATTATTCACGCTAACAAAAAATGCTCAAAAAAATATCTGCAGTTGGAGAGAGAGCAAGCATTGCCCAAGCCAAGAGTATTTCCCTAGTATAATTGAAAGCAGCCTTTCTTAAAGCAATAAAACCATATAAACAATATTGAGAACCAAATTGAAGTTTATGCTTGCCTAAGATACAAGTGTGCACAAATTACCTGAGGCCAAGAGAGTGGCACCAAGGCTTCTGTGTGATTTATTTGGGTAACAGTTCGCAGAAAGATGAAACAAAATTGGGGAAGGGAAACCTGCTGCTCATAAATATTATTTGAAGTTGACACAAGCTATATTTCCAAAGACTGTCAAAGAAAGGGAGAAGTGGGTCATAAAGGCAAACTTGGGTTGTTATGGTGGACAGACAACAGAGGCAAAGATGCAGCCCCTTTTCAAAAGAGATATTCAGAGGAGAGTGTTTTGCTTATTTTAATGTGTTGAGGTGCTTTGAAGTAAATCTTGTCAGAACTAAGACCTGTTTTAAGTCACAAAGTACTGAAGCTGTAGTAATATATCTGGTTGTCAGTACATGCAAGACTTCATTAGTACAAGTGGAGTGGAATACAATGAGACAACAGAGAATGTCCTCCTGGTAAACTGTGGAAGAAGTGAAGTTGTTGAAGTAGAAGCGGCAGCACTGTGAAGTCATCCTGACAAACATATCTATTGTGAATCCTGATCTTGTAAAGAGAGACATGATAACTTTTGACCAAGAACTGAGTTTCACAAACATTTTCAGAAACCGTGTTTTCCTTTGAATTGTGGTAGTACCTCTTGAACAACCACAAGTTGTGGAAAAGCATTGTGGCTAGGAATACCACTGCTGCTATTGTGGCAAAGTGGAAGGTTCGTATCACCAAGAGGAGAAGCTTTGTTGTTATTGCAACTTTGGTTAACAAAACTTTACTTTAACAGTGAAACATCAGGAACTGAATTAAAACTATTCTATTTACATGGATGTCCTTGTTTCTCTTTCTTGTTGAAGCTGAATTGTCTTTAAATCCTTGGGTAGGGTGTTCACTCAGATTACTAAAAGGTTACCAAGGAATTGTACAAACAACTGTTATTTTGATATACCATATGTTTTCTTTGTATGTATTGTTTTGTTTAAGTGTGAGGGACAGAGTGTTTCCCCTTAGCTTTGTTAGGCAGGGAAATCCTTGTCAGAGTAGGGATAGTGAGGTGTGTAATAATTGTTATTATTTAATAAAATGACACATTTTGTACAAACATACAAAGGTTGTCCGCCTTGCATTGCTGACCCCTCACAATGTCAATAACTGAAAAGCCGTCCTCGTTTCCAAAACGTCCTATCATGACTCTCACACTACAAACACACAATAAAAGTGTGCAAGGACATTTGTGCAACCTGATATTGGCAAAGAAATGTTCACAACTGAAAATAAGAATAGTTCCAACACAAATGTTCTCCAAGTGAAAAGACCTTGTATACAGAGGGTGTTCCCCTTTCCCTGGATTCTTAAGTAGGATGGCAATTGTCTTTTATTAAAAGTTCCTTTGTGTCTCTCCTTAATTCACAAGGTACCTGTTTAGGTAACGGGTTCTGTAAGTCTTTCTTTAACACAAGTTTTCCTTCAGTTAGAAAACATTGTCTATCTTTATTATTTATGGTAGCTTTGCGAACCGGCTGGTATAATCCCCTGCCAGTACTTTTTATGCGTTTCAATTGCCTGGTATCTTTCCCTTGCCAGGACTTCTGGTATTTCACAGTTCCTCTATAGCACCCAAATGGTTTGTGTTGCTCTTGATCTGGCATATGCCTGCGGTAATGTTCGCTCAAACTTTGACCCACACTTGCATCTCATGCATTTGTAGCTCACTGAGGTTTGAATCTGTACTTTGCCTTTTCTGCATTCAAACGATCTTCTTGTATTTTTAGGAATGGTATCACATTCAAATTGTCGTTGGCACGGTCGCCGGGTTTCGGGTTGACTCACCAGTACTCTCCGGCGACTTCGGTCCATGCTTCTGCGGTGAGGCTCTTTTACTTGCTTCCCATTCTGGAGTGCGCAGACGTCCTTCTGGCTTCCTTTGCGGCTCTGCAGTCAGATGCCTGCTTCTCTTCAAGTCCCAGTATGGAGAACAGTGCCTCCTCGAGCTGCTGAACACCCAAAAAAACTCTTGCGCTTCCCAGCATTTCCATGGCACTTCCTGTCCGTGCACTGCATTTCTCCTACAATCTCGGCAGTCTCTGCTGCTCCGCCACACCCGTACGTGTTTCTCATGCTGACAAGCCTCTGCATGCAAGTCAATGCCTTCTCCTGCACTGCCATCCTCAGTAGTGCGGTTGCCATCTTTAAGTGTCCCGCGCACAGGTAATTCGGGAAAACAACTAGACTGCATGTTGTGCTTCGAGCTCTTGATACCTTGTACACACCTTCATCCTCCTCGTCTCAGTCCTTGGGTGATTCTGGGAGTTGGAGTCCATGAGTGCCATTGGACACACGGGGCCTCATTACGAGTCCGGCGGTAGCCGTGCAGGAAAAACCGGCAGGCTGCGGCCGGACCTGTATTACCATTCCGCCTCTGTGATTGCCGGAATCACCGGGGCATTACAACCCCGGTGACCCGGTAATTCCGGAGGGGGAATTCTGTAAATCCCCATTCCCATGAAGTCCGATAGGACTCCATGGGGATGGGGACCATGGAAACACTGGTTCCGTCTATGACTGAGCCAGTGTTTCCATGTCCGCCTGCAGGCGGGTGGTGTTAAACCCGCCAGGTCAGACCTGGCGGGAGTGACACCTCCCGCCTGCAGGACTCTGAATCAGCCGGTCCAGAAACAACTGTGGCAGTGGTTTTACCGCCACCATTCTTTCTGGACTGGCATGGTCGTAATGAGGCCCATGGTATTTAAATCATTCCTCTTAATGTTTTTAGATAAAGGTACCTCCGAAGCAAAAAGGGTTGTGTTGTAGCTTTGTGTGATTGGGTAGGTCATAGGTGGGGGTTTGACAAGAAAATGATGAAGAGGTTTCTTTACTTCCTCTACAAGGGGACACAAGCAGCTGGCAAAATGCCATTAAGGTCTTGGGAATTAGAAGGTCTAACTCATGGGGACTGGGAGATATTGAATCTTGTCCAATGAAGTCATGACATCTCCCCGGTAGTTGTCGACTCTCATGTGATCCTACCTCATATAGCCGCCCCCCAGGGTCAGGATCAGATGGCTGCTGCCTTCCCCTGGCTACATGGGAGGAGGTCACTGCTGGGGAATCTGTGATGACTCTATTTGAGACATAACACAAAACGCAACCAATTGCATAGGTAATATGATATATTTGTTTCCCTTATTGTAAAATAGCATGCGCTGCATGAAGACGCTATACAGATGAAATAATACATACACATACTGATCTCTGCTGCCTGACCCAATGCCCTGACTGGCCCCTGGAAGAAGGGAGAAGCAAAGTTCAGGTGGATGTCTCTTTACTACTTCAGCATTCACTTCACCATACCTTCACTTTGTCACATTTACCTCTGCATACCTTTTTACATCTTCACTTATTGTACCATTCACTTTGTCATTACATGGGGAGACCCCTTGTACCCCATTCCTTTCTAAACCATAGATTTCCCCCTACTGCCTCCTTGACTCCAGCCCTAACCTTGCAGCTAACCTTACCATATCCATTGCAAACCTTGAAAATGCAGATGTAGTAAAGGTAAGAACGGTAAGAAGAATTAAATGCATGAGGAAGTAAATGTCTGATGAAGTGAATGCTGAAGGGAGACGTTGTTTGGGCTACATAAAGTGGGGGGGGGTTACTAGATCTGGCAACAATGACGACCCTTGAAAATCAGAGAGCATAAAACAATTCTACCTGGAGACATGGCTTGGCGCAGTGGAAGATGGTCAGCTAGGCATTACTCTCCCGCCCTTATTTTCTATAACTGTGTTCCGTAACTTCTCCAAACTCCAACTCCCTGACCTCTCGTATTTCCTCTCATCATCTGGTCCTGCCTATGGCCAATTTGTCCACTGGAACCTTACAGCTTTTACAAGCTAAGTGTAAGCTCTTTTCCTCATCCAGATTCCTTTCTTCGCTGACGTTTCCTGCCCTGACTTTCCTTTCTCCTCCTGGTATTGTACCCCCTGTCTTCCTTGTACCACTGTGAATACTACTGCCACTTCCTCCTTGTGGCGTTCTTTCCTCCACCTCTACTGTGTTTGTCTTGCTCCTTGATGATGCTCACTCTGTATCATTTCCAGTCTTTGATGGTGCAACCACCTACTTCCCCATGGGTCTCACCACCTCCCCATGCACCTTGGCTCCTACCACCTCCTCTCGCCTTCCATCTCCTGGCCAGATGTTCTGTTCTCCTCCTGACATCACCGCCTCATGTGCCCTATTCATTCTAACAACTTCCTTCTTCTGAAAATCTCCCTCTTTGCGTACCTTCCCTTGGGTTACCACTTCCACTCCGACCCTCTGATGTCACCATCTCCTCATTCACCGTCTCAACTCCCATTGCCTTCTTCTGTTCACGCTTGCCCTCTGGAATGATCACTTCCTCTTGGCCCTCTTGACTCTATTCAACTATTCCTGCCCTCCACTGCTGCCACTCCTCGATCTCTCTGGCCTCCTCCTCCTCTTCTTCCACCCCATTTTAGTCTTCAGTCTTATTCAAACACAAACCTTCTACTCCTAATTCCTACACTCAGGGAATTAATCTCCTGGATTGTACATGGTGGGAACCCCCTCCCTTTGGAATGGGCTTCCTGGACAATCTGCACATGTGTCCGCTATTGAGGGAAATAATCTGATTGGCTAACCCTAATGTGTTCAGGTGTTTCCATTGGGCTGCTAGGGGGTTGTGCCAAACTTACAAAAAGAGGATCTGTCATCTTGGATTTTAAACCTGTCGTTGGTGAGCTGTGGGAGCCCTGTTTCCTCCCTTCTGCGGTGTGGAGCCTGCCTAGCATGTTATCTTAGCATATCTCATGCAAATCACTGAAATGCCTCTTTACCTCACTTCCCACAGCTACCAAATTCATTATAACGTTAGGGAAGTGAACACACCACCTTTCTTCAAATGTACCAGTGTCTGAGTTTGTTTGTCTTGGGAGGGACTTGTGACTCTTAGCAGAGAGCACCTGGCCCTTGTAGGATATTTGTGTGCAGCGTACTGTTGAAACGGCTTGCATAAATAGTTTTTAAAATTATTTTGAGTTCTGTGGGCTGTGGATGAAGATTTAGTCTGAAACCCCACACCACAGATTCAGCATTGGCTCTATGTTGAAAGTTACAGCATTGCCCTGCTCGCTATCCCCATCTATCTGAACATTGCAAAAGGACTACCAAATCCTATGGCACTCTATAGGATCTGGCTATAGTGTGAGCATTGGACTTTGAGGGGTTGTACTAGGGTTACTTTGCAGGGTCCCAAAGTGGTTTCGGTTAAGGCAGGTTAAGGTTCTTCGAGGCCTCTTCCAATCTTCTCGACACCTTTTTTCGGTGTTTTCGAAGCCTTTAACGTCCGCGTCGACGACATTGACGTTTTCTCAACCAATTATGACAAATTTAGCCCCTTCTGCTCTGGAAATGGGATTTAAGCCATTTCCAAGGTCTGATCATTTCAGACCTTTGTCTTCCATTTATGAGGAAGGGGAGGATTCGGATCAAGAAAGACCCTTTGGGTTGCAGAGATCTGCAACACCTGAACCAGAGGAATTTACCTCTGAGGAAAATAGGTTAAAGGATCTTCGAGAACCCTTACATGAGGCAAATGGGTTAGATACTTCCCCAGAAATAGAATTTGCCAAACCAGACCCAGGGGAACATGCTGAGACCCCTTACAGAATTGTAATGACAAGAATTATAGAATTCATGGGTTGGTCTACACCTTCACCTGCATTCCAACAGGATGACCTTACAGACATTTTAGTTAAAGGCCCACAGGAGGATCCTGTGGTTCCATTTCACGCTGCATTACAAAGAAAAAGATTGGCTAACTGGGAAACTCCTGAGGTTATCCCGGCGGTTAACAAGAAGTTATCAGCCAAATATAGAGTATCTGCTACGGACCCTGAATGTTTGTCTAAACCTCTAACTCCGGAGAGTCTAGTTGTTCAAGCAGCAACTGCATCAGGCAGTAGATCGGCATACCCTACTGTTCCACAGGACAGGGATGACAAAAGATACATCTCTATGGCTAAGAGTCTTTTCTGCATGTAGCATGGTGTTGAAATCTATTAACGCTGCTTGTACGCTCACAGGGTTCAGCCATACACTTTGCGAGTGTGCTTCATCAGCAGCTGACTGCCTCCCAGAGGGAGAAGAAAGGGAAGCATTTCTAAACATCATTAAGGATGGTAAAGACGCAATGTGCGAATCCCTTCAAACTGGCATTGATTCTGCTGACAGCATCAGTAGGGCCATGGCGGCAAGTACTACAACCCGCAGATTTGCGTGGTTGCGAAAGTCTGGGTTTGCTTCAGATGTACAAGCCAGACTTTTAAATATGCACTTTGACGGCTCTTCTTTGTTAGGTAAGAAGGCAGATGACAGCCTAGAAAAGTTACAGACATCCAAAGCAGCAGCAAAATACCTGGGAGCTGCAATCCGTCAAACGCCATATCGCCCCTCGGGAACCTCTTGGAGAGGTAAGGAACCTCTTGGAGAGGTAAGTCCTTTTGCTTTTATTCCGCATTCGGAAAAGGCAGAGGACAGTCGGTTCAAAGAGGTAAAAAAAGATTCACCCGAGGTGGACAGGGTAAAAATACAAAAGCCGCAGCAGTAGCAGGTGCCTCTTTACCCTCGGCACCTGCATCAGCCGCCTTTAAATCACTCTGAGGCCTTTCCACACAATACACCTGTAGGGGGCAGGCTAACTCAACATCTGACGGAATGGCAGGCTATTACGTCAGATGCTTGGGCATTGGAGACAGTTGCCCAAGGTTACTGTCTGCCTTTTCTACGCATTCCTCGGAGTCATCCATCGGAAAGTTCCAGATCCTCTCCTCTTGTAGGAAATTGTAGACCTGCTGGAGAAAGGTGTCATAGAACCGGTACCGGTACCCTCTATCGGCAGTCCACCTAGCCGGAGAGAAGAACTTGACAGCGGACGCTCTGAGCAGGCAGAGCACAGTCTCCCACGAGTGGGAGCTAGCTTAGGAAGTCCTTCAAGAGATCTTTGCCCTTTGGGGAACCCCTCGGGTGGATCTGTTCGCCACAAGCACCAACAGGAAGTGCGATCTGTTCTGTTCAAGGGAATTTCCCCCGAGAGGAGCTCTAGGAGACGCGTTCGTAGTGGACTGGGAGTTTCCACTCCTTTACGCGTTCCCACACAGTCCCTGTTATTCCTCAAATGATCAGGAGGTTGGGAAGATTCCGGAAAACCATGATCCTAATTGCCCCGGATTGGGCCAGGAGAAAGTGGTACCCGGACCTTCTAGATATGTCCATCTGTCCTCCAATCCGTCTTCCACTCAAGGAGAATCTTCTCTCGCAGAAGGGAGGTCAGGTTCTCCATCCAGACACCAGAACCCTCAACTTTCACGCTTGGCTTCTGAAAGGTCGAGGTACAAGGATTGGGCTCTCCCTGATGACATCATGGAGGTGTTTCTTTCGGCCAGAAGGCCAGCAACAAAGTCTTTATACCGCTGCCTTTGGAACAAATTTTGCAGCTGGTGTAGGGAAGAGAATATCGACCCTTTTTCATGTGGTACACCAACGGTGTTATCGTTTCTACTCTACTTGGCAAACTCAGGCCTTCAAGTTGGCACTGTAAAAGGCTATCTCACAGCGCTTTCTATCTTCAAGCGCACTGCGGAGGAACCATTGTATTTCAAACTTCCTCTAGTGGTACAATTTCTCAAGGGATTAACTAATGTTTATCCTCCAAAACCATTCCAGGTTCCCTTATGGGACTTAAATTTAGTCTTAAACTTCCTAATGGGCACTCCATTCGAACCACTTCACTCTTGTGCACTGAGATTCCTCACGCTTAAAACTGTCCTATTGGTAGCACTAATATCTGCTAGGAGAGTGAGCGAGCTACAAGCTCCCACAAGGACAAAGTTGTCCTACAGGAGAAGCCTAATTTCCTCCCAAAGGTGGTTTCTGAATTTCATATTACTCAGAAAATTACCTTACCTTCGTTCTACCCTCCTCCCCATCCGGGGAAAGAGTAGGAAAGGCTACATAGGCTGGAGCCAATGCGAGCTCTCAGCTTTTACATCAACAGAATGGCTAGGATCAGGCAAGCAGACCAACTGTATGTAGGATACTCGGGTCGCAAGTTGGGGCTACCCATAACAAAACAAACCATCTCCGGGTGGATTATTTTGGCCATTCTGGAATGTTACAAACTGGCAGAGAAAGAGTCACCCCAAAATCTCAGGGCTCATTCAACTAGGGGTATCGCAGCCTCTTCGGCTCTCCAAAGAGGGGTACCGGTCCGAGACATATGTGCGGCTGCCACATGGTCGTCGGCACATACATTCACAAAATTTTACAACCTGGATTCCTCCACTACTCAAGAGACCAGATTTGGCAAGCCTGTATTACATTCGGTCCATCCCTAAAGGGATACATAACATTCTCACTCCCTCCTCCAATTACATGCCACTGCTATGGGAGTCTATCAAAGATAAGGAATACGTCGGAGGACACAATCCCTTCGAAGAACAAGTTAATTCTTACCTTGTAACGTTCTTTCGACAGGATGTTCCTCTGACGTATTCCTTATCGCCCCTCCCATCCATCCCCTCTGTAAAACTTCCCTTGTGGTTACAGCTTAAGCTCCTTCAGGGTCAATAACCAATTATTGTAAAACAACTGTTAACGTCAAAACGGAACTGAGCAACGGACGCTGCGCGAGTCTATTTATACGCATGATGAAGTTGGAGCCGATACGAAGGCTGTCGAGGGACATCGGCTCGAGGGACGTCGTCGCGCAGCGCCCTGTACTGAAATTTTTTTTTCCCGAGGCCAGCAAGCTGGAGATGATCTATCAAGATAAGGAATACGTCGGAGGAACATCCCATCGAAAGAACGTTACCAGGTAAGAAGTAACTTGTTCTTCTCCTCTAAACCAATCAATGAGCTCTGGGTCATTCTGCCCCCAGCCAATGACTGCCCTCTCCATAAGCCCCTCCTCTTCAGATTTTTACTGCACGTTCAAGTGTTGGGCGTTCTCGTGTTTTGCTCTGTGAGCTTATCTACGTTTTTTGTGCGTTTGCAGTAAAAAGTTAGATTTTTGTCAAACAGAGCTCTTTCTCTACATCGGCCGACACGCGGGGATCTGTTTGTCAGTGAATTTCAGCGCCACTCAAGGGCAAGAACCGTCGAAGTTTCATCGAAGATTCCAGAAGGCCATCGGGCCTACTCCGCACAATGGACCATGTCTGAGGAGAAGGAGGGAAGCTCTCTTTTCAAGCTCTGCTCCAGCTGCAGACTGCGGAATGTGTTTATAGAGGACAAACGCCTCCAGTGCCTCTACTGTCTCCATCCGGATCACAGGGAAGCAGATTGCGAAATCTGCCTCGGGTTCGCCAAACAAACCAGAAGGGATCAAATGCAGTAGACTTGCGGCGTGCGGGAAGCAGGGGCATGCCTCACCTAGGACTGGCCGGTCCGCCTAGCGGGCTTCTGAGCCATTTGAGGGCACTCCATCCGTCGGGGCCCGTGGGGGCCCAAGACAAGGCCAAGCACCATGAGTCTGTTTCCATCGGGGGCGCTGCGCAAGCAGGTCTTGTGATGGGCAGGGCACGCTCATCTTCACCATCTGCCTCCATCTCCAGCCATTGCTCCAGCTCCTCCTCGAAGAGGAAATCGGCTAACCAGGCAAAGCTGCGGGAAAAGCCAGAGAAGACTAAGATGCAGGAAAAGCCGACCAACCTAGCCCAGAAGGCCCAGGCCACTCCGATGGCCCTGGTCAATTCGTCAACGATCGTGTCCCCACCCCCCGCCAGAGACATGGGGACAGACACGACGACGACATGGGCACGGCGGGCAGTTCACTGCAGTGAAGTGCGTCTTCCCCCGGACGAGGTGGGCTTGTTTCATGCCATGGTCACCAGAGCGTCGGAACTCTTCCGACACTGGAGGAAACCAGGTTTCCTATATCAACGACACAAGGCCAAGAGGAAGACCATCTTGGCGGTGCCTCTCCTGGACGACGTTTGGGAGGAAGGCCTGGCTTTGATGGGGATCCTGGCCACGGCCCCGGCCAGGAGTGATCGGCTGGAGAAGAAATACCGGGTGCCTGAGTCTGCACCCAAGTGCCTACGTTCACAGCCTTCCCTGGACTTAGTGGTCTCGGCGGTAGCAAGGAAGAAGTCGTCTAATCCCTCGTCTTCATCCTCCGTCCCTTCCGATAGCGAGGGAAGAGGTTGGATGTCATGGGAACAAAAGTAATTGCTCGGCGGCGTCAACAGTCCAGGCGGCCAACACCCTTGCAATCCTGCCCAGATATGACGGGGAGCTGTGGTATAAGATAGCCCCACTGCTGGAGTTCCTACCCGACGACAAGCGGGTCGAAGAACTTTCCATCCTCCAGGAGGGGGAGGTGGCTTCGGATCATGCCATCATGGTGGCCCTGGACATCGTGGACACAGGGTTCCGACAGATGGGGGAATGGTGTCTGCCTCAGTCGACGTGGCTGACTGAAAGCCACCCACTTTTGTCAGGAAGTCCACACAAGGGTTCTGGACATGCCCTTCGATGGGGACAACCTCTTTGGGAAGGCCGTCGAAGAGTCGTTGCAGGCCATTAAGACTGACATTGAGACGGCCCGTGCCATGGGCCCTCTTAAACACTGCCGTCCTTTCGTGGCTCCAGCGGGAAGTCGGGCAAATCATCCAAGGGTTTTTGCAGAGGGTCCTCTGCGTACCGCCAACACTCCCAGTCTACGACCGAGGAGGCCTACAGAGGCCATTCCAAGGCTTTCGGTGGAGGTGGCCGATGTCGTTGCTCCCAAGGTGGCATGCAGGGACCGAAGCAAGATTGAACCAGCCAAGACATCTGGCCCCCACCCATGCACCCTGGTGGGAGGCCTGCTGGCAGGCTTCGTCAGTGAGTGGAAAAAGATCTCCACAGACCGACGGGTGCTGGACGCTCTCGCACACGGACACACTCGAGAGTTCCAGCAGAAGTGTCCGCAGATACCTCCGGTGGTCCGGCAGGAGCAGCACATCCCTCGGCTCCTGCAGGAAGTACGGGCCATGATAAGAAAAGGACAATAGAGCTGGTTCCCAAGCAACTCCAGGGCTCCGAAGTCTACTCCAGATACTTCTTGATAAAGAAGACCGGGGGCTGGAGGCCCATTCTAGACCTGTCTCAACACACACCTCTAGTCCCAAACATTCTGGATGGTCACGTTGCAGCATATGCTCAGCCAACTGGAGGAAGGAGACTTCTTGACTTTGCTGGACCTGGAGGACGCATACTTCCACGTCCCCATTCACTAAAAGCATTGTAAGTTCCTGCGCTTCATAGTACAGGGAGGGCACTACCAATTCAAGGTCCTCCCCTTCGGAAGGAAGTTGGTGTCTGGGGTGTTTACGAAGTGCCTGGCACCAGTGGAGGCCCATCTGCATCTACAGGGGATACACGTGTACCCATACCTTGACGACTGGCTCATCAGGGCCAGGTCAAGGGAAGTAGCTGTCGAACACACGGGATACGACTGTCCAGCGGCTGATGGATCTGGGGTTCTCCATCAACTATCCTAAGTCCTGCTTGATACCATTGCAGAACACGCTGTTCTTGGGGGCCAGGCTCCACACGATCACCTGCCTGGTGGCTCCCTCACAGGAGAGGATAGCGGCCCTGCTGTTGGCAAGGTGCAACAGCTGTTGGCACTGAAGGCCGCCACGGTGCAGACCATCATGTCGCTGCTCTGCATGATGGTGTTATGCATCTACTGATTCAGCTTTGCAGGTTGTTCATGCGACCCCTTCAAGAATTCCTAGACTCTCGGTGGATCCAGGTGTCTGGAAACTTTGCAGACATGATTGTCCTTGATGAGGAGTTCTGTTGAGCAATAAGGTGGTGGGGGCTTGCGCTCCAACATTGCCAGGGGCACAGGTTTACAGGAGACCCTTCCCTGGAGGGCTGGAGGGCTGGTGAGCCCACACCAGACGTCTCCACATCAGAGGCCTGTGCCTGCCGGAGGAGAGGGATCTCCACATCAGTATCCTAGAGCTGCGGGCAGTGTTCTGGCCCTCAAGTAGTTCCTTCCGTCCCTCAAGGGCAAGGTGGTGAGAGTCTTCACGGACAACACCACCAGTATGTTCTACATCAGGAAGCAGGGGGGCACCAGATCCCCAGCACTCTCCAGAGAGGCGCAGGACTTTTGGCACTGGGCTGTCACCCAAGAGATGTTCCTCATGTCCTTTCACCTGGTGGGTGTCAAAAACACGATCGCTGACTCCCTCTTGCCACGAGTGTTAACTTTGACAGGATCAAGTGGACCACCTTTTTCTCAAGTGGGGCAGGCGACGAATTCCAAATGCCAGAAATTCGCCAGCAGGTTCCACCTGCCGAGGAGCAGGGGGGACGTGTGTAGTGATAAATAGTACCCGCACCTCCCTGGGATCCAGCCCTTTGTGCAAAGTAAATCACTCCTAATTACCTTCCCACACAAATAAGGTTTAAGACGCACGATGAACTCAATCTGGAAAAAAGCCAATCACACAGAATATATGATGCTTGCATTTATTATCTACAGTGTCTAATGAGACAATTTACAATAATGTGGAAATAGAAAGTGCAAGCTATATAATGCCAATTATCAATCACAGATGAATATGCAATTATTTGGTCTTACGCTCCTAATGAAATGTAGATGAAGGTACGATCTGATCACACCCAGGACCCTCGCCGCTACAGGTGCCCGGCACTCCTCAGAAGAGGAGGGGAGGACTGGCCAAGCCCCCACAGTCCTACACCAGAGCGGGGATGTGATGCTAGGAGTCTTGGCCCAGATAGTGCACAGCTGGTCGTCCAGGCACTGTTCTTCTTGATACGTGCGTCTTTCCAACAGCCCAGGATGAGTCCTCTCTTCCCTGGTCCAAGTATAGTTCTCTTATTAGGAACTGCACGTCAATCATCATGACGTGTCAGCTCTTCGAGAAGCTTCTAGGCTCACCCTTCCCGGCAGTAAACATGTTTTTGCTTGGAAAGTTACAAGACTGGAAACAGCCAGTCTTGGCTCCCAGGCTTCGGGCACTGTGTTTTGAGAAGATCAGACATTCTTGCCTTATCAGTGCACCTGACTCGCAAAGCGAAGACGAGCAAAGCTGTGCCTGGCTCCCAAGGGCTGCTTAGAGCCTCTTGCAAATGCTAGATGTTTTATGTCTTCAGAAAAAGGCCTTCGCAATTAACCCCTTGCAAGCATGCAGGCTCACCCAGTTCGAGAGTCCTGGTTGATGTCAGCATTTTCCTCCACGCTTCGAATAGGCTCTAATACACACAAGATAGCTCAGTGGGTTAGTGTAAATGCAGGTTACTGCAAGCGCCTAGCAGTTTATCACGACATTCCACCTCTTTCGAAGTGAGGCCTGAAAATGCTTACTCAGTTCCATGATTTGGAAGCATGCACAGTGTGCTGTAGGCCAATTAAGCGTTTCTCTAGCGCAGTCATTCAAGTATAAAGGAAAGACATTCTGCGCAAGAGCCCAATGAAGACGATAAGTATGAATATTAGGGAAATCAGCAACCACAGCAATGGGTGCAGTATTATATTAAGCAGCTTAGCGGAGGAGGGAGACCATCCAGTGAATAGTAACTGATTGCAGATGGTCAGCAGTTTTGATTAATTGGTTTCCGTCTATTATCAGCTTGTACTCTGCAGAAATAACTGAGGTAGCTAGCGTCTGGAAATCTTTCCAAGCAGTTTGAGCAAACTGTCTAATAGCTTGAAGCCGGGCAGTAATCACTCCATAGGATAGAGTCCAGTTAAGCAAATGCGTGAGCTCAGCATGCAGAGTAGTGTGAGACCACTGTGTTAAAGAATATAGGGTATGAGTAACAATGTCTAAGATAGTCACAACTTGGTCTACGCAAAATACTTGAGGATTCCCTAATAACCTATAATTGTTAATAAGCAAGGAATGATTAGTAACTACGCAAGCTTTATGCTGATCTATCTGGAAGATGTCAGTCCCATTAATGTGGTATTGCATCCAGGTGCACTCCCCTGCTACGGGATGTATGCATGGGTCCGGAACCCTCCCAGTTAGGGGACACACCCACCCCTGATCCCAGGGCATGCAGGTGTGACTGTAGTTGGTGTAGTTTTGGCTGTCTAACCATTCCCCTCGTATTTGTGGAACCCACCAGGAACCATTGATTTTCATAGGCAATACTATAAAAGGGCACCATATTTCTAGAGCATAAGCGGTCCTACTAACTTGCATTAACGCATGGCAGGTGTTATTCATGCAATCAAATGCAAGCGGCTTAATCCATATGTTTGCTGGTAACTGTAGCTCTGTGTGCCAGTGGGTTGAAGATAGTCGCCCCCATTCGGAGCGGAAAGCCAACACCTGCTGATTTAGCAAAGTTTGCCATAAAATGCATTGTGTGTCTTTAGCAGTTTTGTTGACCTGTCCTATGGCAGAGAAAATGTCTTCATAGCTGAAATTCTGCCACTTCCAATGGTTGCCAATACTTGTAGCAGTGTTGCGCAGGGTAGGACTTATCAATGGGCCCCACTGGGCCAGAAGTTTTATAGCGCCGCTGGCATCAGAACCCATAGTGGCTAACTTGTTGCGCACAGTTTCTATGTCAAAAGCATTTAAAGCCCCCGTTCCCACTCCCGCTGCACCCGCAATCAATGAATCTAAACCCCTAGCTACGCGCAATTTGGTGATGGGCCATAGAAATGGACTCCATTTATAGCAGCTTGGTAGTACTAAGGAAACATTGCCCCGTGACAAGTCTATGTCTAAGTGTACCTCTGAAATGATGGAAGCGTGCATCACATGTCTGCAATTTAAATGTTGTCTTACTACTGGAAAATCTAGCATGTTCACAGTTTCTACTTTGTGTGATTTGAAAAACAACATCCTCCAAGTGGGATGTCTACCATGTACAATATTGGTTTTTGATATAAACACCATACTACCATCTGGTAGAGGCTGTTTCAACGTACACTTGTATGAAAGGCATTTAGTCAAGTTATAGTCCAGAAAATCTTGGTGAGTACACTCGTTGCAGTTCTTGGGGCAAAAGAAACATGAGACAGCAAATAAATTATTTGATCCATTCACTGAAACGTTTGGACCTAAGATTTCGTAAGCACCAGTCATATGAGTTAGTGATAAAAGGTGTCCGACAATGTGCCAATCTAGAACTCTTGCAGTTCCATGTGGATACTCTTTTGTAACGCTTTTCTCACAGGTTACGGTGCGGTTGTAGTTATCACGCAGGACTGGAGCATCAGGTGTAGTGCATGCGATTCTCAGAGTCCATGTTGTGTCTTGCAATAACCCACTCTTTACAGAGAAAGCGTTGGTTTGGCAGGCCAGGAGCACCCACAGCAAGGCAAGTCCCATCCCCTTCATACTGCTCTACGTTCATGGTGTGAGCCTAGTAGCGGGAATATAAACAGGCACGTCAGAATTATGCAAAAGTACAACATAAGTACTTCCAACACCTTGACTTAACACTTCCCCAGCCTCAGGCTTTTTGTTAGGATGGTGCACCCACACCTTTTTTCCCGTGCTACCGAAGCCTCCTTCCCCCCTCAATGTAGCGTCTGGGGAATGCTTGCTCTCTACTACTAGGGGGACAACTGCTCGTTCACAAATCAATTGTGCAATTTGGTCATATTTGGTTAATGGTACTGCAGATGCACCAGAATTATGTAAAAGTACCGAAACAGTCCCTCTATAATCAGGATCAATCACACCTCCCAATATGTCAATGCCTTGTTTTGCCAGGCTGGATCGTGCAGCAATGCGTCCATAAGTGCCAGCCGGCAATTTGATGCCAATACCCAGCGAGATAGATTTGGTTTGCCCCGCCGGTATAACATCATCTTCACAGGTAGATAGATCAAGTCCAATGCTGCCTGCAGTGGCTTGCACAGGCAGCTTAGCTTCTTTGTTGGTTTTCCACACAACACGAGTCTTTGTAGATTCCACTTTCTCACTTGTCAGTCTCACAAAGGGTGTCTGGCGATTTCCCAGTGGACGATTGTTCAGTTCAAACAGCGCTTGTGCCAGATGTTTGGACCACCCCTTGAGAGTGTGAGTCTTAGTCAGCTTCTTTATTTGTTGCTTGAGCAGCCCATTGCTACGTTCCACCAGAGCAGAGGATTCTGGGTATCGGCTGATGTGCAGTGTCCATTTTATGCCTTGCTCTAGTGCCCAGTCTTGCACATTCTGTCCAGCAAAATGGCTGCCTTGGTCTGATTGGATTTCATCCGGGATGCCACAGTGCCTAATGAGGTATTCCATGCCTTGCAAGGTAGCCCGTTGATCTGCATGGGCGGCTGGATAAGCTAATAACAGTCCATAGTATGTGTCTACCATGGTCAACACATAATGCTTTCCATTCTCGGGCGGTAAAGGGCCAATGTAGTCAACTTACCATACGCTAGCAGCTCTTTCACCTCTTCTCAAAGGGCCTTGAGGCTTCCTCTCCAGAGGGTAGTGCTTCACTTCACTGCACACGGAACACTGGGGGGCAGCTTGTCTGGCTTGATCCATGGTAATGGGCAATTGTCTCTTTTTTGCCCAATGATAAGTTCCTGTTTGCCCTAGATGCCCTGAGGTTTGGTGTGCCCAATCCGCCATCCCTTGCAGCACCTCAGCTTCTTGCGGTGTTGTCACTGGGCGAATCTTTGCCATTTGGTCCACTTCATTGTTGAACAGGGCAGCCAGTGAGGTGTCAGGGGGCATGTGTGCATCGACATGCCCAATGCAGATTTTGCACCTCTCACCTTTGCACCACATCTCTTCCCAGAGGTCTGGCGCTCCCCAGATCGGCGTGTTCTTGATCTGCCAACCATCTCCTCTCCATGCCGGTGCCCAATGTGTCAGGCCTTGATATGTGGCCCAACTGTCTGTGTATATGTATGCAGTCTCTGTTTCCTTCACCTGTTCAATCACAGAGGCCACTGCCTGCAGTTCAGCATATTGACTTGATCCTCCCACACCTTCTCTCATTAGCAGTGTTTCTCGGTGGGGCTGGAATGCGACAGCTTGCCAGTGTCTTTGCCCTTTATCATACTTTGCGGTGCTGTCCGTGAACCATGCAGACTTTTGTTCTTCTTCTGTCAATGTATCATAGGCGGGTGCGACTTTGAAGGGAGATTCTGGCAACGCCACAGTGGTGTTTGGTTCAGGCATCACTTCCAGATCTACTGCCTCCAGCATTTGTTCTTGCAGTGTGGAAACCCCTGTGCGTCCAGCTTTCGCACGTTGCTGTAAATACCATTTCCATTTGACATGAGTGGCGTCTTGTGCTCTGCCACTTTTCCCACTTGCAGCAGTGTCACGCACCCAGCCCATGATTGGAATTTCTGTGCAAATTGTCACTGGTTGCTCGCCTGTGATTCTTTCAGTTTCAACTAGAGCCCAGTACACTGCAGCAACTTGTTTCTCAAGCGGAGTGTATCTTGTCATAGGATCTGTGAGTTTCCTTGACCAGAACCCCTGTGGCACTCTTTTCTGCCCTTGCTTTTGCCACAAGCTCCACACAGCCACGTCATTGTAGACAAGAATTTCCAATTCAAAAGGATCAGTTTTTGTCAGGGGCCCCAGCGTGATGTAATTTTGCAATGCGTCTTTAGCCTGTTGGAAGGAAGTCTGTTGCTCTAGGCCCCATGTAAAGTCATGTTTCTTTCTGGTGACTTTGTAAATGGGTTTCAGTATCAGGCTTAAATGAGGTATGTGATTTCTCCAAAAACCCATTAACCCAATGAATCTTTGTGCTCTTTTTTTATCTGCTGGTGGAGCCATCTGCTGAACCATATCAATTACCAGGTCGGGAATTTTCTTAACTGACCCAGACCAGATTGCACCTAGAAATTTCACCTCTTGAGCAGGCCCCTGTACCTTTTTGGGATTTATGGCCCACCCCCGATTTTGCATGTGGGTGATCAACTTTTCAGCAGCGTTTTCTACATGTTCTTTCTCAACACTGGTCAGCATGATGTCATCAATGTAATGAGCAATAAATACATCATCCAACTGCACCATCTTTAAGTCTCTGGCAATCAATCCATGACACAGAGTGGGACTATGCACATACCCCTGGGGCAATTTAGTAAAGGTAAATTGTCTGTCTCCCCAAGTGATAGCAAATTGGTCTTGTGATTCAGTGTCAATATCAATGGAGAAAAATGCATTGGCCAGGTCAAGGACCACATGCCTTTACTAAATTCACCCACTTCTCTCGTAAGGTTTTCAATCAGGGTGATGATGTCTGGCACCGCCGCAGCTAAGGGTGGCACCTTCTTGTTCAAAATGCGGTAATCAATTGTCAGACGTCACGCCCCATCCGGGCGGCGGACAGGCCAGATCGGCGAGTTGAATGGACTGACTGCCGGCTTCATTATGCCAGCTTTCACCAATGACTCAATAGTTTCACCAATCTCTTTATGTCCTCCTGGCACCGGTACTGTTTCACGCACACTGGGTCAGCAGGAGGAGGTAAATGCAAGGGGGACCATTTGGCATGCCCAACCACAACGGGGTTAATAACTCTCACATGGATTTTTCTATTGCCAAAAACAAATTCGCCTAAATCTGTAGTCACACTTTTGCCCAACAACACATCCATGCCAAGGATGTACTCCGGTATATCTGCAATCAAAACATTTGCTGTGAAAGGCAATCCCTCGCCAATTGACATTTTTACATTAAAGGCTTTTGCAACAGTTTCTGCTCCCCCATAACCTTTGACCAAAACTCTGGGACCAGATAATTTACTGGGATTGCCATTCAGAATGGTTACCTCAGCTCCTGTGTCTAATAGAGCCAAAACATGTTTTACTTTCTCATCCAAGTACAAGGTAAGTGGCACAAAAGGGCATCTGTCTCTGGGACTAGTTCTCTTTATTAACCGTACCTCAAAGACAGAGCCAGCCCTTCAATCAAAAATGGGGTCTGGGACATCCCACTTGTCCTTTGACAAATCAGGGTAACCTTTTGCTCGCACTTTGGGCTTCAACACCTCCTCTTCAGAGGGTGCAGAGGGCTTAGTTTTTTCCAATCCCTGTCTTTTTAATTTTTTCCATTTCTCAAGCAGCACAGATGTGGGTTTACCATCTATCTCTTCCCTTGGAATTCCTGCTTTTAGCAGGTCCACCCACATTTGTCTGCGTGTGATCTCGACAGTATCAGTTTTCTCTTTAGACTTTACATTTTTACCACGTTTTTTCTCTGAATCATTGTTTGCAGCCACTAGGCACGCTGCTTTACGCACATCCAGCCTTTCTAATTGCCCTAACAGAAGTGCCACTTCACCAATGGCTTTGCCCTGCGCTGGACCCAGCAATGAAAGCAATGCGCCCTTCATGTGACTCGGTGCATTTCTTAACAAACGTGCGCGCATGCCAGCTGTAAACAACTCCATGTCAGGCCCTGCAAAATTTGCACTGTACAGTGCACACTGTAAACCCATCTCTCTAAGCTGATCTGTTGCTTCAGTTAGTGATTGCCAACCGCCCCAACTCTCTTCCATATCCATTGGACTCCCATACAGAGACATTAGGGCAGTCTGAAGCCAATTAAACAAGGAATGAGAGCCTTGCTGCCCGAGCGCACCACGCACTATCTGTCCCAACATCACATTAGTAGTGAGTGAACCCATCTTTAACAGTTCCTCTGGGGTTAAGAAGATACTATCGGCACCCGTGTCCCAGAGGCGAAGGAACCATCTCAGAAGTGCTTCACCTGGCTTCTGTCTAAATAACTTAGCAATCTCTAAAAGCTCTGTCTGTGTATAATCGCGGACAATCCTTGTATTCTGAATATTTGCACCGCCAGCTTGGCCTTTTGACTTGTTAGTGATTAACGGCCGCGCTGGATAAACGCATTTCTTTGGAGCACATTCCATCTCCTCTTCATCAGAACAATTTAATTCAGCAAGTCTAATTTCAACAGACTCATTCCAGTCATATGCTTGCTCAGTTTCACTATCACTGACTTCACCCGACCATAAATTTGGGTCCCAGTTATCTTTCCTAATTAGCGCGCGAATCCTTATCTTTGACGGATTGCCCCGCCGCTGTCTGCGCTTGTGCGTGGCTACACGCACTGCTAAAGAGGCACACCTGTCCTCCATCTGATCAGCCCGTTTAACGGACGATTCAAGGGTCTCTCTCATAATGATTTGTTGCTCTTGGAGCAGGGAAATCGCATCTGTTAATTTGCGAATCTGCGCCTCTTTAAGCAATTCATTCTCATGCACCTTTCTGAGCGCCTGCAGGAATAACCAGCCTATGTTTCCTGCTGCCTTTAGCTCCCTTCTGCATTTCTCAAGCGGTAAACTCTCCAAGCACTTACTAATTACCGCCGGGGAAATATCATTTTCAAGCATGTCCTATGCCCTCGGTGCCGAGTACCGATGCAAAATATCTGCCACACCCGACCAAGCATTTGATGCCGGCCATCCTGGAATGTGACAGAGTGCACTATCTTCCCCATTGCATTCATCTTTTGCATGTTTTTTCCAGAATGGCATCGTGCTCGTAAACCCTGCTCACAGCGCCAAATGTAGTGATAAACAGTACCCGCACCTCCCTGGGATCCAGCCCTTTGTGCAAAGTAAATCACTCCTAATTACCTTCCCACACAAATAAGGTTTAAGACGCACGATGAACTCAATCTGGAAAAAAGCCAATCACACAGAATATATGATGCTTGAATTTATTATCTACAGTGTCCAATGAGAACTAAGCAGCAATTTACAATAATGTGGAAATAGAAAGTGCAAGCTATATAATGCCAATTATCAATCACAGATGAATATTCAATTATTTGGTCTTATGCTCCTAATGAAATGTAGATGAATGTACGATCTGATCACACCCAGGACCCTCGCCGCTACAGGTGCCCGGCACTCCTCAGAAGAGGAGGGGAGGACTGGCCAAGCCCCCACAGTCCTACACCAGAGCGGGGATGTGATGCTTGGAGTCTCGGCCCAGATCGTGCACAGCTGGTCGTCCAGGCACTGTTCTTCTTGATACGCGCGTCTTTTCCAACAGCCCAGGATGAGTCCTCTCTTCCCTGGTCCAAGTATAGTTCTCTTATTAGGAACTGCACGTCAATCACCCTTCCCGGCAGTAAACATGTTTTTGCTTGGAAAGTTACAAGACTGGAAACAGCCAGTCTTGGCTCCCAGGCTTCGGGCACTGTGTTTTGAGAAGATCAGACATTCTTGCCTTATCAGTGCACCTGACTCGCAGAGCGAAGACGAGCAAAGCTGTGCCTGGCTCCCAAGGGCTGCTTAGAGCCTCTTGCAAATGCTAGATGTTTTATGTCTTCAGAAAAGGCCTTCGCAATTAACCCCTTGATAGCATGCAGGCTCACCCAGTTCGAGAGTCCTGGTTGATGTCAGCATTTTCCTCCACGCTTCGAATAGGCTCTAATACACACAAGATAGCTCAGTGGGTTAGTGCAAATGCAGGTTACTGCAAGCGCCTAGCAGTTTATCACGACAATGTGTTAACCTTCCCGTGAGAAGGCCTGTTCCTGTACGCCCCCCCCCCATTGCCGCTCCTGCTGCGAGTCTTCCATCAACTCAAATGGTGCCGATGCAGGATGATCCTCATCGCCCCGGCATGGCTGAGGCCGATTTGGTACCTGGACCATTTCAGCCTGTCAACGTCACCTCCAGTCAAGCTACCAGTGGTCGCGGATCTGCTCACCAGAGAAGGAGGTCCAATCCTGCATCCCAACCCAGGATCGCTGAAACAGAAGGCTTGGCTCCTGCAGCCTTAGAGTTTGGAGGGTACCAGTTGCCAGCGTACTGCAGGGAGGTCCTTGCCAGGGTGCTACGGGCACAAGTGGAAGCGTTTGGCTACGTGATGCCGGTCATGGAAGATCAACCCTCTGAGGGTCACAGACCCGCAGATTCTTCCATACTTGTTGTCCTTGGCCAAGGCGGGGCTGGGGCACGCCTCTATCAAGGTGCATCTGGTGCACACAAGGTCTGCAGGACAGTCTTCTCTTTGGTTCCACTGTCTCGTCAAGGAGTTCTTCAAAGGACTGTTTCGATTGTTCATGCCGGTGAAGGCACCTGCCCAGGCGTGGGAACTAAACATGGTACTGACGAATCTCATGGGGGCCCCCTTCGAGCCTATGCATCAGGCCCCTCTCAAGTTACTATCATGGAAAATCGCTTTCCTCATGGCCATCACATCTGCCAGGAGGGTGGGTGAGACCCAGGCCTTATCCTGCAAACACCCATAACAGCCTGACTTAGGGTGGTGCTGCGCACGCACCCCTCCATTTCAAAGGTTCCGTCAGAATTCCACCTCAATGAGCCTTTGGTGCTGCCTGTGTTCATTCCGAAACCTTCCTTGCCGGCTGAAAGGGCTTTGCACTCGCTGGATGTGACTTGTACTCTGAAGTTCTTGGTGGCACGCACAAAGAGTTTCCAGAAGACATCTGAACTATTGGTTAACTTTGGTCCTGTCAACCATGGGCAGGCTTTGTCCAAGACTTCCATCTCCAGGTGGCTCTCCGGCTGTATCGCACACTGTCATCGGTTGGCAAACTGACCGCTGCCCGGCCGTCCGAGAGCCCATTCCACCAGAGTGATCACTGCGATGACAGCGTTCCTGTCTGGTGTGCCCCTGCTGGACATCTGCAGGGCTGGTACGTTGAGGTCTACACACACCTTCACAAGATTCTACTGTGTAAACAGGGATTCCAGGGAGGAATCCAGGGTTGGCAAAGCAGTGGTACACAACCTGTTCGCTTGAAGGTGAGCCTGTTCGGGAGGTAAGAGTAATTGCTTCTGTTGAGCCTTGCCACCGCCCATGGTTGTGTAATGTGGTACTGCTATGTATTCTTTGTTCATGAGCATGTGAATCCATGCCAGACCCAATGCTGGAGAAGGAACAAGTTACTTACCTTTAACTATTGTTATCCAGCATGGGTGTGGCGTGGATTCACATACAAACCCTCCTGCCTTCCCCTCTGCGGCTCTTGGTCATACTGCCACTTTACGTGCTTACTAAATCTGAAGATGGCTGCCAGAGGAGGGGCTTAGGGAGAGGGCAGTCATTGTCTGGGGGCAGTATGATCCAGAGCTCAGTGATTGGTTTACAGGAGAAATACAGTTTGAAAATGAAACTGTTTTTTCTTTTACCGAGGATTCCCAGCCTGACGACAGGGAATATTCATGACCATGTGAATCCATGACAGACCCATGCTGAAGAACAATAGTTACAGGTAACTAACTTGTTACTTACATTCGTGGCTCTGCAGATGCCTTATGATAGGATGTGGCATTTATAACGCGCCTGTACACAAGTGTTTCTGGGCGTGACAATACGAGGAGAGGGAAACAAAGGGAGGACAAAATAACGAGCTTACTAGGCCTTTTGTCATTCAGATCATGCAAGTGCTGGGAAGAGTAGAAGTGCTAGGGGGATGGGAATGGGGAGGTGCAGTTAACTCACAAGTGCAGCCAGCGGGTGGCTCATGAGTGCAGATTAACCTCAAATCTAGCACCCATACTTACTACTGAATAATGATAATTTAACACACGTTTATGTATATATCTCCTACCATTTATGCCACTTGTATTTAAAATTAAACTGAACCCCGTCCGTTTCAAAACTCCTTCAGTTGCATAGACTACACCACTTATAAATGTTCCTTGATTACCTAGCTACCAAGGCCATGCCCCTGAATAGTGTGTTGTGGTGTTTTAGGCTGCCCCTTCATTTTTAATCGCTTTTACAATACATATATTGGATGAGACTGAGTATCTGCCGTGCCCGGGATGTGGCTATTCTAGCTCTACCTCAATAATACCAACACTGAGTCCTGACTAATTTGGTCTGAGAATCTCACCTTGCTGATGTTTACCAGGCCCCCATCGATGGCGCACCATCTGAAAAGGGAAGAAACCTGGTGATCTGTGAGATTTTCTTCTGCTGATCAACAGTATACTACAGTATACTACAATGCCTCGCCATTCATCTTTGTTTCTTCCACCGGAACGTATCATGGCTGATGTCATCACGCATTGCTATCATCCTTGCACCACCCCTCCCTTGCATTGATTATGATAACTGCGTTTCCAGAGGACTCTTAGCCAATACATCAGCTAAGCTCCAGAGAGCACAAAACGATGCTGCTTTCTTTTGGGGCTAAAACTGACTGTACAACTTGGTCAGAGTTGAAGGTGCGTCACAGGCTGCCATCAAGCAACGGGTGTCTCAAACAGTCTTTTCCAAAAATGCACTACGTGGCCATGTGCTAACTTACTTGCGAAAACTACTGCTGTCCTAACCTTCAAATGAGCAGCTAAGCTAAACCTCCCAAAACCAGTTGTCCCCTTAAAGCGGAGAGATCCAAACGCATATTAGAATGACACTACATACACAAAACCAAGGCTTCTGGAATTCCCTCCCCTTTCCCTATTACCTCAGTGGACCTGGTGAAGTTAAGCAAGGGTCTGAAGGTCTGAAAATCTAAACACTTGTGTACGAGCGCAATACAAATAAAATATCACATCATATCTCTGACAAGAGTAAGCTATGGACTGTCTAACCTTCTGCCTAGCCCACTGCATGCCCCCGTCCACACTACACTTCTTCTGTAACCCCGAATTCCCCCCAAACCTTTAAATATTACCATAAACTATTTAGTTTCAATTTTTTTTAATCAGCAAGATTCCTCTTTTCATTATTGTTGGAGTAAGACATTGTTCAGTTATTTGGACACGCTCGTGTTTGCGTGAGTTGGTCTGGCACGCAGATTCTCCTCTGGAGGGAAGTGGCAGATGAATGGTATTTTTTTGTTTGTTTCCTGATTTGAGTATGTGCGCTGTGTTATCTTGCATGCAATTATCCGCCTCAGCGCCCTTATCGACTGTTTAAGGCAGCATTAGGATGTTTATCATCAGAAGTTAAACCTGTGCTAGTGGAGAAAGCAAAGAGTTTTTGCAACATTTTAGAGCTGCTAAATCCATTCACTAAAATGTTAATCTGCCGGAAAAGAGATGTGTACAGGAGCAATTTTCGACCGACACAAGTAGAGTGACAGGTTAAAGCACACATAAGTATGTGAGGTTGAACTCAGGAGGCAAATAGGGAGGGACATATTAGGAGATTTTATGCATCATGATGGTTGTGGTTTGTGAGATTTAGCATTAGCTCTCCAGCATCAATATATTGCAAGGTTTCCAGTAGTCTATTTTGTTTACAAGCATCTGCTCCAATATATGGCTTCCTTCATTTAAGTCCTATTGATGAGATCACACTTTCCTCAAATGCTTTTTTGTTGGAAATGTTAGTAAATGATTAACCACTACTTTTGTCAAGTGCTCGTTCATTCAAATTCAATCGACTGTAAATTATTCCTGTACTAGGATTTGCTCATCCCGGTTACAGACTAAACCTATTGGTAGACTGTGGGACCTTACATAACTGGCTACAATTGGACCAAAATTTAGCAGCCTAATTGATGAGAGAAAAGATAGGCCTGGTATTACATCCTCCCTGACCCTGAAGTTTCTCCACTAGTCTGTTATTGTCCAGGGGTCCATCAGTGCCCATAACAGCACTCGCATACAGACGCTGAAAATATTGACCCTGCCCCACCCCTATTCTTTGTCCCATTCATTACGAGTGGGAAGTCTGCATCCTTAACCGACACTGCTATCGCCCATGTATACTTCCATCTTCTTTTACTCCTCATATACATCCTCCCACTCATACCACAGGCCATTGAAGAGCCCCAAACCCCACTGGATGCCCTGTTTATATACCTTTCCACAGTTGGAAATTTCGGTGGAGCCATTTTTATAACGAAAAACCTTACTGTAGTGGACGGCATGTGTTATGTGAACCAGAGGGCCACGAGAGCTGTCAGCATCCCGAAAGACAATCCGCTTGATAGAACTATTGCCTGCTGCAAATCCAATTTCCTTTGTGCAATTTCTGGGCAGGCCAATCAGGGTTTTTCAACCGCAACCTTAAGCAGAGGGCTAAGAGTTCTGGGTAGTAGGGGATATATGCTCAGAGTGGGCTCATTCTGCACATCACCATCATTCAGAGCAGGCAAGCTCAAGGGATGGCAGACTTGTGGGTGGATGTTGAGTCCTGTTACCAGCGGTTTATAAGGGAGATACAGAGGGCCTTTCATCCCACGTTCATTATTTGCACATCCTGCCAAATCTGCTTCAAATCACTTGTGATAGTAGGGAAGGTAATAGGAGAAAATGAGGAGTGTTTTCATCAGTGATTGGACTGCAGACTGAGGTGGTCTTACCCAGTGCACAAGCTCTTCACTGACTGTAGACAGTGCACAGATCAGCTGATGTAGGGTTTCATCTGTCTCCTGGGCCTATTATAGTCCATTTCCAGATGCTAATGGTAGCGCTAGAGGAGTGGGTCTAGAGTCGGAAGGGACCAACTCCCGTAACTTTTTTACCTCCTATTATTTGTACAGGGTTCTAGTCAGCCCTCACCTCTTACCGCTCCACTAGATATACTGTGTGGGTGTGAGGGGTCGTTTAGGCCCCTCACACCCACACAGTATATCTACACCCTTAGTATATCTCACACCCTTAGTTTCTGCCCTACCTCACCGAGACCTGACCCTCACCCCTCCTGGACGCTGGTAGCCAGACCACCTGATGCTCACCCTCCCGCCAACAGAGCAACCAATCCGGATGAAGCAGCACCCATAGCCGCATATGTATCTGTTATTCACCCAATCCCAAGCAATTGTAGTCCCATATAGAGTGATGTCAGTGATGAGGCTTTGTACCTTGAAAAGCTTATGTCTTTGTAATGTTTGCCAGAGCGCTCTCAGGGCAGCAGAACTCTCTGGATGTCAATTCTTTATAAAGAAAAAATAACTCTTGCAACCTGTTCTTCGTGTCCTTCCCCATTGGGGTGTCTCATATTTATTTGGATTTGCATGTGTAAGACGGGGACTGAGCCTTTACATTACCTCCCCCCACTCCCTTTGGCACCTGCTCCTTTGCTATGCTTCCTCTTGTTGCTCCAAAAAATTCACGGCCATCATTTCTTTCTTCAACAAGATCAACCTGATCCGCAACACATAGACACTAATGCCACAACTGACAGCACACTACATATACCATCTCGCAAAAGCACAACTACCTGGACAACTTTTAAGACACTAACTATGGAAGACCTCCCTGCTACCTTAGCAGCCCCCAAGGCAACATCGTATGCAGACAATTCTCCCTGCCTCCGTACCCGGGACCCTTCTGACTAAGCACTCAACCCTTACCTGACAATCATCAACAGCTCCCTAACTGAAGGAACCTTCCCCTCAACCATTAAGACAGGACAAATCCTGCCCCTTCTTACGAAACCCCAACAGTAGACCCGGAAGATCGCAGCAACTATCACCCATCTTCCCTTCCTAGGCAGGATCCCTGAGAAAGCAGTAGCCAAGCAATTTCTCCAATACATTGAAGCCAAAAACCTTAATTCCCACCAATCTGGCCTCAGATGCAGCACAGAAACGGCTACCATGAAGGTGATTGACGATACCCTTAAAATCCTCGATGGCCATCCTTTCTTCCTAGTTTTCTGTGACGAATTGACGGAATTCGTCCCTTCTTCCCAAGGGTAAACCCTCCCCCTGTGAGGTTTGGGAGGAGAGCCCGCTCTCAAACACCCTCCCTAGGGGGTTGAGGCAAGTGGTACCTCACTGGTACATACTCCCAGTATGGGGCAAGGACTCCATTTCCAATGAGGAATTCCCTGATGCCCTCAAAGTGATGGTCTACATGGATTTGTCTAACATCATGGAAAGCTAGCAATTCCATCAAGATGAAGTGAAATTATGCTATCCACAACCGTAAACTAAGACTATCCATTTGAAACCGTCACTCCAATGAACTGTGCTGAGGACGCTAAAAAGGGATGATATGACAAGAGAGGGGGAGAGACTGCGAGAGAGGGCGAGAAAGCTAGAGAAGCCGTAAAGTGGAGATAATCAGGGGCAGGCCCCTCTGCATAGCAGAGCAGAAGGAGGCAGACCTCTCGCAGAGCGCAAAGCCTGCGTAAGTCAGTTGAGTTCTGACACGGAGCCAAAGACACTGGGAGACTGGCATATGGGAAGGAAAGAAAACACTGCACGAATGAAGAGAGAGTTTGGTGGTGGCGTGACCACACAGTAACGGTGGTGGGAAGTCCGCCTGCAGAAATGCATTGATACCACTGTTGGTAAGGGGGATGACCATCCCAGACCCTCGAGCGCTTTTGGATGCAGCAGAGGCCTGGGAGTGTGCAATAGAGGTTCGGGGAGGTTACAGGAGGGATGTGGGTGTCGACAGGTGCTATAGTGGAGGGAGGGTTGGTGCATGCTTCACCTTTAGAGTACATTGGGAACCAAGTAACATCTTCGATAAAAGCAGCCATATTAAAATTGAGGCCTAGCTTTGCACAGCAGCCAAAACTGCAGGATCAAGCCACACACATGGAAATAAGTGAATGCATGCAGGAATAGGTTGTAGCTTGGGCACTGGTGAGAAAGGTCAGAGCTGCAAAGATTCATAGACCCTTCATTGTCTATGTTGCCAGCATTCGTATCCTAGAAGGAATGTGCCCTGCAAGACAACGAGGGGGTTGAGAGCTCTCTGCAAAAAGCGATCCCATGAGAAGGACGGCACGAGCCTCCGACCTTCCCTGTCCCAGCACCAAGTAATAGCACCCATGTGCCTCCACCCCAAGACCCCCAGCATTCCAAGCTACCAGTCAGTCCAAGACCACCAACCATAAAACTGTACACCCCCCAATCGATCATGTAAGATTAGAAAGCAGGGACCAGTTGCCTTCAACATAGGTCATGTGATTTTTGCTGCGAGGGCTAAAACAATCTAACCAAAGCGAGGGTGGGGTGGGGAGCTATGGATGGGTGCCGACGTGTCTGGAATCAAGCTAGTGTTTTGCAATGCCATGACCTCGAAGTATCCTCTTATCTGCAGTACCAGGTGCACATTAGGTTAGTGAGAGCATGTATTGTTTTTCTTCTTAAATTTTAACTTCATGCATTATGACTCGCAAGGAGGAACCCATGTGGAAGTAGATGGACAAGCTGGGCTGGGCTAGGCTGGGACCAATGGCCTGGCATCCCTTATGGAGCAGGAGCCTATGTATAGGGTCTCACCATCTAGCCATATGGATTTGTACCTTTCACTAATAACGATGTGTGCCTTTTATAAAGTGTTGCTTGTGCTGATTTTGCCTGAACGTTCCGTGGCAGCAAAGTGCTTTGCTGGCGCCTCTTTATGTTAGTGGAAATAAAACCTTGTTCTCCTTGCAAGAGGTGTGCTGGGCCTTTTTCCCTAGTGGGTTGAATCTTTTTCTGGTGTGAGCGTTGAGGGGCTTCTTTACACCACTCCTGACTCAAGATACAGAGCAAGTTCGATTCGGAAGACGAGAACGAAATGCACGTGAACCAGACAGCGCGACAAGTGAGCCATGAAGTGAAGAAGCAGAAAGAGAGTCCAAGACTTTACTGGTGATGCTATACCTAGGAACCGAAGGTAATATGGGGAACGGGATTACTGGACAGTTAAGAGGGACTCCTTATTACTCAAACAAAACTCGTCTGTGTGCTATTGAGAAAAGTAACGAAAATAAACCGAAGAATGAGAACAATATTCATGAAAGACTAAGCTACATGAAATACACAAAGTAGGAAAAGACTAGATTTGAAAACTCGTTACATTGGGAAGAGGGGAAAAGTCAACCCAGGCCCCAAAGATGAGAAAGAGAATAAAATAAAGATATTTGAGAAACTCACACCCAGGAGACCAGGAAGTCAACTCATACATGAAACAGCACTCTGGGAAGAGAGGCTAGAACCTGACAAGAAAGAGAGAATACATTTATTATTTTCTTTTATTATTATGTGTATAGTTCAAAAGATTTATGATGCATCACATTGTCATTGATAAACATTTCAGCACCACGTTTACATTTTAAAATCAAATTTTAGAAAACAATTCATGTCATTTATACCTCGACAGAATCTTAAACATCACCTTTCTCAAGTTGTCCTTTTATATTATACCACATTTTATATAATGCCATGTTCCTAGGATTGTTTCCTGCTAGCAAACGCCCCCCTGTGGTTTACATTGAGACATAACATGTCTACTTGGTTCAATAGTAGCTTTGCATCTACATATCCGACACCATCTATCTTTCTTAGATGTATCTTTCTTAGGTGTACCAGTTCTGTGGCCAGTTACTTCTTGGGTTGAAAGTTGGTTAAGACGTGGCAGTAGGTTAAGACGTAACAGGAGGACAAATCTCAGGGCAGGAGAGGGACAAAGTTGAATACCTATGAGGGCACAAATACTCACATTGGAAACTTGCATATTCTTTGTAAGACTTTAATTTTCCCTTGAGGTTCCATCCCCAGTCTCATATCTTGAGCCTACTTTTAAACTTGCTTCTGATAATATTTACATTGTCCTTCCAGCAGGGAGTCCATCCGATTTTCATCATACACTTGTTTATTTAGTCTTACATGCTCATTGATCACGGCTTTACCACCGACCATCATATGTGTCCCCAGTAGGCTCAGTAATGGGGTCTCGGGTTCCTTTACATTTTTAATATACAACAGGCCCCTGAGTAGGAACAGCAGTCCCACCAAACATGTCAAGTCCAATTATATTCTTAACGCCTCAATCAGTACTCACTGAGAGTGTCCTAAGAGTCCCCTCTAAATGATCCCCTCTAGTTTATTAAGCCAAGTCACGTTTGACATAAGGGTGGCTTCCAGCCTGTATATTTTTACCTGGACAATGCCCAGCATAGGCCTTCAGGATGGCAGTTAGAGCAACTGCATTTCACAACTTTGTTTCAATAATGTTCCCATACTTATTGTCGGCTCTTATTTGTATACCTAGATATTTGTTTCCAGAAACACTGTTTATTCCGCGCAATATGATATCAGTTCTCCTCAGGACACCCTGTGATCCACTGGCTATCATAACCTGAGTCGTGTCCATGTTTATGATCAGCTCATTTTCCTTGGCGTATTTTGTGAGCTCATGGAAAGCCCTTCGAATGCTCACCAAAGTGTGGTCCATTAGGACCACATCTTTGGCATATGACAGCCAGTGGATCTGCTGTTTGCCGACCGTAAGGGCGAAACAATGGGCCGTGGCCAGCGTAGACTGGAGGTCTGCCAGGTAGAGATTGAATAGTATGGGTGCCAAGTCGCAACCTTGTTTTAAACCCTTGCTGGTAAAATCCTTGCTGTTCAAGTACCCCTGCTATTTAATCTCACCTGGACACTCGTTCCCTCACAAAACCACTGTAGCACTTCAAGCACTGGCTCAGGTATATCTCAACTCCTCAGCTTGGCCCTCAAACGATTTCTAACAACCGTATCAAAGTCTGATTTAAAGTCCACATAGACCAAGTAGTGAGTAGGGTTACCAATCCTTCTGGCCCCCGAGGTCAGCCGGGTAAGGGTATTATCGATAGTGGGACAAACCGATCTAAAACCCGTTCAGAGAGGGGACAGTATTTGCTTTAAATTCAACCATCTTTTTAGATCGCTCAATATCATATGCATATATTTTCCTAGTTACGTCAATTATTGATAAAAGACAATAATTTGTCAGGTCATTGGGATCCTTCTTCTTATAGATGGGTATTAGCACTGCCCTTCTCCAAGACCCAGAGATTACTCTTTCCTTACCTACCTGAGCAAATTGGGCCATCAGGATTTCAGCCCAGGCCTCCGGATTCCCCTTTATCACTATGCTTGCCCGACCGTCCGGCCCGGGTGCACTGGAATTCTTGAGCCTACAAACCGGATCTGATATATCATCCCTGTCAAAAGTGGGCTCAAAGCTTTTAATCCCTCTTTGTAGGGAATGTTCCCATTGTTCGGTCCCCCCACCCCAAATCCTTTCCTAATATGCTATAGTCCAAGTGTCTTTAGTGATTGAATTAGTGGCACTGTAAGATTGGGGTCTTTTCTTATCATTAAGGATCTTCCATATTTCCTACGAGTCTCCCTTTTTAATTAGGCTGAACATTTGCTTCCATTGGGCATTTTTTTATGGAGAGGCACCACCTCTTCAGCCAATGTTGATAGCTGTTTGTCTTGCCCATTTATCGTTTTCCTCCTGTCCTCAACATCAGAAGTAGTTCTTATTTCTCTTATGGTACGCCTCAAACTGTTTTTTTTTAAATTGCAGATAGTAGGATCAAGCATTTGATAAAATCAGCAACCGGATAAGGTGGTTTACTATGTACTCTGGCGTCCCATTCCTCCATGATGACCTCTTCCATTGCCTCCAGATTGTTTTGTGACCATTTAATTCAGATTCCCCCACAAATTTACTTCAGTATATCTCCTATATGAAATGTATACCTTACCACTGTGTCCAGGTTTATAGATAATTTGACAAGAGTGGCCACTATACACGGTGCGCTTTCCCTTTAGTGACACAACCCTGTCGGCATCTAGTGGGCTGAGGAAGAAATACTTCAGTGTTGCCTTTTTCCCCATTGCCCTCCAAGTATAATTTCCCAGCATGTCTCCCATCACACGCCCATTTAGCATGCCGAGTCCCCACATTTTTAGGAATCTCATCCAGCGCTGGCCGGCCACAATTTGAGACCTCTGCCTCATGTTACTCGGAGGCTGCATGTGTTGTGCAGACCAAATTCTTTGTTGATCAATACAGTGAGCATTAAAATCCCCCCGCAATTATGATAGATGTGGCCATGGTCGTCTGATCCCAATTCGCTATTATTGGGGACAAACGCTCCTGTATGCAATTTGTACTTCCACCCCCGGGAGGATCATACACATTAGCCAACAACGAGTGCTGTCCACCAGTTCTAGGGATTTTAATTTGGCAGCCAGTAGGTTTGTGCTATTTGTTATGGTTTATACCGCAAATTCACTTGAGGCCCCAATTATCAGGCCTCCCATGGGTCTCCCGTTTGTGCCTCTAGTGGCCATAGTTTGGACAATTCTTTACCCATCCATGATTATAGGTTGGGTTAGTCAGCACTCTTGCAGAAGGAAAACATCATAGTCAGGTAGCAGTTTATGGCCCCCACAATTATCAGAGAAATGTTGGAATATCTGGGTATTCCTTGTTACAAGGTGTAGCAATCAAGGACTATTCTGTACTTTACCCAGCAGAAATTCAGTTAGCCATCGCCAGTCCAGCTACCCCTTTACACTGCGGTATGTTTCCCACTTTCTCCCTGATGTTTCTACTGGAGACTTTATCTTCACATCTCCTCGGTAAATCCTGGTGTAAGTATCTGTTGGGCATATTTGTTGGAATGTTAGGCTCATAGTCATAGCCCATACACAAAAAACTTTGCTGATATACTAGGATGAGGTAAACTGTATGGCTTGTATAGCAGTGTACCATCGAAGATGTCCTTTTTCCATCTTCATCAAGTTCCACATACTCGTGGTAGCAGGATAAAAAAAACCTCACCTGAGGGATTGTATGAATGATCTGCAGTATGGCATACCTATTGAGCTTGTATGGCATACCTCACCACTCGTAAAGAGGCTGCTGATTTTAAAATCTTTCCATCAGCCCTCCAGCATTTTCCCAAATTCCTTGTTGGGCCCAAAGCTTTGTGGGGAGCTGGAGATTACCTCTCTGTTTTTCATCATTTTCCATCGTAGAGGTTTGTTCCATATCGGCCAAGTCATGTTCCTCACCAGATTTGATTGTAGGAGTGGGTGAGATGATTATTTCATGCTTCTCTGTGTCAATATCATATTACCTTGGGCCAGTAGTGGATTCCAGCAATTCCCGTGCTTTGATTCGCCGTCTTCTTTGAGTCATTGGAAAAATGGACACTTCATCCGGCGCGTCCTACACACTGGCTACAGTGTGACCCTTCAGGTTTTCAGAACCACTTAGCCTTTCTGTCACAGGGTCTGCATTGTCAAGTGCATTTATAGGTTTCTGCATTGCGATTCGGTTCAATTTCTCCAGCAGGGTTCTCTGCACACCAACTTCATCATAGATACTCCCACACAACCTTAGCAGTATATTCACTGCGTGTTGCGGTGTTGCCAGTTGATTGTTTCCCTGGAATGACGTGCTACAGTCCACTGCTGTGCACTCAGTCACGTTCAGCAAAGAGAAAAGATGTGATGGATAGTAGTGTTTTGGGCAAGCCCGTCTCCACACTACTTGCTCATTTTGCCTCCTGAACCACAGTTTTTACCGTGCCATTTATCTCTTTTTGTAAGGAGTAATATAACTTTAAGAGCAAGTTGTTGTTGTTGTAGATGGTTGCAGAATGCTTTGCCTGGGTTTCAGTCTTCTCTTCACTCAGGACTATACTGGGGATTTGAGCACTCGCTTTAGCAACGTAATGATCCGTGATTTTCCCACAGCGGGTTTCATCCCCTGTGCTATTTTTGTCTTTAGTGGGGTTCCTTTGATCATTTACACCACTGTGGTATCATGACCTAGGCAGTTTATCTTACCCCATTTGGTTTAGACTGGGGGCCATATTTGGATTTCTGTTTATTACGTGACAGCATATCTGTGACCAGGAACTATCGAGCGAGCAGGACGCTGCGATCATGCAGAGCCATCCAGCCTGGGACCTACATCAGGGAGACACCTAAGCATGTGGTGCTCACAGTGCAGTTCTCAGAGATTTAGTCTGCATGCAAGGAACCCCAAATGCAAGCCTTGGCAACTGGGGTACTCATCACCCCTATCCGGACAACCGCACCAACCTTCAGAGTGGCTACATAGAAGTTCCTCCACAGTGGTCCTAGGTACCGCCCTGACCTGTTTCTGTACATGGGAAGGTTGTCAAGGTCAGTCTGAAACGGGGTAATTAAACAGACCCCCTTAGTTTTTAATCTTCAGAAACATGCCGACCTAGTCTTGGTCCAATGATCACCACATCAGTCAGAAAATAAAAAACTATGAAATAGATAACTTTGAGCACCAAAAGAATACACCACACAAAAAACTGATATAGTCAAAACTCGATAAAAGAAATTAAGGGTCTTTTCGTTCGTGTTGGCCCCTTCGAAGAGCGATCCTATCACTGCGTTGACAGCTTTTATAATGTCCGCTTGCGTTTCACCCTCGTGCTCCGGGAAACCTAGAAAGCGCAGGTTGCAGCGGCGTTCCCTATTCTCCAAATCATCCAGTTTTAGGGAGCATTTCTCTTCCCTCCTCTCGAGCTCCGCCAGGCGCATGTCAAATTGTGTCTCAAAGATGTCGTTTGAAGCTGTATTGTTCTCCAGCGCCTGAACCCTGTCATCTATGTTGTCAACTTTCTTATTCAAGGAGTCTAGTCGCAGCGCAATATCAACCCTGAAGCCTCTGATTTCCTCCAGGAGGGCCGCCATGCCCTTGGTGACCGTGCTGGTGTCTGTAGATTCCTGATGCGTCTGGGCCGCCATCTAAGGGTGTGTCAGAGGGCCAGGGGACGGGCGGCGGAATCTCTGTAGGGACTCCTTCCAGTTCATAGACTCCCCCCCCGAGCATCCCTGCCCCGTGGGGCCCGCCCCTGAA
The DNA here is from genome assembly GCF_040938575.1 of Ambystoma mexicanum. Taxonomy (NCBI): domain Eukaryota; kingdom Metazoa; phylum Chordata; class Amphibia; order Caudata; family Ambystomatidae; genus Ambystoma; species Ambystoma mexicanum. The sequence continues at coordinate 204,657,199 of NC_090926.1, read as the reverse complement.
AGCCTGTGCCCAAAGAGTCCCGCCGTCAAGATCCCAGTCGGCACCACAAGGAGCAGGGGCCGATTCCAGAGGAGAGGCAAGGATCGAAGGCCCAACGAGGGTGGTCCGGATACCCGACAAGCTCACCCCCGTAGGTGCAGGTCTCTCCCCCACAGGGCTTCCGCCTCGCCTTTCACCCACCTATCCACGTGTCTACACTCGTGATGGAGCTATGGATAAGGCCTCTCGGGGCACTTATGAAGTCCTGTCATGCCGCTCCTCTTGGGAGACCCCTGCCATGATGACGTGGTACCGGCACCCGGAGGCACCCCCTCCCACCAAATGCTTGTCAGCCCAGTGGCTGAACGCCGGAGGGACTAGTCCCGGGGCCCCGGGCCGATTGCCCTGTGCCTGCACCCAGATGCGGCCCGTCGATGCTGGTTCTCCCTGATGGGGCCCCATACGTTTGCTTTGTCTGCTTGTGTCCCTCGGGTCCTGGGGGACACCCTGTTGTCAAAAGCCCCTCTGGGGCGACGATATGTGCAGGGGGCTCCCTTCGATTGCACTCCCGCCTCCTCCCGTGTCTCTAGCAACCCCCGGGGAGTCGGCCAGGCCTCGCCGGCACCTCCTTACCTCGCCGGCTCCATGTTGTCTCACCGCCGGAGGAGGTCCGTGTGCTGCGTGCGCGGGCCGATGAGAGGTCCCGCCTGCCGTCCGTGTGCCCCCGACACCGGCACCCGGTACCCCCGTCCTCGCCTCGCGTCTACACGCGGCGCTGCTCACTCCAGCGGGGGCTACCTCTTTCTGCCTTCCTCTGCGCTCTTCGGGTCTCGGGATGGCCCCCAACTGTGTGGAGACCCAACGGCGACTCCTCCGGCCTCCACTCTCACCAATCCGGAGATCCGCCGCGACTCCCCAAAGAATGCCGGGGAGCCTTAGCTGCCCCCTGGACGCACTCTGCCACTACAGCCGTTTTCGAGGGAGGAGGGGGTAGTCGCCAGCCGGGGCCGCCCAGCCGAGCCACAGGCCACACACAAGCCCGGGCCCGCAGTAGTTTCGCGCGGAGCTGCGGCGCCGCAGGAAGGAGGGGCCTCTATCCCTCCAATCTCAAACAGCTCGTAGCTCCGAAACGGCTCCACATTGGGGGTTCAAAGTTGGGGATAAGGTGCACAGCACTCTCAGAAGGTTGGGGATGAAGTTTGCTCCTCACTCCGGGAGTGTCAGGGGGGGCACAGGTCCCACAAACGATGCCCTACGGAGGAGACAAGCTGAGTTGCGTTAGCACATCTCTGCGCCCCCTGGTGGATCCTCACTAAGGGTCTTTTACCAATACCGTAAACATATGAACCCAATAATCAGACTTTGCTCCATGTGAATACCAGGGTCTGTAAAGTATTTGTGATAAGCCTAAGTTGTAAAGGCGCAAGTAATGCAAACAGCAAAATAAGTTCTTTCCGATTCAAAGAAAGCATGCATAACACAATGTTTAGTCTTTTAGATTTGTAATAATGTTTGAATATACTACTATCACCAGTATGGTACATGAGGAAATTACCATCCTAGTTCTTTAAATCTAAATTGAATGTTATGTTTATTCACCACGTCCACTTGTGTTAGGTGGTCTTTTTCCTACATTTTTTGTTTAGAAGTGAAACGCAGCACACCAAAGAATGACTTTTGTGGTGCTTCAAAATAAAATGTTATGAAACCATAAAATAGGGCAGAGTGAAATGCCAAAAAGTTATGTAATACAAGAAATTTCATTTGACTATAATGAATGTTTAGAAAGATGTTTTTGTAGGCAGAGATGTACTCAGCACCTCGAAGAAACAAATGAACTAGAAAGCGAAATAGTTGCGTGTTGAAATGTAAGTGTTAGGACACCCTTTCTGTTATAACGACATATCTGTTTTGGAATTTTTGTGTCTTGATTGCCGACTTTTTTCCAACACGGTATGAACTTACTTACTTTTTCAAAAGGTCCTATTTTCTGGTTTCACAGTCAATTCCCCTCGCTTTCTGCGGGCAGCAGACTGCTATCTGGAATCCCACTTAGGACGCGTCGACACACCGCGTTCAGATTTTATGATGGCTGCGAAAACCGATATTGCAACCCGCACTGCTAGTCCGGCAGAAAGAATTTGTGTTGCTCCTTTTATCCTGTTCAAATTCAAAATGGATCGGGAGCCCAAAACGCCAAAATCCTCCACCAAATATCGCTGTGTTCGCAAAGAAGCACAGCGAAACAGCACGCAAAGGTATAGTTTGAGCAGCTGGGACAGCTAAAACCACGATCAAACCCCTGGTCGGCAGGCAGCAAGCTGAAAAACCCCCACACCCGCCAGCAGCCACCTGGGTCATCGGGTAATGCATTGTGACAAAGCCAATACTCGGAAAGTTGCAATGCCAATCGGACTTCTCACTTTCTCTGGGCTGCCAGACTGATGGGCATGCAGTCCAAGCAGTACTGGCCCCCTTATTTACTCAAGCAAGTAAAGTGTGGCCTAATGTCAGCTCCTGTGCCACAGGACAAGCTTTTTCACAACCAGGAGCCTTAATTACGCCCTAACTATATGAGCTAATTGCCAGCAATGGCACCTGATGGAGTGAACCAGAGAGACGGCTGAAACCCAGCTGTGTTAACTTCTTCTGACTCAGCGCTCTAATTTCGACTCTGCTTTCAGCCTGGCTCTCCTCTCATTGTTTCCCAATGCCCGGCAAACTCAGCTCGCAGCTCACAGGACAGCGCAGCGTTGTGCTTAGAGGAGAGAACCACACACCATAGTGCAGAGTCAAGGAACTTGTACAAAAGATTTCTGTCATCAGGCTGGCGGGCTGTCTGGCATTACAGTGACCCAACAGTGCCAAGAGAGAACAGATCAGCAGGGTAGAGGGGGAGCGAAGGTAGAAGCAAAGAGGAAGGTCTTGAGGTGCTTCCGGAACCGGAGAGGGTTCTCCTCGTTTTAGAGTGGCAGGGAGGCTGTTCCAGAGGGAGGCCCCAGCTCCTTTCTTTGAAAAACGACTGACCCTGAGAGAGTTAGAGGTAGAGGAGCAAAGAGCTTGAGAGGAGAGGTATTTGCAGAGGGTTTTGCCCCAGAAAGCCTTGTGGACAATGCAGAGGGCTTTGAATCTAATCCTTAAATCCATTGGGAGTCAATGGAGAGATTTCAGAGCTGGAGAGATACGATCCCAGGGCGTGAGGCCAAGGAGCAGTCTCTCGGTCCTGTTCTGGATTAGTTGCAAAGGGTGGAGAGTAGAGGCAGGTAGATATATAAAAGAGGCTGTTACACTAACAATAGTCCAACCTAGAGAGAACCAGAGCTTGGGAGACCATGAGCTTCTGGGGGAGGGAGAGGAAAGGCAGAGTACCTCTAAGCAGGTGCAGTAGGATGTTTGACTTTTTAGAGACGTCAGCAGAAATGTGGGCTGAGAACAATGCATGAATTAGATTTCAAAAATTGATTAGCAGAGTTTGCTAATTAAATGTTTTTTGATTAACAAACAGACCCATTTGATTAGCAATTTTGTACTAATAATGTTAATGTCACCAGAAGTTATTTGTACCCAAGACATGAAATGAGCAACAATGCAGCAGTTTTGCGTTCCGTTGAAATAAGACCTTATAGAGAGGTTTCAGGCCTTGCCGATTCTTTAAACTTCAGCTAGATTAGTTTACCTATTCAACCTAAGAGAAATGCACTCGACCCATAGCAACGGAGGACAACAAATTAAAAGTGCGGTTTCTGTAAAATGTCTCTACATACACACTTTACATTTGTCACATTGCGGCCACCCAGAGGTCAGCCATGCACATTGAAACCTTTATTTGACATTTACTGCAAAGTAAATAAAAGTTTCATAAATCTTTTGCAAATGCTACTCGCCCTTCATAAAATCTACTCGAATATGAGCGTGGGTGAAAACACTTTGCGAGCCATAGACGAGTGTCTGTAAAATGTAAAAGGCTAGCTGCATGAATGGACACAAATAAATATGATAAAAAGGCTCTGAAAACAGTTTGGCCAGCTATCTCCTGCAGGTTGTAATATATAATAATATCATAATCACAAAGTAAAGCGAGCTCTGGAGGCTAATTACAGTGTTTGGTATTGCAGTAGATCTGTAGATGTACTGACTGGATGGAACTATTGATCACTACTTAGCATAAGCATCTAGTTTGCTTTGTGTATTGATTATGTAAGACGAAAGAAAGACTAAGCAGAAAAGACTGCATAGCAGGCAGTGAACTGGGCAAACTAGGTGGAATATTGTGGTTTGTGGTCATCTCACTTTCAGGGTATCTGGTATAATGCAACAGGGTGATAATACAGAATGTCAATGAGTATGGGGTTGTTCATGGGTTGAGCACCAGTTGCAAGATGTATGCAACCTGCAGGTTACAGAACTGGGTCTGCCATCAAATGAACATTTTCGAAAGAGTGGACTCATCAATATGATGCATCTTCCCCAACAAAATGAAATATAGTTGACATCAAGAGTTAGATACACAAACCCAAAGCTTTACTGTAAAGCATGGCGATGATGCCGTACTTTACAGTACCAATACTATAATTATGCATTATGCAACAATTTACATTTTAGGAATGGAATTGCATCACTGTCTTTAAACAGTGACACATACTGGTCTTTGCCAGACGGGATATAGAAAGCTTAACGAAAGTATCATTCTGATTACTTCTGGTTTGCAATTATTTAAAAAAAAAAAATTCTTGCCTAGGACTCCCACACATGCCTTTGGCACTGAGTAGAGGCAATAATTACTGCTGCACTTTCTCTTCATTAGCACTTGAAGTGAACAGAGAAAAGAGGGTGAAGAGAGCACTGAGGGCTTTCATTGAAGAGGGCAACTTAAATAGCTAACGTTGCTACAAAAGTGCCCATTTGATTATCAAACCTACAGAATTGCTTAACAAATTGCTGTGCAACACTGCTTATTTTATGCCTTGGAGAAGGAAAGTGTTGAGTCAAAGATGACCCCAAGGTTCTTAGCCTTGCAGGTGGGGGTAGGAGGAGGGCCAAGTGAAGCCGGCCAGAGAGTGAGGGGAAAGGATGGTGAAAGTGTGCGGATGAGGAGGATCTCAGTCTTGCTGGCATTCAGACAAAGATCGTTGGCGGCACATCAATCCTGAATGGCAGTTAGACAATCGGAGATGAGAGAGGTAGAGTAGGTGGGCCAGGGCAGCCTGAAAATGATTTAAGTGTTGTCAGCGTAGCATTGGAAATTTGAGCAGAAAATGGCAATACAGTGGGCGAGAGTTGCCAGGTATTGGTTGAAAAGCCAGGGCGAGTGGTTAGAACCCTGGGAAACAGCACAGGTGGAGAAGAAGATGGATGATAGGAAGGACCCAAGTTGGACCTGGGAGGGTCGATCAGAGAGGGAAAGAGTACAGCCAAGCCAGAGCCTGATCAGTGGTACCCAGGTTATCACAGAGACGGTTGAGCAGGATGGTATGGTTGACCGTGTCAAAGGCAGAAGAGAGATAGAGTAGGATGAGGACAGAGGGAATGTTAGAGTCAAGGTCGGCGGGCAGATCTTCACGGATGTTCAGGAGAGCAGTTTCCGTGCTTCTGGCAGCTCTGAAGCCACACTTGTGGTAATGGAGACAGCCAACAGACTTAGAATTAAGGTTAAGCTGAGAGATGGCCAGCTATTCCACGCGTTTGCCCAGAAAGAGAGTAATGGAAATTGGGCGATATTTAGCTGGACAAGAAGGATCAGCTGTGGGTTTCTTGAGAAGAGGATGCACAGGGGAGGGGTGGGGAAGGATCCTGATGCAAAGGAGTGGTTGCAAAAATCTGCAAGGGCAGGAGCGAGGGTGTCAATTTGGTCCTTGATGTATTGTATACAATAACTAGCAGTACCACCTGGTGTTGCCCAGATCTGTAGCTGACCTGCATGTGGTGGTCTGCTATAGCCTTGTGTGTTTTATTGTGGCTTTATGTACCCATTCCATGGGCAATACCGGGGGGAAATGGCCCATGGCCCCAGTTAAACGGCCACGCGAAGGTAAGTGGAAGAACCGGGAGGGGTTAAAAAAGCAATAAACGAGGATGGAGGAAGATGGCAGCAGGGAGCACCAGCCGTCAGGTTGCTTGGAACGTGGGCTTTTACCGGCAGTTCAAGCCTGCGTTCCTAGCCACCTGATTGGCTGGCTCCCCCGCCTGGTGTGCTAATGTGTCATATGTTCCTATTTGTGAAAAATCACAATCGTCAATCTCTCAAAATCACCTATACAGATAGCACAGGGCCGAACCCCACCCTGTGCTTGGGCGAATGGATGCGGTTGGTCAGATTTCACGATCGCCAGGTTTTCTGTTCGAAATTACATCCTGATCGATCAATAAATACAGACACAAAATACAAATCATAAAGTGGAATCCCGGAACATTAACACCACCTCATCTCGATGGATAACATGACTTGGACACTAACATGATGCCAAATCAGGCTCCAAAGAAATCGTCTCCATCTTTAGAGAGCTGGAAAAACCATCCACCCCTCCACCCACACTCCTCAAGGATGAAAGCTGGTGTAATAGCATCCAGTCAGCCATGCTAGACCAACTTAACACCTTGCAAACCAAAATCATTGGTAATCAAAAAGCTCTTAAACTACTAATAGCCAACCAGCACAGCAAAATGAATCAGAGGTCATCACCTTGCTTAGGTTCATCAAACCTTCTAACTGCAAGGGATATGCCTGCCCTGCCCAACTCATCAAAGACTCGGCACCCACCCTTGCACCCTTCCTTACCATGTTCATTAACTCATCCTTCCGGTCAGGGCATGTCCCTACTGGACTCAAGGAAGCATGGGTACGCCCGCTCCTAAAAAAAAAAAACATCCCTTGACCCTACTATCCGCGGGAACTATAGACACATCACTACTGTCCCCTTCCTTCTAAAAATGTTGGACAAAGCAGCTTACCTGCAAGTACAAAAATACTTGGAAGAGAACCGTCTCATAGGCCTGCGGCAATATGGCACAGAAACGGCTCTCCTAGACCTAAAAAATCAAATGGACGATCTAAGAGACGCAGGCAAACCTGCGCTGCTTCTGCTCCTTGATTTATCTGCTGCTTTCGACTTGGTCGATCACAACACCCTCTGCCACCATCTCACAACTGCGGCCAACTTCTCCCCTAAAGCCTGCGACTGGATTACCTCCTTTCTCCAAGAAAGGGTCATGAAAGTCTTCTCCGACTCAGCCTGTGCCACCCCTAGCCACTGCCACTGCTAGCCATATCAAATGTGGAGATCCACACGGATCATGTATAGCCCCCACGCTATATAACTTCTTCATTCGGCCTCTGTTCAGCATTCTTGACTACCTGGGCATCCTATATACCAATTATGCGGATGACCCACAGTTGCTAATCCCACTCACGGGTGATTACAAGGCAGATATGTCCAATCTCACCTCCATCTATTCGACTATCCAATCCTGGATGCCGGACAACTGGCTATGCCTCAATAGCAACACAACTGAACACCTGCTGATCGGTTCCCCCACCACCCTGGGTAACCTTGGTCAGGATTACACCTCCTTCACTACTGATAACACACCCATCAAGGTATCCAAGAACGTCAAAACACTTGGTGTCTACCTGGACTCAGATCTCATCATGGACAGACAAGTGAATGCCATTGCCACCTCGTCTGCATACTACTCTAAAATCATCAACACAGCCAGACCCTTCCTATCACGCCAGAACTGCCGTACAATTGCTAGGGCTATAATAGGTTCCAGACTTGACTATTGCAAGGCCCTCCTAACAGGGACCTCGTGCAAAAACCTGGCCAAACTCCAATTGGCCCAAAACAACGCCCTTAGGGCAGCTACTGGAATTTCAAGGAAAGAGCTCTGAAACTAGAAGGCAGGATCACTGGCTCCCTGTCAAAGAGAGAAACATCTTCAAAACCCTCTCCCTCACACACAAATGCCTTCATGATCTTGCTCCCCCATACCTTGTCCAAAGAATTGTGAAGCATACCGCCACAAGACCTCTCAGGGAGGGGTACTCCAACATGATTCTCATGCCTAAGACCAAAAGAATCTGCGCAGGGGGATCTAGCTTTCCCACGATGGCCGCCTCCCACTGGAATGCCCTTCCCCCCCACCTAAGAATGATGGAGTCTCACCTAGCTTTCCGCAAAGCTATCAAAACCAAACTCTTTGTATGAATACTATTCAAATGCTGTCCGCTGTAACTTTTGTATGTATATTTATATACCTGTAACCAGGAGACCTCACCGTCGCATGTAAACCAACTTAAACTAAAGCTCTGCTAAATATTCATGTAACAGTGCCTCGATGTCTCTGGGCTGCAAGTGCGCTATACAAATGCAAATAAATACAATTCCAATAACAGTACTCCTAAAGGTCCCAAAACCACCTGCTCCATCCACAGCTAACCAACTCGCCTTTCAATCTACGAACACCCTTACAATACACACACACAAACCACAGCACCCGCATGGCAGCTTTGTGCCTGCTGGCACCACCCCAGCCAAAGGAACCTAGGGGGAGGTGCTGAAAGCTCATTGCAACGCCTGCTACACTCCTTTTTTTGACAAACCCATGTGCCACAATGCCACTCAAAAATGGCAAACGTGAACATTAGAAGACCACTCTACCATATATGACCATTAAATCGGGTCATAAAACACATATTACAACACTTAGTACCAGGTGTGCAACGTCATTGAGCTGACCGAGCTGAAGCCCCCCCACCCACCTCCCAAAATGTTAGCTGAGGAGCTGGGCTTTCCTGGGCCTTTAACAGCACTGGCAGTTTCCCCAGTCACAGCGCCCCTGAGACACACAGGCTGCGCGTAATGAACTCGACGACAACACGTTTCTTTTGTCATCAGCAGTATTGCCTTTCTTATGCATAATGGTGAATTTCCAACTGAAAGACCACCAGTCAGTCACCTTCCAAATCTGTGACCGTTAAAGGGAGCAACACAATAAAGCACCCTTTGAAAATGTGTTCATAGCCATAACGTCTAATAGCTTCATATGCTAAAAAGTAAAGTTTGTTTTGATGTCCTCAGTTGAGTGTTCTTAAAACCATACATAATGCGCTTGAGGTTTGTGACGAATCGCCACACTTAGTGAGTTTATTACACAACTTATTTTATTGCGTCTCTTAAAGTACTGAAAATAAAGTGGGCAAATTGATATTTTGACTTTTTGCATCTTATAGTTTTCCATTCAGGATGTGGAAACTGAAGGTACACTGATATTATTTTGGCTCACCCTGCTGGTATAAGGATTTCTATGTTGTCATGATGCTTAACTATGCAATTTGTGTATTTTGCAAGTAAACTCTATACCACAGTATTATTGTACGTCTTCACACCCAAAACTTAAATATTTGTTCCAAGTAAAGCATGGAAGAAGGTGGCCGTGCCCCAATTGAAGAGTGGGTTGAATTCACTGTTTAACTGTTTAGCGTATGTGTGTGTTCCTGGGCAAATAATGTAATGTCACCCTGACTTCAAATGCAAAAATTGGAACGCTTATGAGTGATTACATTTGCACCCTTACAATAGGACAGTTTTAATAAGTGTAGGGACACATTGGTGTACCCTGGTAATCCTCTGCTCGTTGCTCCAATACTGTCACATAGAATTGCGTTATTGCTGCACTGGCCCTCCCCCAGTCTCATATCGCTTGATTTGACAGGCAGTCTCGCCAGTCAGTGTACCAGAGATTCTAGTATAGCAGACTAACTTTGGTCAAACCAACATTACATTTTCTCTCCTGTTGCTCCCAGCCACTGAAGTTGCTTGGGTGGTCCAGAGTACTGCGCCACACGCTGCTATGTCCTGTTATGCTATGATAGTGAGTCTTTCATTGCACACCATCTGCCATTTTCACACTTTCTAGGACCTTCAGGATCTGCAAGAAGTGGGTGTTTTCAGACTTAAATGAGAGTTAACTGATTGTAACATTGAAGCTGCACTAGAATAGTCTCATTACAATGAGTAAAGAAGTTAGATGCCCCTACACAAGGAGGTTTTCCACTCCACCATCTCTGAAGTTAGCTCCTCTCATTTGAAGGCTTAGCCCCCCCGTCTATATTTTATAGACTAAGTGCCCACCTGGATGTGCGCACTTGCGTTTTGTTAGGCAGAGAGGTGAGAGAAGCCTTTCCTGGAAACTGGCGGCATAAAAATTTTACTGTGTTTGTTCAGAAAAAATGTCCTTGACCAAAAGCAGTAAAACTTTAAAGCTGCTGCTTTCAAGAAAGACTTCCGTCACCTCTCAGCATATTGCACTTTCATATATAATATTTGATAGCTGGTTCCCACACCAGACCATCGGGGAGGGGGGTAGAAAAGTGGGGGCGGACGGAGCCTCCAAGTTTGCCCCCTGCCTATTTTCTAAAGTGGCCCCTCCCATCACCACTTAGTCTTGCTCCCCCCGCCCCCTCCCCCGAAATGTAGGTTTCGTTGCGGCTCTGCTGAGTACAGCGGTATCCACAAGGAAGTACTAGAGAAAAACTTGTAATAATGGTTACAGGCTCGATAAAACATTATTTTTTTTCCCAAAGACTGCTTCACACGTCTGAGTGGGCACATTAAGGAAAACCGTTGAACCGTTATGTTGGATTTCTAATGTGCAAGTGTGACTGGGGTGCAATTCAAGAAGCTGTGGCTTGGAGCTTCAAGGTACATGATGGAGGGAAAGAGTGGGAGGTGATTGCAGATAGTTCTTTTTGTTTTATGCTCTGTTTTGTTATGCAGCAAAGTTGGGATATAATGTAAGGGCCTTTTAGAAACCATTGGACATAGGTTGCCTTTTATGGTGTATATTAATTTGGTGCAGAATTCCCCCCCCCAAGCCTATTCTAAACTTGAATAATGGCACATTTTAAAGAAATATAAATAATTTTGTCACTTATTTCTTTGTGTCCTCCCAAGCTCTGTTTATGGCCCCTGTTTGCCCCCCCATCTCGCAATATTGATTTCTAGAGACATCACTGGTTTGAAAGTAAGCAGTGCTTGTAGAAAATGCGTGCCAAATGGATCGCTGTGTGTATACCACATGGTGTCAGCCAAGGCAGGGATGTCATTTCACCAAAATGCCCGGGGTAGAGGAAGTGACATCACACGACCCTTGACCCCCTGATGACATCACAGGAAGTGATGTCATTTGTCCCCACCCGAAGTGATATCGTGGGAAGCGATGGAACACGACCTTTCATCCGTTCACAAAACAGGAAGTGGCATCACATAGCATTGTACAATACGATAAACTATAATGTGTTGTACATTTCATACAAGAATGGATCGCCATGTGTATCGTTAAGATCAGTGTGTATAGGCGTATATTACCAAATTACTGTGAATGCATGACCAAATGATAATGTTGTGTTATTATATAGCACTTAAGCTTAAGCGCTTTATATAGAAAAAATATACACCCAATATCACCCAACCTGTGTTATTTATTGACCTCAGGATGACAGGCTGAGTTGAAGCGTTTAAGAACAGACTAAATCAGTGACTCACCCCTGAAGTTTGCCTCAAATAAACCTTTAATGAGTCTAGCAATTATTGTATAGAATTCCAGAAAGTCACATTGTTTGGTATTCCTATTCTTTCTTATTTAGGGTCAGAGCTGAACGTGTTAGACTTGTGGCACTCCTGTTCTTATTTTTCTTATTTTTTTAAGGGGCCTGAACAAGAAAGCAAGCCACTCCAGAAGTAAAGAGCCACATGGTGCTGGCACAGCCACGAGCTTGAATTAAAAAAAAAAAACGTTTTTTTTTCTTTTTTTTAAAAGTGCATGGGAGTCCACAGAGGTCGCACGAGGTAGGTCGCATTTGCGATCTCTGGCGACCCCTAAATGACGTCCCTGATCCACGGGCGGGTTGGGGAAGAGAGGGGAGTCTGCAGCCTCCCACAGCCCCCAAATATTGAAAGTTGCAGACAGGAACAAAACACTCTGCATCAAACATTAACAGGCTGCTGCTCTGTTTGTTTAGGCAGAGAACGTGAAAGGGAGTGTTCGCCCTAATTCTAAAGAACTTGCAAGCTTTAACATTATAATTCGCGGCATACGAAAAGAACTTCAACTCATTACCGAAGGCTCAACCAAAGCAAAACCATGCTTCTGCTGCCTGCTGGAATGAAGAGTGAAGCATGTTTGGTTTGAATGCCTGCCCAAATTCCGTGCCAGCTTTCTTGTATAGCAGCGAGCCCTGACTGAAGACAGTCGACCGGCTGCAACGTTAAGCTAACTGTGATTATCTTCTGCAACGTTAAACAAGTGTCAATTGTGAATATTAGCATGTCCAGACTTGGATAGAATTGTGAATACTAGCATGCCTAGACTTGGATAGAATTGCGAATGTTGGCCTGCGTCGCATTTGGATAGGACTCTGAATATTGGCATGTCCACACTTAGACAGAATTGTGAATATTGGCATGTCGACAACTAGATAGAATTGTGAATATTAGCTTAGCATGTCCAGACGTGGATAGAATCTGTGAATATTAGTATCTAAGTCCACACTTGGATAGAGTTGTGAATATTAGCCTGCGTCACATCTAGATAGGACTTTTAATATTAGCATGTCCAGACTTAGATAGAATTGTGAATATTAGCATGTCCACACTTGGATAGAATCGTGATTACTAGCATGTCCAAAATTGGATAGAACTGCGAATGTTAGCATGCTAAAGGTCAGGTAACCCACTAACCAATATAAGCTCAAACTCTCCATACTTATTTCACTCAAAAAACTCAGAACAACCATCTCTCGCACAAGCCGCACGCACTTCACAACACTCCAACAACACATAAGCCGGAGCAACAGCACACGCGGACCGACACCGATCCAATACCTGCACCAAAGCTCAGTACCTGGTGTATACCTAACTGAAGCTGCCAACAGAACACCACTCCTCTCACTATCCTACTCCCTCTTCACCTTACTAACCCATCCCACCTTATCATTTACAGATCCGCCAGAGCGCCTGGGGACCAATTCTGTTGGTGACGGTGCGCAGTACAAATACCTTTAACATTTAACAATACATAGAATGTATTGCAGCATTTCCCTTGGAGTCGCTGTGAAACCTGTGGCTTTGTAGCGTGTTTCATTACAAATTGAAAGGTAAAATGCAGCGTCTGGTCCTTCTCTTTTCAGAATGTTCTTAGAAGAGGGGGCCTGAACAGCAGGGTTTTCTTGCTCATTGAAAAACATGGCCTGTAGTAAGTCCCACCCGCCTCAAACGTCACCGGTCATCATATTACTAACCGCAATTCTGCACAGTCGTGGTTGAGTGTTTCCTCCAGCTGCTCTGCCAGACGGTCCCTTTGCAGAGGTTAAGGTCTACATAAGAAAACATAATAAAATGGAGCCCCCTAAGCTCAGAGCAGGCGGCCCCACCTTTTGTGGGAAACGAGCAACGTTTACTTATCAAATAAAATGGTGAGCAACAGCCATACCTCCACGGAACATATTATCTTTCAGGTTGTGGCAAAATGATTGCAACCAAAATTGTAACAGTATTACAAGGAATTTTTCAAATGGAACGTGGTGACGTGCAGCAATTTAATAGTATGTTGAGGTCCAAATCTAGGTCAAGCAATTATGCAATCGTTTTTAACTGTATTTGAGATTAAGTGGCACATGGAGCATTTGGAATCTCAAAAGACCATGAACACTGGTCAAAGCATATAGGATTTAAAGTGTTCTTTACTGGGGCTTCACGGTTATCGACCAAGAAATATTTGGGAAACATAGTGGCAAGTGATGCATCTGTAATCACAAGAGCACAGTGATTTTGGTGACATAGTGGAACCTTCAAATACCGCTGTACAGAGTGGTTTGGTTGCTCTACCTTTGATATTTGGAGAAATGTATTGGCATTAGTGACAAGAAGTTCATTTGCTTATCTAATGTTTTCAATCATAGGTGATTTGGCTAGCCTCTTGCATATTTGTGCATTATCCAAATGCCAGATGAACAAAGGGTCAGATGACCAATCTTTCACAGGAACATTGCAATGAGTAGGGGTGGAAGATTCATTTTTGATTCGGAGGAGTGCAAATATTTCCTCTGAATATGTGGGAGTGACCAAGCATAGCAAAGGATCCCAAACCAACCAATGGGGTTTAACCCCTGTGAGAAACCTGAGCCGTTTCTACCATGCTATTCCTGGGGACCCCTGACTGAGGTGGCCAGGGAGGCCCATTGCTCTTGGATCCTAACCCTGTGGGTGGACAAGCGAGGGAGGATCACCTGGGAAAGGGACCCCCCCGTTCCAATACATCCCTACTCGAAATCCCCTCAGTTATAATGGGATATTATCGCCCTAAATCCATTCACCCACAACAATAAATCTGCGTCCTTCACTCTGAGAAAAACCCACATGGTTTTTCCATGATCACAAGAAAACTACAACTTCCACAATCCCTTCATCCACTATAAAAACCCAAAGACTGCAACTAGGAAGATTGCCTATAATGATAGGCAGTGGCCCTATCCCACTAATAAGACCAAGCAGGGTCAGGCAATCAGTCATCATAACACCCACTCTGCCTTTATGAAAAATGTGCAGTGCCATTACATGTCCCCCCACCCATTTTTGAACAATACTAAAAAGAGGAGGAAAAAAGGAGCTATGAAGATTACCCATAGGAGCCAATGCACCAGGGATTCCTATGGACAGTCGTCATTTTGTCCCAATAATGAGGCCAGGCAAGGTCAGGCCTGCCTCCACAATCATTCCCACCTGAAACCTGTTCAGCCTCTCAGAGCACACAGGCAGGTTGTCGCCGAAAAACGATGAGAGGGCCAAATCCCAGATAAGAAGACTGCATTGTGTTTCAAGGATGCCATCAACCTTCCCGAGTGAAGGACAGAGTTGCAGGCGAGGCCAAGCCTATAGTATTAACTTTGACTACTGAATTGAAGGCGCAAAGTGAATGAACTCTGAAATGCATAATGGTCAAGATTAACCCCTGCAAAAAGGGGAAGTGAAAAGGTGAATGCTTGAAAAGGAAGATCTCTCTGAACTTTTTGCTCATGTTACAGAACTACTAAGACCAAGAGACACTGGGGCAAATAACACCAAAGGAGAGTGGAAGTGAAAGTCGAAGTGGTCCTGCGGTGGTCCATAGTAAAAGCCTTACACATTTAAAAGTCTTAGACATCAGTAAAAGGTACGAGTCCGACTGAGGGAGACCTGGAATGTGAAATAAGTCAGGGGAACGGAACTCCTAATGAATGTGAATAAAGCTTGGGGACGGGAACCCCTGCAAGTGCTGTGATTGCGAATTTCAAGCCTGGCTGAGGGAGAGCTATGTTGGATCGGGTACTTTTTGCTTTTAGAAGTCCAAGCCCGTCAGAGGGAGACCTATGTGAAATTTCTGCTTTGAGAGCTCTGGGCCCGACTGAGGGAGACCTGGAATGTGAAATAAGTCAGGGGAACGGAACTGAGCGAGGATGAAATATATCCGCTCCGCAGCTGGTAAGAGTGCAGCTGGGGTTCGGGGGGAGCTGTTGCTGAAGGGGGGTGGTGCTCCCCTCAGGACGATAAAGTACTAAGGTGTCCGCAGTGCAGGAGGGGAGTCGCCTACCCCCCCTCACACTACACTACACTACAGGAGCCCAGGTGGAAGCTTTAGAAGATCCCCGGCCTGGTGCACTGAAGCGACCAGTGACCTGCCACGGACAGGCAAATGACATCGATGGTAAAGACCCCCACAGGTGCTGCGAAGGTGGGGCCCATGGGGAAGACGCCACCACATATGTGCCCCTGGTCATGACAGGGCTCCCCCTTTGCGCTGCACCGGCGGGAGCCTGGGGCCACAGAAGCGACTCCTGGGTCTCAGGGATGGCCCTATAGGGTGCTGGAGGATTTGGAATACTAGATGAGCCGCCGACGTCTGTCCTGTTGGCCACCTCCACCTCTCACCATAGAATAGGGGGAACACATGACCACAAAGCCAAGGAAGCGCACCGACACCTACGACAGAGCCCTGAAATCTGAAGCGGAGTGCTACACAGTATAGAAGCGAACACTGCAATCGGCCCTAGCTTGAGGAGGAACTCACCAACTGCCTCTTATACCAACAATAGCTCCCTGAAGCGCAAAGAGGGATACCATTGCTATAGCCAAACAGGAGAAAGCTCTGAAGAGCGGAGACATCTCCACCATGCTGCTCCCGAGGGGGACAAAGGGAGAACGCTGGAGTCTGCCAAAACCACACTGCAACCTTCACTTGGAGGGACCGGACAACTAGCAACCAAAGAAGATATTCAGGCCTTTATGATGGACATTAAAACAGAATTCCACTCCTGTATGACGGAACTTGCCACCAAACTCGAACATAATGACCAAAGGGTGATGGAGGCAGAGCAAAGACTGGGAGAAGTAGAAGACCTGACCCGGGAGCATGCTGCATCTCTGCTTGAAATACAACAGATCCGGGCCCTGTCCGATAGAAACGAGATCTTAGAGTATAAGCAAGAGAACTTGGAGAACAGGGCCGACGAAATAACCTACGAATTAGAGGAGTGCCCATGGCAGTTCCAGATCAGAACCTAGGGGAATACCTGGGAGACCTATTTCAATCCCTCCTGCCTCACTTTGAGAAATTCCAGCTCCTGTTGCACCGTACCCACAGACTGTGCCCCCGCAGAGGTTTGGACACAGTAGTCCCCCCAGACGTGATCACCCGAGTTCACTTTTATACGACCAAGGAGGCAATAATGGCAATTGACCGCTGCCATGATGAACTAACGTTCCAGGGGTCTCCCCTGAAAATTTTCCAGGACCTAGCAGCAGTGATGATACAGAAACGGAGGGCCCTGAGGCCACTGACAGTCTTCCTCCGAGAGCAAAAAATTAAATACTGCTGGCTAATTCCCACTGCGGTCCAGCGTTCCTACAAAGGAACCTCCCAAATTATTGCACATTTGGAGGACACAGAGGGGATTCTGAACCCCACCTCGCCAGACAAAGGTGGCTCTGCGGTCGCCTCTGCTGGGGTTACAGACTACCTCCCCCCGCCAGAAAACCAAGACGCACGGCCTAGTCAAATGTCCAGAAGGGTTGAAATGGAAGATAACGGCCCCCTGCAGTGCGCTACCTTGATACCAAGATGTTGGTGGCAGAGCTAAAGTCTATACTGCCTTCCCTGGGTGTCGCAGACAGCCGGTCCGACAGAGTTTATTGGAAGCAGGTTATATGATGTTAGTGCCTACGGGCTTCACACGGTCTAAGCCCGACTCCAAGGTGGATGTCATCGGAAAGCCCTTTGAATGTACACCAAGAAAGGGGGCACAGCTATCCTGATGGCTAGGGACGTCCCATTCCAGGTATTAGACACTATCTCAGACCCTGGGGGCCATTTTATTGGTGTGAAGGGGATGCGCCTAGGCCACCTGCATTTGCTAGTTTCAATCTACGCCCCAAATGAGGACCAGGAACGTTTCCTGGTAGATTTAGCTTCCTCCCATTCCTGGAAGGTCAGGTCATTATCGGGGGAGACTTTAACGTGGTGCCTGATCCGGATAAGGACAAATCCCCCAGAGACTTCAAAATTGCCCTCAGGATTCTCCATCTGTTTAGATCCTTTGTTGTTGTGGACGCATGGAGAGTGCTACACCCGGAGGAAAGAGACTACACTTTCTTTTCGCAGGTCCAATGCACCTCTTCATGCATCAACTTGCTCCGAGTTTCTACCCAGCTCTTATCCTGCACAAACAAGGTGGTCATCACCCCAAAGGTCCTCACGGACCATGCCCGGGTGTCTCTACAGATTAGATCCTGGAATCCAACCCTCGCAGCCAGACCACAATGGCGTCTGTATGACCCGATACTGAACGACCTGGCCTTAAGGGATGAGGTGGCAAATGCAATTAAAACTACTTCCGGGAAAACCCTATGGAAATGACCTCCCCGGCCACAAAATGGGATGCCATGAAGCACACACAGCGGCATACTATAAAAGGAAGAAGCAAACGAAAACCCGCCTAGAGCAGGAGATAAGTAATTGAAGAGAGAGATACAAGAAGGGATGGTCACCAAAGGTGCATGCTGCCCTATGGGTGGAACACAAAAAACTGGAAGCCCTATATACAGAGGAGACGGCGCAGACCCTATTATCAGTTAAACAGACCTATTATGCTAAAAGTAATAAAGCCAATCACCTCTTGATGAGGAAACTAGCAAATACTGGAAGGCAAAACTTTATCGCTGGCTTTATCCAGGCTGGTGTAACGCAGGGCGGCGAACAGGAGAAATTACGGATTGCACAAGATTATTTGCTAGAGAACTGGAAGCCCCAATCCAACAGGAGGTAGTGGAGGTAGTAATTAAACCCCTGAAGTCCCCCAGCCCGGGCCCAGGTGGCTTCTCCCCTAGATTTTACAAACTGTTTAGTGGTCAACTGCTGGCTCCCCTAACATCCCTCTTTATCTCTTTCTGGGGGGTGGGTAATGTAACGCCCTCAATAAGAAAGTCCTTCTGGTTTTGAAACCAGATCAGGACTCTAAGGATTGTGCCTCATACAGGCCAATCGCACTTATCGATGCTAACATCTATTCTAAGGTGTTAGCGAACCGCTTAGCCCCACTTGTACCCCGACTGATTAACTCAGACCAGATAGGCCTTATCCTGGGCAGGAAAATGGGGGACAACATCAGACGGGCGCTCAACTTGATTGAACTGGCTGTGCATAGTAAGTAGACATTGACCCTGCTAGCTTTGGACGGTACAAAAGCGTTTGACAGGGTGGACTTGTCTTTTCTGCACCTGACCGTGGAGGCATTCGCCTTTGGTCTACAGTTTAGGAAAGTGATAGCTGCCAATTACTGTGCTCCAAATACCTTGCTCCAAGTGAACCGGGTATGCTTTCTACCAATCCCCACGCCCCCTTCACTTGTGGCACGCACCAGGGTTGCCCGGTATCACCACTCCTTGTTGCACTCATAATGGAGCCATTTGTCTAACATCTACTTGGGAATAACGCAATTCAGGCCCCAGTAATCTGAAAACTCCTCCTGTAAGGTCTCGCTTTATGCCGAGGATGTGCTTATATCCATTACCAACATCATTCCCTCCCTACAATCAGCCTTATGGGAATTCCACGCCTTTGGGCGGGTTGCTGGGTATGACATTAATTTCGGGAAATCTGTGGCACTGGGGGTGGGTCTATCCGCACAAGAGCTACAGGCTGTCCAGGCTATCTGCCCAATCTGCTGGACTACGACTGCCATAGTGTATCTAGGGATCCACTTGACAGCTTCAATGAGAGACCTCTATGGGGCTCATATCCCTCTTTTGATTAAGGCATTATAACAGGACCTGGAACGATGGGCAACGCAAGAAATCTCACTGATGGGACAAATTATTGCTGTCAAGATGAACCTCCTCCCCGGTTGCAATATTACTGGTCATCCCTCCCTATAGAGATCCCCGAACACGTAATGGAAAGACTCCAACGCAAACTATTGGGGTTCCTCTGGCGGGGAAGAAGTCTAGGATCCCTAAGAGGATGATGGGAGAATCCGAGTTGGAGAGCTTGGGGGTCCCAAACCTATTGAAATATGCAGAAGCTGCCCAACTGTCCCACTTGCCCACATGGTCAGTGGATACCCCAGCCCGAGGTGGTTGGACATAGAACAGGCACAATGTGTCCTGACCTTCCGCTCTCTGCTCTTTTATTCCCCACGCACGGCGCAAGCAATGGCCCCACCTGTTATTGTCAACAAAGGTCACCTTGCGGGTATGGGATGGGGTACTCTTGAGGGAAAAAGATTGCTGGGGGTGTGCCCTCTTACCCTGTCTTTGGCAATCCGGCCTTCACACCTGACATCCTGCGTGAAGCGTTCAAGCGATGGAAAGAGGGAGGCTTAAGCACCTTGGGGCAACTATATACAGAGGGCCAACGGCGCACTTTCGAAGACTGTAAAAAAGAATTTAAACTCTCAGAGGAGGGTAGGTTCACATACTCCCAGCTCCGCCACTGGATTACTCACCCCAACAGAGAAAGCCACACGACCCCGATGCCCATTAGAGCTTAACATTAGGGTGCCTATATATAAGCGGCGGTGGGGGTCAAAATTGTACAGACTGTTGCAGGCAGACCTCCTGTTCCTGCGTCGTCCGGACTACATGGCCCGATGGGAAATGGACCTAGGCCTACAGCTTGATGACGAGGCATGGGCGGAGATCTGGGCCGAGCCACGTCCAAATGTGTGACGAATAATGAATGTGCATTGAAACTGTTATTCCGGTGGTATTATCCACCAGTGCAGACTCGCTACTTCTCCAGCATGGGGTCTGGCATGGATTCAAATGCTCATGAATATTCCCTGTCGTCAGGCTGGGAATCCTCTGTAAAGAAAGAAATCAGTTTCAGTTTTGTTTCTGAACTGTCTTTCTACTAATAACCAATCACTGGTCTCTGGGTCATACTGCCCCCAGGCAATGACTGCCCTCTACCTAAGCCCCTCCTCTGGCAGCCATCTTCAGATTTTTACCACACGTTCAAGCGTTGGGAGTCCTCGTGCTGTAGCTCTCGAGCTTTTACTGTGTATTGCGTTTTTCAAAGTGTTTACTCTTATTTCCGATCAATGGGGACCAGTTTCGGAATTTTCTCCGCCCCTCAAGGGTAGATTTTCGTTGAGTTACACTTCTTGGAGGATTCCGGAAGACCTTTGAGGCCTACCCCGATTTGGACATGGCGCAGGACAAAGGAGATTCAACACCTACTGGATCCAAACTGTTCAGGACCTGCCCAGGATGTGGACTACAAAATGTCTTCAGGGAAGATGAGCACTCCCGGTGCCTCTACTGTCTTCATGCCGACACGTCGCACGTGGAGGGGAGAACCCGGGGCCCAGACGTCGCTCCCTACGCCAAAGGACAATTCAGGTACAATCTTGATGGCTTTGCAGACCCTGTTTACGGAGATAAGGACAATGTTGCCCTTACCCCCAGCGGATGATCCAGCAGAGCCTGGACCCCCGGGAGCCCACCGAACAAGCAGAGGAGAATCCATCCTCCCCCTCCCTTCCATCCTTCACCCCCACCCTCTCCACCGAGGGATGAGATAGGAACGGAGACGGCGACGACGGGAACGGATGACAACGGTGGTGACGACGGGATGGATCTCCCATCACCCCCTGCCCGGGCCTCCCCTCCCGAAGAAATTGGCTCCTTTCACGCCATGATTGCCAGGGCATCGGAGCTTTTCCAGCTATGCCCGAAGAACAGAAGAAGGAAGGTTTCCTCTACCAACGACAGGAGGCCAAGAGGAAGACCGTCCTTTCAGTCCCGTTACTGGGCGACATCTGGGACGAAGGACTGGCACTGCTGAAGAACCCATCCACGGCTCTGGCGAAGAGGGACCGGTATGAGAAGAAGTACCGGATCCCAGACTCCATCCCTATGTGCCTCAGGGCACAGCCATCCCTGGATTTGGTGGTCTCCGCGGCGGCCAAGAAGAAATCTGCAGGGGCAACGGCATCAACTTCCACTTCCCCACCAGACGGCGAGAGGAAGAAGCTGGACACCATGGGACGATGGGTCATCTTGTCTGCAGCGACGACCATCAAAGCGGCCAACGCCCTCGCGATCGTGGTACGCTACAACAGGGAGCTGTGGTTCAAGCTCGATCCCATCCTAGAATTCCTCCCAGACAAGAAGCCCTTGAAATCCTGTAGGAAGGCGAGGTGGCTTCGGACCACGCCATCATGGTGGCCACGGACATCGCTGACACCGGCTTTTGCCAGATGGGCAACAGCGTTTGCCTTGGCCGGTGCGGTTAGCTCCAGGCCACCGATTTCCGTCAGGACGTTCAGACCAGTGTACTGGACATGGCCTTTGACGGGAACAACCTGTTCGGCAAGGCAGTGGATGAGTCACTGCAGGCCATCAAGGCGGACATCGAGAAGGCCGAGGCCTTGGGTTCTCTCCAACGACGGCTGTCCTTTTGGACCCCGGGAGGCAAGTCTCAAGTGCCTCCAAAGGATTTGGCGGTGGTCCTGCGTCGTACCGCCAGGCAGCCCGCTCCTCGTCGCAGGAAGCCTGCAGAGGCCGCAGTAAGGCCGGAAGACACAGTCGTCGTCGCCAAGGAGGCCAAGGTGGCAAGGCCTTGGCGAAGCAAGACTGAAGCGGCCGTGACGTCGGGCCCCCACCAGAGCACCCCGGTGGGAGGCCGGCTGGCGAACTTCGTCAGCATGGGGGAGTCCATCTCCACCGACCGTTGGGTGCTGGATGTCCTGGCCCAGGGGCACACTCTGGAGTTCCAAAGAAAGTGCACCCGTCTACCGTGGCGAGGAAGGAAAACCAAGTGCCACAGCTGCTTCTGGAGGTACGAGCAATGCTAAAAAAGGGCACGATAGAACTCATCCCGAAGAGGCTCAGGGGCTCTGGAGTATACTTGCGGTACTTACTCGTCCGAAAGAAGACCGGCGGCTGGCGGCCCATCTTAGATCTTCGCCACCTCAACAAATACATCAAGTTCCAGAAATTCCGGATGGTCACCCTTCAGCACGTGCTGGGACAGCTGGAGGGGGGTGACTTCCTGTCGTCGCTGGACTTGGAGGATGCCTACTTCCACATCCCCATACACAAAGGACATCGAAAGTTCCTATGATTCGTGGTCCAAGGGCGACACTACCAGTTCAAGGCCCTGCCCTTCGGGTTGAAGTCGGCACTGAGGGTCTTCACCAAGTGCCTGGCACTGGTGGCGGCGCGGCTGCACATGTAGAGGATCCACGTATACCCCTACCTGGACGATTGGCTCATTCGAGCAAAGTCAAGAGAACTCGCTGTCTATCACACAGCGAAGATCGTCCGCCTGCTCACGGATCTGGGATTCTCAATGAACTTCGCGAAATCCCACTTGGTACCGTCGCAAGATGCCCTGTTCCTGGGAGCCAGACTCGACACAGTGGCGCGGTTGGCTTCACTGTCGGAAGAAAGGACGAAGGCCATCCTGGGCAAGGTACAACGGCTGTTGACCATGGAAGTGGCCAGGGTGAGGTCCATCAAGTCCTGCTCGGCATGATGTCATTGTGCATCTACCTCGTGCGTCTATGCAGGTTGCGGATGCGGCCACTGCAGGAGTTCCTCGATGCCCGTTGGATGCAAGCGCCGGGCAGCTTCGAAGACAAGTTCTCCCTCAACGAGACGTTCCATCAAGCGATCCGGTGGTGGGGCTCCCGTGCGCACCTCGCGGCGGGCATGGACTTCCAGACCCCAGCACATCAGGAGATGGTGACGACGGACACTTCTCTGGAGGGATGGGGAGCGCATACCGGAGATAATCTCCACACAAGAGGCCTTTGGCTCCCGGAGGAGAGGTCCCTGCACATCAACGTCCTGGAGCTCCGGGCCATGTTCTGGGCTCTCGGGTCTTTCCTTCCGTCCCTCTAGGGCAAAGTGGTACGGATCTTCACCAACAACACCACCACGATGTTCTACATCCAGAAGCAGAGGGGCACCAGATCCCCAGCCCTATCCAAGGAAGCACAGGATCTGTGGCACTGGGCCGTCACCCAGGGGTTATTCCTGGTACCTTTTCATCTGGCAGGAGTGAAAAATACTGTTGCCGACTCAATCAGCAGGGAGCTGCGCTCTTGCCATGAGTGGGAGCTTCGGCAGGATAAAGTGGACCTCCTATTCCGACAATGGGGCAGTCACCAGATCGACCTGTTCGCGACGGCGGCGAACACCAATTGCCGGAGGTTCGCCAGCAAGTTTCCCCAGCCAGGGGGCATGGGCGATGCATTCTCCTTCCCCTGGGACGGCCTGTTCCTGTAGGCGTTCCCACCATTGCCGTTGCTTCTGCGACTCATCAATCAACTCAGACAGTCCCGGTGCAGGATGATCCTCGTCGCACCGGCGTGGCCAATGCAGATATGGTTCCCGGACCTTCTGGACTTGTCAGCGCCCCCCCCCCAGTCAAACTACCGACGGACGTGGATCTTCTCACCGGGGAAGGAGGCGCCATCCTACACCATGACCCGGGATCACTGAACCTGCAGGCCTGGCTCCTGCAGCACTAGAGTTCGGCGGCTACGATATCCCGGCGGACTGCAATGAGGTACTTGCAAAGGCCAGGGCGTACTCGACTCTTAAGTGCTATGGACATAAGTGCAAGAGGTTCTCTGTCTGGTGCTGTGCACAGAAGATCAACCCTCTATGGATTATGGCCCCTCAAGTGCTGCCGTACTTGCTGTCGCTGGCCAGGGCGGGCCTGGCACATGCCTCCATCAAGATCCACCTGGCAGCTATCTCCCGCTACACTAGAGCTCTGGGGCGGTCGTCGCTGTGGTCTCACCGCCTGGTGAAGAAGTTCATGAAAGGACTGTTCCGCTCGTTCCCACTGGTGAAGGCTCCGACCCCGGCGTGGGAGCTCAACGTGGTGGTGACCAGGCTCATAGGTCCCCCATTGAAGCCCTTGCACTCGGCACCACTGAAATTCCTATCATGGAAGACAGCGTTTCTTGTGGCCATGACGAGTGGGAGGGAGGCAAAATCTCAATTACAAAAAATATACATACATGAAATCATCAACAATATATATTCTGCTGGTGCTGTCTTCAGGGCACTGTAACCTTTGTTGTATTTTCTCAAGTTGTCACGTATTTCATCACGTTCTAACAGCCATAGTTCCAATATTTCTTTTGATAGCCAAATGGGTCTTGGTCTGCCAGAGAACAGGGCGGCGCGTATACTGCGAGGGCTGAGGCTGAGGACGCCCACGTTTCCCTTAGTCCTAACGGCACAACTGCCCCTTCTGTCTATATGCTGTCTCCACCTATTTTATTCCATTAAGGAGACACCGGAGCGTGTCTTAATTTGAATGCGGTGCATGGAGCCCTTCACTTCCCGCCTTAGTTCTAAATACGCGGTCTCTATGTCCCACGGAGATCACGCTAACCTACTTGTACAGGCTAGGCGTCCCTGCAGTCTGGTGTTCCTACAGCGCGCGCTCATCGGTCATCTCGATGCAGCTGAGTAAACTTGCTTTGGGCGTGCATGGACTTCCTCAGCCTCAGCCCTTGCAGTATACGCGCCGCCCTGTTCTCTGGCACACCAAGACCCATTTGGCTATCCAGAGAAATATTGGAACTATGGCTGTTAGCACGTGATGATATACGTGACAACTTGAGAAAATACAACAAAGGTTAAAGTGCCCTGAAGACAGCACCAGCAGAATATATATTGTTGATGATTTCATGTATATATATTTTTTGTAATTCAGATTAATGCTGGTCCTAGAAACACATGTATGTAGTGTTGGCACAGTCTCTTGCCCGTATAAATCAGGAGGGGCATAAATAACATCACTGATGGTTAAGATACACATCCTACAGTGCGGTAGGGATAGGGATCGAAGTGATAACCTTTACTCCAGGTAGACAATATACACACACACAGGAATGAACTTCAAATGGTGTTTTGTCAATCATGTTGAGTCTCTCTCTTTTTTTAAGAAAGATATTGTTAAGTGTTATGTTTTTTGATGGAAATTAAAATATGTATATTTGTTGATAATCACATGGTTATTCGCCCTTTTTTGGTTAGGGGGTGAACATGACATAATACATATGCATCTGTGAAACGCTCGCTCTGAGCAGGAAGGAAAGGAAACTGGTTTGTGGGACTCCGTAATTTTTTTGAGAGAAGCGATGCTACATCCGTTGCTGCAATAACATCCCATTTCGTGTTGCCTGTTTAGCGTTCCACCCTTCTCTGCACCTTCTTTGTGATGAGACTGCCAAGCAGTCTTTTGAACTCACCCACATACTTCTATTGAAACCTGTTATTAGTTTATTCTCACACATACATCTCCAAAATGAAATTTGTTCAGGGATGTATTGGCGCGAAAACATTTCCCTGGCACCAAAGGAAAGTGTTGACAATTTCTGACTCTTCACATCAATCTTTTATTGGTAGTTGGTGGGGTCAATATTTGTTGCAAATTATGGATTGTAAATTAAATCAGTAGCTTAGTTTAAAACGACCTGTGGCACAGTTCACTGTCCTTCATTTTAGGTGTGTAACGTTGGATAACACTGGCCTGCCCTTTGGGCATTGTGCGTTGGGCCTGTCGCACCCTGTAGCTGAGAGCTGTGCATTCTTCACATCAACGTAAAAAAGAACTTCAGAACTTCTGCTGGAAATGTCTGCAAAGGTTTCTGTAGAACATGAGTTGTCCAACCTTCCTCCTGAGCATCTTCCGGGCCACTTCTTTATCTTGTTCATTCATTTACTTCTCCCCCTCTCGTTGCCAGTCTGCTTTATAAATCTATTTAACAGAAAATGTCCCAATCGATTAGTTTGTGTGCACAGGGGTGTGCATTAATTTTCTCACCATATGGGACAATAAATGTCTCATGGTTCCCAACATTCCCAGCAACAACACATTGCAATAACAACTTATGTGGTGTTCTGACTTTCTTTAGAAGGTGGGTCTATCAGTACCCAACCTCTTTGATTTTAATAATTTTTGGATTTTTTTGAGAGAGGTTAATTATTTTTCCTCACATCTTCAAACATACAGTGACAAAACGGAGTATCTCGCATCTCGTGCCCTTCTAAGCAATCATATAGTCGAGTTCTTATATGATGATATACACTAAATTCTGAATCCAACAATACGTGGAAAACGGATAACGGAACAAAATAAATACATTCAGTAGAAAATGTTACATAAAGAGGCATAAATGAATAAATATAGTTTACAGCCATTCACATGTGTGTGAACCTTAGATATGCAGTGCTACCTCTACTATTTAAGTGTTGCTACGACCCCTGTGTCCCTGGTTGTCTGTACTCCTGGTTGATTTCTTAGAGGTTAAACCTGTGAGTTTCTATGTGGGTTGGGGTGTTCAATTCGTGGTTTGTTATTGTTGAAAGGGTCACCTGACCTATCCTGGTTAACATCACTATCTATTAGCTAAAGGTGTGGGCAGAACTCATTATTTAAGGTCCTATCCCTTCTGTGGACGTTTTGGCAGGTCTTGAAGTGGTCTGTCTTCTTCTGGACCTTGTTGGCGGAAACCCTAATTTGGGGACACCAAACAGCTCAATTACTTAGAGGCATGGTTTCTGGCAGTAAGATAGACGGATGTACAGAGATGCAAACTGCTAAAAATAAGGGCTTTTACTGTGCCCATAATTGACTGGCCTTGTATTAAAATAAACCCTCCACCTGGGGTCTGCTGGGGGCATATTACATGTACCAAATAGCACCCAATGGAGACTTCAACGTTACAGTCTACAATAAAGGATAAACATCAGTGTACTCACTAAAGTATTACATCAGATGCAAGAAAGTAAAAAGTACATCTTTGATGGTTAACCAGCCTGAAGAAGTGCTATTGTCTTGGCGTATAGGGGAATATTTTCATGGCACAGTCTCCTCTGTAAATTAAAAAGCCAGGGGTCACAGTGTCATAATGTAGTTACTTGTCACCACATATGTAGTGTTTTGAACAGAGCAGGGGTGTAATTAATAGTTACAAGGCATATAATAAGCAGTGTCGCAAAGCAATTTGCTATGCAATTATGTAGGCTTGCTAATTAAATTGACACTTGCATAGCAAAGTTAGCTATTTATGTTACCCTGTTCAATAAAAGCACTGCTCACCCTGAATTCCTCTCTGTCTCTCAAGGCACTCGCCACCATATTCTCTGTTCACTGCAGGTTCAAAGGGGCTAATGGAGAGAGAGAGAGTGTGCAATATTAATCATCTTCACTCTAAAGTGCCAAATGTCTGTGGGAATGCTAGGCAAGATTGTTTTCTTTTACAAACAATTGCAAACCAGAAGTACAGAAGTAATCTGGCTGATACTTTTATTAAGCTAACTATATCCCCATTAGAAAGTATATATTCTCTTTGGCAAAGACCAGTATGTGTAACTATATTAAAAACAGTCATGCAATTCCATTCCGAACCATTTAAGTTATTGCATAAGGCAGAACTACAGTATTGCTTCTATAAAACACTGCATTATCTCCATGGTTTACAGTAAAGTTTAGGTTAGTGCATCTAACTCTCATAGTGATAACGAGATTTATTTGCTGTTGGGAAGATGCATCACATTGATGACTGAACACTTTTTTGAAAATGCACATGATCACACGGCCAACTGCTTTTAATGGCAAATATAGTTCTGTAACCTGCTGCTGTGCAACTGGTTCTCCACGCATGAGCGGTTTTATACCATTTTCCATGAAAGTGAGATGGCAGCAAACTGCAATATTCCACTTTGTTTGACCAGTTCACTGCCATATTACTCTGCTTAGTCTCTTACTTTCTTTCCTCTTATCTTACATAATGAATACACATGGCTAATTAGATGTTGATGCAAAAGAATGACCAATTGTCCCATCTAGACTGTATATTGACTCATCTGCTGCAATACAACACACTCTAGTTGGTCGCCAGAGCTCACTTTGCTCTATGATTATGATTGCATTATATGTTGGCACCTGCAGGAGAAAGCTGGTCAAACTGTTTTCAGAGCATTTTTATCCTATCTATTTATGTGTCAATTCATACAGTCAATTCATACAGCTAACCTTTTACATTTTACGCTCAGCCAGAGCTCTCAAAGTCCACTTACCCACTTGCATAGTCCAGTAGATTTTATGAAGGGTGAGTACAATTTTCAGGGGATGTGTGAAACTTTTATGTAACATTTGTTTTGTTGTTGCAGTAAATGTCAAATATGTTTGACTGTGCGTAGTTAGCTTCTGGGTTTGTGGTGACATGCACCATTTTAGAGAAATCGCATTTACATTTTTTGTCAGCAGTTCCTATGAGTCGAGTGTATTTCTTTTAGGTCGAGTAGGTAAACTAAATTACTTAACCTGCAGGTCTAGGGGAAGTTTAAAGAATTTGCAAGGCCTGATTCATCGCACTAATATCTTACTTCAGCAGTACACAAAATGCTGTATTGATCATATAATGTTTTGGATCCAAAAACTTCTGGTGACAAAAATATTAGTACAACATTGCTAATAAAATGGGGGTGTTTGTTAATCAAGAGCATTTTAAGTGGCAAACTTTGCTAATCAATTTTTGAAAATGAGCAGAATGCCTAATACTTATTCACAAGCTAAAACTATTAGCTTTGCCAATGCTCGTTTTTAACAGGACTTAGTGAAGGACACGCAGAGTGCCTATAAATCAAGTGGCTGAAGGCAGACCTGGTAAGACATTTTTATTACTCTCGTAGCAGGTTTACAACTCCAGTGAAGTCATCAACTCGCAGAAGACTGCATTGAAAAACTCTGGCAGGAACTTTGAGTGCAAAATGTGATGGTAAGGCATGAATAAAGCGAGTTCAAAGAGTTCCCATGAGGAGGGGCAGGAACTGGCTCGGAATGGCCATAAGTATTAGCATGGCCATGGGCAGTCAATGGTGGGCACATACCGAGCAGCACTTACAGGCTGTGTCCCTCCTTATACGCCATTCCTTCCTATCTGTACTCTAATGCAATAATTTCGGCTTATGGGTGTGACAAGCAACACCTAATAGCCCAAATTAAAAAGGGCCAAACTGCCTGGTACCAGTAACTCCTCTTCCAGAAAGTAACTCTTCCTTCACCCGAGGATTTAAGAACTACAGACCAGGCCCTGGTAATCTTCCACATCAATGGCGGAAATGCCCTCCTCGCCGGTGTTGCAGTGAAGCACCTGGCCCCACTTAAGGCCGCTAAACATGCCAGGGCACAACTCCTTATGTGAAACAAGAAATGTTAACACATTTCTCCGATTTTAAGAGAATTGTACTGGCTTTCCATCCCAGCCAGAATACTCGTTTTAATATTTCCTGCAATGCCTATAAGGCAACCACAACTTTCACATCTGTCTTCCTAGCTGCAACATTTTCTAACTCTGGTTGGTGGTGCTCCTCCAGCAGCCAGGTGATCGCTAAGCTTGAGACAAAACTGGCAACCAAGGAAACGGGCCTTCTCTTTCTGTGCCCCTCCCTCCTGGGGCACCCTCCTTGTGGCATTCCGGACCACATCAACACTCATCCGGTTCCGGAGGAACTGAAGACTTTACTCTTCAGTATATACCTAGGTGCCACAAAGGCTCTTGGCATTTTCGCATCACAGCCCCCCCCCATACCATATATCACATGCCATATATTGTAACTCCCCCCACTCCCACAACTCATGTTACCTTCAATTACCTGTACTTCATTCTGTTGCTTCCTAGCGAGGTTTGTGCTATATATAACCACAAATACGAGTGCCAAGCTCTGGGAGACTAGGCTGTTTGCCACCTGCAATCATTTGTTGGCATAACACACTAAGCAAACAGCTCAATTTGTACAAACCGCTTCCTTTGTCCACAAGCCATTCCATGTTAATAGCGTCGTAACAGTCCTGGCTCGGAAGAGCACCTATATGTGTTGAAATCCAGCAGAGCAAAGGGTGGGAGCTTGGTTATATGCATGAATTTTTGGTTTTGAAATGTTAGCAGTAATAAACCCAAGAGATAATGCATCATATACGTAGCACATTTCTGTGGATGCTGTACCTGGCACACAGTGTAAAGATTAGTCTCTGGTTGGCACACAGTGGGGAGAGGAATCCATTCCAGCAAGCCCTAGAGTTTGCAAACGTATTGCAGGAATTAATCCGAGGTGATTGAGGGTGGAGATGCAAACAGTGTCGTGGCACAGATGGCGTCAGGGGGCCTCTAAACCTTCTGAAGGCAAAACATGTATTTTACCAACAAAAAAACAATCGTATTAGCCAATTAAGTAAGTTGTATATTTCTAGTACAGTAGGTAAAACACCAGGATCGTGTGTACGCTGGCTCCACACAGCTTTGCAACTTGGGCACAACCCTGCTTGGGTGAGGCCACATGCACAAGGTGAGATTTTCCAGGCCCAGTCACTCTTCTCCAAAGAGGACACTTGCTCTAGCATAAAATATGTCATAATACTGAAATCAAGTACTATCTTTTTTTATATAGGTTTCTATGACTGGACTACTGTGAAAAAGGACTAGATCTAAAGTGTTTTTGTGAAGACTGGTTCCCAAAGACTACTGAATTTAAATAAATGCTTGTGTTCTTTTTTTGTAGCGCCCTGTGACACGGTCAGGTGCTTGGCCCCGTTAGGAGGGCACAGATTCCCCTCTCAGCCTGTGTCAGGGGGACTACCAGGGTCTTTTACCAGTGGAAGTCCTGCCCCAGAGGTGGGGTAAAGGAGTTAGGAGGGCCCCAGTCTCTTCCGCCCTCTGGATCAATTTAGGATTGGATAAGCTGAAGCTAAAAGCAGCTCCTGGTGTCCAGCATTAACCAGTGATAAAGGGCTACCACTGGGGGACCAGGAGCTAATAAATAGCTTTCCGATAATCTAATTTCCATATCAGCTGGAAGCATAGTAATTTGTCCATGATTTAGGACCCGTTTTACTTTAAATGGCATGTAGATTTGTCCAAAGTGTATTTATGGATTGTCTCAAATGCACATAGGTGGGTTAAATTCACATAGGTGGGTTTGTCAAGCATCAGTTGATACGAGGAGCCAATGGTAGCTCCTGGTACTTCATGGTACTATGAAAACCAGGCTCTACAATGCTTTAAGCAGGAGATAAATAGCTCCAAACTCTCCTCAATTTCGAAACCTGTATGTGCCATGTTGAATGAATATGATGACACTTTCAATCAAGGTGTACCTTTCCGCCCGAGTTCTTTGTGTCTCGTTTTAGAAATACAAAGACCAACAGGCATTGCTGCTGCCCAAAACCACTGCAATCTGGAAAGAGACAAGTGGTCCTCCCAAGGTTTTCGAAACACCTATATTGACAGAGCTGCTTGCTGCATTGAAGCAAATGCAGTTACTGCGGTATCAGAACGAAGTCGAACAGATCTAGTGCAACAGTTTCTCCTCCCTGAATTGGAAGGTTGTGCAGAATAAAGGGCGTTGGACCAACAAGAGCTTAGCAAGACTTTTCTATGTGAAAGCACACCCCTGAGGACAACAGCTGATGTAAATCGACCCATAGGAGGCAGGCGTGGATCCAGGGCAAAGAAGGGGAGGAAGAAGGTTAGGAACAGAAATGTTAGGAACAGGAAGGGAGCGGTAGAAAAACCTGGCTCACAAAGAGCAGAAGAGTGGCGGGTGTTTGATTGAGGTCAGGCAGAGAGGAGGCGGACTGAGGGACCAAGTGGAGAAAGGACCCTGCAGCTGATCGTTGAGATTGTGACGGAGATTATTGAATGCAAGTGTTGGTATTGAGCGAGAGTGATGCCAGTTTGTGATTCCAGACTGTGAATGATTGCTTGTCGGGTTGAGTGAAAGTGGTTAAGTGTAGAGGGAGAAGGGAGTGGACGGAGCAGAGGGGGAGGAGTGTCGAAGGGGGAGGTGGGTCGAATAGAGAGGGAGTGTCGAAGAAAGGGAGGAGTGTCGAGGGAGTGGAGAGAGAGGAGGAGTAGTGGGGGAGAGAGGAAGGCAGAGGGGATAAGGAAAGAGAAAGGAGAGAGAAGTGTGGGAACATTAGGGGGCAAGACGAGGAGAGCGGGTGGCGATAGGAAAGGAGAACTAGATAATGAGATGGGCAATGGCAGACTAGAGTGGGGTGGGGTGTAGGGACATCAGGGAAAGGAGAGCGTGTAAGTGATGGGAGAGGAAGGAGCTGGGTGTCTGTGGGGGCAGAAATTGACCATCCTTACTAGCTGATCAAGGAGAGTAGTCAGATAGGGAAACCCTTTGAAGAACCCCAGAGGGAGTTAGGATATAGAAGGCATCAGCCTTTAGGCCCGCCCAACAATCGCCTTCTTGGTTGTAGAGGTTACCTGCCGTTAGTTGCCATCCTGGGGTTTAGGGATACCAGGGTTAAGGAGTTGGGAGCCCATGGGAGGACGAGAGAGGGACGCTGCCTGGTATAACCGGATCCCCAGTACATTACATTAAAAGTTGCACATCTTACATTATTTAAATCATTCCTTGGAACCTTCTCAATAGAAACCTTTCAGTGAATGCTAAGGGGCTCTGTGGAACACTTAAGATTACTGCAAAGGTGGGCTGCATCAGAGGCATGATTGGGAAGGGATACTTGATGGAAGAAGAGTTTTCAATGAAGGGGAAATACGTTTGTAGGATTAAGCCGAGTGCATATAGGGTTCTAAATCCAAAATGTTTGTATCTACATGGGTGGTGGGACAGTTGGTTGTGGGTAAGATGAATTAAGGTGTCTGGTGGCTAGTACTGAATCATTTGTTTTAGCAGATGGGCAGTTGCTCAACCATATAGGGGTTTGCGCAATGTGCAGCCCGTTTTAAAGACTACTCTCTTTTTAAAATTATTATTTTAACAATAAAAATAATTTAAAAATACTCCTTTATTTTTCTTTTTGGCAGCCAGTGAAACATCTTTATTGCCACTTCGTGGTCCAAGCATTTCAACCACGGTGTAGGCAACCTGGAAAATGAAGGGCCCCATGTGTTTGGAAAATTACTTCTCAGGTGGACCTCTATAGACTGCGCGTTGTTGGGGAGAAGTTGGACCCCCACCAGGGCTGTGGGGGTCAGCAGCTATGGGAGACCCCAACACCTCACATTTGGCCCACAGAAATGCAACAGAGTCCCAAGCAGGCAGCAACATGTTCCAAACTGCGTTTATTTCTGGGCAGCAAAAAAAGAAAAAACACACAGAGAGCTTTGTGCACAGCGAAAGTCCCGGCTCCGTCTCCCCCGGGGCTGGCTTGCAAGCCAGCTTTGTAACACACTGCAGGCTGACCTCACAGAATTGGACCAGCTCCCAGAAACCTATCTCATCATGCTACTGGCTGCTAAGTGATAGGTTACCTATGTAGCCCTTATAGGAAGCCTGATCATTGGACATCAGAACTTTTGCGTCAGTGGGTTGGTTCAGCTGCCCAACCCCCATTACCTAACTCTAAAATTGTTGCAGTATGAATCTGTTCCCATCACTTTTAGCTGAAACAGGCTTTTTAGCCCCTGGGCTCTCAGCGTTCATTGGCCAGAGCTGAGCCATTCTTGTTACAATTATGTTTCAAATGGTGTGTGAGTCTTGCGAAAATGTCTTTTGTTCCCAGGAAAAAACACTGGATGTTCTACCGTGGCTTACTCATATTTGTGAAGAATTAAAAGGTTCTGCCTGCCCGAGTTCACTGTCGTTCAAAGAAAGCACTTTTATCTTACTGTGCGACCTTGGCTGCTCGTGGGTTTGCAACAAGCATTGATGAAGTCAGCACGGCTGGTGTTCAGTGAGACAAAATGCACTTGGCTATGATTTTCCTGAAACATGGCTTTACACTGTGCAATTAGATCAGGTTAGTTCATATATCGGCATCTGCAAGCCTTTAAACAGGGATTCTTGTGTTTTGTAGATTATGGTATTGCTGCATTGATTCTAATGTAGCTTGGAAGTTGCAATGTTGGTGAAGTGGGTGTCTTTTAGTATTTGTCACCCATGGGTGCGCTGGGGCCTGGTTCAAATGATAAGTGCGCTGCTTATTCTTCCTGCTGTTCTTCTGTATATGCGCCTGGGGTGAGGGGGCAGGGGTTTGATCTCGATTTTCCCTCTTCAGCATCTTCAATCATCAATGCACGAGGGTGCTGCTGCTAAATTAAGACAGAGAAAAACCTACATAATTACCATTGGAGATGGAAGGTGATCGGAGGATTTTGATTTGAGCAGTAAATTAGAGTTCATAGTACGTGACTTCCTCCCCTTCCCCCATGATTTTGGAACGTGTAAGAGGGAGTGGGGAAAAATCATTGATGGGGGGGGGCAGTGAAAGGGTAGTGTGGTCGGGTTGTTGGATCCCGCTAATAGTATATCTTTTTGCACTGATGTGGCAGAGATACCCCTGGTGCATTCATTGTTTTAAGGGAAGGCATTGCAGAATTTGATCCGTCTTTGGGTTGATGCGAAATCTTGAGGAGCCGCCATGTGTCCTCCTCCTACCTGTGGTAGGTAGCCAATGCGTGCCTCTAAAGGACAGCACTCTGTACTTTGAAATGGCTGGACGGGATGGAGGAACAAAACAGGGGACTTGATTAGGTTGCGACAGGTTGAGCCCCAGATTGATCATATAGGTGCAATCACGTATGAGGGGCTAGACCTGGTGCAAGGCTGAGCTTTCGATTTCATTACTTGTAGAGAGCAGGTCCGGAAGGTTTGTGTGGTTGACCATACCGTACTGAAAAGACAAATCCGGGATGATCAGTGGGCAAATATGGTCATGGTCCCTGTTAGGAGTTAGTTTTACATGTTCTTAAACATTGTTTCAGTCTCTCTGAGCAATTTTCAGCCAGACCTCTGCCCATGCAAACAGTTGTTTGTTCCATGTGGGGCAACGTTTGGTGGCGACTGTTCCTTGGGAGGGACTGTTCACAGGTCTGGGGCATCAAAATACCGAACTACTCGCCCGCCAGTTTGCATCAACAGATACATCATCTATCAACAAGTTATAGCAGATTTATATGAGCACAACTAGATGGAAGCCATCCATTTATTTGTCTAATATAGATTGTGTACAGCCTGACTCTTTATATTTATTTGTATTTTGTTATGTTGGTAATTGTTGCACGGACTATAAGCCATGTCATTACATCAATATCACGTTATGGTAATTTGTATGCCTAATAAATGCATTTTCATTCCTTCCTTTCTTGATGCCGGATATGGCCTGGTATTTAGCTAGCTGTTTTTCCTAGAGTGATGATGACATTCTGCTTTTATTTCAGAAGGACCTCACCAGTATAGGAGTAGTTATTGTTGAGTTTTGTGACTTTATGCTTATTTACAGTGTTTAAGGAGTTGGGCAATGGAGATCTGCGAGGAGGTATTGAGATGGTGTATTGTATTCATCTTAATTTCAAAAGGCCAATACATTAGCGTGGAGGGTTTTTCAGATTGGCATGCATCATTTGGGTTAATGACGGGGGCATCTGTGGAGAGGTTCAAACAGACAGTAATTTTGCCTTGGGTGAAAGGCAAGCAAACGTTGGGGAATCAGCTTTGGTAAATTTGATAGCCGTTATTACATGTTTGCTATATCACAAAAGGTCCTTTCAGAGTTGAAGCCTCATTAACCCAGGACTCCAAGTAGGCTTTCTGACTTCTCAGGTGGCTTTTTGTAGCCTTTGTTCTGAATTCAAAGCAATTCTTCATATTGTATTTCTCTTTATTTGCCTAATCTTGCTGTGTTCTCTTCATTTGAATATCATTATTCGTCCTTTTTTTCAAACCGCAGTCTTTTGTTTTTGTAATACTCTCTCAGCTTCCTGGTCCGGTATGAACTTTCTGTGATCTGTAGTCTTTCTGCAGTGGAGAGTATCTTTTCTGTTCCCTTTTAACTTCTCTTCTGTGTCTTTTAGGTGATCTTAATCTACACCCTGCCACCATCCACTCTGGTATTCCTCTCTGCGCTATTCTTAACTCATATCACTTCTCCCATGTTCTCACTTCACACTGCCATGTATCTGGTTCTTCACTAGATTTCCTTTTCGCTACTGTTCTGGTCTCCTCTTATGTTTCTGCCTGATCATTTCCTTCTTTCGTTCTCCTTTTCGTCTCTTCCTTTCTTAGTCTCTTTTTCTTCTTTATTTACCAACTCTGCTACCTCTTTTTACCTCAAGTTCGTTAGATTCTCTTTACTCTTTACTTTGCTTCTTCTTTCACTCCTTCACGTAAACTACTGCAACCATGATGACTGTGATGCTGGAAATGCTTTCTGAGGGACAGGGCCTCCTCGTCCCTGTCATACCTCTTCTCTGTTGTTGTTTTATGCATATTATACTGCACAGGAGTCCAGTTTGGACCCCTAGCAATGCATCTGTTCATTGTTACTTTTTGATGAACAGTACCCATGGGATATCCCTAGGGCACCCATGGGTAGGGGTACACCCGTGTACCCCTAGTATATGTTATTGGGCACATGTGTGTTGCCCACAGAGCAGGGTATAGGCTGGTGGCAGCTACATGCTGATGTGACAATGGCTCAAGGTATCCTCAATTTTTTGGGATACCAAGGCTGTGCCATAGGATTCAGTTGTTTCCTACACAAATGCAAGATGGCCACTGGTGGCCTCTCGGTTTCCTTTGCCTTAACCACTTGTTTCTCAAGGTCCTGAGAAGCCCTGGCTCTGTTCCCTTGCCCTGAATGGCTGTTGGATGGGAAAGGGCTATACATGGATGTGGGGCTGTCTCCAACCAGGTTGACTGGAGCCTTCCCAGGGGCTGTGTGTTGTGGGTATACATTTGGGGTAGAGCCTGTCTGCATGGAGTGAGTAGTCAGAATGCATTCTGTGTTGTGGGTGTCTGGTTTTGGTTGTGTGACACAATGCCTGAGCCAGCCCTGACTGAAACTGGAATGAATGCAGTGTAGTGCTCTGAAAGGCTGGGGAGTAGTCCCAATCCACATCCTGTGTTGTGGGTGTCTGGTTTCTGGTGATTGGCCAGAATGCCTGTGAGTCTGATTGGGTGCTGCCTACATGAATGCACTTGTGTGTGATTGACTGGCGGAGCCTGAGTGAATGAGGAGGGTTTTGTATAGTAGTGGGCCTCTCACTCACCTTGTCAGAAGCTGAAACAGGAAACCTGAAGCTGAAGTCCTCTTAAGGTTCTATCCTGGAATCCAGCTAGAGGAAAAAGCCTGCAGCAGCCTCTCTTCTAATCCGAATGTTGCCGTGCTGAATCAAGGACTTAACCAGAGAGGACCTAGATAGGCAACCTCTTCCCGCAGCAATGAGGGAACATTGTGCAACTGCTGCAATTCAACCAAAGTGTCCTGAAAGCCAGTCATGTGTGCTTGCCAGCTGGAGAAGGGATCTTTGTGGGTCCAGGAGGGGAGTGCCTGGACATCTTGAAGCCAAGAAGCCCATCTGTGTCGCTAAGGGCCCATAAGAGTGTTTGTGACTGCTGGAAGCCATGTTGCTATGTATCTTTATTTATTTTCTGCATCTTTAGAACTTTGTTTGAAACTTCAAGACAAAGCTGTTAGTCTATATATAGCTCGGAGAACTCCCAATTTTCACCTTTTACTTAGGTTACAGTGTAAGGGTCTGTTTAGAATTTTTGACACAGGACAGAAGATGCTTTGTTTAACATCCTGACACAGACGTTCCTTAGTTCTTTTGAGGCAGGGAAACCCCTCAGTTAATGATGGGATTTCCCCAACCCCTCTTATTATTTTGACAGTAAAAGTGTATAACCAAAACTTAGCATGCCACTGTGTCCGAGTCTTACTCTTGACCCCTTACAACTGGCATAGTGCTGCTCGACACCCGGAACTGCGGAGGTTCCAAATCATTGGAAGAATCCTTCAAAAGGCATCCCTGCCACGACAACTGTCCACTTGTTCACGCCGGAGAAGGTCCAGGGTCGCCTGCCTGCAGTGGACTGTCTGCTGGTGGGTTTCCCTCCACCAAAATCTGAAGACGACATGCCGAGTCAGACTTGGTGAGGGTCCGCAGTCCAGTATAGTGGTCGTGTCCAAGTCGCCAGAAGCAGTACCCAAAAACTGAAAGGCAGTAATCTGCGACATCCCGACACCTATTTCTGCCACTACACCTGTCGCCACCGAAAATCATCCATGGCCAACAAGGGTATTATCATCTTCAGCCTAGCCGTGTCTAGGTCCACAGCCAGTTTCACCTTTGTGGGACATACACAGCCTGCGTAACAACCCGCCATCGGACACCACAGCGAAAAACCTGCCTTGCTGCCTTGCTGACACTGCTTGGTTCCCTGCTTCGTCTCAACACCAACATTCCAGCAACTCCTCCTTACAAGGGGTAGGAGGTCCATTCTCAAGTGGTGTTGTCGAGTAAAGCCAAAAAACTCCACCACTTCGCCTGCCAAGGCACCCAAGGTACTGTGATGAGGAAGAGCATCTTCCATCCTCGGGATTCATCCAGGTGTCCCAGATTCCTCTTGGATTCTGTTCTCCTGTGGCTTCTAGGTACTTTGGGGGCAGTGGGATCTGTAGAAAGAGAAGCAGACTACTATTGAATATGCTTTGACTGGGCGTAATATACAAGATAAAGTACACCTTAACCTTTCCTTACAGGTTGCCCAGGTGGTGGCGGCAGATCCTCACAGTATTGCATTGTTTATCCTAAAGAAAGCATCCTGTATATCTACAGTAATATCTATGAAGTTACACATTGCTTAGTAATTCTTAGGCTTTTTAATAACTGTAACCACATGGTGCATTTTACCTGAATCTAAGTATATTGTGGTACCACAGAGGTTTAAATATTTGCCATTATTAGGATAGTGTTGCCTGAGTACAAAGTGTGTTATTTATTTGTATGTATTCATCTGAACCTGACTCATCTATTCCTATGTTAGTTAACAAAAGGTCTACGGTAGCACCTAACATAGTGTGTGGACATTACTTTGTGGGGGCTTGGGGAGTCACTGTACCTAAGAACCAAGCTGCATCACCTCCCTTGAGTCTCAACCTTGGTTTCTACTCCATTCTACCATATAAAGAACCTTGGCTGGTGTGCCTGTGCCTCTATCCCTACTGTATACGGAGCAGAAATACAGATACCCCCCCTCGAGTCTTTATAATACCATCCCCTGCTATCTCTGCCCGACACATGTATTCTATGATTCTATGAAATATCTGGCTAAACAGTACTATAACTCTGATGCTTGTTTTAGATTTGAAACCGCATTCTTTCTCCTACTGCTACTAATCTGGTGGGATCATACTCTCTTGGCCCCTGATTCTCTTCTAAGGTGACACTTCTTCCTTCTAGAGTCCTGTCCAATTTGTTCCTCTTTCTAATACTGAGACTGCGTCAATGATATTTGTGATGTCATCTTTGATGTCATGGGTGTTATTGTTAGCAGTGCACGGTGGGGGCGCGAGTTATGGTTGCATGGTTATGGTTGCTTAGCTTACCATAATTGGCGAATTTCAGGGTTTTTTCGGTTTTACTTGAAGCCATTACGTCCCTGTAACAAGAATGTTTTTCACTGAATTTCATAGGTTTTTATTAGTGCAACTTAACCATAACGTCTCTTTAAATTTTTTTCAGTGAATATCATGGGTTTTTACCAGTGCATGCTATTTTCCTGCAATTTACTAATATCATATTTACCCAATATAGCAATATTTGTGTCCAATTCACAAAGTGTCACCTTAGAACCCTGCCATTTCCCACCTTCTAGAATCATTTTTAACACTTCTATACACTTTTTGCAACTATTTCAACTAGTTTTGCATCCGTAGATGTCTACGAACATCGAACTTCATTGCGGACCTTCCGGACAGTGCCACATGACCATACGCTGGCACGCGGCATGATGACTTGTCCGAGAACCTGTTCGCACTTCATGATAAGATCCGTGCTTTGCTTCGCGACAGTTCGGAACTGTTTTCTACTGATCTAGGAACTTTCAACTTCAAAATTTCCCTTGCACAGCTCCAACACCTATTCCTCCTCATTATCCATTAAGAATCTAGTACACAGTACATACTTTTAGCAAAACTGCTATTTATCTTAAAATGGCATCAGCTAATGCCATCCCTCCTCCCCAAGGGCTACCACCACTGCTGTAATCAAGGAGCATGAGAAACACTGCCCCCTACCTTCGAAATAAAACACGTGCAACATTTTCCCCTGTCCACCTGCCCCTCCATATTAGTGTTGGGTGCCTCTTCCCTCATTTCCCTCCCCACCTTTCGTTCTAAACTCTCCTGCCAAAAAAAAGACATCCAAAAACAACAAAAGAAATGTTCCTTAAGGAACCACCTTTCACAGTTAAAAAATAGAACTAAAAAAAACCTTGGACTCCATCTACTTTAGATTTCTAGTAAAGTACATAGACTCAATAAGATTTTCCAACATTTCCATTTTGTGTTATGCTAATGGTAATAGTGTGGCGTTCATCCCCCGATCCAGGGACTGGAACTGTGGATACCGGCCCGGCAGCCCAAGTTATCAGCCCAAGTGAAGCGAGGATGGATAACGAGGTCTCCGGACCATTATCCCTCCATTCCAGCTCCTATAATGGGGGATGAAGGCCATTAGCACACTAGGTTCCCAAAGTGGGAACCCGGGGTGCTAAAAAAAGGGATTTTTCTTCCTACAGCGGGACGCCTGCGGCGTCCCGCTGTAGGAAGGAAAATCCTTTTCCAAGATGCCCACCATGGGAAAGGGAAGGCGGGGCTCCATACAGGGCCCCCCTTCGCTTTCCATGGCAGCCTGCAGAAGGCAAAAAAAAAAAAACCTATAACCACAAGCACATTTTTGTTCCCTTACAAACCTTTCCCAATTTTGAATAACTTTACCACAAAGCCAGTCCCAGGTGGACATGGCCACTTTAACCCCATGTGTTGTCCCTCGTGGTCATGGCCAGTAGCCAGATTGTCCAGATCATGACCTTATGATATGATATGATATGATATGGTATTTGTAACGCGCCTATACACAAGTGTTTCAAGGCGCGACGAGGCAGGGAGGGGGGTACAAGGGGAGACAGAAAACGATCCTACTAGGCCAGGTGTCATTCAGATCGCGCAAGTGCAGGGGTAGGGGAGGGGAAAAGTGCAAGGGGAAGGGGAGGGGGGGAAGTGCAGTACAAGGTAAGAGGCGTACGTAATAAATAAATAAATATGGCCAGCTGGTGGCAAGTGTGAGGTAAGTGCAGAACAAGTGCTGGGGGAGGGGGGGCTGTAGGGATACAGAGACAGACCTGCAGTGCAAAGGGGTTCCAGGGCATCAGTGCAAGTGGAGAGTGGCAGGGCCCAGGACCGAGGCCGTTTAGAGTGGTCCAATTGCAGGATCAGTTCAGCTTCAGTGAAAATTAATTAGCCGCTCAGCAGGGGAGAGGGAGAGGGAAAGCAGAAGCAAAGAGGAAGGTTTTGAGGTGCTTCCGGAACCGGAGATGGTTCTCCTCAAGTTTCAGGGAGGCAGGAAGGCTGTTCCAGAGGGAGGCCCCTGCCGCGGAGAAAGATCTACCCCCAGCTCGTTTCTTCGAGAAGCGGCTAACCCTGAGGGAGTTGGAGGCGGATGAGCGAAGGGCTCGGGAAGGAAGATATTTGGGAAGAGAGAGTTGAAGGTATTTAGGACCCAGGCCCCAGAAGGCCTTGTGGACAATGCAGAGGGTTTTGAACTTTATCCTCGCAGCCACTGGGAGCCAGTGTAGGGATTTCAGTCCTGGAGAGATACGGTCCCTGGGCTTGAGGCCAAGGACAAGTCTCGCAGTTCTGTTCTGGATGAAGACCTTATTCCATGACCCGGACAATCTGGCCACTGCCCATAGCCACACGCTACACCTCAGTCACCAAAGGTATATCACTATTTTTTGTATCTACATAATGACACTTGTCAAAAAATAAAACACGGGGACATTTGCAAAACCATGCTTTCAGGTCCTTGCCAATGCTCCTTACACAAGTTTGCTGGAAATCCACCCATGTTTTATTTTTTTTTTTTTTAAGTGTCAAATGTATGCACATACAATAGTCATATAACCTATCCCCACTTGACAAAATTCATTCAGACTTTACGAAAACATGTATATCTAGATCTATAATCTTTTTGCAAACCTTTGTGTAGATTTGTCAAATGGCACCACATTTATAAGCCTTTACATTATTTTGGGACCTCCCTCTAATTTTGGCCCCTCTTGACAGAATCCCACCAAACGTTGCAAACTCATTCAGAATCTGGTCAGGAATATAATTGCAAAATTTCATGCGGTTTCATTAATTGGCGCCAAAGTTATAAGCCATCCAAGAACTGCTTTTTACCAACTCTGTAATGCAGTGGTGTCCGTGAACATCACAGTACTGTTCGTGAACATCCGGACCGTTTGCAGACTTTTACGGTGAAAACCCCCTGGTTTTTTGTTTCTTGCAGCCATATCCCATCCTATCCTCCTCACCCCTCACCTCCCCAGCGATTATTTGATAAGTTTGACCAGTGCAATTTTGTGGTTTTTTATGTTTTTACCGTGATGTCTGCGGACACCGGCCGCTGTCTGGGAACCCAAGATGGCGGACGTTTCCAAAAATCTTCACGCTTTTCACCATGAAATCAGTGGGCGCGTCCGATGTCCGCGGACACCACGTTGCCTTCTAAGCCAATTAGTGATATCTGGGTCCGGTCCGCGGACAGAGCAGGGAAGTGAGTCAGCGGACCGGACCCAGATATCACTAATTTGTTTGGACCTACTTTTTGGTTGTTTAAAAAAAAAACTACTGGACAGATTTCCACCAAGTTTACAAAAGCACGCTTTGGGGACCACCAAGCTGCCACTCCTGCCGCAAATTTGGTGAAAATCCATCCAGCGGTTTTGGCTGTACGCGTGAGCAAAGTTTTTCTCCATTCAGTCTATGGAAATACATTTTGGGACCCCCCTATAATTTTGCCCCACACCCCCATGACGAAACTTCAACAAACTTTGCAAAAATATTCAGAGCGGGCCATATGCATATTTGCAAAGTTTGGTGAGGATTCGTCCAGAGGGAGCAAAGTTATAAGTAGCCCAAAAAGTGCTCTTCCTATGGGTTTAGCAACTTAACCACAACTACACGCCCGCTTCCG
Source organism: Ambystoma mexicanum (assembly GCF_040938575.1). Classification (NCBI taxonomy): domain Eukaryota; kingdom Metazoa; phylum Chordata; class Amphibia; order Caudata; family Ambystomatidae; genus Ambystoma; species Ambystoma mexicanum. The sequence continues at coordinate 204,613,638 of NC_090926.1, read as the reverse complement.
CGGGCCGTGTAATATGGGAGTGCGTCTACTAGAGCGAGAAAATGCAACCTTTAGCTAACAGGTTGTTTTGGCCTAAAACCCCCATCAGCTCTGACCAGCATAGTCAATGGTTCTCTGTCATGGTAGTTATAGTCCAAAACATATGGGGGGCACAGGTTGCAGACCCTGTTCTAAAATGTTGGTTTCAACATTCCTAAGGCTTCTGGCCATGTAGAAGGTAATGTTGGGGTTGGCGGACAATCCTTGTGAGAAGGTCTGCTGAGATGGTGAACTTTAGCAGGGAGTGGTTGGACCACTAGAGGAGCATTTGTTCTGACATGTTGCGGTTGGCAATCAGCTAAAGAGGAGGCCTATGTTGAGGCATGCTTTATGTCCGGGGCTGGAGATTAGTTGGAGGGAATTCACTATTTACTTAAGGTAAAAGTTAGTAAGTTTTGTCTTTCATTGACAGCTGTGAGATGATGGCACTTTTGAAGGAAATGCTTCGTCCTGAGACACATTTCACAAGCAATTCCTCAAAGGATTCGAGCTAAAGGCCTGTGAGTGTCTTGTAGAAAATAGTGATGTTCTATTATGGCTATTTGGGTAATTTTGCCCACAGCCAATTGAAAGGGCTCCCTTAGCTCCACCCGTGGAGGCCATCTTCAGATTTTTTACTGCATGTTATGTGTCTGGAGTCCTCGGATATATCTCTCATAATTCTTCAACGTTTTCTTCTACTTTTCGTGCAAGTTTTTTGTTTTCACAATGATTTCATGAATCCTTGACTCCAGCGTCGTCTGGGGTTGCTCCGGTTCCTGTTGCCATCGCCCCGATGGAGCAGATTCCCATTCTTCAAGGTGAGGCCTTCAGCCATGGTGGACTCCAAACCAAAGTCTTTTCAAGGCCTGTGCCAGATGCAGCCTGAAGAATGTCTACATGATGCATCTCCATAAGGATTACCTCTATTGCCTGTCACACTATATCCTCGACCACTCAATTTGTCAGTTGCTTTTTAATAAAACTCTACAGAGCTGCCACTGCAAGTTAGTGGCTTGGCTCAGTGACACGGCAGGGGCCTCTGACTCGGCTTCAGTCCGAAGTCATGCCTCCCTCAGACAGAGCAGACCCGTCCAGCGTACTTCCTCTTCCAACAGGTCGAGATCACACGAGGATACCTCTCGTGGTAGGAAAGCTAAAAAGGTCCAGTCGACCTCTGCAAACGTGGCCTCAACGTCGACCACCATGTCAACGGATATTTCAGCATCTTCTTCTAAGAAGCATTCTTTGTGGACTGCGTTGACGAGTAAACAGTTCAAACCAACTTCCTCGTCTACATCTCCGTTGATGATCTGAATCATCGTCGACGAGTCAAGTAAACAGGTTTTCATCCACAACTCTGTCGACATGTCAGGGCATGTCCTCATCGACACGTGAAAAGTCTTCGACCCGGCAGGCAACCCAGATTAAATCTTTTACTGTGACTCCCATCAACAAAATCCACAACCATGTTGATGGTACACAAAGCAAGGTTGTCCACTCCACCATCTGCGACCAAGACTCAATACCATCCATCACAGGCCTCAACGCTGACCATTACTGTCATCCTGCAACCACAGTCAGCCATGGCTGCTTTACCTAGCCCTCCACATCTGTTTCCACTGGCCGTTGGTATCACCCTTGCTATGCCAGGCTCGTTGGCGACCCCACCTGAGTAGATTATTCAGGATACTGACCCCGAAAAGCCAGTAGGGGTTTTCTCTGAGGAAGAAATTGAGACTGGTCCGAAGTAGATCATGCCTCCCCTTAAGGCTTCAATGCCTGTGGGGCTGCCTCCATCAACTTCGTCTCGTCCGTCTCCAAGACAGCCCCCCCTCCCCCGACTCCCTCCAGTGGAACCTACTCGAGACATCTCCAAGGACAGTTTAACCACATTGCAGTCCTTGGTGTCTGAACTGCAACACAGACTACCTGACCCATCCATTCCCCAACGGGACCCATGTGGATCACGCAGTGCACCTCTTCGTCTTTCAAGGGGCCTGCGGCTGCCTGTACCTGTGTATAATCTTACAGAAACTGAATCAGAAGATGGTGTGTTCCAGGGGGAGGTCTCCATGCACACCAGCGGCATGGATGAGTTTGACTTGGTTCCAGGTGATGGTGAACCAAATGATGTTTGCCTTGTGATTCTCCCCCAGACTAAATTGGATCCTTTAATGCCCTGGTGTCAAGGGCTACTAAAATGTTTGGCTTGATTCCTGAGGAACAGGAAAGGAGGGATTCCTCTACCAGCAGACAGAGCATCCCAGGAAGTCGGTGGTCTCAATTCCGGTGCTGGAATACACGGGTGCAGCAGTCTGTTGACCAAAACCAATCCTTCCTCTGCACCCCCAAAAAAAGAGATGTTCGACAAACAATACAAGCTTCTGGATTCGACACCCAAATGCCTCAGATCACAACCTTTTCCTGACTCTGTGGTGTCAACAGCAGCCCGCAAAAGTTTCTCCAACCCCTCCTCGCCATGCTCTGTTCCCCTGACAAAGAAAGCAAGCATCTGAATGCCTTTGGCAAGCCTATCATAACAACGGCCGCTACCACCATCAAAGCGCCCAATGCAATGTACATCTCATCTAGGTATGACAGAGAAGATAACTTTGGTTCAAATTGCATCCTATACTTGAATTCCTCCCCGATGATAAAAAAGGAGTCTTTCTCCTTGCTTTGCAAGTGCAAAGTTGCTTCAGACCATGCAATTTCGGTCTCCTCGATATTGGGGACCCTGGCTTTAGACAGATGGGCAACTGTGCTGTCTTGCTTAGGCATGGCAGGCTTAAGGCCACCAACTTCAGTGGGAAGTACAAGCCAAAGTGGTGGACCTGCCCTTTAATGGCATAGATTTGTTTGGAAAGAAGGTAGACAACACCTTGCAAACATCTCTCTCTCGTTCTCTTGCTCGCTGTCTGGCTCGCTCTCTCCCACCTGAGGCCCAGGCTCTGCGGCACTGGATCACGTGTTCCTCATTCCTTTCCACCTACTGGGTGTTCAGAACACAATGGCAGATTCTCTCAGCACGGAGCTCGGTCCATGTCACAAATGGGAGCTCCAGGAATCTGAACTGTGTGGTATCCTCATCGATAGGGCACGCCAGTAATCCACCTCTTTGCCACTCAAACCAACATGGCCTTTGCCAGCAGGGTTCCCTCATCTGGAGAGCCTGGGAGATAACTTAACTTTCGCCTGGGAGGGGAACACTACCCCCCCCCACGATAACCCTGGTAGCTCGGGTGGTAAATGTCTTCAGACAATATCCGAGCAAACCGATCTTCGTAGCCCCTGACTGACCGAGACAGTTCTGGTACTCCGACCTCCTCGCCCCGTCTTCTGGCCCGCCGATGAAGCTGCCTCCTCTGTGCGATCTTTTCTCCAGGAGCGACGACGCAGTGTTAAACCACAACCTGCCTCTCTAAACCTGACAGCCTGGCTCCTACACTCTTATAATTCGGCGATGTTCCACTGCCACAAGACTAAGGATATCCAGGCTACGGTGCATACTTTTTCCACGCTAGCTTGTTACAAAAGTAAGTGGAAACGTTTTTCCTGCTGATGTGTGGCTCTTTCTACCTACAAACCAAAGATGTCCTGCCATATCTGCTATCCTTGGCTAAGCCGGGCCTGACGCATTTCTGCATCAAAGTACACCTTGCAACGATCTCGCTCTATACTCCCTCTAGTTTCATGCCTTCTCTGTGGTCACACCGCTGAATCAAGGAGTTCTTCAAGGGGCAGTTCCACTCCTTTCCACCTGTCCGACAGCCAGCCCCAGACTGGAAGTTGAATGTCATCCTCTCTTGGCTCATGAAACCTCCTTTTGAGCCTCTGCATAAAGTCTCTCTCAAATTCCTATACTGGAGGACTGCTCTGCTGGTCCCCATCACATCAGCTAGAGGTGTGGGCCAGATTCAGACTTTTTCCTGCAATCCCCCCAATTTGGTTTTCCACAAGTACAAGCCGGTGCTGTGCACTAACCCTTCCTTTGTACCCAAGGTTCCTTCATTCCACCTCAATGAACCTGTGATGCTACCCTTTCCTTTGATTCACCTTCTTCACCTGCTGAACACACTCTACATTCTTTGGACGTAGTGTGAGGTTTGAAATTGTACGTCTTCCGGAAACCTCTGTTCTTTGTAACTTTTGGTGCCTATGGAATGGTAAACGCTCTTTCCAAATCGTCAGTCGCAAGGTGGATTTTCTCGTGCATCTCCTTCTGTCATTGACAGGCTGACAGGTCTCTACCTGGCAAGCCCAGAGCTCATTCTACAAGGGCCTTTGCGCTGTAGGGCAGTAACCTGGAGATTTGTTCACACATTTACAAGGTTTTAATGTGTCAACAGGGATTCCACAGAGGAGTACCCGATCTGCCAGGTGGTTCTGCATAACCTGTTTGCGTGTAGTGAGTGCCTCCTGGGTAAGTGTTTCTTCAAGAAGCTTACCTCTGCCCGTTATGCTTATGTGATACTGCTTTGTAATCTTTTAATACAGCATGTGAATCTATGAAAGATCCAATGCTGGAGAAGGATAAAGTTACTTACCTGTAACTACTGTGCTGCAGCATTGTTATATTTCATAGATCCGCATGTGACCCTACAGCCTACCCCACTGGCTCTTCTTGGCTCATATTGCCACTTTACTTGCGCTGTGCTAAATCTGAAGATGGCCTCCAAGGGTGGAGCCAACATAGCCCTTTCAATTGGCTGTGGGCAAAATGACCCAAAATGACTCTACTAGAGTTACTGCCGTTTTTATTTGATAAAATAAGCTGCTCTAATGTTGCAGAGGATTTCCAGCCTGACTACGAAGTGGAATATTCATACAGCATGTGGATCTATGAAACATACCAATGCTAGAGAACAGGAGTTACAAGTACGTAACGTAATCCTTCTATAGACAAGCTGAAGCCATAAGGATGTGTAGCAGGTGTAAGAACGTCTTACAAGCTTTTCCTAACGTTACATAATCAGTTACAACGCTTGGCAGGCATGTTCCCGCACATTGAGGCTGCTTGTAGTGTGGCTGCACTGCTGGTTTCCTTCTTGCATAAACCTTTATGGAAGAGGTAAATGATTGAGTGAGTATTTGCATTGCCAGGGTATGGAGGAGAGATTTCCTCTATTTGAAGCATAATGATTTAAGTTTACCATTAGAAACTCGGGAGCAATGTGGTGGAAGGATGTGTGCAAAGTCCATCTGTTGTTCCACTGGCAATCGGTACAAATCATCATGGCAGGGTCCCTCCAGTCTCATAAGCTGCCATGCTGCGACATTCGATGTACCTGGACTCGCCTGTGAGCCCTTACATAGAATTCAGTGGCACATCCACCAACTGAATCTTTTGTGAGCAGGTTATCGGGTAAAACTAATTTTGGTGTTATGTTTTTTTGGTGTGTGTATCACCAACAAATGGCCATTTAACGCTGCGGTATAAACCATCATGGGGAATAAGTACTGAGAATAATGGTACTGAAAGTTTGTTAAAAAAAAAAAGTGGTGTTTGTAAATGACACTTGAATGCAAGGACATTTTCTATTTTTCGACAAGAAAAGTGATGGGGCATTGAAAATTCGAGGAGCTAAGTACTGAAAAGACCTGCCACTGAAAAGTGATGTGAAGGGATGTATGCTACGATTTTCTACCTAAGTAACTCAAGGCTGCTTTGATAAAATGCTTTAGCCAAAATAGCTTAAATTGGACTCTAAAAGCCACTGGGAGCCAATGCAGCTCCTTCAGTCCAGGTGAGATATGTTTGCTACTTCTTAAATTGAGGAATTGTCCAGCTGCTGCATCTTGTAGAGACAGTAGCCTTTTGAGGGAATAAGTTGTGACCCTAGCTATAAAGTATTAGCATGGTCCAGTCTAGATGAGACCAATACCACAACTCCTGAGATTGTTTCTAGGATTTAAAAAAAGAAAGAAAAACATGCCTACATGTGAGTAAATGCAAGAAGCCAGCTTGTGTCACTGCAGCTGCCTGTTTGTTCATCATTTGCTCCTAGTCACAAAATCCAGAGTATTGACTTCTTTTACCAAAGTGGGACATTCCCCAAGATCTTCAGACCAATAGTCATTATGCTAAAGGTCTAGATCCGGGACTATGACCAGAATCTCAGTTTCAGCTTGGTTGAGCTTCTGCCTTTTCTGTTTCACCCATAGATTAATCGCTGTGCACTAGGACTCTAACATGTTGTGGCTGCAACATTAAAGTCATTGCAGTTTGAAAAGCAACTGAGCTTGTTTTGCGTAATTTTAGATATGGGACACCAAATCATTTGATTAGTAATATTAATGGACTTGCCTAAATATTACTCAGAAATGGGGCTAATGAAAATCGCTGAGGAACACCCATTTTTTTAACTTTAAAGATTGATGTATAGAGGAGAGGAGGGAGTGACACTGCCCCAGTTCTCTCTTCCAAGAAAGGGACAATCCAACAGAGGTCAATCCCTGAAATACCAATTTGAGTCATTCTGATAGGATGGTATGACCCCAGAATTGAATATCACTGAAAAATGTCAGCACTAAGGCCAAAATATGTCTGTAGCGGGAACTCAGCTGTTGGTAATGCGCCAGCATCGCGTCCCTTCTGCGCCCGCTCCGTGCTGAGCGCTCGCATCATTTGAATGTACATCTTGAGCGGTTAGTGTGGTGCGAGAGGCGAGCGAAAGTTGCTGATGAGAGCTGGAGGGAATGCTATACAGGTCTCCATTTACTTACCAGCCAAATAAAGCCAACTCTCCATTTCCTGGCCTCCTTCCTTGTACCAGCTTGCAACAAATTGGTGACGAGTGGGTTATCAACAAAAATAAAAGGTTTACAGGAACAGGGAAGACTGTAGCCACATCATCCTCTGCTGGCTAAATGGGATATTTTCAAGCGGGATTAAGCAATACTGCTGGTTGGAGCTCGAACTACTGCCAAGTACAATTAGCCTGTGGACAAGAGAGTGTGCTGCCAGCTATTTGGCAGTTGAGCAGCGAGCTTGGACACTGCCACTGGCCCCCACTTAGTTGTGACCTCTGAGCCGCATTGGAAAAGTTATCAGTGAGTAATAGTTTTAGCTTATTACTTTATCTTGTTACTTTGACTTTTTGCTTTAGTTTATTGTATTAGTTTATTATATTATCTTGTTGTGTTGCTCAAGATGCAGGCAACTTTTCAACCCCCTCCTGTCTGCCAGCCCACTACCAGTGAGCCAGGCATTGCGTGGGTGCACTGGAAGATAATGTTTGATACTTACCAGGCAGCGATTGGAGGGAGGAATTTTGAACCAGAAAGGAAATAAGAAAGGAAATAAGCAATCTTGCTGAACTGCCTAGGGGTTGAATTACCAATGGTCCCAGTTGAGGAGGAACGGGGGATGCACATGACATATTTCAAGCGACAGAACATACTTTAATGGAGCAATTTGGTTCAAGTGTAAATGTAGTAATCTAACGCCACTTGTTTTTTTTTCCTGTGCCCAAGACATTAATAAGAAAGTTGGTGTGTATGTGTAACTTCCACATGGATTAGCTAAGAATTGTGAGTTTGGGTCCCATGCTGATAGTCTTTTACGTAATCGATAGTAAGATGTACATCAGACAAGAGACTACAAGACAGGCTGCTGATGATCAAAGAATTTACCTTGAAACAAACCATGGCGAAGTTGTCGAAGCAATCTGCAGCCTGTTCCCTGACCTTGATGAATGCCTATAAAGGGGACGTCAGCTGTGTGAGCAACAAACCTGCATTATTTCAGAGACAAGCGAATAGAACAGAATTCACAGAACATAAGAAATAGAATAAAGTGGATAGAGGGGCTGTCTGCCAATGCGAATAGCCGACCTCAATGGAATAAGAAAAGGACTGTATATTTTTCATGTGAAGGGAATGATCACATAGCGACCAATGCACGCTGTCCAGCCAAAGGTGAAACATTTGGGAAATGTAATGGACGTGGTCACTTAAAGAAAATGTGTAGGAGTAGACTAGGTAAGGAAGTGAGATTTCTTGATGAAGAAATGCATTTCTTCCAATAATATATGAATGAGTTAATCGTTGATAGCAACAGTAGAAGATGTTGATGCGCCTGGTGCATGGTGAATTTAAATGAGAGAACTGAGAATGATGGCCGATTCAGACTCCAGATACACTGTAACAGGTACCAACACATTGGGGTTCACTTTAGGGGATCGCCAGAATTCAAATGTAAACCCTAAAGATTATGGAGGATTGCCTATCAAAATGCCAGGGTCATGTATGGTGGAAAGTGAATTTCAAGGTAGGAAAATGTGGCGCGAATTGTATGTAGTGGAAAGGGGGTATCCTTATGGAATTTGAAACATCAGAAAGATTTGAAGATTATGTTGGATCCAAATGCCCCGGAACCTGTTATGCTAGTTGAAAGTGGTATTTGTGATGAATTTAGAGATGTTTTTGAGAATAAGATAGGATGTTTGAAACACTTTAGCCACAGAATAATATTGAAAAAGGTAGCAGTGCCATTATCACAGTTGTACCCTTGATGTGAAGAGAAAAATTGGAGAATGAATTGGACAAACTGTGTGACAATAACCTTTTTGAACCAATGAACCGCTGTCATCATTAAGGAAGCCGCACCCAAGCTCGCCCCATTTATTACCTCCTTCATAAATGCCTCCTTTGAATCAAGCACCGTACCTGACAACCTTAAGGATGCCTGGGTCATACCATTAATTAAAAAAGCCAATCTTGACCCCAGCAACCCTTCAAACTACAGGCCCATCACCACTGTGCCTTTCCTGCTTAAAATCCTTGACCGCGCAGCCTATCTCCAAATCCAGGAGTATCTCGAACGCAACAATCTACTAGGGCTGAGACAATCTGGTTTCCGTCCCAGGCATGGCACTGAGACAGCTTTACTGGACCTGAAAACCCAAATCGAGGACCTGAAAGACAAGGGCAAATTGGCACTCCTGCTCCTCCTTGATCTCTCAGCTGCCTTCGACCTGGTTGACCACCAAATTCTCTGTCATCATCTCAAAATCGCCGCCCACTTCTCGGAAGCAGCCACTTCTTGGATCAGTTCATTCCTTGCCAACAGAACCATGAGGGTCTTCTCTCCACTAGCAGCGGCTGACCCCTCCCACGTCCCCTGTGGAGTCCCACAAGGATCCTGTGTATCTCCCACCCTTTACAATGTGTTTACTAAACCACTCTTTGATATCCTTGATTATCTGGGTGTCTCCTACACTAATTATGCGGATGACACCCAGATACTCATCCCTATCACTGGTGATTTTGTAACCGATTCAAAATCTCTTAATACGGTCTACTCCGTCATCCAGGCCTGGATGGCCAATCATGGGCTCTGCCTTAACGACGAAAAAACAGAGTTAATCATCCTGGGCTCCCAAACTAAACTCGCGAAACTTGACGCCAACTACAATTCCTTCACTATTGACGGGATTGACATCAAAGTGGCCAATGTCACCAAAACTCTAGGAATCTACCTTGATGCTACCCTGTCCCTCACACGACAAACCAATGCAGTTGTCTCTGCATCGTCCTACACCTGCAAATTGATTACAGCCTGCAGGCCATTCCTGACTCCAGACAATTGTCTGACCCTCGCGAGAACCCTCATCTTATCCAAAATAGACTATTGCAATGCCCTATACCTTGGGACGAGCCAAAGAAATCTGGACAAACTACAGGTCACACAAAACAACGCCATTAGGGCAGCATTCAACATACCTAGACGGAATCATATAGCCACTATCAGACGCAACATCCAGTGGTCACCTATCTTGCACCGCATATCACTCAAATCACTTGTGCTCACACACAAGGCACAGAACAATGCAGCTCCAGCCTACTTAATATCACGTTTCTCGCATCACACAGCCACCAGACCCTTGAGAGCTGCCCAGGCGCACACTCTGGACATCCCCAGCTTCAAATTACGCTCGGCAGGAGGGTCAAGTTTTCCGGTCCTTGCTGCCAAGCTCTGGAACTCACTCCCCAATGCACTAAGGAACATTCCGCTTTGCCACGTATTCAAAACCAAAGCTAAACTTTGGTTACGGGAACAAGACATCCTGTAAATTTGTAACTGCTCACAGCGCGTACCCTTCTACTGTAACCTTGGGTACTGCTACTTTGTTGTTATTATCTATGTCATTTTCACCCGTTATGTTATACTGTATCATTGTCATTTTCACCGTTCATGTTATACTGTATCACTACCTATGTAACTGTTAACCTCTTCTCCTGGAACCTGTAACTTCTCCTCTGCAACTTGTAACTGCCTACTAAACATGCGCCCGCAAGCCTCCGGGCAAGGTGCGCAATACAAATAAATAAATACAAATACAAATACAGAGTGGGTGTGCACAGTGGTAATTTCAAAGAAATAGACAGGGCGATTAGGATGTGTGTAGACTTAAGATCTTTTAATAACATGGATGGATCTTCACCCACTTCCTAAAGTTCTGGAAATTATATCCCTCTTTCATGGAGTAAAATATTTTACTACTATTGATTTGTCAAGTGCATATCATCAAATCTCACTAAGTCCAGGCTCTAGGCCACTGACGCCATTTGTAACACCTTTTGGGGCATATCGGTTCATGCAAATGCCTTTTGGTCTTGTCTCAGTGGCAGCTGTCTGTTGCCATAATGGGGGAACTCTTTGGTAAAATGCCAAACGTGAAATGCTTTCAAGATATTTTGATATTCAGAGAAGATTTCCAGCACCATGATGTGTGCCTGAGACAAGTGCAAAGGGACCCTCAGAAAAGCAAGGCGTATGATAAGAAACGTTGAATGCAGATTTAAAGTTGGAAAAGTGTTGTATTTAGGAGATGTGATCAATGATCAAGGCATCAAGCTGAAAGCTAGTTTAGCAGACACTGTGTTAAAAGCACCTGCACCACATAACAAAGACACCGTAAGGGCTTTTTGGATCTCGCAGAGTATTACTCTAAGTTTATTAAGAATTCTGCAGATTTTAGTGAATGAAGATGTGATTTTTGTATGGACTGAAACACATGATCGTATTTTTGCACAGATTAAGAGATGTATTGTGAGGGCTCTGACAAAGAACATGTTTAGTCCCCAAAGTAAAACTTTTTTGACAACTGATGCTAGTGGGTCATCAAGAGGTGGTTATAGTTTTTTGTTTTCAGGTCATTGTAAGGTGTTGGAAAAAAATGACTCCACTATTGAGAGCGAAACACTGGCATATTATTGGACTGTGGAGCATTGAAAATGTTTCCTTTTGGGGGCCTCCATTTGTTTTGAAGACAGACAATAGACCTTTAGTTCATGCGCTGATGGGAAAAACACCTGTACTTCGAATGGATTGTTTCCTCCAACGTATTCCACATCTTTGACATGTAATACCCAAAGCTGTCCTGCTTTGGACATTTTTCGGCAGAGGTCGCCCTCCGTCGATGGCGATGTCCCTCGAAGGCCTCTGTCGAAGGTGACGTCATCAGATGTCATAAGTAGCACGCACAGCGCCTGTATCCTCAGTTCCGTTTTTTCCGCAAACGTGTTTGCTTTGAAAACTCGGCACACCTCGTGTTATCTTCTTCGATAATGTCTTCTACCCCGCTGACCCCGCGGTCTGGCTTCAAAAAGTGCTGGGACTGTAAGTCCAAGATATCCATCACGGACCCGCACCATATCTGCTTGTGGTGTCTGGGCGAGAGCCATGACACGGACGACTGTTCGAAGTCTCAGTCGTTGACTGATAAGGCCTTGCGGAAGCGAAAGGGGAAGTTGCAGGTAAGTCGGGTATTCAAACCCTGTAAATGCCCAAACAATACTGGTCTTTCCACCGACGACTCGAGGGGTGACTCTCCCCGTCGGAGGGAGTCCAGGGGATCTCTGGCCCAGAGTGGTTCTCGCCACTCAACCTCCTCATCGAAGCACTCCTGGAAGCGGCGTCACTGGTCGCATTCCCCATCCTCATCGGATGATGGTTTTGCGAGGAAAGTGGCTTGCCCCACTAAATCCTCTACTCCGGAGGAGTGGCAGGCATTCAGGGAACAAATGCTGGAGATTTTTCAATTTCAGGGCACTGTTCCGTTCGCACCTTCGGTTGAAGCTGGCATGGAGCGTTCTCGTTCCGACGCGCTCGCTCCTTCGGGCATCGGGAACCATCGAGGTCCCGTTCGGAATAGGCTCCGGTGCATCGCCATAGATGTGCCAGATGCAGGTCGTGCGGAAGGAGTCGACACCGTCTGCGCCGTGTCCATCGAGTGCGGCTGTCAGGACCTTGCCCTCGGAGGCATCGACGACGCTGAAGCCGTCGGCGCCCTTGACGCCGAAGCCATCGACATCCTTGACGCCATCAGGGCCTACAGGCCTGAATTTGCCGGTGGAGGCCCCTAGAGCTGTGGATCCTCCAAGAAAGGCTCTGTCTAAGAATGTGAGGCTGTTCTTTGATGGTTCTCATTTGTTTGGCAGCAAGGCTGACGAGAGCCTTGAGAGGTTGCAGACCTCCAAAGCAGCTGCTAAATCTTTGGGCGCAGCTGTGTATCAACCTCTGCCTTTTCGTCCTAGGGGACAGCAGTGGAGGGGTTCCTTTCGTTACTACTCCTCTTTTGGTAGAGTGAGAGGAGTGGCCAGTCAAAGGGGCCACCGAAACGGCCCTCGTGGTGGATGGGGGAAGAGGTGCCAAAGCCGCTCAAGCAGCTGCCTCTTTGCCTTCAGACGCTGCCACAGCCGCTCCAAAACAGCTATGAGGCCAGGTCTCATTGTTCGCTGGTTGGGGGCAGACTGTCTCAGCATCTCGAAGAGTGGCGAGCCATTACTTCAGATGTGTGGGTCCTGGAGACCATAACCCATGGCTACTGCCCATCCTTCCTAAATCGGCCTCACGACAATCCACCGGGGAAGCTCTCTTTGAAGATTCCGGATCCACTCCTTGTGCAGGAAATCTTGACCCTGCTGGAGAAAGGCGCTATAGAACTAGTGTAAGTGGTGGAGAGGAACAAGGGCTGGTATTCCCCATATTTCTTGATTCCCAAGAAAGACTGAGGACTGAGACCCCATCTTGGACTTGCTTCGCGTGAACAAGTTCCTCAGGAAGGACAAGTTCAAGATGGTCCCTCTTTCTCAGGTCCTTCAGGCCCTTCGACTTCAGGATTGGTTGGTGTCATTGACCTACAGGATGCTTATTTTCATGTGCCGATCCATCGAAAGCATAGAAAATACCTGAGGTTCACGGTTGGCACCTCGCACTTTCAGTTTCCGGTCCTGCCATTCGGGTTGACATCTGCCCCAAGGTTCTTCACCAAGCTCATGGTGGTGGTGGCAGCGTATCTCAGGAGGGGGGGGTTCATGTCTACCCCTACTTGGACGACTGGCTGATCTGAGCGTGTTCTCCCGAATAGGTCTTGGATCATCTCAGCCTCACCTGCCACTCCCTTCACAGGCTGGACTTCTCCCTCAAGTTCAAGAAGTCTCATACGACACCTTCCCACCAGCTCCAGTACGTCGGGGCTGTGTTGGACACATCTTTGGGGGAAGTGCTCGCCACCCAAGGTGAGGGCTCATCACATTGTCCAGATGGTCAACAAATTTTAACATGCCCAGAGTCTGCCGGCTTTCGAATTCTTAAGGTTGCTCGGCCTCATGGCATCCTGCATTTTTCTGGTGCCAGAGGCCAGACTGAGGATGAGATCCCTTCCATGGGCTCTCAGGACGCAGTGGTCGTAATTCTCAGGCAAAATGTCGGATCTCCTTCAGATTCCGTGCACGGTCTCACAGGATCTTCTGTGGTGGGCCAGCGAAGGGAATCTGATGAAGGGAGAACCTTTTTAGCAACCATGGCCAGAGGTGACGGTAGTGGCGGATGCTTCCCTCACAGGATGGGGTGCTCACGCCAATGAGCTGACCAACAGCGGTCGTTGGTCTCCGTCTGAGTCCAAACTCCACATAAATATTTTGGAGCTGAAGGCCATCAGGCTAGTCCTGAAGGCTTTTCTGCCGTTTGTGCTCTTGAAAAGTCTCCTGATCATGACAGACAACACTGTGGCCATGCATTTCCTCAACAAAAAGGGGGGTGTAGGGTCACTCCCGCTGTGCAGGGAGGCGATGCAGCTCTGGTTCTGGGCAATACAGCAAGGAATCTCACTCTAGGCGGTTCATCTGGTCGGAGAGGAGAATGCGGCGACGGACACTCTGAGCAGGAAGAGCGCGGTCTCCCACGAGTGGGAGTTGGCTCAGGAGAATGGGTTCTCCATCCAGAGGTCAAGACTCTCAACCTTCACGCTTGGTTTATGAAAGGTTAAGATATAAGGATTGGGACCTCCCGGATGACGTCCGGCAACCAAATCCCTGTATCGTTGCCATACATTTTGCTACTGGTGCAGGAACCACAATGTCAATCCTATTCTGTGCTCCATTCCGATGGTTCTTTCTTTCTAGCTTTCTTTTGCTGCACAAGGGTCTTCAAACGGGTACCATTTAAGGGTTACCTGGCGGTTCTGTCTATTTTGAAGCGCTCGTCTGAAGAATGTTCTTATTTTAAAATTCCTTTGATTGCCCAGTTTCTAAAAGGGCTCACAAATGTGTTCCCGCCGTCCCCTTTTCAGGTGCCGGTTTGGGATCTGAATTTAGTCTTGACATTCTTGATGGGTGTTCCGTTTGAGCATTTGCACTCTTGTCCTTTGAGACTGTTGACCTTCAAAACGGTTTTCTTGATTGCAGTTACATCTGCTCTGAGTGACTGAGTTGCAGGCACTGTCATCTAAGCCACCCTTTACTTTGTTCCACAAGGATAGGGTTGTACTGAGGGTACGCCCATCCTTCCTACCTAAGGTAGTGTCTGATTTTCATTTGGGCCAGAAGGTGGTACTTCCTGCTTTCTATCCGCCTCCTCATCCTGGCAAGGAAGAGGAGAGACTCCATGGGTTTGACCCTAGGAGAGATTTGAGCTTTTATAGTTCTAGGATGTCCTGGGTCAGAGTGGACAACCAACTTTTCATGGGGCACACTGGACACCGATTGGGTCAGGCTGTTCACAAACAGACCTTGTCCAGGTGGATTATCTTCACCATTGCTGAATGTTCGATTGGCTGGCAAGGACCCTCCTGAGGGTTTGCATGGTCACTCCACCAGGGGCGTGGCTACATCCACAGCACTGCAACGGGGAGTTCCTGTTAGGAACATTTGTGAGGCTGCAACGTGGTCTTCCATCCACACCTTTGTCAAGCATTACTCCCTGTATACTTTCCATGGTCCAAATATGGCCTTTGGTAAAGCAGTGCTTTATTCTGCCATCTAATTGGGTATCTCTAAATTCTTCTCCCTCCTCCAATCACTGATACTGCTTTGATAGTCTATCAAAGATGTGTAATACGTTGGAGGACAAAATCCATTAGAAGAACAAGTTACTTACCAACTGGTAACGTTCTTTCGACTGAATGTTCCTCCAACGTATTCCTCATCGCCCTCCAAGCCTGCCCCTCTGAAGAATTTCCTATGCGATTGCAGCTTGTGTTCCGCAAGGCTATGTGCAGTACAGAAGGCACTGTGTGCGGTGATGTCACACGTTGTGGAGGGAAAAAACATGAATTGAGGTTACGGGCGCCGTGTGTGCTACTTATAACATCCGATGACATCGACCCGACGCCATCGACGCAGGCCGCCCTTTGCTGAAAAATTTCCGATGCAGCCCAGCTGTGGACATTACATTACATTGTTCAGTATAGGCATGTGGCAACACAAGGTGGTACTAGTCATGCATACAGGTACAAACAGAAGGGACAGGCCCTCCCAACCCCTGCATGCCACATTGGCGCATGACTGTGCATAGGAATCTGGCGGTAGGGCTCCTACCCCAGGCTGAGAGGGGCCTCCACCTCTTGACAGTCAGGTCACTGAACCCGTCAAAATTGCGATGAACTTACTACAGTGAACAAAGTCATTTTTTAAGAATGTTCATTCGTAACGTACAATTTCTCCAAAGTTAATGTTTTTGGCAACACCTCATGGCCAGGAGGCAGGTTTCAGTAATACTATCAATGTCGAAAAAATGATAGCTGATAAAGGAAAAAATCAGTAGATGCATTTGATTAATATTTGTTTGGATGGATTTTAAACAATGTATTAGTGAGCCATTGATAAGATTATATATATATTTTTAATTGGATTAATACCATTATTGATGTATTTTATATGAATGTATTTTGGTCATTTAGCTTAGCTATATATATATATATATATATATATATATATATATATATATATATATATATATATATATATATATATATATATTCTCTCGTGACCAAGCGCTCACGGGCGTCCTGCCTCTGTTGTTGCTGTTGCTGCTACTCCGGCCGTGTTTTTTTTGTAAAACCAATACATTCATTAAATTTCCCTTTTTTTGTGAGCTGCGCTATTTTTTTCAATTTTGGTTTCGCTAATTGGTCCGCGGAGAGTGCGGTCCCCCCTCCTCTTTTTTTGTTGATGTGTGTGTATATACATATATATATGGATCCGTTTAATTGTAACTGCTAACCCATTAAATTAATATGTACTTACGGACACCCAGTGAACCAGAGCAACGTTCACTGCAGTACTCTAATTCTAGGTCTAAGGGGGTGGGCTGGTCTAAGAAAAGCATACATTTTATATTGTAGTTTTTGTTAAGATCTCTAAAATGTGCCAGGGGCCTTTTATAACAAAGCAAGAAGCAGACACGTGGAATAGCGAAACGCAAAATGAAAGAGCAGAGCGAGACGATGGAAACCCCTTTGCTGCAGTGCTTATGCACGCAAAGTGTACTATTCAACCCACGCCGAGCTTTCTCAGCGCCTGCAAGCACAGCAGTTCTGTAACGCATCCTTTGCTGGTAATAATCCGCTGTTGCCATTCGGTAAAATCACTGGTTTCTTGCTGGGGCACTGTTCCACACGCAGGCATTTGGGGAGGAGACCTTTGATGTCAGGGCCACCAGAGACGTTTTATTGGGAGGGCAAAAGGGGTACTTGCCCATGGCCCCACAAGGCTGCCTGATCTAAAGAAGTAAGATTCCTTTGTTTACCAGACGTAAATAGCACACGTCAGGATAATTTATGGCATGGTGCTGAGGCTCTAAACCTATTGCCTGTCTGTTTTGGCAAGTACATTCTGCCTCGAACAATTAATCATGTAATGCTTTCTGTGGTCATGGTGGTATATATAGTTTGTGCACAACTCCTGTAGCATTCTTTCCTTCCTGCGTGAATTATATTGATCATGTGCAATAGCCAAATTTGAAATGCATATTGGTAAACTGAGTGCCACAACAGTTCAAAGGTTAGCTCAGTGTGTTAGGCCCTCATTCTAGAGAAATGTGTTCCTATACAAGATTAGAATAGAACATTCCTGTAAGGCTGGCTGAGCCTTTCCTATATCTGAGGTTTATAAACCTGCCTGGTATATACTTGGTCTGCAGCACAACAGGTGCTATTATCAGCAATGTACCTGCACCAGATAGGGGTTGCTATAATAAAAACAAACATGTCATCCTTATGGTGAAGGTATAAAAACTGGTTTGTTCAGATGGGGTGTTGTAAAACCTAGGCAATCACCTCCAACGATTAGCATAAACTGTCAGTCCAAAGGATGAAGAAGTATCCAAATTTGGAACCAAAGCATTGATGCTTGTATCCTGGCTTTTCCAGCAAACAATACAGTGATCCTGGTCAAATCATCTAATATCTCGTACACTACTGTACTGTCTTCTGTGAAGTTTGCCTGCTCGCATGCTGGTGGCATCGTTTAGCCCATCACTTGATCTTTCTTCTTATGTAGGCCATTTGAGTGGAAGGGGTGATAGACAGAAGGGAGCGGACTACACAGTGCAGGACTCGGGCGAGCATATTTTAAAGTCTGCTCATTTGACACAAAAAACGCTTTGAATTTTTATAAAAGTCAAAGGTTTTTCTGCATGTTTATAAATGACAATTTCACAAGCCAGTGTTTTGGAACTAAGTAAAGTTTTAAAATACAAAAGACCATCCCAGATTAAATCTGTTAAATCACACTGATTGGTATGCTGGTACTTAAATACTTCTCTTGATGATGGAGCGAATTAAGCTAGAATCATTCTCTGTTACCCTTCTATAATATTTTGTTTTAAAAATGTTCATGTTTGGTAATGTGATTGCTGTACTTTCCAAGTCAGTTTTATAAAATTAGATTAGTTTAGTTCATGGTAAGAACTAGTAATGAAAGTGTTCAAATGCAGAAATTGCAGAGTGGGCACAAATCCCAGATTCACCCCATAACCAGTGTGTGTAATGTTGTGCATCTCATTTAATATTGTATTGCCTAGCTTCTCGACATGGCCAGTCCCTAAACCTTTCAAAATTGTCAGCCCTTCAGACAGATTTCCTTCTCTGGGTATAATCTTCAAAACAGCCTCACTCGTGGTTTCACTGGCTATAGTGTTGCTTCCACTATAATAGTAAGTATTGATATATTGCACACCACAGGCACTTTATTCTTTTGATCTCTAATGGCAGCATTATTTGAAAACCATGTCCCATTTATAATCTCAGTCTCTCTGGATACAGACACCTTCATGTTAGCTTCTAACCTGCATCCACTATCCATACTATGGTATGTGTAGCTTTATCCTTCCAACCAATTGGTCTGCTCTATCCATGCACGAGCACGTTTGCATTCTGTGAGGCAGCAAATGTGAGTTCTCTGTCTATTCTGGGTTACATGTACCTTTTACATACAGTCCTGCATTAATACTACAGGCTGCTTACCTTCCTGGTTTCTATTGATAAAAAGGCTCCTGAATCTATGCTAGAACAGAAGTAACCTCTTCGCAGACTGATAATGTTGGCCTTCAAATGGTACTTGTTTATCATTCTGATTTGAGCAGCAAGAATGAAGAGGGTAAGGGAACTTAAAGGGAGTAAACATACTTATTTGTAATGCTGTGAGGCAGCATATCAACCTATGGGTTGTGATTGCAGCAGGGGCAGATATTCTTGATCAGTTAATTCCTTTGGTTTGGTGGAGGGGGAGGCAAAGATGTACGTGCCCAGAGCCCCAAAAGTGCTTAAAATGGCCCTGGGGGCCAATTACACCAAACTTCATTTGCGCGCAGATATGCGGCTACGTTTTTGCTGATATTGAATTAGTGAACTCTAATCTAGTATTTCCTGTTAGATGTACTGGAAGCCGGCAAGTCTTGCTCCCTGACATTTAACGGTGGTGCATGGTCCCTGACGTCAAGCTCTCAAGCATCTTAGTCACTGTAAAGTGTCTTCTTTTCTTTATATTTGTAGCCGATAAATACCAATCATATTGGAGCTAGAAAAGGTGGAGGTTTGTTCCCCCACCCATACTGGGCAGCCGCAGGGTTTGTGTGACTTGTTTTGTACTGGATTCAAGGCGAGCTGGCGAGCAGCTGAGGGGCATAATCGAAAAAAACCAGGAGATTTGACCGAATTTTGGCCTTGTGAAAATTACATACGGCTGAAAATGTCGACCAAGTCTCCCCTTCGTTTGCATTACAGTGCACAAGTGCAGCATTGTTAACTGTAATGTGAGCAAGGGTTCCCCAGCTCCCATCTCGATATAGTAAAAGAAAAAAAGAAATGAGGACAGACACTGCAGCACCAGTTCCCATGCACGCAAGTGAAGGGAACCAGTATCGCAGAGGGATGCCGGAGACGGCGCACACAAGGAGGTGTGCTGCCCACAGGTAAGTAAGGGGTTTGGGGGCAAGGGAATAGTCAATGTTCAGGGGAGAGAAAAACAAAAATTATTTTCAGTAAAATAACTTTAGTTTTTTTTTCTCCTTCATACATCGCATATTCGTTTATATCTCGGTAATCCCCCAAGTTATTCACTACACAATGTCGTATAGCTAAATATATTAGTTAAAATATGTCAATTTATTTATCGTTTGCTTGTAAGGCGCTTATACAATAGGAATATGCTGTTTCAAAGCGCCCACAGGGCAGGGAGGAAGGGAGAGTGGGAAGTAGAATACAATAATTACAACTATTTAAAGAGCAAGTGGGGGGAAGAGGGATGGGGACGAACCTACTATGCCTTGTGAGTATTCAAAACGTGCAAGTGCAGAGAGAAAAGGGAAGAGGGTAAGTGTGGGGAATTCGAGCCCGTGGGTGAGTTATGGACGGAGTGCTAGAAGTGTTGAGTGCTACACGGCCTGGGCCGAGGGAGGTGTAAGTGTGAGTCTCCAGAGCGTAGGGAATACAGATGCAAAGTGCTGTGGAAAAACAGGAGCTGGGAAGAATTGGTGTTGGGAGGTCAAGGTCTAGGTTTACACACAAAGAGTTGGTGCCAGAGTAGCAAAGTGGTGTAGAGGGAGAGTATTTGGTGA
The DNA here is from genome assembly GCF_040938575.1 of Ambystoma mexicanum. NCBI lineage: Eukaryota > Metazoa > Chordata > Amphibia > Caudata > Ambystomatidae > Ambystoma > Ambystoma mexicanum. The sequence continues at coordinate 204,593,273 of NC_090926.1, read as the reverse complement.
GATAGATTTGAAGATAGTGTGGTCCTTGGGCGCAGACAGCCTTGTGGATGATGCAGAGGGATTTGAATTTAATCCGTGCAGCAACCGGGAGCCAGTGAAGACGTTTTAGTGCATGAGAGATGCAGTCCCTGGGCTTAAGGCCAAGCATAAGTCTCGCTGTCCTATTCTGGATAAACTGGACGGGTCGCAGAGTGGAAGAAGGAAGGTTCAGGAGGAGGCTGTTACAGTAGTGAAGTCTAGAGAGAACAAGAGCTTGAGTCACATTGAGCCTCTGAGGGAAAGTGATAAAAGGTAGAATTCCTTTGAGAAGGACGAGCTGATAGTTGGACTTCTTGGCAATGTCAAAGTGTGAGGGAGGAAGGAAAGAGAGGAGTCAAAGAGGACTCCAAGGTTTCTGGCTTTACTTGAAGGTGCACGGGGAGACCCCAAGGAGGAAGGCCAGAGTGAAGGGAAGGAGGTAGCAAGGGTCCCAATGGGAAGGATCTCAGTTTTACAGGCATTGAGGCAGAGATTATTGGAGACGCACCATGACTTGATGGTAGATTGGCAGTCAAGGATGATGAAGAGTGCAAGAGGGTCAGTAGGGAGTCTGAAAAAGAACTGTGTGTCATCTGCGTAACACTGGAATTTGGGGGAGAAAGAGGAGATGAGGCGTGCAAGGAGAGCAGGGTAGATGTTAAAGAGCATGGGGAAGAGGATAGAGCACTGGGGGACACCACAGGTGGAGTTGGAGGAAGGAGAGAAGAGGCCCAGGATGACTTGGGAAGAGCTGTTATTGAGGAAGGAGGACAGCCAATCCAGTGCCTGTTCTGAGATACCAAGTGTATCTTTGTATGAGGATGGAATGGTTAACTGTGTCAAATGCAGAGGAGATATAAAGAAGGATAAGGACAGCTGGGGAGTTGGAGTACAGAGATGCAAACAGAGATATAAAGAAGGATAAGGACAGCTGGGGAGTTGGAGTACAGAGATGCAAGCAGTTCTTCACGGGTGTTCAGAAGAGCAATTTCTGTGCCTCTGGATGCTCGGAATTGCACTCTGCTTCTGCTACATTGCAAAATGTAATAACTTTAAAATTCTGTCCCAGAAATCTAGAACAGCAAGTATTCATGACATCTGCTTCCAGTGCTTCAGATAAGATTTTGAAGTGGGAGTTTTTTTATCCCTATTTTTAGTTTTGGCTATTAGGTGGAGCTAAAAGCGCTACCTTTTTAATGCCGAAACTATATTGTCATTAAAATAAGAGCTTTAACATAAGAGCTTGAAATGGGGGCTTTTAATGTAGGTTTGTAATGCTTTTCAATGCAGATGATATGAGGATGGATTTATGTAGTTTGGCTATGTGTCCCACCCATTTAACACCCATTGCTAAGTAAAAAATATAGAATTTTCTTCACATTCCCACCTATTTCCCCTCCAACCACACCTCTTTTTGAACTTTTTGGCTGAATTTCTTTTGTGTGGTCAATTTGTTGCCCATTTTTACTGCCAAAATGGCGGCTGCCATATGTTAATGTTAATAAAAAGTAATTTGACTTGTTTTATGCTTTCAAAAATATTTACTACAGGTTTTAAGTCATGTAACATATTTCAATGTTTTTTGCATTAAAAATAAACAAGTGACTGTTTATTTTGTGTTAAAATGTCATTGAAAATGTCTGTTTACTGATTTCTGGGTGTTACTCTAGTGTCTTTGGATGTTAAGTAGTACCTGATTGGATGTGTAGTTGGTGATGTAGCCACGTGAAACCTGCAATGGGTAGAGGAGTGTTAAGAGGTTTCCAGGTGACATGCTGGTACTATGACGACCACCCCTTACGTGTCTGATCGAGTTGTGTGGAAGGTGCGAGTGCATCACACTGCTGTTTACAGATGAGCGCCCCACTTGCAGATGTATATTTTCGTTTCCTAAACCATGCATCTCGGCAGGGTTAGGCTGTGTGCAATTTCTCCTTTTCCCTCTCATCTTGTATTTCTTTTGAACCGTCGCCAGGCTGCACTCCATGAGGTGGCAGTGCCCACTTGGGGCATTATGCTGCCCCTCCTTTGTGTGGTGACAAACATCAAACGGATCACCAAGTCTTGAAAGTGCGCAGCTCCTCTGTGTTTTGCTGGAGGGAAAGATGCATTCTCGATTGCAGCCCCTGCCCTGCACCGCCCCCACCAGGCCATAGAAAGTGTTAACAAGAGCTGCATGGTGCCACTCTGCGTCCACTTACAGCACAAAATTGGCAGTCTGCCGGCGACCCCGGCAAAACCGCAAACTCTCGTCCCAAGCCCTCACCGACACACGGACTAGCCTATGGGGAAAGTGGGCTGTTTTTGTGATCCTTTCAATGGCGACGAAGAAATAAATAAGCCACAAAGCGCCTTCACAATGGTTGCCGGTCACGTATCCCACAAGACGAGTAAGGCAGAAGACTGCTGTAGCCCCAGCAGAGCAGAACGACGGAGGAGACACGGCACCAACGAACAAGAGGAAATCAAGTCTACAAGTTGGTGTACGGCGGGGAAGCCAAAGGACAGCAATTTGGACACCATAGGAAACGTGCGTGTCCCAAGAACAGTGCGTGCAGTGCGTAAATAAGCAACAGTGTGCGCGATCCCATACAACTACCGGATCTGAGGAAAGGACCTGCATGCATGCCGTGCATACAAGGAAGCACAACGTTACCTACGAAACAGAAGTACCAGGAAGACTTGCAAAGCGTCCACAGCCATTTTAGAGTAAAAAAAAGACCTACAAAGTAATCCTGCACAGCCTAAACAAGCATTTACACAATCAGAAGAATCCTAAAAACAGAAATGTAAACTAAGGATTAATAGCTGGATGAAATAAAAGGTGACAAGGAAACACCCACAAAAAAGTTTTCTTTTTTTTCTCCCTACAATACTGAGCAATAAAGGGAAATATGGGCACAGAAAGCATTTCTCTGCCGCCACCTTTCCTAGCAGAGCCAGGAAACCCTCCCAGAAGGTGGGAAAGGTCGAAGAAAATATTGACACTTACTTACTCGCAGTGGGGGCAGGGGACAAATCTGCCCCTGCAAGGAAAGAGCAGAACCATCCTTTTGGACCTTCAGAGCAAAAACTAAGTCTTGGTTCACCAACAAGAACTCTCCCATTGTCTCATATACTAACCAATGTCCCACTACTGTAATGTTTCCCGTGTTTGCCCCTTGACCACCATTTCACTTACTGTTATTTTCTTGTATGTCTTTAATCTGTTGTAACCTGCTTCTAAGTCTCTGGTGCCCAGTTACCTCAGGGTTCGGTGCGTGGTAAAAATAAACTAAACTAAACTAAACTAAACATGCCTTACTGTTGCACAATTTAGGAATTGAAGGGCGCTGCCTGTTTGAAGGCCTATCCGAACCCACAACGGAAGGTGCAGGTGACCCTGATGACTTATAGTCTCTGGGTCAGTGAAAATGTTACAAGAACATTATGAACCAAAGAAAGAGAGACATATGTTTTTTCAGAGGAAACAAGAAGTTGCAGAACCAGTGCAAGGCTATGTGGCTGCACTGCGCACACTTGGTTATACTTGTGAATTTGGACAATTGACGAACTCCCTGATTAGAGATCAGTTAGTAAGGTGCACAAATAACATCAAGATTCAAGAAAAGTTGTTGGCATAGCGCTTATCACTTGATCAAGCAGTAGCAATCACCCGCAGCATTAAAGAGACCTCTCACTACATGAATGACATGAGAGTTGAACAAGTAGGGAGTGAGATCTGTGCACTGAGGAACAGAAGGAGCAACAGTGGAAGAAAGGACTTGCGTTGTTTCAAGTGTGGTTATATATACATGTATTCTCAAGCTTGTTCTGCCCAGCAAGAAATGCATCTTGCATAAAATGCAAATGCAAACGCAAAGGGCACTTTGCAAAGGTATGGAGGGAGAACTCAGTGGACACCATTGAGCACCCAAGTGGACCAACCAAATCAGAACAAGAGGTGGCACAACTGCCTGTGCCTGAGAACAAAAATGCGAACGTCTGACATGTGTTTGAAATATCAGCCCTGGCAGGAGGGGAAAAAGGGCCCTTCAGATGAGTTTAGCATCAATGGGAAATCACTAATGATTAAAGTGGACAGTGCGTCCCCTTGGACAATTATCTCGGGCGAAACATCCATGAATGTTATTGGTGGAAGAATACAAGATTTACGAGAAAATGAAATTCAACCACATGGCTATGGCGAAGTTGAAATTGAAATGTTGGGATCATTTAAATCTTGAAATGGAATATAAAGGTCGTAATTGTACAGCAGAGGCGTTCATAGCAGAAAAGGGGTCATCTCTATTGGGATGGGAAGAACAAGCTAACCTAGGCATTCGGATACAGGTGAATGCACTTGAGCCAATAACTTGAGCCAATACCAATTGCAGGGATTCAAGACGAATGGGAAAATAAATTCCCAGAAGTTTTCTCTGAGAAGTTGGGAGAACTCAAGGACTTTGAACACCATATTAAGTTAAAGGTCAACACAACTCCAATTATCAAGAAAAACTCTAGGAAGAATTGGACACGTTGCTATAAAAAGGTGTCATCGAAAGAGTGGAAGGAACTGAACGGTTGTCTCCAATAGTTCTGTTGGCTAAGCCTAATGGGAAGTTGGGGCTCTGTGTGGACTTAAGAGATTTTAATAAAATCATTTTGGTAGATCGACATCCCTACCTGTGATCTCAGAAATGTTAGCACTCCTAAAGGATGCTAAAGAATTTACAGTACTCGACCTTTCTGCAGCATATCATCAGGTACCATTAGCACAATCCTGCCAAGAACTTGCGTCGTTTATCATGTCTGAAGGAACCTTTAAGTACTGCAGGATGCCTTTCAATTTAGCTTGAGCAGCCGCCGTGTTTCAGAGAGTAATGGAAAAGGTCCTTCAGGATGTGAAGAACAATATAATATTCCAAGATGATATTTTAGTATATGAACCGACTGTGGAGGAACATGAAAAGGATTTGAGAGAAGTACTAAACTGAAAGAGGCAGAGTTGACTGTCCAAAAAAGCAAATGCAAAATTTGAGTACAAGCTGTCTAATACCCTGGACACAATATTTCAGCAGGAGGGATCGTTACAAAGCACAGCCTAGTTGAGGCGATCAAGTCCGCTCCACATCCCAAAGACCAAGAGCAATTGCTCTCATTTTTAGGATTATCAGAGTATTATCACAAATTTGTTGACAACTTTGCAATACTGGGGGTCATTACGACTCAGGCGGTAACCATGGCGCGAGTAGCGCCATGGTTGCCGCCGGTATTTTACCGATTGCGCCATGGTGAATGGCGGAATTACCGCCCCATTCCAAGGTTGGCGGTGCGGTAATTCCCCATTCACCATTGGCCCTTCCCCATTCCCATTTTTGCCCCCATAGGGCTCAATGGAAATGGGGAAGGCGGTAGTTATGGTACCGCAAATTGCGGTACCGTAAATACCTCCAAGGTCCCTTTGTGGGTCCAATCCTTATCGGTTGGTAAAAACCAGTCGTTAAGGTCGGGACCCGCAAAGGGACCTCGTAATTAGGCGGTAAGGGGTTAACGACACTGCCACCTTTTACGGCGCCGTTAACCCCTTACTGCCTGGGTCGTAATGAGGCCCACTGTCTACTCCACTCGGGTCGTTACTAAAGAAAGGGGTGAAGTTCACTTGGTCCAAAGAGTGTGGGAAGTCATTTGAGGAGATTAAAACAAGTTTATATAATGCTCCTTCTTTTGAATGTCGATGCTAGTATTCTGGGAATGGGCGTGTCATTGACCCAAAGAGATGGAAGTGGGGAGGAACGTATAGTTGTGTTTGCCTCCAGACCCTTAAGGGGTGCAGAAGCAAATTACTCGGTTGTAGAAAGGGAAACTTTAGCAGTATATCGGGCAATTCTACACTTCAAACTTTTCCTGTGGGGTCAAAGATTTGTAGTAAGGTCAGAGCACAAACCATTAGTGCAGATGATGGCCAACATGGATTGGAGTAAAGGCTCTCCTAGAATATCTAGATGGTTGTTAGGTCTGCAAGGGTATGACTTTTGTGTCTGTTATATACCAGGTAAGAGGGTTTCAGTGGCAGATTGCCTTTCAAGATTGCCTGTAGAGTCAAATGTACAAGAGGAATGTCAACATGTAGATGAGTCAATAGTGGCGAGCATTGAGGAAGGGGCAATTTGTGAGGATGAATGGGAAAATGCAACAAAGAATGATGTTATGTTGAAATCAGTTTTAGAGTGGAGTGGACGGTCATTGGATGGCCCGACAGAGGTGCTGGATAGGAGGTTTAAGCTTGTTTTTTTTAAATGAAAGATGAATTATCAATCGTAGGGACCTAATTAAGGAGGGGAGTTAAGTTTATACCTCCGGAAGAGATTAGGAAAAGGTTGATTGATCAGGCACACAAAGGTCATCTAGGAATAAATGGCACAAAAGAGATTTTGCGAGAGTTATTGGTGGCCAACAATGGACAAGTTGAAAGAAAAGGGAGTGATTGTGTGAAGTGTGCTTTGAGTGACAAAAACAAGGAAGTGCGTGAGACCCCGTTCATTCCAGTCGAAGAACTGCCCCAACCCTGGCAATGAGTGGCAGAGGATCTAATGGGTCCCATTCAAGATTTGGGGGAAGACACATTTGAATTTGTGATGGTGGATTATCACTCCAAATTGGTGGAGTGGGCAGGGTGAGAGAGGCTACCACAAGTGAACTCATCAAATGTTTAGAAAATGTCTTCTTCAGAGAGGGATTTCGCAGTATATTAGTAACAGATAATGGGAAACAGTTTACGTCTGAAATGACGAGGACATTTTTGAGTGAGTATAGTATCAGACATGTGAAGACAGCTCTGTATCACCCCACGGCAAATGGATTGGTTGAGAGGGTAAATAGATTTATTAAGGGAGGGATTCAACTGGCGTTCAGAGCAGATTTACCTTGGAAGGTTGTACTGAGACAATTAGATTGGGGATATTGCACCATGCCACACTCGGTAACAAAGGTATCTCCGTTTAGCTCCTTGAAGGGACGTGAACCAGGAACCAAAGTGTGTCCTGGTTGGATGGGGGTGACAAACGTGTATGGGTGGACCGTGAGGAAGTTATGAGACTAATCCAAAAAGGGCAAGAAAATTATTTGTAAGTTTGATACCTCATATGGGGTGAAATATTGCAAATGGTCAGTTGGAGACATGGTTTTGATGAAAAATCCCTGTGTGGGACCAAAAGGTTTGGAGAGTAAGTTCATAGGGCAGAGGAAGATTTTTGCTGTGAAGGAAGGGGTGGTGATTGTTGAGGGTGGTGAGGTATGGTCCAAAGGAAGGTTGTCCCCGTACAAAAAGTGGTGGGCAGGAGTGAAGGGAATGAGGCGATAGGGGTGACAATAGATGTTAGAAGTAATAATACCCCTGGTCAGGAGGATGGTGTTAGGGTTCCTGTGGGAACCCGGATGAGTTGCAGAGAAACGAGGCTACCAAACCATTGGAAAGATTTCATTCAATAACTCTGTAAAGTACCACACATGTTAATGTTTATTACAATGTGCTTCATTATCAAACACCAGTTAAATCTATTCTCTAGTAATTCTAATTTCATGAATTAAATATTAATATTTCTGAAGGGGGGAGATGTTATGTTTTGGGTTTAATCAAGAAAAGGGTGTTTACTGTACCATGTTCTAAATGCATCATAATCCGCTATGCAATCCAATTTAGAATGTGTTAGGGCACAGAATGTTTTCTTGTGAAAGATGACCGTTGTTCTGTTGGAGCCGGCAGCTGAGCTGTAGCTCTATGGGTTTAATAAAGAAGCTTATGTCAACCTACCGGTGTGATCCTTTCACGGTTAATGGCTATCTCGGCTCTTCCTGGTGTTTAAAGCTACCAATGTGCACTCGCACTAGGTGCGTGGCCGCAGAGAAGCACACTGCAAGATATGTAGATCTATTTTCCGCCCCGGTCTTGTAGTGTTTTCCGATAAGGGTGTGGGTGGGATCCAAATACAGACGTTTGCCTTGGAAAACTGCCTGCATGTGGTTTTGGGACGCTCCTATTTAACTGTCAGGTGACTAGGAGACTGCAGGGTATGTTTATAAAGCGATGTTTATCAAGTGCAGGATGGGTTTACATAATTAAACTTATCAGGACCGTTTGTTTACTTTATTCTGTTATAAAGGAAAGGAGTTTTACACGCTTTAAAGTGCTTTCATATGGGCTGTGCCACTTCTTCTTGCTAGTACTGTCCTTAACTTTCTCAAAGTCGGCACAGCCTCCCGTTTATGCAGTGTATAATACATTGTGCCTCATTACAATTTTGGAGATAGCCTTGCCGCTGTTACTGGCAAGGTTACCTCCATACCAGCATGAAAATCCAGCACCTGCGAATGGGCAATTACTGGGGTATTCCGGCCCGCCGGACCCGGTAATTGCCCTTTCACGGGTGCAGGTGCTACAGGCTTGCTGTGCTCGCGGGTGCCTTTCATTCTGCCAGGGCAGACCTGGCAGAATGAAAGGCACCCGCGAGCACAACTCGGAGTTTGCCGGTCTGGTAAAAATGGTACCGGCAAGCATACTGGTACCCTTGTTACCAGACCGGCAACCTCGTAATGAGGCCCATTGTCTTCCTGCTTTCAGTTTACGTGCACCAAATGGGTTGTCTGAGGAATGTACACTGCTCTTGATAGCCAGAAATTATACAGCAGTTAGTGTCATTTGAAACAGTTTATAAAGTGAGTTCTAGTTTTATAAGGAATTGCAACAAGTCATAAGATTCACCAGTTTTTAACATAAAACATCTCTGGGTCTCTGAACCTGCTGAGCTACCCTGGTAGCCTTCTATTGTATAGAGCGTGTCTATGGATCCCGTAATTTACCAAAAATCACTGCATTTAAAAAATATATATATATAATTTGTGTGTATGGTTTTTACAAACCTTTACAAGAAATGTTTCATATTCAGCAGTATTAAAACATGTGTTTACACTCAATCGTAAAAAGTGAATAGCTGTCAATAAATACATTAAGATATATAACCTTATACATTAAAACATACATTAAACATATGTGCATTCCTGTATTATAGGTACCAGGTAAATGTAAGTAATTGTTGCACAAGAAATTTTCAGTATTTAAAACAGTATTTAAAACGGAAGATTACCATTCAAGGAATCATATTATACCAACATTTAGCATAAACACTGCATTACCAACAGTATCTTGGGTGCACCACTGCCATGGAAGTGATTTAAGGTGGAATTGAGGTACAGTGTGGAGTTTGGAAAAAAGCAGTATAAAATAAATTGCACCATGTTCAAACTATTCTTTTTTTCATTTGTCCAGGGCACCCTAGCAGCAGTGTCTTTCCAGTGAGCGAAAGGGTAGTCGTCTCCGTCTTGCAGCTCACTGTAGGCAGGCACGTGGAGATAAGCGATACCCCTTCCTCACCACAGCCAACATTGCTACAGCCCTCAGTGAAGAGCAGCATGGTGGTGTCATGCAAGGAGACCGCCTGAGGTGTAGCGTCACTTGTCAGACTCCTCACATGACATCACAGGGGCGAAAGCCAATGTAACTCTGTATGTCAGAGAGAAAAACATTTGAACAAAAATAAACGAGTTTAAAGATGTTTGACGGGGAGCTGCAGAACCACGCGCCGCTGGTAAACAATAGTATCATTTAACCAGCAGCATCTTTCTGAGTTTTGAGGGGGAGTTTATGAAATATAGACTGTCCACGACTGCGTATTTAAGGAATCATAGGAATGGATTTTTAACAGGCGGATATGTGTCTGGTTTGCTGTTTTGGAAGGCTGACAATGCGTGGCAGTGATTTGGGGGAAGTGTTCCGTTGTATTTTCTGGGTGGCCTTGGCGCTCTTGCACAAAGTACGCACTAGGGCAGGCTATAAAAAAGAAGAAATGCCGGCACGCCGGATTGTGCATGACTGCTTAATTTAGATTGCGGCCAGTAAAATAGCCAAGCTTGCTACAGAGATGGAATGTATCTCGGTATATGAATATGGACGTGGCAAAATACACCTTTCATCAACAATGTTGTGATGTACTCTAATCCGACCTCCTGTGCAATTTTGGAGGACGGATGGCGCTCGCGCCCTCACTCACATTCACACAGGGAGCACACAAGGAGACACGTCCAAGCTGGTGGAGGTGTACCCAGCTTAGCCCTTCTGGGGCAGAGCCATCTTTATTTTTTCTTCCTGTCACGTGGCACAGATCTCATCTCCCTCATGTGACCAGGATCACGTTGCATACACCACATTCCTCCTAAACTTGGAATATTTGAAACACAACATTCTTATTGTCGATTGCTGGTAATTTCTGCTTCTCACCTGCCACCTGGGCTCCTCTCGTCTAGATCTCTGGTCAAGATTCCTTGTAGAAGGGTCGAGGATTGTGGTTTCTTTCGGAGTCGGTATCTCGTGTGTGATCTCCCTAGTAGTCCTGTCACGTTTAGGCCTGCATCGGGGTCTTCTTCACGGTCGGGTGGTGGTACCATGTCCGCTTGCTGGGGTATGGTGTTGTTCGTCTCTGGCTGTGTATAGGGCCCATTCGGGGATCTTCGCCTGGTGCTTCGGGTTTGGTTGTTCTCTCCACAGTGTTGTTGGTACCTTGTGGAAATGGGATATCTTACACGTCACCACTTCTTGTCCCAGGGTGGCGGTCACCATACTGTGAATAGAGTCTCGTACTTTCCATGGGCATGATGTGTATGCTAGTGTCATCTTCTTCAGGGGTGCTCTGGTTTTCACCAGTACAGTGTCGCCCGTTTGTAGTTCCCTGTGCTGCATGTGGCTGTCTTGACTCTCCTTCTCGTTTCATTTTTCTCGTCACTCTTCCATTAGTGCTATGTCTGGTTGTGTGGTTACCCAGCTTGACTGTAGCGGCAGTTTGGCCTGGATAGGCATCCCAAACATCAGTGCGGCTAGGCTGACTCCTGTTGACGTGTGGGGAGTTTGTCTCTGTGTCCAGAGGAACCGATACACTGCTGAAAGCCAGGGTTGATGGTGGGCCTTTGCAATCCTTGCTTAGGGATCCCATGAATCGTTCTGCATCTCAGTTTGTCTGCAGCAAGCATGGGGTGATCGTGTTTTGACATTTAGGCTGGTGAGAAACTGCGTGAGCTCATGACTGGTGAACGGTGGCCCATTGTCACTTTTCACTTTCCTTGGTATTCCATTTATGGCAAACACCTTCTCGAGGGCGATTATAACTGACATGGCATCCGTGGACTTGACATGTTCCACCTCTGGCTATCTATTGAACTAGTCGATTAGGACAAACAAGTACCCTTCCGTGGTGATAGTGCAAAAGTCCACACTCAATGACTCCCACCTTGTTTTGCTCCTGGGTGTGCTTGTTATGGGTTCGGGGGCTGCTTGTCCCCTTGATGACTGGCATGCTGCATAGGTTTCCACAAGTTCTGTTACGCGGTTTTGTATTTTCGGCATCCATACTCTGGACTTCAGATAGGCCTGGGTCTTCACGATGCTTTGATGGCCCCCCATGCGCTAACTTTAGTGCTCTTTCTTCTACTGTTTCTGGCAGGACGATTCAGTGTCCTTTCAGTATGATGCCTTCTTCTGACACTGTTCGTTCATGCCGGATTCCAAATAGCGTATATAGCTTCTCCTGAGCTGCCGCGGTGAGGTGTGCCACTGCAGACAGTTCTGCCAATCGCCCGACTGGATGGTCTGTTTCGTGCGTTGCAGACAGGCATCTGTCATTGATCCCAGCTATGAAAAGTGCACCTAAATGTTGCCCCAAATATGGGGCGTTGGAACCATACACATGTGTTTTATCAGGCTTGATTCAGGAGAAGTGCTTGAGCACATATTCCTCACTTCCTTTGAATATGTTGTCTATGCAAAAAAGCGAAAATGATTGAGACAATGAAACGGCAGATAATATATTGTCACAGATGGCCTCAAGTACACACCCATTCTTGAAGATAGCTGAAGGGTTTTTATTGTTTGAATAGTCAAGGAGCTCGCTTAAGGCTGTCCCTCCCGGCAGGCCGTACCCTCTCTAGATCAGGCGTCCCGTAACCCCAGATTTGTCACTAGAGATTGGTATCCCTTACTAAAAATGACAGACTGAACGTGATGGCCTAAAGGGAAAAACCTGAACTCTCTTACTCCATCTGGCAACAGTCTAGGTGGGCTGTGATCTAAAATCCCCGAAGGTAGTGAATTGTAAGGATAGTCTCCTTTCAGACAATTGGGCGGGCCCCTTTTGGTCCTTCAATGCCATCTTATTCCTCTCCCTCCGTCTTTGTCTCTCTCCCACTCTCCTCTCTACGACTCCACCGACCGTCTTTCCTTCTTTGCACTTACTATTCTATGCCTCCAATGTTCTTCTTTCTATTTCTCGACACACTCCTCCACCATCCTTCCTTTGCATGGTCTACGGTCTTCGGCCTTCTCCATTCTTGACCTCACCGAAATAGCCCAACCCTCACAGTTTCTTGGTCCCCCTTCTCATCATCCCCTTCCCTCTCCATTGACTATCCCCATCACCTGGTTCCATCGGCCACCCGCTGGCTCTCCTTTCCCCGGGGAGGTGTTAAACGTGTGTAAAAGCATAAAAGGAGTCTGATGCTTAACCACCACCCCCCCGCACCCTTGGTTACGTCTGCGGGTCTGCCGGCTTTCAGTCATTGGGGACCGCTAAAGTAATAATTAGTCTCAATGGCCCAACTTGTGTGAGGGCATCCCGGCTTGTATTTGTTACCAGATTGACTTCTGCAGCCCTGTAACTGTATTGTCCTTGTAGGTGAGCACGTCCAACAGCAGAACGGAGAGCTTCAGTCTGGCATTGGGTGCAAGAGTTGTTGGAATCCAGGTCATGAGGGCCACTAGAATGCTTGATCGACATAAAAGCCAGTCTGCTGTCTGGATCTCTCTTGCTGTTACATTCTGGTCGGCCAGCTTGCTCGCTCTTCCACTGCGGGTCACCTGGGAAGTGTAGTTTTGTAGGGCAAACTGAAACACTGGCCAAGTCCATACTCTGGACTTGAGATAGGCCTGGGTCTTCATGATGCCTTGATGGACCCCATGCGCTAACTTTAGCGCTCTTTCTTCTACTGTTTCTGGCAGGACGATTTGGTGACCTTTCAGTATGATGCCGCCTTCTGACACTGTTCATGCCAGATTCCAAATAGTGCATGTAGCTTCTCCTAAGCTGCCGCGGTGCAGTGTGCCACCGCAGACAGATCTGCCAATCGCCCGACTGGATGGTCTGTTTCGTGCATTGCAGACAGGCATCTGTCATTGTTTCTTCCACTATTTCCTGCAGCGTTAGTGCTCGTGGACATGCACAGGCTATCACATGGCACATGTGTTCTTCTGTTTCGACGGAATTTCTTCTTGTTTGGTGGCGGGTCAGGGGTGGCAAGACAGGTAATCAGCGGGGTTGTCTGCCCCAGCTCTGTAGGATACGTCGATGTTGAACCGCTGCAGTTGGAGCATCCACTTTTCCAGCCGCGCTGGGGGATGTGAGGCCGATCCTTTGAAAATAGGTACCAGTGGCTTATGGCCCGTGAACACTTTTGCTGGTTGTCGTAGAAGATATACCCAGAAGTGACGGCAGCCCCATAGTATTGCCAGTGCCTTCTTTTCTATGTGGGCATAGTTTTGTTCGGTTTTGGTTAGGGCCCGAATGGTGAAAGCAACTGGATACATGGTGCCCTCTCTGTACACTTGGGTGAGCTCAGCTCTCAGCCACACGGGGCTGGCATCCACCAGCTATTCTGTGCTGCAGTCCGTATCGAAGAATGCCATCTTGGTAGTGCTTGACAAGGAGTCTTTGATACGTTGGAATGCATGTTGGTGGTGTTCCGACCATTCCAATTGTTTCTCCTTCTTGGTAAGTTCTCTGTGGTGCTGCAATGGTGGCTAGGTCGGGGATAAACCTGGTGCAGTATGTGGCCATGCCCATGAAGCTCTTTACTGCCGATGTGGGGGCTTTTGCTTCCTTGATGTCGGACACCTTGGCCGAGCCGGTTGATACATTGTCTGAGATGAACACGTATCTAAAAAAGTTTAATTCGCGTTTGTTAAATTCGCATTTCTCTGCGTGTAATGTGAGGCCGGACTCCTATAGGTGTTTTAGGACTGCGGCCAGCTGCTTGTGGTGTTCTTCTGTCGTGGTTCCATACACTAGGATGTCCTCACTGATGTTGGTGGTCCTGGCAAGGCCATTAAGTACTCTCCTGATTTCATTCTGAAATGCCTCCGCAGCAGAGGATATTCTGAAATTTAGCCTTTTGTATCTTCGGAGTCCCAGATGCGATGAGAATGCTGTTATACAGCTTTATTCTGGGGCAAGGCATAGTTGATAGCCGGAGCGTAGGTCGAGTTTGCTAAAAACCTTCGCTCCCATTAGATCCACAAACACTCTTGGATTGAAGGAGTTACATGGCGCTCTCGACCGATGGCTACGTTCAGTAACTGCTTATCCTCACTGCGTTGGGTTGCCATGGTTTTCGGGCGAAGACCACAGGGGATAACCATGGGGTAGGGCCCGATGTATTCTCTATTATCCCTTGCTTCACTAGTTTCTTCAACTCTTTCTCGACGGCCTCCCTCATGTGGAAAGGGACTCTGGTGCCGCACTGCCTTGGGCTCAATCGTTGGGTCGATGTGTAGTTTGATTGTTCTTCCATGGAGGCATCCTATTCCCTGGAATACTTTTTGGTTTTTGTTAGGAGATTGTCTTATCTCCGCTGGGTTGATGCTGAATGCAAAGTGCACTAGGTGTAGCTTCTCTGCAGTGCGACAGCTTAGCAGTGTCTCTAGTCGTGCGTCTACCACGTATATCCTGGCCCGGCATGTGGTTTCGTTGTGCGCCAGGTCAGATCGGAATGACCCTGTTATGGGTAGGGGCTTCCTGCACCCATATTACTTATTTGTTCTTGAGTTTTGGCTTTCGGGTCTAGTTTCGTGAACATATGGATGGGCATGACGTTCACTGTCGCTCCTCTATCTATGACCGCTTTGGTGGGAGTTCCATCTGACAGGATGGTTGCCTAGATTTCTTCCCTTTTCGTGGACTCGATGCATTCGCTCCTTCTTCTTTTTTTTTTTTTCGCTTTTTGCATCTGTCTGGGGACGCTTCTTCATCTGAGGAGTCTGTGTCGCTGCTGCTGGGCGATCCCCGCATGGTGGCGACCACTCTCGCCTTTCCCATTCCCCTGTGTTGCCAGCTCGAGGTGTCTTGCTGTCCCGGATCCCTCGGAGGAGTGGGGTTCAGGCATACATTTGCAAAGTGATTCAGCCTCTTACACTTCCGACAGGTGACCCTTGAGCTGGACATGATTCTCCCCTGTGCCAGGGTCCTCCACACCATTTGCATGTGTCTCTCCATTTTGACGGCAGTCCGGCCACGTGTTGGTAGGTCGCCTCTTTTCTTGTCGACCCCTGACTGCCGCTACTTTTTCTTCCCTCTGCATGTTGTTCATGGGTAATCGCTGCATTGCTGCTTCCATGACCGATACCTGATCATCCGTGCGCTCTCGGATTCTCCCCATGGCTAGGATGCGGTCCAATGGTATGTTCCTCTCCGATAACACCGCCTCGTGCAGTTTGTTTGACGACAAACCATTGATGATCTGTAATCGGACAGCAAATTCTTCATCTGGGAATTCACATCCTAGCACCAGCTCCTTAAGCCGTGCATGGAAGTCATCAATGGGTTCCTTTGTCCTCTGACGGGTCATGCAAAATGCGAATTGCTCATAGTCTGGGTTCAGTTCAGGCTTGAACTTGTTGCTTAGCGCTGCCTTTGCTGTGTTTATATTCATCTGCTGTCCTTCTGTTAGGAAGCATGTTGAACAGACGAAGCACAGCGGCACCAATGTTCAGCAGTAGTAGGGTGTGTTTCCTTCTCCCCTCGATGATGTCTCTGGCCTGTAGGTGTAGTTAAAATTGTTGAAGCTATATTCCCCATCTGAGGGCTGCCCCAGTGGTGTATGTGTCAAAGGGTCTCATGAAGGTTACCTGCGTAGTGTCATGGCCTTCCAGTTTAAATGTATTGTCCCTTGAGTGCTCGCCGCTGCTGCCTTCTGTGGTTGGGCTGGCTTGGGCGCTGGCCATCATTGCGTAGACTTGCTGTTCTCTCTTGCACGCGTTTGTTTTATGGGGTGCGCACTTACTCCACGCTTTCGCCTCCGTCTTCAGTCTTCCCACTTGTTCCCTGGGGCAGCAACCATGCTCCTATTATGTTCTACATTATGCCCCACCTGTTCTCTGGGGCAGCTGCAGTGCTTCAGTTGTATTGGTTGGTGGTTTCGTTTTATTTATTTATTTTTTAGACCCTCCTGTGCCTTTTCAGCAGCTGTGCGTGGGGCTCAGCGTTCAGCTTCCTCACGCGTCGGGCGGGGCACATGTGGTCTCTAGACAGATCCTCGTCACCAGTGTGATGTACTCTAATCCGACCTCCGGTGCAACTCTGGAGGTCTGATGGTGCTCGCGCACACTCGCATTCACACACCGAGCACACAAGAAGACACGTCCGAGCTGATGAAGGTGTACTCGGCTTAGCCCTTCCAGGGCAGAGCCGTATTGATTTTTTCATTCCTGTCACGTGGCGCGGGTCTCACCTCCCTCACGTGACCAGGATCACATCACATTCACCACAAATGTGAGTACTACTGACATCTGTAATAATAATTATATTACTTGTTTTCTTATACAGTGCTTCATGCAGGACTCCTCCTGCTTATAAGCACTTTAAAAACATTAATTAATTATTGTCCCATTTTATGTTACTCAATTTATCCACACCGGAAGGATGAAAGGCTAAGCTCCTGCTGGGCTCATGTCAGAGGCCTGCGCTTTACCTTTGACCTATGCAACCTGTGATAACATCGACATTCCAGTTCATGCATGCGTTGTGCACCTATGTAGGTACAGTATTATGATACTGGTGTGGGACTCCCAAAAACCTTTCAGTGAATAGGCAGAGAGGTGGGGTTTTGCTGTAGCTCCGGAAGCAACCCAAGCCTGCCTCCTCCCCACACTGCATTGGTGCCTTCCTCCAAGTCGGTCACCTTCAGCCCATACTTGCGACGCAAATTCCCCAATAACAGTTACTTACTTTGTAGGCAATGCACATGCACAAAACTATGCTCAGCAGTTCAGTTAAAGCAGGCAGCCTGCGTCTTATGTCGGCATGTTAGAACGCTGTGAAAGCCTTCATTAAAGAGCTGAAGCTTAAAGTGTTCCCATGACTTTTGGGGGGGCATAGGCAGGAATGGGTGGGACTAGTCATAGGGATTAGCATAGCTATGGGCAGGGAATGGGTGGGCTCATAAAAAACAGTGAAAGAATGAAAAAAATACAACTTAGTTTTCCAATGAGCTTGATGGATTTCTGAATTTTGTTTGTTTCTTTTTACGACATGCAGGCATGTTGCAACTTTCCCAACTAAAGCTAACTTGTGAGCTAACGCAGCATGCTCCCTTTTTAGCTTGGGCTATTAGGCGACACCTATGAAGCCCAAACTATTGCATTCAAATCTAGATTCAAGTACACATAAGGAGAAATGTCATATGACAAGAGACACAGAGGAATGACATTTGACACCCCCTCCTCAAATGTCATTCCTCTGTGTCTCTTGTCAAGTTAGCTTTAGTTGGGAAAGTTGCACCACCAGAAATCCGTCAAGCTCATTGGAAAACTAAGTTTTATTTTTTTAATTCTTTCTCTTGGAATGATTGTGTTCCACAAAGTTATTTGTTGTTGACTTTCAAATGTAGGCAAGTATGACAGAGCATGGTGGGCCTCTAACTCTATTTCAGTATGTTTCAGTTGGCAGAATTTGAATTGCATAATATTGATAATTAATACATCTAACTGCATCCACTCCACTCCTTTCTTCCTCCTTTGAGCTGTCCCTCCGCATCCTCTTCACTTGAGCAATGAGGCCCACATCTAAAAATGCCAATATCCTCTGTTCTAGAAGAACAAAACCTGATGGGATGTTAGGAGTTTTGGTAAAAAAAGAATATATATTTTTGGAAAAGGTACAGCATTACAAAAGGTCAATGCTGGTAGCTCGCACCGATGTTACCTAAGCCACCTCCCTCTACCCCCACTTCCGTTAGCCCCCACCCAACCTACCCCTTCTATGCCATCCCACCTCATCCCACCTCCCTCTATGCCCACCCACACCTTCCTCTCCTCCACCCACAATACCCCACTTCCCTCCACCCCCACACACCCTACCCGACCTCCCTCTACCCCCACATATGATACAAATTTGCTTTCCTCACACAGATAAAAGGTGGAACGTAGAAACACACCCTGAGCAAGGTGGAACACGAGTAAGAGCCGAAGTTCCAGGGTGAAGGTGAACCTACTGGATTAGAGCAATGGACCGAGGGACGAGAGCCACAGGTGGATAATCCCAGTAGTTCCCTGCAGGAGGTCGTTGCATCCAAAAGGCAGCGAAAGGCATGTGGAGAAGGCCGAGTCCCAAACTAGAAAGCTGCATTGTGTTTCAAGGAAGCCAGCGACCCTCCCGGGTGAACGGCACAGTTGTGGAGGCGAGGTCAAGCCTGTGGTACTATCCTTGACTCTAGAATCAAAGCAGCACAGAACAGAAAAAAAAAACACACACAGCCTGTCAGTTGACGAGCAACACGAGAGACCGTTCTGTGCTATAGAAAGATTGAAGTGGCAACATTATATCGTTTGTTTTGTTTGTTTGTTTTATTTGTAGCGCGCGCCAGACCCAGAGATATCGTACAAGTACAGGCTGCACGCTTGTGGATGAAATCCAAAGAAAGGCAGACCTGCGAATGATCCGCAAAGTAACGATGGCTGGAAAGTCTACGATACTGAGTAACAGAGTGGTCCGGTGAAAAGAAGTAGCCCACTCGAAAATGTCTCAGTGAAAGGTGAAAAGTTTGTAGTGAAAAAGTCAATGAACTGTAAAAGAGAGGTAATTGAAATTGACCCTGACAAAAGGGGAGAATAAAAGGTGAATGTTAAACTTTGGTGCATAAAACAGTGAAGTACCCAAACCAGGAAGCACTGGGGCTAATAATACAGAAGTGTGAGTTACAAGTAGGAAAGTCAATGTGGTCCTGCGGAGGTCTGAAGAAAAAGCCACGCACATTCGAAAGCCTTCGACATCAAGAAACGGTCTGAGCCCGACAGGGAGACCGAATGGTATAATAAGTTAGGGGAGGGAACCCCTAAAGGAGGTGAATGAAGCTTGGGAAGGGAACCCCTGCAAGTGTTTTGCAACTAACCTTTGGCTGTGAAAGGTCTGAGCCCAGCTGAGGGAGACTGATGTGAAGTTTGCTTTAAGAGGTCTGAGTCTGGCAAGAGCGGGACCAACGTGAACTGTTTGGTGAACTGTGTTTGACAATTGGAAAGAAAGACTTTAACATGGAAGGCCAGGCAGGCCTCGATCCATGTATTGAACTGCCTGCGTGTTAGGAGCCTGAGCCAGAGTGCGTCATCTTCCCTACAGGGACTGCCTTACTCTGTGATGTCCAACGTGGGGAGGAGATCTGACTCAGCCACATTTATTCTTTATATTTGAACACTGACTTTCCTTTACATACTATTTATTTTATTTATTGTTCACTCGTTAGGCGCTTATACAGGAAGCGAATACTGTTTCAACGCGCCCACAGGGCAACAGGGAGGGGACGAGGGATGACAGAAAATGTAATTACAACAATAATAAATAATTAAAACCAAAGAAGATTGTGTGGAGGGAACTACGAAGCTACTATGCCTTGTGAGTGTTCACAACGTGCAAGTGCAGGGGAGTGTGGTATGGGATAGGTGCTGTGGTGCTCATGGTGAGCAGCAGGTGAAGTGCTATAAAGAAAGGGTAAGTGCAACCTCCAAGGGGAGGGTGAGCTGAAGCAAGTGCAGAGGATGAACAGCAGCTGAGATGATAACAAGTTGGAGGTCAGGGCCCGAGGATGCATACACGCCCTACACTTCAGTCAAGCTACGGTGCGATTAGCAGGGGAGAGAGGCAGTGAAGGAAGAGAAGAGGAAGGTCTTGAGGCTTTTCCGAAACTTATGGAGGTCCTCTTCAAGCCAAAGAGGGAGGAGGAGGCAGCAAATCCAAAGAATGGAGCCTGCTGAGGAAAGCAAATGACCACCTGCACACTGTTTAGCAAACCCTTCACACGGAAGGAGTTGGTGCAAGAGGAACGTAGGTGTCTAGAGGGGGAGTATTTGGTCAGAAGGAGTTGAGGATGGTGGTCCCCGGGCCTCGGACAGCCTTGGGGATGATGCAGACGTATTTTAATTTAATCGCGATCGGGAGCCAGTAGAGTCTTTGTAGGGCAGGAGAGATGCGGTCCCTGGGCTTGAGGCCAAGGATAAATCTTGCTGCTCTATTCTGGATTAGCTGGAGGGATCGCAGAGTGGATGAAGGTAGATTAAGGAGGAGGCTGTTGCAATAGCCAAGCCTGTAGAGAACCAGAGCCCCGGGTAACATCGAGTCTCTGAAGGAATGTGAGGAAAGGTAGAATTCCTTTCAGGAGGAAGAGCTGAAAGTGGGACTTCTCGACAATGTCCTGAGTGTGAGGGAGGAAGGAGAGAGAGAGAGAAGTCGAAGATAATTCTGAGATTCCTGGCTTCCGTGGGGCGAGCAGGGGGAGGACCCGTGGAGGAAGGCCAGAGAGAAGGGAAGAATTAGGGTGATATCAGACTCGTTATAACAAGGAAATGGGGGATACTGTGTCTCACCCAAAGGTGCCTCATCCCCACTCCCCATGTCTCCTTCACCCAGGTGATCCTCCCTCGCGTATCCACCCCCAAGATCAGGATCTGACACTGATGGCCTTTCCCTGTCCACCTGGGAGGAGGATATATTGGGGAAAGAAGTGAGGATGGCCTCAGAATGACTGGCTCTTGAGATAACCTGTGAGGAATCTACTTATGCAATCATGGCCGCTAAGCTTCTGTGAAGGTCAGTAGGGGTAGAATGAAAAAGCATTTTATCGTCAACTTATCCAAGATATTGTATACGTTGCCGACTCAATTTGAGGTGGTCATTTCTGTGCAGAACTAAGGGCAATGTCTATCAGCAGTATAAATATTAAAGTAACTGGGTTAACACACACGCTTGTTTGAGACCACTATTTATTTTACATATCTGACACTTCAGTCATTGTGTAGTCCCACTGTAAAAGAAGTATTCAAGTGTAATAAGATTGTATGGTTCGGCAGGCCCCCCCATCTATTCCCCAGACAGTCTGTTTTTGCCACAATCGACCTACCAACGCGGGCAAAGCAACGATGAGGTCTATAGAGTCCACATACAAAAGTGTGCTCCATTCATCAGTGAATTCTTAGATAATACTATTAGACAGGATCCATTGTGTATGGTTGACAGGTTACTTCTTAAGCATCTTTGAAAGGGTGTCAAGATGCCTAGTCCATTCACTCAATTCTTTCAATTACAGGTCATTATGACCTTTCTGGTGGTGTCCAATAGAGCAATCAGGCGATAATATCACGGGTCATCTCTAGATTGCTTTTTTAAATTTGGGAACTCGCAGTGCCTCGGTCCAAGTAAAAGGCAAATTCGACTTCTTCTTTGTATTCTTAAACGAGGACTTCAACATGGAAGTCTGCAAGTTGGAATCATGTTAAGGTGCGTTAAGTGCCACGCCACTACTGCCTTTGTGCACAAGGGCATGGTTGTCTAGTCCATTGGTAAAATTGTTTGTTGAAGCCAACTCTGAAACATTGTCAAAGGAGCAGGAGGCATAGTTGCCTTGAGCTGTGTACTGGCTGCTGCAAACAGTTGGGGAAGGCTTTCTGGTTGATCAGGCTAGCAATTTACAACGTTTTTTCCAATTTAAATTTACCTTCCTCTCTCTCGTCTTTAAATCTCTTCATATTATCCCCCCCTACCTTTCCTCTCTTCTCTCATTCTATGCTCCTACTCGCCCCCTCAGATCTGCTGATCTCTTCCTACTTACTGTTCCTTCTTCCGCTTGTGCCCGTTCTCGTTTCCGTTCCTTTCAGCTCCTTGCCCCTCTACACTGGAATACTCTACCTCCCTATCCGCTCCATTTCCTCTTACACCTCCTTCTGTTCTTCCTTGTTCCTTGAAAGATCATCTTCTGCATTCTCCTTCCCCTGAACCTTTATTCCCTCTTACTCTTCCCCAGTTCAGTTTCTCTTCTGAAAACTGTTCTATATATTGCTTTTGATGGTTTGTCTCATGTTGTACAATAATGCTTCCATTTTATTCTAATGTATTCTTGTTGTTTCTTGTAAAGCACTTTGGTGTAAAGCGCTATATAAACCTAATAAATACAAATACAAAATATTCATAAAACATTACATTAAATAGGTTATACACATTTTTAAGTACAAACGACATATAACATTCATTGAAAACAGATGTACAATGTATCACTTTTAAATGAATGCATTCCTCTTAGACTGTCCCTGATATTCATGTGGCTCTTTCTTGGGAAGCATATTTGTCCAGGGCCCAAAATGCACCTTTTTCACCTGCCATTAAGTGCTGGGGTTGGCAGAGTTTACAATGATTCCTTATGGGAATTTCAGGACGAACATAGACGCCCTTAGCAGTTAAAGGGTTTTAAAGAGATGTAACAAAACCGGTTCAAGTTGACTATATTGCCTGTTTTCCTAGAGCGGAAGTGATGTTGCAGCTCTTACAATGGGCAAAAAAATATATAATTGTCTCAACCTGCTGGGTGCAATGTTTTTCAAAAGTATTTCCACTTTCTTTATATCTAGAACTGTACTAACGTGCAAAAGATTAAACCAGCTCTTTCTATTAAAAGAAATTCCCTTAAAGTCCAGCATCAGGTTAGTCATTTGTCATGCAGAAAGGGGCAATGTTTAGATGGTCTTATGATATGATATGATATGATATGATATGATATGGTATTTGTAACGAGCCTATACACAAGTGTTTCAAGGCGCGACGAGGCAGGGAGGGAGGGAAACAAGGGGAAGACGGACAAGCGATCCTACTAGGCCAGGTGTCATTCAGATCGCGCAAGTGCAGAGGTAAGGGGAAAAGGAGAAAGTGCAGGGGGAGGAGGTGGGGGGAAAAGTGCAGTACAAGGTAAGTGGCGTAAAAAAATAATAAATGATAAATAATAAATAAAAAGGGCCAGCTGGTGGCAAGTGCGAGGTAAGTGCAGAGCAAGTGCTGGGTAGGGGGCTGTAGGGATACAGTGACAGTTCCACAGTGCAGGGGGAGCCAGGGGGGCAGTGCAAGTGGAGAGTGGCTGGGCCCTGGACCGAGGTCGCTGAGAGTGGCCCAGATGCAGGTTAAGTGCAGAATTCAGTGGGGAGTTAAGCAGGTTTAGCAGGGGAGAGGGAGAGAGAAGGCAGAAGCGAAGAGGAAGGTTTTGAGGTGCTTCCGGAACCGGAGATGGTTCTCCTCAAGTTTCAGGGAGGCAGGCAGGCTGTTCCAGAGGGAGGCCCCTGCTGCGGAGAGAGATCTACCCCCAGCACGTTGCTTCGAGAAGCGGCTGACCATGAGGGAGTTAGAGATGGATGAGCGAAGGGCTCGTGAAGGAAGATATTTAGGAAGAGAGAGTTGAAGGTATTTAGGCCCCAGGCCCCAGAAGGCCTTGTGGACAATGCAGAGTGTTTTGAACTTAATCCTCGCAGCCACTGGGAGCCAGTGAAGAGATTTCAGTGCTGGAGAGATACGGTCCCTGGGCTTGAGGCCAAGGACAAGTCTCGCAGTTCTGTTCTGGATAAGTTGCAGAGGGCGGAGAGTGGAGGCAGGGAGATTAAGATAGAGGCTGTTACAGTAGTCCAGCCTTGAGAGAACCAGTGAGCTTCTGGGGGAAGGAGAGGAAGGGAAGAATACCTCTGAGGAGGTGCAGCTGGTAGTGTGATTTCTTAGAGACATCAGATATATGAGGAGAGAAGGAGAGTGTGGAGTCGAAGATGACCCCGAGGTTTTTAGCCTTGCAGGTAGGGGCAGGAAGGGGGCCAAGGGAGGCCGGCCAGAGAGCTGCAGGGAAGGAGGGAGTGGGTGCGCCGATGAGTAGAATCTCAGTCTTACTGGCGTTAAGGCAGAGGTCATTGGCGGCACACCATTCCTGGATAGCAGACAGACAGTCGGAGATGAGGGAAGGAGAGGAGGAGGCCGAGGGTAGCCTGAAAATGAGCTGGGCATCGTCCGCATAGCACTGGAAGTGGGGGCAGAGGGCGGCGATGCGGTGGGCAAGGAGTGCCAGATACTGGTTGAAAAGTATGCATATTATAATCTGAGTTATGGAAGCCCCAAATTCCGGCACTGTATAGTGCCATTGATACAGCCTTAGCAGTATACGTGTTTAGCAGGGAACCCGCTTGTTAGTCTTTAGCCGATTGAAGACTAACATGATACCTGCGATCATGTGTGTAATTAGATTATTTGTTTTTCCATACTGTTTTTCCTATACATTTTTCTGCAAAGTAGATGCCTAGGTAATTACATTTAGATAGGTTACAGGAAAAGTGGTTTGTACATTGCAAGTGTATAACCAGCACACCACAAGTGCAGAACAGAAAAGGAGTGACCCGCATAGAACAGGGTAGTTATATCAGGCAAGATTGCTGCATAGCTATGTATGCTCACCAGTCAAGTCAGTAGGATTCCATGAAAAGGACAAGCTTCACTCTTTTATGAAAATGGGGTGGTTTGCGTAAGTAAGCTGCTCCAGAGGCAGGACCCTGCAGCTACTATACTCCCATCAAGTGTTTTTTCCTAAAGGCAGTGATGACTAGTGTTTTGGAGGTTGCAACGCTCTGGTGTTTTGCATGAAGGTTAGCCTAGGATTCAGAGGATTGTTGTTCCAGTAAGCAAGATTTAAAGTAATGCACACTCTGACAGGGGGACAGTGCCGGGATAGAAGAGCAGGCATGATGTATGTCTAGATTTAGGGCCCACAATGAGCCTACCTGCTTTATTGTGGATCACCTTTAGTTGAGGTTTTGAGGAAGTGCAGAAAGAAGACTGTTAGAATGGTCCAGCCGTAAAGGAACCATTGATGAGGGGAACTGGACTTATTGAGTCATATTGAGGAATGGGAGGATGCGCTGCAGAAGATGCAGCTGGAGATTAGACTTTTAGTGGGTTCTTGAATCTGAGGCACAAAGGACATGAGAACGTGAGAGATGACATCATGTTTTTCCTCTGGGTCAAGAGGGATGGTAGAAAGTCCTAGGGAGGGATACCAGGCAAAAGGAATAGCAGCAGGAATGCCAAAATAAATTATCTCTGCCTACAAAGCTTTCAGGCAGCGGGTGTTGTCGATTAATCACTGTTGAATCTAGAGGAGGTATTCCGAGATGGGATGCAGTGCAGGGCAAGATTTCTGAAGACAAAGGCAATCTGAGCATCATTTACATAGGTATGGACAATGGTTGTGTTTGGGGTAATATAGCCCACCAGGGAGGTGCCGGTTACAGAGTGACAAGGACTGAATAGAGGTACTCTGTAGTATTTTATTGACAGACTGTGAAGAGAAACTGTACTTAGCCTGAATATTCCAATCTGACAAGAAAGAGCAGTTCAGACAAGAGAGCAGAGCCAGAAACGGCAGATGATGTCTGCAGGCAGCGGGTGAGTAGTATGGTTAATGAAGTTAAATGCCATAGATAGGTCCACAAGAATGAGGATGAAAGGGCAGTTGGTGTTCAGTGATCACAGGGTGTCCACTCTCATGAAAAGAAGTGCTGTTGTTGTGCTTTTGACTGTATAAAGCAAGATTGGTGATCATGCTATAGGCTCTGAGTTTAAGAAAACCACTATGATGCACTAGTGGCCGACGATTCCTGAATCGTTCCAATGAAAGATGTGTTGAAAATGGGACAGTAACTGGAAGGGATACTAGGATCCACACTGGCTTTCTTTAGGAGAGGCTATGTATATGTAATCTTCAGGTTCTGAGAGAAAATGCAGTGTAGTTAGGGCTGGAGCGAGACTACGAATATTGTCATTAAATGTTTTGACACAGCAGGGTGGGACCTGCTCAGAAGATGGTTTCATGTTGTTCACAAGTGACATAATCTTTGAGAGCTCGGGGAGGACAAGGTTGCATTTGTCCCCAGATCAGATATAGGAGGAGCTAAAGATCTAGGCAGACTAGAGATTGTCAGATTGATGGCCCCAATATTTTCATTAAAGAAGGTTCAGGGGCATCTCTGGGCTCTTGCATTGGCTTCTACTATATGCCTGCAAGGTTTGCTGGGTTTCTTCTATGATCGGTTTAGGTCTATGATGCAATGTCTAGGTACGTTCAAGCCATGGCAGGAAATGTTGCTTTAATTATGCACTGGTAGGGCGGTAGACCATGCTACTGAGCACCCCTTACGCTATAGACGGGAGCACAGTATTCCATGGACACGCCTCTATAGACCACACTACATTGACACGATCACACCTGGGTGGAAGGCGCAGAACCCAACAATGGTAAAGGGCGGGCTGTAAGGTCTTTACACATAACCTAGTATGGTTAATCTAACTTGTATAATGTTAAATATACAAGGGATGGGGGACCCGATCAAAAGACACAAGCTCTTAAATAATTTGAAAGACAATCGGAGGGACGTACAATGTCTCCAAGAGATGGACATGGATAAGATGGAATTGGCTAATCTATGCAGGGGAGGGGTGAGTCAGGTAGTCCATGCAACTGTCACATGGGGATCACCTTCACAGTTCGCGACACTGTCAGACTAAGAGGGAAGGTATATCCTAGTACAGGGGACGCTATATCAACAGCGACTTACCCTAATTAACATGTACGGCCCCACAGAGGATAATCCTGGCTTTTTCACACAGGTATTCAACTTGTGCATCCTTCATGGGGCTACTGACACTCATAGGGAGAGACATTAACAGCGTCCTGTCGCATGCAGTGGATAGATGGATCACAGCAGCTGCACCCCAATATGTGCCCCATAAGAACAGAATGGTTCTCGCTCTGATGGAAGAGCTCTGTATAGTAGACGTATGGAGGACGCTGCACCTATCTCAAAGGGCTTTCACCTACTACTCGCATCTCCATTTTAGCTATGCCATATTCGACTATTGCTTGCTCCCAGCCAGTGTCATCCCTAATGTTGATCAATGTGACATACTCCCTGTGACACGCTCCGACTATGCCCCAGACTTGAGCAGGAGCACCTTTCGAAACAAGTGTAAACAAACCCCAACCTGGAGATGTAATCTGACAACACTACACTGCCAAGACTTTATGGAGAACTTGCTTGAAGAGACTAAAAACATCTGGTATGAGAATCTTAACTCGCTCAGATGCTGGGATGCATAGAACGCCTTCTTCAGAGGGTGTTGTATCTCACGATGGTCCCATGAACGTAAACTCTAAGTACGTTTCACAGCCGAACGGCCGAGCTGGCACATTAGAGGGCCAAAGATTCCTCTCTACTTCCATGATTAAAAAACATAGAAGATCGGAAATTAAAAGTATGCCAACAACGTGCCAAAATAATCTAAAAGATTCAAAACAAAGTGGGGGGGGGGGTTCTGACCGGGGACAGTGACATAAATTAATTATTCAGAGTATTATGGAGAGCTGTATGCTACACAAGAACATATGCATGAAGACCAAAGACAATCCGTTTTTACAGCAAATCCAAATCCCTATGGTCACGACGGAGGAGCTGCTTCCACTGAATGCGCTAATCACTGAAGGACAGGTGGCCAGAGCTTTGGGTAACGCAGTGGGACCAGACAGTCTGCCAATAGATCTCTGCATGGCATTAGTCCAGAAATTAGCACCCAGACTGGCTGTAGTGTATACAGAATCATGTGAATCGGGCCATCTTCCAGGGTTCATGCTGGCAGCAAACATAATAGTTTTCCTTAAACCTGGTAGAGACCTCACTGAATGTAGCTCATACAGACCAATATCCCATCAACTCTGATCTAAAGATACTAGCCAAATGCTTAGCAAGGCGGCTAGAGCATTTATTACCCTGTCTCGTAAATCAGGATCAGACACTTTATAATTAACAGGCACTCTTCCGATAACATATGATGCTTATTACACTTCCGTCAAGATGAAGACCTAGTATTATCTCTTGTTGCTGAAAAAGCTTTAGATGGTACATGGTGGGACTACATGTTTGCAGTCCACGTACATCAAACTGATTGAGTTGCTCTACCAGCGCTCTATAATACACAAAATCAAAAACAACATGATCAAATGGAATATTGTACCATTATCACGCATGGGCAGAATTAATGCTGTGAAAACTAACACCCTACGCAAATTGGTGTACCTGGCGCAGATGGTTCCCTCGCCCCAACTACCCGTGACCTTGCGGCTGGAAACAAACTATCCACACTTCAGAAAGCAATTAAAGACTTTCTTATTTAAATAATTTCCGGTTAGGTCCCCTTAAACCGTGCATTCTGCTTGAATGGACTTATATGTGTGGTCCGCCACTGTCCTGTACACTGTCCTCTCATGTCCTGTCTTCATGGAATGCGCTCTGATGCCCGCAGGCTGCAGCGCTATACAAACAAATAAATAAATAAATACATTAAATAAATAACCAACACCCATGATCTGCGATCTTGAAAGGCAGATTGAGGAGCTATGCCCTGAGGTGGTAAAGGCCCACCGCCCAAGTTAAAGGCCCAACCGAAGTAAGGGTCCCTTAACACGTGCAATAGGACTGTTACCGACAAGGTCAGCCTGCTGCTGCCTCAGCACCTGCAAGCAACTACGCTCTGGTGATAAAGGCGATGTTAAAATGTAAAAAAAAAGGAAAAACGTACCTTCATTCCAACCTGCGACACACATCGGGAACAGGTGCAGATTCATGTATCGTTGCCTTTAGTACCCACATGTAGTGTTAATGGCGGTATGGGGAGGCGAGAGGGAGCAAGATAGGCCAGGGCGAGGGGCTCGCAGTCATGGGGGAGCTCGGAAAGCAGGCCTATACCAAAAGATTCAGCCCACATTCCAAGCTTCCTGACTGGCTGGCACCTGTGCCCATGGTGCTAATGGAAGATTTATCTGTCGCCACAAGAAAGCCAGGCTTAATATCAAAATATTACATGCGACTAAAGAAGACTGTGGGGACTCGCTCTTCGATATTAGAGAGCTTACTATTGGGCAGCGCAAATATGCTGGGTTAAGAGGTGGCTCAACGGGGAGGATGACGCTAGCTGCCGGCTAACTGAGTTGGCCCTAATACAACCATTCAGCCCAGGAGATAATAGTGGCACCACCATCAAAGATACCAAAACACATTAAAAAAAAATCCCATTATAGGGCCTACATTAAGACGCTGGCGTCAAATGCTCAAACTAACAGGGACTGACGTGAACTGGCTTAGTCTCGGGGCATTGTTTTCTTTATGCACAGATGGGTGGACGAAGTTTAGGCAAGAATAGGACTGGTATAATGTTCGCATTATAGATGCATATTACGAGACCACTCTGCTACTATTCTCAGAGGTCAGGGAGGCACTACGCTTCACGTCAAATGAATGGCTACAGCATAGAGCATGAATATCATTAGTTAACACACAAATCTCAGAAGCAACACGTGCCAGAGTGAATCGGAGCTGGCCAGGGACATAACCAGTTTTCCCAAAATCAAGGCCTTCTATAATGTATCCCGAATAATTTGAGCAGAAGTACTATCCTCACTGCCAAGTGGTCCGAGGACCTACAGCTTAATCTGGGGACCGAAGATCTATATTTATTCTTAACATTGATTATTGAGGTCTCCCACAATTTCGAAAATAGAGAAATTCAATACAAGCTGATACAGTGTGTCTATTGCACCCCAGTCAGGCTCTATGCAGTGTAAATGATGAGAAACCCTACATGCTGGAGGGGATGTAGACATCTGAGCAATGTGGGACACCTGTTCTGGGCGCTTTCTACGTCTCAGTATCACCCGTCGCAGCCAGTACTTCGGGAATGGCTCCGGAGCTCTCGACCTCTTCTCGGGTGTTCATAGTGGTAGCGATCACGGTCCTCTTCCTTGTGGATCCTGCAGGGAGGACTCATCCTGCAGTCTTGGGAAGCTGGTCGCCACCAACAAGTAACTGCTCCCCGTGGTCCACCTCTCTTCTGAGGAGCTGAACCGACCTCTTTCCCTGGGCTGCGTTCTCCATGTCGCTCCTTCCTTGAGGGTTTCTCTGGTTCTCCTGCTGCTCTGCTCCTGGGCTGTCCTGCATCCACGACTGCATTCTACTTCCTGATTTCCCTCGTCTTTTTATTCTGATCATGTGCGTGAATTGACTTATCAGATTTCAGGAACCACTGGAATGGTCACTAGTGTTTCTAGGAGCAATCTTCATGCTTCCTCCTCCCAGTAGAGACTAGGCCGCTCCTGTTGTTTCTGCGGGGTGCTCTTCGGTACTCTGCACCTCTTCTTCATGACAATGTTGTTGTTCTCCCTTGGGTTATTCATGTTCTTCTTCGTTCCAGTGGCTGAGGTCTGATCTTCAATTGGGAATTCTCTACTCTTCCTCATCTCAGTGTTTGGTACTGGGTTAGGCTTGCCTATTCTGCAATAGCACTTAAGGGAGGTAGGAACTGCGTCTGAGTATCTGAAACTCTCTACAGGGGTATTGGCATAATGCGTTCTCCTGATATTGTCATCCCTCATCACATGAGGGATTCACCCCTCATGTGTCCTCCTGCAGTGCTCTGCCTCCAGGCCTGTGGCTGCAGTACCCTGGCCACATGAGAAAGGCTCTCCCCCACCCAAAAAGGGACGCCATCCAGGGATTCGTCACACAATTGTGATTTATCCCATTAAACGTAAACAAAATGCAACCATTTTAAATATTACATAAGGAATCGTACTTTTATGAATATCTTTTAACAGTAAGGTTGTATAAACTATCAGCTGAATGTAAAACAATCTTTTTTGATATTATGTTAATTTTACAAATTATATTAATGTGGATATTTTTGCACTGACATGTCTCATATCAGTAGTTCGTATGTCCTAGTGTCACCATGTATGAGACATGCTACCTATTACGTCCTAACATTTGCGTGTTCAGACTTAGTAACGTCACTGTTAAATTAAGTACTGCCTGTACAAGTACATGCTTGAGCTGACGCAGAAAGTAAGCCAGTGTGTCAGTGCAGTTTAGTTCTGCGTGGTGCTAAACCCACGCCCAAACATCCAGAGCGGCAGTGCTAAAAAAACTGACAATGACTGGTAGGTGTGCCCCGCCCTCCACTGACATCCCAGCAGCTGTCCTGTAAGTTTGGTTTATATGATGCCAGTGCGCTGGGGCCCATGGGATGGAGCATTGAGGCTCCCTATGCAGCACCTACAACGGTTGCTAACCCTGTCACAGTCCAGAGAGCTAACTACAACAGCGTTGAAATACTCACTGCATAATAATTGGTTGAAGGGGCCGGTACGAACTCTGCCTACTCTGAAGTGGTGTGGAGGTCTAAGGAGTATACCATCCTAAAGGGTAGCGGCTCTGGAGTGCTTGTGGGCCTCAACCTGTGCTTCCAGGTGCACATCTGCACCACCTAAGCCAGTCTGTTGGGGTTGCAGCTAAATGACAAAGTGCCTGTGTGCCCCATCAGGTGTGTATCCCAGTAGGACCGCACAAACTTCCGCCTGCAAGGCCTATAATAGCTTTCCAATTGTGGGACACCATCAGGTAATGCTTCATTGGGTAGATAGCCACCTTTTCTAAACTTTACCAAGATAGAGTTGCATCCCTTTCTGGGTAGCCTCTTGTTAGGGAGAATTCTCAGAAATGTGCTAATTCCCTCTACCTTAGAGACCCCCAGCAACTTTGCTGGGTTTGAGGACTTGATTTTTTTTTAACCTGGAGAGAGTGAGACCCTTTTTCCCACTCTCTCATGTATTTGAATGTGATTTTTGAACTCTGTGTTTCTTTTGGTTATGGAGTCCGACAGACTCCATATGCATCTTTTACATTGTGTCACCCAGCACCTTCAGTGCAGTGGCACTGGGAAGTCTTTCAGATTTCCCAAAGGTTTGAATACCTTCTCTTGGATAAACTACTGTTTCCAAGACCAGTAAAGTGAAATTGACTGTACTTACATTTGTAACTTTCTAGACCCAGCACACACTATCTTACAATAGGGTGCTGGAGGGGTTACTTAGTATCCCCTTTGTCTAGCATCTCATGTAACATTTTTATGTTACCTTTTCCTCGATGAATGGCTGGTGGCAGTGGTTTACTTTTAACTACCGTGGTGTGCATTTACCGCGGGCTGCGTTCGCAGCTGCAGTAAGCACCCTTCTTTTCTTCTTGGAAAGGTCCTTTTTGAGATTTACTCTGCACGCCAAACAAGGTTTGGTCCCTTTGTTCGCTTTGCCTTTGGCGGGATTCACAAGTGAAGCCTGCCTCTGGCTCCAGGGTGTCTGGTGGGGGCAGGAAGTGAGGGAGGTGCCAGAAACTCCCTGTGCTTCGTCTCCTAGGAGATGAAAATGCACTCTGTAGTGATTGGCCGGCTGACTGTCCGGCAAGGACAGCCACCCTGCTGGGTGACTAACAGCTAGGCTGGAACGAATGGGAGAAACCTGAATAAAAGGTGAGGCTTTTGGCTTGGAAGGCAGTCCGACCACTGGACGAAGGAACCGAAGAACTTGAAAAGGATGCCTGCTGCATCTCCTGGACCGTTGGTTTGCCCGGTGAAGCCCTGCTGCTGTGCTGAAACTCCAAATTCATATCGACAGAGAAGCCCCTGCAAGGACGACTTCTCCCTTTTGAGTTGGTGGGACCAATCAATTCCAAAGTAAGCCACCTGGACATCCTCTCGGAGCTGGTTAAATTTCCACAGAGTTGCTGCTGGAAACCGAAAAGCCAGGGAGAGGAACACCAGATTGTGCGCATTGCTTTTTAAAGTTGTCCAAGAGTTCCAGGAAGATCCTCCGCACTCCCAGGAAGTAGGACTGACCGAGCCTCAGCCACCTCAACAGAGTGCTGGACCCCAGATGCAAGGAAAGTCCATCTCGACAGCCAGAAACCCTGGTGTTCCTATTTACGGTAGACGCGAGGAGCTGAAACACTGCAGTGTCACTTGTTTGAAGATTGCTGGTTGCAGTCAGTGACTGTCCCATTGCAGTGCAGGAGTCCCCAGAAGTCCTCCCTTTTGTCCACACGACTGAGGCACAGGAACACCAGGATCTGCAGAGCTGCACAGGAACAGAAGTAATCTGCTGCACATTCATTTCTTCAACCTAAACGTACTGTACAGTCTAAGAGAACTTACCTCTTGTTGTGTAACTACACTTGTTCTCTATTGGTGAGACTTGTCGTGGTTGCTCTGTAGAGTTGCTGACAGCTTCTTCACTTCACAAGCCTAAACAGCTGTGGCCCTACTTTGAATTCTTCTTTCTACAAAGACTTTTAAAACATTGTGCAAGACCTTTACCTACCTCTGAGAAGTGTTTCAGTTTCACCTAGAGTTTGACTCCAATTGACTTTGGCTTAGCCTGGCTCCCTGAATGACTCTTCTTCCCCTCTGTGAATGTGTTTGGTCTTCCTTCCAGGAAAGGGTTAACTCGCTTTGCATTGGGGGTTTACAAAAGTACTTACCGGCTTTGAGAAATATTTGTGAGATCTCTTGTTGTGTCATAATAACCTTACTCTATGACAAACTCTTAAATCTAAATACAACAGTGATATATTAATGTCCCCAGCACCCTAACTATTGAAGTCACCTGAGGGTGTAGGTAGTGCCTGTTGGCCATCCCAAAAGGGTACTTACTGATTTAGAAATATTAAGAGTGTGTATTTTTGAAGTGTATTTGAGTGTTACTGTTATATTGCCCCCTTCGGAAGAAGGCTTATTCTAACTGACTGATAAATTAATAATTGTTTATTCAAGAAACCTGGTGTGCAAGTGTTTGTTTGAATACTTGTCACTGTGAATCTCTGTGTAACTCCCCTACAGCTCACATTGACCCCTCTTGATATAAACCTGGCTGCTCAACACGCTACCAACCTGTGTAGTACAAGCTTATACCAAAGGTTAGGTTCCTATTGCCAGGAGGTCAGGGTTGTTGTAGTGCGCCCAAAGGGTACTGCATACAATCTTGCCTAACACCTCTGTAGCAAAGGTACCCCAGCACACTATTAGGAGTGTGTTGAATGAATTACCTGGTGTGCTCAACGTCCGTGATGACATTTTCATTCATGTGTCCAGTGAAGAGGAACACATTAAACCCGTAGCCAAGTGTGCAGGCTACATTGCAAGAGTAGGGTTTACCACACTACCATGTAAAGTGTGTTTTTGTGTATCTGCAAATAATTTTTGGCTATGTTTTTGAAGCTGCTGGGTTATCACCTGACGGTGCCAAAGTGATAGATGTTCACACGGCTGATACCCTGTAGGCTCCTCAGAATCGGAGCTTATTCCTGGGGATGGTACACATTGGAACGCTAAAGTGTTTTTTTTGTTGGTAAGAATCGGGCCATGCTGCTATGAGCCACTAGGGCTTTGGTGGTGTTTATGGTGCGGTTTATGGTGTCTGTATACAGACAACAGGTAGTGATGGTGACCTACCACAAACCCTTAGCTCTCATGGTGTCCAGGTCAGCTACAAGAATTATATAACATGACTCTGTCAGGCCACCTTTATGGAAGGTTAGAATCAGAAAACCCGGTGAGGATCTGAGAGCAGAGCATTACATTCACCTCATCACCTGGACAGTTGTGCCAACGCCGGTCAGTGAATAAACTGGTGTCTGCGCTTGTCCTTAATGAGGGTTTCCCTATTGGATATGAAGGCAGCGCATGGGGTTGAGCTTCAAGAAAGCAGCATAGCCAAAGACGCACTACAAAGCCTGTTGAGAGTCTGGTAAGAATAGTGACGCTCCGCAGAAGGCTTCCTACTGAGATACTCTTCAACTGATGTCCAGGCAAGTTTGGTTACGGGTGCCTAAGTGATAAGAGGTCTCGGCCAAAAGAAAGACCAGGTCACATAAAAAGGTGTAGTTTCCAGGCCAAGAACCCCAAGTGGAGGCCATGATCCTAAGTTGCAAATGGTGTCAAACTACTGCTACACCAAACTGTCCCCCTCCATAATGGTACCCTCCTGTACTGCACTGCCTTAGACAACTTGAAGCCTGGATTTTGGAATGATCATGGTAAATTGGCAGTTTGTAGTAATCATTGACGAATAGTTGGGATATCCCGAAGCAGATTTTGTACATTCTATGGCTGCACATGACCTAATTCATGCCCTGGAAAAAAATATTTGTATGACTTGAAGATGTACAATGGTCCTCTATTTCATGAACAGTATTTCCTCTATCTCCCACAGGCAAAGAAATCCAGTGTGGTCGAGGGTAAATGGAGATGCTGAAATATTTATGAAAACGCCCAACAAGACATTTTGCATCATTCAAGGTCAAGGAAAGTCTGTAAAACGCCCTTTTATAAATGTCATTGTTTTTTCTTTTATAACGCGCCTAATACCGTACTGGAGTTCGGTTTCGAAGGTCGTATCCGGGATTCAAACCTCTGTTGCTCTGCGTGCTTCCAAGACCAGCGCGTTGCCCCTGTGCTATCCTCCGTGCACTCAGTTTCTAGCAGAATGCAGGAGAACTCGCCTTGCTTCTTCCGGAGGGACTCGTGCTGAAGCTCTAATGGGGCCAGACTGTAAGGGTCTCATTCAAAGCCAGTTCCTCCCATCGATTTTGGAATACTATAGAGCAAACACCAATACTATACCTATCAACATGAGCGAGAGCATTCAATGAAACAGTGTTGCCCACCATGAAAGTGGTAAACGCAGTACTGCTACAGACTCGCCATTCGACAATCTGAGTTTACCATACAAATCTCATCTGTGAGCTGTGACGGATGTCAAGGGCTCTTTAATCGCTGCCAAAGGAAATAAGCAAGAAGTCACCGGGAACAGTAGCCTATTCAATTATATGCCAGATGTCAGTGACTCTGTGCAAAGATCACACTTGAGTTGGGGATAATCTGATCTTTCCAGTGAAGTTGAAGATGTGGCTGCCAGCCAATCACCTACCAGTGTCGGTCAAGAGCCCAGAAGTGGAATGCTTCAACCTTAGAGCAATCATGACAAAGGGCAGAGCAGTCGGGACAGGCAGGCTCTCCCCTCACCCACTGAGAGACCGCTAGTTTTGCAAAATCCCAAGAGCTGTCAGATGTTTACCCAGTACTACGTTCTGTTTGAGTAAGAAAGTAAACACATGTGAAACTACTGTAGGTTCTGGAATAATCTTGAAAGGTCAATTACTTGTGTGATAGGTTTATTATCCATTTGTTTGAATACTGATGTTTTTTCCCAATGGTTGCGTATTCGGATGTGGTGATGTCACTGTTAAGAGATGCTTGCTGCCTGTGCAGGTGCATGTGTGAGCAGGTGGATGAACAAAGCCAAATCTGTTTGTACGCTTGATTTCAGCCCGGAACTAAATATGTGTTTGGACACCCAGAGAGGCAGATTTGCAAGGTGCACACTCCTATGATAACTGCTACATCAAGGTCTGCTTGGACTGTTATACATGCCTGTGTATGCTGCCATCAATATTATGCTGCTTGGGTGAAACGTTATGCATGCAGCAGCATGGCTAAACCAAATGACCGCATGTGTATGGGATACCCGTGTGTTACATTATTTGCTACCCTAGTCCTCCTTTGTTGTTTGTCAGCTTACCTTGTGGCTTTTTTCTGAAGTGTTTTTGTCCACTCTAAATAAAAATCTCAAAAAAAATTACACACACCTACACGTTGATGTCCTTTCCTTTAACAGGGTGACCCAAATCAACTATCTGATCAAACATACGGCTGGTCCAGCATGTTCAGCTCTCGCAAGGTACTTTGCACAACTGAAGCCATAAACTAGTACAAGAATACCAACCACTTGCTGTAAACAAATACCCGGGACTCAGAAAATGAGCACTTAGGTTCTAGCATGAGAAATGGGCCAGCATTGTCTTACTGTCGAGGTACTATGCTCTTAAATCAGGTGAGGAATCGGCAAAACACAAGTTCATGCAAGTGACAACGATGTGCTGTCGCCTGTTATTAATACTCAATACTCCATACACTAGACCTCTCCCACTCAAACGTCCGTGGCAGGTAATAATGTCAGACAGGCAAAGCACCAATAATGCAGCCTGGCTTGATGCTGGACCTTCAGCCTTGTACCAGCTTTCGTATCTAGGATGTACTTGCAATTCCGATAGAACAGAACTGGATGTAACTGCACACCGAGAAGGTGTTAAACAATAAGCAATTACAGACTCAATTAAACACCGGGAGACCATAGACCTGCAAATCGCTTGGCCCAATACAGATTTGGAATCGGCCAATTCAACACTGATGATGCTGTTAAGCCGGAAGATAGAGCCATGCTTGGTAAATAGAACTAACTTCACACTAGACTGAGAATGTTGAACCGACAGGCACTAGAAGGTAAGCAGGAACAGGGAACACCCTCCAATTGTACAGATACTCAAACGCACACCAATATGCTGACTCTCTTCTCTGCAACAACAAACAATAGAATTAATCTATACTCCTCGATTTTAATTTGGCCTAGCTGCACACATAAATATACACCACCACCAACACGCAACAATCTATAGAACACAGCTATCCCCCATGTCAAATCGGGCTTGCTGCACACATACTACTGATCCCACACAACCTCCACACCACTCCTATCATTAGAATGCAGCTACCCACTATGTAAATTCAGCCTGGCTGCACACATACAAACTGCACCCAAGCACTACTTACTACCCTACTCTCTCCACTGACCTGGACCACTGTCCCCGAGGTTGTTCAACCCACAGTGCTTTGAGATCATACCAATGGAAAAAAGGCACTATACAAATGCACAATAACATAACATAACTTCTGAGGCTTGTGGAATCTGCTTAGATCACATGCTGTGCATAGGCCGACATCTAGTGGAAGCTGCGGCGTATTACAGTTTGTTTTTCGAAACTCGAAAATGGGCGTCGACACAGGGCGTGCCAGTAATACTATCCCTAGTGTGACGTCCACTGTACCCAAGATCCCTCACGAGTCTCGGATCCTCAGATTGTTTTTTTCCGCCATACTGGTCGGAAGCATCTTGCGGAGTCCCCTGGCCTTAGCCATACTTTTGCTAAAAATTTAAAGAATAATCTATTGACATCCTTCCACACCCCAACGTCGAACTTCGACAACTCAACGCCGGCTGGAGAAGAAATCGACCGTCGGCTGATGCACGACGGATTTGGGCCTCGGAAGGCCTCTGGCCTCGGCCCGGGCCTTGGAAGGCCTCTGGCCTCGGCCCTGCAAGTAGGGAGAGTGGGGGGTGGTACATACTCTACACTCTTGGTATATAGGTACACCTTATACATTTCCTACACTTAACAGCCCGCTGCCTCAAGGTGCGTATGGAGGGTACCCCTTTTCAATTCTGCCCCAAGTGCAATCGCAAATACCCTTGGGTCGTGCAATCTCTGCTTGCCGAGGGACCACCCCGAAGCGAACTGCAGAGCTTGTAGTA
The DNA here is from genome assembly GCF_040938575.1 of Ambystoma mexicanum. Lineage (NCBI taxonomy): Eukaryota > Metazoa > Chordata > Amphibia > Caudata > Ambystomatidae > Ambystoma > Ambystoma mexicanum. The sequence goes on along the minus strand of NC_090926.1, from coordinate 204,554,765 downwards.
GATTTAAACCTAAGACACTTAAGGACCGTTCGACGAAGCGTTGGGCCCACCACGCCAGGCAGGCGGCCATGGCAGCAGAGGGCGCCTTCAGCGACGCCGTACTTTCGGACGGCGAGGGCATTACGGCGTCGAAAGACAGCCGAGTGCAGGTCCCCGACCTCGGAAGGTCGTCCGGCAGGGCGCCTATGGGGAAGACCTCCGGCGACACAGGCGCTTCACATACTACACACACTAAACACATTAAGTCCAACCGAAACTCGACGACGTCGAGTTCTCGGAAAGAGGCACAAACAGAACGGTACGATTCGGTGTCCTCTGGGCGCTCTCGATCAAGATCGCCGCATGACTCCAGGCAATCATCCACTCTTGCCAAGAGTGCCTCGCTCCCTAGGCTAACAGAAGTTCGATCGTCGGGAGACGAAGACGACTTCCACCCCCAGGCCGCGCTCCAGGAGTCAGAGCCCGCAGTTAGAATCAGCGAGGCCCCACGCTCGAATGACAGGGACACCACCCCTGATCCTCGACGCCAGGCGTCGAAAACCTCCGAGGGCCACGAAAGGACAGGGAAAATACTTTTCCACTCACGGGGAGGGGGAAAACAGCAGAAGAAACAACCTTTGCACTCTTCCACACCTGTGAAACACACCACTCCCCCTAGACAGACAGACAAGTCCAGGTCTGCTGATATGTCTAAAACCAGCAAAGCTACGCAAGATAAATCCCATAGACTTGCTGAAAGAGTCATTCCAGTTCCAAAAAATGGTCCAGTGAAGACATAGATAGGGTCATGTCAAGAATGTCTTCTTTAGCTGACTTTTATGATAAAAATCCAGAACATTTCCTCTCGTATGACCCACAAGGGGCCACACCCTCAAGCTCTAAGGATCCTATCCCCCCGAATAAAAAGCCCCGGTTTGAAACACAGATGAGGTCAGACCCCTTCGAGGTACTACCATACTCAAGACCATACTCACTGTATCAAGGAGAGGCTTCCTTTGGTGAGGACCAAGAATTTGGCATGGTAGAAGAGCAAACCGGGACGGGCTACTATGGGGATGATGAGGACCAGGAAGAGGAGGACCCGGAAACATACAGGGTAGACTCCCCGGTAGAGAACAAAGTCCCGGCTACCGACTCCCCGGTTGATAACCAACCCCTCCTAAACAAGGTTCTCGCACACGCAGCAGAACACTTCCACATTGACACCCACGGTGTCCAGGAGGAGAGGGACTTCGCAGAGGAGTTAGTGGGAGAAAGGAGGCCTGTTGCCCAGACCATCCCTATCCTTAAATCCCTTCAGCGAAGAATAGATCCGTCCCTGGTGAACCCGAACCTCACCAGAGCAGTCAATCCCAGGGTTGAAAAACTTTTCAGGGCGGCCCAGTCTGACCCTCTATATATAAGAGGACATCTGAAGCCAGACTACCTAGTTGTCACCAACACTCGTAAGAGGGCTGGAACACCCTTGTCATCGTCCGAAGCTCCTCCCGACAAGGAGAGCAAAAAACTATACGGTTTCGGCAGGAAAGTAGCCTCAACTTCCGCCTATCAAGCAAGGATTGCAAACTCCACCACCCTGTTGGCCAGCTACAACTGCCATCAGTGGGAAGAAGTCGCGGCACTCATAGCCTCTGCTCCTGAACCTTTAAAGGGCCAATTAGCTCGGATTTCCGCAGAGGGTAGAGCCGTGTCTGGTTGCATTTTAAAAGCAACCTTCGACGCCTCAGACAATGCAGGCAGATTGATAGCGGAAGGCACTGTTATCAAAAGACATGCGTGGTTACGGCAGTCTGGTTTTAAGGCAGAAACCCAGGCATCATTGTTGGACAAACCGGTGGAAACCGATCTGTTGTTTGGTAAGGCGGTCGAAGACGCACTTAAGAATGCCAAGGACGAATACGAAACACTCAAGTCCCTTGGCCAGTTAACCAATAAACCCCGTAACCAGAGAGGGAATAGTAATTTTCGTCGCCCACGCGGCCAAAATTCCCAGAAAGGATCTAACTATTCCCAGGGGCAGGGTACACAGTGGAACAACAACCAACAGTCTACCCAGGGGTACGGCAGGGGTAATAAGAGAGGTTGTGGTAGAGGCAGAGGCAGCCCCAACAAGGGAGGCGGCACGCCTCCACCAAAGCAGTGACGCTCAGTTCAGGGTCCCTTCTCACGCAACCCCAGTAGGGGGACGCATTTCCACCTTCACCCAGGCTTGGGAAGGGATCACATCACATCAGACAGATGGGTGCTGTCAACAGTATCCACAGGATATTGTATAGAACTACTGCAGCGTCCCCGGAACCATCCTCCACGACAAAGAGTACACTCTTTAGAACATCAGAAGATTCTCCTTGCCATTCTGCTAGAAAAGGACGCGATAGAACTCGTCCCGGGACACCAGGTAAACAAGGGTATTTATTCAACTTACTTCCTTGTGCCAAAGAAAGATTTGACAATGCATCCAGTATTGGACTTACGGCCTGCCAACAAGTATGTCAAGCCCCAAAAGTTTCGTATGACCACGCTACAAGAAGTAATCCCCCTCCTAAAAAAGGGGGATTACATGGCAACCTTGGATATGAAAGATGCTTATTTTCATATTTCCATGTTCCCAGCGCACAAAGTTTTTGCGCTTCAAGGTGGACAGTCGATACTTCCAATTCAAGGTACTGCCCTTCGGGATAGCTTTAGCACCAAGGGTATTCACCAAGGTACTGGCGGTGGCAGCTGCACACCTACGCAGGGAGGCAATCCCAGTGTACCCTTATCTGGACGACTGGCTCATAACGGGGGAAACCCCAGGAATTTGCAGGACAAACATTCAAAGGACGATCGACCTCCTCCACGAGTTAGGCTTCTCAATCAACGAGAAGAAGTCAAGCCTGGTGCCAAGCACCTCCAAACTATTCCTAGGAGCAATCCTAGATACTCAAGAGGGGTTGACCTTTCCTTCAGAAGAAAGAATTCGGAATATACTACTGCAAATTCCGCATTATCAGTCCGGTCAACAAATAACGGTACGCAAAGCAATGCGTTTACTGGGCATGATGGTGTCATGTATTTACCTGGTCCCCCACGCGCGTCTGCGCATGCGTCCCATGCAGGAATGGTTGGCGAAACAGTGGTCTCAGGCAAGTGGTCAGTGGGACGATCTAGTGGTCGTTTCGCCAACACTGGTACAAAGCCTTCACTGGTGGACAAGAGAAAATCTCGCACAGGGGAAACCCTTTTACGATCCCGAAGTACAGGCAATAGTCACTACAGATGCATGCCTGACGGGGTGGGGAGCTCACCATCTCCACCACACAGCTCAGGGTCTCTGGTCTCACTCAGTGGCCAAGAACCACATCAACCTGCTAGAGCTTCTGGCAGTATTCAGAGCGCTTCAGGCGTTCGAGCCCCACCTACTAAACCTGTCAGTGCAGATCCGGACGGACAGCACAACAGCCATGTTCTACCTGAACAAGCAAGGAGGGACTCGCTCGCGAAATCTGTCCAAGCTTGCCCAGAAAATCTGGATATGGGCACTCAGACGGAACATCTTCCTGTCATCACAACATGTTCCAGGGGAGCTCAATTCCCTAGCGGATGCTCTGAGCAGAGACTCCCTCCCAGAGGAACACGAATGGGTTCTACACAGAGAGGTCGTAGAAGATATCTTCTCTCAGTGGGGTTTCCCCACTATAGACTTATTCGCCACAAGCGAAAACAGACAATGCCCAGGATTTGCATCCAGGTTCCCCCAACCAGACTCCCAGGGGAACGCCCTGTGGATGAACTGGTCAGGGATGTTTGCGTACGCTTTTCCACCAACTCCTCTCATCAGGAAAGTGGTGAACAAGATGAACAGAGAGTCGATGACGCTCGTCCTAGTTGCTCCCATGTGGGCAAGACAACCGTGGTTCCCACACCTACGCAGGATGGCAGTGTGCGAGCCCATCAAACTTCCAGCCTGGTACAACCTACTGTCCCAGCACCAAGGTCAAACAGTGAACCCAACTCAATGAACCTGGCAGCATGGCTCCTGAGGTCATAGAGTTTGGACATTTCAATTTGCCACAGAGGTGTAAGGACATCCTAAAGGAATCTAGGAAACCAAACACAAGGCACTGTTACTTTGACAAGTGGAAGAGGTTCGTTATCTGGTGCCAGAGTAGACAAATCAACCCGGTTGATTGCACTCCTTCCACTATTGTTACATACATGCTCCACCTGCTAGATGCAGGATTGGTTTTTAACTCACTGAAAGTACACCTGGTAGCCCTGTCGGCTTACACCACTTCCCATAGCAAGGTTTTGTGGTGGAAAGTACCAGTAGTTAAAGCCTTCATGGAAGGAGTAAAGAGACTTCACCCTCCTGTTTCAAACCCACCACCAGGGTGGGACCTTAATGTGGTGCTAGCCAAGCTCATGGGCCCCCCTTTCAAACCCATGCATAAAAGCAGTCTCAAACACCTGACTTATAAAACGGCCTTCTTAGTAGCTATTACTTCTATAAGAAGGGTCAGTGAAATTCAGGCTCTGTCAGTGCAGGATCCCTTCTTTACTGTCCATAAAGACAAACTGGTTTTACGCACACACCCTAGGTTCTCACCTAAATTTATATCTAAATTCCATGTAAACCAGTCCATCGAGCTTCCGGCTTTCTTCCAGAACCCGCAAAGCTCGGCTGAGGGGAAACTACACACCCTAGACGTGCGTAGGGCGGTCCTCTACTATGTAAATAAAACCAGACCGCTAAGAAAAACAGATCAACTGTTTGTCTCCGTAGCTACAGGCAGAGAGGGGGATCTTGTCTCAAAAGGGGCCATCTCGAAGTGGATTATTAACTGTATCCAGCTGTGTTACTCACTCTCTGAAAGAACTCTGCCTTTCACGCCAAGAGCCCACTCTACTAGAGGCATTGGGGCCACTCTGGCTTTCATTGCAAATGTACCCCTTGACACCATTTGCAAAGCAGCTACCTGGAGCTCTATTCACACTTTTACTCAGCATTACTGCATTGACACCCATTCCATGGCAGATACACAAGTGGGACAAGCGGTTCTAAGACACTTATTTGCTCATGACCCTTCTCACATCCCACCTCCTCCTTCTTCGGGTACTGTGATCTAAGCAGATTCCACAAGCCTCAGAAGGGATACATTACTCACCGTAATCGTATTTCTGATGCTTGTATCTGCTTAGATTCACATGCGACCCACCCTTCCTCCCCTCTGAGAGAAGGCGCATGATTGCTTGTAGTCTTACCTTTCTGTCTTATCTGCTTGGATTATCTGTACTCACGCTACTCCTCATGCTACCTCATGTCAGAAAAAATACAATCTGAGGATCCTAGACGCGTGAGGGATCTTGGGTACAGTGGACGTCACACTAGGGATAGTATTACTGGCACGCCCTGTGTCGACGCCCAGTTTCGAGTTTCGAAAAACAAACTGTAATACTCCGCAGCTTCCACTAGATGTCGGCCTATGCACAGCATGTGAATCTAAGCAGATACAAGCATCAGAAATACGATTACGGTGAGTAATGTATCCCATACGCACACAGCAACTTGGATTTCTTTTTAAACACAGCCAAAGCATCTCTAACCCTAAAATCAATTTGAACATACATCCTATGTCTACACTAGTCAATCACAGCATGTCTACTGTGGGCATGGAGTGTCTCCCGCAACCAGGGCCTGGGTCTTGACTGTGCAAAGCCCGCAAATGTGCATATTTATTATCACATTTAATTTCCCATCCATTTCCAATACCTTCCAACAGAATATTTTACACATTAAATGGCAACTAACATTAAGGCTATCTGGTTCCCTCATCACTCTTTGCCAAAACACTCCTGTGGCTGATGTGTCTACGAAATGCACAAATCAATTAAAAAATGTCCATTCTCTGCTTCAGTGTTCATTCATACTCGATCGACAGATGTTTAAATGGTTACAAGCCGATCTATTTACTTGATGTAGGGCCGCACTGATCCATGTATATATTCTTAGAGAGCCTTGACCTGGACAGCAAACTGTCTGTGGATAGATAGTGAATGGGCAATATAACAGTCAAGAAAAAGGAATTAATTGAATCACGAAGGGCTATGCATTGTGAAATGAAAAACTTTGTAAAGCATTGAAGAAGACCAAAAATTAATTGTGAAACGAAAGACTTTGTAAATGAAGAAGATCCAAGACAAACTATTAGATGAAACAATCAAAACACTATTTAAGGCCTGCATAACTTGTAAAAACTAGTAAAATAGTTGAACCAAGTATGAAAAATAAAAAAATAAAAATATTCAAGCACAGTCCCAAAAGCGTCAACGTTTTTATCTGATTAAAGCGAAATCTCTTGTATAGCCCTCACTGAAAGTGGGCAGGGACTCTAGTCACATATTGTTGAAAGCAATTTTCCTTTGGATTGAATTTCACATATTGTTTCATAATTTTGATTCTGTCAAGATGCGTGTAGCTATCTCTAATGTCACACAGCGGTTTCCTTTTTAATACACTTTTTTACTAAATGTGAGAATGTCCCCTGACCACTCCAAATCCTTAGATATTTTTTCACATTGACCATAAATTCACATAAGATCCACAGATTTATCTTTATACACCTGGTTCACATTCTTAAATAAAGAAGAACTCTCTGCATTTCTTTTTGTAAGATGCAGAGAGATATTTTTCCCTTTTAATGGAGTGTTCACTGAGATCAGGCCCAACTCCTCTTTAATCCCTTTCATTGGTAATAAGTGAGGCAATGCTTGCATCGATTTCTAGTTCCAGCCGTCCAGAATAGATTTCCAGTTAAATATGTTCATAGTGTCTCATGCCGGCTCCCGGCCTTGCAAACCAGACTAAAACACCCTGCCTACCAGGAGCAGTTCTCAATATCAACTGCTGACCTAGCATAGACTAGGATCCCCCGTCGCAATTAGAAGCACATAACATCCCTGAACCAGCAGAGAAGAGAGTCCCAACCTCGTTACCTGTGAAACGATGGGATTTGACTTTAACAACAAAGTTAAATGTATGGGCATCAGGTTTCCCTTCTAACATAACATCACAAACCATCACAAATGCTGCAATATACTCACGGATATGGCTATTTTCCAGTCAACAGTTTGACATGACCTAATGCACAGAAGTGGCAGAAAAGTAGAGGGAAAACAATACTATGCTTTGGATAAGCAAGTTTCAAAATGTCATTGATGTGCACCACTCCTAAACTTCCAGGAGGGGAAGAAAAACACTCTCAGGGACGTCATTTCACCAAAATGCCAGGGGTAGCGGAAGTGACATCACACGACCCTTGACCTCTGATGACATCACAGAAAGTGATGTCATTTGACCCAACCCCGAAGCAACATCACGGAAAGTGATGGAACACAACCTTCCTCCCATTGACAAAACAGGAAGGGGCATCATAGCATTGTTCCTAAGTACACATGAAACATATGGTTACGATATCACTATAAGGTGATATACATTTCATAAAAGAATGGATTACCGTATGCATCATTAATATCAGTGCGTATAGGCTCATGCTACCAAATTACTGTGAATGCAAGCAGACGTCCAAGGCCAAATGTTAATGATGTTTTATTATAAAGCACTTATGCTTAAGCGCTTTATATAGGACCAATATACATACAATAACACCCAACCTGTGTTGGCACTCATTTATCGACCCCAGAAGGATGAAAGGCTGAGTTGAGGTGTTTAAGAACAGACTAAATCAGTGACTTAACCCCTGATGTGTGCCTGAAATAAACCTTTAATGAGTCTAGCAATTATTGTATAGAATTCCAGAAAGACACATATTTGTTATTGCTATTCTTCTTTATTTAAGGTCATTGCTCAAAGTGTTACACTAGTGCAACCCCCTGTTTTTTAAGAAGCCTGAGCAAGAAAGTCAGCAACTCCAGAAACAGAGTCACACGGTGCTGGCCACAGCCAGCCCAGGAGCTTATATTTAAAAATAAAAAAATAAATCTATCTTTTTCTTTTTTAGGGGTAGCAAGGGAGACCTCAGGACTCGCAGTTGCGACCCCAAAATGACGTCCCTGAACACTCTTGGTTTGTACAGAAATATAACAACTTTGTTTTATAAGCTTCACAAACCAGAAACCCACTTGCTTTCAAGAATTGCCACTGAAACAGAATCCACTGAATGTATTTAACACAATTTATCACATCATGAAATGAATCACAAAACAGTTAGAAACTTCTCCCATATCTAATAAAGCTATCTTTAAAGAAACCAGCATTTTGGGTCTGCTGGTACTTAGTTCTCAACTGTTTGTAACGAGATTCATTTTGCTTCCAAAATGGTTAATATCATACGTCAATATATGCAATTTAACATCACCATATAATATAGCATACATTCATAAACATGACATTCAAAATAAAATCATATGGCCCCTCTCTATATCTAGCATACACACCAGGTCTAGGGACTACACTTTATTTTTAATGAGACATTCCCTTCTTACCGAAAATCACATTAGGTGATCCATACGACCAGGCACTTGACACCTCACAGCTCAAAGCTTTGATTCCACATCCCCCCAGCCCTAATTCTGTGTATGCCACGAGAATCAATAGCAATAACACAGTACTTGTTGTCATGGTATGTTCGATGAGTGCAAGAACAACCATCCTCTGGAATATGGCGTCTCTCAGTTATCTTGTTGTCTCTTTTGCAATGCCTTCCTGTGAATGACAAGATTCCTCAACGAGCCATGTAATCTGCATTGAACACAAATTGTAGCTGCTAAAACAAATTAGGCCTGCTAAACTGGTAGACTGCTTAATAGAAATGATCTGTAGCTACATGGGTATGTCTGAAATACACACCCTTATCGCAACTAAAATACAAGCGTGTTGTATGCTGAACTTCCTAGTGCCTCACTACCTTCAGTGAGCTGAATGGTTCGATAAATGCTAACTCAGAAACGCATCCCTCAGAGTTTGAAAGCTAACATTAAAAAACATCATTCATCTGTCTAGATTCTTCCCACTACAAATCTAAAAACCTTCATTAAGGAAATTTGATGCACCTTTAAGCTCTAAAGTCTAAACTGATGTCTGCCTTATTTCATGATGATACTTCTACCTACCCTACAAACATGAGAGGATATAACTTCACAAGCTATCCACTACAATACAACAAATGGTATGCTTAACCCATTTCAGGCCGCATAACTCTACTTAAGCCTCTAGAACCAAAACTAAAAATGAATGAGCAGGATGAACACATTCCTACTCCCCTCACCCCAGTGGGGTAAAATGGAGTACAATCCCATAACAATAGTGTGAATAGCCAAACTATATCAAATTATTTGAACGGTTTTATACTTCGAGAGACAAATGGATAGAACAAAAAAATCCCCTTACTTATGATACATGTTCTCATTGCTGATCTCACCAGTAACTAGTAAAATGCTCTCTGCTAAAGTACCCCAATTATGTCAACTGATCTACATCCTCAAGGGGTTCTTGGTTTATTTTCCAAATATAATTTAATTTCTTGCATTGATTACAATATCTAATGACTTCACTTATTTACATTTAGCTAGTTTTCCTTCATTATCCTTCAAATACTAGTCAGTTGTATTTCAAGAGTGCTACAGACCTGTGAGAGTTTGAACCAGGACTAGTGCATCATGCACTTAAGCCATTCATGGTACTTGCAGGTGACCACGGTGACCAAACCTCAGTGGAATGTTCAAGCTTTTAATATAATATTTAACAAATCGTTTAGATACAGAATGAGTAATCAATGGGCTAACACAACCCCCTGCAACAAGACTCTCTGTACAGATATTTATTTTGTCAGCGGCCCACCGCACTCAGTCTAATTGGTATAACCATGTTTGAGTAGAGAAACATAATTAGTTTCAGTAGCCCTTTTGCTATTCCCCAAATCTTAAGTGTTGGCCATAGTCTATCCCGATGAACCGTCAGATCCAGGCAGGCTGCGTATATTGTTGTCTCCCTTTTTCTTATAGTTTGTTGTTTCTGAATATTTATTATTAATCTGTGTTTCTGTGCTTTTTTTTTAATCCTGTTTGAAATCTATTTAGATGTCCTTGTTCCTCTGCCCAATTTGTTGGAGCTTTTCAACGCATCATGGCAACGATTTTACTGGTAAAGTCCATTAATAGTGTAGGCTTATATTTCATAGGGCTCTCCCAATTTTCTTTTCTTAATCAGGATTAGAATTGGATTATGCCATGTTTGCAGTACAACTAGCACCTTTCCTGTATAAGAAAATAATAATGACAAAATAACAGCAGATATTGCTGTTCTTACTTTCATTGTAAAATTAGAAAAACTGTCTGCCAGGAGCACCTGGTATCTTTTGAGCTCTAAATTATTTGTACATCTTCACTAGAGAAACTCCAGATCCCGCTTTTTAATTATTTCCAAACTGCCACATCTCCTTCGAAGTTAACCTCAGCAAATTTTATTTTAACATAGTTCTTCCATGCATTCTCGGTAATAGTTATTTAGCATTGCCTACTGCCTCACTTTAGTCTCTTCTATCATTTTCCAAAATACAGCAGTGTCTTTGTTACCCATTGCCCTGGCTGTACATTCTTGTTTAAGGATTTTATCATATCTTGTTGTGGCCGGATTTTCATGGCTTTGAAGTTTTGTATTTTGTTTTAGTGCGTAAATTATACAATATTACGGTCAGTTTAGACCCTTGTGTAGTCATCGCTATGCTATGTCTTCTACCTCAATATCCTCTATCAGCGACTTTGTACAAATCAAAGCATCCCAGCAACACCCCAATAAAGGGGCTCAATCGGGGTGAAAACTTTAAAGTTGCAGGCCACTAGTCGGCCAAAAAGACACTTATCACGAACCACTGGCTAGTGGTGAGTTCAACTTTTGCACCTTGCTCCCAATTATGCATTTGTACCAGGAGCAGATTAATGGATTTACCCAACACAAAAGCATTTAGCTGGAAAAAACACAAAGAAACAATGTAAAGTTTCCCCTGCTTGCGTTCTGGCTCCGAATGCGCTTTGCAGCACTTCGTGGATGGTTCACGTTTTAGAACAGACACTTCCTGTTGAGCTTGTGAAAAGGGGCACGCCCACCAAAGACAGGAACAAGGTATTTCTCCTGCAGTACCTCAATGCACACAGAGCTCCATGTCTACAATAGTCAAACATGGCATGTCTACTGTTGGCATAGAGTGGCTCCCGCGACCAGGTTACCAAAATGATCGCTGCTTTACCTGCTGGTGCATGGCGTAAACGAGAGAAATGTGAACTACAAGAAAACCTGTTTTATAATCGTCTGCAGGGCCCCCATTCGATGTTATTTGGAGGCTGAAAGGGGTGGTAAAATGAGAAATTGCCTCATCCCCTGACGCAAGAAAACTCTATCTATATGGACAGTTAGACTAAAGTTATGGATGTTTTGCACCAATTTAATTTGTCATTCAGTTTAAATCAAATCCCACCGTCGTGGCCGGATCTAGACTGCTGCAGAGCCCCATAATTTGCAGATGCATGGATAACACTGGATATGCCAGAAAAGAAAATGACGTCACAGAGAAATATCACGCTTTTCTCCTCGAGGAAGTTATTTAACAAGAAGTTGCTTTATGTGAGCAGAGAGAGAAATAACTTTGTGATGTGGTCACGTGGACTACATTTAATTTCGTCATTTGTATAGTGCCTTCCACCATGGGAATGGTCCGAACGTGCTGTAGGCTGAACGCCCTTGGAGGGTCCGAGGTATGGGAAAGTTAGGAGGTGCTAGTATGCGTGTGTGCATAATGGCCATTAAAGGTTGAGGGCTTTGCCCGTCCCTACTAGCCACCAAGCCATGAATGAGAACTGTTTTTGTTCTATATGGAGCAAAAGTATAATCAAAGCATGATTAAGGCTTTTTTTTAGATGGCATACACTGTGAACGGAATCCCTTCTAGGGACTTTAATTTTGGCAGGTAAGGCCCATTGGGATAAAATGATTTGCTTAGGATCACACACATTAAGCGGTGAAGGAGGAAGTTCAGCCCAGTTTACAATTTAGGTACTTGAGCACATTACCCAAGCTTGAATTGGTACACATACGTGGCACTATTTATTTCACGAGGTACATTATTAGTGGAATTACAACAATCCTATATTAAACCAAATGAAGAAATATATAAATCTTCCTACAAACATGCTAAGCAACTAAAGAATGAGGTTTCCTCATCCAGAATGGAAAATTACAAGTACAAGAATGCAAAGTAATGTGAGCCTAAAATAATCTTTTCTGTCCTTGCAACTGTCCTTTCTGGCAAATGGAAACTGATGAGCCAGCAGGTGCACACATGTAGTTATCATGCAAGGGTCCTCTTGGCCGCTGCCCTTGCTCTAGGATTAGCATTTGTTTTATTCTCACCCAAATAAATGTAAGGCCTTTTGCTGAGGATAGGTTATGACATGGACCTTTTTTTAGAAATTGTATTGGCGCATATATGGTTACTATTTTTGTTTAAGTAATGAAGGCTGTCATTTATTGTTCATTAGATTTTCCCCTAAACTTCAGTAACTGCCTAATGTCAATTTCATTTTGGAAACGTGTGAAACAAAAGAACCAATAGGGGTACCACAGACACTGAGGAAGGTGCCAAGAGCACACCAAGGGTGCACTCCAGGGATCTAAAGCTGTCTTTGTCCATGTCCTCTTGTGAACACAACTGGCTTTGCTTTACTGACGACCTCTGGCAGCGCGTGTGTGTTCCCAGGCAAAAAAGCGATTGGAGCAATCTGCTTCCTTTGGCCTATTTTGGTTGTCCCACCTACAATCTTGAGTATTTACTTTCTGTACCTAAAGTGCCAAGGGGACGTAAGATAATATAAGAACCAGCTGTTCAGCTCTGTGTAGCCTCACTTGCAGGTTGGATGCTTGACTCCCAGTGAGGCTGATTAAGCCATTCATAATTTAAAGGTCAGTTAAATGACTACATTTGATGTGAGATGTTGATGGTCAACAAAGCACGGTTGATCTTCAATGCTCTGAAATGATAAACCTGCAGTTTTATCATATCAATAAACAGTATGTTAAGGGGGATGGAAAAATTGCAGGGTCCATTTATCATTTCAGAAACAATAGAAAATGTGGACGTGTGACCTAAGGAGTATAACCCAGCCACCTCAGTGATGCAATCATCACGCCACAGTCCAACCCTTTCTGCGCAATCTCTAACCTCTATTTGTCTGCAAAACAATGTGTGAAGGATGAGTCACTTTCCCCTCTACAAGAGAACACTGATCAAGAAAACCTATTGCAGGACAATCATGATTAAACCCTTATAAAAGTACTGAAATTATGATAATAAATATGGAGTAACTCCTAATCGCTATAGGTTCCAAACAAGCCATCTAGATACTCATCAACCTGTTAGCATTTTCATTGACAGGCATAGGTTAACGATGGCCATGGAAGGTAGAGCCCTTAAATGGGTTAAATCCCACCTCCTTGGTGCCACTAACCAAGTACAAATATTTCAATCTTGGGCATCTGCAATCAATTCCGGTGTCTCCGAAGGGCCCCACTATCCCCATATTTTTCAAAGCATACAATTGCTCACTCAACAATATAATTGAAAAGTTGCCAGACCCAACCCTTTCAAATCTACTCAGTCACCCAAATCCTATTTAAACTACAGAGACCATGTGGAAATAAGAATGCCATACAGAATTACCTACCAGACCGGAAAGCGTGGATGGCAAACATTGATGATATGGAGACGAAACTGAAATGTTAATGTTAAGCACCCCGTCCCCTTCCAGAACACTGTTCTCCTTGCCGCTAAACAATCGAAGACACCTAAGCTCCAGCAAACTGTAAATTCTCCCCAAAAATGTCTGCCCCATCCCTATCCTGTTATACCTCACCAGAGTCATCGAATGCTTTGTCGCTACCCAACTGCAACAATACATCACCACAAACAATCTACTCAACCCCTTCCAATTTGCCTATTAACCAGGGCACAGCACTGAAACTTCTACACATCACACCCTCGATGACCTCAACATCATCACTGGCAAAGGACACACACCACTAATCGGACTCCTTGACCTCTCTACAGCCTCAACACCATCAGCCATACCATTCTATTCCATATCCTATCTCAGAGGATGGAATTCTCAGGCACCATCCTTGACTGGTTCACCTCCTTCCTTTCTGACTGGACACTCTCCATGCCCCATTTTCGATCCAACATACTCTGATCATGTACGGGTCCAGCAAGGCTCCTCCCTGTCTCCACTCCTCTTCAACCTATATGTTGAATCCTTTGGGCAGGCCCTTAGAAAACACAACATCTCTATCCACCAGTAGGCAGACGACACGCAAATATGCTTGCAAATCTCCTCCCCCTCACAAAAGCATATCCTCAAAAGCTGTCCACCACTTCCTCAAGTTAAACACTTCAAAAAAAGAATACCTCATCTGCCCCCAGACCCTGTGACAGAAACCCAAACTCACTTTGTGGATCAAACAACTGTCCTCAGTCAACCCACACATATCCCTCTTCACACCTGTCAAATCCCTTGGCTGCACCATCAGCCCCCATCTTTCCTTCACACACGACATGGCTGCTGGCACCAAAAAATGCAATCTGCAACTACACCTCCTACGAGAGATCAGACGTCCTCCCTCCTGATGACTTCCACACTGCAGTCGAAGCACTGGTTCTGTCCAAGCTGGACTACTGCAATGTTCTCCTCCCTAGACTCCCCAGCAGCACCCATGCAATCCTGCAAAACATACATCCCTACACATAACCCCGCTCCTCCATATCCCCTTCTTCCACTTGTCTATCCTAATCCTTCCATCCTATGCTGAAAACATTATGTAATTTCTCTTTCACCTTCCACCTTTTTAACCTTTGAACCTTGTTAAACACTCCGAGAACCTTTGGGTAAGACCAGTCCTAAAAAGAAATTCAAATAAAATAAAGAGCCTATCTGTGATTTGTACTCGACAGTGAAATATTGTGTTTGTGTCAAACATCTTGACTCACAACTCCAATACCCCCAACGTCTGAAAGCAATCCTATCCTTGCTGAAAATGAACTGAAAAATATAATTTGCTGAATCCCTCAATCCTGCCAAAGCTAGACTACTCTAATGGTCTCTACTTTGGCTTGCCAAATAAAGTAACGTGACAAATCCATCTCGCCACCATCCAGACTTCATCTTGTATACTTTTGATTGTTTCATGTTTGTATTTCATTGGAGTGTATGCTTACTTGGTTGCTGTGTTACAGTATCCGAGCACATGCCATGTATACCTATATCCAAGGAAACTTAGAAGGTTTCTAGGTTCCATCCAGAAAACTATATAAGGGCTGGTGAAGGTGCAGTTTCATTCCTCCATATTCTTTCAATAACTACTTATTTCTCTACACACCTGTGGCTACAGTGGATCCTTTATTACAGATTGGTGATGAGCTGAACCCTCTTGCGCGGTCCTCCTGGCTGAGGTTCTCTTTGTGTGCTGCTTTATCCTTCGACATCCGGTGCATTCGGACTGCCAAATATCTACTCCTGTCTGGAGAGGAAGCTTGTACATGCTCTCTTCTGAACAAATTGCCTTCTGCTGCTGCGAGTGGTTCACAGTACTCCCTTAGCCTGAGTGGATCATCCAATTCCGTCTGCATACTGGCACCCTGGTGGAACGGAGCTGTCGCATGTACACACCTCCTGCTCGCAGGAAGCCCGGCGACTGTCTGTGGAGCATCTCGTTTCTGTGCGCTTCGTGTCAGCCACGTTTTCCATGTGGCTCCTGATCTGTGCATCAGTGGGCGACAGACATGCTTCGTCCAAGGTCCTAATTTGAGGAAAGGACTTGCGCACGTGTGGGATCACATGACCCAACCTTGTGGGAGTCAGCCTTTGCGGGCAACTTCCACATTATTGGGTCTTGTGGTTTCCACTGCAACGAGTTCCATTTTATACTCAAGGCACTCTGTGATTGAAGCACAGACTATTCTCCTGCTACCTCCTGTTGGCATTTAATTGTTTGTATGGTAAGCTCCTTTGTGTCACCTTGTCTCCTTTTCTAAGGGTCCTGCTATCCTTTCTCTACTTACTATGAGTAATTTGTTCTCCCGTTTTCTTCCCACACTTGGGGAACCTACTGTCCTTGGGCCATTTGGAGGAAAGATTTTCAGGACTATATCACGACCATTCAAGGTCCCAATTTCAACATGGACGCAGCAGGGTGATTCTTATGCACTGGGAGGAGCGATTGCCGCCGTGGTACTGGCCTTGGCTCCTACAACAAAGCAGCGTCAATAAAGACCGCACAGCTGGTGAGTTGGAGAGACTGATACCAAACCAACCTGTGTTTTGAACCAAGGTTGCAAGCAGGAACATGGTATGAAGATATCTAAGGAGAACAGTGTGTGAGACGTATGTGACGAGCAACGCAAATATAATTGGAAACCAAAGGATTGATTGAACCTTGGGAGGCAAAGAAAAGATACCGTAGACAATTGAAAGAGCTCCCACGTGGCACCGGACCAAAGTCTGTGTTCGGTATCCAACTGATGAAACTGTATCCTTGTGCCGCAGAAGCCAGAGTGTGTGCCTTGCTCGAGTGAACCGCCTTGCCCTGTGCTGAAAACGTGGGGAAGGGAGGCCAAGGGCCTGAACATCCTGAAATATCATTTTGTTAACACTTATTGCTTTTTCATGAATACTACCCCACACTATTTGTAAATTAGCTATAAGGATTGACAATTTTTTTTTTAGTATAAGTATAGGCCCTTTTTATTTTGACTAGACTCCACTGGAACTGCATTATTATTATTTGATGGTCGTAGTTTGCTCACATCTGCAGATTTAGGTTTAGAGGGGCGTTTTTCACACCCTTACGAAAGTTCAATAAACACCCTTGAACTGTGGTCATTTGTGTCTGTCTTACTGTTGATACCATGCCTTTCTTACATATTTCAGCGCTACCATTTCAGCACTTGAGAACATGCTAAGGATGAATCTATTGAGAATTTTATGATGGCCCTTAGAGAGCTGGCAAATAAAGGTAATTGTGGAAAATCTTATGTTGAACGATTAAGGGATCAGTTCATGTTAAAGGAGAACAAGATAAAAGGAAATATGGGTGAGAGGTGACCCAAGTTTTGAAGAGGTATTGGAAATCTATAAGATTGGAACACGTGCTTGCATGTGTGAAAGAACTTGAGTGCAGAGATAGTAAGGACTCTGTTAATGGAATAAATCCACCGAAAATCAAGAAGTCTGTCTTGGTTAGAAAGAAAAATATGTTTTTTAGGGAGACAGACCCTCAAGAAGGATGAATGTGAGGATTTATTGGACCGCAAAGGGGTACTCAACAGATCTGGGCCTAGTTCTGGTCCTAAAACGTGTTTCAAATGTGGGAGTCTCTCTGACTTTGCCAACAATCCTGACTGTCCAGGACATAATGCTGTGTGCAGCAATAATGGAAGAAGGGGACACTTCACAATATGTTGTCAAAATAACTTATTGGAAATGTTGTCAAAGAGATCTTGGTTGCCTCAGAGTATGACTATGTGGAAGATGCTGGTTCTGATGCTGAGCAAAAAACAGAGGTGATGGCTGGAAGGTTTAGACTGAATCTTAACCACTGGCATTGCTCTGGGCAACCCTCCAGACCATCGTTCTTCACCTGCCAAGCCATTACAGAAGGGGAAAGACCATATGCAAATCAGGCTTGGCCCCACCCCAAAAGGGGAAGTCCAGCCTACACTGCTAGGTCACATCCCTTCTGCACAAGACCACAAGCATCCCCAAACATGTTTCACCCTTGTTGGGGCTCATCAGTGAGGAGTAGCTTGGGTCTCTAGCCCCAGCAGGCACGGGACCCAGGTCTGGGCATACCTGTCCCACTCGGGGTGACAAAGCAAAAAACAAAGAGGTGATGGCTGGAAGGTTTAGACTGAATCTTAACCACTGGCATTGCTCGGGGCAACCCTCCAGACCATCGTTCTTCGCCTGCCAAGCCATTACAGAAGGGGAAAGACCATATGCAAATCAGGCTTGGCCCCACCCCAAAGACTGAAGCGTGTGGTGTGAGTTGATTAGTTTGTGAGGTGGGACCAACTAAAGGTGTAGATAAGAAACCACATTCTGTAGTACCTATTAATGGTGCAGGAGTTAGAATGTTTATAAACTCTTGCTCTAATTACACCATCATCAATAGGGAAACGTGGCAAAACAAGGTTTCTAATGTGAGTTTAAGGCCTTCTCCTGTTAAAGCAGTCACGTTTGGCTGCTTTGTCGCTACCCTTGAGTGCTAACAGAATTTCCCAAACCCAGGTTGTATGTTTCAGATAGGAGTGGTGTCATGCTCGGTTGGTATCAACAAAATGAAATGGGAATCATAATCAACAAAGAAATACCTCGAAGCATAACTGCTATTTCCTCTTCTAGTCATTTGCTGCCAGAGGAAGCCTTGTGTGGAGTTTTTCGAGAAAGCCTTGGTTGTCTTGTTGGATTTTGCCATAGAATCCAAATAAGAAAGGGAGCGTTCCCCGTGGTAGCCAAAATGAGATGTGTACCTCTGTCCTTGACGGAGCAGGTGTCAAAAGAAATTAAAAGATTGATTTCTGAGGACATAATTGAACCGGTGGAAGCATTGTTGTGGTGGTGGTGCAGAAGCCAATTGGCAGTGCTCAATAGGAATGTCATTGTTGAACGCTTTCTGTATCCCAACACTGGAGAGTTAGTTAGTCTCACAGCCGGGTCCAAGATATTCTCCATAGATTTGGCCTCTGCTTATCAGGAGGTCAGGTTGCACCCTAACTCCAAAGATGTCACTACCTTCAGTACCCTTGAGGAAACATTCAGATTCTAAAACCTACCATTTGGGCTCTTTTCGGCTGCAGCATTTTATCAACGGGTAATGAATAAGGTGTTGGTGACAGAGGTCTTTTATCAGATGATATTCTTGTCATTGGAACTTCGGAGGAGGATCATGACACACAATTGAGAGTTGTGTTGAACAAATTGAATTGTGCCGGCCTAACCTTGCAAAAAAGTAAATGTTGCTTTAGTGTCTCTGAAATGTACCATCTGGATTATAAACTGTCTGCTGAAGGTATTGCGCCCAGAGAGAGTCTGGTTACTTTGATTATGCAGATTACCCCGTGAAAGGACAAGGAAGTACTACTATCATTTCTTGTTGTCATGAAATATTACGCTGACTTCATATGAAATGTTACAGACCAGTGCAGGGGCATTAGGACATAGTGCAAAAAGGATCTGAAGTTTGATTGGTCCCTTTAAATGGGACCGGGAGTTTTGGGAAAGCAAGCAGGCCAGTTCACATGTCCCGGTCTTAGCCTCTTTTGACACTACAAAAGACACGCTTGTCATGACTGATGCCAGTGGAACATGGTGGGTGCTGCTCTCATGCAGAAGGAGAATAACATTGAGAG
The DNA here is from genome assembly GCF_040938575.1 of Ambystoma mexicanum. Taxonomy (NCBI): domain Eukaryota; kingdom Metazoa; phylum Chordata; class Amphibia; order Caudata; family Ambystomatidae; genus Ambystoma; species Ambystoma mexicanum. Next base: position 204,535,311 of record NC_090926.1, on the reverse strand, counting down.
GGTGGTAGCTTTTGCTTCTAGAGTTCTTAAAGGCACTCAAACTAGGTACTTCATAATAGAGAAGGAGGCACTGTCAGTATGTGGGCCATAAAAAAGTTTGAAACATTCTTGAGGGGAAGGAAATGCTCCATTTTGACTGATCACAACCCCTTGGTATCAGTTTTCACTTCACAAGGTTTGGATGGGTTGTCACGATGCATAGTCAACTGGGTTACGTCGCTGCAAGGACACTATTTTGATGCAGAATTTGTGCCAGGCAGGGACAATGTCATTGCAGATTTCTTATCCAGAAATGTGTTGTCTTGTGTTTTAGAAAGGTATTGAAGAACCCGTTCAAGATGTATTTTGGGTATTGGATTGCATCCTGTGCAATGGTGATGACACCATTGCACAGGATATGTGGGAGAAGGCTGACCGTGAAGATTAGGAATTGATCAGAGTAAGGGAGTTTGTTCACAACAACTGCTCAGGGTGGTCAAGTGATGTAGGATTAGGAGCCTTCTACAGAGTCGGAAAAGAATTGAGTGAAGAAGGCGGGCACATTTTACGTGCTGGATGCATAGTACCCTCCTATGGGGTGCTTAAAGTGTTGGATTTTGCTCATAGCAGCCACCTAGGGATCTCAAAGACCAAGGGTCGACTAAGAGTGAATTATTGGTGGCCAGGGCTAGATTCTGAGGTGGAAGATTTGGTTAAAGAATGCTGTGATTGTGCAGCTTCTGACAAGTTCCTGAAAACACATATTCAACCCCTCAAACCACTTGACTTACCCACGTTGCCATGGGAATATGTTGTGCTAGACATTCTCGAAACCTATATGGTCGAGGGGGGGTATTAAGAAGTATGTTTTGGTGTTAGTGGACCTTTACTCAAAATGGGTGTGTTCAGAAAGCAGATTCTAAAACGGTGACACACCTTATGGATGTAATATTTCAGAGGGAAGGGTTTCCCAACAAGGTTTTCACAGGACGTTTTCTTTTGGACAATCTGACCACTGACATCCTTATTTTTGGTTTTAGGTAGGGAAACCACTCTGGTGCAGGGATAGAGATGCATTTTCCCCCTTTTATTTTAATAAAACATTTTGACCAAAACTATAAACCTCTTGTGTCCGAGTTTCAATCTGGACTCCACACAGGAGGATGGACGGACGTGGAACAAAAATAAAATTGCTTTGAGACCATGATGCCTGAGGTCATGAGATGGGGACTCTGCCCTCATTTTTGTCCTTCTGGTTTGAGGAGAGAGGTGTGTCTGCGTAAGGTGCAGCTAGCAGGGAGGTGTGTTGTGTTATACTGGATCTTGTATGTATCTGATTGCCTCATGTAGTGAGGAGGGAGTTGTGTTATACTTGATGTATACGTTTGATTGTTTCGTGTATATATTTCATTGGAGTGTTTGTTTACTTTGTTACTGTGTTACAGTATCAGAGCACATGCCATGTTTACCTGCATCCTGGGAAACCTAGAAGGATTCTAGGTTCCACCCAGAAAGCTATATTCGGGCTGGTGAATGTGCAATTTGCCAGTTGAGAGGCTCCATATACTTTCAATAAATACTTATTTCTCTGCTCACCTCTGGCTACAGTGGATCCTTTATTACAACGAGACCACGTTACACCATCGTAGAACACATTGCACAGGCTTCCGATCAAAGACGGAATTTGCCTCCAGGTACTCTGCCTAACTTGCAAAGCTACAAAATACCTCAAATCGAGCCAAACTCCTCATTGCGATTGTGCAGTAAACTCACAAGAGATATTAAGGACTTGGAAAACTCACATGCGTTTAGAAAAGAGCTAACACTGGTGTTATTACAACAGGGCCCCTCATCTGTCCAAAGTTGGCTCCGGTGTTACATCCCTACAGCACTTGGAGGCCTCAGCAATAGCAACTTGGCTTGCTTGTGAATGATGCACCCTTCACCCCCTCATCTCTCCCTGCCCCCCACGTTCCCCCTGCACTATTTCCCCTCCCAAGGCTGCCCGCCAAGTGAACTGTATTTGCATGTTTGGCGTGTTACAAATCGCCATTAAAATAAATATGTAGGTCTGGCCTACGAGAACAAAGAGCCTGGACAGCTGACGTTGAGCAAGATTCCTGTCGGAGTTGAGCCATTTCTGCTAATATTTATTTAATTGGAGTTGTGTTCCCCACTGGCCCTACCCAGAGGATCTCGGAGCCCTTACCAGATTCCACGTTTGAAAAGGTACGACGTGAAACAGAATTTCCGAAATATGTTCAGGATATGATCAGAGGATTAGGGTAGACACGTGATAGCAGGGAAGGTGGATGGACAGGTTTATGTGTGGAGGAACAGCTTTTCTTAACGGCACTCCCGCTATACAGAAATTCTGATGAAACCGCTCAAGGGGTTAGTCCACCTTCTGCAGAATGTGTAAACGGCAGGCTCCAGATGCCAATGAGCTACCTGGTGGGGTATATGCGCCCGCTGCATAGGTTTGTATCTGACCCTCAGGCTCCAATCCTAGGAGGACTGTTCAGGGTCTTGCGTTGTGCAAGTTACCATGACGAAATTGGTGCCCTACCTGAGCACATCCTGTCCCTTCTCCATGCTCTGTACCAGGGCTCTTGGAAATCAGTCAACTACAAGGGAGAAACTGGGTGGGGGGGGGGGGAGACCCTCCTATGAGCTTAACGCCGTTTGCTAATCAGACCATCTGATCTGTGGCCCTTGGGGTTGCTTAGATATATTCCTTTCCCCACTTTCTATGACACCTTCTGTACCCCAATCCATCCAGGCATTTTGACCCTCTCTCCCCGCCCCCGCCCTCCCCCCACGACTTTCCCCTGCTCCCCCATGCCTTTGTACTCGGAAACAGTAGTCTTTGCATCCAGCACTGTACAAAACTCGGGCCTACGCAAATAGGACGTCATTTCCTGCATGTTCGCGTGCAACCAAAGGCGTCTGGGCGGGCAACAGGTTAGATTTTCATTGATAGCATTGTGTTGTGTTTGAGGTGAACGCTTTATGGAAACGGAGATGTTGTGCCTAGATATCACTGGAATCTCTTTTACGTTTAATACACTAGCCATATTAATCATTAACTGTGTGCACAACACAGGGGCCCCTTGGCACTTCATTATTGTCTGGCGCTTATTTTATGAGCCCCAGAAGGCGGAAAGGATGAGTGGCCCTTTCAGGATTCGCCTGTAATGTCTACAGTTTGCACACAGACAGGGCTACCTTTAAAGGATAAAATAGCAGCGAAAAAGGCTTCTGTGGCATATCTACGAAGAGTGGGCCTCCCCCTTCGAAGATGTCGATAGGAAGGAGGGTTCTAGAGCATCGTTTACTTGGTTTAATGTCAGTGCAGCTTGTCATGTGTCTTCTTGATCCTGTTGTCTGCTGTTTTGGAATACCACAAACGGAATATGACATGAGAGGAAAAGAATAACACATTAAAACAATGTAGCCTTGTCCCTGTTACCTATCAGTGCGAATAATCTTCAATTCCTTTTGGGAACAGGAAGGTGAATTCAAGCTATAAGATATTCAAAAGGCAACGCCGGGTCACCCAAGTGAAAGGGCAGCTTATAAGCTACATGACCTTTAGATGAATAAATGTTCCCTTTTTTATCTATGTGTATGTGAACATGCCATGTCGTAACTAGTTTACCTTATGCCAGCAAGCACGGTTTCCAGCTATAAAAAACAGTTGGCACATCACCAGTTTACATTATACCCATAACCTACTGTCTCGAAATTAGGAAGAAGTTCTTCTCTTCCCCTGATGGATGTTTCTGCAGGACCGAAGGCGGGTAGAGGGGAGGGCATGTGTTGGGTGTACCCTTGCCGAGGCAAAGACTTCATGGGGTTGAAGTTATGCTGAATGCTGCTTCTCGTAAGATGTGATTTGTCGGTTCCGTGAGGTTTGCATGGCTTATGTAAATTATTGAGCTTGTTTACTAAGGAGACTGCTATCAGCTTCTGCATTCCGTGTTTTGAAGGTAATAGCACTTTGAATTCCTGCCATCCACCTTCTATTATTTTTAGTGCCTCCTCCATGAGTTTGTAGTTTCTTGTTTAATGAAATTGCTGCGTCCGGATTTAGGATTTTCCCAGTGTATTTGCTGCCGTAGGTCATGTACGGATTGTAACCTTCGTTCTCTCATGATCGCCTTTATTCCAACTTTACCTGCTCTGTGTGTAAGGCCTTACCAATCAGATTTTGAAATTCTATGTAGCGAATTATTGTTAAAAAGAAGTACTTGAGCAAATAGAAAAATATGTTTCTAGACCGTTATTAGATTGGTTCTCCATCATCAGGATGTCTGTGTAGCCCCCTGTCATTCAGAGTAAAGTTTGGGGGTACTCCTTCACTCCAACGTTCTGCCCTTTACTATGCCAGTCGGGAACCAGAGAAGAGTTTACCCACAATGTAACATTCTACTGGTTTCTTTCTCTCGACCCTACACACTTCCCTGCACCTCCCAACATGAAGTGTCTCACCTTAAGTCACACACTTCTTTTAGAATCCGTAAGTTAAGTGCCACATTTTCAGAGGTAGATTAGTCTGACTATAGGTGAGTCTTTACATTTTATTAAAAAGAGTGAGCAAATACTGTTTGGAGAGTTAGGGGGAGGTTATTCCAAAGTGAGGATCAAGGTGTAGGAAATCCTCTGCAACTCTGTATGGCCTTCTTGAATTGATCTAGAACAAATGCAGATTGTGAGCGCAGATGCCCCACAAGACAATAGTGTTTGAAATGATCTTTGATGAAGTTGCTGCTCTCAGATGACTCACTGACTGTTGGCCAGAGGGCCCATGAATCCATGAGTCAGACACTTACAACACACTACTCACCCCACAAAAATTCATCCTAATTTCCTGCCAGCCCCTGGACCAAAACCCCACCCTTTCCCCATCCTCCATTCCGACCTTGGTTCAACCGCCCTCCCCTTCTACCTCCTACCGCTACCCAAAACATGACCTTTTCTCACAGTGTTGGGTGCCGCCACTAAGGGTGATGCCCACCAAATGCCTCCCACCCGGTTGACGCGAGCCTGCATTTCCACTGAAAGCTTTAGTGCAATTCAAAGTCTGTAGTTGCAATAACTATAGTATTGTTTTGCAGTGTTGCTTTTCTTTCACCCAGTCTTTTTTTGTGGTTGTGATCATTGGGATATTAACTCCTACTCGCAGAATGCACTGTTTATCGTTTAGTCTGATTTGTGAACTTTGTGGGATTCTTACTTCAGCTGCCAATGCCCGTACAGTCACTGTCCCTTAGTTAAAAACACTAGAAGATTCTACTTCAACTTGCAGAATGCAGCATCTGTCTCTCACTCTCTTGGTTTTGCATTCTGTGTGAGTCTTACTCCAACTCTGTCTGTCAATCGGAAATAATCTGGGCTTTCTCACCAACCGTCAGCATGCAGCTCTTTGCTTTGTATAAGTGCCCACATTTTTTCTAAGGGCCCAGGTCTGTCTGCGTCTTTCCTTTCTCTAGCCTCACCCTTCACATCTCTGGATCCTTTCCCCTTCTTCTCTGTGACCCAGTTCGTTACAGTGGCTCTTCACTCTCACTAACTCTTGAAATCCCTCCAAGGGTCCACGTGTTTCCTTTTTGGCCTCCTCCAGGATCGAATCTGCATGCCCTCTCCAGGTGAGAGTCCTTATTGGTTCCACTGAGGCACTGCTCAAGTGACTAGTGTGACGATTCATAGGATCTCATCTCTTCTCTCAAAGGGGAGAACTTTCCTGTGAGGCTAGGGAGATGAGCTCGCTATGCAACATTCCCCCTAGGGGTGACAGCAAGTTGGACCTCACCGGGTGAGCCTCCCCTCTTAGGGACAAGGACTCCCATTGCATCGAAGAAATCCCCAAGCCTCTCAATGAAAAGTCCATAATATCAGGACTTCCTGAGAACCATCCCATCCTTGTCAAGGTTTGTTATTGCAACATCACAGAATACAACCAACTGGAAGGCAAATATACTGGGAAGAAGAAGAGTCTGCAAGACATGAAGATTACTCGGTGGTTGGAAGCCAACCATACTGAGATGAAGATCGAGCGATAATAAAGAATGGTCCAGGAAGAGAGACGAAGAACTTCACGTATACGCTGGGGAGGAACCAAGAACTTTAAAATAAAAATAAAGGACCAATATAGTGTTGATGGAGCCCAGGAGTTTCAAAGCTGTCGAGACAGAGAAATAAGGAGAGCCCTGGAGGTCCTCAGTCGAGACGATGCTGGCAACCGAGAAGGGAAAAAGGCACAGAGAGAACATGAACCCAAACCGTGGATGCCCAAGAGAAATACAGGCAGCGGCGTGACCCAGAAGAGGTGGACCGTCTGGTCCTCAAACAACGCAGAGACCGTGAGAGAACTGGCACATGCGCAGCTGCGTGTCGATGCAGGCAGAAGGAAGGAACGAACTGGCAGTACAAAGGTAACGGGAGCAGCTGTAGACCCGGCAGTTTCGATGTTTTCGATAGTGATAGTCAACCTAGGTTAGTATTTTGGACGGAGGACAGACTGTTGATTGTGAATGCACCATTGATGACGAGTACCCAAGTTAGATTTATGTGAAGTAGGGCAAACCCTTTTGTTAGGGACAGATGGGCCTTTTTCCATATTATTTGAATAAAACTTGGTAAGAATGCCACCACTTTACCTGCCTCCTTCTTCTGACCTACCACACTAGGAACCGGATAGGTTTCACTGTAATATTCATCTCCATTTCACGCAAAAACCTACACTGCCTTTTTTTCCTCTGGTAGCTCACTACATGATATTTTAGAGCGTCATGTCTTGATATGTCATAGCATTCCCAGTAAGTTCCCATTAAGCATGTTGGCATTCCCATTAAGCTCCGGCTTACTGCCCTAACATTCCCAGATCATCCGCCAATGCCACAGACCGCAAGATGCTTGTAGAGTAACCCTGCTTGTGCATCTCAGACTGAAAAGACACCCAATATCCCTACGGGCCATAGAGCATAACACCACGCAGTGTGATGATGCTCTGGCTGCTCAACACTAAGAAGGCTTTCAAAATCCTCGGGGCAAAAGGAGAGCCTGTGATCATAAAAGGTGAAAACCGCTTTGCTATTTGTGCCGAAGGTTTCCAAAAGCGCTGGACAGTTCGAAATGTTTTTGGAAAATGCTTTGTGTGCTACAAAAACATGTTAAAATAGTGGTACCATGGCCAAGTAAGGAATTGCTTTGCTCGGATTTATCTTTCAAATATATAATAAACAAAGCTCTATTTTCTGATGAACACAGGACAGAAACACATACCCTACTAGGGCCTGTGAATAACGGTTGTACAACACTCTTATATATTTTGCAACTCTTACACTGAGTTTTCTTTTTTTTTTGTTTTACTTCTAGTATGATAGCATAGATGTCACTGGCGCAGTGGGCCCTGCCAAGCTGCCATATCAAAGGTGCCACCCATCATACACCAAGAGACGTGGAAGCAGCTAAGCAAGTTAAAGCAATCAAGAAGGTAAGCACGAAAAGCAGTCTGAATGGTGCATGCGTTTGTGTATATGTGTATACCAAGCAGGGTCGGCTTTAGGCCCTGGCCGCACAGGTGACCGGCCGGGGCGCCACATTAGTCTGCCTGCCACACCAGCTTGGGGGAGTCTTTCAAGGGCTCCCTGAGCTGGCGTGGTGAGGTGAAGGCATGGCAGGTGCCCTATTGTAATGAAATGTGCCCTGGTGGAGAGCAGGGTGCTTTTTAGCGCACCAACGCTTAGGCAGCCCCAAGCTGGTTTGACACCCAGCCATGCTCTCGAAGTGATTAGCTCTCCGCTTCTGCATGGAAGCGGGGAGTTAAGCACTCAATTAAATAGAGCGCTGCTGCTAATTTTGCCACAGCGCTCTATTTAGCAGAGCAGCTCAAGATTTGGCGTTCTCCCCCTGCCGGAACTGGGAGGTAGGGGGGCACTAGGGGAGGGCGTGGGGATGCCCAATTCTCCAGCATGGGGTCTGGCATGGATTCACATGCTCATGAATATTCCCCGTCGTCAGGCTGGGAATCCTCGGTAAAGAAAAATCAGTATCAGTTTCGTTTCTGATCTGTCTTTCGTAGTAGTAACCAATCACTGATCTCTGCGTCATACTGACCACAGCCAATGACTGCCCTCTCCCTAAGCCCCGCCTCTGGCAGCCATCTTCAGATTTTTACCGCACGTTCAGTGTTGGGATCCTCGTGCTATTGCTCTCGAGCGTTAGTGCTTTTTTTTGCGCTTTTTCTTAGGAACATTTTCTCTTTTTCGGTCAAAAGAGCCTCAAGCTCCACCGTTTCCTTATCCGATCAACGGGGACCCGTGTCGGATTCTTCTACGCCCCTCAAGGGTGAAGATTTCGTCAAGCCATGCTTTTGGAGGACTCCAGAAGTTTCTCAGGCCCTTCTCGAGCATGGCCCAGGAGAAGGGAAGCTCGACGCCCGGAAAGCTGTTCAGGGTCTGCCCTGGATGCCAGCTTCAGAATGTCTTTAAGGAGGACGAACACTCCCTTTGCCTTTACTGCCTGCATGAAGACAAGACGCACGTGGAGAAGGACTGTGCGTTTTGCGGCAATATGTCGGAGCGGACCATGAAGGACCGCCATCAGCGTCTCGCCAACTGGCTGGAAGGAAAGAGCCCGTCAGGCGAGAAGAAGAAGAAGTCCGAGCGGTCTTCTAAGACCTTTGAGGGCGCCCCGGCGACGGGGGTCCAACAGAAGGCCAAGCACCACGAGTTCGCTGGCACCGGGAGCGCCGAACGGTCGGGCTCTACGGGCGCCAGGCAGGGCGCATCCTCCCCGGCGCCATCAACCACGAGCCAACGCTCTGGCTTGGGTAAGAGGAAGGCCGAGCACCCGGCGAAGCTCCTGGAGAGACCCCGGTCGTGCTCGAAGGCCCCATCGGAGGGGGAGCGAGGTGGTGACCCTCCCCCCAAGGAGAAGGTGGTGAGCGCACCTAAGGTGGTGAAAGCCTTGATCCATCCGGCCAAGGCCTCTATCGAGACAGTCGCAGCGGCCTTGGCTCAGCCTGTGGAGGCTACACCAGTGGTGGCGACCTCAGGGCCCAGAATCTCCCTGCCACCGCGGATGGAGTCCTCTTTCATGCCCATCGACAGGACCCCTGTGAAACCTCCAACGGAGAAGAAAAGGGGGGGCAGGAGGTCGTCGTGGATTCGGCCTCAACCTCTGAGGAGGAGCTGATCGAAGACTTAGGCCACGGCGCTGGCGTGGAAGAAGACCATCCTGTTGGGAGGGACCCCGACGTGGGAGACGACGAGAACGTCGAGGGTGCCGACGGGGCTCCTGATCGCCTGTCGGAACCCCCTCAACCAGTGCCGCAAGACAACTCGGCGGCCATTTTGTTGGCTATACAGTCCTTATGCTCTGAGATAAGGACGAGACTGCCGTTACCACCAACGGAGGAACCGCTCCCGACGGGGGACCCGGAGCCAGGCCCTTCTGGGAGCCCTCCTCTTAAGAGAAGAAGGATTCATCCTCCACCTCCTTTTCAACCTTCGCGCCCTGCTCAGCCCTCCTTCACGTCCACGACACGTGGGGATGATACGGGGACTGACACGGCCGCGACGGGTACTGACGACGAGGTTTACGACGAGGATCTCCCGTCGTCACCTCCCACCCGGGCTTCCCCGCCCGACGAGATTGGATAGTTTCATGCCATGATCGCCAGGGCATCCGAGCTTTTCCAGCTCTGCCCAGAAGAGAAGAAGGAAGGTTTCCTTTATCAACGGCGCAAGACCAAGAGGAAGACGGTCCTCGCTGTACCTCTACTGGACGATATCTGGGATGAGGGTCTCGCCCTCAAGAACCCATCCACAACGCCGGCTAGAAGGGATCGGTACGAGAAGAAGTACCGGGGCCCGTTCGTCGTCACAGGAAGCCTACAGGGGACGAGGCAGGTCGGGCGGACCCCGCCGTCGTCACCAAGGAGGACAAGGCGGCAAAGCCTCGTCGAAGCAGGACTGAACCGGCCGTGGGGTCGGGCCCCCACCGAAGCACCCCGTTGGGATGCCGGCTGGCGAGCTTCGTCAGCGTGTGGGAGTCCATCTCCACCGACCATCGGGTGCTGGACGCCCTGGCTCAGGGTCACGCGCTCGAGTTTCTAAAGAGGTGCCCGCGCGTCCCCCCTGTGGCCAGGAAGGAACATCACGTCCCTCAACTTCTCTTGGAGGTAAGGGCGATGCTCAGGAAGGGTGCCATCGAGCTCGTCCCAACGAGGCTTCGGGGCTCCGGAGTTTACTCAAGATACTTCCTCGTGAAGAAGAAGACGGGAGGATGGCGTCCCATCCTGGACCCACGACGACTGAACAAATTCATCAAGGCACAGAAGTTCAGGATGGTCACCCTCCAACACGTCCTGGGTCAACTGGAGGAGGGCGATTTCCTGTCGTCGTTGGATTTGGAGGATGCCTACTTCCATATCCCCATCCTAAAGGGACACCGAAAGTTTCTCAGATTCGTGGTCCAAGGGCGTCACCACCAGTTCAGAGCCCTTCCCTTCGGATTGAGGTCGGCACCCAGGGTGTTCACCAAGTGCCTCGCACCGGTGGCGGCGCGGCTGCGCCTAGAGGGGATCCACGTCTACCCCTACCTGGACGACTGGCTCATCCGAGCGAAGACGAAGGAGCTTGCCGTGGAGCACACTGCAAGGACCGTCCAACTACTCACGGACCTGGGATTCTCCATAAACTACGCCAAGTCCCACCTGGTGCCCGAGCAAGAAGCACTGTTTCTGGGAGCGAAGCTCGACACAGTGTCGCTTCTGGCCTCTCCGTCGGAGGAAGGACGAGGGCCATCTTGGGCAAGGTGCAGCGGATGCTGGTTGCGGACGCGGCCAGGGTGAGGTCCATCAAGTCCCTCCTCGGAATGATGTCTTCTTGCATTCATCTGATCCGCCTGTGCAGGCTCCGGATGCGCCCATTGCAGGAGTTCCTGGACGCGCGCTGGATCCAGACGACGGGCAGCTTCGAGGAGAGGATCACACTCGACGAGAGTTTCCGACGAGCGATCCGGTGGTGGGGCACCCGCGCGCATCTGACGGCGGGCATGGACTTCCAGACCGATGGCCACCAGGAGACAGTGACCACGGATGCCTCCCTGGAAGGGTGGGGAGCGCACACCGAAAATCTGCACGCGAGAGGCCTTTGGCTTCCGACGGAGAAGTCCCTCCATATCAACGGCCTGGAGCTCCGTGCAGTGTTTTGGGCCCTCAGGTCCTTTCTTCCGTCCCTCAAGGGCAAGGTGGTGAGGATCTTCACCGACAACACCACCATGTTCTACATCAGGAAGCATGGCGGTACCAGATCCCCAGCCCTGTCCAAGGAGGCGCAGGATCTGTGGCATTGGGCCGTCGCCCAAGGGATGTTTCTGGTGCCGTTTCATCTGGCAGGAATAAAAAACACCATCGCCGACTCGCTCAGCAGAGAGCTGCGCTCGTGCCACGAGTGGGAACTACGACAGGATCTAGTGGACCGCCTCTTCCGACGGTGGGGCACACCCCAGATCGATCTGTTTGCGACGGCGACGGGTTCGCCAGCAGGTTTCCCCAGCCGAGGAGCATGGGCGATGCTTTCTCGTTCCCCTGGGAGGGCCTGTTTCTATACGCGTTCCCTCCATTGCCGTTGCTGATCCGGCTCTTCAACCAGCTCAAGAGGTCACGGTGCAGGATGATCCTCGTCGCACCTGCGTGGCCGAGGCAGATATGGTTCTCAGACCTTCTGGACTTGTCAGCGTCCCCGTCAATCAAGCTGCCAGTGGACGCGGATCTTCTCTCCAGGGAAGGAGGCGCCATCCTCCATCACGACCCGAAGTCGCTGAACTTGCAGGCCTGGCTCCTGCAGCGTTAGAGTTTGGAGGCTACGACATACCGGCCGACTGCAGAGAGGTTCTTGCAAAGGCCAGGGCGTCCTCCACTCTTAAATGCTATGGACACAAATGGAAGAGGTTCTCTGTCTGGTGCCACGCACAGAAGATTAACCCTCTACGGATTACTGCTCCCCAAGTACTGCCGTACCTTCTGACGCTGGCCAAGGCTGGACTGGCGCACGCAATCATCAAGATTCATCTTGCTGCAATCTCCCGATACACCAGAACCACGGGGCGGACGTCTTTGTGGTCTCATCGTCTGGTGAGAGAATTCATGAAGGGACTGTTCAGATTGTTCCTGCGGGTGAAGGCTCCGGCCCCGGCGTGGGAGCTCAACGTGGTGCTGACCAGGCTCATGGGACCTCCGTTCGAGCCTCTGCACTTGGCTCCATTGAAGTTCTTGTCGTGGAAAACAGCGTTTCTTGTGGCCATCACCTCCGCACGACGGGTGGGAGAGATCCAGGCCCTTTCCTGCAAGCCCCCGTACTTGACTTTTCACGATACAAGGGTAGTGCTCAGGACGCACCCCTCTTTCATGCCCAAGGTGCCGTTGGACTTCCACCTCAACGAACCCTTGGTGTTGCCTGTTTTCTTCCCGTCGCCTTCGTCGCCGGCTGAAAGGACTTTGCACTCGCTGGATGTGGCTAGAGCGCTGAAGTTGTACGTGGACCGCACGAAATGTTTTTCGGAAGACGTCACAACTTTTTGTGAACTTTGGACCTGTCAATCAGGGGAAGGCTCTCTCGAAGGCCTCCATTTCCAGATGGCTCTCCGGCTGTATCATGTACTGTCATCGGTTGGCAAGCCGACCGCTGCCTGGCTGTCCGAGAGCCCATTCCACCAGAGCGATCGCAGCTACCACTGCGTTCCTATCTGGTGTGCCCTTGCTGGACATCTGCAGGGCTGCTACGTGGAGGTCGACGCACACCTTCACGAAATTCTACTGCGTCGATCGGGATTCCAGGGAGGAGTCCAGGGTCGGCCAAGCAGTGCTGCGCAACACGTTCGCCTAAGGTGGGCCTGGTGAGGAGGTAAGAATTGCTTAATGTTGAGTTTTGGATATAATGCTTAATGTTGAGCCTTTGCCACCTCCCGTGGTTGTGCATGTGTGTACTGCTATGTATTATTTTATTCATGAGCATGTGAATCCATGCCAGACCCCATGCTGGAGAAGGAACAAGTTACTTACCTGTAACTGTTGTTCTCCAGCATGGGTCCTGCATGGATTCACATGCGAACCCTCCCGCCTACCCCTCTGCAGCTCTTCACTTGGTCATACTGCCACTTCACGTGCTACCAAATCTGAAGATGGCTGCCAGAGGCGGGGCTTAGGGAGAGGGCAGTCATTGGCTGTGGTCAGTATGACGCAGAGATCAGTGATTGGTTACTACTACGAAAGACAGATCAGAAAGGAAACTGATACTGATTTTTCTTTACCGAGGATTCCCAGCCTGACGACGGGGAATATTCATGAGCATGTGAATCCATGCCAGGCCCATGCTGGAGAACAACAGTTACAGGTAAGTAACTTGTTCCTTTTGTTGACTCGCCCCGGGCACTGCCAAAGCTAAGGCCGGGCCCGGTCCGAACATATGGCAATACTATAAGAACCTCCTCTTTTGAGAAGGGATTATTTGCATTTGTGGATTGCATTATTCCACTTTTAATACTATAGACTGTTATTGTGAAGATAACCTAACCGTAAAAAATGTCCAGCCTTTATCAGCAATTGGCGATTTCCAGATGATTCGTGATAGTTTGAGAAAAATGATTTTGTTGTTGTATGAATTAATTGGCTGCAAAATCGGATGTGTGTGTACTAAGGCTGGCCAGTGCTTCGAATCCGATGGAAAAAAGAAACCTTTGGAATCCGAATTAGTTGCGCATTTTAATTAATTTGTATTTATTCAATAAAGTATACTTAAGGATGCTGTCTCCTCCATAAGAAGTACTTGCTGTTCATTGGGGTGCTTACACATACTTGTCCTCATTTAGGTACTTTTTTCCCCCAGGTTTTTCAATTGAATTCTATACATTCATTCAATTTTAGGGCCTTTTAGGGCGATTTGTTTTTCCAGAATATTATAACTTTATTTATCCATGTGCAATGTTTGCTCCTAAATTCAGTGCTTGCTCTTCATTTAGGATTTTGATTACTTACCAGTTCAATTATGTTCATTCAATGGTTTTGTAGTTGAGAATACTTTCTTCTCAATAGTATTTGCTTCCTTCTCATACTCAAATTACGATGCTTGCTCCTCAACACGTGTTTCCCTGTCTTTATCTCTGACGGTTCGTCAGGAGGTGCAATTTTACTCTTATTTGTGGACAAATTATGTCTGCTTTAAGTTCTAATGGTCAAACTCCATTATTTTCTTTTTTCTTTTCAGTAAATTGTAGCATCATCATTAATTTGGTCGTCCTGTTTAGCTGCTAGTTATAGTGCGTCTCCTTCCTTGTGGTGTGATTGCACCAATTGTCCACAAGTAAGAGTAAAATTGCACCTCCTTACGAACCGTCATATACAAAGACGGGGAAACACGTGTTGAGGAGCAAGCATCGTAATTTGAGAGGAGCAAGTATTGTAATTTGAAGAGCAAGTATTGTAATTTGGGTATGAGAAGGAAGCATATACAATTGAGAAGAAAGTATTCTCAATTACAAAACCATTGATCTGGATGGGCATCACCATTGGCTGTACTGGCAGAATACTGGGGAAGCCCTGTTGAAGATTAATTTGTCTGCAGCAATTGAGGAAGCTTAATTTGATCTTGTTTGGCACCGTGAACATGATTAAGATGTGCATCCTTCCAAAGACCCTCTTCAATAGTGACAACTGGAGGTCCCGCATTCTGAAGAGCGATGTAAATAAAATAAAGTGATAAGGAACTTATTGTGTGGGTAGAAGAAAAGCAACCTCGCCTATCCGGGAGTTTTTTTTTTACATAGGCCAGGACGGAGCGGTGGGTGTGTATTTCCTGACTGTCTGAGGCACCACTGAGGTAACTTCTTAGATGCTCATTCCATTGATTTGAGGGCTCGGTCCCTAAATCTCCATCATGGGTCTCCATTAATTGGGACGCACTGGTGCCCCTGCTACTGGATTCAGCTCTGTTGTTGTCCAGGCTGCCCTAGCCCTCTCTAGGTTTGTAGAAATTGCCTGGAGGAGACAGACTACGTTTTTCTTTGGTATTGGGCAAAACCGTAAACTTGCATAGTACTTAACATTTGTGAGAAGAAACCAATGCACAGCTAAACGCTCACCAAATACAGAGTGACCACAAACTGGAGTGGGGGGCAGAGCTCGAACAAGACACCCAGGATGGACAGAATCTGTCAACAGTAAGACCTTGGAGAAGTAGAGAGTCAGAGACACTTTCTCTTGCACGGTCCAGCATACAAAGACAATACTGGACACTCATTTCCTCACATTTTTTGAGAATAAGGAAGTCTTCACAAGCAAAACAGGACAAGAGCAGCTCTGCATAATTCGCTGTTAACCACCCTACTTAATGGTAAATACAGCAGAAAGTCGCCAAAAAAGAAATCGAGCCTAAAGTAATATTGCTTTCTGAAAAACTGAAAACCTAAATGGTCACTACTGGAGAGAATGTAACATTTTATTTATCCTGTGTATTTACGTGGGAAATATTTGTCCAACTTGCTATGCTAGTATTGTTTCATGCTATAGTCCATTTATCAATATCCTTGGTTCCGCCTGTGTTAAGTTACGTTAAAAAGCTTTTATAATGTACCCATCAACACAGTAGTTCGCTTATGGTGCTGATGTGCCTGTCTTGATAGCAGCGCATAGTTCCAACCATTGTCTGTGGTGGAAAAGAAATGGGGGGTGGGAGGATAAGAGAAGTAGGGGTAAGATTACAATGAGTGTGAGAAACAAAGGAAAGGTGGCGAGGGAGGATGTATGCTTGTGGTAGTACGGGTGGGGTGAGTATTCCTTGGTAAGGATTAAAACCACTGTTGATTAGAAAGAAAGGGAGTAAAACCTGTTCATGAAGCGGAACCATTTTCCATGAGGGCAGTTCCTAGTGCAGTGATTTTGTTTTTTGTGGTACTAGAATGAAAAGGGTAGGAGGGAGAAGTGGGCACCACCTTACTAGTATTTCAAAAATATTGATTTTAAAAACTATTGCTTAAGTTGTGCAGGTCAGCAACCACAATACACATAGCGAAATTACTGTCAGAAAAACACTGGGGAAAACGTCCTCCGGTCTGACCACACACACAATGGCACACATAATGTTGAAACAATTATTTCAATAACCTTATCAAATTACATCAATACTCAAAATACAGTGTTCTTTTCAGTGGTCCTTTCTTATATAAATTATTTTAGACAGTTGATTAGAGACAGTCATGAACTTGGCCAATGCATTTCAGACCACTTGTCCTTCTTCAGGGCGACCTGTAAACAATATACACAAAAAGCATAATGTCATGTTTCCTGTTAAGTTCCATGACTAATCAAAAGTTAACACAAAAAGAAACCTAACTGTACCTGTCTCAGAGGTCAGAGTGGATACATCTAGAGTAACATGATTAAAAACACAAGTATCAGAAAATTGTGTCTTTAGTCACACAGACCATCTCGGATAACGCTTAGTCACAACTTATATGAAAACACTATAGTTACATACCTCGTTACTATGTACAAAACCTTTCAAGGACCAATACCTTGCTTGATCCTCTGTCAGTTCTGACACACACATTGTATCTTGGTGCTTGAGGTAATGAAAAATATATGTAAAATGTTCCTTGCATATCACAACAAACGCACAAGCTCAACACGTTGTGTAATCTGTAGGCAATTGTGTGCCTTTTACCTTATTTAATCTGAGCACAAACCGCTGCCATCGGAATCAATGTGCTGAATGCAACCAGAGGCAATGAGCCTCTTCTATATATACTCAGTTTCCTTGTGTGCGTGGTAAGCGTGATGACGTCATAGACGGTGCAGATCATGCTTAAAAAAACATTTACATTACATGTATCAGTTTATCTAATCCAATCCAATACATACAATGTCACTCTACGTTGCATAGAACCTATCAATGTGTGCTAATCATCTTCATGTAACTATTATTAGCTGTAGTTTTCACAGAATATACAGATCATACATGTAGATCACAAGACCACATATGCTAAGAAATGCAGAACAGAACTCTACACAAATTGGTGTAAAATACAACTAAAACATCACATATCATAACACTGATACATTGGTGAACAGCAGATATTTTCAAAGCTTATATGTGCTTTTATTCCCTCGCATGGAACCTATTGTAAGCAATGCAAGTCAATTGTAGACTGCCATTCCAATAGCACACACATTTGTATGGGAACAGCCACATGATAGATACTGCAATTTTAATTATCTAGAGCTAGTCATTGAGCAGGTTCTTCATTTCATAATGCATCCCCAAGGTTACAGATGCCGAGAAATGGTCTTGTAGTGTGTGCACAAATAGCAGGCGGTCCCACGTATATTGTCAAAAGACCGAACATAGGCACACTAAAAAATAACAGTGTAAATCACGTTCATCATTCATACCACCTGGGGTCTCAGAGCCATGTCTGTCAATCCAGAAGGCCTCCCTTTCTGTATCTTCATATTTCTCACATTGCTAGGCATTGTTTCCAAAATCTGAAAACGCACCTGGCTAACCTGATGTCTTTGTTCACAGATGCGTCTTGCTACAGCCAAATTCATATTCCTGGTTCTCACATTCGACCTGTGCTCATTCCATCTTATTTTGCACGTCTAGTAGTCTGCCCAACATAATAGATGCCACAGGGACATCTGATGGAATATACCACATTTGGTGTATCAAAGTAGCATATTCTTTCAATAATGTGTTAAATGTGTAATTACTCGCAGTATCTTATTCTTAGTACCCATTACAAGATCCTTTAGATTACTACTTCACCAGGGTGTAACTGCGGGCACTGCACAAAATAGCTCTTCATTCTTCTCATCACAGGTTAGGATATGCCAATGTTTCTTGATCACATGCTCTCTTTTAGGGCTCTGTACCGAGTGCAGACATACTTTGGTGATGGACTGGAGTTGTGCTCAAGCGTGACTTTGAAGTTTGGAGGCTTCTTCGCTAGAATGCTTTTAAATGTTCCTCTTGGTAAATTAGAAGGAAAATCTGAGGGTGGCAAGCCTCCTGGCACCATGTGATTTTTGAATGCGTGGAGCACAAAAGTGGAAAAGGGGGGTGGGGTGGAAGGGGAATCTCGATCCTCCAAGAGACACCCATACCTGCTTGGAAACTGGCTGAGGGATGGGATTGACTGATCGGTGTTCAGGGATATGAGAATTTGTGTTGTAAGTGGAAGTTGGTTGTCACATTATAGCAATGCATACCGCCTATAGTGAGAAAGCATATCCTGAGCTCCCTATCCAGGCTGTGTTCAATAAACTCTGTAAACAAAAGGCCAGTATGGATGTGTGACCAAGAAGGTATGTAGGAAGAGAGAGGGTTCTAGATGTCTGCTTTTCTGCACCAAGCAACAGTTTGGCACCCTTCTGGGTGAAATTAAAGATGCAAATAGGTCGTTTGCTCAGGCTTTTCAGCCGCCTCGAAGAAAACATGTTGAAGTGAGCCTAGATCATGGCAAGAGCACAGACGAGCAAATACCCTTATGCTTTCTCCCCTAGGTCACTAACAGCCACAGACACCCGGGTTCTAGAGACAGGGAAGCTCAGAGGAACCAGTAGTTCGCTCTTTTCCATGAAGTGGAGGGCATTGTTGATGACCTGATGGTTAATATATGTATGGGTCATCAGTCACATCTGCTTAAAATGCTTCTGTGCCAGTTCACCTCTGTGACTGCCATGGCCTGGTGAAAGCCCAGCCCCGCAGTTCTTTCGTGTTTTTTAATGCCCTATGCTCTAGAGTACTGCAGCATTATTTCCAAAGCTGTCAGTGGTTTCCTCGGGGGCATGCAGTCCCAGTTACATTCTTTGTTGTGGTAGTGCTTTATCGTTTTCTCCCTCCAGCTCCACCGAGGCTTCCAGGGTGATCACTGAGACACCCTGCACATGTACTCCTATCCTCCCCTTACTGCGTGTATGCTGAATCGGGATACATGACGTGCTTCTTCTGCACAGGATGCCTAAACGTATTGAACTTAAATCTTCTAAAACAAACTCCCAAGCTGTTACTGTATGTTTCTGTTTTGTAACACTGGTGCTTGGGCAATTCAATGGCCATATGCGATCTTGTGTTGTGCCATTTCATCCGAGGTAAAACCCCTGCCCAAACGTATTTACATGATGCAAATATTGGCAGACCACTTTCTCATAGCTCACTTCATTTAGTAGCAGGCCTCTCTCCCATTGTCACATCGCTAATGCTCAAATACATTGAAATCTTATCGATGGCAGCGCCCGGTGCGGCTCCGGTTAAACTGCTCCACGTATTAAATGCCACTTTTTGGCAATGTGCCCAGCCACGTGATGTCGCACCCAAGGCCTTCCCTCCAGAGGCTACAGTTACCCAGAAGCACCCTACCTGCACGATTAGCCTATCATCACTAATACATTGTTGTCCTTTGACAAAGTAAAACATGAACATGTCACAAATTTAAGAAAAAGCAATACATGTATTGGCCCTGCTATGTCGTTTTTTCAAACTGGCGATCACCTTGTTCCACTATGACTGAATGCAGCTGCTTGGCGTTAACCCATAGCGGATTTTCAAACAATTTGACTAATGTATTAAGCACAGGATTACATTGGCTTTTAAAGAGGTACTGTTAGTTTTTAACCTTCCCGGCGGTCACAGGTGTTTTGGAAAATCTCAGGCTGCACAACTGTTATGTTCTGGTTTCCCTGTTCTTTGGTATTGCGTGTGAGTGCTGCTTTGATTGAAATGTTGGCCTAGAATGTTGATGTACAGTGTGACTGGTACATTCTACGTGAGTCAGTTGGGGCCGGTATTGCCTGAGATGTGGACCGGTGGATGTCTTTCTGCCTACCTGTCTTCCTGCCTAAGTACCTGTGTCTTCAACCTTATGTACTTACCTGGTACTCCCTGTACAAGACTTATAAAAGCTTTTAAGCCACGTCACGTTCTGGTGACTCTATTTGAACCCAGAAGTGTCATCTGAACACTGGCGACTAGGATCTCTAAATAGGATTTGTTTCAAGGGGTCTTCTACACGTCCGTACTGAGGTAAAGGAAATCGGTGTGCTTGAAGAATATGTTTGGAGCTGACAGAGGTGAGGAGAACTACGGGCTTGCGAGCGCAGCTGCAAGAGAGCGTTAAGAGAGGGGACGCTGACGGCTGCATTAAGTATCCTACCCAGGTCGGCAGAGTTGCAGGGAGACATACTGGGTCCAGAAGGTGCCCCCAACTCAAGGATCCTCTCCTTTGAAAAGAAATTGTGTCCCTCAACTGGCAAGCACAGGCATGTCTGTTTTGGGTAGTGGTGCCGGTTGCTTCGCAAGTGGGGGTTTGGCGACTGAAGAACAGCGCTGTGAGAGGATTGAGTCGGAAATGCTGGTGTTCCGATACCACAAAGAGAAAGGAATTGGTCCCAATGGAAAGAACCGCGGCTGGTGAGCAGTGAGACAAATTTGGATACTACGACCGGTGTCGTACAAAAGTTGGATTGCTGACTGGTTAGAGCTGGTAAGCGGTCCGCTAAGGTCTGACTGCTGTGCTCTTGTGTTGACGTCAGTTCTGAAGGAGCCATTGTCCTACAGACTTGAGGGCTGCGGTTGGTCCAAGGTAGCTGTCATCAGTAATGCGGATGACGTGTTTACAGAGCAGGTTGTTTTGATGGCCGATGGTGCTTACAGCAGATCAAGCAGGAGTGGTACCGAGCAGAGCTGTTGGCGGCAGAAAACAATAAGAACTGTGGCAGCGACACAGAAGAAAGTATTCGTGTGGATAGATTGATTGATTTCATGCGGATACAGTTGTGGGTCGGCAGTCGTATCGAAGTTAGAAGATGATCCGGTGGCACATAAGGGTTCTGCCATTGAAGGTGGCCGGTTCAGGGAATGTCAAGGCGCCTCAATGAATTGCGAAATGGTTATGTATTAACAAAGTACTGCAGCCAATTGTGATCGGTCATTTGACAGTGAAGTTACGTCAGCGGAGTGTGATCCTGGCTTGGAATTTGCGAGTGCACATCCTAGTCTCGACTTGGACGATGGGTTTAACAATATGGAAGAGCCAGCAGGGAGGCGGCTGGACAACGATCAGCCGAGTCTTGCCTGGTTGGATGATTTGTTTGGGAATTTCAAGGAGCCAGCTAGCAGGTGGACGGATGGCACTGCACCAATGGGTGTATGCCATTGTTTTTGTCATCAATTGTTTCGCTACAAATAGGGACGTTGTCGATTGCTGAGAAGTTTGTGGAACTTTAATAATTTTAGTTGCTGCTTTGAAAAGCTTTCTAGTTCCACATTTATCCAATTTGTCACCTTAAAAGTTGTAATTGTGGCACTCAATGGTTGTGTTGTGGGGGAAGGTAGTTCCTGTTTTGGTGCTGCCACTAGTGATGACGTGTGTGGGACATGTTGGATGCTTTAGCGTTAGTGACGCCATGCGTGGTGGCAATTTTGGAGGCATTCTATATGCAAAAAGGGTCTGGTGATTTGTGTGATGCTGTAGTGGTTTTCATGCGTGGATAACGAAGTGTTGTGATGAACGTCAAAGCAAATGTTCATAGTTTTCCTCTGAACTGTGTCTTTTAACCTTACATTTTTCCCACAGGTACATCACCAGTATGGACTCTTCAGGCTTAAAGTTTGGACTCTAGTATGGCGCTTTAACCTTTGTTTACCATGTTTAATGTTCAATTTGTCTATCTGGTTTGTGGTGGGGAAATGTGTGTGGTTGATGGTGCAGGTGTGTGGTGAGCATGTGTTTGCTCAAATTGCTTACAATTAAGGTGCCCTGACTTTTATGTCAAGTAGTTGAGGGACTGGGTGTCTGTTTGCTCTGTTGTGACACAGGTTTAGGGGGATGTGGTATCCCAAGTGATATGACAAGTGTCGTCAGTGAGGCGGTTTGACAGGTGGTGTCAAGTGTTGGGGACTGGGTGTCCCGTTGTATGCTGTGTTGTAGCATAGGTTTAGGGGGTTATGGTTTCCCAGGCGTTTTGACATTTGGTGTCAATTAGAATGGGATGTGTGTCCCAGTGTTTTGTGTGATGCGAAATGTTCAATATTCAATGTTCATTATTGCAATCATAATAACATTTTACTTCCACAGATTCACATCACAGTTGTATAAATGACATATGTACGTCCACTTGTGGTATGTGTGCTTTATGACTGGGCACAATGGTGTGCAATTGTTTATTAAGATAGTGTTTGGTTGCACTTATCTGAAAGGAAATGGTGATGAGCTTATTGGTAGTCTGACTGGTTGATTTGGTTTTGACACTGGTCGAGGGCTGGTTCCTTGTGAGTGGTATCAGTGGTATGGGCCTGCCACGGATTGTTAGCCTGTTTTGGTTGGGGTGTTACTCTTTTGTTCGCTAGTGGTTGGTTTGTTAGCGATGGAGGAGTTGCTCAAGATCTTTAGATGGACTGTATTAAGTTCTGGTGAAGCCCTGGTATTTTCCTTTCGTGGGGGTATTTGCTATCTCTTCCTGCATCGTGTCTCCTTTGTGTTCGTGTTGTAAGGAGGGAGATGTGTGTTATGTTCTGGTTTCCCTGTTCTTTGGTATTGCGTGGGAGTGCTGCTTTGATTGGAATGTTGGCCTAGAATGTTGATGTACGGTGTGACTGGTACATTCTACGGGAGTCAGTTGGGGCCGGTATTGCTTGAGATGTGGACCTGTGGATGTCTTCCTTCCTACCTAAGTACCTGTGTCTTCAACCTTATGTACTTACCTGGTATTCCCTGTATGAGACTTATTAAAGCTTTTAAACCACGTCACAGTTTGGTGACTCTACTTGAACCCAGAAGTGCCATCTCAATAACCACCATCAGGGGGGAAGCGGTTGGCTTTATGCTAATATAGAACTCACATTTATTCCATTTCCCTATCGCCTTTATTTTTTGCGCAAGTAAACGTTGCACTGTGATCTGGAAAGAAATGCAATGAAAAGTCCTTTACGCCCAGGACTGCTATTTTCAATGGCGAAGCCAACTCCTTCTTGGGAAGCATCACTGTGTGCCTAAAGGAAAAACTACTGACATAACCTGCAGGAATGCCCCCAGTTTTTTCACACAGCAATCTCTCCCCTCTCCCAAAGGTGCCTTTTCGAAGGCCAGCTGGCTAATATCTTATCATGGCATGTTCCCAACACCCTTTTACTCCACAGTCCACCATTGTAAGTCTAGCAAAGCTGCTGTCACCCTTAGCCCATGCACACAGGGTATTGGTATGCATTGTACCATAAAGCCATCCTGGAATCCTGATTGGCGGTTGAAGTGTCTTTTCTAAAGTGGTGTTCGTCACCTGGGGCACGTTCTCCAAAGGGACCTTAAAAATGGGGAGAGTGGAGGGGGCGTGGCTTGCGCGCAAAGCAAATGGCCGCCTGAAGGGAGAGCTCCGGCTCGGCCAGAAAATCCTTTGAATAAATATCCTTCCTGAACCGTTCTACACACGAAGAAGTTGAAGTTTCCAGTGGCGAGAGATCTCCTGCAGACACCCTCCAAAAATTGGACAAAATCGCAGCTGTTCGGCCGAGAAATCCTGAATCGAAAGAAGCACCGGCTGGGAAGAGGCGGCGTCGCCGGCCGACGGCTCCGCGGCAGAACCACTAGAGGCCGCAGGAGGGACAGGCCGCAGTGGGGGAGGGGCACGGCGGAGAGGGAAGAGAGGCGTGGAACCTCCTGGAAGAACCAACGACGGCCCGGTTTTGCTGATCGGTGCTCAAGGGAGGAGGGGGGCACGACTGGGGGCACGCCGTTGGAGTGCTGGTGAGCACAGCGGCACGAGACCCGGACCTTCTGCCTAGCGGCCTCTTCCGGAGTCGTGAGGAGCGCGGCCGATAATACCGCCGTTCCGGCGACGTAAGTGAGTACGGGCCCCCATCGCCTCCCTCATCCTCTACAGGCACATTACGTGGCCCAAAATACACGGAAGTAGCCACGCGTCGCAGAAAACAACTCGTAGTGCAACTGGCCTCCAAGGGAGGACATAACCCACTTTAGGGTCGCTCACCATCCTATATGGGCCGCACTGAAAGGAAGGGGGCAGGAGGCAAAAAGGTGGGCCCAATGGACTCCTTCGCTAATTCTCAAGCATGCGGGGTGTCTGGTGGGTCGCAGCACCCCCCGGACAGGCAGGAAGAGGACCCCTTGGAACGCCTGGCGACGATGGTCCAGAACGGGTTCATGGCCGTCAATGTCAAGCTGGATGACATAGTGGCAACGATTGGATCCTTGAAGGCCAGAGTAGAGAAGGAGAGTGCGCGAATAACGGATACAGAAAACAGAATCAGTGCAAGCGAAGATACGATATCCCAACATGGCCGAGATATAGCCCTACTCCAATCTGAACTGCGGAGAACCCAGAGTAAGTGCGACGATTTGGAATCCAGATCCCGCAGGAACAACATACGAATCGTCGGAGTAGCGGAGACCTTCGGCAAAGGGGACATGGAGCGGCAGGTGGAACACCTTTTGAAAACTATCCTTGGTTCTGACTCTCTCTCGGAACATTTTCTGGTCGAAAGGGCCCACCGCATCCTGGCGCCACCGCCGAAGCCCGGAGCACCACCGCGTACCATTATAGCACGCATCCTCAACTATCGAGACAGAGACGCAATCCTCCGGCTCTCCAGGGAGAAAGGCACGTTACACTTCGAGCATGACAGGATCCACATTTACCCTGACTTCTCCGCTGGAGTGCAGGCTCAACGCAGATCCTATGAGCCGGTAAAAAGACAACTCCGGATGCGGAATGTGCCCTATGCCCTGATTTTTCCCGCGAAGATCAGAATTCAACATGGAGGTAGGGCCCATTTCTTCGAAAACCCCAAAGAAGCCATGGCATACGTGGAGGCCTCTATCCCTCTCCCTCCCAGGGACAGAACACACGATAAAAACGCCGGAAACCAGCCAGGGGCAGAGGGACTGGAAGCGGCAGACTGAAAGGCCTGCACTGTCGTACTATGCCGCCGGGAAACATGTCTCAACACAAATGGCCTGGACATAAACTTAAGGTAGGACCGGGCCGTGAGCCCCCGACAGGGTGGTCGGACAGCGACGGCAGCTACCCTCAGGAAAGTTCCAAGGTTATTTCAGGGGTATGCCCATCGGGGAAGTCCCGAATGTTATTGGGCAACATCGTCAAGTTGGGGTGGATGATGTGGGGAGGGATCCAACAGGGTGGGATAAAACCATTTATGTTGGGATATACGGGACTCATGTAAGGAGCTTGGGGAGTTGGGGGAGCTCAGTTGGGAGGGTGTTTCAAGTTAAAAGTGGTGGACACAACGCTACACAGGACATCCGTTCTGGGACGATCGGAATGAATATGATGAGTCTAACACACAGAGATGGCATGTAACGGAGTAAAAGATAAGAGATTGAAGTTGAGACTACTTACTTGGAACGTTAGGGGCCTGAACAATCTAGCTAAATCAAGAAAGTTGGGAGCCTATATTACTAGACACTGCCCACAAGTGATCATGCTGCAAGAAACTCATGCACTTCGCAAAGTTAACACGGCCTTCTTGAAGAACTGGGGTCATAACCGATACTATACGGAATACTCCACACAGGCGAGAGGGGTCCTAACCCTCATACATCCCTCGGTTGGGTTTCGATGTGGGAAAAGTAAAGTGGACATGTTGGGTCGTTTTGTCATAGTATGGGGGAGTATAGCGGGAAGGGAGGTGGTGCTGGTGAACACGTATGGGCCTAATCTGGACGATCCCGACTTCTATGTAACTGTGGCACTTGAAATAGGATGCACGGGTAATGAACACATTTTGTGGGGGGGAGACTTCAACACCATCCTTGACACCACGCTGGATCGCTCCAGCACAAAACGCCGGACACCCTCCAGAGCGGCAGAGATGCTGTCGCAGATCTTGTCACAAATGGCACTGGTTGACTCCTGGAGAACACTGCATCCATGTAGGAGACAATACACATTTTATTCGTCGGTACATGATTCAGAGTCCAGGATAGATTATTGGCTGGTTTCTCTAAGCCTCATACACCAGTTAGACAGCTGCGAAATACTTCCCCGTACTTTTTCAGACCACTCCCCTGTTATGATGACAATCACGCTAGAAAACATAACACCCCCCGCCAGAAGATGGAGGATGCCACCAAATATCCTCAGCGACCCAGAGGTAGTGGAGTCTTTACATATAGAGGTGGGGCATTTCCTCGACACCAACAGGGGTTCAGTGAATAGCTGCCACACTCTATGGGAGGCCTTTAAGGCTTGGGTGAGAGGTATACTGCTTTCTAAGTCCTCGGGTATGTTGAAGGCGGTTCGGATAGAGCTCGAGGAAGTGGAGAAACGCCTGACGAACCTGGAGGCTAGATACACTAAAAAACACGATAGAGAAACCCTTTCGGACATCAATCGTAATCTGCTAGAATTCAACAAACTGGCTAACAGAGAATTATTGTACATGTCAACCCCCAGCAGAGCACGCAGATATGGTGAGGGCAACAGAGCGGGACGCACTCTAGCCAACTTGTTGAAAGCTGAGAGGCAACACACACCGATTTCCAGCATACTGTTGGAGGACGGTTCAGTGGTCACCAGTGAGGAGGGGATAAATAGGGAATTCACCCGGTTCTACTCTAATCTATACTCTAATCATGACTCGAAAACGCCCGAGGAGGTGGAGGCATACCTCCGTGGCATCACCCTCCCGTCGCTACCCTCCGAATACAAGCTGGCAATGGACCAACCCTTGACCACTGAGGAAATCGCCGATGCGATAAAATCTTTGGCCAACGGGAAGGCGCCGGGCTCGGACGGGCTTGGTGCAGAATTCTACAAGGAGCTTAGTGAGGAACTAACCCCGGTGTTGCTGTCGGTGTGGGAGGAGGCTGTGGAGGTGGGTACTCTCCCGCCATCAATGAGAGAAGCCATAATCACAGTATTGCTGAAACCCAGGCGACCATCCAGTGAGATGTCCTCTTACCGCCCCCTTTCTTTACTTAATTGTGATGCAAAAATTTTTGCTAAAATCCTGGCCACTAGACTTCTCCCACACATGCCCACGTTGATACACCCTGATCAGTGCGGCTTCATCCCTACCAGATCGACGGCCCTCAACCTTAGGAGGCTGTTCGGTATAATGGCCCAGATAAAACCGGAGGCCCAGGCAGTGGCAGTCTCACTAGACGCTGAAAAGGCGTTTGACACGGTGTCATGGCTTTACCTGTTCAGGGTGCTAAATAAATTTGGTATAGGTCCCTACTTTCTAAGATGTGTTGGGCTGTTATACTCGGACCCGGGCGCCAGAGTGCTAACCAACCGCGTGCTGTCTGACTGGTTTAAGCTGGGCAGGGGCACGCGACAGGGATGTCCATTTTCCCCTATATTGTTCGCCCTCACGATGGAACCGGTTGCAGCAGCAATCAGGGAGCATCAGGGGCAGAGGGGCATAAAAATGGCAGGTCTGACTCAATCCATATCCTTATATGCAGACGACACACTGTTATATATTAGAGAACCAGATGTACATTTAGGCCCTGCGATAGAGACAATACATGAGTTTGCCGAGTACTCGGGCTACAGAACCAACAGGTCTAAATCCGAGATATTCCCCTTAACCCCCGCCACGAGATGCCCAACCAACACATATGGTTTGCAATGGTCCCCCGCCAAGCTGAGATATCTGGGAATAGTGGTGTCCACTGGAGCAGCCTCTCTTTATGCTGACAACCATGATCAGCTATTAGACAACATATCTGCTAAACTTAAGTTGTGGACACGGCTCCCCATTTCTCTCGTTGGTCGAGTGGCCATACTAAAAATGGTAATACTCCCGAAATTGCTATACATATTCACCAACATTCCGCTGTGGCCGGGGGCACAGTTTTTTGCAACCCTCCGATCACTGGCGGTGGAATTTGTCTGGGGAGGGAACACGGCCAGGATGAAATGGGAAAAGATGGTGGAACCTTATGACAAGGGGGGAATAGCTGCCCCGGATTTCGAATTATATTACCTTGTAGCACAGGCCCAATTTATCAAATACTGGTACGACGACCTGGACACCTCCCCACATGTTGTTATCGAAAAGCACGCCGCTCTCCCTACCGATATAAGGTCCATAATCTTTAATAAAAAACATAAGGATGACTGCCCATTCCACCCGGTTAGCGTTACAGTACACGCGTGGTCTAGACTCTTCGGCAGGCTTGGAATAGTAGCCCCTTACTGCCCGGAAGCACCCTTCTGGAACTTTCCCGGTATAGCACCGTCCTACGATCCGGGTATCCGCACAAACTGGGACCCAGATGGTGAGTTTAAACTCCGGGACATATACCCTAATGGCAAGTTCATAACTTTAGAGGAATTTAAAGTAGGGATGGGAAGAGATCCGCTGAAAATATTGCAATACCATCGCATGCGACTATCTTTTAAAGCTAGATGGCCTCTGTTCCCGGAGGAACCACCTACCCATCCATGCCTGGATGTGTTGACTGCCCAAGGGGGAGTTAGTGTCTCGGGGCTATATGCAGTTATGCAGGCAAACACACCCACAACAAACAGGATCAGACTGACATGGGAATCTGACCTGGGGATCACGATCCCGAACGAGAAATGGGAGAAATATTGTGCTCTGACAAAAGGAGTCTCCATCAACGCGGGTCTCCGCCAAATCCAATTTAAGGTGTTAAATAAGTTACATTATACCCCTCAGAAGGTAGCGAAATTTATACGAGATGGATCGAGCGGGTGCCTGAAATGTGGAGACGAACAGGCCGACTCATTCCACATGTATTGGAGGTGCCCACTCATATACAAGTTCTGGGGTGAAGTGGCATCCATCCTAGAAGATATTACACAGATTCCAGCGGACCTAGCTCCTCAGAAATATATATTTGGTGACATTGGTAAGATCTCAGTAGTGGCCCGGCGATTATTCAACGTTGCGTGCGCAGTGGCCAAAAAATGTATATTGCAACAATGGAAAAGCACGAACGCCCCGAGTGCAAACCACTTCCTTAAAGAGCTGGCCTATGTCAACGAATGTGAAGAACATTACATAATGTCCTTGCCAGGTACATGCAAACCCAAGGACATATGGGGCCCATTCAGGGTATACTTGTGTGAATTGGGGTCGGCTGGAAACAGCCCCGGGGGAACTGTTACTGTGCCAAGTGTGTAAAATCGTTCCACTGTAACCAAGTTCCGATATTGGAGAAACGTAATGTGAAATGCTATGGTATGTTATGTTGTGTAGTAAGTGTACCACCACGATTGTTAAATAAAGTTTAAAAAAAAAAAAAAAAAATGGGGAGAGTCTGTTGAGAATCAATGGTCTGTTTTTATCTGACCTCTCCCA
Source organism: Ambystoma mexicanum (assembly GCF_040938575.1). Taxonomy (NCBI): domain Eukaryota; kingdom Metazoa; phylum Chordata; class Amphibia; order Caudata; family Ambystomatidae; genus Ambystoma; species Ambystoma mexicanum. Next base: position 204,505,957 of record NC_090926.1, on the reverse strand, counting down.
TCACTTCAAGCAGCCCTTATGGGGAGATTTTTTTGTACCCTTTCCATCCTTTATAGTAATAGGGGACTGCTGCCGAGTGCCCCCCTCCGCCCCACCCGCCCCAATGCCACATCTATAAATATGCCTTGTTGACAAACAGGTATGAAAGGTGTGTGTGCTGCATTCCATTCTTACCCCTAAAACATCACTTGATCTATGACCCACCAGAATGAACTGTAGCGCTTTCACGAGGCGGACCCTAGTAACCCAGGTGAGCAATATCTCCTCTAACACCACGCTATTCCTCACTACACTGTTTGGAAAAACATCCTCTTCTGGTCCGTGGCTTGAGGCCAAATGGAACAATGATTCCTGGAATGGAGAAAATATATTGGCTGTCACGTTCTTAACTCCAGCCATGAACCTAACTCTAAAGTCTATCGTGATACAAAGTCACACTTTTTTAGCTGTCCCAATGTGCATAAAGAAGAGTAGCACCATTGGGCCACTGCTAATAGAGATTCATCCACTGTATTGCCGCAGTTGTCCAAACAGAATACTCAATTTTTGCTGGTCCCCGTGTTTTCCCATTGGTGCAGGGCTTCAATGATGGGGATCAGTACCAAGACAACAATGTTATGCTAGCAGTCTTGCTTACCAAAGCCTGTGCACCTTACCGTGTCATTACACATCTGTTACTCTTTGTAGCTCAGTGACGGCCAAAGGAAGGTGCTGATGAACTACATGAGACATTTCAATGCGGTTATAAGGTTCGCATTTCAGCCCGGTCCTCACCCTGATATGGTGCCTCTCATTCGTACCCAATCTATTGTAGCACTAGCTAACCACATGGTGAAATCTCTGATTGCTGGGATAACACTAACCGGGAACCTCTTTTTCCCATATGTTCCTCGATAGTGACAAGTGTGGCGTAATCCTTTACTAGCACCGATTTAAATGTTGGGGGCTGGCAGTATAGAAACTCCTCTCTCTTAGGGTGTGGATTAAGACCTTGGGTCATAGTAGCCATTCTTTGTTGAGGCCTTGTTGTTATATACAGCTTTGCATTGGTTCCATTTGTCGTGGCCTTGCATTGATTCTTATGGAGCTTGTGGAAAGGCACCCTGCTCAACAGATTGAGCAAACTGGTTAACTGGCTGGTGAGCTCCATGAGCATGCCTCTCGTACCGTCAACATCCATTGCCTGTCGTTTTGGAACAGAAGCCCCAAATAGTGATTGACCCTTTGCTCTTGCAAATGGACCATGCCCATTCATTCTGAAACCACATAACTTGCTTTACCCCACTCTGCTGTTTCAGTACTCGGCTAGTATTTGTCCCTCACCGTGTACAGTCTATACAGTAAGCATTGAGGTTTGATTGTTATTCCCACCCACGTGTTGGCACCAGGCAACAACATTCTTCTGGTCCCATGGTTCCAGTGGCATTTCACGGTACCCTTTTATCTTCTGCCTATGTTTGTTAGCATATGTTAGACTCCATTAGCAACTTGTTGGGTGTGTGCAACCAATCAGATTGCTCAGATCAGGGGCTTACTCAGACATCCTGTCCCCTTTCCTCCATCCTTGTGCTTGCGCCCCCTGCAACATGGGGACGGTACTGGATCCTTTGGCAGCGAACAGTTGAGCATCCCCTTTAAATTTAATGTAGCGCGCTCTGACGCAGCCTCAGGTGGGGGAATGCCTCACTGATGCTCCACCCTCTGGTGCCTCACCTCAGTCCTTTTTTCTGCACAGACGGTGACAGACCTGGCAACCAGCGCTGAGACTTTTTCAACTTTCCGCTTTCACCCTTCATTAGTTATCAATCTTCTTTAAACTTCCTTTGGTGCCTCGCCTCCCATGGCGCATGTCGGCTGCAGGAGGATAAACAAGATGTGTCCCATGCGACTGCTCGTTCCCGACCTTGGACGCCCATGCACTCTGTCTTGAGTGCCTGGGGACGGATCACCATTGGGATGCATGTGCAGCCTGCAGCACTCCCTGTCACAGGGCATTGAAGAATCGGTTGTCTGGTTGGAGGGAGATCTTCCACACTTCTCCGGGAACCTCTCGTCAAGACAAGGTAGGCTCTGTTCAGCACTGCTCTGCAGCGTAGCAATTTCTTCCCAGGGGTTCCCACAGGCAAGGGTTCCTCTGATTCAGGTTCTGGTAGGCCTGAGGCCTCTAAGGCTTCTGGCACCCTAGGCGAGGGGCCCTGCTGAGCTGTCCTTGCAAGGGCAATCAAGGTTGTCCTTTTCTTTGAGCCCCAGGCGTAAAGTATAGTCTGGTGCCACCTCCGAGAGTCAGTCCTCAGCACGTTCCAGCATGACTACCGGCACAGTAGTGTCCTAGTCAGTAGTGTCCTAGTAAGGGCGTTACGACTGCCGGCCAGCAGGTTGAGGGCTCAGCGCTGACCAGAGTGAACTCTGAGGTCGACGCTTCTGCTTCGTGTGCAAGAACCAAGCTGTGTCCTCCCATATCTGAGGCCTCTTGTGGCTCAGTGCCTTCGCACCCTCCCGCCTACGGCGTGGTGCAAGATTTCAAAATGGCAGAGAGGCACGTGGCGGAGGGTGTCGGGCCTGCAGCCATTTTGGGTTCGACTCAGGGCCTGCCCATGCTACCGCCCATTGAATCGGCATTGCAGGAAGATCCCAGTCTCCTTCCCTCTCAAAGCGGCAGCGGCCTGTGTGGTACAGGCACCTGGTCTCCTCAGGGGTACATCTACCCATCGCAGCCTTACGGCTACACACTGCAGGTGCCTCAGCGCTTTGACCAAGAGCGGAGACCCAGCACCTCAGAGGCCCAGGCCCTTAGGGATCCGGCGGCTAGCGAGGACCGCTTCTTCAAGCACTGACTCTTCCTCATGTGTTCCCATCAGATGACGGCGCTCCTGAAGGATATAGTGAAGGGGGTGATCCTGCAGGTGGTGCCTCCCAGATCTACGTCTGGGTCCTCCGCCTGTTCCTCAAGCCCTACCAGTTCCAGGCCCTACCGGTTGTTCACACCCCTCCACCACCTCCTGTACCACCAACGCCTCTCCTTCAACAGCCGTTGCACCTGTCTTCGGCTCGAGACCTGGGGGGACCCCGCAGGCACCTGTGTCCCAGGGCCCAGACTCCCCTGGGTCTATAAAAAAAATGGTCAGGGGACGTTGACAACGATTACAACAGTGACGCCCAGGACAATGAACCCTCAGCATCCGTTGGCCTTTCATGACCGCCTCCAGGTCCTGCCAGAGTTCTTGGGGGTCCCTCTGCCCGAGGAAGAACCCCCCAGGAGTCTGGTGTGCTAGCCGAGGTTTTGCGCAAGCGCACCACAATCCGGTCTGGCATCCCTCCCCAGAAGGATGACCTGCAGGTGGTGAAAAAGGTCTTGGAGAAGCCCAGGGCCAATGCCCAGATGAGCAAGAAACTGGGATAGCAGGTCGAGGCTGACAAACGGGGAGCCAATCCTCCTGGCATCCCACCCCCAGCCGCATTCTTCACTATATCCCCCACATCGACACAGCCAGCTGGGGGCTGTGTCTAGGTGTCGAGATGAGGACGGCGTGGATGCATGCTACGAAATGTTCCTAGATCGGCACTTTGAGGGCGTGGACCTCTTTCATTCGTCAACCGTTGACGAGTTGGCAAAAATGAAGAAAGGCTCCACTCAAACCACCAAGTCCTTGGCCATCCTGACAAAACCAGGGCAGAAGTCCTTCCCTCGGTCTCGGGGCAGGACTGAATTCAAACCCTGCGCTTTCACCGGCTTCAAGGGGTTCCGGGAACCGCGGTACGCGGAGGCCTAATCGGTCGCCCAGCAACAACAGGAGGAAGCAGCAGAGGTCTTTGTGCAGTTTTTCAGCTCCCCCTACCTCCCACGCCAAGAGACCGTGTCGACAAGATCGGGAAACACATCTCTCCAGTATGGGCCGACTGGCTCTTTCCCAGGTCAGCTGGAAGCGTCTTTTCAAGACCCGTGGATTCTATCCATGGTCTCCACGGGCTTCAGTCTTCCTCTTCCTTTGCCTCTACCATCCTCTCCTCCTCTTAGTCAAATCGGGTCCCCAGCTCTTTTACGGGAGCTCCTTTCGCTCTTAGAGATAAAGGCGGTATAACCGGTTCCTCAGTCAGACAGGGACTCTGGCTTCTACTCCAGGATTTTTGCGGTACCCAACAACAATGAGGCTGGCCTGAGGGTTGTCCTGGACCTGTGATTTCTCAATTTGTCTTTGCCACTAGAACATTTCAAGATGATTACTCGCGCGCACATAGCAGAGTCTGTGTGTGCCGGGGACTGGATTTGTTCCCTAGACCTCAAGGATGCATACCTGCACGTCCCCATCTACTAGCCACATCAGAGGTTTATGCGGTTCACGATTATGTCCTTCCACTTTCTGTACAAGGTGCTGCCTTTTTCGGCCCCTCGTGTCTTCACAAAGCTGATAAATGCAGTGGCGGGTCCCCTTTGCTTGGAGGGCCATCACCTATACCCCCTTATCTAGATGACTGGAGGGCAGGTTCTCCCTAGGGGCTGCTACACTCCTGCCAGAGATAGGTGGATATTCTCCATCAGCTTGTGGTTCTCCCTCAACCACAGGAAGCCACAGCTGTGCCCCTCCCAGGATCTGATTTTCCTAGGGGTGCGTTGGAAAACGTCCATTGAGCGGGTGTTCCCAATGCATGAGAGGCTCCTCTCTCTTTGCAAGGCGATGGGGCACTTTCTGGCCAACTCGACCACCTCTTCATGGTGGTTCCGGCACTTTCTGGGACTGATGACCCCATGCGTGCTCACTGTTCAGCACCCCCGCCTCAAGATGAGGTGCCTACAGCTCCAGCTGGCGGCCAATTGGGATCAGGAGATGGGGTTCTCAATCGGACAGGATCCCAATACCCCCCTCCTCCTGCCTGATCGTCGCTGGTGGTTGCTGGACAGCAATGTTGCAGTGGGTGCCCCCTTTGCCCGACCGGAGCCTACCTTGGTGGTGACAATGGAATTCTCTCTTTTGGGATGGAGCGCTACTCTGGAGGGCTACACGATTCATGGCTCATGGTCCAGGGCAGAATCCCTCCTGCATATCAATCTGCTTGAGCTGGGGTCAGTGAGCATGGCCCTCAAGGCGTTTCTGCCACTCATAAGGGGCAGGTCTGTTTTGGGTCAGGAAGGGCAATTCTACTACAATGTTTTACCTGAACAAGCAGGGTGGCACCCTTTCCTCCACCCCCTCCTTTGCATGGAGGCATTATCGATCTAGGAATAGGCCCTGACCGAGAGGATTTGGAATTCAACAGTCCACCTTTTGGGGGACAGCAATGCAGAAGCGGACCAGCTGAACTGCTTGGGTTTCAACACAAGCGGACTAGCTGAACCACTAGGGTTTCGACACCTACGAGTGGGAGTTGCACACTGGCTCCTTGTTGCCCCTGTTCCAGCGGTGGGGGTTCGTGGGCCTGGCCTTGTTTCCATCTCCTCTGAATTAAAAGTGCTCCCAGTTTGCTTCATGGGCAGGACAGGGTCAGGGCTCTCTGGAAGACGCTGTCCAGATCTGTTGGCACCGCTGCAGGTGCTATGCGGTCCCGCCCGCCCTCATGCCCCCCTCTGCTCCAGTGACCCTCCGCAAGTTCTGGGTTTCTGTGGGCTGCAGCCTCATCCTGAACGCCTCTCACTGGCCTTCGAGAGCCTGGTTTTTGGATCTGCTGCAGTTGTGCTCTCCGGGGCCGTCCATCTTCCGATCCCCCAACAGGGGCTTCCTGACCAAGCAGTGCGGGGCAAGGGAGCATCTGGACCCGGCCAGGCTGGCGCTAGCTGCTTTATTCCTGACCAACTGAGGCTACATAACCCTCAATTTTCAGATGACAACTGGTACACCATTCAACAGGCCAGGAGGCCCTCTACTCGGTCCCAGTATAAGAGCAAATGGACAAGGGTCTGGATCCTGTCACCTGTCCTCTGGACGGTGTACTAGCTTTTACAGCACAACTGGGGTGAAGGTGGATACCTGCCGCATTTATCTGACTGCCATTGTGACTTACAAGAATTCCCCTGAGCATTTGTTTTCGGCGGCCAACCCGGTGGTTAAGGCCCACTGAAAGGAGTTGTCTAGGCTTTTTCTTCCGGTGCATAGACCACATCCGCTCTGGGAACTCCACGTGGATCTTGCGGCCTTGAAACGCAAACCCTACAAGCCAATGGCCTCTGTGGACATCCGGCTCGTACCGCTAAAAACTGTTTTGCGCAGGGTCAACGAGTTGCAGGCATTGTCTTCGTGCAAGCCCTTCACCACGTTCCACAACGACGAAGTCATCTTGCATACTCATCCAAACTTCTTGCCCAAGGTGGTTTCTCCATTCCATCTGAATCATGAGATCTGCCTGCCTGTGTTCTTCCCGGACCCGCAGTCGGAGGTAGAGAGGACCCTACATTCCTTGGACCACAAGAGGGCTTTTAAGTTTTACCTCTGATGAAATCCTTCCGGAAGTCTGAGGCATTATTTATCATACTTGGGGGCTCCTCCCCCGGCTCTCAGGCATCTAAGGGGTCTATCGCCCGTTGGATGGTTCAGGCCATTTCTGAGGCATATACGGCCATGGGCAAGCAGGTGCCAGAGGGGATTCATGCCCATGCAGTAAGGGCTAAGGCCACGGCAGTTGCTTTTCAGAGATATGCTTCCTGGGATGTCATCACCAGGGCAGCTATTTGGGCCACTCCGTTGGCCTTCTGCAAGCACTATTCCTTGGATACCTCTAGGCACAATGCAGAGTTCGGTCAGGGGGTTCTGAAGAACCTTTTTGCTTCGTCCTACATAAGAGGCAGGTTGTCTTGTTTAGTGGAATCGCCCACAAGGATGGAGGAAAGGGGACCGGACGTATGAGTAATTAAAGTTACTCACTGTAGTGACTAGAGTACCCATAGTCCTCAGTCCCCTTTCCTCCTTACGTCCCACCCACCTTCCCCCGCTTGTTGCCAAGTGCTAATGAACTCATTATAGCCAGGTATCTAAGTATGATGTGTCAAAAGGGGTCTGAGGTGAGGCGCCGGAGGGTGGATGTAAGGGGAAGCTCAATTTTTCGCTGCCAAGGGTTGCGGTACCGTCCCCATTTTGGGGGACTCCCATGAGGGTAGAGGAAAGGGAACTATGGACTATGAGTTCTCTAGTCACTACAGTGAGTAACTTTAATTTACTGACCGGGACGGCGATTCACCAAAATGTCAGGGGTAGCGGAAGTGACATCACAGACCTGATAACCTTACAGGAAATGATGGCACTTTACCTTTGTCCCAGATGGCATCAGTTCCTCTTTAACCCTGGTGATCTCACCAGCAGTGCTTTGCGGGCATAAAAAAACATTTTTAAATACCAAATAGGTACTAAAGCAGACAAGAATATTTTAGATACCAACCACATTTTAACAAGGGTGCTGCCTTCATCTGCAATCGATGGGGCTGTGATGACATGGTTAGATCAGATAGAACAACATAGGCCTAGCCACTGCCATAGATATGCCACTTCAGCATTGTATGGCCAATTACTTCCATATTCTGCCAATAATAGCTGCATGTTGGGTATTGTCATTATATGAAAAGCAGAGCCCCTACATTGCCAGTTGCTGCGATAATACATGATCCAACAGATGTAAGTCACTACAGTGCACAGGAGCATTAATGTCTTAATTAATGATGATGATGTGTTATTTTTATAGCACTTTCGCCAATGTGCTGTACATAGCACATGTTTACATGTAATTATCATCCCAGCCGAAGTTGATACTCCTTTATCAACCTCAGAAGAATGAAAGGATGAGTTGGCCTGGCCAGGATTCGAAAATGCGACCTGCAGATCAAGCACATCACAACAGCGAGCCCTGAACTGTCTTACCTCTTTGCTATTAAAAATGCAATGCCACCATCGTAGACAAGGTATTTCAGGAATTTTTGTGGGATGTGGGAAAAAGGGCTAGGATACCTCGATATATAATGGTTCGGAGTGTTCAAGAAGGGGAATTTGGATTTCCTATACTTGAGAATTACTGTAGAGGGTTTCTATTAAAAAAATGGATCAGCTACTTTGATGAAGAAGAGTGCTCAATATCATTGTGGGTGCAAATAGAAAGGAGAAAGTTGGAGTCATATCATGTAGGGAGTCTATATTCATTTGGGAAATTACCTAAACAAGAAACGGCCTAAAGCCAATTGTCACTAAAGATGCATCATTGATATTAGGTAGTGGGCAAGGACCGTTTATGTACAAGGATGCATCAATTTGGCACAACCCAGGGTTACAGGTGGATAATAAAATGTGTTGGAGGAGTTGGATTAACAAAGGTAGCTTGGTAATTGGGGACGTTTGGAGAAATGGGGGAGTGGTTTCCTTTGAGAGTTTGATGGAGAAGTATGGGCTAAATAGAAGGAAATAAGGATGATATAGAGTTATGGAGATTTTGATATCTGAAAGACGGCAGATGTTGGATGCGCCGCTGATACAGAAACCTGAGGCTTGTAATCTATTTGCTGTAATGTTGCAGAAAGTGCCAAGCTTTTTAAAATGTATTCCATTGGAGAGTCATTTGTTGGTCCCATGGGAGAAGCTAAGACAGGCTTGGTCTGAAGAGTTGAGCAGGGATATCTTGGTAAAAGAATGGCAGAATCTTTGGAAAGTTCCAGTTAAGGCAAAGATTGATTTGAACTTGCGTTACATCCATCAAAGAATATTGGGACGCCTTTACTGGACCCCTGTGCGTATGAATGTTTTGGGGTTGATTGATAGTGAGTGTTGTTGGGGTTGTAAGAAAGAGAAAGGTACATTGCCACACATGTTATGAGATTGTGACAGGGTGATGGATTTTTGAAAGGACGTATTGGACAGAATTGACACAATCTGGAACATTACCTTCCGACGGATCCCAACAAGTGGACGGAATATTGACATCCACTTGTTGAAGGATGGCTCCTTGATGTGCAGATACTTTCAGACTTTTAAAAAAAGATGTTTCATAGACAACATAAGAAGGCAATGTATGTGGAATTATGGGGACCTTTTAATGAACTTCATTGATGATAATAGATTAGAATGTTGAGTTTGAAATTTCTGAAATATTGTATGGGGTAAGGGGGTCTATTGTGGGTATCTGTTCTGTCTTGGGTATTGTTATGTGTGGTGTGGTGTAGTGTCTATTGTTATACTCTGGTCTAGGGTTTTAGTTGTTAAGTGAATTAAGTTTTGAATTAAGTTTTGATGGATATATTACTTGGCTATAAATTTTAAAATGTTGGAGTTGATGATAATCTAGAACCTGTGTATTAGCTTTTATAATGTTTTGATAATTTGTTTAAAAAGAAAGAGTTTAAAAAATAAATAAAAATAAATAAAACTTAAACTGGCAGCATAATATAGGCCAGATACGTAATAACACTTATCATGTTTGATGTAGCCCTGATGATGCACAGTAAATAATGCCATGCCACAGAAAGACATACCTAGATTGGCTGCACCAAAATGGCAATCTAACCATGTACTAACAGTTATCGTGCTTATTTTATCATAGATGCCCAGAAAAATATACAATGCCACAGTAAGGACTGGCAGCACCCGAATGCTAGTCTAGCCAGGTAAAGACACTTATTGTTGCTTGATCAGAGATGCCCAGTACACAATGTCAAGCCACAGTAGCACATAGCTGGGCTAGCTGTAGCAGAATTCTAGTCTAGACACGTAATAACACTTATCATGCTTACTTTATTATAGATGCCCAGTAAAAATGTCATGTCACAGTAAGAAATTACTAGACTGGCTATACCAAATGCCAGTCTCACCACTAATAACACATAATGCCTGCTTTATCATGGATGTCCATTACATTTTAGCGCCCCCCTTTCTACCCCACCCTTCCCACACATCGCCTCTCCTCCCACTCCTCTCCAACCCCCAGAATTAGCTCCATGGCCCAGCATTACCTCCATGTCTCTCTTCCTTGTCCCAGTACTTACAGATTTGTCAAGGTGCTTAATGGGCAAGTACTGGGACAAGGAAGAGTAGGATTAGGATTAATAAAATTATCAGTAAGTAATCCAGGTATTGAACACAAGCACACACATTAACACAGCATTCATGTGCTCATTTACATGTACACTGCGAGAAACCTGAAGGTGTCTCACCGTGATCTGTCATCCAGGTGGCCAGGACACGGCCATCGATTGTGGATCCAATTCCTGGGGGTGGACCAGTGCGGGAAGATCTTCTGGGTGTGGGGGACTTTGGGGAGTGGAAGTGGGACACCGGACAACGAGACGCAGTATCCCCTTCCTTGTAACACCTTCACCCCATCCTACCAGCTAGGATACGTAGAGACTCAACCAGGGGTCACCCGAAAAAGAACATAAGAACATTGTGCAATAAAGTGAAAGGTGATAGACAGGCTCGAGCCTGACAGAGGGACACCTGTGCAGAATTTTATGCTAAAAGAGTCTGAGGCCGGCTGAGGGAGATCCGTGGTGGATAGTGACTTGCACGATGTCAATACTTGTGAAAATCTAGCAGGGAAAAGAAGTTGTTGTTTATTTGATTCCATCAGGCCCTTTAAGGGAAGAGACTTTGAAAAGCATCGAGACTTGCGCTCTGAAGGCCCTGATGCTTATGAGTAAACTGTAACCTCGTGCTAAAGAAGCCAGAGACTGCTACGCTCGAGTGAACCGCCTTATCCCGTGCTCAATACGTGGCGAATGGAGGTCAACGTCCTGAAAACCTGACATATAATTTTTCATAAACATTATTCCCCATACTATTTGTATTTAGAGGTAAGGGTTGACAATAGGTTTTGTTAGGCTAGGCCCTTTTATTTTGACAAGATACCACTAGGACTGTGTTAATATTATTTGATGGTCATAGCTTGCTCCCATCTGTAGACTTAGGTTTAGATAGGCGTTTATCTTACCCTTTTTGAAGTTCAATAAACACCCTTGAACTGTGGTCATTTGTGTCTGTCTTATTGTTGATGCCATGCCTTTCTTACAACACCCATTCACTCACACACACACCCAGCCACCCATACATCATGTACTAACTCACACACATTACATACTATACATATACACAAACACATGCACACACACACATTTACAAAAAACACATTTTCTTACCTTTTCCCGAATCTGTTGTTGCTCCGAGGATCCCCTCTGCAGGCAGGCCTCTCTGGTTCCCATGCTCCACGCACGCAAGAATCCAGCTCTGGTGCCCGTCTTGCGCCTAACAGGGGACCCAGAGCCTTCTGTGTCCTGGCGTGGGGGGGGAGGCCTCAGACAAGAAAGTTTCTTTCTTGAGTGAATCTGACTTTAAAAAAAGCTTAAGAAATAATTTCTTTCTGAGGTCAGAATGAAAAGAAAAAGAAATTATTGTAAAGAAGGCTCTCGTCTGAGCCCTCTTTTGGTTTTTTCTCTGCCTCTGCTGCACATAACCAGGGGTCACAGAGGCAGTGCCAGGGGTCACACAGGGGTTGCCAGGGTTTGCAGCTGCGACCCCCAAATTATGTCTCCATTTACCAACTGGCATTCCCCCGTGTACTGAGCAAGCTGTTGGCTTCCTGGACACTCCCATCTGCTCCCTTAACCTGCCTGCACCCTCTCTTGAACTCCCTAAATAAAAATATAGAAGTTAGACGTCAGCATTTCTCGCAACGATGCTGCCCTTGCACACCACCTTCATGCCTGTCTGCCACTCCTCCTTATGCTTCATGGCTGCCAAGACAATGGAAGTGGGGCTCCGCTGGAACCCTGACTGTCATTTAATGGTGCCCATCTTGTTTGTAGTTTATTTTTTATTTGAATGAAAGCAAAACAGTTTTGAGTTATCCATGCCCTGCTTTTTCCCACCTCAAATCAATGGGCCCTTAACTCCCCAGATGTTATTGCAGGGTGTTAAGGATGATACTGCTCTTGGTGGCGGGTTGTATGAGTCAGTAAGGGCCCTGAGCCCTTAGTAATGTCCCAAACTATTACTGGCTTGTATGCACTAGTACCTCCTGGCTTTGTTGCCGTAATATACAATTGGAATGTGGTCAGTCCAGTGTACAGTGGTTCAACAGAGGGTGTTAACTGTTAAAATGCCTGCCGTTCTCCTCCGTACATTCTCGATCAATATTTATTGGCTCCCTTAATCAACATTTCCCCATGAAAATGCTTACTACATTGTTTCAAAAATCATCTCCTAATGTTTTCTTTTGTTTTTGACTTGTTTTTGTGATGTTACATTAAAGACTTGGTGACAAGGGCTAGAACAGGTGGTGTTTTCCTACTCCCCCGTAAGGAGCTGCATGTGGGCTGATAGCACCTATTACAGACTCTCTGCCCAAATGTCCTCCTGACGGGGCTGCAAGGATACCTTTCTTTTGAAATCCCTGTGGATTGTTGCTCTGTACTTTAGAAATGCTTGCCTTTGCTTTGAATTCCTCAACATTATCATTGCTGAATGTATTATGAAATATTTTAAATAGTTACGTATATTGTATCTGAGCCTACAATTTTTAAGTTTCTTATTTTCCTAATATTTTGTGGACATCTTAGTAATTTTTGGCCCATATATCCCATGTGAAAAGGCTATTAACTGTGATTCACTTCTTTTTTTTCTTGCCCACCATGCACTATTTGCCATGTGAGGGTTGACTTTCTGGAAAGCAGGAGACTACTGAGGCAGTCAAACATGGTTGCCTACTTCTCACCTGGGCTTGCTTTATCATCTGTGCCGCACACCTTCATCATAATCTCCTTGCTGCCATCTCACTCCTGAATTACGATTACTGTTGGTTTATTGGTCGCCACAGATCCCTCTGCTTTGCTTGCTATACCCCATATTATGTTTCAAAACACCAAATCTGATACTCTTATTATGTACAGAAAAATACCTGAAGACTCACAAAGTGAATGCTTTGACCTCTGTTTGCAGCGAATGGCACTGTGGGAGTTGGTGATCCGATCACATGTTTAAGGGACCTTGTGGGGTTAGGATAGGGGACATAGGTTGTCAGGTAACCATGGTTTTCTGTGCACCGGGTAGGTTGAATCCAAGTTGCCATTGACAGGGAAAATAAGCATCAACTTCTCAGATTCTGGCGCTCATCCCTGTAAAGATATCATGGCGTCCAGAGCCTTCTGCTTGGAGACCAAGCTAAAAGATAGTATGAGGTTAGCAGGCTAGTTTGGTAATTTAGTTTTAAAGGAATTCTATTTCAAGACAATTGTGAAAGTTGCATTGTTGGTGGTGAATAAGCTTTGAACAAGCATGATACTCCTTGTCGTGCCATAAAACATAGATTTTCCCCTGAGGGAGTTTAAATTCTATCAAAGGAGGGGGGGCACTTGCATGTTAAAATCTACCAATCACACAAACATCAGAAATGGACCATACTCCAATCTTTTCAATTATTATGTTTTGGGTGGGTCTTAACTTGCTTTTCTTCAGATTAATATCTGCTAATCACACCGGTCCCCAACTGCCATCTTGTGAAGATCTAATCTGCTGTGTGATCGCCAAGTAACCTGGCGGTAATAAGTCATAGCACTATGGGACATCGGCAGCCACGAATGCTATGCAACACTCCTTGTCTTGATGATCATGCACAATGGAGCTAGGCGTACTGCCCGCACGTCAACTAAATCACTTTTAAGCACGCAAAACACAGAAGAGAATCACTCATTCAATGCATACTCGCATATTTTTCTGTTTATACGTTTTGCACAAAAACACACTTTACTGTATTTATTTGTATTTATTTTACTGTATTTTAAGTTCAATTAATGAAAGAAGTCGAGACTTTAGCATAGCGATAGGTTTTGTATTCAAATCGAAGTTTTGTAATACATTGATCGCTAACATTTCACTGCAGCTGTGTACGGTCATCGCTATGCAAAAAACAGATGCCATCAATACGATTTTTGGGGAATTCAAAGTGAACCCAGCGACAAGAAACAATACCAGTTGAAACAATTATTTTCAAAATGTTTAACAATTGATTTGTATCTTCTTGATTGTCCTTTAGTTCAATCCGAAATTCCTTTTGGTTTTTCACGTTATTGTAAATCCAAGATTCAAATTATGCTCTTAAAATAGTTTCTTTGAAATCCCAATATTCATTGACTGACAGCCAAATCACATTGAGCAGACGTTTGTGTTCATATGGGGGAGTTGAGGTGCGGGGTCCTTATAAGCACATTGCTTACAAGTCAGGTGAAAAATTTGCGGTTAATACCTGATAAAAAGTGTTGATTGTATTGAAAATCTTCTTAAAACATTCTTTGAATATCTGCGCTGCTTCAGAAAATTGGTACTGCAAAAGGCAAGCTGTCCTGCCTGGTTGACCCAAATAATCATCACGATCATTCAATTGGATAGTGAAAGTGTTGAATGTGCAGACCATTGTGCGGAATATAGTTGCCATGTCATGCACACTTCAGGGACACATGCAGATCGATAGATGCCATTTTTAATATTAGGCCCATTATTAATACATGTTGCATACTTTTATCTATTATTTCTATACATGTGCTCTTCAAAGTGTGTGGATGGACATTCTAAAGGGTCCCAAATTATTTCCCAGGGGTGGGAGGTGGGATGTTTAAAAAGCTAGTAGGTTGACTAATTTCAATAGACATGATCAGCAGTTACAGCTTATATGGGGTGCCAGCATCAATTAATTTATTCAAGAGGGGTGCTGATAAAAAACAAAAAGTTCAGAGTACTTTTCTATACCAATATATGTCTGATCATCTTTTCTGTTTTCCCATTTCTATACTATTTCATAATTACATTTTAAATTAATAATATGAATCTTACAAGACGTTTGCAGGCTCCCTAGCCAATATGTCATGTTGGTTGCTCGCAAGTGTGAAATGTTTATTCCAAGGAACTCAGAATAATCTATTTTTAACAATGGATCCTTTCTTTGAAGTTCCTAGCAGGCAAATATTATATCTTGTGGAATGTGATCCTACCTAAAATGCTCATGGGCACTTTCAGAAGAGAATCATATTGACGAAAAGAAAGCACCAAGTTCAACCGTGTTTTACCATCTGCACTAATACTTGCCTTCACCAATAAACCCAGAAAGATATGAATATCATACTCCGTGGGAATACACACTGTAAAATATAAACACAATAAATCAAACTATTTCACTATGTATTCTTCATTTTGCTTTTTATTTGTTCAAATAGATTTTTTAAATGTTTTATTAGATATATATCATATCATTATAGAGAGGACCGAAAGACAGAGACCGATAGAGAGGGACATTGGGAGTAAGGGAGATGGTGTCACGAGAGCGATAGAGGGAGGTATTAGAGAAGGGATAGAGGCAATCAGAGAGAGAGAGGAGGGATGTAGAGCTAGAGAACTCAAAAGAGAGCTAGACTGGATAGAGAGAGAAAGATAGGGAGACGAAGAAAGAGAGCGATAGATAAAAGGGTGGGGAGAGAAAAGGTAGAGGGACGAGATAGAGGGGAGATGGAGAAAGAGGAGATGGCGAAGAGAATGGGCGTATTGAGAAAGTGAGGGAGAAAAAGAGCAAGGGTTAGAGAGGGGGTGAGAGTGAAACAGAGGGATAGAGAGGGGAAGATGGGAAAAGAGAAAAAAGAAAGATGCAGAGAGCGAGAGAGAAACATCTTTTTATTTTCAGATCAAAACATTGCGAAGGCGCCATCAAAGATAACCACTGCATGAACGTACACATCTATCAATATATCCTTTTTGATTTGCTATTTTATTTGTATTATCTTTACATCAATTGCATTTCCATCGCCAATACAGTCTATGATCTCTCATGAATACAAACTCTATTAGCTCGAAGACTGGCTTCAGCCTGTTGTCTACCAGCGTTCTCCTTGTGAGCTAGTACCGCTAGCCTTATATGGGTCTTGTAAGGAATCCAGAGTAAGACGCAGGCACAGGGGTGGCATGGTGGTTTGCAAAGAATGTTATTAGCCAAATGAAAAGGGGGTTGGAGAAAATTCTATCTCACCCTAGCTCTAAGAGGGGTTTGCCTGCCTCAACAAACTAAATGGTGTCCATGTCAGAATGTCCAAAGTAAAGTTCTCCATTATCTGTCCAAGTCCTAACCTGATCCTTATACGCTAAACTCAATATAAAGTGGAAAGGGAAATGTTTCTCAGCTGGCCACTCGCAGCTCTTTTCCAAAGTTCCAACATAAAGTTCCAAAGAAAGGTGCTGAAACTTCCACGAGTCTCCCGGGAGCGGGGTGGCTTCCCTTCCCCCGAATTTCTTCAGGTTTTGTAAACTTCACACTTTCAAGGGGTACGGATCTTCCCTTGACCTTTCACAGATTACTACAATTCACAATCTCAATGGGTTTGACTCTTTCCTTGAGCTTTCCCAGATTCTCACAGTTCAGAAGCTCAAGTGGCTGACACTTCGCTTGAGCATTCCCTGATTTCCACAAGATCAAGAACCAGCTCCACTTCTCTTAGACTCTTGACAGCATCAGGGTGAAATGATTCCCTGATCACAATTCCAGTTCCAGGGGGATGGAGTCCCTTTCCCTGGTTTCCACACACTGCACAAAATTCAACAAGCATGAGAGTGAGTCCCAGGCCCTGCCCTGTCAGTCTGGTACACTCTACTATTATGCTTTCAATGATTTGGATCAACACAATTGGGTGTGGGTCCCAGACTTGCAATCCTTCTGCCTGGTCTACTCTCCTACCAGGGCTTTCTTGACTTGCTTATGTGTTTGGGCGTGGGTCGCAGACTTGCAAGCCTTATGCCTGGTATACTCTCCTGCCAGTGCTTTCTCTCAATGAACAAACTTTCCTTCTTTCTCAATGTTAAACAATTCCAACATTTGATATTTGCTTGTTTTGTACATTGGGTCCTCGACCCTTCTCATCTGCCTTATTTTCTCTCAACAAATGCCTCGGCAACCCAGTGCCCCTGTTCAGGCTCACCTAGGTCATACAGTTCTATTCTAACGGTACGCGATACATGCCACAAAGTGTCTAGGCATCCCAACTTCCCTCTAGGGGCTCACTGGCTTCACTCGGCAGGTTCGGCGTCCTTCGCGGTCCTCTGTTCTCCCAGTGGACTGCTTCCTTGTATGACGGGCGTCTCATCAGCTCTCGGGTTCCCGCGATGCCTCAGACTTCACTCGGCAACTTTGTCAGCTCACAGCATTCACACAGCAAACCCTGCTTCAGAGCTTCTTCTGACGGTTCCTTTGGGAGCTTCCTCGTTACATGCTACAGCTTGCTTCAATCAGATTTCCCGACTTGTGTCGGGAGAAGTAAGACTCCACCTTTCCTGATGCGTGGTGCTTTTAAATGTCCTGGCACCTATCGAATTCTCCCAACAACTAGAGCGTGTCTCTTACTTCTCAGCCTTAGCAATCTTTATTGCTCAAGTCCTCCTCCTCATCTCAGTATTGTCAGACATTTTTAAATAAGGATGTGAAAGAGCTGTGCTATTAGTCATGACTGGATGTTCTTGTCTAAAATAAAATGTTGCCATGTAGAATTGGGGAGTTACGGGGTGTTGGCAGGCTCTAAGCAGAAAGATGGATACCATGTTCTACCCAGCGTCGATTCACTCCCATTAGGGTTGTCTCCCCTCATGAGGTCCTCCCTCAGATGTCCACCCCCAGGGTCAGGATCAGGTAGCTTCTGCCTTTCCCTGTCCACATGAGGAGAGACTTTCCCCAGGAAGGCAGCAATGTCATCGCTAGATTAATCGCAGTCTCCATACCGCTTTCCCGAAATGTAAACTTTTGGGCCTTTACTTCAGACAAATGTTGTACAAAATCCTCCAAATCCCCAGTGTGGAAAAATTCAATGAGGCCCTTCATATCTCTGGTGAGCACATTGTCAGACACTATCTTCACAAGGGCTCTGTGAGGAGGCGACCCTGGCTCCAGCCACCTTTTCCTCTACCCCTGTTCATTACTGAGATTGATGTTGGCATGCGAAATAATGTGTGTTTTTCTCCCATGAGTGTTTGTTAGCAGAATGGCGGATTAGTGACTGCCGTTTTTTCCAATGGTATGTCCACTAAACTTTCACAGTATTTGCAACTCAATCAGGGAAAATTACTGCTGGACAGAGACCATTTTAGTAGTTCTTCACTACTTTCTTTCCCCTGCAGTATTCATTTTCTTGATAGCTGATTTTTACACATGCGACACAGCAAATTGGTTGTTTGTGTGAGATGCTGTACCGCATACCTTTTGAAATTCCCACATATCTGTCTGTGGCTATTAATTGTATCTGCAAGCCTCTAGATTGAAGAAGTTCAATGGAGTTTAAAAAACATGCTTTTCCATGGCAACAGAAGATATACATTCAGTCACTTGCACCACCACAGAGCATGCTTCCTTGAGTTTCCAAGTCCTGACAGTAATAAACTCAGTACTTGGTTGAAAACCCAGGACTGTCGCACTGTCCATCACCAGCAAAGCAAAACGTTTTACATGTGAGAGCATTGTCAAGTGGTACCATGCTAGATTTCACGCATCATGTCATGGTTCGAAATTTAGGGGAACTGGGAGCTATTTAGCTTCTGCTTCTCGCCTAGGAGAGCCTGGTTAGCTTGAAACCAACAGCTACCAGGAGCTACTGTTGGCTCCCCAGGACAAATGGTGCCTTACAGACATACATATGTGACATAACCTTTGAGTATTTGAGAATGTCAACAAAGAAAAATTAGCACACATCTAGTACACATTCAAACATAAAGGATCACACATAATGTCCAAAAAGTTAGTTTGGCTCTCCTGTAGAAGGTAGTTGTGCGGTCCACTGTGTACTCGCTCCTGATTGCCCAGCAGTAGCTCCTGTTTTCTGAGTGATGCCTGACACGGTTTTAGCTCCTGCTCATGGAATCCTAATTTCGAACCCTGTCATGTATAGCAGTGAAGAAGTAATTTTGCTGATATTTATAGTATGCTGATTTTGCAAGGAACTCGAATCAAAACATTTACAAGATGGATTTAAATATATGTTCTGTTCATCAAAGGGTTTTAGGCTGCCTCTATTGGACTCCGGTACAAATGAATGTTTTGGGCATGATAGATACTGATTTGTGTTGGGGCTGCTGACAAAAGAGAGGTTAATTACTGCACATGTTGTGGAATTGCAATAGAGTGGTTGACATTTGGAAGGACGTGCTTTATAGATTAGATGCAATCTGGGGTGTTTCATTTCCACAAACTTCGTGGTAGTGATCCTGCTGTCACCCAAGGGTAGATGTGATATTGCATGTGAGTCATCATGCTGTATTGACAAAGCTCTTCTTGTGGCAACTAAACACATTCTGAGAGTGTGGAAAACAAGAAAGAAACCGCTTGTAGAGGGCTGGCTATCAGACATGCAAACACTTTCAAGTTTTGAAAAACATATGTTCTGATGCTTGTTAATCTGCTTAGAATCACATGCTGTGCATATGGTCCGACATCCAGTGGTAAGCGCCGAGTATTGCATCTGGTATTTCGAGGATCGAAAGGGGATGTCGGCATAGGCATGTCTGTAACACTATCCCTACCGTGACGAGTAGTGTACCCAAAATCTCTCATGCATTGAGGTCCCTCAGATTGTTTTTTTCCACCCAGATTACTGGTCGCCCTAATGCGGAGGTCTTACATAGATAGCGTTATTGTCATTATCGACTTTGTCGTTATTCCTGTTACGTTACTTCGACAGTTGAATCCTGTGAAACAATGCCGAAGACTGCTGCAGACTTTTGATGCCTGTTGATCCCGGCGGTGTGGCCATCCACGTTGCCGGGCCTTCTGGCCGGCCTACACAGTAGAGAGAGTGGGGTCGGGGTGGACATATTCTTTACAAGTATGCCTTTCCTCTTTCACCTTGTCTGCTCCCTGGGTTTTGTCATCGCTGTAACTGTCTTTCGCTATGGAAAAGACGCCTTTTAGATTTTGCCCCTCATGTAGGGCCAAATATCTGTGGAAAGACTAGCACCCTCGATGCAACAACTGTCTTCCCCTCAACCACAACGAAGCGAGTTGCGCAGCCTGTAGACTCCTGCGTCCTAAGACGTTTAAGGAGCACCGCTTGAAGCGATGGGCAGCCTACGGCATGTCGCAAGCCGAATGTTCTTCCCCTGCTGTTGCAACCGCCGAAAGTGATGGGGGGGACTAGCGATAACCAGGCCTCTGTGTCGGAGGCCATTGACCTAACGGCAGACTGCCCTTGGTCCACGACACCGGTCCACGACCCCACCAGGCCCCAGGCGAGTCATGCTATGGGGAAAACACCCGGCGACGGGGGCGCACACGATCATAACACCAAACACACAACCCAAGTTTCTACTTCGGCGGCAGTGTCGAAACGTACCAAAGTGCCAACGGAACTGTCAAACTTCGCCGGAATCCGCTGATGACAGAATCCGCTGATCGGCATGATCGGCAGCCTTCCCTACAACCGCAGTTGCAGCCTGCAACTGGGCAATCTAAAGTAAAGGGCGCTAACACTAAAAGACACGCAGACGTCGAGGTGCTCCAGGTGGACGCGCAGATGCCGCTTAAGGCCCGGGTGCGGCAAAATCCACCGTCGGCCTCCGGTTCACCCAGTGGCGTGGAAATATACCGCTCAGCCTACAGTTCAGCCGGAAGACCGCCCATATAAACCAGACACCCACAACAAAGAATGTGAGTTGACTCCCAACTCCATTCACACAGGTCCCACCCCTAGGGTATACCCACAACATTAACACCTGGGAAGGCTCCAGTCATTCTGACAGGAGGCAGCCCCAGAGCTATATATGGGAATTCCACACAACAGCCATTCAAGAGGAAGGAACAGAGTCGGGACTTCCCAGGACTTTGGGAAGCAAGGTAAAAGGCAATAGATACCAAGAGGCCACAGGGCCCATTGTGCCTTCTATCAGGAATCCATTGATTCCTATGGCAGGACCTGGGTGTCTCAAAAATGTAAAACACTTGGAGCCACTGCCAAGTCAGCATGTAGCTGCCACCAGCCCATACCCTGCTCTGTGGGCAGCACACATGTGCCCAAAAACACACATAAGGTGTACAAGGGTGTACCCCCACCCATGGGTGCCATAAGGGTATCCCATGGGTGTTGGTCACCAAAAGATAAAATGAAGAGCTGCACTGCCAGAAGTCCAGGCTGGAACTCAGTGGCAGACAACATAGCGAAATCACACACAGAAGTGGTAGGACAAAGATGGGAGACCCTGTCCCCCCATAAGGCATTTCCAGCATCAGTCGCCCTCTCTCCAGCTCCCACGTAGGTCGGGTCTCTGTCTTGCTTCGTAGTGTTCTGCCGACGGTTCCAGCGTGCCCTTTTAACCAAGGACCAGCTTCTCCTGCTCACTTCCTCGTTCCCAGGTTTGGGTCTCCCAGGGCTGACAGGCTTCACGCTGGGTTCCCTATTCACTGAGCTCCTTCTTGGTTTTTATGTCCTGTAGCTGGGTCCTCCCCAGTGGAGTGCCATAGTCCTTCATTTATGTCAATGGAGTATTCTTCATGACTCCTTGTGGCCACTTCTTTGTAGTACTAGACTTTGAAGTAGTGAAGTAAACTACTCCTTTTCCATCTTCCTATTCTGAGTACTTTTGGGAGATGACTCTTATGTTCTTCTCATCTTGTTAGTATTAATTCTTAAGTGAGGGAAGGAGGGAATTTTACAATAAAAAATAGTAGTGCTTTCAGGTTGGTTCTTGAATGACCACAAGGATTTCTTGGTCTCAAAGGCAATGGGGTTTGGGAGTTCCATATCGGAATGTGAGTCCTGGTCCCCATGAGAAGAGTCTCTTTCCTGTAAGGTCCCGCTTTCTGCCGCACCCAAGGGGTTTGAGTAGTGGGCTCCCCTCCCTAGCCTGACCGGGAAGGGCTCTCCTCTGGGGAGAATTGCTGAGATTACATGATGAATCTTTCCTCCTTGGGTTTCTTAATGGTGCAACAGATCTGGAGTTGACTCCTTATAAACCACACAGCATAATTGAAGTATAATAAATATGTTGATAGTTGCAAGAGTGAGGTTAATATGCATTTTATTTGGGATTACAGAGCGAGCACTACTAGAAACATAAACATTCCCCTTGTATGTATGTATGTATGTATGTATGTGTGTGTATATATATATATATATTTCTGATGTTTGTTAATCTGCTTAGAATCACATGCTGTGCATAGGTCCGACATCCAGTGGTCACTGCGGAGTATTGCATTTTGTTTTTCGTAGTCGAAAAGGGGACGTCGACAAGGCGTGTCTGTAACACTATCCCTATAGTGACGTGTGTTGTACCCACAATCCCTCACGCGTCGAGGTCCCTCAGATTGTTTTTTTCCGCCCAGCTACTGGTCGCCTTTACGCGGAGCTCCTCGAGAGACATTGCAGATTTCATCTCCTCGACCTTTGGTCATTTTCCTATATTAATATAGAACATATCGATCCCCCCCTCGACGCTGTTGTGAAGCTGTCTCCGCCGAGCAAGATCTTCGACGGAGGGGACGAGCGGAGGAGATCCTTCGGCGTTGCCGAACACGTGGCCTGGCCTCGCAGGCCATATACAGTAGGGAGAGTGGGGGTCGTGGGACATCTCTGATTCTTTTCTGAGAATGCCTTTCCTTTTCCCCTTCCTTTCCCTTGGGGTGGTTATCACGTTTTATTGCCTCGGCTATGGAGAGGACACCCTTTAGGTTTTGCCCGCTTTGCAAGGGCAAGTTTACTTGGAAGGACAAGCATTCACGGTGTAACCGCTGCTTGCCCCTCGATCACAAGGAGGAGGGTTGCACGGCTTGTCGGCTTCTTAAACCGAAGACTCTAAAAGACCGTAGGGTCAAAAGGTGGGCGGCCTACGCTATGTCGAAGGACGACGCTCCACCCACCGTCGCTACCTCCGACAGTGACGAGGAACGTGATACCACGACCTCCGCTACGGAAGTCGTAAACCCCCCTAGAGAGCGCACACCGACGGGCTCGGCTCACGCCCTGCTTATGGGGATGAACACCCCGGCGACACTGACGCACACAAGACCACACATAAGCACACAACCCATGGCTCTTCTTTGCCGAAGGCAAAGAGAGCATCAGCGCCCAAGGAGTCGCAGTTTTCACCGGCGGCCTCCTCGGACCGTTCGGGTTCGAAGCCCCTCTCGCAACCGCAGCCGCGACCAGTGACTGGGCTTTCGGCAAATAAGGGCGCCGCCCCCAAATCATCGGCCGGAGCGCATCAGCAGAAAGCGCATGCCGCCGTAGAGCGTTCAACAGCCGTAACGTCGAAACCACAGCTGTCCGCTGACAAACAAGTCGCTGAGAGCTTGGTGAGGATCGTGGTAGCCGACGCCCACAAGCGTACGCCGAAAGACACGTCGAGCGCTACGCAAAGGTCGAAAGACACGCCGAAAACACAGGGACGATCTCCTTCAGTCGAAGGGATTCCTAGCACACCTGAAGGCTTTTCGGAGGGCGACGGGACACTTTCCTCTACGTTATGGGAGAGGTCGAGTCGTTTTCAGCTATAAGACACCAATTTTCCCCCAATAGACCGCTCAGGGGTACCCCATGAAACCATGGAAAGGCTCCATCTCTGCATGGAAAGAATGGAGAGGTTTATGAATGCCCAAAACCCTCCCACTCCAAAGAGAATAAGAGAAGGGCCTCAGGAGGACCCCAGGGCCAAAATTCCAAGATTAGTCAATCCTCACCAGGACACAGCCTCAGACTTCCACAGTGTGTATGACCTCACTGGGGAAGAACATTATTTTGAGGAAGAGGATGATTGTATGGACGAGGAAGACGGACGGAACCAGGAGGAAGGTCTGGAAGACAGCCCAGACTTGGTAGGAGAAGGCTTCGGAGAAAATCCAGAAGAAGGACCTTCTCACCCCTGGCAATCACCATCAATATATTCCGACACTGATGTCCTAAACCTAAATCCTCCTGACATTTCACCTGTTAGAAATACATCTCCCATTGACGATCAACCCACATTTAATGCCCTGTTGCGCAGAGCAGCAGCACACTTCGAACTGGACACTGGGGAGCTCTCCCCTGAATTAGACTTTGTAGAAAGGGTAATTAAGGAGAAACCCCCGGTCAGTCAGACAATTCCCCTCCTCGCTTCGGTGAAGAGAAGAATCATCCCTTCGCTGTCCACACCCGCACTAATCAGAGGGGTCAATCCTAGAATTGAAAAACTTTTCACTCCTTCACCCTCAGACCCGCTGTACATCAGGGGACATTCCATTCCGGATTCCCTGGTACTAACCAACACAAGAAAGAGGGCAGGGGTACCACTTTCCACCAGTGAGGCGCCACCTGACAAGGAGGGCAAGCGGCTATATGCCCTTGCAAAAAGAATTACATCCTCGGCCGCCTTTTCGGCAAGAATTGCCAACAACAATTCTTTGCTCGCTAGCTATGCGGACGCGCAGTGGGCCAAACTGCGCAAAGACGCCGAAGAAGCGCCGGAACCATTACGTACACGCCTGCTTTCAACTATTGGCGAAGGAACCCAGGTCAACCAGAGTATTGTAAAGAGCTCTCTGGATGCGGCAGAAACTGCGGGACGTTCCCTAGTTCAGGGAATAGTCCTAAAACGACACGTATGGCTGCGCAACTCAGGGTTCAAACCGGAGACACAGGCGTCTTTAATAAATAAACCTGTTGAAGACTCAAACCTCTTCGGGAAAGCGGTGGATGAGGCTCTGGAGATGGCTAAAAAAGAGTTTGATACGATCAAAACTCTTGACCAAATCTCTAAGCCCGCTACCAGGCGCGGCTATGGCAATAAACGCTTTTTTCGTGGCCAACGCCAACAACAAAACCAGCAGCAACAGTACCCTGCCACCAATTTCCAGACCAATAGTGGCCAGTACAGCCAAAGAGGACAGCGACGGGGCAAAGGAAGAGGGCGAGGGTCCACCCCCAGAGGTTCCCAAGCCCCTAACAACACCAAGTGACGCGAAGATTCGCGTCCCCTCCCATGCAACACCGGTCGGGGGCTGGATAACATCCTTTCTTCCAGCATGGGAGGGTATAACGTCAGACCGCTGGGTACTTTCCACCGTAGCCCACGGATACTGCATCAAATTCAACAGTTCCCCAACATACAAACCCCAGAGGGGACGACGCATGTCACCGGAACATCTTGCCATACTTCTACAAGAAGTACAACAACTGCTGGAAAAAGGAGCCATAGAGGTCGTGCCTCTATCTCAGGTAATGGAAGGTATTTATTCAGTGTACTTCCTTGTACCCAAAAAGGACCTAACCATGCGCCCTTTATTAGATCTGCGCCCAGCGAACAAGTTCATCAAACCCCAAAAGTTTCGTATGGTGACCCTACAGGAAGTAGTCCCACTGCTATCACAGGGAGATTACATGACAACATTGGACATGAAAGATGCATACTTTCATATTTTAATGTTGCCAGCGCACAGAAAATACCTCCGGTTCATGATAGAGGGCAAACACTACCAGTTCAGAGTGCTACCCTTCGGGATAGCATCAGCACCGAGGGTATTCACGAAGGTACTGGCAGTGGCAGCGGCCCACCTGCGCAGGTTGTCCATCCCAGTTTACCCTTACCTCGACGACTGGCTCATAACAGGGGATTCTTACGAAACATGCTTCTCCAATACCCAGAAGACTGTAGACCTTTTGTTCCAGTTGGGCTTCTCCATCAACGAAAAGAAATCCAGCCTAGACCCCAGCCAAATCAAACAATTCCTAGGGGCTCTAATTCAAACAAAGGACGGCCTCGTCTTCCCCTCCAAAGAGAGGGTCCAAAACATGTTGTTTCAGATCCCTCAATATGTGACCGGTCGAGAGGTGACGGTACGCAAAGCAATACGCTTGCTAGGCATGATGGCGTCGTGTATTTATTTGGTACCTCACGCGCGCCTGCGCATGCGCCCAATGCAGGAGTGGCTCAACAGCCAGTGGTGTCAGGCCAGCGGACTATGGGACGACCTAGTAGTGGTCTCGCAGGCCTTAGTTCTCTCGCTACGGTGGTGGACAAAAGAAAACCTAGAAAAAGGGAAACCCTTTGCCACACCCGCGGCGGAAGCCACTCTAACCACAGACGCATCCCTCACAGGATGGGGGGCTCACCTATCCCATCAAACTGCTCACGGGGAGTGGACTCCGAACGTAGCATCCAAACACATCAATCTTCTGGAGCTACTAGCGTGTTCAAGGCGCTAAAAGCCTTCAAGGAACACCTACAGGGCAGGACAGTGATGGTCCTTACAGACAGCACCACAGCCATGTATTACATCAACAAACAGGGGGGAACCCACTCTCCAGGACTGTCCAAACTGGCCCAAAACATATGGAAGTGGGCTCTCAAACAGAATATGTTCCTTCTATCACAACATGTACCAGGGGAACTCAATCTGCTGGCAGACAAACTCAGCAGAGATTTCCCCCTGCCCGAAGAGTACGAATGGCGACTGCACGAAGACATCGTCTTCGACGTCTTCCCGCAATGGGGGTTCCCAGAAATAGACCTGTTCGCAACCCTGGAGAACTCACAATGCCAAAGTTACGCCTCCAGGTACCCCCAGAACCAATCCAAGGGGAACGGTCTGTCGATTCAATGGTCAGGGAGATTTGTTTACGCTTTTCCCCCCGACTCCCCTTCTCAACAAGGTAGTGCACAAGATGCACCAGGAACAAGTAACCATGATACTGGTGGCTCCAATGTGGGCCCGGCAGCCATGGTTCGCTCACTTGATGGAGATGTCTCTATCTCCCCCAGTGAAACTCCCCTGCCCGTACAACATGCTGTCACAAGACAGGGGCAGGACTCTGCATCCATGCCCCCAGAACATGAACTTAGCAGCCTGGCTCCTGAGATCATAGAATTTGGACATCTACAGCTCCCGCAGAGATGCATGGACATCCTCAGGGAGGCCAGAAAACCTAACACTCGCCACTGCTATTCTAGCAAATAGAAGAGATTTGTCATTTGGTGCAGAGGAAAGAGCATCAACCCAATTGACTGCTCTCCCACACATATTATTCTATACCTGACCCACTTATTGGATTCAGGTCTAGTGTTCAATTCCATTAAAGTCCACCTAGCGGCACTTTCTGCATACACCACTTCCCAACTCAAAGTGTTGTGGTGGAAGATCCCTGTTATAAAGGCCTTCATGGAGAGAATAAAGAGAATACACCCCCCGATAGCTGACCCAGCTCCCGGATGGGACCTTAACGTGGTACTTACCAAACTCATGGGCTCACCATTTGAACCCATGCACAAAGCATCTCTTAAAGACCTCACTCTTAAGACTGCTTTTCTAATAGCTATCACCTCCATCAGGAGAGTAAGTGAACTACAGGCTCTTTCTGTTCTAGACCCCTTTGTTACAGTTCACAAAGATAAAGTGGTTCTACGCACTCACCCAAGGTTTGCTCCAAAATTCATCTCAAAATTCCACGTAAACCAGTCTATAGAACTACCAGCGTTCTTTCAAAACCCTTCCAACTTGGGAGAGAGGACTCTGCACACACTAGATGTCCGCAGGGCGGTCATGTTCTACATGGAAAGAACCAGACCACTGAGGAAGACTAATCAGTTCTTCGTCTCGATGGCAGCAGGAAGAGAAGGGGATGCAGTTTCAAAGTCCACTATTTCTAGATGGATTGTTCAATGCATCACTCTCTGCTATACTCTTGCTAAGAGAGAACTGCCCTTTAGGCCAAGAGCACATTCTACTCGAGGCACGGGGGCGTCCATAGCATTCATTGCAAATGTTCCCCTTGAGTCCATCTGCAAAGCGGCTACCTGGAGTTCGGTGCACACCTTTACAAAACACTACTGTCTAGATGCACACTCTAGATCTGACTCCCAGGTGGGACAGGCAGTCTTAAGACATCTTTTCTCTACTGTTCCTTCTCATAACCCACGCCAACTCCGGGTATTGCTCGCTAGTCTATGCACAGCATGTGATTCTAAGCAGATTAACAAACATCAGAGGACAATGCATTACTTACCGTAAAAGCATTTCTGATGGTTGTATCTGCTTAGATTCACATGCGCCCACCCTTCCTCCCCGCTTGGATGGAAGGAACATAGACATCTTTCTATATTTCTCTCTTTTCTGTACTCACTCACGTCTAGAAGGCTCCCTCAGGGCATAAAAATACAAACAGAGGGACCTCGACGCGTGAGGGATTGTGGGTACAACACACGTCACTATAGGGATAGTGTTACAGACACGCCTTGTCGACGTCCCCTTTTCGACTACGAAAAACAAAATGCAATACTCCGCAGTGACCACTGGATGTCGGACCTATGCACAGCATGTGAATCTAAGCAGATACAACCATCAGAAATGCTTTTACGGTAAGTAATGCATTGTCATATATATATATATATATATATATATATATATATATATATATATGTGACAAGGTGACTGGCCATTACAGGATCATCCTACTGTACAACATGTTAAGAGAGGAGTTTTAAAAAAAAAAAAGAAAAGTAAGTAGAATTGCATGATGCTACACATTAGAGTAGAAATAAAGATATTACACAGATTTTTTCAACAAGCAGTGTTCAATACTACTCGATAATGTTTAAAACTTTGAGCATGAGAAAAATAACAAAAGTTTAAGAAGTCCTATTTGTTACTCAGCAGTATAATATGGGACTGACGCAAGATAAATGTAATTAAAAGATAAACATGTTTGAATACAATCAATAAGTATGCGTGCAAAGAGTTTATAACCTACGGTCTATGTCGCAAGTATAGCAACATTAAAATAGTTCCTGTCAGTGAGGATCTAAGTAAAGAATCATTGTAAACCCCACATTAAAAGAATAAGAGAACTGCTCCCCATAAACCATACCTGGTGAATGGCACAACATTGCAGAAATTCTGTCTTCTTACTTGTTCCGTAAGTCAATGATATATACATACATTTGGTGTGAGGTGTAGAAGGAGACTGGCAGGAAAGGTCATTTTGTGGGCTATAAACTTTAATTGTGTAATTCAAGAAAACCTCTCTCTCCCTACTTCTAAGGGGTTTGCCCTGCCTGAATCTTGGTAAACTTTAGCAATCTAGGTAAACTTTAGTGAGCTGTCAGAATGTCCATCAAAATGAAATGTTCCCTGTCTTCCGTCAGAAACCAAAAAATCTAATCCTAATACTATAAACATAAGTCTTTAACTAAAGTGAAGTTTGTGTTTCCTTCACCAGGAGAATGACTCCCTTCTCCTGGCCTCTTCAGTCTAATAGCAGAAGTAACTCCTTCAGTGTCCCATCACAAGGGACCAGGGAAATGACTCACTTCTCCTTGTTCTTCTATAATAGTTATATACAGTGGGCTTTAAGGACTCATGCAGAAAACTTGGATTAGTCTCTTTAACTTTTTTCAGGAAGTAGAAAAAACACATCCTTATTTGACTTCCATTTAACACTCTGATGATGGATATCTTTTCCAGGGTTCGCTATATCTCGTCTCTCTACTGGATTGGACTGACCACTGCAATGAGGGAGATGACGCCTGATGCACGCTACTTGCTTTGGGCCTCATCCCAGACCCCTCTCTGTCTTTCCGCCTTTCCTGTTACCTGTGGTACCTTGGGGACACAGCTCTGGTTCTTCACAGGGTCGCAGGGTCCTCTCCTCCTTACTTCCTGCGTGGCTCCACAGTAGTTTGGTGGTCTTGGCATCATTTCTGGACCGGCCCACCTTTCTGCGGTCACGCCACCACCAAGTGAGTTGGTTCCCTGCCAGCTCCTGGAGAGATGGGTCTGCTTCGGCTGCATCGTTCCGAGTTTGAACTATTCCTGGCTTCCTCAGTGAGATCTCCTTAGTCCATTCTTGCTTTCTACCTTACAGTGTTTACTCCGCTCTAGCGTAAGGTCAGCAGCATCCGATTTATTTATTGTGCATTTGTAAGGCGCTTATACATCAAGTAAATTGTGTTTCAAAGCGCTCACAGGGCAACAGGGAGGGGACATGGGAATAAAGAAACAATACAACTGTGAAAGATAGAGGCGGACCTACTATGCCTTGTGAGCATTCAGAATGTGCAAGTGCAGAGAGAAGAGAGGAGGGATGAGGGAGTGGGGGGTAAGTGCTAGGTGTATCAAGAGCTAGGGAGTGAGCTGCTGCAAGTGCCTAGGTGAAGTGGTCAGCTGCTTATAAATAAGTGCAAGGCCTGTGGTGCAAGTAAAAGTGCTGGGGGGGGCACTGTAGGCGATTGGGTGTGGGAGGCCAGGACCCGGGAGGACACAGAAGGGCCCTGGTCACCAATCTCAGCAACTGTGGGATTTAACAGGGGAGGGAGGTAGGGAAGGAGGAGGTAAAGAGGAAAGTCCTGAGGAGCTTCCGGAATTTGAGGAGGTCCCGCTCAAGAGGAAGAGGGAGGCTATTCTATAGGAGGGGGCCTTGTTGAGGAGAGTGATCGGCACCAGCTCACTATTTAGCAAAGCACTTAATACACAGAGAGTTGGTCCCGGAGGAACATAAAGATCTGGAGGGAGAGTATTTAGTGACAGCAAGATATAGATAGCGTGGTCCCTTGCCCCAAACAGCCTTGTCGATGATGCTGAGAGATTTGAATCTGATCCTTGCAGCAACCGGGAGCCAGTGGAGAGTTTTTAGGGCTGGAGAGATGTGGTCCCTGGGCTTGAGGCCAAGGATAAATCTTGCAGCCCTATTCTGGATTAGCTGGAGGGGTTGTAGAGAAGAAGAGGATAGATTAAGGAAAAGGCTATAGCAGTAGTCAAGCCTATAGAGAACTAGCGCTCTGGAGACATTGAGCTTCTGGGGGAAAGTGAGCAGAAGAATTCCTTTGAGGAGGTGGAGTTGAAAGTGGGATGAAGAGAACTCCAAGGTTTCTGACTTCCGTTGAGGTAGAAGGGGGAGCCCATAGAAGATGGCCAGATTGAAGGACAGAAAGAGGGAGAAGCCAGGTCCAGCTCGGACTCGATACTTCAGCTCGAATGTCCTCGTTCCAAGTGTGTCGGAAGCGGCTATTAATGTTTTGACAGGGAGCAGTGCGGTTTGACACATCTCTAAGTCACGTCTGTAGGTTCTCTCCTCTAGCAATTCCTGCTGGTGTTCGGCACCTGATTTCTGGTGGTGGAGCTGACCTGAGCTAAATGGAGTCAGACTGAGAGACTGTGGGAGCAGTAAGGCCGGGACGAAGTCTGTGAGCCCAGAGAGCCTTGTGGGTTTACCACCTGCATTTCGTCTGCATACATGTGCACTGGTAAGAGCACCATAATTGTATTTGAGTACCCCATTAGAGGCACATCAGAGACAAGGAGATAACCGAGTGACTCCCTGTGTTTTTATTTTGGAATTTTTGCATCTCAATTTTAATAGTGATTGAAACAACGGTAGGCACGGTCACTGCTTTTGACCTAACCCCCCCTGTGAAGGACTGGAAGGGCACTTGAGGACGTTGCAGAGGTTGCACCGTGCTGCCTGAGAATCCCCCTACTCTAGATTCTGGATACTAGCCACTCTCTATCTCTTGCAGTGTATAAAATGGGCAAGGCTGGTAACATGCCTAGAAATAATCCAACTGGGCATAGAACCCAACCCAAGTGCTTGAGCGGAGTAGGATGCCAGATGGATAGAAACAAGGACGGCTTAAGGCAGTCAATGATAAAATGGGCCTTGAGGAGCCAGTCTCACCCAAGAACAAATGTACCTTCAACGGTGCAAGTGGATTTGCAGCTTTCAGTATCTGTCACATTGTCAACCATTGATTTACACACATTCCGTCCACAAGTGCCCTTTAGCCTTGCTTCTAGTCCAAGGCGCTAGTCCTTTTAGTCCTAGACCAAGCATATTCCGGACTCTGAGCAGCAGTACGCTCGATATTGGGATCTCTCGACCTGGTGTCCGTGGTAGGGTAGGTGTTGGAAATAAAGCAGTGGAAAATATAAATGATTTAGGATCTTTGTCTATACCAAACCCCGCAGAATCTGGCCTAGCCCCTCAGCCATTGGACAGAGCTTCTCTTGAGGCCTCTGTTGACCGTCACTATGAAGAAAACTGTGTACACAGACAATCAAGTGTGATGGGATTTAGAAATGAACACAGTGGCTCTAATGTTCTCCCCTATATCGTGGATCCCATGGCTGACCAATCTGTAACATCTTTGAATAGCCAAGCGACCAATGGTGTATCCAATTCTAGCCCGTCTGTGGTTGAGCAAACTTTTCACCCAATTCCTAGCTTTTCTTTCATTATACTCGATCACTTTTCCACCGTGAGTCCATCTATATGAGTTCAGAATGAGCAAACTCTTCCCATGTGGTGGCTCAGGTTCAGCCTGCCACCGCTTCGTCTATCCCTCCGGGGGTAGGCTGGAGTTCCAGCTACTACTTTTCAAGATGCCTCTCTGGAGTCGTCCGGATTGTGTGGTCCCGAAACGATCTTGGGTGACCCAAGCTTTTTGGTGTAGCGTGAATCGTCTAACCGATGCTTATTGGGATATGCGCAATTCCCTTCGTACGTTACACAACCTGAGAATCTAAGATGCTGCATGCATGGATAAATGCTTGAATCTAATTGACTCTTTGTCCCAGATGCTAGAGACCTCAAGCATGCAAGCGGCAATCACGGCAACTATGAAAACAAAGCCAGTAATGGATGCCAAGGTGTGCGTCGCTTGTAATGTAAAATACAATACACTAGAAAAATTGCTAGAAAAATCTTCACGTGGTGTGGCCTTGAAAAATCTGCAAGGGCCAGGTGCAATAGGGGGCTTGCCGGACCTTGAGAGCAAAGAGCTCCCTTGTTCTCCAGTAGTTCAATGGAGTGTGCGATCCACAGAATGGTCTGTTCTATGCTTGAGGATCCTCTCCAGGACAAGTGTTTGTGTATTTTTGTCAGGCAAGATGGTCCACTGCCTCCTGGTCCGGGTTCTCCGGTGTATACTGAAGCCGGTCTCGAAAAATGTGTATTTGTCCATACTTGGTCAAACTGCCTCATGCCCCTATGAGGGCAAAAACACTAAGACTCCTCCTGTTGTCCAGCCATCCATGATGGCCCCCGAGGTGTCGTAAAGACGGTGCTGTAGTGACTCATTCAGAATCTGAGAGGAACAGCTACTGGCGAAGACATCTTGGCGGGATGGAGGGAGAAACCAATTTAATATTGTGTTTCAAAGAACATACCCATGGAAACAAACTCCTACAAAAAAATGTTAGTTAAAGCTCTGTCAGAAACTTTAGGAGTTAATGATATTTCTTTTAATTTGTTTATGTACTGTAAGGGCTGCAACGTTCGCTTCTGTTTCTCTGTTTTCTTCTGCTCCTGTATTTTAAATTGCCAAAAATTCCAGACTAGCAAGGGAAATGTACATAGAGACCTAAAGTCTAGGATATGCCATCTGGATGACACTTCGTATTATTCGTGTGCAGTGAATAATCCTGCTGAAGTAGTTTGTAGCCTGAAGACCTGTGCAAGTCGTGGTTTGCATGCTTCGGATGGCTTGATCATAGATCTGTCAAGAGACGAACTGGAAAAACGACTGGCCCAGCAACCCGCACAAGTGTTTTCTACATCCAAACAGGCCAAGGAACAAGTATATTCTTCCGGTAAAACCACTCTAGCCACTGATTCCCCTGTTCTGCACACTTTAATGAGTAGCCAGGGGTCCAGAGGGGCAAGGTCTGTTTTCGCATAGACTAAACGGATCTCTATACCCTTTCCTTTTCTATGCAGATGACACTGTTTTATTAGATTTAACACCAAAAGGATTAAGGGCTAGCTTCAGGTATGCAACCAGATATTTTGAGGCTGACAGTTTGAGCTTAAATCTAAATAAAACAAAGGTAGTGGCTTTTGGTGCCCGCAAAAAGAAATACAATTGGGCCATAAATAATACAAATATTAATACAGTAGTCATCCTATTAAGGTTTTTTTTTGAGCAACTGTCTAGTGTCTGCACATTTTCCACAGCTGGCAAACTGGCTATGTACTGGCATGGGGGGTCTTCTGAGATTTTGCTATAAATGTGGCAGCCTCCGTTGAGATGAATGTGTTCAGGTGTTGTAAGCAAAGGTGTCCTAATCTGTTTTGTATTGTAGCGAACTTTGGGTAGCTCATTGTGCATTGCCCCGTGATCGTACATTGCACATCTACCTGAGGATGTTGCTTGGTGTGGGACCAAGCTCCCTGGGCTTGGCTCTTGCCTTTGAAGTTGGTGTTTTAAATATTGGTGTGTGCCGAATTTGGTTTCCTTGACTACTTTTGTAAAAAAACACTTAGGCTTGTCCAAAAATCAGAATATTATTAATGTCCTTGGAGAAATGACAAAAGCCACCAGTTACTGTGTAAACACCATGTTCGAGAAATGTTGTTTATTATGTAAAAAAGTGGGACATTGATTTTAAACAGTTATATGTGGATCGTGTGTCCTTGGGTGATTTGATTGGTTGATTTATTTATTTATAGAGCGCTTTACACCAAGGCGCTGTACAGTGGAATAACATAATACAAGATAACAATAAGGTAAGAGTGGGAGCAAAATTACATAATGAATCATTCGAAAAAACCGTGCATAAAGCAATTAACTGAAGGTGGGGGAGTGGAGTGGGATTAGGTGTGGGGGCGGTGGAGATGAGTTGGACGAGGGAAATGGAAGGGAGAGAGAGAAGGAGGAGGAGAGGGAAGATAGAATATCCGAGGGAAGGGAGAGGGGGGGGGGGTAAGTACCAAGGGCAGAGGGGGAGTTTTCAAGGAGGAGAATGGAGGAGGAGGGATTTAGGGGAAGTGCGAAATGAGGTGAAGGTCGCGGTAGAGCGGATTGTGAGAGAGAGTGAGTTCCAGTGCAGAGGTGCAAGGAGTTGGAAGGAACGGAAACGGGAGGAAGCGCAGGGGGATGGAGGTACAGTGAGAAGGAAATGATCAGAGGAACAAAGGGAACTGGAGGGGGAGTAGAGGGAGAGAAGGGAGGAGAGATAAGGAGGAGCAAGACCATGGAGGGATTTGAAGACAAGGCAGAGAAAGTAAAATTTTAGCTGTAAGTGAAATGGTAGCCAGCCAAGGTAAGATGTTAAATCTTCACTCATTGAGCTATTTGTCTACAGGAAGGTGCTCACACCAGGATTTCGGCACGCTGACCAATATTTGGTCTCACATTCACAGATGTATTCTTGCCATGGTGAGATTAAATGTTTTACCACTCAGTGACCGTATGTCATGGCAGTTTAGATCTAAGCTCTGTACCTGTGGCAGCGGTGTAATGGAGGAGTTACAGCACTTCTTGCTAATTTCTACACAATTAGTGGACCTAAAACGACAATCGCTTAAGACATTTTGTTGGTAATAATATTAGAACTGTTTTGGAGGCAATTCATTTTGTTTTGTCTTGTGACGTGAGTACATTGTCGCCACTTTTACGTGATTGGATAGGACATTTTAAGTATATTTCTACATTGTAGATGGTTATATGCACACAATTTTACATTTTTAGCAACTATGTTTTTAAAAAGGTTTTATTTCTGCAATCTGAATTAAATGTATTTATCTTTGTAAATGTTGAAAGCTGAAAAAAGTATTACTACTACATCGGGTGTGATAGGAGAGGAGGAGAGAAAGGCAGATGGAGGTTTGGAGGCCATAGGAGGCCGGGGGTGTGTGAAGAGGAGGAGGGGGGGAGGAGAGACGTGAGGGTGCTCAGGATGTCCTGAGTTTTCGCAGTGAAGTGTGTGGCCAGTGCGTTGCAGAGGGCCTGGGAGGGAAGAGGTGAGGAGGAGACTGCAGAGGGGTTGGCTAGTTCTTTGCACATTTTAAAGAGTTCAGCTGTGTTTTTGGATGCATTAGAGAAGCGGGCCTGGATGTGTGCCCTTTTCCTTGTGCGGATGGAGAGTCTGCATTCCGTTTGGAGCAGGCAACAGGCCAGTTTGTCAGAGGGTGAGACGGGGCTGCCACTTCCGTTCCACAGCTCTGCACTTGCGTTTCAGGGCTGCAAGTACAGAGTCGTACTAAGTGTTACGCTTAGAGGCATGTTTCAGGCGGATCCTCGTGACTGGGGCAAGAATGTCTAGGTCATTAGTAATGGCAAGATAGAGGTTGCTGAGAGTGGAGTCAGAGGTAGAGTCTGTAGTGGGGAGAGAGGGGGGTGAAGGTAGATGAGAAGACAGCCATTTACACTTGTTTCATTATCCAAATGTTCGTGAACGAGGTTGGCATTGCTGAGGGAGATGCGGTCAGAGTGGCCTGAAGACCCAGGTGAGAGGAGAGATTGGTCTGACCAAGAGAGTGGGGTGGTCAGTGGGGGTGAGAGTGAAGATTGGTGTGGATGAAGGCATCAAGAGTGTCCAGCCAAGTGTGTAGGGCAAGAAGGGAGAATGGAGAATGGAGAGGGAGGTGCATAGGTCATGGAAGAAAGTGGCAGCCGGAAAGTCCCTTTGTCACTATTCATGCCTCAAGTAAGCCACCACGTTACAGTACTTGGCTGGAAGCCCGTGGGTGAAGGGCGCAGGGTTTGAGCTCCCACAGGGGCTCTCTTCATTCTCCTGCCTGTTGTTGCTGTGCTGACTGCACTTTCGCTGCGGTCCCTGGGACATAAAAGGACCCATAATCACCTGCATCATGGTGAAGCCTGCGGGTCAAGGGTGCAGGGTGTTGAGCACCCGCAGGGGGTGTTAAGCAACCAAAGGGGGCTTTCTGTCTGCCTTAGCCCTCAATTTTTCAAAAGGTGAAGGTTGCTGATTACCTGCTTACTCACTGAGACAAGATGAGGAGCACGATTAGGGGGTCCATTTTGAACTGTTACTACTGCCTCTGGTTGTTGTCCTGCTCATATTCCTTCTTTTTCATCTTTTACTTGCACTGTCATGTTGACGGCAACTCCCATCATGCAGGTTGTCGCTCCCTCCCCCTCATTACTAGGAAGCTCCCCTGCACCTTGTATAACTAAGAGGAAACTTTTGATCGTAAAACTAAGGCGACAGGATCCGTCCATTTCAGCCACCGATAAAGGTGCCTCCAAGGTGGAGGCCTGCAACATGATCACGGGGATGCTTGTAGCCTAATTAATTAAATTAACTATTTCGTGGCAAGCGCTACGATTGTGAAAGGGAGCAACACAAGTGAGATTTTCAGAGGGCAATCTTGTTAAGTGCGATGAAAAGCAAGACTATGCAGCTGCAATAACCAGTGTTTGGGAGGGTTGCTTAGCCCACTCTGCAGTTAACCCTGGGAAAAGTGATGCGTTTTCAATAAACCTGATGAGCTGTGGGGTGCCGGACTGTGATAACAATCTTTTAGGGGTTCCTGAATTAAAAACCACCACATCTGTTGTTGCACCTGCCACCCCCCTTGTACCCATGTCTGTGTCCCTAAAGGGCTTCCATGAGACTTGTACATATGAACCTGCTATTGCAGTACCCATAACATCTCCAGACACATTCTCAGAGGGAACCAAGGTTGCTACTTCCCCAAACGGCATATCCAGCTCTTTGGAAAGGGGATTACAAGGGATGATGTTTTCGCCGCCCAGAACCACTCTGCTAATACCATCAAAAGACGCTACCTATCACGCAGCTGATGTAAGGGGCTTGGCAGTTGGGAAAGGGACACCCCCATGTGTTAATCTCAATGTACGGACCCCACCAGAAATACAATCTATTTTTACCCCCACTCTCGTCCCCATCTCAACTCCCGAGGAACCAGCACAGGGCTGCCAATGCTCTCTTCTCTTCTCCTCACTGAACTGGCAGCTATGAAGAACCTCTTAATGCGGATGCTTGAGAACTGTAGATGTATAGGTGGCAGAATCCGAGGGGAGCATCGACTAAGCACTGAGGCCAATTCAAGATGGCCTAAATCAGCAGTGGGTAAGTCCTACCACATACCCCAAACACGGACGAGTCCCAGCCTACTATGAATGGCCCCCCCCTGTTCACTCCAAACTGCCACCCAGAGTGTCAGTAAAAAAGGGGCCTTGGAAACAATTTGACCGTGGTATTCCCCCCAAAGCCAATACACTTTATAATAAACCAGTACAAATGCCTGGGTGGGCTGGTTCTGGGTATGGAAACTACAGGGGTCAGCATAATCGACGTGGTGGTAAGTTGGGGTGTAGAGATAAAGAAGCAGATCTGAGTGGCCCCAGAACTGATCTTCCACAGTATCCTAAAGCTGCAAAATTACCTAGGACAAGGTGTGGGGTGTGGAACAATGAGACTGTCTGACAGGGTGGGGGAGTGGTATTTTTTCCACAGAGTCCCCAAATGCCCCAACGATCAGGTGGAAGTTAGACTCCCTCACAAACAAATGCACCCATTGGCTTAGAACAATCCAGGGATGCCGTTCCCTAGTTCCAGAGGACTTTACAAGCTGTAAAAGACTATGCCACAATAAGGGAAGCAACTATGGCAACATCTGCATCGAACAAAGGGACCCAAGACTGGCCATTGGCTTATTAGGTATTGGAATGAGACGCTGCTCACCGCCAAGTAGTTCAATTGTAATCAGTGCCTCCCCTTCTGTAAGAATGCCAACCCTATAGGAAACATGCACCCTATGGGAACGAGGTCCCTGCACCAACTGCTCTCTGGAGTCAACTTTGCCCCATTGGGGAAAAGACTTCAGGCCACCAACGGATGCAGGAGTACTTGGCAAACGTTATTTATGCAGTATCTTAATCTCTTAGAGACAGCCATCATCAGAATTGACCTGGGGTGGTAGATACCGGTATTCCCTCTCCTTGATATGGGGTCCAGTTGATGTTTATTACTTTTATTGTATATAATTATTATTTTTTTTAACTCTTTTTATTGGCATTTCCAAGTCATACATTGCATTATGATTTGTAGTGATCAGCATTACAGCGCCATTGCTTACGGTTGTAATGAACATTTTAACTTAAAACAAACAACAAACATAAACTGTCTTCATTCACTTTAGTAGGCTATACGGCCTCCCAATGCGTTACAAGAATATGGTGGTGTGACTCTAGTGCACAGCTATAGGTAGCGGCAGGAGCGGATCTGTCTCAAGTTCCTGTTTCCAACATGCAAGTAAGATTTCCAATTGCCTCAGTTTGCTTAAGGGAGCTTATCGTCCGATGGGAGGAACATATCCCTTATTAAGGCCTTCCATGCCTCAAGCGTGGCGATGGCCTCCTCAGTTTTCCCCGCAGTCCCTGCGCCCCATGCCTCTGTTTCCGCAGCAGCCCATAATTCCAGTTCTCCTTTCCATATTGTATATGATTTATGTGTTATGTTTATGACGTATTTGTCTTTACTTTGTTGGTTTTACGGCCGAATAAAGTTAAACAAACTAAGTACTTGGTTGGCTTTGCATATGGTTATTCCATATGCTTCTCATGTCCTATATATATATATATATATATATGTAAAGAAAAAGAGGAGAGGGGACGGACCGCACTCTCCGTGAATCCATATCCAAAAAAAAGCGCAGCTCACATAAATTAGAAACAAAAGAAAAATTTGTTTAATAAGTTATAAGCTGTGCATAATGCACAGGACAAAAGGCTGGGGAAACAGCATATACAAACAGAGGCAGGACGCCTATAGGCACGGCCCGCTTACAACGCGTTTCGCGCTCAACTGAGCGCTTGATCACGTAACACAAACAAAGGACAAAGGACATGGTTTTAAAAGTGTACAGTCCATCTTCTATGTCAATTATGAAAGATAGGTGGTGCATTTACATGGTGATTCAACAGTGGCCATTTTGGAACGGAAAGACAAGCAAATGCCTGACATACAGTAGGTCATAATTAATAACATATATATATATATATATATATATTATATTCAGTAAAAAAAACTTTGTTAAAGGGACGTTATGGTTAAGTTGCGCTACTAAAAACCTATGAAATTCAGTAAAAAAAACTTTGTTAAAGGGATGTTATGGCTCCAAGTAAAACCGAAAACCCCCTGAAATTCACCAGTAATGGTAAGCTAAGCAACCATAACTCGCGCCACCACCATGCACTGCTAAAACTAACACCTAGGACATCAAAGATGACATCACAAATGTCATTGATGACATCACATGTGCATTTACTTTTCATGAAAAGTCTGTACAAGGGATTCTTATTGTAATGTTAACAAAAAAGTGTCAAGGATCATTGGAATAAATATCATGACGTACGTAGTGCATTAAACAATGCATTAATCCAAATAGCATTCTGTTATGAAGTTTTTTCCAATATACTAAGGTACACATGTACAAACATAGGCATAGTGTGCAGCAGACATGATGGAGGTGTAATATTAATAATCTTGCCATGTTAAATACTAAAATTTTATAAATGCTTTCTTATTAGAGTTTTGCGTACTGTGAAACATGTAATAAGTAGCTAATAAAACCCACTTACTACATAATTGCGTTATTGCAAACAAAACACAAAAAGATAACAAAACATACAAATATGAGCATATACAGGGAAAGTGAAGTAACCAAAAAAACAGCAGTATTACCAGACAATCTTTATAACCTAAATGATTGTTTATGCACAGAAATGATTGCTCTGCTTCAAAGCTACTACTTCCCGATCTATAACTATCACATGATGTGACTGCACCCTAAAGAAAGTAATGCAAATACAAATATGAGCATATCCAGGGAAAGTACAGTAATAAAAAAACAGCAGAACAATACAAGTGTTGATATCCTTATTGATTATCTTCATGAACAGAAAGCAATGCTGTCTTTCAAGTGTGTATTTTCCCTAGGTTTATGTTTCATATGCTGTGAGTGGACTCTAAGTGAATTATTGTAAGAACATATTTGAAGTAGAAGTCTACAAATATAGTACTTTTTGAATGTTTTGTTCCTAGCTATTACTGGCCAAGATATATCAGTAAAGGAAAAAAAGGCGAGTCAGACATGTGATGTCATCAATGACATTTGTGATGTCATCTTTGTCCTGGGTGTTAGTCTTAACAGTGTACGGTGGTGGCACGAGTTATGGTTGCTTAGCTTGCCATAACTGGCAAATTTCAGGGTTTTTTTGGTTTTACTTGGAACCATAGCGTCCCTTTAACAAAGTTTTTTTACTGAATTTCATAGGTTTCTATTAGTGCAACTTAACCATAACGTCCCCTTAACAAAGTTTTTTTTAGTGAATTTCATGGATTTCTACCAGTGCATGCTATTTTCCTACAACTTACTAATAACATATTTAACCAATATAGAAAATGTGTGTGCAATTTACAAAGTTCACCTTAAAACTGCCATTTCCCACCTTCTAGAATCATTATTAACACTTCTATACACTTTTTGCAACCACTTCAAGTAGTTTTGCATTTGTAGATATCTACGAACAACGCAGCATGATGACGTGTCCGATAACCCGCCCGCGCTTCACGACAAGATTCGTGCTTCGCGGACAATTCTGAACTGCATTTTCTATTGATCTAAGAACTTTCAACTTCAAAATTTCCATTGCACAGCTCCAACACCTATTCCTACTCATTATCCATTAACAATCTAGTACACAGTACATACTTTAAGCAAAACTGCTATTTATCTTAAAATGACATCGGCTAATGCCATCCCTCCTCCCCAAGAGCCACCACCACTGCTGTGATCAAGGAGCATGAGAAACACTGCCCCTACCTTAGAAATAACACACGCAACATTTTCCTCTGTCCACTTACCCCTCTATATTAGTGTTTGGTGCCTCTTCCCTCATTTCCCTCCCCACCTTTCGTTCTTAGCTCTCCTGCCCAAAAAAAAAATACATTCAAAAACAACAAAAGTAATGTTCCTTTAGGAACCACCTTTCACAGTTAAAAAATAGAACTAAAAAAAAACTTCGCTTTCCATGACAGCCTACTGAATGCAAAAAGAGAACTCTATGACCATATTACCACGAGCACATTTTTCTTCCTTTTGAAATCTATCCCAATTTCGAATAACTTTACCACGAAGCCAGTCCCAGGAGGACATGGCCACTTTAACCCCATGTTTTGTCCCTCATGGTCATGGCCAGTAGCCAAATTATCCAGATCATTACCTTATTCCATGACCCGGACAATGTGGCCACAGGCTACACCTTGGTCACCAAAGGTATATCACTATTTTTTGTACCTACATTATGACACTGGTCAAAAAATAAAACACGGCACATTCGCAAAACCATGCTTTCAGGTCCTTCTCAATGCTCCTTACACAAGTTTGCTGGAAATCTACCCATGTTTTATTTTTTCAAAAGTGTCAAATATATGCACAAACAATCGTCATATAACCCAGCCCCCACTTCACAAAATCCATTCAGACTTTACGAAAACATTTATATCTAGATCTATAATCTTCTTGAAAACTTTTGTGTAGATTTGTCAAATGGCACCACATTTATAAGCCTTTACAATATTTTGGGCCACCCCCCCCCCTCTAATTCTGCCCCCTTTTGACAAAATCCCACCAAACTTCCAAAATCATTTATATCTATATGTATTATCAGTTTCCCAAATTAAGTGTACATTCATCAAATGGTACATCATTTATAAGCTTTTACATAATTGTGGGACCCCCCTCTTGTTTTGCCCCCCCCTTGAAAGAATCCCACCAAACCTTGCCAAGAACAGGTGAAGTAGTTGCGTGTGTGCGCAGTTTTCATTTGCTCTTGTCACTAACTGTGCTGCGGTCTTCACTGATACATGTTTATGCCAATGCGTGTGCAGACTTCTCTGCTGTGTGAAATCTCCTATGCGCATATGTTTTACCACGTGAACTCTTCTATGCGTGAGCATGGTCTACACCGCTACGTGCTTCCTTCGTGTTCGGATATTTTTTAGTTAACACACTTTTTCTGCTTCTTACAGCCATATTCCATCCCATCCTCTTCACCCTTCACCTCCCCAAAGATTATTTCATAAGGTTGACAAGTGCAATGCTGTGTTTTTTTAATGTTTTACTGCGATGTCCGCGGACACCGGACGCAAATCGAAGATGGCGGGCGTTTCCAAAAATCTGACGCACTTCACGCTTCACCCCAGCCAATCAGAGAGCATGTCGCATGTCCGCGGGCATGACGCGAGCCGCTTGGCCAATCCGAACAGGGACGTGTGTCCGCAGAGCGAACATAGATATCACTAATTTATTTGCCTTACGTTTTGGTCGTTTAAAAATAAACTACTGGACGGATTTACACCAAATTAACAAAAGCGCATTTCGGGTCCAATCCGCGGATTCTGTCGCAAATTTGGTGAAAATGTGTCCAGCGGTTTGGGCTGTAGGCGTGAACAAAGTTTTTCCCATTATGTCTATGGGAAAAACAGAAGTTTTGGGACACCCCTATAACTTTGAAGGACCAAACCTCACCGCAATTTCCCAAAATATTCAGAGTGGGCCATATACTTTCTTGCAAAGTTTGGTGAGGATTCGTCCAGGGGGAGCGAAGTTATAAGCCCCCTAAAAAGTGCTCTTCCTATGGGATTAGCAACTTAACCATAACTACACAGCCACT
The DNA here is from genome assembly GCF_040938575.1 of Ambystoma mexicanum. Classification (NCBI taxonomy): domain Eukaryota; kingdom Metazoa; phylum Chordata; class Amphibia; order Caudata; family Ambystomatidae; genus Ambystoma; species Ambystoma mexicanum. The sequence continues at coordinate 204,462,584 of NC_090926.1, read as the reverse complement.
ACTGTGGCTGTGTAATACATATAGGGGTGGGTAAGGGTATAGATTAGGTTGAGGGGAAGTGGTGGAGTGTTGCGGGTGGTCTCCTCCAGCATTTTCAACCGGAAAAAAGGTCAAATAAATTTGATCAAATGTGATTAGGTCAAATGTTTCAGGTAAATTGGAACAGACCACAGTGTATCGAGCAGACTGGGATGCATGAGTAGATAGGAGTGCATGGAACGGACTGGAGCGCATAGAACTGCGTGATGTATATAGTATGATTGAATACAGAGAACGCTTGAAAAACCATGCAACACACCATATCACATCACCACGCTTACTCTCTCCTTTACATCACCACTCAACTAGAACACAGAGATACTATGACACCATTCGGTATAACTGTTCTCATACCAACATCCGCCGCTCACTCCACATCATTCTAAGTAAACACTGCTGGTTACTCACCCCCCAGCCAGGCGTTCTCCTCAGGCCTAACGCAGCCACCTCCGCTCTGGATAAATCCTGCCAGAACGAAACATACTCCTGATCTCTCAACCACCACACCTACCGCTAGGAAGCAGCTATTGCACTGATACCGCACGAGCTGCACACATACCCGGTGCCCACACGCACCTTTTTGACTCTCCCTACTCTCTCTACTGATCTGAACTTCGGTTCCCAAGGGCGTTCAACCTACCAGCGCCTTCAGACCATACCAATGGTATATAAGGCGCTATATAAATGCAAAATAACAATAACAATAAAATAGACAAACCCTTCCACTATCATGGTGGGAGAAAAGGGTAACCATGAGGGTAGAGTGTTATGTGACGGAGTTTTAGTGAGGCTTTTCCCCAGGTAGATGTCCTTATTCCAAGGAGGGGAGTCCCTCCCTATGATGTCCTGGTGCATATTACCACCCTTTGGGGCACTATTGGGTAACAGTCTCACCTCCCGAGCCTCATGGAATAGGCTCCCCTCTAGGTTCTAGGAAGAAGAAACAAGACCTGGTGAATTGTCACACTGGCAAAGCACATGTGATGCTATTGTATATACAGGTAACATTCTCACAAAACATGTATAGAAAAGTCTTAATACAGTACGTTGTCATACCTCTTCATCTTGACCAATTTGCAATGAAATGTTCGATAATGACGCACCAGTCATTTCTTGTAGGGTAAGTATTGATATAAAAAATATAGAGAAAATATTATACCATAATTTGTTTTAAGATTTTTAATGTTGATGGGAGCTAGGAGCTAGTTAGCTGATGCTTATAGCCTAGAAGAGCCTGATTAGCTGGCCACCAACTGGTACCAATTGCTACTTTTGGCTACCCTCGCCAACTGATCCAGAACAAACAACACGCATATGTGAATTTAACATTTGGACGCATCTGTACAACATTTAAAGCATAAGGGGTCATAGATAAAGGACAAAATGATATTTTGGCATCTTATGTGGAATTAGGTTTGTGGAATGCTATGTACTAGCTCCTTGTGCCCCAGTGGTAGCTCCTGGTCACAGGTTAATGCTGAACACCCTTTTAACTTCTGCTTATCCAGTCTCAATTAAGATCCCTGCTTACATTCATAAGAATGATTGCAATGCAGTAATGACTGATAACTTTATATTTTTTTAAACCTACCATACCACACATGACTTTTGAAGATTTACATGAGAAAAATACAGATCTAGCTTCTAATATAGCACGTGACACAGCATCCAATGACAGTCAGCATATAGACTACAGTAAAACTACAAAAGCATATTTGAAACCCAAGCAACATATCTGTGGTTTCTGGTAAGCTTTTACAAGTTGAAGCTTGGTCCTGTTGAAAATGTATGTGTCAATAAAATGATTGAAAGAAATAAAATATTATAGATAACACAGACCTTTAAAAACAAAATCAAGCGCTAGTTCAGAGAGTCAATGGAAGTGTCTTCTCATCTCTTCCAAAGTACTTGAGTGTACTTCCATTAGGTGCCGTAATGAAAAGGGTCAAATTAAATACATTTAAATTAAGAACTCTGATAATTATATATGTTCCAATGAATTCATAATGGGGATACTGCCATCTGTAAGAACACATCAGATCAATCCAAGTCTCGGATGTAAACTTATGTATTAAAAAAACGAAATTTAGTTTTGATAAAAAAAAGCATTCTCTTATGTCCCCTCCCCTTTCCTCCATACTGTATGATCATCCCTTCCAAGGGACGGGAGACGGAACCTTTTTCACCAGAAAAAACCTTCTTCCCCTATAAATTTAGAGGAGCGTGTGGGTGTGGCCCAGGGAGCTTGCGTGGCCCTCCGGCGCCACACCTCAGTCCCTTTTTCTGCGTCGACGGCCAAATTTACCAGCTCTCCTGGGTTAGGCTTCGGCCATGTAATTCCATGCACAGATACTTCTTCTCTTGGTCTTTTTTGCCTCATCTATCATTCAGGTACTCTGTCCTCAGGCGTCACGCTCCTCCCCGGCGCATGTCGACTTCTACAGGGTTCAGTAGGTGTCCATCCTGCAACAGGATCTTCCTAACTTCAGATTCCTACACCCTCTGGCTACGTTGCCTTGGCCCAGACCACGGTGCTTACGTTGCCTTGGCCCAGACCACGGTTGGCAATCATGTTCGGCGTGTGACTCGCTGTCCTTGAAGGCGCTGAAGAACAGACTAGCCATGTGGAGGGAGCTCTTCCAGAGGTCGCCTCCAGAGGATCTCAAGAACTTCCTGAAGCATCGAACCAGGCCCAAGGTAGGGCTGATATTTTCCAGTGCACCCCGCAAGGGAAACTCCCTCCCAGGGACTCTCCCGCGCGGAAGTGGCTGGCCAGGTTCTTCTACCGGCACGTGCACCGAGGCTGCTGCAGCTACCGGCCTTCAGGTCGAGGGATCCTCAGATCCTCCCGGGCGCAGTGTTGAGGGACCGGAAGGTTCTTGTACCGGGTTTACACCCGAGGGGCTACGCCCTAACACCGGCAATACGTCAGAGGGTGTCACACCTACGGGGCCGTGGCCCGAGGAGCAGGGTAGGCCTTGTGATCCACACGCAAGAGTCTTGGACAAGGCCGGTCCCAGCGGGCCAAGCACCACGTCGCAGACACGTGGCAGGCAGCTCAACAAAATGGCCGCCGCACCAGAAAAAGGCACCCGTCCAACGCCATTCCAGGAATTCGGTGAAGAATAAGTGTCAAGGTGGGACAGACCTCAACCAGGTACGTGGCCTACATTTGCGCAGGGCAGGTTTCCTTTGTGTCCATATGGACAGGGTAGGCAGCGGCTCCAGCAGCCCCCTGCTACCCTGTCGGTACCCTCCTGCACCTCTTTGGCCAGTGAGGAGGTGCTCTTCGAGAAGTTCCTTGGCCTCATGAGGTCTCCTCAGGTGGGGGTCATCAAGGACACCATCAGGGAAGTCATCCCCCGCCATGCTAGTGGCACCACAGACGCCTCCATCGGGCCCCCAGGCCCGGGTGCAGCCGCCGCCTCTGGCTGCACAGCCACCTCTGCAACCTCCGCTGCCTCCTCAGCCTCTGGCTGCGGTCCCTGTACCCCAGCCTCCAGCGCCATCTACTTCTCCTCCTCCACAGGATCCTCCAGATCCGCAGGATATGGATGAGGAGGAGGCTCTGGACACGCCATCCTCAGCCAGGGCCTTCCACGAACGTCTTGCTGGCCTGGCGAGTACCTGGGCCTCCCCCAACCCAAGGTCGAACAGTCGGCAGAGGGGGTTCTGGCAGAAGTACTCACACAATGCCCCTCTGCCAACACAGGGATTCCACTGCAAACCGATTTAGTCTCCCTGGCCAAGAAGGGTTGGCTGAACACTCCGTCCAGCCGGTCATTCGACGCCTGGACACCAAGTACAGGCAGATGGAGGGGCATACACCCTTGCTCTCGACCCATCCTCAGCCACACTCCTCGGTGATCGCTGCAGCATCACTATACTCCAAGCTTCAGTTGTCCTCAGCCTCCTCCCCTTTGGTGCTGCTAGGAAAGGAGGAGAAGATCTTGGAGGCGTACGGCAAGAAAATCTACTCCAAAGCATCCTTGCACCTCCGTCAGGCCAACGCAGATGCCATGCTGGCTGCCGCCAACCAAAGGTTATGGCAGGAAATTGCAGACTTTCTCCCGGAACTCCCCATGCAGTGCCAATCACGCTTTAAGGCGGGGCTAGCTGAAGCCAAGCTTGTGGCGCATGACCTCATGGAATCCACTCTGGCTCATATCGATAACTCAGGCCATGCCATCTGCATTGCTACAGACATGAGGAGAGCAGCCTGGCTCCGAGCAACAAAATTCAACCCGGATGTCCAGGAACGCATTCTGGATCTACCGTTCGAGGAGGGTGTACTTCATCCACTCCTCTACGGACGAAGAGCTGGACAAAAATAACAGCAGCTCACAAACGGCAAAGTGTCTATCTATTCTTACAAAGACCACGCCCAAATTGTACACCCAATCTCAGCAGTGCTCGGAAAAGGGTCGTACGTATGGAGGGTTCAGCGGCTTCCGGCAATGCAGATCCAGGCAGCCGGACCGCTCGCTGTCTCAGAACCGGCGCAAACAACATAAAGGGGTGCGGTAGTAAGGGCTTTTTCCTGTCCCCCCCCTCAGCGTCAGCCTCAGAGGGAAAGAAGGCATGACACGCCCCTTTAGGTCCACGTGTCTCTGGTTGGGGGCAGGCTTGCTCTCCATGCACAATTCTGGTCCTCTCAGTAGTATCCATGTGATACCTACTGCCTTCCTATCCCAGCCTCTCCTCCCTCCTCCACTCCCACAGGTTGAGACAGCAACTCTTTTGGCAGACATCCGGTTGCTCGTAGAAAGCCAGGCAGTGGAGGAATTTCCAGCCTCCCAGCGAGGCTTTGGCTTTTACTCTACCATTCAGAAGAAGAACCAGGCGGGCCTGAGAGTTTTGCTGGACCTTTCCACCCGCAACCTCTCCCTACCCCTGCAAAATTTCAAGATGGTTACGGCAACTTTTATAGCGCAGACATTGGACAAGGGAAACTGGATGTGCTCCCTGGACTTGTAGGACGTGTACTTACACGTCCCGATTTGGCAGCCCCATCGTTCTTTCCTACGGTTCAGGATCATGGGCTACCATTTTCAATACAAAGTCCTTCCATTTGGCCTCAACTTGGGCCCCCAGGGTCTTTACCAGACTCGTGAACGGTTGGTGGCCGTCCTCAGAGCGCAGGTCCTCCACATCTACCCATACCTCGATGACTGGCTCGTCAGGGCTACATCTCCGGAAGCGGTTTGCCACTCTTCACATGCCCTGATGAACACACTGAACGACCTGGGCTTCTCGCTCAACCTCAAGAAGTCACAGATGCAGCCTACGAAGACTCTGACATTCCTGGGACTAATTTGGGACACGTGCTCCGGGAGGGTCTTCCCGCCGGATGACAGAGAAGTGACCTCGGCATGGTGGTACCAACATCTCCTGGGTCTACTGGCAGCGTTACTGTTAGCAATTCCGCACACGAGACTAAGGATGAGAAGGATTCAGCTGCACTTCGCGGCCTCATGGAATCGGGAGCGGGGCTAGCAATCCAAGATCATCAACGTTCCTCCATCTTACCACACGGACCTAACATGGTGGTCCATGGACGGCAACCTATGGAGGGGCAAGCCCTTTTGGCCACCCTCTTCGCAGGACACCACCACCACAGACTCCTTGCTCGAGGGCTGGGGAACCAGCCTGGACAATCTCTCAGTTCACGGCACCTGGACTCGGCAGGAGCAGGAATACCACTTCAATTGGATGGAGCTGAACGCCATCTGGCTAGCGCTCAGAGCATTTCTACCACTTCTCAAGGGCAAGGTTGTCCTCATCCAGACAGACAACTCGACCGGCATGTACTACGTCAACAAGCAGTGAGGCACCAGATCCCCTCCTCTGTACAGACTGGCGATCAGCATGTGGGAATGGGTCCTGGAAAACAACATTTACCTCTCGGCAGCACACCTCCCGGGGAAATCCAACCTGGAAGTGGACAGGCTCAGCAGTCTGGGAGAGGACAATTACAGGTGGCAGTTAAACAACCTCGTTATTCAGGAGATCTTCAGTCCCCAGGTGTATCTCTTTTCCACCTGGCACAACAACTAGTGTCCCCAGTTTGCATCCTGGCACGGTCAGGTCCCCAGCTCTCTGGGCAATGCATTTCACTTCCAGTGGACCGGCATGAAAGCCTACGCCTTTCTGCCCACTCCTCTGATCTACAGGGTAATTTGCAAGATCCTGGAGTCACACAGACAACTCATCATTCTGATAGCACCATGGTGACTGGCCAGGCCATGGTTTTCGGAGCTCCTCATTCTCTTGGAGGTGCCCCTATACACCTTCCGATGGACCCAGTACATCTTCTGGCACAGCAGGGGGGCAGAATCATCCACCCTGTGCCAGGGAAACTAGCCCTCACAGCATGGTACCTGAGCAGGTAACGCTTCGGCACCTTAGCCTCTCACAGGCTAATCCGGAGATCATGCATGGTGCCAGGAGCAAAGCCACCAGGGCCCAGTACAAATGCAAATGGACCAGATTCTGCCACTGGGCAAACTCCAAGGGAATTGACCCCGGCCTACACTTTGGACGACATGCTCTCCTTTTCGGCGCACCTCGCTCATTCGGACGTACAGGTGGAAACCTGTCGCACATACCTTGCAGCCATTGGGGCTTAGAAGAACTCTGAGGAAGGCATTTTTTCCTCCTCCAACCCTATCGTCAAACATCTGACCGGTCTTGCTAAGCTCTACCCGTCCATCAGGAGACCGCACCTTGTGTGGGACCTTAACATAGTCTTGGGCGCCCTGGTGCACAAACCATTCGAGCCAATTGGGTCCGTAGACCTCAGGCTGGTCACCATCAAGACGGCCTTACTAGTCGGTCTTACCTCAGCTCGCAGAGTCATCGAGATGCAGGCGCAGGTTGCCTCAAAACCATATACAACCTTTCACAAGAACAAGGTAGTCATGCGGCTCACCCGGCATTTCTGCCCAAGGTTCCATCTGCGTTTCACTTGAACGAGGAAATAGGCCTTCCAATGTTCTTTCCCGATCCCAAGTATGAAGCACAGAGAGTCCTACACTGCCTGGATGTCAGGTGTGCCCTAAAATTCTACTTGGACAGGACCAAGGGCTTCCGCAAGTCGGATGTCCTGTTTGTCACTTTCGGAGGCTCGAGGCCAGGCTATAAGGCCTCTAACGCTTACATATCCCGCTGGATGGTCTCTACCATCAAGAAAGCGTACGTGGGTCAGCACAAGCCACTTCTGGCCAACATGCATGCCCACGTAGTCAGGGCCATGGCAACGGCCATCGCATTCCAGCGCCATGTCCCTTGGCAGGTCATAAGCAGGGCGGCCCCTTGGGCCTCTCCCTCAGATTTCTGTAAGCATTACTGTTTGGATGCCGACTCTAGATCTGATGCCGCCTTTGGACAGGTGGTTCTCAGGAACGTGTTTACTTAAGGAGGGCTCCCTCTTCACCCTGGGGCTACATTCAGTTCTAATCGCCCATATAGTATGGAGGAAAGGGGACGGGACGTAAGAGTAATTATAAGTTACTCACCGTAGTGAGTAACGTACTATTGGTCCATAGACCCCTTTCCTCCATAACTCCAGCCAACCTCCCCCCTAATAATACTGGTGTCATTAGGCAATGTTAAATCTATTGTCGACAGATCAATGGGGACTGAGGTGTGTCACCGGAGGGCAGAGTCAGGGTAGTGCATGCTCCCTGGGCCGCATCCCTGCGTGCCTCTAAATTTAAAGGGGAAGAAGGTTTTTTTCTGGTGAAAAAGGTTCCGTCTCCCGTCCCTTGGAAGGGACACCCATACAGTATGGAGGAAAGGGGACTATGGACTAACAGTACATTAGTCACTACAGTGAGTAACTCATACGTTTTTTGGAATGTGTCATGATGCCTACCCCCGGGCATCCGGATCGAGTCCATCAGCCCCGGCAGCATGGCAACGAGATACTCATTAAAACCCCAACAGCCCCGGCTGGGGGCTGTTTGGATTCAGTCCTGGCGCATTAGGCGCCAGGCTCATCATAGAAAGCAGTCCTGGCGCCATAGGCGCCACGCTCATAGACTTTACTTACCTTATGCAGACCATGCTGCAAATGAGTCCAAGCCAACGTGAGGCCTGGATGGGACTATTTTATTACAGGGACTATTTTTTACTCGGGTGTGGTTCTGGGGAACTTCTGACCTGGGACTACTTTGCAGGCTATTTAAACCACGCCCGAACAGCAGCTCATGCTTCATGTTATTCTGCATCCAGCAGCGTAACGCTCACCGTGTCTGCAAGTCAGCATCCAGTCTTCTGCCACGCCCGCCTCGAATCCGGAGCTCCTAGACAAAAGGAAAAGAAAGGAGAAGAGGTTGGATCACGGACATTATTTGATTCCTTACCTGATTCCGGACCCAGCACATCTCCGAGCCTGGAAAGGACATTATTTCAGCACACATCGCTTCGGCAGCAGCAGCGCCGCGTTATACTCACCAGTCCACCGCATCTTTCAACTCAGCGCTGCCTCCATCATTTTCTTCGTCGAAACCCGGCACCTGGGGGGGAAGACAAAAGGAATAACAAGGTGAGCCGAGAAAACCGACAGAGACAATCTCTTTGCCACCATAGGCTTACCTGCTTTACCACCGGAGGTATTATCCTTTAATTTGCCGCATCTTTCTATGCCGCACCTATAAAGGGAGAGGAAACAACAAGTTAAACTCATGCAACTTTTACCAGACAGTGGGCCTCATCATGACTTGGGCGGTAACGGTAACGCTATTAGCGCGTGGGCTATTAGCGCGACCGCCATAGCCCCTGGCGCTAATAGCGCGGGATCACGACTTTGGCGGACTTGGGAGTCCCCATTCCCCATTGAGCCCATTAGGGAATGCCCCATTCCCCATTGGGCTCAATGGGGAAAATTTGCGCTCTTACCGCTGGCGGATTTCCCGCCGGCGGTAAGAGCGCGAATCTTCGGCAGATTTCCCCCCAGCTAAGGGCTGGGGGGAAATCCACCGAAGTCCTGATTTGGCGAACCCTTAAATCCGGCGGTAATAGCGCTACCGCCAGATTTAAGGGTTACCGCCAGATTTAAGGGTTACCGCCAAAGTCGTGATGAGGCCCAGTGTTTGGTAATACAGACGCTTACCTGAACGCCATCAGCTGCCTCCAGGCAATATTCTTTTGGACCCAGCTGCAACCTAACGTTGGAATGGAACAAGAGTGAACATCGGACATATTAAACTCTTTGAACTTTATAAACACTGGAGTCAATATTCCTCCGGAACTCCTCCAGTACCTTCAAACCAGTGAAGTAACTGGTATCTAGGCGCCCCTGCATGCCATGCAGGATGGAGAGCTCATCATTTAAAAACATAAGGTGAGGTTATCAAGAGGGGATATCGGAGGTGATTAGTGGGGAGAACGAGAACAATTGGGGGGGCCATCACTAAAGTCCATGGGTGGCTAAATACCTTTCTCCACTTGTAGGAGAATACTTCTATGAGTCCAGCAGACAAGATTAGGCGGGCTAGTCCAGACTGTCATCTCTTCACTACGCATCACGTTGGTGGAGACCGCAGCTGCCCGATCCGATCGACGCCCCTGTGGGAACCAGGTGAGCGTAACAGAATGTTACATGCATTCTTCAGCAGATGTTGACAAAATGTAGTGGATGAGCCTTACAGAAGTCATGTTGCAAGATACTATAATTATGGTGAGAGGAATATACATTTTTCTAGTTTATACTAACCTGTGTATAAGCTGAAAGAACAGCATTTGGAAGTAACTTGCTAACTTGGGAGTCCTTCTGCGGTGGCCCTTTTTGGTGACGTGAACACGCAGATGTAATTGATTTTCCCTTAAATCCACAAGACATAATTGGCTCAGTTGTCAACCTCTGAATCTGGAAAGCCAAAGTTGAGCATCCATACTCATATCAAGGACGAGTCTTTCTGGTAAATGTGCAGCACTGTACCTAGAATACTGGCATGACTGAAGTTTGGTCATCCAAAAACAATACAGGAAATTTGAGTCCACAAATGAAGCTGTGAATTTAAGAATTAAAAAAAATATATTTTTCACGAATGTAAATGATTGACAAAATGATACATTAGAAAGTTAAAACACAACATATAGAAGAATATGGTTGTTAAACAGGAACACAATCGTTTGCAATGTGAATTGTTTTAAACAGAGATATAGAAATACTCTAGGAGAACAGCATAAACAAAATACATTTTCCAAACTTTGTTTCTAAATGTTCACAGGGCCTGGGTGAGGAGAGATAAAACCACTGCAAAGTGTGGGACGTTAATTGACTCGGAGAATGTGGCTAAGCTTTAGAACCTTGAGCTGTGAATAATACTAGCCCATGATAATTCAGCTAATTACAAATGAATTTTTGAATGTTTTAACAGTTGGATATATTGTTATTCTTGCTAAATAATTTTATGATTTTATCGACTGTAACATTCTTTTATCAATCGTAGTTTTTTGCATGTTGTACCTAAAAGGCTTATGCCGAATAAAGTTTAATAATGAATAAGAAAACATTAAACAACACATGAACTACTTGTCCTTTGTGAAGATGTAAGTAATGATTCTGAACTGAAGACAAATTCCTGGACAAGGATGATTTCTGTAGTCAAAAGCAGAGAGGTGTTCTGCCTATGGATTAGAAGTCAACTTTATATACTGGAATAAAGGAGTGTATATGTGAAATGGGGCTGCATACAGGAACGACTGTCCTTTTATTGTTTGTTTATTTTATTTCTATAGCGCTCCGGACCCGGGAGTAAAAGGGCACTCAGTAAGTTACAAGGCACAGTACATGGTAATAGGCAGTGATACTAGAACAACTTGGACAACAGTAATATACTAGGAACAACAAATATATACAAAATATACAGGCAGTGGAGGTGATAGCAACCAATAATGACATAAATGAGGCATGTGCAATACAGTTGATGGCTGAGTCTAACTTCAAGATTGACATTTTGTCAGAAGCCACCCGATGGCAAGTTTCCTAAACGACTGGAAGGATTTGGATGATTTAATATTCAAAGGCAGGGAGTTCCAGAGTTGGGAGGCGAGGACAGTGAAGCTCGAGCCACCGGCTCTTTTAGAGGTAAATCTAGGTACTGTGGGACATAAGGTGTTGGAAGATCTCGTGGTTCGGGTGGAGGATTTCATGGTGAATTTGTTAGTCAGGTAGGGGGGGCTAGATAGTTGAGGGCTTTGTAAGTGAGGCAGAGTGTTTTTAGATCGATTTTATGTTGGATGGTGAGCCATTTGCATGTAGTTCTAGTGGCAGAGATGTGCTCACGCCTGGGAATGTTTAGCGCTGCCTGTAACGCATTATTTTGAAGGACTTGGAGTTTACTAATTATCGCTTGGTTGGCACCCAAGTAGAGGCTATTGCAGTAGTCTAACTTAGATTGTATAAGAGCTCTGGCTAGCGTGAGGCAACTGTTGGGGGAGAGAAATGATCTACAGGCTCTGATTAGTTTTCCGGTATAGGCAGTAGCAGAGGCGGTTGGGTTAACTTGCTTAGTGAGGTTAATATTGGCATCGAGATAGAAGCAAAGTGTTTGCACATTTTTGGCAACTGGGATGGTGTTGCCATCAATTATGATGTTGGAGTAGTTGGGACTTAGTTTTTGTAGGTTGTTCGGTTAGCCAACAATGAGCAATTCAGTCTTCTTGTCATTCAGGCAGCGACCGTGTGTGGCCATCCATGCCTGAATGACAGAGAAGATTTCATTGATCCTGGCTACATCAGTATTGTAATTGCCCGAGATGGTAAGGAGTATCTGGGTGTCATCTGCGTAGTTTGTATAGGTGACACCCAGACAATCAAGTTTATCAAAGAGGGGCTTTGTAAAGATATTGTAAAGGGTGGGTGTAACACATGAGCCTTGTGGGACACCACAAGTGATAGGGATAGAGTCTGCTGCTGCCTCCGGAGAAAAAACCCTCATGGTTCTATTGGCCAGGAAGGACTGTATCCATGTGACAGCAGAGGGGGAGAAGTGGGTGACAGAGGAGAGGTGGTTGCTGAGTATTTTATGGTCGACCAAGTCGAAGGCTGCTGAGAGATCTAAGAGGAGTAGGATGGCAGCCTTGCCCTTATATTTAATTTGGTCAATCTGACTTTTAAGATCAACAAGGGCAGTTTCTGTTCCATGTTGAGGCCGGAAGCCAGACTGACGCAATCCGAGTAATTGGTTGGACTCTAGGTAATGCTGAATTTGCAAGTAAGCAGCTCTGTCAATGATTTTTAACAAGAAGGGAACAGTTGTGATAGGCCTATAGTTTGTGGGGATGATTGGGTCCAAGGTCTGTTTTTTTAGTAGCGGGAGGACCCAAGACTGTTTCAGATTGTTGGGTACCGAGTTAGTGGTGAATGACACATTTATGAGCTTAGAAATGAAGGGGGGGGAAGTCTCTTGCTGCATCTTTTATGATCTGTGCGGGGTAACTGTCCCCTTTGCAGTTTGATGGTTTGAGGGATGTTAGGATTTTTTGCACTTCTAGTACGGTTACTTTTTTGAAGGTGAAGCCCTGGTTAGTGTTGGGGGTGGTGTGAGGGCTGGGAATAGGGGGGCTAGGGGTGGAGTTACTATTGGAAAGTTGTAGTCTTTTATTTTCGATTTTTGTTTGTAGGCCAGTGATTTTGTTCGCAAGGGCATCTTGGATACTGGTGCACCAGAGTTGGTCTTTCACTGACGTGTCCATAGGTGGATTGGGGTTTTCTAACTCCTTCAGGATAGTGAGTAATTCTTTAGTACTGGAACTAGCATTACTTATTCTTGTATTGTAGGCTTCCTTTTTAGTGCAAATTATTTCTTTTTTATAGAGGGAGGATGCATTTATGAGATTGACTTTGTGTTCCTCTGATGGATTCATTTTCCATAGGGGTTCCATTTTGTACTTTTTATTTCTTAATAGTTTGAGTTCTGGTGTGTACCAGGAGTTAAGATGTGCTTTGGGTATACTTTTATGTAGTTTTAGAGGGGCAACAAGGTCAATAGCTTTGGTCATGGCGTTATTATAGGTGTCTACTAGTAAGTTGAGGTCCGATGTGTTGGGGATCATGTTTAGGGTGGGTAGGACCAGTGGGATGAGGGCTTCAGCGGTGATGTTCCGCTTATTTCTTGTCAGACATGCTGTGTGTGGAGAGGGTTATTAGTACTAATGTCAAATGAGAGTAGGAAGTGGTCAGTCCATATAAGTGGTTGGGGGTCCTTGCATATAATGTTGCAGTTGTGGGCAGCGAGCCAGTCTAAGGTTCTGCCTTTCTGATGTGTAGGTAAGGTGTTGAGTTGAATGTAGTTGTTTGCCAAGTGAATTAGCAAGGGAAGATGCTGGAGTGTCGTGGGGATCATTATAACCCAAGTTGAAGTCACCTAGAATAATATTCTGTGATAGAGGTTTAGATTTTTCAGCTATGAGGGAGGTTATATCTTCCTCAAAGGAACCTATGGGACCAAGGGGTCTGTATAATAGTTCCAGTGTGATGGTGTTCTTAGGGGTAGTTTGAATTTTTATGGATAGGTGTTCACAGGAATTTAGAGGAAGGGAGGTCACAGCTCTAATGTCAGGTGAGGATTTGAATATAAGTGCTACACCTCCTCCCCGGGCATTAGGTCTGTCAGCCCTGAGGATAGAGTAGTTGTCTGGAACTGCGAGGGTTAGAGAAGGACCTGCTGCGGCATAAAGCCAAGTATCTGTGGTGGCGAGGAAATCCAGGTCTGCAGAACGGATAATATCTGCAATTTCCGTAGGGTGGGCCACAAGGGAACTAACATTAAGTAAGGCTCCTTTAAGTGGCACAGTTTACAGTGGTGTTTTTATTAGTAGTTTTAGCTGTGGGATTGTTGGTCATTTTGCTAAGTAAGGTGGGGAGTCTACAACCTAGTTTGTCATTACGGGTCATGAGGTTGGGGTAGGCTGTAAGGCGATGTTCTAGCAAATTGTGTGAGTTTGGGATGTTGTCTGAGTGGTCATCTGTGGCGAGGTTAGGTGGAGCGTTACCTAAAGTACTGCTGGTTTTAGTGCAATGGTCTGTAGGTGCGCTGTGGGGGAAATGAGGTAGGGAGGGCAAGAAGGGTGTGGGGCAGGGAATGGGGTGGTATCTAGGACAGCCAAGCTTGGCAAGTCCATTGCTGAATGGGAAATAACTATTACTGCTACATGGCGTGCAATCGGGCATAATGCAGAACGGGAACATGATGAATACTAGCCAGGCTGGCATAGTTAAGATATGGATTCAGGTAGTAGCTAGCTAGCAACTATAAGGTACAACACAAGTCAAATGTGGTCTGTTAGCGACTAAAAGGCACAGCGCAATTAGTGTGGTCTTTTAGCGACCATAAGGCATAACACAATCAATGTGGTTTGTTAGCGACCGTAAGGCACAACACAATCAGTGTGGTCTGTTAGCGACCATAAGGCACAACACAATCAGTGTGGTCTGTTAGCGACCGTAAGGCACAACACAATCAGTGTGGTCTGTTAGCGACCGTAAGGCACAACACAATCAGTGTGGTCTGTTAGTGACCGTAAGGCACAACACAATCAGTGTGGTCCGTTAGCGACCATAAGGCACAACACAATCAGTGTCTGTTAGCGACCATAAGTTACAACACAATCAGTGTCGTTCTGTTAGCGACCATAAGGCACAACACAATCAGTGTGGTCTGTTCGCGAACATGAGGCACAACACAGTTCTGTGGCAATGTATTGCACTGGAGAGCACAGATCGATAGTTCTGGGTACACTCTGGCAATAGTATTGAGTGGCGACAAAGTGTCTAAGCAGGGTATAAATCAACAAGCACAACAGCAGTGGTAGCGGGATGGCGCAAGGTAGAGACGGTAATAGCACGTTATTACAGTTGCACGTAACACTAGACCAGAGGGTGTAGTCAATTGTTTGAGAAGCATGCTATATGCAATGTTTCGATTTGAGGGGTGCTAAATCAAGCAACAGTGTGTTTGATGGATCCTTATGTCACGCTCACCTTGGAGAGAGTCTGTTGGGGTCTCGGGTCGGCAAACAGTGATTTTAGTTCTGTTGGATAGTGTTTGTGCCGTGCTGGAAATACATTGTGTTATGTGAGTGGAAATGTCTTTCGGCTTGCAGGCCTGGTGACATATGTTGATTCCCATGGACAGCCTTTAAAGTATTAGCTGTAGACACCATGTCTGTCGTGGCCATTTGGCTAATCGCATCTGTTGCAAGTTTCCTTTCATGTTGTACATTGTGTTTGACAAGCAGTCCTTTATTTTATATCCATTTGTCCTGCGTATTTGCACATCAGGAAAAGAACGAGCTTTATAGTTTTAAGAGGTGCTGGTTTTTCAGTTTCGACCACGTTTATGCTTTTTATTGAGTGTCAGTTCTTGTACCGAATGAGTTCAACTTTCTGATCTTCGTCAAGCGTTAAAAATTAGGAAAACGTATTTTTCATTATAACTGTCATTTTCAACTTTTATTTTTTCGTTTATTACCTTCACTGTTTCATGTATGATAATGAAGTGTACTGTATTTGTTTAATGGAATTTTATTTTCTGCAATCAACAATATGATGATAATATATCTATAAAATCAAAGTTAATTTTGCTATCTCCTTTAAAAAATACAATAAAGTCAACTAACACGGTTGAGAAAAGATGACAAAGTCCATAATGCATTTTAAAAAACCTACTTAAATAAAAATATGTTTTAAAAGAAACCAGGGTGCAAATAAGACATAAATTGTGACACACAATTGCGTAATAAACCATCACACATTAAGACTGATTTACAAAAACATTTTTCACTGGTTTTCCCAATGAAAAACGCTTTTATTAAATGTGTAGCCCATATAGGGAAGAGCCCTTTGAAGTAATAAACACCTTGTTGTGTTGTAGGCGACAGTGGAGTTAGTAGCTGTATAGAAACACAATACATTGAAGGATAGAAATACATTGATTTTATACCGAGCGACAAAAAATAAGTGTCATGGACAAAGTTTCTTGATATTTATAAAATGCAGAGCATGCTGTGCAATTCCATGGAGACATTTGAATGGATTGCATACAAAGGACGTGTGTCTCCATCGTGCACTACCGTCATGACAAGGGGCGTTGCATAGCGTTCGGGGTAGCTGATGTCTCATAGAGGGCCGCATGCTATGATTTATTGCCACCAGGGCACTCGAACCTGGAGCGATGGCGCACCGGATTAGATTATCACAAAATGGCAGTTGGGGATCACTGTGGTTCGCAGATATTAAATGTAAGTCTAGATCCACCAACAGAAAGCATGTAATAGATTGCTACATGGTCCGATGCAGATGTTTTGCAAGTGGTACATTTTAACATGCGTTCACCCGTATTTTAAAGACACAGAGGTGGCGATGATCCCACCCTATTTTGTACTAATGTCCTGTGACTGATATGTTTGCTAATGATATTGTGACTGCCACTTGCTTTGACACACGTTCCATCCCACATGTGGTTCTTAGAGGTGTCCAAGAGATGATCTTCAACTGTTCACTGCCTGATTGTTTTGCTGCTCGGGTGGTTGCATAATTCCTTTGATGTTGGTCTAGTTCTGTTCATTGCTTGAGGCCTGGCTGTGCTGAGGTCGGGAGTTTGGCTTTAATCAATTGGTTCATGGGGGACTGGTCACAACAAAGAAAGTGGGAATGGGGTGCCTAGAGTAGTAAGTGTGGTCATAGGGACTGTAATCACAAGATTGAAGGATAAAACACGTTTTTAAAGTTACTGTGTTGCACATTCTACGTTTGCTGGGAAATAAAGTGTGTATTGTTCATTTGGTTTTCTGCTGAAAGTATCCGCAAAGAAAGTGAGCATAATAGTTTCCATAGTATCAGAATAATTACTCCCAAGTGTATATTTTATTGGGCAGACTGCCTAAAATCCTGCTAATCATCGTGCTCTTTTTTTTAAAATATCTATTTAATATAGGACATAAGATTTAAGAGGTGTTATGCTAAAAAATGTAGCTTCTCCCTAATGATGAAAAGGAAAAAAACAGTGTACACTGCGTGTGTGTGGAGCATGTACACATGTAGCATTTTGAAGAGGAAGCGCAGACGGAATCCACATTAACATTGTAATCCAGAAATGATTGGATCAAGTTATTTACTGAAAATGTCAATTTATTTGAATTGTGTTCTTTTTTTTTTTGTTGTTGCTTTTTTGTTTTGGTCCTCTGATGTCAAGGCTCAAAATTCGGGAAGGAGAGAAGTGTATTTGGGAAAAGTAAGCGGGGGAGTGGAGGGAAAGGGCAACGTGGGAGAAATCCGGAAGTGCGTATATGCGCCTCATGCAGAGTGCAAGGTGGGTCAGCTGAGAGAGCTAGCTTTGTACTTTTCTGTTTACCTCTGCTTGTGCACACTGGTAAATATTATGCGCAGCAGCATAGAGTGTGAGGAAACGTGCGCCTACACACTTTACAGGCAACATAGGTCACAAGACCTGGAGCTCATCCCTGAATGAAGGGAAGTCAAAACGTGATCACGAGATCATCTGGGACCGAGTCACGAATAGATGGAAGGCAAGAAGGTGATCATGAGACTGGGGGTGTCCCCCCACCCCCCATTGCTGGCCATGCTTAATGAGGTGTTTGAGCACGGTAGACGGCTAGAGTCCCTACGGGAGGCGGTGGTCATCCCGCTCACAAGACCTGGTAAGCCAAGCACAGACTGTGGGTCATATAGACCCCTATCGATGCTTAATCAAGGCAGCAAAATCTTCACGGCAGCGCTGGCTAACAGGCTCAAGCAAGTCATCGGTAAATTGATACACCCCGATCAAACAGGCTACGTCCCTGGCAGGAACTTAGCCGATAACCATAGGAGACTCCACCACATTATTGATCAAACAGAAAAGGACCCCGGCGAAATGGCAATCATTTCGCTGGATGCTATCAAGGCCTTCGAGTCGGTGAGATGGCCCTGGTTGCTAGCGGCTCTGAGGGAATATGGGATGGGGCCAGGGTATCTGAGATGGGTCAAAATGTTATATAGCTCCCCAATTGCTAGAGTCAAAGCGGGCGCAATAATCTCAGACAAATGGCAACTCAGTAGGGGCACCAGACGGGGCTGCCCCTGGTCGCCCATGCTGTATATCCTTGCGCTGGAGTCACTGGCAGTCTGCCTTAGACAACAGTACGGGGAGATAGGGATCCATACTGCGGGGGGTTCACATCTCATATCATTGTATGCCGATGATAAACTCTTATATTTGCGCTTCCCAGAGGAAAATCTACAATATGTCCTGTAGGTGATGGAGCGTTACGCCACCCTCTCAGGCATAGCAGTAAACCCTAAGAAGTCAAACATGTTCCCTCTGGGGAGATATAGAAGTACCCTGCCGAGAAGTCTACCGGTCTTGCTGATACCCTGGCAGACCGAGACGTTCCGATACCTAGGAATTAATATATGCCACACGACGGAAGAGGAACACAAACATAACACGGAAAAGGCAGTTGAAGGCATCAAGAATAGCATGGCGTTCTGGTCCAGGCTACCCCTGGCCATCATGGGTAGAGTGGCTTTGATTAATATGGTAGTCCTGCCCAGAGTGTTACATTTTTTTGTAAACATCCCGTATGTGATCCCCAAACGCTTTTTTGGCAAACTCCACAACCTGTGCAGAGGTTTCATATGGCACAACTCCAGGAACAGGGTGGCCCTCTGTATACTACAGAACTCGTGTGCCAAGGGGGGTATAAACCTAACGAACTTTGAGTTATACTATTTGGCAGGACAGCTGCAGTATGTGGCCAGATTGTTGTCTGCAGAGGAAACAGCCGAATCCAGACTACCGTACAAGGACCCCGTCCCCTTCTTTCTCAGAGAGACGGTGTGGTTGCCTTAACCAAAGGTGCTGGAAATGGGAGACTGTTGGTGCTAGGCTGGGAAATATGGCGTAAAGCATGGCAATTAATGGAAAACCCAACCCCGTTCTCCCTACAGGTGCTGTTAGTGGCGCTTTGTGGGGAGGACTCCCGAATGATAAAAGGGATCCGTAGATACTGGGAACCGATGCGACCCTGGGAGATATATGGCAGGAGGGGTTGGCACTAGACTTTCAGAGATTGATTGAGGACACCGGGGTGCATAAAGGCCAACACATTACCTACACTAGAATCATTAAACGAGTGCGAGAAAGGTGGCCTGAGGCAGTGCTTGCGGAACAACTTGATGCAGCCATCGATACAATGTATGATGTTTCAGAGGGTGGGCACGAAATATCCCGGCTGTATGAGTTGTTGGGGACTAGGGTGGGAAAGGAGCTGATTCAACTGAGGTCAGACTGGGGAGAGGAGGTGGGAGAACCCATGTCGGATGGGCAATGGGATAGAGCTCAAAGATATCATAAGAAGGTATCCCGAAACGCGAGGTTTCAGCAGATCCAGTTGTATGTTACTCATAGGGCATACATGACCCCCTGGAAGATCGCCAGGTTTGGAGGCCCGGTGGCACAGAAATGCCCACGGTGTGGGGAGGTGGAAGCTGGGATGTTACACATGTTTTGGGCTTGCCCGGAGGTGGGTAGGTTTTGGACAGAGCTGAAGATGCGCCTAGGGGAAAAAGGGATTACGCTGGAGGTAGTCAGCCTGGGCGTGTATGCTGCGGGCTTTACCAGACCACACAACCTGAAGCACATCAGCAAGAATAAAGGCCTGGCCTACATCCTGGCTAAACGGAGAATTGCAATGTGCTGGAAAGTAGCCCAATGACCTAGAATTGAGATGTGGTGGGCGAACCTCATGAAGTGGACAGAGGCAAAAACGACTGCTTGGTATGAAGCAGTCAGCAGGGGGGCGGGGGTAGGTGGGGCCTCTAATAGCATGGAGACAACTAGTGGCCTCAATGGTGGGACCCTCCCAGGCCGACCATAGTGAGGATGATACGGGAGAGATAACGGAAGTAGACACACCTGGAGATAAATAATACAGTGACATGGAAGCAGGGGCTTGAGTTCTGGGTTGGGAGGGGGGAGGAACGACACGTCTAACTTGTAATACAATATTGTGAAGCTTATATGCGGATGTCCTCAACGTTTGTATTGTTTGGAGTGTTGGTAATAAAATAATAAAAATATTTGTAAAAAAACAAAAAATGAGACTGGGGGTGTTACCCCCAACTGCCCCTACTTTCCCACTGGGGCACAGGTAGAACCGTCAGCTCAGTAAAATATGATGCTGAGCCGTTATGTATCGCTCATCTGTAAGTTAATTCATGGCAAGTAAGCTTTTCAAATTGTTGAAGTTTACTTTGTGGGACATTAGAAAATGTTTGAGGGTTGGATGGAAGTAAGCGTGGTGTCTAATAGAGGTGTAATCCACCTTGCATAGCCCACAGAGTCAGTCCAGTTATGGGAGTTGGAGGGACTAAAGGTATGTTGTTGCTAATCAGACAGAGGTTTAAATGCTGCTCTTGTCTCCGTCTGTTTCCCCCCACATGAGGGCACTCAAAGGCAAATTTGCCTTCAAGCAACCAGCGTAAGCTAACTTACTTTACATTTTAAAGTGTTGCGTGCTTAAGGGATGTTAATTTGGTTTCCTAAGGTGCCTAACTCTCGATTTGCCCAGATGACGACCTGGCTAGTTCAACGTGCTTATAGGTTAAAGGGAGGGGGAGGGAAGGGACGAGTAGAAAAAAATACAGAAAAGACGAGATAAAGGGAACATATTCATGTGTTGGTTGCTTAAGTAGCACTTTCATCCCTTTAAGGCTGTCTCAAAATATTGAAGGTGCATGCGAGAGAGGGAAGCAGGAATGGGGAAACTGGAAAATGTAATTGGCAAAGGTGTTTAGTATAGGGCACAGACGTCATAGCTTGAGAGCACTTATCTGCCAGTCAGACACTTTAGAGAGGGTTCGCTCATCAGTTAGCCACGAGTGTTGTCTGTCTGGTTGATGGTACTGTCAACAGGAGTTCAAAGGGGAGTGGCCATGTTCTCTTGTTGATGGGGCCTGGTCCCTTTAAAAGTGGGTGCAGCACTAGCGCCCCATCTGGTTAAGAGGGTGGAGCCTGTGGCTCAGTTCCTCTGTCTGCAACAACAAAGCACATAGAAATATATGCATGTGTGCATATATTTCAGCAGAAGACATACAAGACATGAAGGGCAAGTGACTGACTTCTTAACCTGGGGTCCTTCTGGATGTCTTTCGAAAATAATCCCATTGAAATCAGTGGGGGTACATTTTTAAATGTTTGGTTAGAGGATGACCTCATCACAATTTATGGGAGTATTTCACCGTTCTGGTTTAGTTGATTTTTCATATGATTTAAAAGCGAATGATCATTACATGCAGCATATTACATTAATTAACATTCTAAATGTAATATCAAAGTATGTATCGAAAAACAAAATATCATATAGTCCTTCCCTCCCTCTCACATGAACTCACCATGTGCAAGCCCATAAGAATGTGTCGTCATAATGCTTACTGCTTTTCCTTGTGATTGTTTGACAGTACCTCTGCCACACCCATACTAGGCAAAGTGGATGTATTCAGGGAAGGGTAGGGTAATGAACTGGGACCTTTCAACAAATAAATCCCTCTCAGTAAGAGCTTAAGCTCTTTCTTATTTACCCCACTTCTATTTATCACAAATCTGATGGAACTCGATCTCCCGGTCTCTTAATTTAATGGACGTGTTACGCCGTACATTCCAGATATAATAGATACGACACGCAGTCCGTAATTCGGGTGCACACTTGATTTAATTATGATGTTAAGTTGAAAGTACAGCAGTGCAGATTAAAGGGTAAGTATTGGGACAGGAAGAAAGGCATCCACCGGTCTGGTAATCACAGCAGCAAAGCCCCAACTGAACTGAAAAGAACGTTCCCTCCAAACATTAATAAACATTCCAACAGAACACTCTAATTAGAACAGAGCTCACCTGCATTTAATTAACATAGATCCTAACACATCTCCCCCCTTTAATCTTTGAAACAATGAAGCACAACACTGCAAATAAGGAATTGCAAAAATTCATCAAGCTGTACAAGACTAATAATAAACTTTCAATGACATAAAACTCATCAATGTACATTTCATTGACATAGAACTCATCAAAAATGCATTTTGTTGACTTAAAACTCATCAAATGTAGTGCATGGCATTAATCAGCTGAAAATCCATAAACCCAATTCATTAGAGTAAACACTTGTACCCTTCACCATATCAATATCCTTTAATGTGAGTCCCATAACCATGTGAGCAGTGGCAGGCCATTACCACTGATCCTCTCAATGTGGGAACCAGCCCCCCAAAACAGTCCATGCTAAACCCATAACTTAACCTCGGTACAACTCCCAGAAACAACAGTCCTAGCAAATCTAAAGGATGTAACACAGGACCACCCCAAAACTCCAAAATGCAACTTAGTGCGAAGATAACGCGTTTAAGAACAAATCTTGCATCTTTTATTAATAAAATGAAAATGTAGGTAGTGCGAAGCAACAAAACTGTTGCACCATTTCCATAATGCACCTAATGCGAAGATCAACCATTAACCCAAATGGTTGCACCTTTTACATAATGCACCTAGTGCGAAGACCAACAAGCTAATGCACTCGTCACGCCTTTTACCAAAATCTAAACATTTGCACCTAGTGCGAAGTTCAATAGGTTAATCCCAACATTGCACCTTTAACAAAAAGAAAATGTAGGTAGTGCGAAGCAACAAAACTGTTGCACCATTTCCATAACGCACATAGTGCGAAGATCAACCATTAACCCAAATGGCTGCACCTTTTACATAATGCACCTAGTGCGAAGACCAACGAGCTAATGCACTCGTCACGCCTTTTACCAAAATCGAAACATTTGCACCTAGTGCGAAGGTCAATAGGTTAATCCCAACATTGCACCTTTAACAAAACCCCAACATATGCACCTGGTGCGAAGGACAATAGTTCACCCCAACCATTGCACCTTTTGCAAAAATTCCAAAATATGCACCTAGTGTAACGCTCACCTGATTCCCGTAGAGGTGCCGGTCTTGACTGGGCGTATACCGTATCTTCAAAGGTGATGTGTAACACACGGCTGGCTCTTTGGGCTGGACCTCTGTGCACTGTATGTCTGGCTCGAAGGGTAAGATGTCTGCAGATAGAAAATGTGGGATTAATGAACTGGGTTATTGAATGTCTCTCTCTTCTTCCCTTTCTCTTCTCCTGTAGAACCCCAAAGGTTAACGCTCTCACCTTAGGTAAGTGAACGCCGTGCTCTCCATCTGCCTCGAGGCAGGGTGCTGTAACCAGTTTCTTCACTGGATAAGGGGAGCAGGCCTCATGACTTCAGAGAACTGCTGTCCGTCGTTTACTGCACGAACGGTAAGTTTCGAGTAATTCTAATGTCTTTAAAGTCTTTAGTAATGATGTCTCTTGTTTTGCAGGGTTCCGGCGATGGCGGATGGCGGGCTGAAGTGAGTTGAAGATGGAGCCCGTGTGATGAATAGAAGCGCCTGGAAGCACGTAAGTAAGCGCTTGTTGCCTGCTTCACGATGCGCTCTAACTGTCTTTTTATTTTGCAGGTACAAGTTCGGGGCGGCTGCAGGTGCCGGAATACCCACTGGGTTAGATGTGGAAAGGAGTAATGGCACGTGAGTATTAAAGTTCCCCAATGTCTTTAAACGCACCTTGTTTTGTCTTTCAGATGCGGGATGCAGCGCCGAAGGCCTCCGGAGCGTGCGAAGAGTTGGTAAGCTTTTGTCTTTCAGATGCCGGAATGCAGTGTGAAGACCTCTGGAGCGCACGAAGAGTAGGTAAGCCTTTGTCTTTCAGATGCCGGAATGCAGCGCGAGGCGTTGGTGACAGCCGATGGACCAGGTAAGTGAAGAGCTGTCACTGAAGACCGTAATGCTAACCTGTTTTTTCTTGTCTTTATAGGTGTTGCTGAAGACTGGATTCAGAATGGTAACCCTTTTTCCTTAGGCCCAGGATCAGATGCAGAAGACACGATGAGCGTTCTGCTGCTGAGGATGCAGAATAACGCAAAGCAAGATTCATCCATCGGGTGTGGTTTAAATAGCCTCCTGTAGTGCTTAGGTGTCTCCTTCCACAGCCACGCCTAGGTAAGAAAAGAGTTCCTGCTTTCCAGAAGAGTTCCAGTGTTCTGAATCTAGGGAGTGGCTCCTGCCCCACCCAACAGGAAAAGTAGTTCCAAACAGAAGAGGATCAGAGACTCAACTGTCAGGCAAGTAAGCAGCATGGTCTGCTGCAGGTAAATCCACCCAAGCATTATGAGCCCGGCGCTTCCAGCGCTGGGACTGGGCATATTTATGAGCCTGGTGCCACTGGCGCCAGGACTGGGTCCAAAAGGTCCCAATTGGGACTGGTTGGAACTCGGAACCTGGGTTATGGATCTGCTTCCAAGGGAGTTGGGAAAACCCTGACCTTTTGGAAGCAGAGATCATGACACCTAGTGCGAAGCACAATAGTTCACCTTTTCCAAAATGCACCTATTGCGAAGACAAACAAGATAATACACTCGGATGCCTTTTACCAAAACTTAACAATTAAGAGTTGTCCCTGTTGCTGTCACAATTTGTAAAAGACAAACTCATCTAGTCAGAGAAACCTTAGCGCAAGTTAAATTCAACAAGCTAACCATACGTTCTGAAAAGGAAGAGTCATTAGATGGTTAGCATTTTCATCATAGTATAAATAACAACACCCAACAATGCGTCATCAACTCCATTTTTCCCCCCTTTTTTTTTTCTTTTTCCGAGACATGTTAACAAAATATTTTCTTCCTTAACGGCTCCTTGAAATGGCCAAAGTATTTATCAACCCACTCTAACTTTGCACATTCACTTTCCTCTGTGATTACTGGATAGACTTCAGTACTTTCTACAACGTCATCATGAACATGTGTAACCGGCTCTGTAAAGTTTCCAAACATATCGTCGATCCGCTTTAAATCAGATGGAGCGTCGTCCAGCCGCACTCCTGCTGGCTCTTGAGCTTTAGCAGCCTTGCACTCTTGTTTGGAGCATCCACATGCAGTACATAAAAGATTGTTGTCACTTACTATATTGTCGTTTTTCTTCATGGAACACCTCAGTAAACTCTTGTTGGTGCCCTCACTTTCACCACACTCATCCGGAAGAAAAACATGACCTTTCTTCAAATGATGCCACGTATTCGAACCGTGTTCGCCTCTTGATGAGCTTTCAGATACATCCATAATCTTGTTGCTGGAAACTGATACAAGGCCAAACATCCTTAGAAACAAAGGAACACTCTGCCGTAGCATTCGTATTAGGCAATCTATCCTCATCGGGCCAACCGTCACTCTCGTGGACTGAAGGAGTTAATGTTCCTTCCAATGTCGTCACCATAACAGTCAGGGCAATCTTCCTCTGCGGAGCTCCCAAAGCAAACGGACACTCCCCCATGTCATCAAACCACATCAAGCAATTACTCACGCTTGACTGATGACTTGCAGCCAAAACTTCACTCTCACTGCAGGTCTGGCACTCAACAGCAATCGAAGCGCACACATCAAGAAAACCGTAACCTGACACCTCGATAAACTCTGTGCGCGGGCTTCCTCTCCAGGCAGCGCTGAAGCCTGCCCCGCAGCCCATCACTCTGCCGGTGTGGCCTCCATCCACCCCCTCCAGCGCGGAGTCCTCTCTCAAATGAGGGGGCCGGTAGCAGACCCGGTGGATGCCTTCCCGAAGTGCCAACTCCTGTCCATACGCGCGCTTCACCTCATACTTGTTATCTTTTATGCGCACACGATCGAAGCTGCAATTTCCTTGTTCCTCCACATTGTTGTTCACCGCACCCCGACACATCATATTAGCCGATACTTCCGAACAAAGATGGGACACTTTGCTCGATCCCATCCTCGTCGCCAATGTTACGCCATACATTCCAAATATAATAGATACGACACGCAGTCCGTAATTCGGGTGCACACTTGATTTCATTATGATGTTAAGTTGAAAGTACAGCAGTGCAGATTAAAGGGTAAGTATTGAGACAGGAAGAAAGGCATCCACCGGTCTGGTAATCACAGCAGCAAAGCCCCAACTGAACTGAAAAGAACGTTCCCTCCAAACATTAATAAACATTCCAACAGAACACTGTAATATAGAACAGAGCTTACCTGCATTTAATTAACATAGATCCTAACAGGACGTTTTACAAGTTGCGTGCATATGTACATGTCATATTTCAAAGGTTTAGTTTTAGTATTGTGACAAATCCTTGGATGTCGTCACTTCTCCCCCAGGGAGAGCCCCTTCCCATGAGGCCAGGGAGGTGAGGCTGCTACCCAATAGTCCCCCTGGGGCTGTACACAGCTGGAGGATCTCATGGTGAGAGCATCACCCTGTGGAAGCAGGGACAGACATCCAGGGAGAACATGGTGCAACACCGCTCAACCTCCACCCACTTCCTTTACCTCCCCTCAATACATGAGCCCTACCTTCACATCCTCACTTCCATGGATGTACGTTATTATTTTGAATACGAACATGTCGAAGACGAAAATATCGAATTCTAAATGTTCGTATTCGAAATAATAACCCCACAGCTAATTTGCCTTTGGGTATACCTTACTACCCCAACCCTCCTATTTACTTTTGGCGGCACACTTCGCTGTTTGGCGCCGAGTCCCTGCAGCGTCATTTCCCTTCACTTCCGTGGTTGTGAACCGGCCCTGCAAGGACCCTTTTTTATAATTTCTTTTTTTCCAAAACTGTATTTTGCATGCACACCCCCGCCACCCTGATTCCATTATAGCGAACAAGGGTGCAGGAAACAGCCCCGCAACCCCTGCTTCCCTTGTTCGCGATAATGAAAACCGAATGGTTGAAATGTTTGGTATTTTTGGCTGTACGTAACTTTGGTACAGCTGAAATCCGATCATTTCAACCATTCATTTTTTTAAACAGTATTTTCGTGCAATACCCTCTTCCATACCTCACACTTCCATGTATATATGTGAGACTGAATAGCCTGTAGTTACTGAGGTGACAGGAATTGAGACGAGGAGGAGGATGCCCACAGCAATGAAGAGTCCTCCTAAGAAATTGAATGAACATTCTCTTTGTCATCGTTCATTCAACATAAAGAGCGAGGAAGGACATACCTTTTTGTCAAGCCATCCCCAAAGGAACCCGAAGCCAAGGAGCTACGGAACATAGGAGATTCAAATGGCTGCAGGCCAAGACACTGCCGAAAGAGAAGCCTCTCAGTGGGGTATGATGTCGGCAGCCCCCAGAAGGAACAGGCGAGGCAGGATTCCGGCCTCAGAAGAGAGGTGGACCGCATGGTCTGTACCGGGAGGAGGTACTCCAGGGAGCCAAATGCTGGGGAACCTCAGTGGCAGAGAAGAAGTTGGTGGAAACCATGAGAGAACAGAGAGAGGCAGAAATCAACCAGAGACCGACAAGAGGCTGCAAAAGAGGTCCCAGAAGGTACAGGAAGGAAAGAGCCTTCTGGTGGGGTCACAAGAGGGTCTGGACCCACGCAGAGAGATACCCAGAGAGTCTGACAGCCAGACAGGGACAATACAATACCCCACTGTCTAGAGAAACAAGGAAATCCATAAGACGGAATATTTACTAAAGACTGGGAATCCTGTAAACCCCAACCACAAGAATTGAGAAAGAAACACGAGTCATCTTCTGCATGGCAGTATTTGGCAGGCGAGTAAACCAGGTCTGAGAAGTCCTGGGTCTGGGACCCACAATCAAAAAGAGAGAAAATCACAAGTCTTCTACCCTGTGGCCTTGCTAGGAAGGAGCGAGAACCAAGTTGGCCTAACATAAGCCATAGGGAAGCTTGGGGCTGGGACCCTCAATTTATTTGGTACTAGCTTTTGTTGAATATCATATGAAAGGCCAGGGGAAGGAGTCATTCCCCTGCTAAAGTGAACTGTGTTGATAAAGCCATGAGAGGCCAGTGGAAGGAAGTCATTCCCTCTGGCTTTGTATGAGGTAAACCGGTGAGGAACAGACACCTAGAGAAGGGAGTAATTCTCATTGTAGTTAAACCTACACAGAGGATGAAACCAGTGATTCAGGGGAAGGGAGTCAGTCCCCCTGGAGTGAACTTTCTAATGCATTTCCAGAGTGTTTAGAGGATTGGCCGTCCTTTGTGAAGACTGGAACCAGTGGGGAACTTGTGACCAGATCTGTGCTACCCGTCCGGGGGAGGAGAGTCATTCTCCTGGACTAAGAACTTTGATGCAACCTTTTAGTTTAGTTGTGGGTGTGGGGGGGGGGAGTTGAGTTTTGGCACGCAACGGTCGACTTTTTGGTTTTCAGGGACATCCTGACCGACCCATTGGAGCCTTGGTTGGGGACGGAAACCCCTTATGGATATAGGGAAAGTTGGGGTTTTCTCTTTACTTTTTTAACCAATAAAGCTCTATAGCAATCACCATGCCACCTATGTGTCATTCTCCTCCTTCTGCACCCCTAGAGTATTTTCTCTGCTTTCCAGTATCATCAAATAATTTTAATCTCCCCAGC
The DNA here is from genome assembly GCF_040938575.1 of Ambystoma mexicanum. Classification (NCBI taxonomy): domain Eukaryota; kingdom Metazoa; phylum Chordata; class Amphibia; order Caudata; family Ambystomatidae; genus Ambystoma; species Ambystoma mexicanum. The sequence goes on along the minus strand of NC_090926.1, from coordinate 204,434,043 downwards.
AGTAGTTTTTATTATCCCCAACATTCATATTGGCTTAGTTTCCTATTTTAATCAATTGTGAATAATTCCCACACACATTTAGCTATTTCCCTCTGAAGGTCTTAGCTTCAATCTGAAATGCAGCTTTGTTTCAGTGTGGGGAAGTGTTGTATCAGGCAAACATACATACATTGAAATACTGTCAATTATCATTATAATACTGTATGGTTTCAAGTCTCTGATTGGAACCATACAATCCATTTCACTCTTGAATGGAACATGCCAATGTTGTTGAGAGAATTTATGATTTAAAAGGAAGAAGCAGGCTCTGGAGAGAAGGCGGGTTGGTGCTGCTTGGTCTGTAACTTGACCTGTAACTACTAAGAGTAATACTCTATCTGTGTATGAAGTGCCACAAGGATTTGAAGCAGCCCTGGTGAAGAAAATTGGTGCATCCACTAGTAACACTGAAGCACTGCTGAGAGGCTGTGATGGAACCAGAGCGCACCAGCAAGCAAGAAGATTCCTTGCCCTGCTGCAGGAGATACAGAGCACCACGGTGCGGTGGAGGGCATGTGAAGAGTCTGCTAGTGAGGAAGACTGTAGTGCGTGCACTCGCCATTAGCTGTAATCGGAGTTGGAGCCTGGATAAGTCCCATAAAGAAAATTGAAGGGAACATTGTGAGCTGCAGGGTCCGCCTAAACGGCAACAAGTAATTTGAATCGCAATAACGCTGCAGACGCATGGCAGCGTGAGAAAGTGGGGGGCCATTACAAGGTCAGGCAGTCAACAGACAGTGCATGAAATAGTTTACCACACCCAGGAGAAGCCATTATGAAATGAGATGACTGCATGAAAGGGTTTATTAGATGTATATATATGGGGTGTATGGCAGCAACTTTGCAAGTGACAGAAAATATTCCTTGCTATATCATTGCTTGGGACAAGAAGGCCAGGCAGTCTTCAAGAAACACCCAGAACTCCCAGCAAATGAAGCAGAGGGTTTATCGAGCTTTGAACAAAGCTTGGCCAGATTGAACAAACATTTAATTGTTAGGGAGTACATGTTTCTAGCCAGATATCATTTTGCCATGTGAGAGCAAAGGAGCGACAAATCAATTGAGGAGTTTTTAACGGTGCTCTGGGGCCTGGCCATAAAATGCAAATATGACCACTGCAGGGATGAACATATTAGGAAATAGTTAATGATGAGGTGCAGTGACCAAAAGGGCAGAGAGGCTTTGTGTAGAGAAGGAGGATGTACCGCAGAGATGACACTAGAGAGAAAAATTGAAATAGCGAAAATGGTGGAACTCATGGAAAGATCCATCGACGCTTTGGCTGCTGAAGCTGGAAAAGCTAATGTTCCAGCGGTCAATGTGGTGGAAAGAATACCACCAAGAAAAGAAGTTGCGAATAAAGAGGGGAAAGCTGCACTAGAGAAGAAGTCGGAAGTGAAACAAAAGTATGATGCGAAGTTCACCAGCAAAAGGTGTTATAGGTGCAGCAATCCAGACCACATAGCAAGTGACGAACAATGGTTCACACATCACATAATATGCAGGGAATGTGGCAGGAAGGGCCATATTGCTCGCCGTTGCAAACACTGGAGCAAGCCTGGAGGGATAAAAACAATTGGGGATTGTATGAGTTACTGGTAACATGGTGGTACAAGTGACGAAGATAAGAGCTGCGTGGTAAATGCAATTGATTCAAGGCCGAGAAAGATAAAATGTCATGCTGAGATTGATGTAAATGATATTCCGGTGAACCTTTTAATTGATAGTGGAGGCGACTATACGCTTGTGAATCTGGATACATGGAGGAAAAAGTTTAACTTGTGCGAACTGCAAGAACCCACCGTGAGAGCACATGCTAATGGAGGGATACCGATAGAGATTGTAGGAGAATTCTGGGCACATTTCAAGTATGCAAAGGTTGTGCAAAAGGGATGCCGAGGGTCACCGCAAAAGCAGCAAACCTGCTATTGTGGGATGCCCAGGCTGATTTGGGACTGGGACTAGATCCAAATCACCTAGCTCAAGTGATGGTTATACGAAAAAACTCCTAAAGTTTTCCTAAAGTGTTCGAGAAGGGAACTGGTTGTCTGAAAGGGTTTGTACATTTAATAAAGATGAAACCAGGTGCCATGCCAATGAGATCAAAGGCACACAATATACCACTGGCTCTACGAGCGGATGTTGAAAAGGAACTAGAACAAATGTTGACAGAAGGGATGGTTGCAGAAGCAGCGCAGTGGATAAGCTCCATAGTGGCAGTGCGCAAACCCAATGGCAGTGTCAGACTATGGATTGACCCTAGGGGGTTAAATAAGAGCTTATTACTGGATACGTTTCCATTGCCAAAGTATGATAACCTCTTATCAGAAATTCAAGGGAGAACAGTGTTTTCAAATCTTGACCTGAAAGCGGCGTACCATCAAGTGAAATTACATCTGTCTTCAATGGACCTTACGGCATTTATAACACCTTTTGGGTTGTATAGATGCAGAAAGATGCCGTTTGGATTATTCTCTGCATCCAGCGTATTTCAAAGAGTTATGAACAAATTGCTTAAAGGAATGAATACAAGGGGTGCGCTGTTACCAAGATGATATTTTAGTGTGGTGAAAAGATGTAGAGGAACATGATGAATGATTGAAGAGTGTGTTGGAAAGAATGGATGAAGCTAATTTGACTACATAAATGGAGAAATGCAAGTTTAGGGGTATCCCTACAAAATATCGCCACCAAAAATATCGCCGTACATATGGCCGTTTGTCCCGCCATAGGTGATATTTTTGTGGGGGATAATTTGTGGGAGCGGGAGTTGCAGGGATGTCCCCCACACATTTTAAAATAATGCAGGGGTTTGCAGGGGTGTCCCCTGAAGGGTCCATGGGTCAATATCGCAGCAGAAATATGGTGATATTTTTGTATCACAATATTTTTTAGGGGACATTAACACATGGAACCAGTTCAGGGTGAAGAATGTTCAATATTTGGGCCATGAGTTCTCTGCTAAGGGAATAAAACAAAAGATGTCTACCGTAGAGGCAATCGAAATGATGAGGTTTCCAAAAGACAGGAAGGAGTTATTATCGTATTTAGGCCTTATGGAGTATTACAGCAAATGTATAATAAACCTGGCGGAAAAGTCGAAAACCCTGAGAATGTTGGTAAGAAAGGGTTGAGGTATGTCTGATGCAAAGAGTTTGAAAGAGAGTTTGAAAACGTAAGAAGTTGTTTGATACAAGCACCCATTTTGAAAGGATTTAAAGCAGATCGGGATGTGAAGTTGTTAACGAATGCCACTGAAAGCGGGTTAGGATGTGTGCTGATACATCAAAGGGAGAAGAGAATTGGAAACTGTAGCATTTGCATCAAGAGTGTTGAAGGACGCGGAGTGGAGGTACTCTGGTACTCTGTTATAGAACGGGAAGCATTAGCTTGTGTGTGGGGAGTCGAAAAATTCACTGTTTTTGTGGGGGAGAAGATTTGTACTGGTGACGGATCATAAGCCCCTTGCTGGTGTTTTCAATAAGAAAGGATTTGATTGCATCTCTTGGAGGATTGCCAGGTGGGTCAGCGTGATACAGGGCTTGGTCATGGAAGTGAGCTATGTGAAGGGGGAACATAATGTGATGATAGATGCTTTACCTTGAAATGCTGTGGAGAATGAGGGATGGAAGGGTTGTGAAGAGAGTGCAGAGGTATTTGCCAATTTCAAAGTGGCAGATGAAAGGGAATGGAGAGAACAGTGTGAGAGAGATGAACTGTACACTACAGTGCTAAACAGTATGTGCAAGAGGTATGGCCGAAGGAAGATGTGGAAGACGAATTGAAAGGATATAGGAGAGTAAAACACGAATTAAGTGTGGAGAAAGGGATTTTGACTAGAGGAGATAGAATGGTGGTACCAGAAGGAATGAGGGGAGCATTCCTTGGCATAGCTCATGAGGGGCATCTGGGTGTGTGTAAGATGAAGGGCTTAATTCAACAAGATTTTTGGTGACCAGGATTGGACATGGAGATGGAGAATTTTTTTTAAAGAATGTGAGGTTTGTAAAAATAGCGACACGGTTCTTGTTACAAGGACGCCACCCATGAGCGTGTTTGAACCACCGAACTCTGTGTGGGATGTGGTTGCTGTAGACATTCTCGATCCAATATCAGTAAGGGGACAACGGAGTGCTTATGTAATTGTAATTGTGGACCTGTTGTCCAAGTGGCCGTAGGTGTGCATGCTAAAGGACATAAGTGGGTGCAGGGTAGTGAGTGTTCTTGAAGGAGTGTTTTGGAGGGAAGGTTTTCCCAGGAAGATGGTGTCAGATAATGGGCCACAATTTGTGTGTAGAGAAATGGAGGAGTTTCTGCCGTTGTAAGGAACTCGTGGTGTCAACAGTAAAGACAGATACAAATGATCACAGTTCAAGGGTGCTTATTGAACTTTATAATGGGTGAGAAAAACACGTAATCTAAACCTAAATCTAAGATGGGAGTAAGCTACGACCATCAAATAATAAGGCAGTCCTAGTGGCACCTTGTCAAATAAAAAGGGCCTATACTAGAGAAAACTATTGCCAATCCTTATTACTAATTACAAAACGGGTGTGGGATAATATTCACCTGAAAAGAAAAGTTTTCTGAAAATGATAAATCAGGGCGTGTCTCCCTTCCCCACGTTTTAAGCACGTGACAAGGTGGAACTTCTGAGCACAGCACACTCCTGGGCCTCGTTAGCATGAGGTTCACAGTTCCAGTTCAACGATATCAAAAGCTTTCAGAGACTAAGGGCCTCATTACACGGTAGGCGGTAAGGGTTTACCGGTACCGGTAAACCCTTACCGCCTTACTTACTACGAGGTCCCTTTGCGGGCTGGGGAATTTAACGCCTGCTTTTTGCAGGCGTTAAAAACCAACCTGCAAAGGGACCAGGGAGCTAATTACGGTACCGCAATTTGCGGTACCGTAATTAGCGCCTTCCCCATTCCCATAGAGCCCTATGGGGCAAAAATGGGAATGGGGAAGGGCAATTGGGGAAGGGGGAATTACCGCCCACCAACCTTGGAATAGGGCAGTAATTCCCCTTTCCACCAAGGCGGTGCCGGTATTTTACCGGCATGGACCAAGGTGCTAATAGCACCTTGGTCCACCGCCATCCGTGTAATGAGGCCCTAAGTCTCTTTCCTGACCAAGGGCCTCATTACACGGTAGGCGATGAGCCATGGCGCTATTAGCGCCATGGCTCATGCCGGTAAAATACCGGCACCACCTTGGCGGAAAGGGGATTTACCGCCCCATTCCAAGGTTGGAGGGGCGGTAAATCCCCCTTCCGCCATTGCCCTTCCCCATTCCCATTTCTGCCCCATTGGTCTCTATGGGAATGGGGAAGGCGCTAATTACGACATCGCAATTTTGCGGTGCCGTAATTAGCTCCGAGGTCCCTTAGCGGGTTGGATTTTAACGCCTGCAAAAAGCAGGCGTTAAATCCCCCAACCCGCAAAGGGACCTTGTAGTAAGGCGGTAGGGATTTACCGGTACCGGTATTTTACCGGTACCGGTAAATCCCTACCGCCATCCGTGTAATGAGGCCCCAAGTCTCTTGCTTTAGAAGGCCTGCTAATTCACAGCGACAAACAAGTAAACAAAAGTTCCTTCAGTGATTTTGTGCTTGGGCGATTGCTCTTCGCCCCTAGGATCTCCCTCCACCGGGCTCGGATGCTGCTTGGAACTTGGGCCTCCCTCCGTCGGGTTCACTACGGCCTCTCTTTAACACAGTTCATGTACCTTTTCAATGCAGTTCATGACTTGCTTTTTTTCATCAGAAAGTGTGGGTTCCCTTCTCCTAGTTTTTCTTTTGGCATCCCTCTGTCGGGTTCCCACTTGCCTTATTTCACAGTTCACCATTTTCTCAGAAAGCGGGGTTCCCTTCCCCTAGCTTTCTCTCTGCCATGGGTCACAGACTTTCGATTGTACAAAGGATTTGATGTAACCTTTGTAGGACCACTCTGAAATGTCACATCGTCCTTTCCTAGAGTCTTATGGTAATTGCCATTTTCAACACAAAAGGGGCAGCAAGAGTCCTTTGACTGAGTACTCTGCAGCTGGCCCCTCTCAGGGCTTTTACAACAAGATAAAACACACACAAGTTCTTGGTTTCAGGTTCCTGCGTTCATCTAATGTTGCCACTTGCAACCTTGGGCTCAACACACATCAGTTTGCTATCGGCTTCCTTCGACTCACCGGCTGTGTTGAACCCATTGGCTGGTCTTACCTCTGGAGTCAAGGACGGTACCACGGTAGCCAGCACGCCTCCCTGCCTGTGCTATCAATGCGGTAGTCCCCCATGCACCATTGACATCTGTTTCTCCACACGCCAGCTTTAATTCCCGGGCTTATGCTTTCCCTCTGAGGCTTCACGTGTCTGAGTTGTAAAGGGAAAGGGCAGTTCCCCCTTTGTTGTCCTTCCAGGTCTCGCCGCCTTTCTCCTCCATTTGAACTGTCGGTGTAGCTGTTTCCTTGTGCGTTTGTCCTTGCTCAAAGTGTGCTTTCGCGCTATGCCTTTTATCCCTGTGGGGAAGGTAAAGTGCTGCCAGGTGTGCATGGTTAGTGTCAATTGCCTGACTCTGCCTGACCCGTGTGTTGGGACATATCAGGTAAATGGCTCTGGTGTTAGTCTATTGTCTGTTACAGTGCAAGAAAGTGTTTGTGTTGGAAAAGGGGGGGGGTAGAGCTTCTGAATATCCTACAGGGTAGGATGGGGAAAAGGTTTTACAAGGAATGGGATGCAACATCTCAACCTTCCAACCTTTGCTGTCCCACGTCCACTCCCCGAAGACCCCTCGCCCAGGTGATCCTTCCCCACTGGTCCACCACCAGGAACTGGATCCAGTAGCGATGGCTGTGTCCTGGTCACCTGGACGACAGATCTGCAGGGACTAGCGGTAGAGACACCATATCACAATGGCCATCTATAATCCCAAAGGAAATGCAACAGTGGAGAGATTCAATAGGACTCTGATGGAAGTTATACGAATTGCCATAGCAACAGGTGGGGATTGGTCACGGGCAGTGATGGAGAGGGTCATGCAATATAGGATTGCACCCCATCAGGTTATGGGAGTTTCGCCATTTGCGGCATTGCGAAGGAGAATACCAAATACGAGATTGAAACTGGGGTGGATGGGGAAATTTAGTTGTGATCGCAGAGTGGTTTCTCAAGAGGTGGTACGAGAGAGGGTGATATGTGAACAAATAAAATCTAAAGCGATATGGTGAGATATGTGAGAGAGCGGTCGATGAAAGAGTGTGAAGTGGTGAAGGTGAAGAGTGGGAGGAGAGTGCAGAAAGGATGCATGAAGTATTCAAGTCCACGTTGGGTGATGAAGGATTTTGGAAATGCAGTGCTTCTGAGCAATGGTAAGAAGTGGAGCAAGGAAAGAGTGGCTAGATGTGGAATCTTGAAGGAAGGTTTCTTGTTGCATGTTATTCAATAGAGGAAAAGATGTGTGTTGTATCAGACAACTGTGCATGTATGTAAATCCTGTTGATTATCATTATAATACTGTATGGTTTCAAGCCTCTGACTGGAACCATACAATCCATTCCAGTCTTGAATGGAACATGGCAATGTTTTCGAGAGAAGTTATGATTTAAAAGAAAGAAGCAGGCTCTGGCGAAAAGGCGGGTTGGGGCTGCTTACTCTGTAACTTGACCTGCAACTACTAAGAGTAATAAAACACTCACTGTTACTCTATCTGTGTATGAAATGTCCTTATTAATAACCAAGTAAGGGCTGGGAAGTGGGGAAGAGCGGGTTTTGAGTGAAGATGAGTTGAGAAGTGAGCGAGAGTAGAGTGACGAGACTCTGTCAGTGAGTATGTTGACAAATGCTGTTTTGCTTTCTAAATTTCCCACCCCTCACTTTCCTGTTGCAGCACACCGCTTCCATCTGTATTTGCCCAGTGAGACCGACATCTCTTCCTCTTTTTACCCTGACACGATGTGACTTGTCCTCAGCACACTGCCTCTTTTCTCTGAAACAACTTGATTTCTTCACCAACCACGGTAAGGTTATCTTTGTTTCTGTAGTGCTCCACCTTTTATGCTCCTGATGTTTTTTGCGTCTTCTCTTTCGTCACAGCTTTTCGATTTCCCTTGTGGCAGCAAGCGACTGCATTTCACAGATACAGCTTTAGAAATCAAATATATATATACATATACATATACATACACACACACAAATATTCCTTTCCAATCATTTTTTTCCATGTCCCTTTCCTTTGTTTAATGGCCCTCTTCCTTTTAATATTGTAATGGGGTCTGGGACATCGCAATGCTTCTCCATGTTAAATGTTCCATTGGACAAGATCAATATTTTGAAGAGTCTTTTCATGCGAATCATGTTGTTGCTTTACAGAAATTAAGGGCAAATCCAGACCCGACTCTAGAGCGGCAGGATACAATCACCCTTAATCTTGTCTTTTTCATTTCTAATATCTTCTACTTTATTGCTGCCGGAAACCTGGAGCTGCACTTTTAACGGTGTATTAGGTGTTGCCCCGTAGATCTAAACATTTCTTCTTTAGGCTGCTGTTTTTGAACCCTTTCTGCTTTCCCTACTCTTGACTCAGGTCAGTCAGCCTCTACACCAGTGATATCCCACTCTACTCCTCAAGAACAAAATCCACTTTGTTTTACGGCTATTCCCCTGAAAATACATCTCAATTTAATGACTCCAAATTGGAGATATTTACAAAATATGTGGCTATTGATGACTGTGCTTGGGAACCCCTGCTCTATTCTTTCTATTTTCCCACCTGGTGTGGTGGAATTACTGTATCCTTTTCTGTCCAGCTTTGCATTAGCCATACAATACAACCCTTGGCCAACAACCTCTTGCTAAGCCAACAAAGCCTTAAGCAAACCTGACACCTAGACCTACTCATCTCTCTTGTGCATGCTCTCTCTCTCTTACTCCTCCAAGCCCCTTTTCTCCTGATGACGCCTTTCCTCCAACCTTCCCAGTTTTTCCTTTCAGATGTTACCAACTTTTCTTCCACCCTCCTGTGAACTCTCCCTCCAACTGCCAAGTCTCATTCCACTCTCATCTCAGTACTCATCTCTCTCACTGCCAAACTTCATCCACCACTCCTACTCAAACTCATCACTCTGCCAAACTGAACTGGCTGCTTTTGTACAATATGGTCTGTCCTATTTTGGGTGGTGCTCATAACGATGGATGACACTGATGTATTCAAGTTTGTGGTTCTCTCTGATAGGGCACTGTGTTGGTGGTCATGTGTTTTGGAAGGAGGCTGGTCTAAGGTTACATTAGCCTGCTGCCATCTTGGATTTCATAAATGCCACGAACCTTCGGGAAGTCTTTCTTCAACTTGAAACCCTGCTGCTATTGCCTGCTTTAAGCTGGGTCCCCTTGTTCTCCTGATGTTTACATTTGGAGTCAGAATATATGCTGGATTGGGAAATATTTGCAAGGGAAGATGTTTGTTACATTTGTGATACGTACACCACCATGGGGAGTGTGCAAATTTTTAACTCCTGTGCCTCTGGTGGGGCCAGGAGAACAGCACCTTTTAAATATTCTTTCTCTAGCACAATACAAACAAGTCAGTTCCCTGTTTTGGTGCAACTTTGTCTATTTTGGATTTCTTGTACTGCATTCATTATTAGTGGGCATGGTTACAGTTGTGTTGGTTTGGGCATACTTTGTGCCAGTTTGGTATATCTGTATGCTAGTATATTTGAAGAACAAAACAAGCCTAATTCCAGCTGGAATATGTTTTGAATAATATGTTTGTTTTTTCATATTTTTAGCACTCCTAGATGGTCATTTGATATAAAACAGTTGTATGTAGTATATTGGTGTTGTCCTTACGTATTTGTCTAATCATTGGTCCATGAGGAATTAAAAAAACACAATTTAAATACAACGAGGAGTTGTTAGTTAGAATGATATGGAAGTCATGTACCTTAAACGTATTGTTAGATTCCAGTTGGTGTACTCTTGGCAACAATTCATGCCTTTTCCTCTTAGTTTCTGGTTTCTTCCTTTTCCAGTCCAGTTAACACTAGCAAGGTGCTGTCAAAGAACCATGTGTGACTGGTTCAGTTTCATGTTTCTGTGTAAATTAGGAAAGTGCAAGTGTTGAAAATGGGAAGTAAAAAGTCCAATATATTGGAGTTTGATTTATTTGATTCATATAAGTGTTAAATAGAGCTATATTACAGAGGTTGCACACTTTAAGCAAAAGAGTTACGTATTATTATTGTTATTAGGGTATGTATTAAGCACAGACCTAGCTTTAAGAAGCAGCAGAACACTTTACAATTATAGGGGGGGAGTACATGGTGAGGGGAGCAGAACATTAAGGGAGGTGGGAGGTAACAACACAAGAGGAGTAATTTGTCACCAAGGAATCAACAAGCAACCAGGGGCGAAACGGTGTGGATCAGATCACCTTGTCTCAGGTAGGATGGGGAGTGGCGGATGTGTGGACCTAGGTGTTGGGGAGGAGCCATTCCTTGAAGAGGAGGGTTTTGAGTTGTTTTGTGTGTGACTGGATGCTATTTCTAAATAATTGCAGGGAATGAATTTCTATTTTGTTTTAAGTGTTGTCTTTCTTTGTGCAGGGTGCATTTTTAAATGTGAAACAGCTTAAGTAGGGCATTTAAATGTATGCATATTTTAAATGTTTACATTCTCATTGGTACACCACAGTGTTCCCCAGTCGGATCTTGCCATCCTCCTTTTTTTCTTTGTACACTTCTCTCTCCTCCATTGTGTCTTCATTTGGTCTGTTCTGTCACATTTATGCCGACGACTCCCAGATGTTCCTTGCCTTGTCATCTTTTTCTGACTCCCTTCATGCCACTATTACGGCCGGTCTTCTGGCCATCGAATCCTAAATGCATGACCACTAACTCATAAGTCCGTCCCTTTTCCTCCATCCTTGTGGACGTCCCCCAAAATGGGGACGGTACCGGAACCTTTGGCAGCGAAAAATTGAGCTGCCTCTTTAAATTTTGTATATTGCATGGGTGCGCGGCTTCGGGCATGGGAACGCCCGCCGTGTTCCTCCCTCCAGCGCCTCAACTCAGTCCCTTTTTCTGCACGGATGGTGTCAGACTTGCCAGCAAGCGCAGAGACTTTTTTAGCTTTCCGCTTGCTCCCTGTTTTATTTTTTCAATCTCATTTAACTTCCCTTCCGTGCGTCCTCTCCCCCGGTGCATGTCGGCTGCAGGAGGATTCACGCAGTGTGCCTCATGTGACCGCTTGTTACAGGCCTCAGACCCCCATGGACTCTGTCTTGATTGTTTGGGACCCGATCACCGCTGGGACACATGTTCGGCTTGCTCCGCTCTCAGTCACAGGGCACTGAAGAATTGGTTGTCTCGGTGCAGGGAGATCTTCCACACTTCTCCTCTGCCCACCTTAAGAGCTTTGTCTCCAGGACCTCTCATCAAGACAAGGAAGGCCCTCTGTTCAGCACAGCTTCACAGCATGGCAACTCCTTCTCCGGGGTTCTCACGGATAGGGGATTGTCGGATTCAGGTTCTGGCAGGCCTGAGGCCTCCAAGGCTCCCGGCTTCCAAGCCAAGGGACCCCTAGGGCTCTTCCGGACTCTTCTGGGACAGACCTAAGGCCGTCCAGCCTACCGGCCACCAAGCTGAGGGGCCAACGGGCTGTCCTCGGAGGGGCGATCATCCTCTTCTACAACCCTATGGGCTAAGAGATGGTCGAGTGCCACCTCCAAGAGTCTGTCCTCGGCTAGATCTTGCATGGCTACCAGCACAGGTGGTGAGGGCGTCCAGCCTACCAGAGCTCGCTCTGAGGTTATGCGTCAGTGCGTTACAACTACCAGCCAGCGGCCGAGGTCTCAGCGCCTACCAGAGTGATCTCTGAGGTCGACGCTTCTGCTTCGGATGCAAGACCTGAGCTGTATCCTCCCATGCCTGAGACCTCTTGTGGCTCAGGGCCTTCGCGTCCTCCTACCCAGCATGCCGTCCTACCCAGGGCATGGCGCAAGACTTCCAAATGACAGAGAGCCATCTGGCGGAGCCTGCCAGGCCGGTGGCCATCTTGGATCCAACTCCAGGCCCGCCCGTGATTTCGCCCATTAAATGGGCTTTGCTTGATGATCCCAGTGCCCTACCTCTGGAAGGGGCAGCGGATTGTATGGTACAGGCATCTGGTCTCCTCGGGGATACATCTACCCATCGCCGCAGCCTTACGGCTACATGACCTCAGGCGCCTCAACGCTTTGACCAGGAGCAGAGGCCCAATGCCTTGCAAGGCCCAGCCCTTAGGGGGCACAGGTTTTTCTGCTCCCCCTCCTCTGCCCCCGCATCGGACGCCAAGAAGCAGTGACGTCAAGGTTGGGGAATGTCAAGCTGAAGGGAGGTCAGACAACCCCTCCCGAACCATGGAAGCTAAATGGAGTACGACCCTCCCACCGTGGTTGCCAGGGGTACCTGATGGGAGTATAACAGGACACTACATGGCAGCCAATGGGGAGAAGAGGGTTAGGCTGTGAATAGGTACGGGGAGGTAGGGACACCACTAAGAGGGTTAGTATACAAATTTGGATAGGATGGGGGAATGTGGAAAGGCACAAACTACATACAACATACATGAGTATTCACTTAGTCCTCCCTATCACACATGACCAGACTGCCCTAATGCAAATTCTCTATATTACATACATGCCCTACCTGCAAGATGACAAACACACAATGTAGCACATAAATGAAAGCATGAATGGCGGAACACAGTTAGCACAGTAAGCCATATGAGCAACATGAGCACAATAGATGTATATCCACAACACGTTTTTTAGAGAATGAGAGTCCTGCATGGGGCTATCCTATGTACAATACCTGTTGCTTCACAAGTATTACCCCTCATAAGCACCTAATGCTGGATTTCCCAGCGCCCGTTAGAGTCTGTACGCCACTATCATGAACAAAGGTGCCTGAGTAACGCACTGCCCAAGTCCTAACCAATCCACACTAGAAAACTGGTTAACTGCTGTTGCTTGCTAACAGTTACAAACCTACTTCTGGTGCTGAGTACTTCTCTTTGGCTGTGGGTGCTGGCGGCAACCCCGAGCAGTTGGTTGTAGGCAGTAACTGGTTGAAGACCCCCACCCGACTCTCCAGTCTGTCCAAGACTGGGAAGCCTCCTTCGCGCTGACCGCGCACTGCCTGCTGGGCTGTAGTTCCCATCACCGCCGCTGCCCGTGAGGTCAAATGTATCCAGAAATATCATTGCCGTGGCCATGGAAATCTCAACGCCATTTGCAGCATGCCGTCCTGCCCATGCCTCACAATAATTACCAGCACTTGGCACGACAGGATGGCTTCCTTATGAATCCAGATTGTGTGTGTGTTGCGTGCTCACGCCTTCCTTCACTGCTGCATGGGAACTGTAGGTCCAGGGTCCCAGCGCAACGCACCTCCAGGGCTTGTTAGCCTGCGCTTGGTGGCTCCGGCCACAAAGACCCTTAAATATGGCCCCAAGTACCCCCATCCTCCTAACAGTACCTCCCTTCACAGGGGCACTCCCATGACTTGGCTTCTCTGGATGTGCAGTCTAGATGCATGTACCGCTTCTGCTGGCTCCCAAGAACAATCTTCCGGCCCAAACCCAACCCAGTCCACTAAATACCATAGGCATTCATATCGTCTCCTAGAGTTCTAAATATATTGCTCAACTCCTCTGATCCATCAGGCACAATGACCAGTGGTTTCTTTACCTTTGCACAGTTTGCTGTGGGTTTAGCCAAAGATACATGAAAAAGAGGATGAATTTTCATGGTTTAAGGCAGTCTTAATCTAACCTCAATTTTAGATACACATTTGTCAATATCAAGGTCCAATAAAACGGCGTAAGAATTTACGTGCACCCGCCAACTGCATATTTTGCCTGGATCACCAGACTCTATCCCCAACCACATATTGAGGAGCCTCCCGTCTTTTCCAATCTGCAGTTCTCTTAGCATTGCCTTAGCATTTTCCAAGTTCTGGTGTGCTTTTTGGCAAATGCCTAGAAGCATCTGTCTCCTCTCTGCAATTGCTGGCATGTTTTGAAATGTGTCCCATCTTTCAGAGGTCATATTTTGGTCCTACCTTTAAAAACACATGCTTGGAGTCCTACCCAAAGAGACATGTTCAGAGTTGTTATAAAAAAAAAAGCAGCCATAGCACCTTCACCCAGGACTCCATTCCTTCTGCCAATAGACAGCATAGATATTGCTCCATTGTTTGATTTACCCGCTCTGTCTGACTATATGTCTGAGGATGGTAACTGGTAGACAGAGCGCAGCTGATTCCCAGCATTTTACAAAAGCAGGGTGTAGAGGAAGAGCCACATACCCTTACCAGAATTTCTGCTCGCATGTTGCCTATATGTTGGGAACCAGAAATTGTGACACATGCAGTACCAGTGAGGATGCCTATACTACAAAGAATTCTTGAGACAAGATATCCACTGAGAAAACCCTATATGCATTCACGAAGAAATGATGGTCTTCTGGACAAAGTCCCGGAAGAAGTATGAAAATAGTTGAGAAAGAGGACTGGTGACGTCATGAAAAGCAGAACTGACACACCTATAAAAAGACAAAATGAAAGAAGAACCTAGGCATTCTATAAGATCTGAAGAGGAGGTGTCTAAGTTAAGCAACATTTCCGGATCGAAATGAAGCTACTTGTGCGAAGAAACACTGAAGAAAAAGCACATTTTACATGTGTACAGATGCTGTTATGCAAGTAGACAAAATAATCCCAAGGCTGGCTACATAGTGAACAGATTGCACCAATGTATATACATAGGAATATGTAGAAGCTGGATGTTTCACAGTGCACTTTAGCAAACTTGAACCCCGTGAAGGGAAAGGGCTTGAGTGTGGCGCAGTTGGAAAAAAGCTGATGGTGAAGGGGAATTCAAGAAAGGCTGGCTGGCCCAGCACCAAGCGTCGAGGCCAACGTGAGCCTGGTTGACTGTCAAGAAGCTACATGAACGTGAGAGAAACAAACTTCTGTTTGATGTGGAATGGAAAAACACTGAAGGTGTCAAGAGTTCATCATTTAGTATTATATGCAACGAAGAGCTTGAAAAAAAATTCTATAGTCACATGATCAGATCAAAATAGACTTTGGGTCGAGCTACACCGAAACCAGAAGATAAGACCATGCCACACTCCCTTTTATTCTCAGGCACAGTGAGCTTCTACAAGGCCAAGTTCAAAGCCTAATGGAATGACAGACCACAGGAGTGATGATAGATGTTGGACTAATTGGGTGGGGAGGCATGATCAGGCCGACCCTCCTAGCACCTGGGGTAACCAGCTTGCCTGCTGCTAGCAAGTGGAATATTCCAGAAGGGTACAAGCGTGCCAACCAATTATAGAGGGCCACGTATCAAAGAGCCCTATAGTTTGTGTAACCAATAGATCATCGTGTATTTTCTGATGACTTGCAGTAGAGGAGGGATTAGTTATCCACCTGATAGTAGAGACCCAATCACAACCCCCGTCGGTATGGAAGGTATACCTAGATTTTGCCGTTAAGCCTATCGCATCCTCAAGTAGGTTTTCTTACTTTGCTATGTAGTGTGACACATTTTTAGTATAAGAATTATGTTTTTATGAAATGTATTGAGATCGTACTGTGCGACGTCCGTTGTAACTCCGTTTTAGATAATTGCCAGTAAAACAGTACTAAGTTTTGCCAACTTACTGAGTCGGTTTGATTATTTATATATGAGTAAGATCTGCATCCCCATCCATCTCGAAGTATTGCTACCTTGTCTTAAAGGGCCCCTGGTTCCGGGGTTCAACGTCAAAACGTGAAGTAAACTGCAAATCCCGATCTGACACAATAGACGTTGGTAGGCCATGGAAACAGACTATTTGCTGTAAAAATAAATTGGCGTGTTTCCCCCCACTGAGCATCCCACTGCAGGGAATAAAATGACTGTTTAGAAAAATAGTCTACAGCCACCGTTAGTTAGCCCGTGTTTGGTGGCTCTGGCTACACAGGCCCTAAAATGTGGCCCCAAGTACCCCATCCTCCTAACAGGGAATGCAGCTCGCCTATGGGGGACCGGTTGGCTCTTTTCCAGGACACCTGGAAGCTTCTTTCCAGTAATCTGTGGATCCTATCCGTAGTCTCCACAGGCTTTAGTCTTCCTCTTCCTGTGCCTCTACCATCCTCTCCTCCTTTTCATCAGATCGGGTCCCTGGCTCTTTTGCGAGAGGTCCTTTCGCTCTTGGAGATGCAGGTGATCTAACCGTTTCCTCTTTCAGACAGGGTCTCCGGGTACTATTCCAGGATTAATACAGTAGCCAAGAACAACCAGGCTGGCCTCAGGTCGTCCAGGACCTGTCGGTTCTAAATCTGCCTTTACTGCTGGAACGCTTCAAGATGATTACTCCCATGCACATAGCTGATTCTCTGTGTGCAAGGGACTAGATGTGTTCCCTGGACCTCAAGGATGTGTACCTGCATGTACCCATCTACCAACCTCATCTGAGGTTTCTGCGGTTCTCGATTAAGTCATACCACTTTCAGTGCAAGGTGCAAGCCCTTCAGCCTGAACTCCGCCCCTTGTGTCTTCACGAAGTTGATGAAGGCAATGGTGGGCTTTCTCCACTTGAAGGGCCATCATATGTACCCTTATTTGGGCGACAGACTGGTGAGGGTGGGGGTCACAGGAGGGGATGTTGCACTCCTGCCAGAGATTGGTGGATATCCTTCATCAGCTGGGGACCTCCCTCAACCAGAGGAAGTTACAATTGTGTCCATCTCAGATCAGGTCTTCCTAGGGGTGTGTTGGGACACTACGGTTCAGCTGGTGTTCCCTATGCCAGAGAGGCTTCTGTCCCTATGCAAGGCAGTGGGGCACTTTCTGGCCAACTAGACCACCTCAGCATATTGTTTCCAGCACATTCTGGGCCCGATGGCCTCTTGCATGCATGTTCACTGCACGCTTACCTCAAGATGAGGCACCTCCAGCTCTACCTGGCGACCAATTGGGGATCAGGATCCCAATGCCACCGCTCCCACTGCCCAATCTTCGCTGGCGGATGATGGATTTCAATGTTTCAGTGGGGGCCCCATTCGCCTGACCAGAGCCTACCATGGTGGTGATGACGGACTCTTCTCTTTCGGGTTGGGGTGCCACTCTGGAGGGCTACACGATTCATGGCTCATGGTCCAGGACGGAAGCCCTCCTGCATATTAATCTGCTCGTGCTCAGGGCATTTTTGCCCCTCATCAGGGACAGGTCTGTTCTGGTCAGAACGGACAATTCTACTTCAATGTTTTACCTAAAGAAGCAGGGTGGCACCCGTTCCCCACTCCTCTGCCTGGAGGCGGTATCGATCTGGGAATAGGCGCTGACGGTTGGAGTCTGGGTTTCAGCAGTCCACCTCCCTGTGGAGAGCAATGCAGAAGCGGACCAGCTGAACCGCTTGGGGTCCAACACATACAAGTGGGCGCTGCACATCAACTCCTTGTTTCCCCTGAATTCCAAGTGCCCCCAGTTTACTTCGTGGGCAGGGGATCTCTGGGAGATGCAGGACCGCGGGTGTTATGCATTCCTGCCTACCCCTCTGCTGTAACTGACCCTCTGCGTTTCAGGCTTTGATTGCAGCCTCATCCCGATTCCCCCCACTGGCCTTCGAGACCCTGGTTTTTAGATATGCTGCAGTTGTGCTCCCGGGGTCCCGTCCACCTTCCGATCTCCAGCAGGGGAATGCTGATGCAGCAGGGTGGGGCAGTGGAACATGCAGACCCGATCAAGCTGGCACTGGCGGTCTGGTTCCTGACCAGCTGAGGCTTCAACAGGCTCAATTTTCAGATGACAGCTGTGACATCATTCAGTAGGCCAGGAGGCCCTCGGCTCTATCCCAGTATAAGAGTAAATGGGCTCCTGACAAGGGTCTGGACCCTGTCACCTGTCCTCTGGATGGCGTACTGGCTTTTCAGCACACCTGGCTCATTCTGGAGTTCAGGTGGATACTTGCTGCACTTATTTGGGGGCCATTGGGGCTTACAAGAATTCCCCTGAGCATGTGTGTTTTTTTTTTTTTTTTTGCAGCTAACCCAGTGGTTAAGGCCCACCTTAAGGGGTTGTCTTAACCCGCAGAGTTAGTGAGCTGAAGGCATTGTCCTCGTGCAATCCCTTCCCCACGTTTCATGACGACAAGGTCATCTTGCGCACTCACCCAAACATCTTGGCCAAGGTGGTATATCTGCCTGCCGCTGTTCTTCCTGAACCCGCAGTCTGAGGCAGAGAGGGTCCTGCATTCCTTGGACCTCAAGGGTGTCCTCAATTTTTCTCTCTGGGACGAAATCCTTCAGGAAGTCTGAGGCATTGTTCGTGACTTTTGGGGGCTCCTCCCCCGCTCTCAGGCTTCCAAGGCTTCCATCGCCTGTGGATGGTTCAGGCTATTTTGGAGGCATACACGGCCATGGGCAGACCTGTTCCTGAGGGGATTCATGCCCATGCAGTCGGAGCCAAGGCCACGGCAGTCGTGTTTCAGAGACCTGCTTCGCGGAATGTCATCAGCAAGGCAGCTACTTGGGCCACTCTGTTGGCCTTATGTAAGCACTACTCACTGGACACCACCTCCAGGCACGATGCAGACTTTGGTCAGCCAGTTCTGAAAAACCTTTTTGCTTTGCCCTAGCTAGGAGGCAGGTTATCACAGATCCACCCTATGTTCTTGTTCGATGGAATCGCCCACAAGAATGGAGGAAAGGGGACGGGATGTATGAGCAATTAAAGTTACTCACAGTAGTGACTATAATACTCGTAGTCCCCTTTTCTCCACATGTCCCACCCGCCTTACCACACTAGTATGCCAATGGCTAGTATGTAATAAGCTTAGCCTGGTATCTAAACGTCTGTTGTGTTTAAATGGTACTGAGGTGAGGCGCCGGAGGGCGGGTGTCGACTGGCCGTTCCCACGCCCGAGGCCGCGTCCCTGCGCTATACGAAATTTAAAGGGGCTGCTCCATTTTTCGCTACCACAGGTTCCGGGTTCCGGACACCCAAAAGGATGGAGGAAAGGGAACTATGGTCTATGAGTACTCTAGTCACTACAGTGAGTCACTTTAATTTCTTCTTTCAGTGCCTCAAAAATTGATATTCTTTTCTTTCCTGCCTCTGTTCCTTCCTCTCTTTCTTCCTGTTCTATCTCCTTTCCCAATTCGGCTCTCACTTTTTCTCTCTCTGCATGCAACTTGTGTGTCACCTTTGATTCATGTTTCCTTTACTGCTAACGTCACCAGCATTGCCTGTACATGCCACTATCAACTTTATAACATTTGTAAGGTTTGATCCTTTTTTCTCTTTACATGCTACTAAACAAATTATTTCACCTCTTATCTTTTTGTGCTTCGATTATTGTTGTGCTTTGCTAATTGACTTTCCTCACACCAACTTGCTCCTGTACCCTCTATCTTTAATTCTGCAATTTGTATTCTCGTCTGCCTTTCATCTAGTACTTCTGTTTCTTCTTCACTCCATTCCATTTCCTGGCTTTCCTTTTAATCCTGACTTCTCTGTTTTTCTGTGTATCTTTTGGAAGGTATTCACAACCTTGCCCTTTTGTATCTTTCTTCTTTATTTTCTATGTAATACCGAGCTGTATTCTTAGTTCCCAAACTTACTTTCTCATTGCTGCCCAATGCACAGTCCTACTTCCATTCTTTTTCATTCTTAGCCCCTAAACATTGACATTCTTTTACAGAAATGGCAGGACTTCAATCAGGCTACAGTGAAGAGGAAAGTAAGAAAGCTTTAATACGTGGGCAGAACAAAGAGTGAAGGAAGATGTAATAGAAAGGTGTAGTGAATTTCAGAAGCTCGGATGAGGTTTCAAGACAACTGGTGTCTTCAGACTTCAAATCGTTCATGTCGGGCTAAAGACCATGCTCATTCATGTCACCCAGTCCAAACCCCCTCACAGGGTGATGGGGGATCTGGGGAACAGCTGCACCAAAACCACCACATTCAAAACTAAGACAGATGGGCTGAGAGAGAGAGCTGAAAATGTCAGAGGCAGTGCAGAAGTCAGAGCAGTTCCAAATACTGATCCTAAAGCAGAGAAGGGTGGTGTGTTCTTCGTTAATCACAACTATCAAAGAACTGTGCGTGCCAGATCAGAGTTGATGGTTCTAGAGACTGTGCTCAAAAATCGTAAGCATACGCGGTCTACTCATCTCTCACTATTCCAGTATGGAGGCAGTAATGGACTCCAGGGTTGGATTCCGGTAGGGCCTCTTCCTGGAAGCTGACGAGGAGCACTGCCTAGAGAGCATGACTTGCTAAGTGAATGGGTCTTTTGGTTCTCGTCTTCAGATACTGGCCTCAAACGGCACAGGGACCAAGAATTGCACATGTTGTAGAGGCAGTGACCAGACACTGCGAATAGATCCCCAGGCCACAAACCCAGCCCAGAGGGTAGTAGTAAACACCAACATCTGACACTTGTATGTCTTAACCCCAGGATCTTTAAGAGCAACATTTCAAGAAAAAACACTGAAAACACAAATGGCTAGTTCCCTCTAGTGTCTGCGGCACATTTAAATAACTACCTGGGATGTCACTTTCAGGATGATACTGGGAACAGTGAGGAAGTTCTTCGTAGCGGCTGTAGTTGAGCGATAAGGCTGGAATGTTATCACTTTCAAGTAGATAAGTGCGGTGGAAAGACCTGTAGACATTTACATTTTTTCAAGCGTTTCTCTTTTTTGTTGCCATGAGACAATGAAGTATTCTCCTGGATATTAAAACATCACTTGTTTGCACGGGGTAACTGATTATGGTATCCCAGAGAGCTCAATGGAGGACGTTACAATAATCTAAGACTCCACAGATGTGCCAACCAACGAGGCCCTATCTGGGCATGCATGAATGCATGCATGTTTTTTTGAGGAACAGGTTTTGCTTGCATATCAAGAGCTATGATATGATATGATATGATATGGTATTTGTAACGCGCCTATACACAAGTGTTTCAAGGCGCTGAAATAAATAGACACCGGGGCACTGATTTAGCATAGTAAGGACATTTCTACACCCGTTATCATGTGTAGATGTTGTTACATTCTTTATAGCACTCTTGTTACAACCACACATTGGGGTGTATTACTCCTGAAAGGGATGGTTTTCCTTTTAACTCTAGAGAACCAAGAGCTGGAGATTCATTTTGTCAAAGGCTATGGATAAATCCGGAAGGGACGGCATTGCCCAGTGTCCCTCATTAGCCATTAGCAGTGTATAGACCCAAAATCCCAAGAGGGCAGGCTCAGTTCATTGCCTAGCATAAAATCCTGACTGTGTAGTTGCTCTGACTTGCTAATGTTTCGGGCTATTTAGCAGTTTTGTGTTTATCAGTTTTCCATTCAATTTAGCCAATCAAGATAATGGTTCTATAGTTAGGGGGTAACTGTGATAAAATATGGTACAAAACAGTGATTTTGGTGCACTAAGTAGAAAAAAAGAGGCTTGTGTAAACTGTCCTGTCTAAATATTTAATCTGAGTAAAATGGCAAACTTTTCAGTTCTAAAAAATTATAGAATGGATTAATGAAGGATCCAATAAGGAAAAGACTTCAGTTGGATGGAGCTAGAAGAGAAAAGGCAAAACACAGGTGACGGGTCAGGAAATTAAGATGAGCAGAAGATCAAATACTACATGCAGTGTAGACAGGCAGGAGTGGACTCGGGAAGAGGACATGTTGGGGACCTTGAAATAGATTGTCAGTGGAGTTCAAAGAGAGACTTAATGAAGGTACAGGGGAGATTGGAGTTTGGTAGTATGTGACATGAAGTAATAACTAAAGAAAGGTACAGTAATAAAGTTGATAAGGGCCATGTAAAAATAAATTTAGTTGCTTCAGAAGTAAGACAAGGGTGAATCAGACAGATGATACCACCAACACCTGCAGGTGCAGGAGGAGGAGAAGGGGGTAGCTGGGATATGGAAAAAAAAGGACCGGACGCTGAAGGAAAGAAAAGGATTTATGAAGTGAAAGGTCAAGTGTATAGCTGCGTAGGCAACAGGCCCAGGCTAGCATGCAACAATCAAAGGAGACAGAAAAAAATATACTAATTGCTACATACTAAACTGAGTATAGCTGCATCAATAATCATTGTAATTGTCCAACTCAGCAGCACTCAATTTATTGCGCAGGGAAGGATAAACTTGTAATGCATTCCTGCTGGGTTTCTAACCTGACACCTGAAAATGTGCTTGCCTATTGAATTATCTTACTGCTATAGAATTAATGAAATATATCAGACATTACTTAGCTGGTCTTAATGTGGGGTGTATCTATTTAGTCACATGGTTTGCAAAGGATGGCATCTAGTGGTTGGTCCAGAGTGTTACAAGTTGTATAGTTCCAAAGTAAAAAAAAGGTTTTAAGAGGAGTGTTCTGTCAGACTATCCTTTTCTTACTTCTACAGGCAACCATGATGCATCACCTGTCAATGCCCTCAGATTGTTTCATTTTCTGACATGAAGTGAGCTGCATGAGCAACGGTATCAATGTGTGGGTTCTTTAGCTCCCATGTGGGGAGGAAGGAGGGTGCGTAGGACTCTAAACCGCTACAAGCCACAGAAAGACTTAATGGTTAAGGTAACATCTCCTTTATGAGGATTCTGAATCTGTTTAGACTCGCATGCTTTGCAAAGACTTGTGTGCGGCAGTTGAAGATTGTGGTGGGTGAGCTGAAGGAATAGTTAACACATTTCTAAGTACAGACTGTCTCACCTGTGAGTTTGATTGAGTTTGTGTCGACACAATAGTGTTATGTGAATGTATGTACTTAACTCAGAGGCTGCTTTGCAAAGTGCGTCTAAAGGACAAGGGGAAGTGGGCATGTACTTCACTGAGCTACTTCCAACCATTGATTGAAAAACTGTTAATTCTAATTAATCTCAAAACTGTGTTATTTCTAATTTGAAGGTACAAACTAGCATTGGTCCAACGAAGTGACACTAACGATGTCCATAGACATACATAATTGAACAAAACAATAGACCACTTGTGCCACACATTTCTAAATAGTTATTTCACAAAAGCTGAAAAATTCAAGTTGTTAATGCATATATTATTTTCCTGGTTTAACACTGGTTTGCCAACACGTTTTAAGACCTTTTCAACAAGGTCCTCATCAGGGCTACAGTGCCAACAAACAAATCCATATTTTAACAATAGATTTTATTCAAAATTTAAAAACATGAGAAAGTATAGGTTGACATCACAATCGTGATTGGTCATAATATTACATGGCCATTACACATTGATCAATTATAAAAGAAAACCACACAACATAATTCTATAATCGATCAAAATTGCAGTAAACATAAAACCGTGCGAACCAAATGCTGGATCACAAATGGGTTGAGATGAGAGAAAAAAGAAAAATCTAAGCACAGAATAATTACTCTTAAATCAATATACTGGTTGCCAGGTTATTCAGCACCTTGGCCTAAGTGATCCACCTTGTTATTTATTGTGTATTGATACAGGCCTTCACAACTACACACATGTTGCTACCACCAAACTAACCACAGTGTGTGTATTAATAATTATACCTGTAGAGATCCCCTGATGTTCTAATGTTGTTAATCATTGCACTAGTCAAACCTCACTGTAGAAGTTCTAATATATAGGCTACTAAATTGAACCCAAGAATGGTTGATGTCTAATAATTAACTTGTATCCTTGATTCTGAATGTAAATCTGTTCTTCACTTAAATCACCTTACAGCTTGGTTCATAGGTCCATTCCATTGTGGTTATATCCCTGCAACATTGTATGTATATGCATTGAAGATTTATCTATTCTAAAGCTTCATCGCACTTTTAAGTTCAATTTTTATACTGAACCCTTCTATTACCTTACTGGAAATGCCAACTGTAAAATCTCTTCCTGTATATCAATAAGTACTCCTTATATTTCTCCTTATGTTTCTTACAGTCAAAGGGAAAAGGTCAAATAAACCAACAAAAAACCTATAACAGCACACTTTCAGCTAAATCATGAAGAAACCCTTCACCAAAATGACACCTCTGTATTGGTGAGAACACTTCTTAGCCGATTAACACACTGGACACTTCTAAAATTGGCCAGTACCTTTGATTGAAGCTATTGAAAATAGACTAGATGCCAGCACTATTCACGTGTGTATCCAGCCAGCCGTTGCAGTGATATGCAGGAGACTTTTGCAGTCCGCATCAGATAAATGCAACAGTCAGTTTAAACTGTTTAAACTGTGACCACAACCCCTGCATATACAAACCAGCACCTTTCAATGGTGCAAGAAAGAATTAATAACAAGTACAACCACATGTGACTGCACCAAGTAACAGTTAATGGAAGACAACAGAGGGTTGTGGCTTGTATTGTTTGAACCCGAAAAACTGTAAGCGAGCATAGGTACTAAGATTATTGATTTATATTGGGTCCTGAGGAAAGTGGAAGACCAGCAATGGAATACCACTGAAACCGGTCGACTATCGTAGCAAGGGATGCCTAGCTGACAATCTAAACACCCAGAAAATGATTGTCTTTTTAAAGTAAAAACTTTATTTGTTTTTTAGAAATGATCAGATATGCCGGTAGAAACAAATGTATCGTAAACTCCTGCTGCGCTCACACCCCGGTATAAGCCAGGTTTTTTACTCTGAAACATACGCACAGTGGCATTTCTCTGAGTTTGATTAAATCTGTGCCCAGAAAAGATTTTAGGGTCAGTTTCCCTCACTACACCCTCACCATAGATAGGCGGTGCTTCACTGTGCACTAGGGTGAGTCACAGGAGAAGGGATAGTTCAAAAATGTTGGAGGGCAAGAATACTGAGGTTTATTTGACGTAATTGTTAAAGTAGGAATCGTAACCTGAACTCTCATGTGTGAAAAACGTTGTGGGCCTTTGGCTCAGGTCTAGTGGCTCGTGTAGGGTCCCATTTGTGTTTTGTACAGATTTATATATAATATACAATCCACACTGCAATGGTAGATTTAGTGACTGGAAAGCCTTCCCATCCTGTTGCAAAAGACACCAAGAGCTGACTGGTTTTCCATAGTGACTGTCATGTCTAAATAGGACATGACTGCCTTGCACAAGTCATGCGTGTGTGTAGCGCGCTCTCCTCTCTAGTTTGAGGATCGTGGAAATCAAGATAACTCTTTGGATTAATTGACATGACGTTTTGAAATATTTTTGGGAGGCTACCATTGATGTGTTCTTAGTATGACCTTGATTTAGTGCCTTGCAACAAAAGGCTCATCAACAGAGAATGCTTATAGTTTACTTATGCTTCTTATTTTATTTTTTGTTTATACTTGGTTTAACTGTGTTTTACCTGTTTTTACAAGTTGTTGCTGTCTAAATGCTTCTTATTGATGTGCTTGCTAGTAGGAAAACCTCCTGGTAAGTGATGTCTCTTAGCTTTGGCTTGTGTATTGGTTCAATTGGGGTTTCTATAATCCCATTTAGGACTGCGTTTACATTCCAGCCTGGTGGCGGGTGTGTAACTGGTGATTGTATGTGTTTCACTTCTTCCATTAACGTTTTAACCACTGGTACTTTGCACTTGGACACTACGTTGCATGGTGGTAGAAGCGGCCAGAGGGCTAAATGTACCTTCAGAGAATTGTGTACTAATCCTGGTTCGACAAGATGTAGAAGGTAGGTGACTATGGGCCTCATTACTAATTTGATGGTAATTCTCTGGTAAATCGGTTGAATTATCGACAAACTCGATTGCCGTTACCAACGCCTGGTCCCATGGGTTTACCACGGGATTACAAGTGGTGTTAATTACCCCTTTTTGGAGGCCTTATGACTTCATGGGGATTTTTCGTGGATTCTCACTGGTGGTTTTCTTGCATGGTAAACCTGCCGATTTTTTTTTTTTCTTTTTTTTTTTTTTTGGCAACATGGCATATTTACCTCCAGCTTCTTGATTTCTCACTCCACTGGAGCAACCTGGTATTCAACCTGCATAGGGATCCTGGCTGCGGGTATCTGAATGCGAAGACTGCGCATTTTGCATTCGTAATTGTTGCAAATAAGTCTGTCTGGATGTCCCCACTTGTTGAAGATTTGTGTGAGTTTATTGTGCTTCCCTGGGACATGTTGGCCTTAAATGAGCAAGTGTATGTCTATGCACAACAGCCATAACTGCTGGGCTAGTAGCGATACTATAGGAGAGTGCATTCCGCCCTCTTTAGTTATATACACCATGGCTTGTGCAGTGTCCGTACCGTGTTAATGAGAACGATTTTGTGGTGGTGAAGTGCTTGATAGCTGCAGCGAGATTCTTTTGATTGCCAGCAGTTCTAACGCATTTATGTGGAATCCCGTTGATGCTGTACAACTGCCCTGTGCTATGAGTTAGTGGCACCAGACTTGATGCATTTGCTATTGCCACTTGCTCTGACAGTCACACTAGAGGCATTCCTTTTAAATTGTTTGTCAGGGACCGGCAATTATGTTTCCCACCTTTTGAGAAACATTCACGAGATTGTCCCAGTCACCTGTTACTTGTGACCACCGACTTGTGAGTCGGTCCTGTGCGCCTGCTTGCCCCAAAAGCTAAATAGTGATGGTTGGAAGGTTTTCAATTAATCTATCGGTATTGCAGTGCAAAGAGGCCACCCACATAGAATAAATAGCACTATTAAAAACCAAGTTAATTGCATGCCTTACTTTTTGATTGTGCTTTTCTTTCCCCACTAGAATTACATTTCTCATATGTCAGCCGTTATTTTGCATTTTCCTTCAAGTGGGCAAACCCACCCAGTGGGTAATCTGAATCTAGTTTATAGTTTACTTTTTTATTTTATTTTTATCTAGTTTATAGTCTACCTCATTTGGTTGATGCACCTTCTGCATAGATCTACGTGAGAGCTGCGTGTCCCAAGTTTGTGTCATGGATTTGATGGCAAATCATTTACATCTTCGGAGGCTGTTACAATGATTACCATTGAGTTGACCCATGCTCTCCTGTCTGGGAAGAGACAGGCAACCAGCAGACAGCGTGCTATTGGGCTTTATCCCTACAGTTGCTTTGCCCTGTACCCCAGCAGGCGAAAGTGACAGCAGCACTTGGCACCCACATGCTGCATGGTGAGAGGTGAGAATAAACAATTTGTGCAAGTTGGCAATTTCGATGCCTAATCTCCCAACCATCACACATTGTGTAGAAGATGGAGACCCATAACTCTGCTTCCGGGTGATGGGCACAGGGTAAGATGTAGCTAGTGTACTCCTGTAACAGTCAAGGCCCAGCCAAGTCCCCTCACCTACCAAACATTGTAATACGCGTTTTCACATTTCTGTTAGGAGGGTGCCATGGCTCACAAGTGATGGTGTCCTGAGTCACAAGTGATGGTGTCCTGAGCGATGGCCAGGTTCGGAGACATTTCTGCATGTGATGTGGCATTTATGAATTATGAATGTGTTTATAATACGGAGCACATCCCATAGTCTGTTAAAGTATATGTTTGATTAATACTTTTTTACACTTAACAGAACACCCTTCTAGTTGATCCGAGTTTTATCAGTAAAATAAAATAAGATCTATTCCGGTATAGTGATTTCCCAGTATCACATCGATTAGTCACACGGGCACGCCTAGCCGTGAGCCCAGGCTTTTTGTTTGCATAGTTTGCAAACATATGGCACTTTTTGTTTCTGTTGGATTTTTAGTTCTGGCTTATTACCTCACATTATTCCGTGTTCTTGTACAGCATTTGTAGTTTCCTTTTACCAGTAGTATTTAACACAGGACTTCACGTACCGGAATGCAATCTAATGGGAATCTAAACACCGGGACGCACAACGCATCAACACACGATGTCTTTAATATGCATATGTGACAACAATAATCTGCTTTCAGTCAGTATTACAAACAGCAATTCTCCTATTGACCTGCATGATGCTAATGCAAGCTCTATTTCCACTAAAGAAACAAACCTACAGAAGGTAATTTTGCAATTTGCGTGGTCAGAAAACAGTTGTAAAACTAGACGTTATGCTTTAAGACCTTCCTTTGTCTTTTTTTCCCGACACGGAGGAATTATTTGTGTCTTCAGGCAGAGTGGCGGAAATGAATTGACTAGCGGTGCCCATCATGGATTCTGTTCCACTTCAAAACAGTTTCATGCGAACGTTTAACTAATTTGTTCCCATGGAAACTGCTTGCTTTTATGGAAACTGCTTGCTTTTTACACATGGTAAAATAAGCCAGATTCCTTATGACTCCGTTTTAAATGCATTGTAGAAACATAAATTGTGGAAGGTATTTTGAACTTTTTCCAAAACGTATTTTAAAAGGTCTAAGGCAATTTCACATGTATTGACAACTTTTTTCCCACTAGGTATTAGAACTGACTATAGGGGATCTTTTACGCAGAAGTGCAAATAAACACAAGTCCTCATCCCTGTTAAGGGTTCCTCCATGCCCCCATGCGGTCCCGTAGCCCTAATCTAGCAAGGACGACACTTCCACACGTGTCCTCACTGTTCGGGCTTCCCGGTCGCTCTGCGCGGCCGGGAAACGCCCCGTTTATTTATGTTGCATGCAGCGACATGCAACGTCACGCCGCCGCGTGCGTGCCCGTCATCGGGCAGCGCCACACTCCTCCTTTTTCCAGGAGAACAACACGCGCTACAACTATGCACTGCACACGAAACACATCATAACAATAACACTTTAACTTTCCCCATTGTCAGAAACACCCCTTTATTACCAGCCACCCGGGTCCCCTTACTTCAACAGTGATTACCACTACAGTAGTCAGCCAAATGTCCAAGTACGTAATCGGTGAGGCGAGCAGGTTTCCCTCGCCCAGCCCTCTGGGGGTACCACCTGCTCACCTCCGGCACGGGTGATCTGTCCACAGGTGTTGGTCTGGCTGGAGACTCAGGCAGGCACGGTGTTTCATCAGTGTCCTCTGGGAGCTCCCCGGGGTCTCGGCTCAGGAGGCGGGTCGGTTCTTGGATCCCGTAGCTTCTTGAAAAAGCTGACATTGCGCGTGACCGGAGACCAGCCATCCGATGCAGTTACCATGGACCCTTTGACCGCGACAACGTCCAACGGTTCTGGCTCATAGGGCAGAGAGAGCTTTCCATGTGGATGTCTGTTGCGAATGAAGACCTCGTCACCTGGTTCCAGCCGTTGTGGGCGAAGCCCTCTCCGAGCATTCTCCTGCTCGATCCGTGTTCTTCGGTCTGCCTCGACCTGCTGATCATCGATCACACCCGGTTCCTTCTCCCCCACTTCGGGTAGCAACCCACGCGGGTAACGCCTAAACAGTGCCTCCGCCGGGGCCTCTCCAGTGGATGCTTGGGGCGTGGTGCGATAGATCCTCAGAAATTGGTACAACGCTCTCTGCAGCGGCTGTCCCTGCCCAAGGGCAATTATAAAGGTCTTATTTAGAGTCCTCATGAGCCGTTCAGCTTCACCATTGGCCCTTGGCCACAGGGGAGTGATCTTCCTGTGCACCACCCCATAGCTCACCATCAGTTCCGAAAAACGTTCGCTCTGGAATGGTGCCCCATTGTCTGAGCACAACGTCTGTGGGAATCCATGGGCCGCAAATACTTTCTCCACGGCGACCACAACGTGCTCGAACGCTACTGAGTCCACAAATTCCAGCTCTGGATATCTTGAATACTCGTCAACTAGTACCAAGAGGTGGGTGCCCATCGTGGTGCAGCCGAAGTCCGCATGGACGACCTCCCATGGTCGTGTCCCGCGAGGCGTCGCCTCTATCTCCGGCTCCCGCTATAGTGGAGAAGCCGCCTGGCACCACAAACAGGCCGCCACGAAGTCATCCACCTTACGCTCGAGTTCCGGAAACCACACCTTCAGCCTTAGGCAGGCCTTGGTCTTGGCGGCACCCTGGTGACCACGATGTGCCAGCGCAATCACGTCGCCCACCTTCGACTGGGGCACCACAATCCGATCACCCCTGAGCAGGAGCCCGGACGTTGAAAATGATAGTTCCTCCCGGACTTTCCATAGCTGCTCCAGTACAGTCCTGGCCTCCTGAGTGCGCCCTGCCAGGGCCTCCAGCACCGACTTCCAGGAGCCTTGCTGCATGGACTGCTTCAGAATGTTAAAGCACTCATCCTCAGCTGCCGCCGCCTCAAGCTCCTGAAGAGGCATGGCATTCGGTGTCGCCGCCTCCACTACCACCCGGACATGTTCTTCGGCTTCCTCTGCGCAAATGTCCGGGTCTCCTCCACTGGGTGCCCCTGGGTGCCTGGAGAGGTAATCGGCCGCGTTATTCGCCCCAGGCCGATTGACCAGAGTGACCCCATACTCCAGCAGGGCGAGCATCCATCTTTCAATCCGCGCGGGTGGCTTGGATGATGACCCCGCCAGGATAAGCAGCAACGGTTTGTGGTCCGTCACGACCGTCACCGGGCGTCCGAGAACATAAGAGTCGGAAGTGCTGGCATCCCCAGAGAACCGCCAGTGCCTCCCGCTCAATTTGCGAGTATCGTTTTTCCGCCTCAGACAGGGCCTTGCTGGCGTATGCCACCGGGCGGATGCCCCCATCAGGGTCTACCTGGGTCAGTACGGCGCCCAGTCCGAACGGGCTGGCGTCAACAATAATCTCCGATGGTAACATGGGATCAAAGAAAGACATGGTGTCCTCAGCTGTCAGGGCGCCCTTGATGTCGTCAAACGCAGCCTGCTCCAGTGGGCCCCAGTTCCAGATCATGTCCTTTCCCGTTAGTGCCCTGAGCGGTTCTGACCTGGAGGCAAGATTTTTGATAAACCGTCCACAGTACGTAACCATGCCCAGGAAGCTCAGTACCTCAGACACAGACTCCGGAGGCTGCGCCTTCTTTATGTGCTGCACCTTCTTGGGATCAGGAGACACTTCCCCCCTCCTTGAACACAAAGCCAAAGAATTCTATTGATGGTCGCAGGAATTCACACTTTTCTTTGTGTAGGGTGAAGCCCAAGGACTGCAGTCTCTCAAATGTCTTTGCCAAACGCTGCAGATGATCGACCTCCGTTCTCGCGAACACCAGAATGTTGTTGCTTATATTCAAAACTCCCTCCAAATCCGCTAGGGCACCCCGGATGATATTCTGGAATACCTCCGCCGCCGAGGAGACACCAAAACTAAGTCTCTTGTAACGGTAGAGCCCTCGATGTGTGGTGAAGGTGGTGATATATCTCGACTCGGGATGGAGGACAACCTGGTGATACCCCGCCCTGAGGTCCAGTTTCGAAAAGAAGCGAGCACCTTGTACCTCTGCAATGATGTCATCTATCGTCGGGGTGAGGTGCCTTTCTCTCCTGATCATCTTGTTTTGGAGCCTCATGTCAACGCAGATCCTGACAGCGTCGGGCTGCTTGGGTTTTCGTGCCACTACTATAGGGGACACCCAGGGGGTGGGGCCCTCCACCTTCTCTATTATGTCCAGATCTACCAGGCTATCCAGCTCCTTATCGACATGTTCTCGAAGGTGAAACGGCACTCTCCGATGGTTCAGGGCAATGGGCTGCACCGACTCTCACCGGTTCTCCAACCATCTGTCCAATCCCCTTAAACAGTGCCGCATATTTCTCCAACAAGTCATTTATGTCCTACAAGTAGACAGAATATGTGAAAGTGACAATGCCAAGGGCCTCCGCTGCAGCACAGCTCAGCAACGTGTTGGTGCTCAAAGGTGTCACATAGAACCGTGCTTTGATTTGAGAGCCGTCATGCTCCACCTTGGCCACAAACGCACCATCCAGGGGGATAGGGTCAAGACCACCAAAAGCAAAGATGCGGGCCCTTGGCGCAGCCAACTTGGGGGGTTGGTCCATAACATCATAATGTCCCCGTGCCATTACATTGACGGATGCCCCAGTGTCCATGAGGACCGGAACGGGAGACTGATTCACCTCGATCACACACCTGGGCTGTCTCCTGTTCTTACTCTTCAGGACCCCCACACTCGAGACAAAGAACCCATTTTCTTCCTCGTCCTCCTCTACTTCCTCCACCTGGGCATCCTCCTCGCTCTGACCCACCTGACCGACGTTGGGCGGCCGACCCTGGCGGACGAAGCTTGGCCGCCGTGGGCCTCTCGGTACCAGCACAGGCGTGGCTGCCTTGCATACCCTTGAGAAATGGTCCGGCAACCCACACCGTCCGCACGTCTTTCCGGCGCCGGGCACTCTGCTGGGTGGGGCAGGTCGTATCCACACTTTATGCAAATTTCCCCTGCCCTTCCGGCCCTCTCTCGGGGAGCACCTCCAGGCCTTCTGACACCCCTGCCGCCGTGCCACATCGCACATACCTCCTCAGTCTTGATGGAGCGCGACCCTGCCTCCATTTTGGTTGCTCTCGCCTCTGACATCTCATGGCACCTCCCCAATTCAAGGATGCGCTGAAGCATGATGCCTGGTTCTCGTAGCACCTGGCGACTGAGCTTGCCCGATGAGCACGCCTGGATGAGCATCGTCCTAATCATGTCCTCTGCATCTCCCCAGGCACAGGCTGAGAGACGCCTCAGGCATCCATAGAAGGAGTCCAGTGTTTCATCGTCCTTCTGCTTGGCCGATAACATCACAAAACGCTCAAAGTCCGCGTTGGCAAGGGGCAGAAAGTAAGCTTGCAGGGTGGCCTTCGCCTGACCATATGATCCATCCCCGGGCGGCAGTGATTCAAAGATCTCCTGCACGGACGGTCCCGCCGAATACAGCATGGTTGCCAGCCTGGTGTCATCATCCACCACCTGGGCCGCCCGAAAATACATGTCCAGACGGTCCACCCACCTCCTCCATCTGGGTCCTAAACTAGATGGTGGGCCCGACACATCAAACTCGGGGATGGGCTGCAGAGCTGCCTGGGTACGCACCTGGGCCATGACAGGAAGGATCTGTGGAGCAGCCGGCCCTGCCACTAGCTGTACAAGAGGTGGAAGACCTTGAGGAGCCGCCTGAACAAGTGGAGGTTGCTGCACAGGCTGCCCTTGAGGTAGCGCACGTGGCGGGGGCGGAGGAGGCCGCTGTACTGCCGCTGCACCACCTTGGTCCTCAATGTCACTCAGGAGTCTGAGCGCACAGGCACCCCAGCATGGAACACAGGGGCCGCAACTCAAACTCCACAGTCACTGCAACACCTTGTGATGATGAAGAGGGTGAAGATCAGCGTGGCCACCAACCTGTTGATGAAGATGCACCAACTTGATGATGAAGAGGATGAAAACTGAGTGTATCCACCAGCCTGATGATGAAAGAGATGAGGATGAACTATTCAGCTTTCAAATGTCCCAAAAATTAGAAGAAGAAAATGCGTGGATCATGTAGACCCTAGGCCCAAAGCCTTCTTTCTTACTTTCACTCGACGTAGGAAACCCAAGGAAAAGCCAAAATTGAAATTAGGCATATATTCTTGCAGCTATGCCTTCCTGCTGTCAGGAGTTCCAAAAATTAAGCCTGGGGCCGCTTCCGAGCCGAAACCGGAGCCTCGTGAAGTCCCACAGCTTGTTCACCAAAATGGCCGCCAGCCGCGTGGGTAACGCACTACCCGCGGCAAAGAAACAAAGTGTTGCATCCACCTCGTTTCGGTGAAAAAAATATGATCAATAGTCACCGCCGGGCCCGGGCATCGTTTCCCCCACTCGTCGCCACTGTTGAGGGTTCCTCCATGCCCCCATGCGGTCCCGTAGCCCCCATCTAGCAAGGACCACACTTCCACATGCATCCTCACTGTTCGGGCTTCCCGGTCGGTCTGCGCGGCCGGGAAACGCCCCGTTTATTTATGTTGCACGCGACGACGTGCAACGTCACTCCGCCGCGTGCGTGCCCGTCATCGGGCAGCGCCACAATCCCCATATGTTCACAATTTACTATTTAAATTAAAATAACCCCCAGAGTAAGTTACGTAAACTCGTGATTTTCAGTTTTAGAAACGGTTTTTTACTGCATGACTTCTTCTTTCTTTAGAGAAGTTGTAGTACTGTGTGACCTACACTTGCTCTGCTTGAGTGTGTTACTACAGGGGAGGAATGTCACACTGACTTGTTAATGGCCATTCCTTGCATAGCTAATGATCCTGCTCTTAATTGATGCGGCCATGACAAACAAAGAAAGAGTATCTCTATGGTGTTAGTAACCCACTCCATGGGAAGCCTGAGTTAAAGGCCTGAGCGAAAAGGGGGCACTTAATGAGGGCACCTGGGTAGCCCATGGAACAGGTTAATAACGCCATTAGCACCCCAGGTTACCAAAGCAATGCTGATAGAGGGTCTTTTCTATGAATGAACAGAGAAAGATGGCCGCCATTGAGATGGGATGCAGGGCTTGGTTGCGGCCAGCAAAGGGAAACTGAGAAGCAGCAGCGGGCCTCGCCACTGCCACAATCAGGTAAGTTGGGCTGGGGGTGGGGTGATTGGGAATATAAAAAAAAAGGGAAAGTGTGGTGGAGAAGATGGCGGTCGGGGAAGGCATCCTGATGGTTCAGTGGAGCGCGGGCTGAGATCAGTGGTTTCAGCCCACAATCCGTGGAACCTGATTGGCTGCTCCCCCCACCCTGTAACTAATAAGCTAATATAGCATTAGTAACCCGTTCCACAGGCTTTTACCCAGGGGTAACAGCCCAGCAGCCTGAGGTTAAAGGCAAAAGTGAAGCAAGGGCTTTTAATGAGGGGACCGGGACGTTGACCCCCCCGCCCCGGTATAGCCCATGGAACGGGTTACCAACGCCATTAGCACCCCGGGTTACCAATCCGGGGTGCTGATAGCAGTGTCTTTTCTTGCCTCGTGACGTCCCGTGGCGTCCCGTTTATTCATAGAAAAGACTGTATAGAGATGGCTGCCACAGAGCTGGAAGATGGAGCTCAAAACGGAGCCCCTCTTCCATCTCCATGGCAGCAGAAAGCGCCACCAGAGCCGTCAGATAAGTGGGAGTGGGAGTGGGAGGGGACAGGGAAAGTTATGTTATGGGAAGGAAGGGTGGGGGAAGATGGCGGAGCAGGGAATGCAACCGCCCGGTTGCTCGGAACGTGGGCTTGGATCATGGGATTGAGCAACCTGATTGACTGCGGCCCCGCACCGGGTGCTAATGCTGTTTTTCAGCCCCTGTAATAAATGGTCCCTAGGATTCTGTTGGCAAAACTTCTCACCGGCCCTGGAAGGTTTATCTAGATAGTTTCCATCTGTAGTTCTCCATACATAAAGCGCATGTCTATCCAATTAGACTCCTGGAAGGGATTTTCTAGCTCAGCTGATGTAGGTCTAGTGACATGCTGGGTAGCCCTTATAGTCCACCAGAAACTGGAGCACCACACGTTGAATGCATGAATCACAAATCTCTTGTACTTTTAACTCAGGGGTACACTGCACATGAAAAGACAGGGCCAGGGTAGGAGCGACCATAAGTGTCCGATACATAGGGTTTCAACCGGTAAACATGAAACACTGGGTGAATCCGCCAGGGTGAGGGCAGTTGTAAGCGAAATTCCACTGAGACAAACGTTTGGTAATCTTAAAGATCCCAAAGTAGCAGGGTGCAAGCTTAGTGGGAAGATTACGGACAGGTAGATTCTTCGAAGACAACCAGACCATGTCTCCTACCTGAAGCATGGGCTCGGGAGTACGCCTCTTGTCAGCATATGCTTTCATGCGCTCACGTGCCTCCGCAAGGGTACCTGCTGTGGTTGGCAGATGGAAGGACGCTGGGCAATATTGGGCAAAAAGGAAGTATCTTAGGGTGTTGTCCAGCAGAACAGAAAAAAGGTCTGAAACCCATGGCTGCATGTACTGAGTTGTTATACTCCACATCTGCAGAAACTAGATGGGCCAACCAATTATCCTGCAAGGCATTAGCGTAGCACTGGAAGTATTGCTCCAATGTTTGATTGGTCCATTCCGTCTGGCCGTTGGTCTGAGGGCGATAGCCCAAACTCAGTGCTCTGTGAATGCCTAGATATTTACACATCTAGTTCCAAAAAGATGAGATCTACTGGGAGCTGTGATCAGACAGTATTTTCCCAGGCACTCCATGGAGACGGTACACCTCATGAAGAAATCCACAAGCCATCTGGAGAGTGGTAGGGATCTTTAGGAATGGGACAAAGTGAGCCATATTTGTGAAACGGTCCACAATCACCATGATACAAGTATGTCAGACGGAGGGAGATCAACAATGGAATCAGTGGCGATAATATGCCATGGATAGGGTGGAACCTCTGTGGGTTGTATCAGACCCAGGGGATCTCTTCCTTGTTTTGAGCGCAAACGGGACAGAATTCCACAAATGGTTTCACTTGACTGGCCCATCCTGGCCACCAGAACTGCCTGGCGATCAGTTCTTGGGTGGCCTAAACTCTGCGATGCTAACCTTGGAATCCTGAAAACCATGCAGTATTGTGGTCCAAAGGCTGGCAGAAGGGATGTATAATGATTCTGAAATAACACCAATCTGTTGCGTTCACTCACGTGAGGTTGACCCAACAGTCTCATTCTGGCCGGATCAGACATGGTTTCTTGCAGGATAGGCCGTAGATGGGGAGAGAGAGTGAGTAAGAAATATTTTGTGGCAATCAGCGGCACGTCCATATCGCCTCTTTCCACATTGTTCTCCAAGGAGCGAGACAATGCGTCAGACTTCAGATTTAGAGAGCTGAGTATATAGGTAATAACAAAATCGTAATGGGAAAAGAAAGCTCAACGAGTTTGTTGTGAGGTGCGGCAATGTAGAGCGCGTAGGTACTGCAAATTCCTATGATCAGCGCGTACTTCCACACGAAACTTCCCTCCCACCAGGTGATGTTTCCACTCTTCAAACACCGCTTTTATGGCCAGGAGTTCTTTCTCAACAACGGCGTAGTTCTGTTCACTCGAGGAAAGTTTGCGTGAATAATACGCCACAGGGTGTTCAGAAAAGATGTCATCCACAAAATGTTGGAAGACGGCCGGGGCATTACACAGGCCGAATGACATTAGCCATATTCATAATGCCCATATGGGGTCTTGAAGGCCGTCTTCCACTCATCTCCTTCCTTGATCTGAACCAGGTGATAGGCCCCCCTTGGATCTAGTTTGGTAAAGGCACGAGCAGCATGAAGGGATTCCACAATATTGCGGATTAGAGGCAAAGGATATCTGTCATTTCGAGTAATGTCATTTAATTGACGTTAATCGACACAAGGACACAATGTCCCTTCCTTCTTTTGCACGAAAAATAGTGGAAAGCCTGCCGTAGATTTGGAGGGTGTGATGTATCCTTTCTTGAAGCAGTCCCCAATGTACTCTTGCAAAACCTTCTTTTCGGATGGAGATAGTGAATACACCTTCCCATGAGGGATCACAGCGGGCACCAGATTGATGGCACAGTCAAAATGCCTGTGAGGGGTTAGAGGTATAACCCCTGGTTCAGAGAATACACTGTGAATCTCTGAAGTCCTGGGGTACTGAGAGTGAGGAACAGAGAAGAGTCGACCTGTCTTCCAAGTAAAAAGGAGTGGCAGTAGGGGCAGTCTGGGATATTCCGGGGGAACAGCAATCCTGGATACAGCGCATGGATGCTTATTCCAATGTTTATGTTTCCCAGTTGATACAGGGATTGTGCTACACCAGCCAGGGTAGATCCAAGACTATCGGGTAGGAGGGTGACTTCATTACATCAAGGAAATGTTCGTCAATCCTTAGGAGCAAGGTCCCAGTGTGTTGACGAACGGGACCGGAGGATAATGGAATCCCATCAATGACTTCCACCATAGTGGCACATTCCTTGAGATGTATCAGAATGCCGCTGTTGGCTGGAAACACGGAATTAATATAGTTGCCAGAGGCACTGCAATTGAGAAGGCCCAGAGCGTCTATACACGTGTCCTGCCAAGTTATCCGTATCTTCAATACTAACAGGAACCAGCTGCATGGGCTGAAGGACCAGAATGGGATTCTGAAGGACTGGAACAGATGGAGGGCCTGTCATTGCCTTCCCCATACACAACAGGTCTGTTAGATTTCCGACTTCCTTGTAGGGTGCAAAGGACAGGGTCCCAAGTAATGACCAACAGCGCCACAATATAAACACAAATGAAGGCTTCTTTGGTGCTGCTTTTCTACCTCCGCCAAGGGGCCTCTTTCAGCACCCAACTGCATAGGTTCTGAACTGGATTCAGCAGGACCTTGAACCCCCATAGGGGTGGCTGGAGGTCTAGGGTACGCTCTCTCAACCCAGTGCCTTTTTCATCTTCTTTCCGCCAACCTATAGTCAATAAGAAGCACCTGGTCCGCAACAATCTGAAGTGTATCAGGTTCCGGCATATGCGATCGCTTGTCCTTGTACTCTTCTCTCAAACCCTGGGGAAACAAGGTCTTCTGGGTAACTTCTGGCCATTGTGAGTCAGTTGCCGAAAACGACTAATGTAAGCAGTAATTTCACTGGAACTTGTCAGATATCCATCGACTGGGTCTGAGCAGCTGAGGCCAGATTGGGGGGATTTGAAGACCTCAAACGGTTTTCGAATGCTGCAAAGTCGTGCAGTATATTGCTGTTTGCTGAAACCAAAGGAGTGGCCCAAGCAAATGCATGCCCTGTCAAATTGCCCAAAATGTATTCGACCTTGACTTTGTCCTGATTGAAATGGGTAGGCCTAAAGAGGAAATACATTTTACAGTGATTGCAGAATTCGGCCACACGTCTGGGATCACCGTCATACTTTAGAGGCGAAGTGTGAGCCATAGCACGCTCTACCTGAGGGGTGGCTCCAGCTCCTTGAACCACCATCTGCCGTAAGGTGATGTTTTCTTGGTGGAGAGTTGACATTTCCACACGATGAGCCCGTAGTTCATCCCCGAGTTCTTGAACTTCATCCATCTCTGGGTCAGAAGGAAGGAATCTCAATCTGTTAAGAAAAGCGTCACATGGGTGTTGCGTACCTGAGCTTCCTGGTGATGGACGCGGATGGGGACCCAGTCTGTCTTTAAATGCTGAGGCGAAGAAAATGTAACGCGAGGAACCAGCTTAACACCCACCTAATGAAATAATAGGTCGGGAGTGGACCGGCTCCCAACGTCACGAGACAGCGCTTCGCTGATTTGCGTGACGTCAGGACCGTGCAAGCACTGGCAGGGAAGGCCAACTGATGTCCAGTAGATGTAGTGCACAGGACTCCGATGGCAGGGTGCTGGTCTCAGAAGGCTTAGCGTTGAACTGTGTAAGCAGATGTCGGTCTTGGTGGCAAGGTACCCAGACGGAGACTTGAGACTAGGCAACGACATAGGTCCAAAGGCGAATCAAGGAACTGAGATCCAGATCAAGGGAACAAGGAACTGAGAACAAGGATGGGATGCCAAGGGAAGCCAAAAGGAGGAGAAAACAAGGAACAAGGAAAAGTGAAGGAGAAGCCTGACTTGAGGATGGCCACCTTCCCTAGGGAACCCAGGACAGGGACCAGGAAGTGACACCCAACCCCAGGAATAAGGACCAGGCTGGAGGCAGGGGATCTAAGGAACAGGCAGGAACAGGAACAGAGAACAAGGGGCAGACCGTGCAGCGATCAGGGAACAAACCGCATTGAGACATGGTGTGTTTGTGGGCATGGCCTAATATGGGACCGGGACCCAAGCAAGCCCACGTTGTTCCAGAGCTAGGCGGGCTGCGCATGCGTGGATGGCCATTCACGGCCGCCCGTGCCTGAGCAGACCCGCAAACATGGATGCCCCCAGGGAGATGGAGGCTGTAAGTAAACACGGTCGCCACAGGCACCAATGAGGGTAAACCCTCCTTGACGGGACCCGCTGGTCCTTGCGACCCCGCCTCCTCACCCCGCTAAGCGGCGGTGGTGTGACAGAATTCAAGTTGGAACTTTTTGTTATCAAGTACCAAAAGAATTGAAGTGGAGGATTTCATTATCCTTTTGGAACTGTTGAATATAATCCTGCTTTAATCTGGGGGAGGGGAATTCACCCAGATTTTAAGGAGAGGCTATCAGGTTGTGGCTATAGCTGATATATTTGTTTTATTTGAACTGCCATTTCCTTTAATTTATTTTAGGCTGGGAAATACTCGTCAGGTAACGATAGTGAGGCGTTTATCCAACCTTTTGAGTTAACACAAAGGATCTTTTGAAAAATCTTAACGAAATAGTCTGCTTCACATTCCTGACCCCTCACAACTCTGAGTGGGATGAGTGTTTGAATTGCCGTTTTGTAGTGATCAAAGCTCTGTAGGCTTGCTGTTTACTGCAAACTCTCTTGCTGGTGGATTGCGTGTCTCCTCCTCCACAATAAGGACTTCTGGGCTTTGTGGTACTGGAATAGAATAAAGAAAGCACTGTCCATAATGGGGTATGGCAAATCTAGGGCAAGTAAAAGTGGCACTTTACAATTGCATTCAGGCACATGTTGAAGTGGCAGAGACTGGGCCCCTCCCAAGTCCCTCAACCTGCCACTGGGGCAGAACTGGCTCTGGCATACACCCTGGTATGCCTCCTGCACAGATTGAGAGGAGTACCCCTCCCTCCTTGACCAGGTCATCCCCCTGACCTTGTCACACGCAACATTGCAAGACTGGGAAATAACCAATACTGAAAGCAGTAGACGAAGGGACAGGCTTTTTTCTGACAGGCAACCATACTGTGGAATAACATCCCAGAGGACATCTGTGCATCTCCATCACTGAAGACTCCTGTTAAGGCAGTTTCCCTCAGAGTGACTGGAACGTTAAAGCTCCTAATGCTATGCATCGCTCTCCTCCAAACTAGAAGACTGACTTGATATGTCTGTTTTGTTAACCTCATATTTAGTTCTATGCAGTGCACCCCTTCTTCTGAGCTATGTTTGCTCAATAGATAAATAAATACATACCTACATAGAGCAAATGTCAAACAATCATAACATATATAACAGAAAACGCATACTGCTCAAAACCGGTACAGCATGAGCAGGAGTAGTTCAACACACCTCTCTATTACTCTCTCACTTTGTCTATCTTACTTTCACCCCACTACCCTTCTCTATTCTTCTCAGTCAGCTATACACACACACACACTCACACTTACACTCACTCACTCACTCACTCACTCTTTTCTCTTGCTCCCTCCCTTCTCCTCTCCCCTGACCCCTTTTTCTGGGCCAGGCTACTTCCTGTGGGAAACTATATAGATTGCCGACAGAGCCAACCGATCTCTAATGGGGGTGGGGAGAGGATTGATTGACAAGTATTAACAAGTGAGGACTTTATCCACTGTTAAGCTTGAAGTGCCCTAGCTTGATATAGTGCATGGTGGAAGCTTGTCCTATTTCTGAGCCTTTTTTGGTTGAATTATTCAGTAGTCTTTCTGCAGTGATCACACTATCCTTTATGCTCTATGCACTGCACTATCCCTTATGATCGTATGTTGACCCTGAGAAATCCCGTTCTGCTGGAGAGAGAGGGTTGATGGAGTGCTAAGTACAGCAACAGGTTGTTGCAATGAAGCCAAAGCTTTCTCTTTTGAGGACATCCTGCATGCAACTGTGTAGGTCTTCGGCCGCTTGTTGAATGGTGCTGATGGCAGTAGAGTAATTCATACAATCCTGCAATCTGAATGCTGCATCCCACAAGTTTAAATTCACCCGGGAGCACCTCATTTAAAGGTTTGTAGAAGGCAGTGGTGGTTTGGTTAATGGTAACCCCTTTTATTAGCATCTAGAGATAGTCAATGGGTAGTGTGTGCCGTGTAAGTGTGCTGTCTAATTAATATGTGAGACTATAGCTCATTGGTGCAGACAGTCTCTGGGGTGGAGGTGCAGAATGTTAATGTTTTGGTGAAGATCTTGAATTAAGAGCTTGCCATAAATGTGTGTAATTAAGGGTCCTGTTACAGAAATTATCTCCTGCTTAAGAATCCTGAGAAGCACACTGTGGTGCTGAAGTCTAAGCTGCGGTAGCCGAGGAGATCACGAGTGCCAGGGTTTTACCTAGTGCAGTTGGTTAGTGCAAAATACTCAGCAAGTTGATCTTCATTGAACCCCAGAGCCTTAATGAAGGAGCCAAGAGCCATACCCAAGGCACAATGTGTTACTGTATAAAGAAGGATTTTATATTTAGTTAAAGATACAGTGGATGGTTGTGACTAGAGTTAAGTAGTTTAATGCAATTTGTAACTTCAGCTAGTTTTCGTGGTTCCTGTCTGGGTAAAGCAAAAGCTGTGAACAAATAGCACCTGGAGGCATCAGAGAGATTGCGATACTTATAAGAATCATTAATTAGTCATATGGAAGAGACCCATGATAACCTGGTGTTTCTTAGGTTCCAGCCTAGGTGATGAACTGGAAAACACTGCCATTTCTCCCTGTATTATTCTTTGAGGGATGCATATGTAATTTAATCCAGGGGTCAATCCATAGTTGGGGGTGTGGTAGGTCAGAAGGAGGCGGACTAAATAGTAGTCTTCTTATTCTTTTGATTAAAATAATAAGAAAAAAGGCCTATCTGTCTCGGGAGGATAGCTCAGGGGCGATGTGCTCACCTTGGAAGCAAGACGACACGGAGCAACACAGGTGCGATCCCCGAGTCCGCGCTTGGAAACCTCTGGCTATTAAGCGTGTTATTAATAACCTATCATATCACAAAGGTTTGCCCTACCTAACATAAATGGACCTTGTCGTCAATGTGGCAGTCCAAAGTAATGATCCGTCCTCTGTCAAAAGCTATCCTATTCCAACCCTACCACTAATTAAATACCAAAGGAAATGAAAGGACTCCCTTCTACTGGACAGGCTTCTTCCAGCCTTAATAGTCTATTTTCAAATAGTCCTTGGTAGCCATGTGAATCAAATCCATAAATTCTTCTAGGGGATTGTGAGGGGTCAGAAATGTGAGGCTGGACAACTTTGTAAATGTTTTTTAACTTTTGCCATTTTATTAAAGAAAACAAGTTGAATAAACACCTCACTATCATTACTCTAATGTGGATTTCCATGCCTATAGTAAACTAAAAGGGAGCAAGGGATCTCTACCCCTCACGCTTATACAACAAGCAAAACAAAAAGGCATAATATGGCAACTCAACAAGTGTATACAACATATAACTTGATTCTCACGAT
The DNA here is from genome assembly GCF_040938575.1 of Ambystoma mexicanum. Taxonomy (NCBI): domain Eukaryota; kingdom Metazoa; phylum Chordata; class Amphibia; order Caudata; family Ambystomatidae; genus Ambystoma; species Ambystoma mexicanum. Next base: position 204,390,946 of record NC_090926.1, on the reverse strand, counting down.
AATCAATGTTCCTTGTCATGAACTGGGCAAACTCCCCTTCTCCAGATCCAACAAGGGGTTTTCTTCACGGTCCAAAAGAAAACCAAGGAAATCTGCAATTTCTTTTTTTTAAACCAAGTTTATTATTTTTTTATCAACAACAGTATAACTTAAAGACTTTCACATGCATATACTTAACAATGCACATCTAGTTGTGTCTGCTTGTTCCCCTTCCCCCCCCCAACTCTCCCCTCCACCCCCATCCCAGCCTATTCCACATGTGGTACCCCAAGTCACAATTTCATCTGACTGTACAAAGTATATATATTTATCTCTTTTCTATTGCAACAGAGCCCTTATTACCACATAGGTTTCGCTATGCGTTGAAGCCCTCAGTTCTTGAAGCATAAGCCTCCAAGAGTCCAAGTCTGCATTTATTTCACCTTGGCCTCGATGGGCCACTTCTTGCCACACTGAGGTCTCTGCCAACGTCCATTTTTGGAGGTCACACCACCACAGTTTTACTTCCAGACCCTTGTGTGCTTTACAACCCATTGCTATCCTGCGTTTTGCTAGGATATATGCTAGGTCTTTCAGTTTACTGATGTGTTTTGCCTTCTTCGGTCATGTAAAGATGCTGAGCATACAGGCTGTGGGAGATTGTGTATCCAATATTATACTTGCCCTGGCTAGGAACTGAGCTATGTCTCCCCAATACTGTTGGGTTTTTCTGCAGGCCCAGAACATATGTACTAGATCCGCATTAACCAATCCACATTTCAGGCAAGTTTGTTCTGTTGCTTTGCTAAATCTGGTGATTTTCTTGGGGGTTAAACACGCCCTATGGGTTAAATACAGTTGCATTAACTGTAGTTTTGCATTTCTGGACACTTGTTTATGATAAGTTATCGTTCTACTCCAGTCCTTATCTGTCAAGTGTTCTGCAGATCTGCTTGCCAGCTTTACCTGGTCAGTGCAAGCATATCTCCTCGCCGAGACATAAATAATTGGTATATTCTCGATACTGCATGCCCCCCTTCTGAAATATCATAAAGTCTTTCATCCTGCTAAAATTCGCTATCTATTTCCAGCCATTTCTGTTTTAACCTGGTAAGTAGTGAAGCATATATTATATGTTGCCCACCATGTAACCCAGTTTCTAAGGCGAGTGCTCCGACGTCCATTGGCCTCCCCTCTGGCTATAGGTCTCTCACGGTTGCTACCCCATGGGTTCCCAGTACTTCCTTGCATTCATTCTGAACTGCAAGTCTTCTGCTTTTAGTGCTACCAATGGAATCTTAGGAGAATAGGGTGGGTCTTTCCCTAGCAAGCGACAAGCCCTACACCATAATCATCCTCCCCAGCGTCAGCAACAGCAGGGGTTTCGGGCTATGTGGCGTCTGGATCCTTATCCTCTCTTTTAGAAAAAAAGCGGTGGAAGCTGGCTGTAGCAACAAAGTGTCATGGGACTGTTCGTCTGACAACCAGTTAGAAATAAATTGTAGTTGGCTCCCTACAAAATATGCTTCAGAATTCGGTACTTTTATACCTCCCTGGTCGTGTGGTCTCTGCAGTTTCGGAAGAGCTATTCTGCATCTAGCGTTGTGCCATAAAAATGTACGACACGTAGTGTCAAGTTTCTTAAAGAAGCTTTTAGGGATGTTGTACGGGACGTTAGTGAAAAAGTGAAAGAACCTAGGGAGCACCACATCTTCAACAATGCAGCTCTACCCATCAGTGAAAGCAGAAGTCTAGCCCAAAAGTCCACGGATTACTCTACTTCATCTGCTGCCTTCTGTGTATTTTGTGTGTGTTTTGTCTTGGGGTCATGGAAGATTTCCACTTCCAGGTATTTGAATATGTTCACTTCCCACTTAATCCGTAGCACTGGCAGTGTATTCAAAGGTTTCCCTCTATACCCTGCCAAGGGGAACAAGCACGATTTCTGCGCGCTAATCGTGATGCCTGAAAGGTCTGCGTAGCGCTCAAACACACCCAGAATATACTGCAGGTTGTTCTCCGGATGCTGCAAGTATAAAAGAATATCATCGGCGTATAAGGAAATCAGATTCCTCCTGCCATGTGCCTGCATCTTGATACTCCTTCCGGAGATACACCGCTAAGGGTTCTAAGGCCAATATAAACAACATAGGGGACCATGGGCAACCCTGCCTCATAGCTTTTCCTAGCAACCACTGGTCTGAGATATGGTTGCCGGGTTTAACCCTTGCTACCGGACTGCTATCTAGTAGCCGTACCCATTTTATATATGTGGGCCCCATGCCAAAACTCTTCAGTGTGGCTAACAACCATGGCCATCTAACCGAGTCGAATGCCTTGACGTGTCTAGTGAGGCCACAGCATAATAATGCATGCTGTCGCTGGTGTGATCAATGATATGGTGCAACCTTCTCACGTTCCATGTAATATTCCTGTCTGGCACGTATCCTGTCTTTTTCTGGGTATATGAGCTTGGATATTTTTGTCTTAAGCCTATTGGCTATAGGGCTGTGAGTATCTTCCAATCTTGATTGAGCAGTGAGAGGGGTCTGTAAGACCTGCAGTCTGCGTAAGGCTTGTTCTGCTTCAGTAGTGGGATGCCAATTGATTCTCTTAGCGATGTTGGTAGAATACCTGTGTCTAGTGCTTCGTTCAGCATTGCTAGCAGTGGGGCGTAACATCTGCTATGAATTCCTTATAAAATTTGCTGGGTAGTCCATCTGCTCCCAGAGTTTTGCCAGAAGGCAACCGTCTTATAGTGGATTCTAGTTCTTCTATGGTTATAGGAGCTTCCAGCCTTTCGGCTGCCTCTGCATCTAGTTTCTGGAGATCTATCTGTGCCAGGGCCTCTTCTATTTCAAGTGACTGTGTCTCCGATGTCTCTGCATATAATTCCCTGTAATAGTCATGAAAACGTTTGTTTATACCCTCTTGCGTCATACATACTTCCCCATTCTTCCCTTCAATCGCCCATATCATATTCTGCTTGAATTCGCTTTTGTATACCCAAGCCAGCAACCTTCCTGGCTTATCCACTTCTGCCCGTTGTTTTTCTACATATTTCCTGTGATTCAGTGCGCCTAATCTATCCCAGTGCTTCAGTGCTTCAAGCACTCATGCTTCAGACGGATAACTTCCTGAGCCCGCTCCCTGTACATGTCTTCTGTGCAGTCCATAGCTTCTAGTGTGGTTTCCGCCTTATGTAAGTGTCTATTGTGGCTTGCATTCCCTATGTTTTAGCTATTGCTGTCCCTCTAATCACTGCTTTGAAGGCTTCCCATAATGTCCCGGCTGATGCTACCCTCCCTGTGTTGTGTTTAAAGTAGTCTATGATGCCCTCCCTTAAATGTTGTCGGAACACCTCATCTTTCAGGGATTCGCCTCTGAGCTTCCAGGCCTGGATACGTGCCCTAGGAGGGACAACCAACCATGTGACAATCGGCGGTGCATGGTCCGATAGTACCCGTGCTTTATATTCCGCCGTTTTGAATTAGTCTATGGTTTCCTCCCCTGTGAAGACATAATCTAGCCTGGTGTATACATTTTTGGGGGCTGTGTAATGCGAGTATCCGCAGGCTTACATGTGAAGGCTCCTCCATATATCGGACAGTGTGAACACTCGTAACAACGTGTTCAGGGCTTTGATTGAAGGGGCCGGATGTGCGAGTTTGTCTGATTTATCGAGTTCTGGGTTTAGCATACAATTAAAGTCTCCCCCCAAACTAATGTTTCATTTCTGTATGAGCCAATTTGGGGGTATAGTGAGCGGAAGTAGGCTGCAGTGTCATGGTTTGGTGCGTGGGTGTTAATAATGCATAGTTCTCTTTTTTCCATGAATCCCTGTACTACAATCATCCTGCCTTCTTTATCCTTGAACGTATTAAGGACCCTGAATGGTACAGACGGTGCCACCCATATCAAAACTCCTAGAGTATGCCGAATACGGCAAGCCTAGGGCGGTGCCACTCAATTTTTTGGTGAGGGCGGCTAATTTCTCAGTGTTGAGGTGCGTCTCTTGTAGGAGTGCTATATCAATTTTTTGGCTTGACAAGTATGTCATTATCCTGTTACGCTTCATATAACTATTTAGTCCACTGACATTCTAGGAGTTCACCCATCACGAATAAGGTCCACTGTATGACACCCCAACTTTTGTACCCTCCCAACACCTGACAATTTCCCAGCTCAGTACCTCGTGCTTAGGCATTCTCGCTTCTCTCTCGCGCCCCAGTTACTTGTCCACTGGTGCCTGGAGTGCGGCAGGTGGATATGTAACGACTAGTAACCGAAAACAAAAAACAATCTTAGGTGAAGGACGCTTCCATGCAGCGCGCTCCTGACTCCACAGAGTCTCTGCTGCCTGCTCCTGCAATCAAGAGGTGTTATTGCCAAAGTCGTCTTGTTTCTAACTGCAGCCTGCAACTTTTGCACAAGCCTCGTCCTTCTCGGGTCATACAAGGTTCCCTCAGCATGTGTCCATCTCGCCGACAGTTTGACTGTATGCCCCAGCTGGCAAGTTTTCCTTGTCCATCCACTTGTGTGCATGCTCAGGGCTATCAAAGAAGATGGCCTCATGTCTCATCTGCGCGTCTAGCATGACTTGTTTCTCCCGGCACCAGTGTGCGGCTCCGCAGATCCTTTCCGGTTGCGGTCTCGCCGTTATTTTAGGATCAGCCGGTCCACCTCATCAGGGTCATGCTACCACCTCGATTCTCATTCATGGGCATATGCAGTTTGGCTGTGCCCGCTCCATCCTTCTTCCGTCTAGTGCTTGATGGCGTATTCTCTGCCAAGGACCTACTGTGACGCTGTGGTCTCTCTCGCCAGCTTTGAACCTCCCGTGTTCCACCAAAAACATACGTTGGTCCTTCTGTTTTTAAGGGGAAATACTGGTCCCTCCCCAGCATAGAACAATAGTCATTTTGACTACATCTCATGAACGCTGTTCCTCAGTGACTCAATCTTCTTAGTCCCAGTATGGTTGACTGCCAACCACTGGCTAATCTTTATTTCTGGTATCCTCTTCTTGTCAGTATGTTTGTTTGTCTGATGGTGAGTTTGTGTGACATTACAATAACAAATATTGACTTGTGGAGTGTGTTTCTCCTGAAGCTTTGTTAATTTCACTTCATAGAGGGATTTAGGGAGTCCCCTGATGGAACAGGAGTCATTGTCCCCAAGAGGGGAGTCTTCCCCCCTTTGAGGTCCTGCTTACCACCACCCCTAGGGGAAATGTTGCATAGCGGGCTCACCCCCTTGGCGTCACAGAAAAGTGCTCCCCTCTAAGGAGAAGTGACGAGATCTCATGTATTGTCACAGGAGGCCAAATCTTTACACAGTCTTAAGAGTCGACACTTTTTTCACATTTTCAAGCATTTACCAATGTTGTGGCAAAGAAATGCAAACTTTGGCAAAGCCAATAGTTTTGGTTCTTGAAATGGGTACTTGCCAGACTGGAGAGGAGAGCAGCGATGATGGTGATCTTACCTCCCTTGCCATTTGAGAAGGTATTTGAAAGCCATGGCTTTGCTCTGGTTGGATGGTAGGGTCAAACATCATTGCTTCTCTCTCCTCTTGCTTTAAAAGGGGGCTTGTGAAGTCAGGTAAGCAGCATTGATGGGTTCCCTACCTCCCAGTAGAGGAATGAAACTCAAACACTGCTTGCCTGTCACCAGAAGCCTGAGTGTGCAACCAAATTGGAGCTGCGGGCTTTGCTATTTAGACCTAGGGTGCAGCCTAGCAAAGTCCTGGTGCTAAATGGGTAGCTTGAGAGGGAAGCCCAGCATTGGTGTTCTCTCTTCCTGCCATCCCATCAGATTGTCATTTCAAGCTTTGCTGAGGTGCTTTCCTCTAAAAAGCAACAGTGGCAAGTAGCTGACATTTTGACGTAGACTAGGTTGGACATGGGAAAGCACAGCAAATGCCATAGTCTCCTCCCCACAAGCCAGTGTATTCATTTTCGCTCACACAAGGTTATGAGCCACAATGTACACGCATTGACAAAGCCAACAGTATGTCCTTTTGTGTAGTCATGGTATAGGCCCAGTATGTGTACCGTGTACCTGGGCATAGAATGACAGTGACTGACAAATGCCTACTACCTATTGTGACGAATCCCAAGATGTTGTCACTTCTCCCCCAGGGTGAACCCCTTCCCATGATGCCCGGCACATGAGGCTTCTACTGAGCGAGAGGATCTCATAGGGAGACTCCCCCATCTGTGAACCGGGGAAGACCTCTTAGAAGAACGCAGTATGTCAACCCTCCATCACCTCCACTCACCTCCTTTACACCCCATTATTCCATACCACGCACTTACATGTTATGCTCTTCCAGGTATGTCTGCAAGGTCGATAGTGCAGCAGTCACTGGGATGAGGAAGAGTAGGGATGACTCGGCCATGACTTCAGTAAGAGGTTTTGAAATGTGGAGGGGGTGCAGAGTCATAACAGATCTTCATTGGAACCTGGATGAGTGGTCTAGATGTCCACGCTCATTCCAAATAAAGACAGAGGAATGACTTACCTGGGAGTCAGACCTTCCCAGGAGAAACTGCAAGCTTGGAGGACGTCCAGCATGGAAAGGAGGAGAGGCTGCTGTCCGGGACTGGAAGGCGGTCCCAACCCGGTCCGCTGTGCACAGGCTGACCAGAGAACTGGAGAAACGCGAGTCCTGGCGCAGGAAGCAGCTGGACGGCGCGGTCGTGGAGAGACGCGCCTCTCACCTAGAACAAAATACTGCAGAGCCGCCGCAAGTGGCATGGAAGCAGCAGGAGAGCGAGAGAAACCTCCGACTGTATCTGAAGCACCCAAGGCCACCGAATGAGCAACGATAGAGACCCATAAGGTAAATGGGCTGTCGGGGCTGGGAAAAGGGACAAGAGAACCCTCAAAACAAACATCTGGGAACCATATATAATTCAGAAAAATTCTCTAAATAATGGTACCAAGCAGGAGAGTGAACCAGGCCTATCAGGAATAGGATACACAGAAGAAAGCAGGGATTTGGACCCACAATCTGACAAGAGTCTCACTAGTCCTCCTCTTTGTGGCAGTACCTGGCAGGATAGTAAACAAGGTAGGCCAAAACGAATCCCTAAAGTAACTTTGACACAGTCTGCGACTCACATTGACAAGAGAGTATGAGAAGGCATGGGGAAGGAACACATTCCCCAAGCATTGTGGACTGTGGTAAAGAGCCTGAGAGTCATTACCCCTGACTGTGTGGAACTGTGCTATCATACCAGGAGAAGAGCGTCATTATCTTGGTAAGCAAAGATGCAAAGGCTGTTTGATACAAAGTATTAAAAGAGAGACAGTGTCCCTCCTGAGGAGAAGTGCTGAAACTTTATTCTTTGTGTTGGAGGACAATTCTGACTCTGGGAAGGGAGTAATTTCCCTAAGAAGAAACCAAAGCTTGAAATTGAACTCTTATCCCTAGTCCAGAAGAAGGGAGTATTTCTTCTGGACCAACAAGGTAAACTTTGTTGGTAGTTGAGTTTAAATGTAAGGAACAGAAGTAGGGTTTTTGACACAGGACAATGGACTATCAATTTATATGGACATTTGGACAGAGCCATTAGAGTTTAGTTGAGGCAGGAAAACCCCCTCATAGAGCGATGGATACCTAGGTTCTCCCTTTTCTTTCGACCTAAATAAAAGTCTATAGCAACAACTATGCCACCTATGTTGGTTTCCTTCTTCTGCACCCTTACACTAACCATGAAAAACTATTGCCTTTGGCAGTTCTTGTTTTTTCTAGGGTCCAGTGCAAGTAACTGATGTGAGGACAATCCTTTTGCTTATAAATCAAGTGGCTGAAAAACACACTTGGGCAAGACATTTTTAATACAGCCGAAGGCCCTGAAAATTAGCAGTTAACTTTCAGAGGACTGTTTATAAATAACACTATTCAGCACACAGTTTGTTGTTGCTGCAAGACAGAGCTAGCTCAAAGAGACCCGAGTAGCAGGTGTTTTGGGCTTGGAGGGACAGGTAGTACATGGCAATAGCCATCAGCATTGACATTGTGTGACAGGGTCATTGACCTGACCCTGTCAAGAGAGGATGGGGACCCCTTTCAGTCTGGGGTGGGAGGCCTACCTGGGTTTTCACAAGAGCCATGCCTGCCCCACAGGATTTGGGAGCGCCCCAATTTCTGTCCCTTCTACTTGTGCCTGCATATCTGAAATTAGTTCCACCTTTTCTTTCCTCATAAATGTATTGCACAATACTGGCCAGTCTCTTTCTGTTTGTCCCATACCACCACATTCCAGAGAAGGCCTGGTGGTGGAAGAGAGTGAGCCTCCCAACTCGAGGAACTGTGTACCTGCAGAGCATTCCTCAGATCATAGTGGCAATCACAACGCTCAAAGCCACATAGACTGAGACATTCAGTTTACCTTCAGTGGGGCTGCATATCCAGCCGCAGCCTAAAAGAATGGCGCATTACGAATTGGGACATCCTAAATGCCAGAGGACACATGCATTATGTCTTTGCTTGCCTGTAATCCCATCCCTGGGGAGAAGAAAGGCAGCGGTTGACCTGAGAACCAGCTGAGGGAGTGAGCCAATGGTGGGGGAAGAGGAAGATTAAAAAGATGCACAGAAAACAGGAGTGGAGAAGAGTGATAGTGCAGAGAGGGGAGAGAAGTGGTAGAGAGTGGAAGGGGTAGGAGCAGAGTGATAACAGCAGAGGGACAGATGGGAAGAGTGAGAGGGAGTTCCAAAGGAGAATGGGAGGAGAATAGAAGGAAAGGAGAGGAAAGAATGAACATCAGGGCAGGGAGTTCAAGGCTGGGAAAGGAAAGGACCAAGTGGGACATGAGTTCGGAAGGCACCTATTCTTGTACTAATTGTATTGTGGGACCTAGGTTAGGATTTTACCTAAATTATTCCCAGAGGGAGGTAATGAGAAGGAGTGCTTGCCCTCAGGCCCTCTCGATCAGCCAGTCAGTACATAGAAATTGGGGGTTACCAATCTCTAGTGACCATCCTGGGGTGAGGGCTATCTGGGCTAGGGAGGGAACCGTCCAACCTAGATGAGAGGGAGAGAGGGGAAAACAGCCCTTAGCGTGCCGCTTTTCAAATTCTTTAACAAAAACACTTGAACTGTCTTCAAGAGTTGGTGTGTTCTTGAGGCCATCTGACAATTGCCATGGAAGGTCAATGGGTGGGTATAAAATGCAAATACCCACAAGCTGTGCCCCTCCTCATATCCCATCTCCCTCCTAGCTGTACTCCAGTGCAATAGTTCTGGCGTATAGGCGGTGCTAAAGCCCCACCTAATGGGCAAAGCAAATAATGACACATCATTTTCAGTGCCCAAAAAGCCCAACCAATACTGTTCCTGTCTCAACCATCACCCAAACTGGCTCTAGCATTGACTGGTGCTGCAGGGAACTTTGTCCATAGCATAATTATTTAGAGTGTAAAACATATTTTCCTGTTATAAATTTAATTGAGTCGCAAGCCTGTATGGGGAGTTGAAGGTGGTAAAACCGCAACCTATCATTGATTAGCAACCACTGATTCCATCTCCTTGTGTCTAATATATTCCTTAGCACTGAGAGACCATAGGTACCTGGTTGGTAGCCCTAATAGACATGAAAAGCTCAGATTCTGAATACAGCTCAAGGTTAACGCAATAAGGCATGTGGGGAGGTCAGCCATCCTGCTATCCTGGTTGCTACTAAATGAAGGTGCCCTTAATCTTGGTCGGGCATTTTTGCCATGCAATTCCTTCCTCCTCTGAAAGATCTTGGGCCTTAGTCCTTGAAAGAGAGGGATTATATGTCTCTTGTAAGTGATCTTTCATTACCACCCCAGCTCTGAGAATCCAATTGCATGCACTTGCATCATGGAGAAGAACTAGCTCCATTCTTATGCAATTTGACAGTAACCACTCATACATTTTGGAAGTGGAGGGGTGTAAATATGTTCCTCAAATTGACTGTGGGAGTCTAAACCAGCCGTGATTTAAGATGTTAGGTTGATATGGTGCATTTTACAGCACAAATCAGACTAAATGGTTAAACAGCCATGAAATTTAGAAACTGTTCTGTGGCTCATTACATGAAAAATAAAAGGCTGGGATTGCAGGTGGCCAGCTGTTCATAGGGGCATTTTACAACACATTTTTACAATGCCTGTATGTACAGTATAGGCCAGCACTGCCTATGTAAAGCATATTGTTATGATGCATGCGATGGATTGCCATCTGGCATTGGTGTGAAAATCCATACATTAATTCTGGTAATTTTTATTTCTTAAAGGGGAGTCTGCTAATCAGACCCCCCTTCCATACAGCTAAATGCCAAAATCATAGTCCATGCATGTGCCCTTAATGCACAATTCTCCTGATAACTGCAGCACCTGGTCTTCAGTGACTGTGAGAAACCAGAAGATCTCTCACCCACTAGTCGCTGGGGATCTTTCAGGTGGCCAGGGCACGGCCATCGCCTTTGGATCAAGATCCTGGGGGTGGACCAGTGCAGGAGGATCACCTGGGTGAGGGGTCCTAAGGGAGTGGGAATGGGACACCGGATGGTGAGATGCGGTAGCCCTCTCTTTCCTGTAACACCTTTACCCCATCCTATCAGATAGGATACATAGGAACTTTACCCCCCTGAACCCTTTTTCCAGCACAAACACTTTCAGACAGACAACCTACTCTGGGAGAAAACAGACAAACAACCGAGCAGTATACCTGACGTGTCCAAATACGTGTCCAAATGCAATGGCCAGGCGAGGTCAGGCAATTAATGACCGTCACTCACACATGACTTCCATTAAGCTTCCCCATACGGATAAAAGGCAGTGCACAAGAGAACACTCTGAGCGAGCCAAAGCACACGAGGAAACAGCAGTTTCGAGACGGCAGCTGAACAAGAGAAGAAAGATGGCAAAACAGGAGGTAATCATAATGATCGACATTCTCTTGACCTTTCCAACAAGAAACCGTTACTTTCAAGAACCATCAAGATTAGAAAGAATAAGACGAGGAAACCAGGCTGAAGAATCCTGTTCATGTGTGTCAGAGATACCCGGGGCCGATCCACATCACTAATCAAGGCGGGGAGAACCAGCAGCCGCCGTGGTCTCATCCTTGGCTCCAAGAATAAAGCAGCCTCAGTAAAATCAACACAGCTGGTGAGTTGGGGAAACCGATACAAGACCGGTCTGTGTTGAAGCCAAGGTTGCAAGCAGCAACAGTGAATGGCGGGCGCTGGAATGAACTTGTGAAAACACGTGATAAAAGACGCAAGTAAAGTTGAACTACTGATGAGTGTTTGAACCTTGGAGAGACTTTGATACAATACCTTTGAAAGAGTGGTCCGGCACCGCGTGGGTGCTCAATCGAAGGGCTCTGTAAGGTGTCCAGCTAGAAATTGTGAATCGAAGTGGTACTGCGACGGGCAAGTAAAAATTCTGTGCACAGTTGAAAGTGTTTGATTTTGATTTAGCAATGAAAGTTTTAATAATGAGGATAAATTGGTCTGAGCCCAGCAGAAGGAGACCAATTGAAGGTTTTGTGGTAAAGTGTGTCTCAGCCCGGCATAGGGGGACCCGGGGTGAACAGTGAATCACCCGAGAGTTGTGCACAGGAGAATCCTGAGGAGAAAGGAACTTTGAATGTTTGTTGCATCAGGCCCTCTGAAATAAGAGACTTTGAATGGCAAAGAGACTTTGGCACTTAAGGTCCTGATACTGAGATTTTGAACTGCATCCTCGTGATAGAAAAGCCAGAGTATGTGCTAAGCTCGAGTGTAGCGCCTTGTCCCGTGCTGAAAACATGGGGAAGGGAAGCCAATGGCTCACCTATCCTGGCATATCATTTCTTGAACACTTTTCTTTTGTATAATATTATTTCCCACACAATTTGTATTTAGAAGTAAGAATTGGCACTAGGTTTATTAGTATAGGCCCTTTTATTTTGACCAGACTCTACTTGGACTGGGTTCATTATTATTTGATGGTTGTAGCTTGCTCCCATCTTTTGATTTAGGACTAGAAAGGTGTTATTCAAACTCAATTGAAGTTGAATAAACACCCTTGAACTGTGATCACTTGTGTCTGTCTTCACTGTTTGATACCATGCCTTCCTTGCATGACACAGGGCAGTCACTGAAGACAGAGGCTGTACTTTAACCTCTGCATCTCTAATTCCAATTGTAATAGTTGTTGCCTTATTGGTCTGGTGGCAGGTTAATATTTAGGAATAAGCCTTATCCAGTTATCGTATAGTGACTGATGAGACGCACCAATCTGATATCATTCAAATGTCGGCTCTGTAAACCCAGACCAGCTGTGTGAGGGAAACATGTATTCATGGCAAGCTGTCTGTCTTTAATGTTCACAGTAATACAACAGCCAGGATGCTGTCTTCTTTTGATCCCCCTGGTGGAAGGGCAATACCTCCTTTTAGGCATAGGAGCTCCCACCAGGGAATCGCCTGGGACGCCTGCTTCAAAGGGGCACTCGCATAACAAAGACTAGCCTCGCACCAGGGTGCTGCACACCAAGTTGAAGTTGCAGGCTTGGGAAAGGGCAGTGCTAGGGTAGCCAGAGATAATGAAGTGGACCTGAGAAAGGGTTCCAAAATTGTGCTTTTTTGTGGGACTCCCATTCCTTCCTGTCCCCTTAATTTTCTGCAGAACAAGGCACTCTGGGTATAATGCAAGAAGTACAAATGTGATTCGGTGGGGCGCACACCTTTTCAAGATAGCGTAATTGTAGGTTATCAAATTCTTAATGAAATTGTCAGGTGCAACGGAACAAAATGCAGCTCTGGCACAAGAAGCTGCCAAGGTGAATATAGTACGATTTTCATTGATGGACACTCGCACCCCTATACCACATATATACTGAAACTAGTCAGTCAAATGTTTTAGCTATTCACGAGTATTCACAATTGTTATGACAAAGTGCAAATCATTGATAAAACACAATAGATGTATTTATATTTCTTTTTTACTACAAAACCATTTTTTTGCTTAAAGTAGTGAGTCAATAAATACATAAACAAAGCGTTCTATGCCTTTTGGGAAACATATCCCTTCACCAGGAGCAATCATTCTTTAGCAGCATGTGCTTTATTCATTCTTCAAACTTCAAAATTCATGTGTTCTCTATAAGATCATTAAAACAAACAGTTGTAGGCAAGTAGTGGTTGTTAGATATTGTTTACATATGTATGGTTATATTGGAACAGAACTGTACTGCAATGGCATAGCGACTAAAATGTCACTCACACTGTTTGGTTTATTTGACCAATAGTGCATGAATGGCTGATTCTCTGTAAAATGTTCACCGCACATGCCAACATGTGGCAATGGTAAACACACACTGTCAAATTCACCTAATTCATAATGCTGATTATAAAGGACACCATTTGGACTCGTAGATATGCGACTGTAACTGACCCATGTCAGTGTTATGAATTGTACTTCATCTGTGATGTAAAGCACACCATCCCTACCGCAGAGGTACTTATACAGTGACTGAGTGATGATTTTAACATCCCATCACTTTTACATGTTAGACAAGATAACAAAAACCTGTACTAGGGACACTGTACAATTCTTAACATTCTTTATGCATGTAAAAATATGAATATCATGAGCAGATTTGACATATGTAAAGATGTGACCTAATTCAAAGCTGATCTGTTGACGCACTTGATACGTAATGTACAATTGAAAGAAGAGGATTGCAGATTATAGTGTTACAGTGTCAGTCATAAACTGGTATATGTAATGCTGTGGCAATATTTGCGATAGTCTTCAGAGGGCATTAGATTGGACAGAGTTATTCTGATTGGGCAACATAACACAAAACATCAGCCCCAATTGTGAAAACTAGAATGGAACCGATGATAGCAAGGGTACCCGCTCTGACATTTGTAAAGGCATCGTGTAGTAAGACACAGCCAACAGACCTAAGTTCGAACAAACACTATTTATTAACTTAAATGTCAGGATGGTGGTAGGCCTAATATGCCGTATGCTAAGGTGGGATTTCCCTACCTGAACAAAAGTAAGGAAATTCGGAGTTAAAGAGTCCAACTTAAAAGTCTGTCTGTGTCCAAACCCTATACTTGCCCTCACAACTAAAGGTAAACAGTGTATAGGGATGAAAGAAATGGTGATCAACACAAAGTTATGAGCTTCTTCCAGCTCTCAGCGTCCCTTCCCCAACTTCAAGTATTTGAGCTTTACCTTGTTCAAGCTAAAATATTTCCGCACATTCCTTAGGGCTCCCTTCCCCAAGAGTGTTTTGCACTCTGCAAATGCACTGAATACACAGCGCTTTGTATCACATAGGAATGGTTGCGTAATTTGCACTCAGTCAATCTACTGAGTACCTAACACCTTATGAAATATTGCATTATTTGCATGTTGAACAGACTAAAGGATCCAGTTGCAAACCTTTAGTATCCAGCCCACTGGGGCGGGGTCTAAAGATTACACATAATGCTATATGAATATCAGTGTCAGATCATCAGCACGATATGCAAGAAGATAGTACAATGAAATCCGCAGAAATTTATGAGTTCTATAATATGAGTAGTCCTTTGCGTACCGCAAAGGATTATACTGTTGTGGCCAATAGGAATGGATATTATTAAGCCACTTGGCTGAATGGGCAAAATAGATCAGAAAGATTTTAGAATATGCACACAATAAGGTCAGGGATATATTGCATGTCAATTGTTTATTTAAAACAGACATTAAAAATTGGAAACAACATGAGCAGAGATACGATCACTAGAAAGTTAGGTTAAGATTGCCCCCAGCTTTTTTCATTTTTGCTAATGAAGTGGGAGCGAGTCACATACCCATTGAACAGATGACTCATATGTGTGTAGAAACAAACAGTGCCCAGGTAAACGCCATGTAATTTTGCCTGAAGAAATCCCAGGGTTTGGGGTGGAACGCATGGCATGACGAAGAACGTTAGGATTACTCAGATTGTAAGTTCATGTTGGTTGAATGGCTTGAATTTTTGTGTATTCGTGAACATTTAAAATGATAAAGATGTTGTTATTCACGCAAAACCGGGCCGAGTGCTCTAACAATTTTTGTTCCATACTTGTGATACTGGTTCCTTTTTCATGAATCAGTGACCAAGTGGAATAGTCGTTTGTGTTTTTCACGGTCTGTCCTGCGACCGGAGTTAGAGCAGCCACTGGTAGCACCACTGTTGTGGGAATTTTTGTGTGTGTGTGTGTGTGTATGTGTATATATATATATATATATATATATATATATATATTTTTTTTTTTTCTGAGGCTTGTGGAATCTGCTTAGATCACATGCTGTGCATAGGCCGACATCTAGTGGAAGCTGCGGAGTATTGTTTTTCGAAACTCGAAAATGGGCTTTGACACAGGGCGTGCCAGTAATACTATCCCTAGTGTGACGTCCACTGTACCAAAGATCCCTCACAGGTGTAGGACCCTCAGATTGTTTTTTTCCGCCATACTGGTCGGAAGCATTTCGCGGAGTTCACTGGCCTTAGCCATACTTTTGCTAAATATTGTTATATTTACCCATTTCTCCACCCCAACGTCGAGTCACCGAACTTCCACACTCGATGCCGGCCGGGAGAAGAATTCGACCGTCGACATCTGCATGACGGATTTGGGCCTCGGAAGGTCTCCGGCCTCGGCCTTGCAAGTAGGGAGAGTGGGGGGTGTACATACTCTACACTCGTTTGGTATATAGGTACATTCTTATATATTCCTACACTTACTAGCCCACTGCCACAAGGTGCGTATGGAGGGTACCCCTTTCCAATTCTGCCCCAAGTGCAACCGCAAGTACCCTTGGGTCGACAGGCACGCCACGTGCAATCTCTGCTTGCCGAGGGACCACCCCGAGGCGAACTGCAGAGCGTGTAGTAGGTTTAAACCGAAAACACTTAAGGACCGTTCGATCAAGCGTTGGTCCCACCACGCCAGGCGTCAGGAGGCCATGGCAGCGGAGGGCGCCTTCAGCCATGGCAGCAACGCCGTGCTTTCAGACGGCGAGGGCAACGTAGCGTCAGGAGACAGCCGAGTGCAAGTCCCCGGAAGGTCGTCCGGCAGGGCGGCTATGGGGAAGACCCCCGGCGACACAAGCGCTACCCACAGCACTTCCACAAAGCACATGAAGTCCAACCGAGACTCGACACGCATGTCGAGTTCTCGGAAAGAGGCATATAGAGAACGGTCCGAATCGGTGTCCTCTGGGCATTCGCGATCTAGATCGCCGCATGACTCCAGGCAATCATCCACTGTTGCCAAGAGTGCCTCGCTCCCCAAGGTAACGGAAGTTCGATCGTCTGTAGACGAAGCCGACTTCCATTCCCAGACCGCACTCCAGGAGTCGGTGCCCGCAGACCGCGTAACGGCGGCTCCCGAGTCCCTACCTCCACGTTCTAATGATAGGGACACTACCCCCGAACCTTGACGCCAGGTGTCGGAAGGCTCCGGAGGGCCGAAAAAACAGGGAAAACACTCTTTCACACAGGGAGAGAGGGGAAAACGACAGAGGAAGCAGTCTCAGCCTCCTCACACACCTCAAAAACTTCCCACTCCTCATAAACAGACAGACAAGTCCCAGTCCTCTGTTATCCCAAGGACACCTGCTAAAACCAGTAAGTCTAGTCAGGATAAGGCGGAGAAAGCCCCAGAAAGGATCATTCCCAGTTCTAGAGAATGGTCTAGTGATGACATAGACAGGGTTATGTCAAGGATGTCTTCATTGGCAGATTTTTACACAAAAAACCCTGAACACTTTCTCTCCTATACTCCCGACGGCTCAGCACCCTCAGGCTCTAAGGATCCAATACCTCCAAGTAAGAAGTCCCGGTTTGAAGCCCCAACACGGTCTTCGGACCCCTTCTATATACAGCCCTACTCCCAATATCAAGGGGATACATCCTTTTGTGAGGATCCAGATTTGGACATGTTGGAAGAGCAAACTGGTACGGCTACTATGGGGATGATGAGGACCAAGAAGAGGAAGAGGAAGACCCGGAGACCTACAGAGTAGATTCCCCGGTAGAGAAAGAAATCCCGATTACCGACTCCCCCGTCGACAATCAGCCTCTCCTGAATGAAGTTCTGTCCCGAGCGGCAGAACATTTCCACATTGACACCCAGGGTGCTCAAGAGGAGAGGGACTTCGCAGAAGTGTTAGTGGGAGAAAGGAGGCCTGTTGCTCAGGCCATCCCTATCCTTAAGTCTATTCAGAGAAGAATAGACCCTTCACTTTTAAATCCTAACCTCACCAGGGCAGTGAACCCCAGGATTGAGAAACTTTTCAGGGCAGCCCAATCAGACCCACTGTATATAAGGGGGCATCTGAAACCGGACTCCCTGGTTGTTACTAACACCCCTAAAAGGGCTGGAACACCTTTGTCATCGTCCGAAGCTCCTGCCGACAAGGAGAGCAAGAAACTGTATGGTTTGGGCAGGAAAGTAGCCTCCACTTCCGCCTACCAGGCAAGGATTGCCAACTCCACCACCCTGTTGGCCAGCTACAACTGCCATCAGTGGGAAGAAGTCGCGGCACTCCTAGACTCCACCCCAGAACTCTTAAAGAGCCAGTTGGCACGCGTTGCGGCAGAGGGAAGAGCCGTGTCCAGTAGCATTTTAAAAGCAACCCTTGATGCCGCCGATAACGCTGGCAGATTGATAGCAGAAGGAACTGTTATCAAGAGACACGCTTGGTTACGGCAGTCTGGATTCAAAGCTGAAACCCAAGCATCTTTATTAGATAAACCGGTGGAGCCGGACCTGTTGTTTGGTAAGGCGGTCGAGGACGCGCTGAAAAATGCCAAGGACGAATATGAGACACTCAAATCCCTAGGCCAACTAACCAACAAACCCCCTAATCAGAGAGGGAATGGCAATTTTCGTCGCCCACGCGGCCAAAATTCCCAGAGAGGATCTAACTATCAGTTCAGGGTCCCTTCTCACGCAACCCCAGTAGGGGGACACATTTCCAACTTCACACAAGTTTGGGAATGGATCACATCAGACAGATGGGTGCTGTCCACAGTATCCGGCGGGTACTGCATGGAACTGTTAGAGCGTCCCCGGAACCATCCTCCACGACAAAGAATACATTTTTTGGAACACCAGAAGATCCTCCTCGAGGAGATCGTCAATCTGCTAGCAAAGGATGCAATAGAACTCGTCCCAGGACACCAGGTAAACAAGGGTATTTATTCAACTTACTTCCTTGTGCCAAAAAAAGATTTGACAATGCGCCGAGTATTGGACTTGCGGCCTGGAAACAAGTATGTCAAGCCCCAAAGATTTTGCATGACTACTCTCCAAGAGGTAATCCCCCTCCTAAAAAAGGGGGATTACATGGCAACATTGGACATGAAAGATGCCTATTTTCATATTTCCATGTTCCCAGTGCACAGAAAATACTTGCGCTTCAAGGTGGACAGTCCACACTACCAGTTCAAGGTACTGCCCTTCGGGATAGCTTCAGCTCCAAGGGTATTCACCAAGGTACTGGCAGTGGCGGCAGCACACCTACGCAGGGAGGCAATCCCGGTGTACCCTTACCTGGACGACTGGCTCATCACGGGGGAGACCCCAGTAATTTGCAGAACAAACATTCAAAGGACAATCGACCTCCTCTTCGAATTGGGCTTCTCAATAAACAAGAAAAAGTAAAGTCTGGTGCCAAGCACCTCCAAACAGTTCCTAGGAGCTATCCTAGACATGCAAGAGGGGTTGACCTTTCCTTCCGAGGAAAGAATTCGGAATATACTCCTGCAAATTCCGCAATATCAGTCCGGTCGACAGATAACGGTACGCAAAGCTGGGCATGATGCCTTCATGTATTTACATGGTCCCCCACGCGCGCCTGCGCATGCGTCCCACGCAGGAATGGTTGGCGAAACAGTGGTCTCAGGCAAGTGGTCAGTGGGACGATCTAGTGGTCGTTTCGCCAATACTTGTACAAAGCCTAAACTGGTGTACAAGTGAAAATCTGTCCAAGGAGAAACCCTTTTACGATCCCGAGATACAGGCGGTAGTCACAACCGATGCATGCCTGACAGGGTGGGGAGATCACCATCTCCACCACACAGCTCAGGGTCTCTGGTCTCACTCAGTGGCCAAGAATCACATCAACCTGCTATAGCTTCTGGCAGTATTCAGAGCGCTTCAAGCGTTCGAGCCCTACCTGCTAAATCTGTCAGTGCAAATCCAGACGGACAGCACTACAGCCATGTTTTACCTAAACAAGCAAGGAGGGACTCGTTCGCCAAATCTGTCCAAGCTTGCCCAGAAAATTTGGAAATGGGCACTCAGGCGGAACATCTTCCTGTCATCGCAACATGTTCCAGGGGATCTCAATTCTCTAGCGGATGCTCTAAGCAGAGACCCCCTTCCAGAAGAACTCGAATGGTGTCTACACAGAGAAGTCGTAGAAGATATCTTCTCTCAGTGCGGTTTCCCCACTGTTGACCTATTCGCCACAAGCGAAAACAGACAATGCCCAGGATTTGCATCCAGGTTCCCCCAACCAGACTCCCAGGGGAACGCCCTGTGGATGAACTGGTCAGGAATGTTTGCGTACACTTTTCCACCAACTCCTCTCATCAGGAAGGTGGTCAACAAGATGAACGGAGAGTCATTGACGCTCGTCCTGGTTGCTCCCATGTGGGCGAGACAACCGTGGTTCCCACACGTACGCAGATTAGCCGTGTGCGAACCGATCAAACTTCCAGCCTGGTACAACCTACTGTCCCAGCACCAAGGTCAAACAGTGCATCCTCAACCCAACTCAATGAACCTGGCAGCATGGCTCCTGAGGTCATAGAGTTCGGACATCTCAATTTACCACAGAGGTGTATGGACATCCTTAAAGAATCTAGGAAACCAAACACAAGGCACTGGTACTTTGACAAATGGAAGAGATTCGTTATCTGGTGCCAGAATAAACAAATCAACCCAGTTGATTGCACTCCTTCCACTATTGTTACATACATGCTCCACCTGCTGGATGCAGGATTGGTTTTTAACTCACTGAAGGTACACCTGGCAGCTCTGTTGGCATACACCACTTCCCATAACAAGGTGTCGTGGTGGAAAGTACCAGTAGTTAAAGCCTTCATGGAAGGCGTAAAGAGACTTCACCCTCCTATTTCAAACCCACCACCAGGATGGGACCTTAACGTGGTGCTATCGAAGCTCATGGGCCTCCCATTCGAGCCCATGCACAAAAGCAGTCACAAACACCTGACTTACAAAACGGCCTTCTTAGTAGCAATTACATCTATAAGAAGAGTCAGTGAAATTCAGGCTCTGTCAGTGCAAGATCCCTTCTTTACTGTCCATAAAGAAAAACTGGTTTTACGCACACACCCTAGGTTCTCACCTAAGTTTATTTAAAAATTCCACATGAACCAGTCCATCGAGCTTCTGGCTTTCTTCCAAGACCCACAAAGCTCGGCTGAGGTGAAACTACACACCCTAGATGTGCATAGGGCGGTCCTCTACTATGTAAACAAGACCAGACCGCTAAGGAAAACAGATCGGCTGTTTGTCTCCGTAGCTACAGGTAGAGAGGGGGATCGCGTCTCTAAAGGTGCCATCTCTAAGTGGATTATTAACTGTATCCAGCTGTGTTGCTCACTTTCTGAAAAAACTCTGCCTTTCACGCCTAGGGCCCACTCTACAAGAGGCATTGGGGCCACTCTGGCTTTCATTGCAAATGTACCCCTTGACACCATTTGCAAAGCAGCTACTTGGAGCTCTATTCACACTTTTACTCAGCACTACTGCATTGACACCCATTCCAAGACAGATACCCAAGTGGGACAAGCGGTTCTAAGACATTTATTTGCTCATGACCCTTCTCACATCCCACCTCCTTCTTCAGGTACTGCTCGCTAATCTATGCACAGCATGTGATCTAAGCAGATTCCACAAGCCTCAGAAGGGATACATTACTCACCGTAATCGTATTTCTGATGCTTGTATCTGCTTAGCTTCACATGTGACCCACCCTTCCTCCCTCCTCCCCTCTTCGAGAAAGCGCATGGATGCTTGTAGTCTTAACTTTCTTTATATCTGCTTGGATCTTCTGTACTCTCTCTTCTCCTCATGCTACCTCATGTCAGAAAAAATACAATCTGAGGGTCTTACACGCGTGAGGGATCATGGGTACAGTGGACGTCACACTAGGGATAGTATTACTGGCACGCCCTGTGTCGACGCCCATTTTCGAGTTTCGAAAAACAAACTGTAATACTCCACAGCTTCCACTAGATGTCGGCCTATGCACAGCATGTGACTCTTAAGCAGATACAAGCATCGGAAATACGATTACGGTGAGTAATGTATCCTATATATATATATATACATATATATGTGTGTGTGTGTGTGTGTGTATGTATATATATGTATGTATATATATATAGATGTGTGTGTTTGTGTAATAAATATATATATATATTTCTGAGGCCTGTGGAATCTGCTTAGATCACATGCTGTGCATAGTCCGACATCTAGAGGAAGCTGCAGAGTATTACAGTTGTTGTTTTCGAAAATGGACGTCGACAGGGCGTGCCAGTAATACTATCCCTAGTGTGACGTCCCCTGTACCCATGATCCCTCACGCATCGCGGTCCCTCCGATTGTTTTTTTCCGCCATGCTAGACAGACGCGTATAGCGGAGTTCCTTTCGGCAAATTAGCCATTGACTTGGTTAGTTAAGATAGTTTTCTCTTTCTATCCTTTCTTCAACTTCGTATTTCTATGCCGAAGAATCAAAAAGAAGACTACCGTCAAATACCTTGGAAGGCCGCCCCGGACCTCGGTGCCCAGACAGTAGGGAGAGAGGGGGGCAGCTATTGTTAGGAAGCAATTTGTAGAATGCATATTGTCCCCTTCCTACACTTTGTTCGCCCGGCTGCCATCACCTTTACCCAGTATTATGGAAAACACCCCATATAAGTTTTGCCCTAAGTGCAACCGTAAGTTCCCCTGAGTAGACAAACATCTTGTGTGCAACCTTTGCCTCCCGAGAGAACATGTTGAAACGTCTTGTCGAGACTGTAGGCTCTTCAAACCTTAGACGTTGAAAGACCGTTCCACTAAGCACTGGGCCCACCACGCCAGGCAACAGGCCATGGAAGCGGAAGGAGCCTTCAACGATGGCAGTGACACCGCACTTTCGGACGGCGAGGGCACCGGAGTAGCAATAGCTACCCAAGCCCAAGCCCCCGACCCCGTAGGACAGGCCGGCGGCCATGTTGTGGGGACCACACCCGGCAGCAGTAGCGCTCCATTTACACACACCACAAAACACACAAACCGTAGTCGGCACTCGATAGAGGAATCGAGTACTCGACAACCCTCAGCACCCTGTGAACAGTCGACTGAATCCCAGTCCTCTGGGCAATCTAGATCCAGATCGCCTCATGACAAAACAAAGAAGTCGAAAGACAATAAAACGTTGAAATTGGGTAAGATGTCGAAAAATGGCAAGGGTGCCTCGCGAATAACAATCCCTGAGGGCCAATCGTCTGCAGACGAAACTTCGACCCCCACACCACAAGTCAGTTTCACTCTCCTCTGGGACCCAGGTGGGGACCAACACCATAAGACCCATTCAAAAACCTCCCATGCAGAGGACTTATCCAAGGGGAAACCTAAAGACCCTAGGCCTAAGCCTATCCCACCCACCAATGAAGACATGGGTCTTCCCGAGCCCGAAACTATAATTCCAAGCTTGAAAGATTGGTCTGCAGAAGACATCGACAGAGTTATGCGTAGGCTGTCTTTTATTGGGACTTTTTTTGAAAAGCACCCTAGTCAGCTGTGTCTCAACCACAGTCAAAAAAGGTTTATACTGATGTCCCAACTCAGGGCAGAGTGTTAGATCTGTATGACCCATAAATCCACCCAGAAGAAGAACAGGAGGATGTTTTGTTTATTGATACATCTGATCCTCTACTTATAGATGAGGACTTAGAAGAGTTCTATGAGGGGGACGATGAAGACCCAGACCAGGAGGCCAACATTTACTCCTTGGATTCACTCATTAATTAGGATCCTCCAGTAGTAGACTCTCCAATAGACAACCAACCCCTACTCAACGAAGTTCTTACTAAAGCGGCAGAACACTTCCGCATAGATACCCAAGAGGTGGTAGAAGACAGATACTTCGCTGAGCAATTGTTGGGAGGTAAACAAGACTGTAGGACAATTTATTCCAATATTAAAGTCTATACAGCAAAGAATCCAACTTTCTCTGGAGGCACCCAACCTTACACGAGCCGTTAACCCGCGTATAGAAAAAATGTTCAGACCAGCATCTTCCGACCCCCTCTACATAAGAGGACAGTTAAAACCGGACTCCCTTGTGGTTACCACCACACGAAAGAGAGCAGGCACTCCCCTTGCTTCCTCCGGGACTCCTCCAGACAAGGAGAGCAAAAAGATTTACACAATGGGAAGGAAAGTAGATTCTTCTGCAGCCTACCAAACTGGCATCGCAAATAATGCTACACTGCTGGCAAGCTTCAACTGCCACAAGTGGGACGAGGTTTCCGCTTTGCTTTCTTCCACACCTGAGCCACTTAAGTCCCAATTAGCCCAGGTGGCAGCAGACGGTAGAGCGGTGTCTACCTGTCTCCTAAAGTCAAACTTTGATGCAGCAGACAATGCAGGTAGAATCATCGCGGAACGCACTATCATTAAGAGACACGCATGGCTTCGCCAATCAAGCTTCAGGACGGAAACACAAGCCACCTTAATAAATATGCCAGTGGAAAAAGATGCGCTCTTTGGAAAGGTGGTAGAAGACGCATTAAAAACTGCTAAAGACGAATATGAGACACTTAAGTCTTTAGGCCAGCTCATGAACAAACCCACGGGGCAGAGGGGCAACGGCAATTTTCACTGTTTTCAAGGACAAAGTTCTCAAAGGAGATCTGGTTACAACCAGGGACAGAGTTCCTATGGTAATAACCAAGGACAATCTTTTCAAGGCTTTCCGCGAGGACAACAAAGAGGTTGTGGTACTCTGGACAGAGGCCAAGCTTGAGGTGGCACGCCACCTCAGAGCAAGTGACGTTCTGCTCCAGCTACCCTCCTGTGCATCTCCAGTAGGAGGACGAATTTCCAACTTCACCCACGCATGGGAGGGTATTACATCAGACAGATGGGTGCTGTCAACGGTAGCAGGGGGCTACTGTGTAGAACTTCTTGAAAGACCTCGCAATCACCCCCCGAGACAAAAGGTACACTCAGAAGAACATCAACGGATTCTTCTAGAGGAAATTGCAGTGCTTCTATTAAAGAACGCCATAGAAGTGGTCCCAGGCAACCAGGTAAACAAGGGTATTTATTCAACTTACTTCGTTGTACCCAAAAAAGATTTAACAATACGCCCTGTGTTAGATTTAAGGCCCGCAACCAAGTATGTCAAGCCACAAAAATTCTGCATGACCACCTACAAGAAGTAATCCTGCTGCTAAAAATGGGGGATTACATGGCAACACTGGATATTAAAGATGCCTATTTTCATATTCCAATGTTTCCAGCGCACAGAAGGTTTTTGCATTTCAAGATAGCGAACCAGCACTAGCAATTCAAGGTGCTGCCCTTCGGAATAGCCTCGGCTCCAAGGGTATTCACCAAGGTACTGGCGGTGGTGACAGCGCACCTGCGCAGGGAGGCAATCCCAGTGTACCCTTACTTGGACGACTGACTCATAACAGGGGAATCGCCTCAGATTTGCAAACAAAACATTCAAGCAACAATCAACCTCCTCTTTCAATTGGGCTTCTCGATCAACGAGACAAGCCTGGCGCCCAGCACCTCAAAACAGTTCTTAGGAGCTATTCTAAACACGGAAGGGTTAGTCTTTCCCTCAGAGGAAAGAGTAAAGAAATTGTTACTGCAAATACAACACTATCAGGCCGACTGCCAGATAAGGGTACACAAAGCAATGCATTTAATAGGCATGATGGCATCTTGCATTTACCTGGTTCCCCACGCGCGCCTTCGTCCCATACAAGAGTGGTTGGCGAAACAATGGTCTCAGGCAAGCGGTCAGTGGGATGATCTAGTGGTCGTTTCGCCAACACTAGTGCAAAACCTTTGCTGGTGGACGAGAGAGAATCTGACCAAGGGGAAACTCTTCTACGATCCGGAGGTACAAGCAGTGGTCAGAACAGATCCCTCAATAGCAGGGTGGGGTGCACACTACCTTCACCACACAGCTCAGGGTCTGTGGTCACTCTACGGTGCAGAACCACATCAACGTGCTGGAACTTATAGCAGTGTTTAAAGCCCTACAAGCATTCAAACCCCATTTAACAGGTCTGTCGGTGCAGATCCTAACAGACAGCACCACAGCAATGTTTTATATCAACAAACAAGGGGGGACATGATCTCCAAAACTATCCAGATTTGCACAGAAAATCTGGAGATGGGCACTCAAACGGAAGATGTTCTTAGCATCTCAACATGTTCCAGGGGAACTCGACGCTCTAGCAGACTCATTGAGCAGAGACCTCCTGCCAGAAGAACACGAGTGGCGTTTACACAAAGAGGTTGTAGAACACCTCTTTTCCCGGTGGGGTTCTCCATCGATAGACCTATTCGCCACAAGTGAAAATTGTCAATGCCTAGACTTTGCGTCCAGGTTTCCCCAGCCAAGCTCCAAGGGAAACGCTCTATGGATGAACTGGTCAGGGACGTATGCCTACGCTTTTCCACCAACCCCTCTGATGAGGAAAGTGGTGAACAAAATCCACAGGGAATCAATGACACTCATCCTAGTTGCTCCTATGTGGGCGAGGCAACCATGGTATCCACACCTATGCAAATTGGCAGTGTGCAACCCCATCAAACTCCCATGGCAGTACAACTGACTCTCCCAGCACGAGGGGCTAACAGTGCATCCTCAGCCCAACTCAATGAACTTTACAGCATGGCTCCTGAAGTCAGAGTTCGGACATCTCAATTTACCCCAAAGATGTATGATATCTTGAAAGAATCAAGAAAATCTAACACAAGGCACTGGTACTATGACATATGGAAACGATTTGTTATTTGTGCCAGAACAAACAAATCAACCGAGTTGATTGTACTCCTTCTAATCTTATCACCTATATGCTCCACCTATTGGATGCAGGTTTAGTGTTTAACTCACTTAAAGTACCTGGCAGCTTTATCAGCCTACACCACTTCCCATAACAAGGTGTCATGGTGGAAAGTGCCAGTAGTTAAAGCATTTATGGAAGGGGTAAAGAGACTCCACCCTCCAATTTCTAACCCACCACCAGGTTGGGACCTTAATGTGGTACTTACTAAACTCATGGGGCCTCCCTTCGAGTCCATGCACAAATCTAGTCTCAAACATTTGACTTATAAAACTGCCTTCTTAGTAGCTATCACTTCCATAAGAAGGGTCAGTGAAATCCAAGCTCTGTCAGTGCAGGATCCTTTCTTTGCTATAAATAAGGTCAGACTGGTTCTACAAACTCAACCTAGGTTTTTACCTAAGTTTATTTCTAAAATCCATGTTAACCAGTCTATTGAGCTACCGGCTTTTTTCCAAGAACCCAAAAGCCCTGCTGAGGTAAAGCTCCACACACTAGATGTGAGGAGGGCGGTTCTCTACTACGTAGCCAAGACCAGACCACTAAGAAAAACAGACCAGCTGTTTGTCTCCATAGCGCCAGGCAGAGAAGGAGATTGCGTCTCTAAAAACACCATCTCAAGGTGGATAGTCAGATGTATCCAACTGTGCTATTCCCTTTCAAATAAGACACTGCCTCTTACATCCAGGGCCCACTCCATAAGAAGTACTGGAGCCATGCTGGCTTTCATTGCAAATGTTCCTTTTAGACAGTGTTTGCAAAGCGGCTACATGGAGCTCTATACATACTTTCACTCAGCACTACTGCATTGACACCCATTCCAAGACAGATACACAAGTGGGACAAGCTGTTCTAAGACACTTATTCGCTCATGAACCTTCTCACATCCCACCTCCTTCTTCCACTGCTCGCTAATCTATGCACATCATGTGATCTAAGCAGATTCCACAAGCCTCAGAAGGGATACATTACTCACCGTAATCGTATTTCTGATGCTTGTATCTGCTTAGATTCACTTGCCACCCAGCCTTCCTCCTCTCGGAGAGAAGGCGCATGGATGCTTATGAGCTTGTCTAATAATATCTGCTTGGATATAGCTGCACTCACGCTACACCTCATGCTACCTCATGTCAGGAAAAAAAGAACAATCTGAGGGACCGCGACGCCTGAGGGATCATGGGTACAGGGGACGTCACACTAGGGATAGTATTACTGGCACGCCTGTCGATGTCCATTTTCGAGTTTTGAAAACAACAACTATAATACTCCGCAGCTTCCAGTAGATGTCGGACTATGCACAGCATGTGAATCTAAGCAGATTGAAGCATCAGAAATACGATTACGGTGAGTAATGTAAACCATATATATATAGGGCCTGCAGTAGCGCCCCTGTTGTTGTGGATAAGTTGCTCAACTCATAGAAAGAGCACTTTTTGGGCAGCTTATAACTTTGCCCCCCCCCCCAGACGTATCCTCACCAAACTTTGAAGAAAACATATATGCCCCCTCGGATTGATTCTGCGAACTTTGGTGATGTCTTGGCCAGTTGGGGCAAAGTTATAGGGGGGGGGTTCCCAAAATATGTGGTTTGCTTCATAGATGCATTGCAAAAAAATGTTTTGCTGACACCTACATCCCAAACCGCTGGATGGAGTTTCATCAAATGTGTGTCAGGAGCGGCGACATGGTCCCAAAAGCGAGCTTTTGTAAATGTGGTGTACATCTGTTCAGTAGTTTTCTTTAAAACGGCCAAAAAGTAGGTACAAAGAAAATTGTGATATCTGGGTCTGGTCCTTGGACTCACTTCCCTATTCGGTCCGTGGACAACCCCCAATCGGGGCCCAGCGTGATGTCCGTGGACATCGGACATGCCCGCTGATTGGATGGTGAAAACCGCGAGCTGTGTCAGATATTTTGAGATAGTTGCCATGTTGGATCCACGGACAGCGGCCTGTGTCCGCGGAATGTGTGGTGGGGGAAAAGTCTGGAAAACACATTTTGGGTTATTTGGTGGCCAAAGGAAGACCTGGAAAGGGTGGGGGAGTGGAATAAAGATGATATGGGGCTGTTTTTATAGGTGGAAAAAGGGCATGCAGGTGCTGCACTGTCCACTGTTAGTTTTGGTGTCCGCGAACATAATTTCAATGGCAGGGGGTTTAGGGTGAGTATTGTTATGTACTTGTTATATGGTTTGTTTATATTGTGGTGTAGTTGTGGCCAGTGGCCAGATTCTTGGGGGCATTGCCGTAGGCCAGTCACGATACAGTCATTGAAGGTGTATGCTGAAAATCATGTCGTCTGTGGAAGCGTTGGATTGCAAAAAGGGGCAGTTCTGTGAGGTAAACTGGGCAAGCTTGCTGTCATTCTGTCAAAGAATGGCATACTTTAAATGTCCAGACATTATAGTTGTGCATTGTGGAGGGAACAGTTTGGGGTATGTGACTGCAATGTATTTATTTTCAGTTTTCCCTAACGATTTTTTCAAAAGTGTAATGGAACTGTTTCCGGCTGCAAAGATAATTGTTTTCTCAAATACATCGGGGGAAAAAATGAAGAGGTGTAAACTTTTTCATTGTACAAATGGAAGAATCGCAGCAGCTTGAGAATAAAAGATGTATATGCTGAAATGTCATTTTTTGATAATGTCAACATAAGGTCTGATGGTGTGAATCTTTTTTGTGAAGATGGAGTTAATTTCACAGGTGTCGGAAATGTGCTATTTATTATTATTATTATTTTTTTTTACAATGTTAGGATTGCATTGAAACAGTTCTGGTAAAAATAATTGGAAGACCAGATGTAGAGGGTACAGTACTACTGTACATAAAAGCAAGAAAAGGAAAAAAAAGGTGTTTGTTAACAAACTGAAAAAAATCCAAAGGTTCACTAAAGAATTAAAAACTGAAATGAGTTAAAACTACCACCACCCCTTTCGATTTAATGTTCCATCCACGGACAACACGGTAGTTCGCAGACATCGGCGGATCAGGTTTCCTGGGTATGGTGTACAGGAAGAGGGTAGCAGTAGATTTGTTTGGTGAGAGCAGTGAAGATAGCTATGGCTATGTCTTTGAGGAGGCAGTGTGTATGTTTTTTGGGGAACTCTTGGATCCATTGACTGGAGGTATATTTTGAGTACTATGGATTGGCTAATAAATCTTGATTCCATGAATGTAAACTGTGATGTTATGAGTGTGAGAAATGAAGTGGGCAGATTTAATCTGGATTTGTAAGAATATGGTGCACTTAAAACATCCGGACATCATTGTTGTTCGTTGTGGAGGAAACATTCAGGGTAAGTTTTCGGACTTTCATTGCAGTTTGCAATGAAGGATACATTTGGAAGGTTTACGGAGATGTTTCTAAATTTGAATATTATGTTTTGTTGAATTGCTTAGAGACAAATGTGGATGCGTTCAAATTTATTTTGTCCGCAAATGGAAAAACCAAGGCGCAATGTGAATAAAGTTGCGTCTGCTTTTTGCGAGGTGATAGCAGGACTGTACGTGGACTGCTGAGTCAAAAATAGGCCTTGAAATGTTGTAAATTGTTGCCAAATCAGCTAAGATTGGGTTTAGGAGCTCTGCAATGGTGAACCTCCGACTTGAAACATTGTAGATTGGTGGGAAATGTACTTTTAGACTGTCCGTGGAGCACGGACAACGGTTGCAGTCAGGCCGTCATGCTGCATGGGTGTGGTTACATAATAATGTCCAGGGACATCTGCGGCCCTGACA
This sequence comes from Ambystoma mexicanum, assembly GCF_040938575.1. Taxonomy (NCBI): domain Eukaryota; kingdom Metazoa; phylum Chordata; class Amphibia; order Caudata; family Ambystomatidae; genus Ambystoma; species Ambystoma mexicanum. Next base: position 204,361,098 of record NC_090926.1, on the reverse strand, counting down.
GCCATCCGCAGACACTCATCAGGTGGGGGACGCAGGGCTCATGTGTGCGAGTGTCCGTAGAACAGGTGCGCTGTCCGTGGACTAATTAAAAGTGTGGCATGTGAAAACGGACACTCCGGACAGTCGCATAGTTCGTAGACTATTAATTGGGCTTTTAAAAAAGTATATATTGTATTACACAACACATTTATAGTATATAAAATAAATGGATTTATGAAAGGGATCGGGTATCGCAATGGGAAACATAAATGGGAGAATTAGGAATTTCTGTACAATAATGATTAGGGGAGGAAGGGAGTGAGGTTTCACCAAAGTGTTTTTCATTTACATTTTGGGAATTTGATGGATGGGGAGGATTGCTGGGGACAAGAGGGACCAGGTGCAAGAAGGACGGTGATGGTAAACATTTTTAATCATATTTTTGACATAATTTAAAAGTGCCTTAAAATCATTACTTGGTTCATCGAATTTTGCAGACAAGTTTATGAATCGTACTGTCTTTGCACGCTACAGATGCTACATTGGGGGTTGGGTGGGAGGTGAGTATACTATAAGGAACGTGTAGGCAATTAAGGGTGTACTGGTAAAAACATATGAAATTCTTTGAAAAAACTTTGTTCAAGGGACGTTATGGTTATGTTGCACTAATAGAAAACCCATGAAATTCAGTGAAAAAAATAGCTTAAAGGGACGTTATGGTTCAAGTAAAATCGGAAAACCCTAGGAATGTGCCAGTTATTACAACAAAAGTGTGCAACAAGCATCAGCAAGAACCTAAAGAAGGTTATGGAAATCTCTCTTGTGTTTTTTATTTTTGTAAAGTGTAAGAATGTAACGGGAAAAACTAGTGATATAAATTTGGTCTTTGGGTAGTGGGCCTGGCCCTTGCCAACGTAAATGTGTACTCTGATTTGCTTATTGGGGAATGCGGCATGACCAAAGCCCATATCCCATGGATATGGAGACTGGCCATGGCTGCAAGCCATGAGCACTGGCCATTGGTCACATTATTAGGGTGGACAAGGAGGTAGGATGCAGGGTAGGTGCAGTGAATAATAGGGGTGGTTTGGCGGAGCTGAGATCATGGTTGATTGAGCCTTATGCTGTTGAGAATTTAATGATTTGCATCCGCAGCATGTGCTGCTGATAATGATTGACATAAGTATAAGTTGCAAAAAATATGGTTGTTAAAGGAGGTTTATGGTTGTTTTATATTTATTAAGAGGAATTATTAACTTATATACAGTGATGTAACATCATGAAACAGTTTCACTTATAAAAAACCTATTAAATTGACTGAAAAACGTAGTTAAAGGGATGTTATGGTTAAAATGAACTGCACCTTTGGAACTGCTGTGCCCCAGTAGTTAGCCACTGGCCTCCCACGTTGACATCCCTTGGCACTTTCCTCCTGGGCTTCCACGAGCACTTGCCCATCCTTACTGCCCTTTCTATTTATGCACTTCTCACTGGAGAATGCATCTGTGCATTTGTTAAGTGGCAGTTGGTGTGTGGAATTTTACTATGTTGATAGGGTTATATGTAGAGTTTTTGGAAGTGATTGGTGGATGGATGCGTAACTGTTCCAAAGTAGGCAATGAGGGAGTGTTACAAATATAAAAGTAAAAAGGTTAGAAGGGCTGTCCTGTGCGATGGTGTGCACATGCCATCCGGGTGTTTTAATGATGCATGGCCTGGAAAGGATACTACAGATAGTTGTAAAGGTGCATGGCTTATGCCCCTCCTTGTATGCTGGCGAAAAGTATTTGGGACAGAAAATTGTTTCTGTTCTTTGCCATTTTTCTCTAGTACACAATTTTCCATTATTTCCTTAGCATAATACTAAATGCTAATGGAAATGTTGGAGAATCTTATTGAGTCCAACTACTTTACTGAGAAATGTAAAGTAGCTGGAGTGACTAAGAATATTTTATTTAGTTCTATTTTTTTAACTGTGAAAGGTGGTTCCTAAAGGAACCTTTTATTGTATTATTTTATTTTGTATTTTTTGTAGGAGAGGCCAGGACGTAAGGTGGGGAGGAAAGTGAGGAACCAACCCCAGATAAGGAGGGTAAGGTGCATAGGGCAAGATTTTGGGAATGCGTTAAATGTAAGGTAGGGGTCATTTTTTCTCACAATCCTTAATTAGTCTCAAAAAGAACTTTGGAACTGCTCCCCCCTGCAGAGTGGTGTGTTGCAGTATATACAAAGTACTGTAGTGTTGGAAAGATATGGATCAACAGCCTCTTTTTTAAGCTTACAAGGTAGCTGGTTGGATCTTCTGCCCCACAGGAGTGGTTTGGGTGGTGGCAGCAGCTGTTTAGGAAGATGAGGTAGAGAAAGAGAGCCTACTACTCCCTGAGAAAGGAACAGCCTTTCTGAGAGCATCCCGATGGTTGCATTTGGTGTGGCGTCTCATGGAGGTGGTGCCTTAGGAGTACTGCACAGGTTGTCCATGACTGAGTTGCACTGAGCCGGCACGAGCAATAAACACCCACATGTAAGGTCCCTGTCTGCTCCCTGTCCGCCACCAGAACTCTACTTACTGGTTTTTCTGCACCCCTGCACCTGAACGTCCATGATGCTGCCACCTCACTCTTCATTGAAATCGGGACTGCCTTGACATTCACACCTCTTGTTCTATGCGTTAGTTCCCTCCGTCTGACTACCCATACCCTCTTTTGACTTGACTTTCCTTCTCTACTGGTCCTGCCATGTCAAACGCTCTCAAATGCATTGTGATTTTGCACCCACTACTAGCATCTGAATCCAACTGTAATTATCAAACTTAGCTATGCTTTTGCATTCTATTTGAAACTCGAACTTAGCTGTGCTTTTTGCATTTTACTTGAAAGTCAGTTAGCTGTGCTTTTGCATTTTTGCCGTAAACTAGCTGTGTTCTTGTGACAACTTGTTGTGCCCTTTGCTTGAATCGATTGCTTCTCTGTAACCTGCTGGCCCAGTGACTGTTCCTTACCCCTGTACCTGTTCCACCCTCCCTGCTACCCCCTTCTCTACGCACTAATGGCGCTCTCTATTTCTCCTGTCTTCTCCAACTACTTCTCCATCAACTATCCTTCCCTTCTCACTAAGTCTGGTCGGAAGAAGTTTAAAAAGGATATCTTGGCCGCCAACCCTGGTCTCTCCATTGTTGATACCTATTCCAGCTCTTCCTCCAGACAGACCCTCACTGACATCCTCTTGTTCGTTCCTTCACCTGATCTATGGACTCTTCTTATGATCTCTGTGCTCTGTCCTCTCTTCTCCTGTCCCATTAATGGTGGCACCCACTGGGAAGCTCTTATGCCCCCCTTCGAGTAATCATTAATGTCTACCTTAATGGCACCGTCACGGTCCAAGGCCCTCAGGCCAATCTCCTCCTCTTTGATAGGCGTTTCCCTTGCCTCATGAATTTCCTTTCATCTCCTGCTGTCACCTCCTCCCCCTGTTGGCTAGCTTGCCCTCTCTTCCCTCCTCTCCTGCCCCACCTCAGGCTCCTTCCACACCTCCGCAGGGCGTATCTCTGATTTGTACTCCTCCCTGGAGGGCCTTTACGGCTGGCAACCTTCTTCATCTTGCCACTCTCAACTCTCGCTCTGCTGTCAAACACTCCTCTGACTTGGTATGACGCTGACCTAGCTACACTTCAACATAAGTGTAGGATGGCTAAGAGGAAATGGAGGGCTTCTTGTTCATCCTCTGACAAACTAGCCTGTCGCCTGCTCCACAGACAATACCGACTCTGTCTGCACTAAGAAGAGAGCTCACATACTAGCCTGTTTATCTGCGGCATCTAACACGGCCGAACTCTTTAAAATCTGCAAGGAGCTGGCCAATCCTGCTGCTGTCTCTACATCTCCTGTCACCTCCCCGGCCCTTTGCTCGGCCCTTGCCTCACATTTCATCTCAAAAACCCATGACACCCTGTCCACTCTGTTTTCCCCTTCCCCTCTTTCCCCCCTCTCCTGTGAACTCCGCCCCTCCTACAGCCACCCCCCACCCTCTTTCTGGTCTTTTCTCACCTGATGAGGTCGCTAGACAAGTCCGATCTATGAAAGGCTCATCAAAACAGGTTCCTCCAAAACTATCAAGGACCACTTTTCTGCAACCACTCCTTTGCCTAAGGAGCCTTGCCTTCCCCTCTGAAGCACGCCCTTGTGCACCCTTTTCTCAAGAAACCCACAGCTGACCCTTCTTGCCCTGCCAACTATCGCCCAATCTCCATCACTCCATTTCTGGGCAAACTCCTGGAAAAGCTGGCCATCCCGCAGCTTAACCTTTACTCTGATTCTGTTGGTTGTCTCTATGACCATCAGTCTGACTTTAGAGCCGCCAGAAGCATGGAAACTGCTCTCCTGAACATCTGTGAAGATCTGCTCTCCAACCTTCATTCTAATATCCCCTCTGTCCTTGTCCTACTCAATCTCTCTTCTGCCTTCGAAACGGTCAACCATACCATCCTGCTCAACCGTCTCCGTGATAACCCGGGTATCAGTGGGTATCACCGATTAGGCTCTGGCCTGGCTGACCTCTTTCCTCTCTGATAGACCCTCCTTGGTCCAACTTGGGTTCTTCCTTTCATCTATCTCCCTCTCTACTTGTAGTGTTCCCCCAAGGGTCTAACCTCTCACCCTGGCTATTCAGCCAATACCTGGAACCCCTCATCCACCACATTGCCATACTCCAATTTTCAGTCCTATGCTGATGACACTCAACTCCTTTTCAGGCTTCCCTCAGACACCTCTTCTCCTTCTCTCATCTCTGACTGCCTATCTGCCATTCAGGATTGGTGTGCCGGCAGTGATCTCTGCCTGAATGCCAGCAAGACAGAGATCCTCCTGATAGGCACACCTTCACCCTCTTTTTCTAGGTTGGATTATTGCAACAGCCTCTTTCTAAATCTAGCTGCTTCTACTCTCTGCCCTTTGCAACTTATCCAAAACAGGACTGCGAAAGTTGTCCTTGGCCTCAAGCCCTGGGATCGTATCTCTTCCGCCCTGAAATCTCTTCAGTGGCTGCAAGGATACATTTTAAGACCCTCTGCATTGTCCGCAAGACCTTCTCGGGCCTGGGCCCAAAATACCTTCAGCTCTCTCTCCGTAAATACCTTCCCTCCTGAGCTCTTCGCTCCTCTAACTCCCTCCGGGTCCGTCGTTTTTCAAAGAAACGACCTGGGGGTAGATCTGTCTTCGTCTGGGGCCTCACTGTGGAACAGCCTCCCTGCCACTCTGAAACTTGAGGATAACCATCTCCGGTTCCGGAAGCGCCTCAAGACCTTCCTCTTTGCTTCTGCCCTCCTTTCCCCTGCTGATCAGCTCTCTCAGCATTGTGGGCCTGGCCACCCTCTGACTTTCGGGCCCAGGTACTTGCTCACTCTGCCACCCACCCGAACTACCTTCTGGCAATCCCTTGCAATGGGGTCTATATCTGTAACCCTACAGGCTCACCCCGTCCCTTTTTTATACACTTCTTAGACCAGTGTGATGCAAATAAAATATCAATATCAGTGCATTTAACCTTTGTAGCCTTAGCCTTCAGTATATCCCAATGGTGGTAAAAAAACTGCCACACCCATGATTCGCTCTGGGTGCTGGAGGTAGGCATTTCCTCTAACTCATCCTCCTGGCCCTCTTGTTTGTTTTGCGCATGATTGCGCTTTTTCTGTTGTTGAGGCCCTCCAGGTGCTGGTGGTGGTAGCTCCTGGGGAGGAGGGATGCACATGGCTGATGCTATTTTTGAAGTTAAATAGTAATTGTGCTAATATTGTCCAAGCATGTGCTTTCAAATGGATTATGTCCTCCCACGTATTCCTCATCTTTGATATTCAATATCCAGCTTCAGCTGCTTCAGGATTTTTTTTGTCAGAGGGTGCTGTGCATTGATGCAGTCGACTTGATGTCCCTCGAAGGCCTCCATCTCAAGGATAATGTCATCTTCTTCCTCGACACCTACTACCCCGAAGACTGAGTTCAAGAAGTGTCTGGATTGTGATTCTATGATGTCGTTAACTGACCCACACCAAGTTTGTCTGTGGTGTCTCGGGGTGGAGCATAAGGCCTCGGCCTGCTCCAAGTGCCATTCAATGACCGGAAAGGCTCTGAAGGAGCGAAAGAGGAAATTGGTGGTCGGTAAAACCCCCAAAAATCCCCATCGAAGAAACCTTCATCTGACGAGCTGAGAGGCGACTGTCCTCAGCGGAAGAAGGTTAAAAGATCAAGATCAAGGAGTGGCTCCCACCACTCCTCATCTTCATCAAGGAAGTTGAAAAAGAGGCACCACAGGTCGCCTTTTTCGACTTCGTCGTCAGACACCTCCCCTAAGAGGGTATCTTTTCCCACGAAAACCTCCACACCTGCCAAAAGGGATGCATTTAGATCTGAAATGCTGAAAATATTCCAAAAACAAAAACCCTCGGCAAGCCATGCTGCTACCGTTCCTTCCGGTAATGAAATAGCTCGAGCCAAATACCTCGAACCCGGGACGAAGGCCAGGTCCTCCTCTAGAGCGTCAAGGTCTCAGCGCAATGTCAAGTCATCGAAGGATCCTTTGAGTCGTAGGTCCAAACATAAGTCGAGGTTGCTGACACCATCGACGCCAGCTGCACCCTCGATGCCAGCTACGCTCTCTGTGGCGCCATTGACGCCAGCCTCACCATCGCCGCCAGCTGTGCCCTCAACGCCGAATGCGCCATCTAAACCAATGGCGCCATCAAAGCCCAAAAAGATTTCAACGACTCTTCGAGCGTCGAGTTCAGTTTCTTAAGCCTTTGATTCGATGCCTATCGCTGACAAGACCTATATTCCTTTAAAGAGTATTTCAAATCTCTCACCTAAATGTATGAGCAAAATGAGCCATCAGACAATGATTTGCCTTTTGGTCTTCAATTTGGCTGAAAGCTTTATTTCTGAAGAGTCTAGATTGAAAGATCTTCATGATAATTTACAAACGGCTAGAGGGGTAGACACCTCACCTGAGCTGGATTTTGGTAACTTGAAGCTGGTGAGCATGCAGATACTTTAAATAGGCAACTAATGTCTAAAGTTGTAGACTATATGGGGTGGAGTAAGCCTCTCCTCCCCTTTGAACAGGATGATCTGATGGACATCTTTGATAATGGTCCTCAAATGGATCCTATTTTACAATTTCATATCGCTCTCCAAAAAAGGGTGGCAAAACAAATTGGGAGACGCCAGTGACTAATCCAGCAGTGAACAAAAACCTGACCAAAAAATACCGCCCTTCCAGTAGTGACCATGACTACCTCTCTAAACACCCCACTCCAGTGAGTCTGGTGGTACAGGCAGCTACCGCAACTTCCGAACAAGCAGCTTATCCAACTATCCCTCCAGATAGGGATGACCACAGAGTAGATGGATGGGCAAGGAATGTATTTCCTGCAGGGAGCATGGCTCTTAAATCAGCCAACTCCCCATGTGCCCTTGCAAAATTCTCATTCACTCTATGGGACTGTATTTCCATGGCAGCAGAGCACATTCCTGAGGGAGAGGAAAGAGACGGTTTCTTGGCTATTGTTAGAGACGGCAAGGAAGCCATGTGTGAATCTCTTCAATCGGGTCTAGATTCTGCTGACCGCATCAGCAGAGCCATGGCAACAAGCACCGTAATACACAGATTTGCGTGGTTGAGGAAGTCAGGATTTGCTCCGGATGTGCAATCCAGACTCCTCAACATGCCTTTTGACGGGTCTCACCTTTTTGTCAACAAGGCTGACGAAAACCGTGAGAAGTTGCAGACCTAAAAAGCGGCAGCCAAATCCTTAGGTGCCGCTATTAGGCAGCCTCTGCCTTTTCATCCCAGTGGACAGCCTTGGAGGGGTAGATCTTTTTGCTACTGCTCCTCAGTTGGAAGAGTGAGAGGAATGGCTGGACAAAGAGGCCAAAGAAGATTCCCTTGTACCTTGTGGTGGATGAGGGAGAGGTGCGAAGCCCGCTCAAGCAGGGGCATCCTTACCAACAGCCACTGCATCAGCCGCCTCAAAACCGCTGAGATCTTGAGTCATAATTCACCAGTGGGAGGCAGACTGTTTCAGCATCTGAAACAATGGCGAGACATTACTTCGGATGCTTGGGCATCGGAAACCATAGCCCACGGTTACTGCCTTCCTTTCATTCAGAGACCACAGAACCATCCACCGGTGAGCCACTCTTTGGAGGTTCCAGATCCACTCCTTATGCAGGAAGGTTTGACCTTGCTAGAGAAAGGTGCTATAGAACCAGTGCATGTAGTGGAGAGGAACAAGGGATGGTACTCTCCATATTGCCTAATACCCAAGAAGGACAGAGGACTGATGACTGAGCTTGGACTTGAGATATTTGAACAAGTTCCTCAGGAAGGACAAGTTCAAGATGGTCACACTTTCTCATATCCTTCAGGCCCTCCAACTCCAGGATTGGATTGTGTCATTGGCCCTTCTGGATGCTTATTTTAATGTGCCAATCTATCTCAAGCACAGAAAATACCTGAGGTTCGCTGTTGGCAGTTCTCATTATCAGTTTCGAGTTCTGCCATTCGGGCTAATCTCCCCCCGAGGGTTTTCACCAAACTGATGGTGCAGGTGGCAGAAACTCTCAGGAGAGGGGGGATTCATGTCTACCCCTACCTGGATGATTGGCTGATCAGGGCCCATTCTCCCGAACAAGTCCTGGATCATCTCAATGTCCCCTGCCACTTTCTTTACAGATTAGGCTTCTCCCTCAATTACAAGAAGTCCCCATATGACACCTTCTCAAAAGCTCCAGTTCATCGGAGCTGTACTGGATACATCATTGGGAAAGAGCTCTCCACCAGAGGTGAGGGCTCAAGACATTCTACACATAGTCTCAAAATGTCAAAGTGCCCAGCATCTCCCAGCCATCAATTTATTTTTATTTTTTACGTTGCTCGGCCTCATGGAATCTGCATTTTACTGGTGCCAGAGGCTCGCCTGAGATTGAGATCCCTCCAATGGGCCCTCAGCGCACTATGGTTCCACTTATCTGTAAACATGTCAGACCTACTTCAGGTTCCAAGCAGGGTTGCACAGGATCCCCTGTGGTGGACCTGCGAGGACAACATTTTGAAGAGGGAACACTTTTGGCAACCATGACCGGAGATAACAGTAGTGACAGACGACTCACTCACTGGGTGGGGAGCCCCCACCAACGATCTGACAATCCGCTGTCATTGGTCTCCCTCAGAGTTCAAACTACATATCAGTCGTTTGGAGCTGAGGGCAGTCAGACTTGCACTGAAGGCTTTTCTGCCATCTTTATGCGGAAAAAATTTCCTCATAATGACGGACAACACAGTAGCCATGTACTACCTAAACAAGAGCGGATGTGTAGGGTTTCTACCACTGTGCAGAGAGGCAATGCAGCTCTGGTGCTGGGCAATTCAAGAAAGAATCTCGCCATTGGCAGTTCACCTAGTGCATACTGTACTGCTCCAGGGATTTTCCCCCGAGAGGAACTCTACGGGACGCGTTCATAGTCGACTGGGAGTTTCCATTCCTGTATGCGTTTCCTCCAGTCCCTGTCATTCCTCACATGATCAGGAGGTTGAGAAAGTTTGGGAAACACATGATCCTAATTGCCTCGGATTGGGCCAGGAAGACGTGGTACCCGGACCTTCTGGACATGTCCATCTGCCTTCCAATACGTCTTTGTTAGGCAGAATCCTGTGCAGTTCCCTTGGGGAACACTGCAAAAAGATTAAGACTGCAGGAGTAAGCAGTAAACCCAATTGGTAGCAGTCCTCACCACCCAGATTTACCTGGTAGCTGTGGCTGAGCAATCCGACTTCTCTCAAGATGAGTAGGGCAGTATACAGAGCATACACGATGGGGCCAAAAACACAGTGGAGCAAACAAACACTGACCAGAGCTTGGTATCAAAAGTATATAATTATTTATTTAAAACACACTTTAGGAAATACACTAAACACTCTAAATCAAAGCAGGTTCAAACACAGTAAGATAAAGTATACACGCCTCCCTTAATAATTATTAGATAAGTCTAGGTTAAAACGCCACTAGTTGTAAAAACAGATGCGAGCGCTTAACTTAGATGGCACTCCAATAATTAAGTTAGAGGGAGAGAAAAAGACAAGTCATGAAAATAAACAGTTCCCAACACTTTTCTAAAACCACAGCAAGTTAGTGAAGGCAGAGTCTACTGTAGAGCCAAAGTTCATAGGCCAGGGCCACTTTAAATGGAGCAAGGCGAAATGTGCCCAAGATCACACAGTTTAAAAATGCACTCAAGTCTTTGCAAAAATGTTCAAAAGAGGTTGGTTTGATGCGAAAGATAAAGTTAGAAGGTCTGGGGGCCAACCCAGTTGGAAAGCCAAGGATTTAAGGGTCACCTTTAGCGATCCAAAGAAAGGGAGGCCATGCGGAACACAGTACCTTTTTAAAAGTGAGGAAGCTCCAGCGGTGGCAGTTGTTCCTGGCAGTGGGTGCAGTTCGTGGTTTCGACCAGGGGAAGAGAAGATCTCGTCGAGGGGGAAACTTGGAGTCGTTGCACTGCCCAGGGATGAAACCAGCCGCGGCGTTCGTTCGGTTAAAAGGTGTGCTCCTTTTATTTGCGGTCCCAGTGGACTGAAGCTTGGCTATCCGGCCGCCGGGGTGCTTGGCACTGGCGATTCGACCAAAGGGCATCCTGGAAGGCGAATGTTGAACTGGTTGTCCCCACCAGCTCAGAGGGAGAAGACTCTGCAGCAGAAGATCTTCTCTTGTCGTCAGGGAAGTGGTGAGGTCGTTGCAGCAGGGCTCCACCGGTGGTGTCGTTGTTGCAGATGGCTCAGCTTCTCCCCTCTTCGGATTTCTTAGGTCCTGTGGCGACTTCTGAAGCTCCAGTCCCAAAAGCCTTGCTTTTATGCAGAAAAACCCCCATTCAACAGCCTAGCTGTCACTCATACATGGTAAGTGGTGAGCCGGGCTGCTCACCACTGGGCCAATCAGGACAGAGTGCGACTTGGGTTGCTAAGGCAATGCAGTCCAGGGTGCCAGTTCCCCCACCCACACATCCTGTGAATCCCAGACAGTGTGGCACCAGTTGGAGGGCTTCTGTGGAGAAGCCCGCCAAAAAGTGGAACAAAGGGCCCGACCTTGGTTGGAGTTACAGAGACGGACACATACCCCATTTTGCGAAAGAGTTCTGGCAAAAAGACACAACCATTGATTTTATATTAATTAAATAAACCGGCGGTACCGTTACAATGCACCAAAAAGTGGTGCGTTTAAAATGAATGGGAAAATCCCATAGGAAATATTCTGGTGGAATATTTCGCATGGTAACCACTGCCACCAGCCAGAAACTCGACAAGGGGGGACTGGACAGTGCCCCCTTGGAAACAGACCCAGGGGTAATCTAATTAACCCCTTCCAGTACTTCCACAATATGATGGTTTGTACTGGTTCAGTTGACAATTTTGGACTAATAAAGCCAATGGTGACTTTACATGCCCTGGGAGACAGTAGTCAGTCCCAGGGTATGGAGTCTATGTTTGGGGGTCACTATGACACCCCTGTGTTACTGCATTGAGGGTGCTGTGTAACACATCTACCAAAACAGATCATACCCTATGGAGTAAAAGACCCCATAGACCATAAGCTCATACCAAGTCAAAAACATACCTCAAATCATGCCTAAGAGTGGGAAGGAAAGAGCCTCACTCTTAACAGGAGAAAAAAACAAACCCCAAAAATCCAGCAAAGCTGCTGGGGGACTCACTAGGTTGGGGAAATTAGCCTTATAAGAGAATTCTCCCTAACAGTCTTCCACTAAGAGAGGAACTACTCTCGCGAGAGGAGGGCCTGGTGCTCCTTCAAGAGGTCAATTCACGCGTGGTTTCTGAAAGGCTGAGATAGAAGGATTGGGACCTCCCAGATGACGTAATGGAGATTTTGCTTTTGGGCCTGAAGGCCAGCAACAAAGTCCCTGTACCGTTGCCGTTGGAACAAATTCTGCAGCTGGTGCAAAAACAAGAATGTAGACCCTTTTCAATGCAAAACACTGGGTGTTAGTTTTCTACTATCCTTAGCCACTGTGGGGCTCCAGGCTGGAACTATCAAGGGCTACTCGGTGGTGCTATCCATCTTTAAGCGCTCGTCAAAAGAATGGTCATATTTCAAAATCCCACCGCTGACACAATTTCTAAAGGGACTCACCAATGGGTTCCCTCCATCTTCTTTCCAGGTTCCAGTTTGGGACCTTAATCTGGTATTGTAATTTCTAATGTGTGCACTCTTTGAACCTTTACATTCATGTCCGTGAAGGTTGTTAACATTTAAAAGCAAAACAAAGGGGGGTCTGAGAGTCTCTCTACCAGCATGAACACGACCCATTGACCTTTTCTTGGGTGGATGGCCCCCGGGAGATTCTCAACCAAGTCTTTAGCTCACTATCCCTTTCACAGAGAAGAAATATCCCTGCATATCTGTCTTTGAAAGGGACAGTGAGCTAAAGACTTGGTTGAGCCTCCCAGGGGAATTTCACCCAAGACCAGGTCATTGGGCCATGTTCGTGCTGGTAGAAAGACTCCCAGACCCCCCTTTTCTTTGCATATTTAGTAACTTTGGGTTTAAGTTACCAGGGGAATCCAGACGTGAACCCCTTGCTCACTGTTCTCAGAGTGTCATGAACTTCAGATCACGCCCCTTTTGGACATCCTGGTCTTTGTCTCAACGGGGCTTGCATTCCGTACTACTTCCAACATGGCCGTCCAGAGCTGAAACCCTTGCTCGCTCCATGCGCTGAATGCAGCGTGGTTTATTTATAGACCACAACTTCCACGGCTCCGCGCGTCTCAATGCTATTGCAGAGTAGCCCAGACGTGTGTTCGTAGCTCGCGGTATTGTTTCCCTTGTGCCAGTGCTATTACTCATTCCTTTTCCTTTCCCCCTTCCTGGTTCCGAGCTTTTCTAGCCTTTTCCAGTCTCCCGGATTCCTGGACTCCGTGATCCCGGAACTAAACGCAACCTGGAACCAGACGCATCTCGAGCAGCGCTGTTCAAGACCAGGAGCGTTCGCAAGAAGGCAGCGATCGAAGTCATCGGCAAACATCGGACCCAGGTGAGAAGGGGGGGGAATCCTTGACAGTTTCAGACGCCACCCGACCGAACCTAAAAACGAGATGGAAGCCGCCATGCAGGACTTAATGCGACGCATGCAAGAACTATCAACCGAGGTTCAAATTCTTAAGGCGGAAAACGCAGCGCTCAAACAATTGGTCTTATCCCGGGATTCTGCTACAAAGGAGGGTGCCCTGTTGGGCGGTATTGTTGACAAGTATGATGGTTCGGCAAAAACACTCTGCGGATTCCTGGATTCATGCCTGGTCCACTTTACCTTCAAGCCCTATTATTTTTCGACTCCTAGGGCTAAGGTGGGTTTCATCATATCCCACCTTTCCGGCAACGCCTTAACTTGGGCAACACCCCTTGTCAACTCCGGCTATGCTCTACTAGACGACTACAATGGGTTCATACAGGCCCTTAAAGGCATGTTTGACTGTCCAGAGCAGGTCTATACTGCCCAAGAACGCTTGCTGGACTTTCAACAAGGCTCCCAAGATATGCTCACTTATGTGACCAGAATTAAACAATTGGCCAAGGAAGCAGACTGGTCCCCTGAGGCTAGTTTTACCCTGTTCAGGAGAGGCCTAAACGAAGAGATCAAGGATGAACTGGCCAGGGTGGCCAGACCAAATTCATTCCAAGCACTAATGAACCTGGCCTTGCAAATAGACTTTCGCATCCAGGAAAGGAAGGCTGAAAGAAAGAAATCCAAGGGAAACCCACCCAAGACGTCCTTTGAGAGCACAGCCAGATCGGACGCAAACCCAAGTCCAGCCCCAGAACCTGAACCCATGCAAATTGGAGCCTTTCGTGGACCCATATCGCCTCAAGAAAGATTGAGAAGGATCCATACGGGTTTGTGTATGTATTGTGCTTCAGACAAACATTTGGTCAGGGAATGTCCTCTGGCACCTCCTCGGCGTTCGGGAAACGCCAGCTCCCGATCTTAAATGGAGCAGAGATTTGGGAGAGAGATGTTTGCTCCACATCAATCCCATCCTTGAACTTTACTGGACAAAACAGTTTGGTGATACTACAGGCTTTCTGTAACGCTCACCGGACTCCCACGGAGGCGCTGGCCTGGTTCGCGCTGCTGTGACCTCTTCTAAGGTGATGCGCAGGGTTCGGAAGACGGACTGGAGCATGCCCCCAAATCTGGCTTGTCTGGATCGCAGAAGTATCCTTCTTAGGGTCTGGAAGGACGAGCTCTCCATCCTGCTTCTGATGCAGGGGCGCGTTGGTATCCAGTTACTTCACTGGATTTTCGGATTGGTGAGAACCAAACTTGCTTGGCTTCCAGGTAAGTTTTTTGATAAGTGGTTCCCCTTGTGTCCATGCATTAATGTACTAATGCTAGTGTCTTTTTCCCCATAGGGGCCGGGGTACGGAATGCCAGGGAACAGGCACCGACCCGAGATGAGAGGTGAAATCCTTGTAGAAATCAGGTAAGTCTTTAATGAGCGTTTTTTGGTAATGCCTTTTCATTCGCTCATTAACGCTGATGTCTTTTTTCCCCCTCAGGGGCCGGGGTCCGGAAATGCCAGGATGCGGCGCGGAACCGAAATGAAGAGGGAATGAATCAACAGGTAAGTTAACATGGAGATTTAGCTTTCCTTATTCCCTTCTCTCTCTCACCTTTTGTTCTGGTCTTTTTCTCCCTAGGTGCTGGGGCGTGACTGCGAATCCGGATGATCGCTGCTGAACATGGAGGCGCCCTGTAAAGGTGAGTGGACTGCGGCGCTGCAGCGATCGACGCGATGAGCTTTTAAATAAGTCTTCCTTTTCAGGATTGTCGGCGAGATGTCTCTGGGATGCGGTTTTTAGCAGTTAAGGACTTTTCCTTCTTCTGTTCTCTTCTTCTCTTCCTTTGCAGGTGATCCAGGATGCTGGCAGGCGTGGCAGAAGTCAGGATGCTGGAGCTGACACGGTGAGCGTCCAGCTGCTAGATGCAGAACAACGCGAAGCACGTGTGGCTGTTCGGGTGGGGTTTAAATAGCCTTGGAAGAAGTTCCAGGTATGTATCCTTCCTCCAATCAGGTATGTATCCTTCCCCGACCACGCCCGGATGGTAAATTAGTCCCACAGGTAAAGTAGTTCCTTTCAGGCCTCAAGGAGGCCGGGATTCTGCAGCATGGTCTGCATCAGGTAAGTGCACCCAAGCACTTCCATAATGAGCCTGGCGCCTATGGCGCCAGTACTGTTGTCTTGCCAGGACACTGTCCAAAGGACCCCTATATGGGGTTGCTGGGTCCTTCCTTGGGAACTGGATGTCCGCTTTCGGGGACGCAGGGCTTGAACCGACTCCCCGGGAGCGGGCATCATGACACTTTCCTGTCGCCCTCCAAAGACAAGACCTATCCCATTCTGGCCTTGGTGGACTGCAGAGCTATGGGAATTTTCATTGATCAAGACTGGGTGGTTAGTCCTCATATTCCGTACAAGACCCAAAACACCATGCAGCCGGTGGAAGCAATAGACGGAAGACCACTCTCTTCAGGGCCCATAAGCCTGCAGACTAAAGAGATCCAACTTTCCATAAACCATCATCAAGAGCGTATTACATTCGACATCATTAAGTCAGCCCATTACCGATGGTTTTGGGAATGCCCTGGTTACAAAAGCACAATCCGTATATCAATTGGACAGCAGGATCATTATTCCTGGGCTCAGAGTTCTGTATGTCCCACTGTCTGTCCCTGGATCCCTCCTCAGTAACTCCTAAAGAACCACCAAGAGACCAAGAAACACCACTCATGGTTTCAAATATCATACAAGTTCCAGAGGCCTATCAGGGATATGCTGATGTATTCTCTACTGCCATAGTCCAGGCCTTACCCCCTCACAGGCCCGAAGACTGTGCCATAGATACTGATCCCTCAGCTGTAATTCCTTTCGGCGGAATGTTCATTCTTTCCGAACCCGAGAAAAAGGCCCTTCGGGAATACCTAGACACTAATCTTGAAAATGGCACCATAAGACCCTCGAAATCTCCAGCGGGTGCTTCATTGTTCTTCGTTCCCAAGAAGGATACCAAGGAACTCAGACCTTGCCTCGACTATTAAATCAATGCACTCTCAAGGATCGGTACCCACTGCCCCTGATCTCGGATATCCTGGAAGCTGTGAGAGGAGCCGTAATATTCACCAAATTGGATCTCGGGGGTGCCTACCATTTGATCCGGGAAGGAGACGAGTGGAAGACCGCCTTTAGAACACCCTTTGGCCACTACGAGTACCTGGTCATGCCCTTTGGACTAGCCAATGCCCCAGCAGTTTTCCAACGTTTTATGGATAGTGTGTTCTCTGATATGTTGTTTCTCTTCGTCATTGTCTATCTGGACGACATGTTGATTTTTTCCAGGGACCCTCAGAAGCATGAAGGACATGTCAAGGCAGTTCTACAAAGACTCCGGGAACATCACCTTTTAGCCAAGCCTGAAAAATGTTTGTTTCACGTTACCTCTGTGCACTATCTGGGATTTATCATTAGTCCAGAGGGGATTGGCATGGACCCTTCAAAAGTAAAGGCCATTCTCGCCTGGCCTACTCCCACGTCCGTGAAACAAATCCAATCCTTCCTAGGACTAGCCAATTTCTACCGGAAGTTCATAGCCACCTTTTCCGAGAGTGTACATTCCATAGTGGCTCTGCTAAAGAAGGACACCCCATTTGTCTGGTCAACTTTACAAGAAACTGCATTCCAGCGTTTAAAGACTGAGTTCACACAAGCTCCCATATTGGCTCAACCCGATACAAGTCGACCCTTTTTAGTGGAAACGGATGCCTCTAATTACGCCATAGGAGCAGTGTTGAAGCAGAAGATGGAGGACGATTTGGAACACCCCGTTGCTCATCTGTCAAGAACCTTAACTCCTAGTGAAACGCACTACTCCGTCCTGGAAAAGGAACTCTTAGCCATTCGCCAAGCTTTCACTGAATGGCGACACCTACTTCTAGGAGCCAGACATCCTGTCCAAGTCCGTACTGATCATCGAAACCTACAGATTCTACAGTCACTGGAGTGCAGGAACAGTCGTCAGGCACGTTGGGCCTACTTTTTTGCCAAGTATCAGTTCCACATTACCCATGCCCCTGGATCACAGAACCTGATCGCTGACGTCTTGTCTCGCCGTCCTGACTACGTGACCACTGAAGATAAAGCATTTCCTAAAATGTTCTCTCCCACAATATTCATAGCCCAAGCAGTTAATCTCCTGGAAGAAGTCCGATCGCAAACCCAATCCTCTGAATTATGGAAGGACATTTCAACACAAAATCTCTGGAAATTAAGAGCCAAGGAAGGCTACTTATTCAAGGACAACACACTATTCATTCCTACACGGACGCTACAGCAAAAGATAATAAACCTTTGTCATGACACACTCCATTCCGGGAACCGAGGTATCAACAACACCCTCCGTCTTATACAGAGACAGTTCTGGTGGCCTAAAATGAAGTCTGACATGCAGCAATACATCCAGACTTGTATAACCTGTGCCCAAAATAAACATAAGACGAGACCGGCGGGTCTTCTTCTGCAGCCCACTCTACCCTCTAAACCATGGGAAATCATTGCTACAGACTTCATAGTGGAGTTACCACCTTCCCGAGGATATACTACCATCATGGTCACCATAGATTTGTTTACCCATATGGCCCATTTTACGCCACTGATGAAACAACCCTCCTCTTCAGAGCTTGCTGGATTATTTCTGGAACACATATTCCGACTACATGGGCTTCCTTCCAAGATCATATCTGACCGGGGTCCCCAATACATTTCACAATTCTGGAAACACCTCTGTCGGTATTAGGAATCCAACGTGCCCTCTCTTCAGGATATCACCCCCAAACCAACAGAGCCACAGAACGTGCAAATCAGACCCTGGAACAATATCTCTGATGTTTCGCTACCAAGGTCCAGGATGACTGGTCTCTCCTGATACCCGTTGCGGAATTCGCTTACAACAACTCCGAACACTCAGCACTACAGACCAGCCCCTTTTATTGTAGTCAGGGGTTCCATCCATCGGTCTTACCTTCAGTTCTTCCTGACCCTACACCAGTACCTACTAATGACTCCTGGATCGAAACTCTTATCAACATTCACCGGGAGGCTAAAGAACACTTAGAGAATGCCAGATTACAGACCAAGAGGTATGCAGATTCCAAGAGAAGACCAGGTCCGTCCTATACGGTCGGTGACCGAGTGTGGTTGTCATCAAAACTACTCCCCCGACACGACCAAACAAGCTGGCTCCCCGCTACTATGGTCCATTTCCCATCAAGGAGATTATCAATCCTGTCTCATATCGAATCAACCTACCTGACTCCTAGAAAAGAATTCATCCAGTCTTTCTCACATCCCTATTGAAACCCTACATCCAGTCCTCTCGAAATCCCAGTAGACCACCTCCTCTACTGGTTGACAACCAACTCGAATATGAGGTGTCCCGGATTTGTGATTCCAGGTATAAGCGGGGCCATCTTCAGTATCCAGTGGAGTGGAAAGGATATCCTCCTAGCGTAAGGACCTGGGAACCTATTTCAAATATCAAGGCTCCTCGGTTGCTCAGAAGATTTCACCTAATACACCCGGGCAAACCTGGAGGGAAAGGCCTTCGGAGGAAGCATGCTGCCATGTATTTCAGATCACGCCCCTTTTGGACCTCCTGGCCCTTGTCTCAACGGGGCTTGCATTCCGTACTACTTCCAACATGGCCGTCCAGAGCTGAAGCCCTTGCTCGCTCCATGCACTGAACGGGCCTGGTCTATTTATAGACCACGCCTTCTGTGGCTCCGCGCGTCTCAATGCTATTGCAGAGTAGCCCAGACGTGTGTTCGTAGCTTGCGGTATTGTTTCCCTTGTCCCAGTGCTATTACCCATTCTTTTTCCTTTCCCCCTTCCTGGTTCCGAGCTTTTCTAGCCTTTTCCAGTCTCCCGGATTCCTGGACTCCGTGATCCCGGAACTAAATGCAACCTGGAACCAGACGAATCTCGAGCAGCGCTGTTCAAGACCAGGAGCGTTCGCAAGAAGGCAGCGATCAAAGTCACCGGCAAACATCGGACCCAGGTGAGAAGGGGGGGAACTCCTTGACACAGAGAGGCACAGCTCCACCCCACTAATGATGCCCAACAAGGCTGAAACATGTGGGCTATGTTCATGCTGGTATAGCGACTCCCAGAACCCCCTTTGATTTACATATTAAGAAACTTTGGGTCTCACCCTAAGTTACCAGGGGAATCCAGTTGTGGACCCCTCGCTCACTGTTCTCAGAGAGGCACAGCTCCACCTCACTGATGATGCACAACAAGACTGAAACACGTGTATGGGGTTGCTGTTGGTACTGTTGTTCAGAGGAGAATTGCCTAGCATACCAGTGCTAGACTGCCCCGGGGCAGGACAAAGACTGATCTGCAGGGATATTTCTTCTCTGTGAAAGGGGTAGTGAGCTAAAGACTTGGTTGAGAATCTCCCGGGGGCCATCCACCCAAGAAAAGGTCAATGGGCCGTGTTCGAGCTGGTAGAGAGACTCCCAGTACCACCTTTGATTAACATTTAAAAGCATTCTCTTGGTAGCATTAACCTCAGCCCATAGAGTGAGTGAATTGCAGGCACCATCATCCAAGGCACCCTGTACTAACTTCCTCAACGATAGGGTTTAATCTGAGGGTTAAGCCTTCATTTTTACCCAAAATCATTTGATTTTCATGTAGGCCAGAAAATCGTATTGCCCACTTTCTATCCTCCACCTCATCCTGGCAACGAGAACGAGAGATTACATAGATTGGATCCACGCAGCACACTGAGCTTTTACTTATCTAGGCTATCCAAACTCTATATTGACAATCGGCTTTTTATAGGCTATACAGGTCACAAACTGGGTCACGCTGTGACAAAACAGACCTTATCCAGGTGGATCATTCTGGCAGTTTCGGAATACTACAGACTAGCGGGCAAAGTATCTCCGGAAGGACCCATCAATGGCCCATTCCACCAGGGTCATAGCTACCTCTACAGCCCTGGAAAGGAATGTACCGATCAAAAATATTTGTGAGGCAACTACGTGGTCTACTATTCACACGTTCACAAAACATTACTGCCTTGAATCTTCCCTCGGTCAGGATGGAAGCTTTGGAAAAGCTGTCCTCCATTCGGTCCATGAAAACCATTAACTAAATTCGTACTCCCTCAGCCAAATCAAACACTGCTTTGGGAGTCTATCAAAGAGGAGGAATACGACGGAAGACACAATCCATTTGAAGAAAAAGTTACTTACCACGGATAACGTTCATTCGACTGGATGTTCCTCCAGCTACTGCTTAGCAAATCTTAATTTCGAACCCTGAATTAGTAAAAGAAATAGATTCAGGGCTTGACAAATCAAAAACACTAGGCACAAGGCCGACAAGTCATGTGACTTAATACAGATACTATATTCACAGGTTCTCAACCGGGCTGTGTTTTATTATTTTTTAAATTGGCAGTAAAAAAAGTATGTTTCTACAATTGATGCTAACTAGATATGGTTTCAAAATATGGGGAGGTAAATTGGAGCAAAACAAGAGGTGATGGCTGGAAGGTATAGAATGAATCTTAACCTCTGGCATCGCTCTGGGCAACCCTCCAGACCATCCTTCTTTGCCTGCCAAGCCATTTAAGAAAGGAGAAAGACCATATGCAAATCAGGCTTGGTGCCACCCCAAAAGGGGCAGTCCAGCCCGCACTGCTACGTCACATCCTTTCTGCACAAGACCACAAGCATCCCCAGACATGTTTCAGCCTCATTGGGCGTCCTCATTGAGGAATAGCCCAGCAGGCACAGGACCCATGTCTAGGCATACTCGTCCCACTCGGGTACATTTGAGAACATATCTTATATTTAATTTTCATCAAGTAATCCAAAGCATTCAGTGGTATCGGCACACAATCTGCTTTGCAAAAGCTATTGGGCTAATTATGTGTGCTTTTTTAGCCCTCTGGTAATTAAATTCCACTCCACAAAGAAAATGCATCCCACACTGTCACCTCTTCTTCTCCATCACCCACTACCGGGTTCAACATTTCTGGGACCTACTTGGCGCCTATAAGAGTGTGGCTAGCTTGACATCTGTTTGATTGCCAGGCCAACTTGTGCTTTAAAACATAATAGTACACTATTTCTTACACGCTAAGTATCAATTCTCAATCACTAATGGCTGGTGGACGATGTGCAAACTTTGAGGCATGTATATATCTTCTTATCCTCAGGATAAATGGATCCATCTGGTCTGCTAAGGTCTTCTAAAACTGTAAACACTCTACCTAGTGCCCTGATCTGTTTTTGATATTAGTATATGAATGCATCATGTTTTTTTTTTGCTTTGCTCAATAGATAGTCATAGTTAGTGGTGAGGGTGTCACAATTGATAAAGAAGTTAAAACCACAAGATTAACCATATGGTCACTGCGTGTCCTCAGCATAGTCGACTCAGGTTCCACAATAGTTGACCTACTAGAATGTTTTTGTTTTCTTCTTTTGCAGTGCCTTTGATTGAGTCAAAGTGTAAAATACCAATGGCCTTGCAATTGTTTCTTTTTTTAAATGTTTTTAAATGGTCTCTCTTTAAAAAAAAATATTAGTGTATGTGGTTATACAACAAACCTTTCTGACATACAATGTTAATACATAAAACATAAAATCAGTACATACAATTTATAATAGTAAAATTGTGCAAATATGCAAGGTGTTAGGAAAGAATACCATTTCATGTGTAATTTTCCCTCCAGTTGTGAACCCCCCAACAATTTGCTGATGTCTGAACATCATAGTCTGACTTCACCAGAGGAGCACAGCCTTCTGCTGCACTTCCCTGGGCTTTTCCCTCCCTTTTAATGTGGAAACTTACATGCCCTTAAAGACAGTCAGTACTGGGAGACTTTGTTTCCCTTAGTCCTTGTCCATGTTGCAACTTTTTGGCAACATGTAACAAGTGTACAATGTACCTTACAGTACAGTGCACTTGGGTCTAGTCATTTCCAAAGGCCCTAGATACTCTCAAAGATTTTTTAGGAGAAGTGCGGATGTGCCTTGGACAGGACTGTTGGCAGCTTATCATTTCGCATATTTTTAACCCTTTCTTGCCAGGTAAACTGCGATTACCACATTTGGCACCGTTAGGTGGCCTGGCTCCATAATGGCCATGCCACAAGGTTCTTTGTCCTGTCCTTTGGCCATCTTGCCCCTTCACCTTCCTCAGGTCGAGCCTTTCCCAGGTCAGTCCTTATTTGGGCATACATTTTTGCGCGAAGCACCAAGCTTTCGCAAGCTTCTGCATGCCTTGTGTGCACGCCCCAGGATGTAGGCTGGAACGTCTGGTTCCAATACACATCCTGGGTGCCAGAGAGTCTGAAGTGCTGTGAATGCCTGGGACCACCGTGGTCCATGATTGGTCCATGTATGGTATGCCTGTATGTGAGCAGATCTCCCATTGGGTCCTCTTCGTTTTGGTGCGGAGGATATTCTGGATAAGAGAAGGCCCCATGTCCATCTCTGGAGTTCTCACTGAACGAAAGATCGGATCCAAGTATCCTGAAACCAAGAAGACGAGTCGAGGAACCGCTGGTGACCCGCTGTAAGGTGTGGCACCCTGAGCCCGCTGTCATCCCGCTGGAGCCCTCTGCATTTGATCGTCCTAGAAGATCTGCGAAGGCGCATGGACCCATTGGAATAGTGGGACAAACTATTCTCAGCCCCTTCATGTTAACCTGCAAGTAAGCCTTTTCTTAAGTGTCCATGGGCCATCCAGTGGACTGACCAGCTTGCGCAGACATTGGGCTCTGATACCGCCGCATTTCGAGGAGGCCCTTGAAACCTGGCACATGGCAAGCTCTGTGTTCATGGCACTCCCACACCGAATTTCGTACACTTGGTGTTCCCAGGTCTGGAGTAAAATGAGTGCGCCCAAACCGGAGTGTACACGTTTACCGTGTTGCCCAGCCGTGGTGACGAACTTTGCAAGTTCATTGCAGCTCTGGTCCTCTGTACCCTGAAGCTTGCTGCAGTGAAATTGGCCTGATCCATCCACCAGGAGCAGAGAAATCGCCACTGTCCTGTAGGGGAATCAACGCTGTAACTTCGTCGCTGAAAGCCACTGAGCCGCAAGATTGCAGCATTTGATCCTGCAACCGAAGTGGACTCAACTGCCAAAGTTTAGTCCGGAGTGCGCCGGGGCTCAGTGAGCAATCGCAACCCTAATCGGTGGCCCGTAGCGCATCCATCAATTTTTACGCACGAGTGGCCCCTCAGGGCGCCTCTCCTTTCCACTGCTAGTGCGAACTAGCAAACTATTTGCAACTCTTGGAATCGACTCTGCCCTCAAGTGGAGGCCCTCCTCGAATAGTGGGAACCTATTCTTCATCACCTCACCCACCTTCCTGAGCTGCTACAGAACCTTGAAGAGACCCCGTTTTGCCCATTTGAACTACCGCGTGCGCCAGCAGTGCAAGTACATTTAAGCAATAGGCTCCACTATTCTTAGGGATTGGACTGCCTCTTAGTTAGGAGTGTGTTGGATGCAGAAGGGACTAAAGACTGTTTGCACTGCCTGTTTCCTTCCCCTTTTAGGTTGTGGAGCCATTTCGCGCATTAACCCTTTAGACCCCATTGGTCTTGTATATATGTATTTAGATCGGATTGTGTTGGCTTAAAAGTATTACTGTGATTTGATTTGTGTGTTGAAACTCAAAGGCCTTGAAATAAATGTATTTGTATTTTTAATATATCTACACCTGACTGGGAGTGATTTGTAATTGTCCTTTGCTCTGTGTGCTCATTGAGGTCTTTCAGTCAACCTCACCCCTTCTGAGACCTAGTCTTGACCGCCGCCATAACTACCTTGTTCGGCCTGGCTTGTCCAGAAGGTTACCCTGTTCCAAGAAACTAGGCTGGCCTTCTGAACCTCTGCCCACCAGGTCAGAGTTCAGAAATCCATTTTAACACAAAGATGTAAGATAGGAAATATAAGAGTAATACAATTATTTAAAACAGTTAAGATCCCTTGAGTAGTGCCATTAGAAGAGAGGCTTTGTTCCATGAAAGGCAGCTGCAGAAGTAACAATTGATTCAGCCCCAAATAGGAGCTCCAAAACTGATCTGTAGCAACCAAATGAACTTTAGGAACATGACAAGTAAAAATACCTACAATAAAGTCTCCAAAGCAGTGCTTTGTGTGAGAATATGGTGAGCTGTTTCTAATGTTGAATTACAAAGGCGACAGAACCGCTCATTATAGGGTCATGTATTTGTGCCATCGGCCTAAATGTTCACGTGTAGGTAATATTTTAAATCGCAGATAGATGATAAATTTGCCTATTCTTAAAGAACATAATTGGGAGCTCTGTGTGCTGTAGACTGCATACATTTTCTTATTACTTAAACGAGGTATGTTTGAAATGAGATCATAGTCTCTAGTTTTCTTTTATAATATTGCAGAAGCATAAGGATCTTGAACCAGACCTCATAAGTTCAAGCCAATGTTAGAAAAATGCTCAATAGCAGTGCAACGAAGTGAATTTACCAAGTAATCACGCGTTCGTGAGATTATGGGTGGGCCAAAAACACCTATCAGGGTGTTAGAGGAATGGGAAGATGTATAGATTGTGGTAAAAATGTTACATCGCTGTATGAGCCAAAGGGCACGAATTGAGGGCACTCCCACCTCACAGCGAAGTGGCTCAACAGGCACAGTATGTGGCACACCCAAAATGTAGCGCAGAAAATTCCCCTCAAACTTATCTACCCATTTCATCATAGACTCTGGCAATACTGTGATGCCATAGAAGATCCCCAGAAGGATACTTTTGGAATAGATGGAGAAAAACCCCTCAATATTATACCCTCCCTTTTTTGAACAAAACGCTTTAACAGCAGCCATTTATTTTCAATATTTAAGTTATGACATAGTCACTGTGAACATGCTGTGATGGGGAGGGGAAAATAGGGACACCTAGATAGAAATATTTATCTATAACTTCAATTGGGGTTCCCTTACAAAACCATGTAAATCTGAATTTTTTACATTTCCGGGTTATGATTTTTGTCTTCGAAATGTTCACCTTACAAAATGTTTCTCTGCATAAATGGAAAGGGCATGCAAGAAAGGTTGGAGACCGATTGAGGTGCTGCCTAATAGTATGGTATCATTATTGTAACCAATCCAAAGCACCATAGTGTTACCTATGCACGGAGGAAAGTTACAAACAGATTCAATGGGAGCACCCAGATTGGCAACATAAAGGTTATAGAGAAGGTGACCAAAACACACCCCTGTTTAAGGCCAAGGTTAGTTTGAATTTAATCCGCAGGTTCCCCCTCCTGATTCATGTGAATGGTAACAGTAGTATTAGTTTATAAAGAACTGAGGAAGTATACTAGAAAAGAATCAATGCCCCAATTTGCCAATATGGTCCAGAGCAATGGTTGCGAAATAGTGTCAAAGGTTTTAGTGAAATCCACAAAACATATATAGAGGTTACCATTTGCTTTACCACGACAGGCAGAAATGATAAAGTGTAAAGCACTAATGTTATGCAAAGTATTGTGGGCTTTGCGGAAGCCTGTCTGGAAGGGAGACAGTAGATCTTTAGTTGAAACCCAGGTGTTGTTTTTTTTAGTAGAACGCTCAAAGAATGCTTGGCTAATATCATCGCCAACAATCTATAATCTAGTGGGTGCGCACGACAACCCTTTTTAAAAATGGGGATCAATATTGACTTCCGCCAGCTTTCAGGGATTTCCCCCGAAGTTGATATTTGATGGAATAGTTGTTCTAGTACAGATGCCCAGAAAAAAGGGTTGTTTTTTAAAACAATATTAGCCAGTGAGTTCGGGCAAGAAGAGCGAGAGCCATTCAATTTCCTAATAATCATATATCATCTCTTTCAAACCCGACTTGACCAGATACAATAGAAAGATGAGAAAAAGACTTTGGGCCTGATCACGAGTTTAGCGGTATACCGGCTGGGATACCACCCAAATTTATTTGTGTTACGAACCACGCGTCCGTCAGTATTACTGCCGGATCACGGGTTGGGCGCTAACTATTAGTCCTCATTCCCCACTGGGCCTATTGCACCCAATGGGGATTTTCAATGCAATTACCATGCAGTAATACCGCTGGTGGTAATTGCACCGAAAATTAGAATTTATTTGGTCCAACACAACTCTCAGGCCTGCCTGGTTCTTCTTGTGTATAACAAAGATCCTCGAGTAAAATCCCTTGCTCCTGTCCTACACAGGTACTCTTTCCACCTCTTGGGATTCCATCAAGCCCTCAACTTCCTTTAGTGAACGGGAGGGATGCCGGAAAAGGAAATGATACAGGGAGACGAACCCTTCTGAAACCACTGAAACTAACCAGCGTTAGACAAAATAGTGACACCATTGCTTCTTGTACAGAGACACTCTGCCTCCTATAAGAGAATTGTGGACCCTGATGAGAAAATCATGGTTTCTTTCGCTCTGAGGCTGATGTTGAGGATGGGGGGTTGAGGGGGTGAGTAAAAACCATTGGGGTTAGTCCTCTCCTGCTTGCGTTTATGAATACTATGTATTATATCAGGCTGCCTGGTTCTCTCCCTTGGAAGCCTTTCAAACACCCAAATGCCCTTGAGTGGCCCTCTACCCTGGTCTGACCTTGAGAGAGCCCCTTTGAAGCCAGCTTAGAGAGAATAGCCAGTGATTTAGCCGTTTGGGTGCACGCCTTTTTGTTAGTCAACTCATCGTCAGTTGACACATGGAAGAGGTCATTTCCTTCGATTGCAGATATAAAATCCTGTCCTCTACGTCATTGGTGAATTTCGTGGCATGCATCCAGGATGACCTTCTCAAATCCACCCCTATGCAAATGCCCCAACTAACCGTGTCTATATGCACCAAAGGCGATTCTATAAGATCTTGCGTGACCATCTTGGTCTCCATTAGACCAGAATAGAAAGATGCTTGCCTATCGACTAGAAGATCTTGGGCACATTCAGAAATCTCCCTCCATAGCCATTGATTTGGAGCCACCAACAATGCATCCGCATTGGCTTGACGTAGCTGTAGTGATGCATTTAAGTAAATCTTTCTCCAGAAGGCCAGCAAGATTGTCTACTTTTTATTGAGAACTGTTGATGACCGCGACTGATTTGAGGATCCAGCCGCTGCAGACTCTGCATAAATGGAAGCCGCATCCACTACCGTTGAATGTGGTTGTAGATGTGAGGCTAGCAGAGGCCCACCTGAGCCCAACTGCATCTAATTTCTTACTGATCGCCTGGCACGAATGTGAATGTGACTTTGCCCAAATCTTCTTTGCCACTTCTAGTACATCATTTTGCAAGAGAATGCCTAATCCAGAGGAAGTTTGCAAAGCAAGAACCTCTGCTAAAACCCCTGGTTCTGGTTTTTCTCGTGGGGGATGGGAACCCCTAAGAATTAAGCCAAGCCTGCCAGTCTTTCATGGAAGGCTTTGACCGAGGAAGGGAAATCATTTTCTTCCTTATCGTCATCCGTATCCTGCAGAATGATCCAGCAGATCCAAGGTGCTGGTGAGCTCTTTAGGGGCATTATTCACACTGCCTTAGGGAGGGGCATCGAAGTTGTGTGCATCGCCTGCAACCGTAACCGGTGCGGGCAGGGGGTTGGGCGGAGGAACAGGAGGTTGATGGATCAATGGAGTTGGCATTGCCAGAAGTTGTGGTGCCAGATGTAGACCCTGTGGTTGCTATAAATCCTGCTGAAGAATTTCAGTCCTTTAAGAATGCCTGCCATTTGAGGCAACTTCATAACGTGGAGAAATCTCTCAAAAAAACGTGTCCTTGCATGCCAGAGAACTGTGCACTGACAGGCATGGAGTCCCTGATGACAGCGTCCAGCCAGGTTGACGTAGTTGGGACCCAAGGACCTTGCCTGGACTGCTGAATCCATGGCTCAGAATACCTAAGAGCGCTAGATGTCGCTGGCTAAGAAGTATACAGGGTATGTCACCCCTAGACAATTCTACCCTTGCCAGTGGCTCAAAAGCAGAGATTGATTGTGACCTTGAGTTTCTCTCCCAAACTGTGTGGTTTTATACTCTCTGTAGCACTTTCTGGTGGTGATGAGTCCACAGAAGATGGTGCCCTGTCAGAAGACACTGCGCTTACAGGAACGGTTTCTCGCCTTGCCATCATTTTGTAATCCTCAGCGTGTTGTGGCAAATTTTGAATGCATGGATGCAGCAATGCCCAGCGTCTCACTCATAAGGTCGTACTGGACCCTCTGTAACAGTACTGGTTCTCTTTTGGTCCTCAGAGCTATTGATAGGCTTGGAGCCTTCCGCTAACGAGCTGGTAGTCCTACATACAGGTGCTCCTCGGGCCAAGGCGCAGCCACAGAGCCAGGTGGCCCCTTGGACGAATGTCCGGTAGTAGAGCTTTTACGTCCCTCAGTACTAGGCCAGGAAGGGTCCACAGACCTCCCCTCAGTGCGTGCACCGCTAGCTTCTTGAGCTTCGGGCCTGGTACTGGTATTAGGATCTTTACAACACCTCATAGTCCGGGAACTCCCAGGGAAGGAGTCCCCCTTTTGTGGTACTTTAGAAAATAAAGGCTCACTTACCATGTCCCGAGATTTTCTATGTGCAAACGTCTTCAGATGCGCCAGAGGAGACTTGGAGAAGATCTCTCTCCACCTCCCAAGTCCTATTCTTCAGAGATCTTTGTGTTAACGCACTGTGTCCCGCACTCAAATCCCACCTATGTTCGGGGCCCAAGCACTCTAAATCGAGTGAATGGGCGTCCGGCGTTGGAAAAAGAATGCCGCACGACGCACAACTACCAAAACCAGAGGTCCTCGACATGTGCCAGAGGTCCGGGGGCACTGAAGGCTGTGGTAGGTTAATGAAACAGTAGAAAAAATTGGGAGCCGCGTGAAAATAGGGGATTGTGAGAACTGATGCAGTGTAGCCATCCGTTGATGTCATGCGGAAAAAGGGACTGAGGTGTGAGGCGGGGTCAGCGTGCGCTGTCACGGCTTTCCTCCCTCCTACATGTGCATAAATTCAAATGTAATGGAGAAGTGCAATTTTTGCGGTGCAAAGGACTCCGGTCCCGTCCCCATGCGGAGACGCCCATACAGTATGGAGCAAAGAGGAAGGGATGTAGGAGTAATTTGGGTAAGACTCCATGTTGGGGGAAGACTGTTTCAAGTGAAATATCAAGTCACACTAGGGACACACTATTTTGTCTGGATTCTGGTAAAGTCTTTAAGCGTTTGGTAATTAAACTTCCATCCGTGCCAAGTCAGAAAGGCACCAGTAATTGCCAATCCAAGCCAAGTATTCGAGATTTTGAGTTAGTTTCAGGTTGTGCCTTTACCAGTTTCTTAGCTGCGGTTCGTTCATAGAGAACAGGCTGTTCCTCTCCTGATGCCAGGACTGTCTGGATGGAAACAAACCTTGGGGTGTTGTGTTCCAATGTCCAACACGTAGCTCCAAGGACAAGGCAGATCCCCAAACGTACACTGCAGATTTCCAATAGAAGAATTCTGTGTCCCATTCCTCAGGACTAGTTGGAGAACCGAAGGGAAGAAGGAGAATGGGAGCCGGAGACCTTGGATGGGAAAAAACGGATGCTGCACTGAAACGGTGAAAGCCGGAGACAGGGCAAGCACGAGAATGTATTAGATCAGCAGGGAAGTCAGAAAACAGCGGCTAAGGTAGGGAGAGAGAATTGGACAGAGCAGCCAGGCATGAAGGCAAGGGAGTCCGCAGAGCGTCAATGGGACAAAAGGCTGGGATACAGAAAAGTGTTATTGGCAACCGAGAGTTGCAACACACCGCAGTGAGTTGGATCATCTGTTTTGAAGTCTGGGACTGTAGTCTCCTCCTCAGGAGCGTAGTGAACAGATGTAGGAAACGCAGTGGACATCTTGTGGATTGCAGCATTACGCATTGTGGAGTACATGGTTATTGGCATAACTTTCTTGTGCCACCATTCCCACCGGGACCACAGCAATTTTCGGGTTCTGACAGTAAAATGCCTTACAAGCCAAACTCTAATAAATTAATAGCGACTCCTGACACATGTGCCGCCCTCAGTCGAGCTCACAAATGCAATATAACAAGCCCAGAATTGAACTGGGCACCCATTACAAGTGAAATAAAAATGGTTTAGAGCAGTTGTTGCCAGTGAGACATCACTACCTCTGGATGATGTCTTAAATGCAATCTATATCATTGCCGCTCACTTGAGCGATTTCAGAAAAAATATCTTCTGTTGTCTGTGATTTGTATCAAGGCTACTTATGCCCTCATAAGGTGTCCACCCATTGTCCAAGTCCTGGGGCTCTTCTCAGTTGAATTAATCCTAATTACTTCACTCTGCCAGAGAACAATCTGACAATGTATGATTATCATGTGTGGCGAAGTGACCACATGGACTTCGCCACGATGTCCCCAGATCCACAACAGCAGCTGAGGGTAGATCAAACATATCCCCAGGCATAGACCAACCCATTGGGGGGCAGGGGCGAGACAAGCAAAAACATGTTCCATAATTCTCTCTTCAACAAAACCAACACCCGGTCTGGATCCTGAGAGTGTAATTTTGGGCTGTAAGGGTTTCAAGCATATAGGAGACCTAGTCAGGTCACCTAGAACAGGAAGAAGGCTGATGAACACATACCTGGGCCAGACAGCTAAAACCATGTTGCCAAACAAACAAGAAAGGCCCCATATCTCCAATAATTCCTTGTTCCCAACAGAGGAAACCCCGACCGGATGACAAAACTCGCTTACAGATTTAGACCAGGGCAGGGGCGTTGCTAGGGGGGGGGGGCTAAGGGGGCTATAGCCCCTGATCTTTTGGTTGTAGCCCCGGATAGAATCTCAGGAGCTACAACCAAAAGACTAGCTAGCCCCCAGTCCCGACAGTTCCGACAGCAGCTTAGCCCCGGGTCTTTTCTAGACCTAGCAACTCCCCTGGACCAGGGTAAGCCACTGAAGTGTTATACACCCCACAAAGTGGCCAGTGTGGGGGAACACACACACCTCTGCCATTTGATACCCAGAATGGCAGCAGAAAGCCCAGTCATCTCCTATAGATTTAATGGGCACTCAGATCCCCATCTTCTTCCCACATTTCAAGGAATGCTGAGGAGGAGGAGGAGGAGGAGGAGGAGGAGAAGAACTCCTGTCTCACTCACAACTACCAGCACAAGGGAGACCAGGTGCAGCCTAAATTAAAAGCAAGGGAAAGAATACCAGCACTGCACCAAACAAAGTAAAAACCTGTTTCCAAACTCCCAACCCACATGAGTAATGTTTGATACATACACTGAGCTGTTTGACACAAGCACACCAAAACGAAATTCGGAGAAACTCCCCAGCCTGAGACAGGGGAACAAACCCACAGCTCCTTCCCAGCCAGCAACAAACACAGATTGAAGCGGGGTCCAATATTGTACTTCCTCTATTTAAAGACTCCCCCCGCCACCCCGTGAATTCAGGGCTACAATGCATCCCTGCCATGGCTCATGCCCAGACCAGGCATGTGACCCCTCAGCCAAACGGCAGGAAGCTAGTGAGCGCAAGCACTATATAAGGGCTAGCTACCATGACAGCAGTGGAAGGCAGTTTTGTGGTACAGAGAAGGTGTGGTGTTAGAGAGGAAGATTGCTGGAGAAAAGAAGGTTGCTAAGCTGGCTGCAAGACCTGCAGTGGAAGACCTGGAGTGGAAGACCAGATTTTAATACTGAGAGAGAAGAGGAAGACTGCTGGACTGGCTGTACGAACCGGAGCAGAAAAACAGATTGCAAGACACAGAGAGGAGGTGAAGATTGAGGCTGTGGCCAAGTTGGTAGGCAGTGCAGGAAAAGGGCAGAGACTAGTGAGCAGGTTACTATATCGCTGAGAAAAAGACTGAGAAATTGATCAGAAGAAGGTACAGAAAAGAAAAGCTCCCCTGGGGACTAGCACAGGAAAGAAGAACCTAGTGTCTTTGTCCATAGTAGGGGACCACCATATAAAAAAAACAACCACACTAACACCTTAAATAAGAAGCATACACTTTAATATCTTCAAGGGCTGGGAGGATAGCTCAGGTGCAATGCGCTCGTTTTGGTAGCAAGACAACACAGAGCAACAAAGGATTGAATCCCGGGGCCATGCTTAGAAACCTCATCGGTATTAAGCATGTTATAAATAACCAATTATAATTATACATTTTAATTTGTAACAACTTGTGACACATGTTCGGTCTTAATTATTGACATTAGTTGTGTAAAGCAATAGCGTTATCGATTCAAGAATATGCCCTTCGTGCATGCAAATAGAGAGCAAAATCTTAAGCACTCCGGCTGCTTTTAAGCAGGTCGCAGCTGCATTGAGCTACAATTCTGTTTGGCCTGAAATTTCGCTTCTTAGCTCTAGATGTTGTTGGATGACAATGGGTGTAATCTGTCAACCATCAGATTACAAATCATTACAGTCTCCACAACAGAAACTCACCTGATCTGCAATCTGCTATTATTGGACATCGTGTTTAAAGATAAATGATCACAAACTTTGGAAGACTAGGCACCATCAATTATGAAAGCGAGGTTGCTAAGATCACTTACGGTCAAGGGTTGTCTGCCGGTTTTGCCTACCTTTGCTAGGGCTTGTGGAGCTGATAAACTGCCAGCATTCTGTTCCCTGTATTGCCCCTCTGATTGGACAATTCTTCATCACTGATGAGTACTCTGAGGAGTTATTCACTTGCTATAAATGTAGACACTTAGTACACTTGACCTTCTAAACAGAAAAATGTTAAGGGGAATGGTTTAAAATTCCATTTATCCCAACTTATTTTGTTTCTTAAACATAATTCTGGGTTCGGGTCACATCTTCACTGAAGCGTGACCCTGAAATACCTAGTTTATGCCTGATGAAACCATGGAAATGGAAGAGGGTCTCCAAGCGGAGCCCTGCCTTCCATTTCAATGGCACCCCTGCCTGATTCTTCCCGGACACTGCTGCATAGGAAGCAGCGCAGGCGTTTTTTAAAAATGTTGTATTGCGGGTTTCCTTCCTCTCTCCAAATATTATCTATAAAGTCCTTCCTCAAGTGGACCAAAGAAGGCTGGTGAATGTAACCCAGACATTTATACTACAGCAATAATCCTGCATTCTCTGGGCTACACCGGCCGATAATGGCCCGGGGGCAAAGTTGCAGGCCTGAACGAAGCAAGGGCTGTAACACTGGTGCCGATACAGGGCCGGTCTATCCCACAGAACACTGATTATTGCTATTAGCACCCCAGTGTGTTTCTCCTGTACCGAACTGCATTGTGGAACATGGGCGTCTCCCCCACTGTACAGGGCCTTCATTCTAGGCGTGTTCTCCTGTACCAAACTGCACTGTCAAGCGTAGGCCTCTCCACCTCGATACAGGATTCTCAGATACAGGATTCTCAGGTCCAGGTGCACCTTGGTACAGGAGAGCACTCCTGTAGCAAGGTGCATTTGAAGCCTGGGCCTCTCTCCCACTGTGCAGGACTCTCAAGTCTGGGTGTTTCCTCCCGTACCAAGCTGCATTGTTGAACCTAGGCCTCTACCGCTACGCAGAACTCACATCTGGGTGTGTTCTAATGTACCAACTATACCTAGGTGTACTTTGCTGTCCCTGAACTGCATTGTGAAACCTAGGCCTCCGTCACTGTACACAAAAGTCAACTCTATGCGTTCCCACTTCTAGCTTTACTGTTACACCTGCTACACTGTGAGGCCGGAGCCTCTCCCGCTGTCTAGGTGTCCCAGTCTAGGTGTTCAATTGCTGCTTGCAACTCAGAGAAGCCTGGATCATCCTCCCGATATCTAGGCGTCTTAAAATTAGGCGTTAATTACAACCTATCTCTCTCAAACCAAACCTCTGCTGTCACCTAGGTGTCCAAAAACTGATACTTGATCATCACCTGCCTTTTGCAAGGCCTAAACCCTCTCCCAATAGCTAGGTGTCCCAATCTTGATCACTGCCTGCCATTTGCAGAACCTGGACCTACCCGCTGTTGTCCAGGGGTAAGGAATCAAGCTTCAATCATTGCTTGGCTCCCGCTGAAACCTACATCCCTTCGGACATCTCACATCCTACACCAAAAGTACAATCTCATTGTAAACCACCTGTAAAACCTAGGCTCTCCACCTCTTGCTTCTCATTCTTCTGGAAAATATCAGTACCTGCCACAATTAAATCCCAGGAACCCGACACCCAGAACACCCAGCAACCACCAAAGCCAATAACTACCACCATAATCCCCACCCTAGTTTACCTGCACCCATAGCCCATAACCAGCTGTGCCACCCACCAATGTACAATACCCCCTAGGACAGCCCTCCCGTTGTAAGAGGAACACCCCTACCCAACTGACTGAACAAAGTCACAGCCTTGGAAAGCATCCAGACACCACAACTTAAAAGGTTTAAAATCCACACTAGCCTGGCACACGGCACAGCAGTTGGACAACTGCCCCTGTAAACTCAACACCCAGACCAACTCTCCCACACCGCCTCCCCACGAGGACCCAAAATGCCCCGACGCAGAATTGGACGCCGACAAAGAGAAAAGGAACACGGTACAAATAATATGGATACACAAGCTTAACCTCCCCCCATTAGAAGACTCCTTCAATACAGTACACACTCCGCCAAATAATACTATTGAAAGAACAAACTTAGTAAGTGCAAAAGCCTTATACCTTACTCTGTACCGCACACCAAGAACCTAGATACTTCAACGACACCGATGTTTCCAGATGGATAAACAACACCCCCGAACAACGGAACAAAAGACGGGTGAACCCAAGAAGGGAATGGCATGACACCAACCCCCTTACTCCCTATATCACAAGAAAAGAAGGGCACTATCGATACCCACATCAAATGACAAGAGATGATGAAGCAATAGAATTCAGCAACCCAATTATCAATCTCACAGACCGATTCAATGACACAGCCGCCTTCACAGAACCTCAACCAATCGGAGTTAACAGAAAAGCACCCCAACTGAACACCCACAAATGAAAACAGGGAACAACAAATAAACCAAATCACACCAAAAAGATCCACTGCAAATCTAATTCACGCAAGATCAATGTCCAGACATGCCACCGAAATCTACGACCTCCTAAGCGACGGAGGCATCGACATCTTTTTCGTATCAGAAATATGGCTAGATGACAACTACAAGATCACCCTCAATAACTGCCTGCCCGATACCTTTTAAGTGCATCCAGGCAAACGGGAAAACCAAAAGAGGTGGTGGACTGGCAATCATCCACAAAGAACACTTGGAAATTAAAGCGGAAGACCCATTAAACATCAATAAATGTGAATCCCTAATCCTATGTCTATCAACAAATCCCAGAACAAACCTGAAATTCATACTGGTATACAGACCACCAACATATGATGCAGCCTTCGTAGACACCTTCATAGAAGCAATCACCAACCTAACTGTTGATCATAACCACCTGATCATCCTCTGACATTTCAACATTACAAAAATCTCTTAACAGCCAACTAACAACAATGAAACTACATTAGCTAGTCAAAGAAGCAACCCACACGGCAGGACATACACTGGACGCAATCTTCGCCAACAGAAAACTAATTACCATGACGCGCCACCGATCCAGATCCTCTGGAGCGACAACCTAATCATCCCCTTCATAATCACACTGCCCTCCCCAATTACCAAGAAACAGGGAAAGCTACTGATCATCATGAAAAGTAACTGGAGAACCATAAAAAACTCCAACTTAATGAAACTACTGGAGATCACCAAACCACAAGCAACAACTATGGACGAAGCTGACCTTGGCACTAAAATAGGTATACTTCGCAAATGGATAACAACAACAATTGATGAGATTGCCGAAGAAAAACCTTTCGGTCCATCCTGCAAAAGAGCAACAGCAAAATGGTTCACCCCATTACTAGGCGCCATGAAAAGGAAAAAACAAAAACTAGAACTGGAATGGAGGATCACTAAAGACTGCAGAAAAAAATTCAAACTTCAACAACCTACCTGGGAAAGTGCCACAATCCTTCAAATCAGCATACATCAAACCACTCCTCAAGGATACAGCAGGAAACGTAGAGGACCTCTCCCATTACAGACCGATCTCAACATCCCCAACCCAACTAAACTCTTGTAAACACACATATATAGATCAACCCAAGAATTCATAGAAGAACACTGCCTATTAAACCAGGCAAAAGTAGGCTTCAGACCGATGAGAGGAATGGAAACAGCACTTCTCTCAATCTGGGATGATCTAAAGGCAAACGCAGACTCAAACAACATCACCGCTCTGATACTTCTAGACCTCTCTGTGGCATTCGACACAGTTAACCACGACATTCTCATCATGAGACTGGAAGATTTCAGAATCACCGTCAACACGGTACTATGGATCAAATCCTTCCTAACAAACAGAACAGAAATGATGTGGATGAAACCTTTTAAATCAAGCCCAAGAGAATCGTCATGCAGAGTCCCACAAGGATCATCCTTCTCCCCGCTACCATTCAACGTCTACCTGTCTCAACTAATTAAAATCATCGAAAGTCATGGCCTCACCTTGTAAAACTTACCTGACGAAAGACAAATAGTCTATAAAATGATGAAAACTCAACACTAGAGAACTTCCTTTGAGAAATATACAACTGGATGAACTCAAACCACCTCAAACTCAACCCAGGCAAAACAGAAATAATGATCATCACAAAAAATGGAGAAGACAACCTCCATATCCCATGGCCATCAGAACTTGGTGAAACCTCAGCCCCATCATCAATTGTAAGAAACCTGGGAGTCCTGATGGACAACAAACTCACTCTAGAGCCACAAGTAAACGCCCTAATCAAGAAATGTTTATTTCGCCTGTGAGCGGCAAAGGGATCCTACCATTCCTGTCATTCACCACCAAAACAACTACCATCATTGCTCTCATCATGTCCAGATTAGACCACGCCAATAGCTTATATCTATGCATGCCTGAACGACTTCTAAAAAAAACCTCAAATGCATACAAAAAAGCGGCGGCCAGACTGCTCCTTAAATTACCTCGAAGAGAACACATCACTCCAGCAATGAAAACGCTACACTGGTTACCCATCAAACAACAAATCAAGTTCAAATAAATGTGCATAAGGACCATGGTGCAGAGTTCCTTAGAAGAAAAATAAACGTCCATCACACAATAGGGCCACTGAGATCCAGTAGCGACATCAGTTTGGAACCCACACCATACATATAAAGAAATCTCTGAGGATCCTCATTCTCTCACCTCTTACCAAAAATCTGGAATGAACTACCAAAGAAAATACGAAAAACACAAGAGATCACCTACAATTCAGGAAACCCCTCAAATCCTCGTCACCCCATAACTAGAAATAATGCCCATAGGGGCATACACAGCGGAACTATGCTGAGAGAGGAAACCTATCCCCTACTTCCTAAGCCTCCGACCCCTAACCCCTAATACTGATCTACAACATATCCACTTAGTAATTGAAAGATAGATCACCTAGAATCATACCCAAGAACGACCACAGATCAATCTGGAAGGAAGACCAGGATGACCCAGCAATAACACCTTGCCCCACATTGTAATCACAGGAAGCAATGGACCACCAACAGTAAATAGATAGGAAGGAGCGGGGGATAATAATATAACCACTATCTAATTCGGGGATAATGCTCGCCCAACCAGGTGTACCTACCTCAATAACTTAGCTGGGAACCAGCCACGCCATCGCCCTAGAAACTAGACAGTCAGAAAGGAAAGAGAAAGAATATACCTACCCCCTATGACAACCAGATACTTAAAACAAGAACTACAAGGATTAAGAGACATATAACTGACTAACAAAAACCTCCAATTTCTGCAGACTTAACTCACACAAAAACCCACACAACCATTTCTCTCACAGCAAACCGCACGCTCTTCACCACACCACAACAACAATCGACACATAAATCGCAACAGCACACGAGGACTTGCATCGATCCTATATTCACACCCAAGCTCACCGCACAGTGAAAACCGAACTGAAGCTGCCAACAGGACACCACCTTTTCACTTTCCCACGCCCTCTTCACCCACTAACCCAACCCCACCTCTTTGTTTGCAAATCCACCTCAGCGCCTGGAGATCAATTCCATCAGTGATGGCGCGCTATAGAAACACGTTTAACATTAACATTATGTTCCACTCACTACGAAGCAGCTACCTTAGCTGGACATCCCCTCCTCAGTGGGGCAAGTTAAATGCGGTTGAGTTGGCCTGCTCCAAGAGCTAGATTACTTCATTGTCACCAATGACTTACTCTATATCGGCTTCAAACAGTCGTGCCAATTGATTCCACTAAAAAACATAAACAAAAATGGATGAAGGAGGAGATGACTCTGGATCAAAGAAAAATATGTCCTCTTAGTCTGCGGTTTCTGACTGGTGCCACTTCCTCAATTATGAGACCAAAAACGTATTCTCTCAAGGCAGAAATTAAGTTTGAAGGGACTACTATTGGAGAGTTTGGTTCAGTAAAGCCTGATTTGCATCTGGAGGAGGATACTGGACTAATGATTGTGTTGTCACTGTGTTCTTTTTTAGGACAACGGATCCAAAATGTCCAAATCTTCTCTTTGGAGTGTTGTCTCCAAGATGCCGCCTGAATGCTTCAGTAACCTCTATCTTGGGTTCCCCCGAAATGTACGTCACATCCTGGCAGACTGGCTGGAGAACCAACCATGGTAAGTGGTGCTCGTCGTGCAGGTAGTGTGGGAAGGCACTTTGAAGAGTACTCTCAGAAATGCCTCTTGGTGCTGATAATAAGGGTTGTTATTACCAGACTTCAACTAGTGAAGGGTGTACGGATGTGACGGCCTGCAGGGATAGCAGTGTGTGATCCAAAAGTTACATACAGATTTCTGAAGCCTGTATGTCAACAACCCCAAGCTAAATGACTGGCCTGGGAGTGTGAGGGGAGTGAACAGTGAAGCGTATGTCGTGATGGAGTGTAATGGAACTGTGCTGCTAGGACTGAATGGCACGTCTGTTTTTTTTAATGGCCAGTTTGTCTTTAAATGGAGTTTGGCATGTGTGTTACGAAGAGAAAAGCACCATTTTGGTTGATAGTTTGGCAACCGCCTTCTCATATTTAGTCTAGTTCTTGTTCAGGCCGAACGGTTGTTCTTCCATTGCTAAAACCGTTCACATGCACATTCACATGCAGGCAACAGAATACACACTGACCACTTGCAATTGGTGAGAAAGAATTTGATTGGGTCCGGTAAGTAATGGTGTGAAAGTGGAGATCTGGCCTCCACATGCACCCTCCAGGTCCTGCCACCTGCTGTGCTTTTTCTATACACGCTTTCAGAGGAATGCAAAGTGGCTCCCTCCCTTTGGGTCCCTCCCAAAGCTAGTGGGAGGGCATTCATTCAGAAAGTGCACACGATTCTTTAATTTCAGACGAAAAATAAATGCACTCAAAACTTATTTATGCTTGACCCGCATTAAGGCAAAAAGAAAAGGCACGTGAATGGTTCTGTGAGCACAACTGAATACATTTCCAGGACATGTTTTTCTGTTTCTCTTTAGATGAAACTAAAACAATTCTGTAAAGCCCTTATTAATGATTTAAATGCTACGAGTTCTATCTCTATGTTCTGCCAAATTTTGTTTTGAGAATACTTGGAAGAATAATTAATGTTTTTTTTTCATTGTCAGAGTGGTGCTTTAAATGGCATGAAAAGTGTGTGGTGTATCCGTGCGCGTTGAATGAAAATGGCGGGAGAGGCTGAAGCATTGACTTCAACTGAATATTAAGCTTCTAGGAGGTGATCACAATTTTAGAACTTTGCAAAAATAACTCTGATTTTCCCTGGCTTTCGTTATTTGGTATAGCAAGTGTTGGGGGGCTCACAGTGCCACTGACACGGAGAGGGCAGACCTCTCTGTATGCCCGTATTAATTTAACGAGGACACAGTAGATTGCTATCTGGTCCGTGACCGTTGCCGGTCCCCTCTTTATTCAGCCACCTCTGATCCAGTGACGTATCGTATGTCAGCACTCATCCATGTACGTAGTCACCAGATCCCTTTTATAATCACCATTGAAAAAGCCAACCCCATCATAGCAACATTGTAAACTCCTTAATACATATGCTCTCTGGATCTCTTCTTCATTCATCCTTGGAGTACAACAGATAGTTATTGAGCCTGGACAGTATCCTTCATCTGGGCTGCTCCTCAACTCTGCTTGTTCATGCCTCGGGCACCTCTGTTTCGGATTCATCCCCAGAGCTCTTGGGAGCTCTCTATCGAATTCGCCCTCGTAACCGTCCAGTGGCCGTTCCTGTTTGCCCTCATTCTCTTATCTCAGGTCTTGCCCCGGATGAATCTCCAGTTCATTACTCGCGGAAATCCCCCTGAACCAACTGCAGGCCCGAGTCACTACCTCCCCCGGCCTCCTGGCCATTATCGTGGACCCTTTTCTGTGCGTCACCTTCCAGGGCTCTGCATCATACGGAAAGCACAACGTGTGTGTCGGCTTGCGGTTTTGGATCACTGCAGTGCCCCTCCCCCCTACCCCGCTTTAATTGGTGACGTCACCAGCCCTTTTTTGACCGACTCTTGCTCATTCCACACCTGCTGTTGCTTCCTTATTTTGTCGACATCAATATCCAACCACTGACACGACTTATGCTCTGGCACCAGCGATCTAACTTTCGTGCCTAACCTCATCGCCTCTGCTGTGGCAACCCGTCAGAGAGAGAGGGGTGGTGCTATAAGCGGACAGAAATGTGACCAGACCCATCTCTAACTCCGTTCCTTGCTCCAGCGCAATTCGAAAACATTTTGTTTAGAGTGTGCATGAAGCACTCATGTCCCATTCGCCCTGGACCCGCATGGAGTGGTGCAGATATGCTTGATCCCGTGCTCTGAGTCAAACTCCTGAAAGCTTCTGCCTTGAAATGGCGATTGGTTGTCCTACCTCATTGTAGGTGGCAGGGCGTCTTGCAAAGATTTCTGCCAACACCGGTATTACTGTTTTGTCTGCCATCAACTGTACAAACCGCAACTCATCCAGCACAACCATAAAGTGCTGGCTCTGCATGATCGTCCCAAAATATATACTGACTGCCTGCTATGGTCCCGTCTCCCGGGACTGTGTCAGTGGCTGCTTCTGTAGCTGACCTGACACCAAGCACCATTTAAAGCTGTATATCATCATTTCCACATTTTTCTCCAGGTCGGGAAACCATACATTCTCACACAATTGGGTTTTCGTTTTTGTGGCCCCTTGGCCCATGTGCACTATGGTGATCACACGCTCAATCGGCTCTGGCGGATTCACAATCTGGGATCCTCTCAGCAGGACGCTATTGGTCCCCGCTGTAACGCTCACCTGATTCCCGCAGAGGCGCCGGTCTTGACTGGGTGAATGCCGTATCTTCAAAGGTGATGTGTAACACACGGTTGGCTCTTTGGGCTGGACCTCTGTGCACTGTATGTCTGACTCGAAGAGTAAGATGTCTGCAGATAGAAAATATGGGATTAATGAACTGGGGTTATTGGGTGCCTCTCTCCTCTTCCCTTTCTCTTCTCCTGTAGAACCCCAAAGGTTAACGCCCTCACCTTAGGTAAGTGAACGCCGAGCTCTCCATCTGCCTCGGGGCAGGGTGCCGTAACCAGTTTCTTCACTGGATAAGGGTGCAGGCCTCTTGACCTCAGAGGACTGCTGTCGGTCGTTAACTGCACGAACGGTAAGTTCTGGGCACTTCAAATGTCTTAAAAGTCTTTTGTAATGATATCTCTTGTTTTGCAGGGTTCCGGCGATGGCGGATGGCGGGCTGATGAGAGTTGAGGATCGAACCCGCGTGAGGAATAGAAGCGCCTGGAAGCACGTAAGTAAGCGCTTGTAGCCTGCTTCACGATGCGCACTAACTGTCCCTTTTATCTTGCAGGTACAAGTTCAGAGCTTTAGAGAAGCTGAAGGGTACTGGAATACCCACTGGATTCGGCGTGGGAAGGAGTAATGGCACGTGAGTAATAAAGTTGCCCAATGTCTTTAAACTAACCTTCTTTTGTCTTTCAGATGCGGGATGCAGCGCCGAAGGCCTCCGGAGCGTGCGAAGAGCTGGTAAGCTTTTGTCTTTCAGATGCCGGAATGCAGTGCGAAGACCTCCGGAGCATGCGAAGAGTAGGTAAGCCTTTGTCTTTCAGATGCCAGAATGCAGAGCAAGGCATTGGTGACAGCCGATGGACCAAGTAAGAGATGCGCTGCCACTGAAGACCGTAGTGCTAACCTGTTCTTTCTTTGTCTTTACAGGTGCTGCTGAAGACTGGATTCCAGAATGGTAAGCCTTTGTTCCCTTAGGCCCAGGATCAGAAGCAGAAGACACGATGAGCGTTCTGCTGCAGAGAATGCAGAATAACACAAAGCAAGATTCATCCATCGGGTGTGGTTTAAATAGCCTCCTGTAGTGCTTAGGTGTCTCCTTCCACAGCCACGCCTAGGTAAGAAAAGAGTTCCTGCTTTCCAGAAGAGTTCCAGTGTTCTGAACCTAGGGAGTGGCTCCTGCCCCACCCAACAGGAAAAGTAGTCCCAAATAGAAGAGGATCAGGGGTTCAACTGGCAGGTAAGTAAGCAGCATGGTCTGCTGCAGGTAAGTCCACCCAAGCATTATGAGCCCGGCGCTTCCAGCGCTCGGACTGGGCATCTTTATGAGCCTGGTGCCACTGGCGCCAGGACAGGGTCCAAAAGGTCCCAATTGGGACTGGCTGGCACTCGGAACCGGGGTTATGGGTCTGCTTCCAAGGGAGTCGGGCAAGTCCTGATCTTTTGGAAGGAGAGATCATGACAGCACCCCCCTCAAGGCCCCTCCCAAACCGGGCTTCTCCGGGGGTTTGGGCTTGTTAGGAAATGTTCGATGAAATCTTTTGATTAGACGAGGCGCGTGGACATATTCTGCAGGTTCCCAGGATCTTTCTTGGGGACCGTAGCCTTTCCAGTCAATCAGGTAAAATAGTTTAGATTTGGAGATCTTGGAATCCAGGATGCTTTTGACTTCAAACTCGAGTTCTCCATCAACTAGAATAGGTTTTGGAGATGTAGTTAGTCGGGTTTGAGGTTGCACGGGTTTTAATAGAGAGACATGGAAGACCGGATGTATCTTCATGTGAGGGGGCAAGTCCAACTTGACCGCTACTGGATTTACTATGGTAGTGATGGAATAGGGACCAAGGTATCTTGGGTTGAATGTGCGTGGTCCTTTTAGAGGTAGATATTTGGTGGATAACCAGACTTGATCTCCTACTTGATATTGGGGGGCTTCCTTCCGATGTTGGTCTGCTCCTTTCTTGTATTGTTCTTTAGCCCTTTGAAGGTGAGAAACGGCTTCCTTAAAGGCTTGGGTGATTGTAGAATGCAGGTGGTCTACTG
This sequence comes from Ambystoma mexicanum, assembly GCF_040938575.1. Lineage (NCBI taxonomy): Eukaryota > Metazoa > Chordata > Amphibia > Caudata > Ambystomatidae > Ambystoma > Ambystoma mexicanum. Next base: position 204,317,525 of record NC_090926.1, on the reverse strand, counting down.
CTGGTGTTCCAAGATCTTGGAGTGGATCCAACTCCGAGGTTCGAGGGTGACTACCGTATAAAAGAAAAAACGGGGTTTTCCCAGTTCCAGAGTGGACAGAGTTATTGTAGGCATATTCGGCTATCCAAAGGATATCTTTCCAAGTTTTTTCAGTTTGTTGTAGCATGCAGCGCAAATACTGTTCCAGAGTTTGATTGGTCCTCTCGGTTTGTCCGTCGGTTTGAGGATGGTGGCTGGTCGAAAGTCTCACATCAATTTGAGCCGACCGACAGCAACTTCGCCAAAAATGAGAAATAAATTGACTACCTCGATCCGAAATTAGAACTGAAGGAAAACCGTGCAGTCGGACGATGTTTTCGAGAAATTCTCGGGCCAGAGTTGCTGCTGTTGGTAAGCCTTTGAGTGGAATGAAATGCGCCATCTTGGAGAATAGGTCCACGATTACTAGGATCGTATTGTGTCCGGAGCATGGAGGTAGATCGGTGATGAAGTCCATAGAAAGCGTATGCCAAGGGCGAGGCGGGATGTCAATAGGGCGTAAGAGGCCGGCTGGTTTTTCCTTTTGACTCTTGTTTTGGGCGCATACTCCACAGGACATTATAAAGTCTCTGATATCTTTTTTCCAAGATGGCCACCAGAAGTAGCGCTTGATCTTTTCCGAGGTCTTGGTCATACCGGGATGCCCTTCCATTAAAGAATCGTGATAACAAGAGATTACCTTTTTCTGTAAATCTGTGCTTGGCAGGTATAACCGTTCTTGGAAATATAACAGGTTGTCCTTCACCGTAAAGTCCTTTCCCTGCAGATGTCAATTCTGTATGTCTGCTGGAGTTACCAGTAGCCTGGCTTTATCCTTAACTTCCTCTATGGATTGTGTGGCGATTACACCTAGAATTCTTTGTTCGGGACTGATAGGTACAGGTTTAGGATTGATCAAATGTTCTTCCACTCCCACCCGAGAAAGGGCATCAGCTTTACCGTTTTTTGTACCAGGTCGATAGGTAATTATGAAGTCAAACTCGGCAAAGAATAGTGCCCAACGGAGTTGCCTAGAGGATTGAGATTTTGCGGTTTTCAAATATTGCAGGTTTCGGTGATCTGTAATCACAGTAACGGTGTGTCGGGCCCCCAGAAGATAATGCCGCCAAGCCTTAAAGGCGGACTTGATAGCTAGAAGTTCCTTATCAGTAATAGTGTAATTGATTTCAGGAGGCGAGAATTTGCGGGACCAAAATGCCACGGGATGCAACTGATTGGTTACTGGGTCCTTTTGTGATAGAACTGCCCCCATGGCAAGGCTCGAAGCATCAGTTTCAACGATGTAGGGGAGTTCTGGGCGAGGATGTTTTAAGATCGGTGCAGAGATAAATCTAGTCTTCAAATTCTGGAAAGCTTGTTCCGCCTCGGTAGACCATTCAAAACGTTTGTTTTTCTTTAACAAGGCGGTGATGGGCTGGACTATTCGAGAGAATTCGGGGATAAACCTGCGGTAAAAGTTAGCAAAGCCTAACATGCTTTGAACACCTTTTACGGAGGATGGCGATGGCCATTTGAGAATTGCATCGACCTTCTTTGAATCCATACGCACTCCGCTAGGTGATAATATGAATCCCAAGAATTCAACTTCAGTCACGTTGAAAACACATTTTTCCAACTTAGCAAAAAGTTTGTGTTGACGCAATCTCTCGAGGACCATTTTCACGTGTTTCCGATGTTCAGTTTCCGATGAAGAATAAACGAGGATGTCGTCAATGTAAACAACAACACACACATCTATGAGCTCTCTGAGGACATCGTTCATAAAATATTGAAAGGCGGCCGGGGCATTGCAAAGTCCGAAGGGCATGACCTGATATTCAAATAGCCCATACTTGGTGCGGAAGGCCGTCTTCCATTCATCGACTTCTTTTACTCGTACCAAGTGGTAGGCTCCTCTAAGATCCAGCTTTGTATATATGCATGCTTTTCTGACTTGGTCCAGGAGTTCAGGGATCAAAGGTAACGGATATCTATTCTTAATGGTGATCTGGTTCAGGGCGCGATAATCTATACAAGTTCTAAGGTCCCCTTCTTTTTTTGGAACGAAGAACAAAGCTGAGGAAGCAGGGGACTTGGAAGGATGAATAAACCCATTCGCTAGGTATTGATCCAGGTATTGTCGGAGGTGAAGATTCTCAGGCTCGGTGAGGGCATAAATTCTACTACAAGGAGGAGTAGATCCAGGTATCAGGTCTATCTGGCAGTCATAAGACCTATGAGGAGGTAGAGAGTCAGCCTGATCCTTCCGGAAATTGGAATTCTAGGTATTCAGGAGGTAACTGGGGAGCCTCCGAGGAAATTGCTGCCAGTGCAACACCAGGTCGAGGGTGACAAGTAGAGACACATTCTGGAAACTGAACCGTTCTTGCTCGCCAATCGATCTGAGGATTGTGCTTCTCTAACCAAGGAATTCCTAGAATAATCTGGAACTGAGGGGCCTTGGTCACATCGAACACAATCTTCTCATGGTGTCCATCTTGACTTACTAGCGTCACTTCTTGGGTGGTATGCGTTACTGGTCCGGAAGCTATCTCCGTACCATCCACCGTAGTAATGACGTCCTTTACAGCCTTTGGACAAATAGTCAGATTCATCCTCAAAACCATTTCATGATCCACATAATTGCCGATGGCACCGCTGTTGACGTAAGCTTCAATCGCATGTAATCGATCCGGATGTTCAGGGCTAATGAGGACCATAGGTATCACGAAATGCGAGGTCACGGAACTGGTTTTAACGCTCAGCAAGAGGACCTCTATTCTTGTCGGGCGAGGTCGTTTCCCTGCTCAGAGTTTGTGACCCTGGTAACTGCAGCTCCTACTGCCTTCTTGGCTGGTTTCACCAGACAGTCTCGAAGAAAGTGCCCCGGGTTTCCGCAATAGAGGCATAATTGCAGCTGTTTTCTCCTTTCCCGCTCCTTTGTGTTAGTGATCCTTTCAGGCCCCCTATTTGCATGGGTTCCCCGGAGTCTACTCCTTTGGTAGGAGTTGGTGGTTTGGAAAATACTCGAGCAACAAACTTGGAACGATCGGCCTTCCTGTTCTGCAGTCTGTGGTCAATTTGAACGACTAAGTCAATATAGTCCGAACAGTCTTGCGGGGGATTCACTACTTGGGCTAACATATCTTTGAGCTCTCCACGTAGACCTCTATAAAACAGCGTAATCCTTTTGTTCTCAGGCCGAGTTTCCACTATCAGTCTGTTGAAAGACGCAATAATAAGCCAAAAGGTCTTGATTACCTTGTCGCAATGAAAGGAGCTCATTGTCCAAGGCCTGCCCCTGTGAATGTCTTGCAAACAGTTTTTCCATACTGAGCTGAAAAGCTTGAAAATCATGGAGAACCGGATCATCTTGATTAACTAGAGGGATCGACCAGTCTGCCGCATTGCCACTAAGGTACGAAAGCACGAAAGCTACCTTAGCTTGATCAGTTGGAAAGGCTGCTGGCCGGCATAAGAAGTGCAACCGGCACTGATTAATAAATACTGCAAACCTCTTTGGGTCACCAGAAAATCGTTCGGGCGGAGCCAGAGGTACATTCCCAGGTAGGTTGATCTGCACTGGGTTCGTAGAGGATGTTGAAGGAAGATTTGCCCCTGATGCGGGTAACGGAGTTTGTCCGGCTTGTGACTGTAGCAATTGTCTAGCGAGATCGTCTGTTCGCTCCTTGGAAATAATCAGTTCCCTTCTTAGAGCATTCGTTTCCTGACGGGCTGCATGCACTTCTGCTCTTAGTTCCCCAAGTAACTGGGCTAGCTGGTCGGTATCCGAGGTTTCCATAGCGCCTGGGTGGGAGTTTTGCGGTAGGCTTTGTGTTCTGTAACGCTCACCTGATTCCCGCAGAGGCGCCGGTCTTGACTGGGTGAATGCCGTATCTTCAAAGGTGATGTGTAACACACGGTTGGCTCTTTGGGCTGGACCTCTGTGCACTGTATGTCTGACTCGAAGAGTAAGATGTCTGCAGATAGAAAATATGGGATTAATGAACTGGGGTTATTGGGTGCCTCTCTCCTCTTCCCTTTCTCTTCTCCTGTAGAACCCCAAAGGTTAACGCCCTCACCTTAGGTAAGTGAACGCCGAGCTCTCCATCTGCCTCGGGGCAGGGTGCCGTAACCAGTTTCTTCACTGGATAAGGGTGCAGGCCTCTTGACCTCAGAGGACTGCTGTCGGTCGTTAACTGCACGAACGGTAAGTTCTGGGCACTTCAAATGTCTTAAAAGTCTTTTGTAATGATATCTCTTGTTTTGCAGGGTTCCGGCGATGGCGGATGGCGGGCTGATGAGAGTTGAGGATCGAACCCGCGTGAGGAATAGAAGCGCCTGGAAGCACGTAAGTAAGTGCTTGTAGCCTGCTTCACGATGCGCACTAACTGTCCCTTTTATCTTGCAGGTACAAGTTCGGAGCTTTAGAGAAGCTGAAGGGTGCTGGAATACCCACTGGATTCGGCGTGGGAAGGAGTAATGGCACGTGAGTAATAAAGTTGCCCAATGTCTTTAAACGCACCTTCTTTTGTCTTTCAGATGCGGGCTGCAGCGCCGAAGGCCTCCGGAGCGTGCGAAGAGCTGGTAAGCTTTTGTCTTTCAGATGCCGGAATGCAGTGCGAAGACCTCCGGAGCATGCGAAGAGTAGGTAAGCCTTTGTCTTTCAGATGCCAGAATGCAGCGCGAGGCGTTGGTGACAGCCGATGGACCAGGTAAGAGATGCTCTGCCACTGAAGACCGTAGTTCTAACCTGTTCTTTCTTTGTCTTTACAGGTGCTGCTGAAGACTGGATTCCAGGATGGTAAGCCTTTGTTCCCTTAGGCCCAGGATCAGAAGCAGAAGACACGATGAGCGTTCTGCTGCAGAGAATGCAGAATAACACAAAGCAAGATTCATCCAACGGGTGTGGTTTAAATAGCCTCCTGTAGTGCTTAGGTGTCTCCTTCCACAGCCACGCCTAGGTAAGAAAAGAGTTCCTGCTTTCCAGAAGAGTTCCAGTGTTCTGAACCTAGGGAGTGGCTCCTGCCCCACCCAACAGGAAAAGTAGTCCCAAACAGAAGAGGATCAGGGGTTCAACTGGCAGGTAAGTAAGCAGCATGGTCTGCTGCAGGTAAGTCCACCCAAGCATTATGAGCCCGGCGCTTCCAGCGCTGGGACTGGGCATCTTTATGAGCCTGGTGCCACTGGCACCAGGACAGGGTCCAAAAGGTCCCAATTGGGACTGGCTGGCACTCAGAACCGGGGTTATGAGTCTGCTTCCAAGGGAGTCGGGCAAGTCCTGATCTTTTGGAAGCAGAGATCATGACACCCGCTGAAAGTTCCTCATGGTGGCAACAGTAAAGACAGACACAAGAGATCACAGTTCAAGGGTGTTTATTAAACTGTATGCAGGTTGGGAAAATGCCTAATCTAAACCTAAATCTAAGATGGGACCAAGCGTCGACCATCAAATGAAAATAAGGCAGTCCTTGTGGCGTTGTGTCAAATAACAAACGGCCTATACTAAGAAACCTATTGCCAAACTTTACAACTAATACAATAAGGTGTTGGGGTGGATTTCAAGGAAAGAAAGAAGTGTTTGTAAATGATACGTCAGGATGCGGTAGCTTGGATCTCTCTTCCCAACGTTTTGAGCATGGGGTAAGATGGGATCTTGGAGCACAGTACACACTCGAGCTTTCCCCCTGCACAAGTCAATAGTTCCGTTTCTGCTTATCGGGAACCTCCTCGCCCAAGTCTTGTTTCTCTTGAAAGTCTCTTGCCTTAGAGGGCCTGACGTAAATAACCAATTAATGTTCCTTCAACTAAAATGAAAGTTCAGTTCTTGGTTTCACTTTGGGGGAGGATTGTTCACCCCTGGTTCCCCCTCTTCCAGGTGCTGGTCACTTTTCTTTTATAAGATTTACGTGTAAGCCATTATCCAGACAGGAACTCAAACCTACAAGCGAAACAAATTGCATCCAAATAAATACCAATACAAATCCAAAAGTAATTTCCTGCTACATTTGTGCAAACATTGTTTTTTTAAATGTTTCTATTTGTCTCTCGTTCAAAAAAGAACCTTTACAAAAAGAAAAAGATTAAAGTTCTTTGTACATTCAGTTTGTTAAAAAGATTTACATTGTTAACCTTGCTCATCAACGATAATTAGATCATAAAAATAGAATAGAAGAAAAACACCAAGAGTTTAAAATAAAGCATGCTTACATGCTTACAAAACAGAATTCACAAGTTCTTTTTCAATGTGTTTCTAGAGCCAAACTAGGGCAAATATCAAAGGCCAATGGTTTGCATTCATCATTCTTGCCCAGAGCGCTTCGAGACAATCTTCAAAATCAATGTTGACAAATTTCATTAGTAAGTTTCGTTCTCTTGGATTTAAAATGAGAACAAAATAGTACTAAATATTTTAGTGTTGCAACTGGTTCTTCACAGGGATAGAACTGACATTTAAGAATTATCGCATCACCTTTATTGTTATTCCAGTAAGCGGTCCTTTCCCTTGTATGGTATTGGTTGAGTTTAAACCTCATGTAAGAGTTTCGAGTGTGATTGCATGGAAAGGACTCGATATATTTGTATTGTGGCGTTCATTTTTTGGTGAATTTAGCCTACTCAGTGTATGTTTTATAGTTCCATATTTCTTCAAGGGTTTTGCACCAGTCGTGCTTGTAGACTTGCATACCCAGGTCTAAGACACAGATCATCGCATGTGATATTCACCTCGGCCATTATTGCCTGCATTTCACGTTGGTATAAGTTAACAGAAGGCACATTGTTCGCAGTCAAGTTTGTTTTTAGATCCAGATAAAGCTTTTAGCTGGAGGGCAGCTCATTTTAGCATAGTTTAGTAGTTGTCTCCATTTCCTTCTAGAGGAAAGTGAGATTAGGCCCATTTCATGCCTTATAATGCTATTTGGCAATGCAGGTGAAGGATGCATTGCCAGTTTCAAGAGCCTGCCTTGGAGGCTATCTAGGAACAGATTCAAATTTAATAGGCAAATATAAAGACAATATAAGAGCACACTTTCAACATTTAAATTAAATAAGTCTATGATGGGCACCAAAGAGTATTTGCAATATTTGGCAAAGATAATTTTAATCTGAGAGAGTAACGGTTGCGCTTTTAGATTTAGGTGTTCTATCCAAAAGTTGATAGAATTCTTCTCAGGTATGTGGTAGCCCAGATAAATAGTATCAGGAATCAAAAGTATCGGTGTGTTCAATATTTGCCACATGTATGTTTTGGTCTTATTTTTTAGACCAAATCTCATGATAGCAGTTTTAGTGGGATTTGGGCAGAGATTGTGTGCTCGCACAAAGTCCTCAAATAGATGCAATTTAGTTTGAAGTCCCATCGGTGTGGGGTCCCATCGGATGATATCATCTGCAAAGGCTAGCCAATGCAGACGTAGTGTACCAACTTTGATCGAGAAAAGATTTTTCTCATTCCACCCTTCATCCAGATTAGCAATGTAAAGATTGAAGAAGGTAGCTGCAAGATTGCAGCCCTGCTTCAGTCCTAGCATAGTTCTTATAGGGTATGTGGTTCTTCCATCACCAGTAATCCTGGTCTTGTAAGATGTGTCAGTGTATAATTTGATGAAACAATATAGCAGTTTAAGAGGGATGCCTAACTTCGCCATTTTGGACCAGAGAATGTTACACACAACAAAATCAAAAGCAGCTGACCTATCGATCAGCGCAATATAGATTGGGTATGCGTTCTTAGATTTTACTCCAGATAGGATGTGCGCCATAATGGTAGCATTAAGCGTGGTACTCATGGCTTTTCTAAAGCCCGTTTGGTATTTGGAGTGTAAACCATATTGATCGATATGCTGTTCCAATTCGTGTAGGAGCAAAATTGCGACGATTTTGGCCTCATTGTCAATTAATGAAATGGGTCGATAATTTAGGGGCAAAGATGGGTCCCCTTTTTTATATATTGGGATGATATTCGCTGTTACCCAAGATTTAGGAATGGCTCCAATCAAAATGATCTTGTCAAATTTTGATTTTAAGATGATTGCCCATGTGGCTGGGTCTGTCTTATAAACACAGGGCAGTAGCCCGCCAGGCCCTGCAGATTTAGAGAATGATAGTTTGCCAATTGCCATTTTATGTCTTCCAGGGACCATTGGAAACGATCAATCTGGCTGTAACACATAGGTGGAGGTGTTATATTTATAAATGCATCTGGAAGGGTGAATATCTTTGTGATATATTCACACCATGTGGTTGTAGGAATCCGATTAGGGAGGGGGCACAACCTTTTGATGATTTGCCAAAGGGCCCTTGTGTCATATGGCCTTAATTAAGGCACAGTTGACATTGTTGTAGCTAAGTATACGGACATGTCTCAGCTTGTTTTTGTATTTCACCAGTATCTGTTTACGTAATACATGGTCATTTGGAGTCTGAGATTTGTGATTTTTTTAATCTGCGCAATTCATATTGCTGTTTGTGATATAATCTGATATATACTCAACAAATTGTTTGCAAAGGCCAAGGTTCCATCATAGTGATATAGAATCACGATGAACTTTGGGAAGGGCTAATGAATAGTCAGCCGTTAAAAGCGGACAATCAATTTTCAAACTTAGTAATAGGTTAGTGTGATCTCTGTGTGTCATTGGGCGGATGGACAAGGCACTTGCTAGAGAACTGATGTTATGCGATAAGCAAATATAATCAGTTGTTGAGCAGGTATTGCCATCGCTCCAGGTGTGTTGTGAGTCTTTATCAGGCCTTTCGACAATCTCAATATCCCAGTCATGAAAATGACTTCCAAATCATTCCTCTTGTTCGATGCAGTGTGACCGCTACTTGCCTGGAGATCGGCTTGGGGGGTGAGTCAGAATTGAAATCTCCGCCAATTATACTTTCGCAAATACCATTTAGAAAAAAATGTGGTTTCAAGACAATTATCAAGTTAATTGAGGATATGTTCAATTGGATTGGTAACAGGGTTCCAGTATAAGCTTATTATCAGTACACATTTATAGTACTTGTTGTTAAGTGCAACAGTACACCCAGGAGATTTGTTCATTCCCAGGCAAGTTGCGATTTACACCTGAAGTTATTATTTAGAGCAATTGCCAGTCCCCAAGAGGGCCGGCCAGAGTTAGCCCTTGTGGCACTGGAACAGTATGTACTATAGCCTGAGAGGAACAGATGGTCCGTTTTCATGGTTTCTTGTAACAGTATAATATTTGGATGTTGAATGGTGCCTAGGGTACTGAACCAATTCTGCAAATTGCGGAACCCAGAGGAATTCCATGAAATGATCTTTAATTCACTGCTATTCAAAGGCTAGGATGGAGATTGGTCGGTTTCAGCATTCAGGATTGAGCTTAACGTAGGTTGCAACCATATCATATCTTTGTTTTTCCCCAATGACTTCAGCAGTTCGATAAGAGAAGGGTTGGAATTGTTAGACTTGGCTTTAGGTTGTTGAGGAATTTCCACGTTAGGACCTTGAAGTGGACTTTGGAACAATATATAGTCTTGTGCAATGTTTTCGTTGGCAAAGGTGGATAGAGAGAGTCCTTGTTCCTCAGGCTCAGTCCTACATGACCAAATATATTTCAATATTCATTCTGAAGGGAGGTAGCATAGCATATGATAATTATTCCATCTTGCCAAAGATACTCTCGTGAGATCTCCTGTAGTGAGATTTCTCAATTGCGGGATGTGGGATAGGACTGTGAGAAAAAATAAACGGTTAAGTCGAGCCTTGTCAAGGCGTTCAGGGTTACCTTCTAGCCCATTAATGTGAACCCCTTTTTGAACAGATTGGGGGTTAGTGACAGAACTTATTTTCAGACTGTCAGTGCAGGGAGTCGTGTATCATATGAGAGCTATTATCATGGTTCAGGAGGATAAAATCTGCCAAAGTTGATAGAGGAGGTTCAGGTTTTCCTGCGAGTTCCTTGGTTACAGTTTCAAAGGAGATAGATCCCTCCTGAAGGGCCTTTCTCAGCGTTCCCAGTATTTGAGTGTGATTAAGGTTAGGGCCAGGTATCGAAGAGGCAGTATTGTAGTCCTTGGAAAACCCCCGGCACGTGCAGTTGGACTACATGATCACCATTGTTTATAGAGAGTGCCAGAATCTGGTGGCCCAAATGGCCATTTGGGTCGGTCAGTTTTGGTGACTCAGCTTGGTCATTGAGAATCCGTAAATTACTAGCCCCATTAATTATGATAAAATTCTGATTGGGGGAGGAGCAATTACTTCATCAGTTCGGGAAATTATGGAGACATACGTCACTATATGATTTCCTCTTCTGGAAAATTTCTGGTGATGGTAATTGAGCACTGACGGTGGAGGATTCAGCCTTTTTCATTTCAGCAGCTGTCAGAACCACATTGGTTCTTCTCCCACTGACTGGAAAGTAAGTATTTAGGTTCTTTTGGGATCTCATGCTAGATTCAGGTATTTCAAAGACTATTTTAGTAGTTTGATTAGATGAGCCTTTTGGCTCTTTACTAGCAGGGGAGGTGAGCCGACAAGGGTGGCAGAGCTTTAGGGATGGTTGCTACTTGCTTATGAGAAAGGTCCGATGGTGACTGAACTGTCTTTTTGGTGGTGGGCAAGGGTGGCACAATGCCATTGATCTTTGCTGGAGGTAATAAGGCAACTTGGCTTTCCTTAGTAAGTTGAGTAACTCCAATGGCATCCTCCTCCAGAGTACCAGATGTGTTGACCGTTTTGGACGCAGTATGATCTTTACAGTTGTCGTTCTTTGTCATGTCATCATCCTTTACCTAGAACCAGATAGTGCTTCTTCACGTCTTTTAGCAGACCGCTTGGAAGCATGTAAGTGCATTTTTTTTGTAACTGTTGAGACATAAAGCCAGTGCTCTACTGGGCCTCAAGGCAGTGATTTTGCTCTGCTTCTATTTGTTCCATTGCATTTAAGAGCACGGACGACTATCAGGGGGTTCTATTTGCTGGGGGGGGGAAGGATTGTGATGTGAAATGATAATGTCTCAATTCTTCAGTGATAGACTTTAATTCCTTTAGTTCTGTGTTAGTGCAACATGTGCATAAGTTGGAATCAGTGACAGATCCTGAAGGAAGGCTTGGATTTACGGCAATAGGGACGTGCATTTCAGCTGAAGTTTGCATGCTTTTTTCAGCAATGCACAGTGTTGTGAGCGACCTCTGGGTCTTGGAGGACTTGCGTTTCAAAGACATAATAGCCTCCCAAGCCAGGATAAATCCTTCTATGCGGTCGATTTTAGAACAGAGTTGCTTCATGTGGCCCTTTGTTTCTTGTAACTCTAGGTGCGATAGATTGTGTCCCTTGTCCAAGAGGTCCAGGATCTTAATTATAACAAGAAATGTGTGGGGACCTCTCCCTTCATTGTCTAGTGGTGTGGGATGTATCAACCCACTAATCCGAGCTCTGCAACATCACTGTGCATTGCTGGCAGCAGAAACCTCAGAAATGGCCGCTGGAAAGCATGCTGCTCGCTAGAAATCACCAGAAAGTGCTCAGTGAAAAGCTGAAAAATAGGCCACCATCTACTTTTGCCTTTGTCAGTGGTAACACAGGAGACCACTGCCAAAACCTATCATTTGGCTGCCCACAGAGCAAAATCATTGCAAAAGAAACAGTGCTGTTTGAAAAATCAGTTTTTATTTGGTGTCAAATTTGAAAAAACCATGGCTCAAAAACCACCCAAAAAGATCCAACCTGTCACAATCACACTAACTGGAAGGAAGAGAGATCGACACTCTCCCCCGAACCACGGAAGCCGAATGAACTCGACCCTCCCACCGTGGTTGGCACAGGCGCCTGAGTTAGTAAACAGGTCGCCACGTGGCAGCCAGTGGGGGGAAGAGGGGTTAGGGAGAGGTTGTGGATAGGGAGGGGAAATTAGGAACACCGGAAAGAGGATAAGGAAACTCCTAAGGTGGATGGGACTGGGGAAACACAGGAAAAACCCCTACTCTAACTCACATAGAATGAACAGAACAATCACCTGCACAATTAACATATACCTGATTCCTGAATAGCACACCTTAATACGTGTACTGTATCCTACTCTGAAATATCATTCCCATACAACACATAAGCAAGCAATATGTCCACACATAAGGGAAAGCTTCCCAAAATGATTAGACAATAGACATGGCCCTTCGGGCAGCGTTAGCAACATACAACATAAATGCATTTCCTTTAGTTCCTGGCACTAGTGAAATGTCGTTGTCCATATGCAGTACTTCCTGCATTAACCCATACGAGATTGGCAAAGTTCTTGAATTATACGAGTAACAAACACACTTTCGTTTCTCATACGGATTGAATTCAAAGTGATTAGGGCGTTACTTATCTCAGGTCTGGGGAGCCCGTGGGACTTCCCAGACAAATAATGAAACAGCGGTAAATCATTCCAAGCAGTTCAGGAAATATATTGCCCTCACGAGTTATCTTGAGTCTGGGAGCCCCGTGGGACTTCCCAGATGAAGAACAGCAAGCGTCGTCTCTGCCGACTACTCAGCGCCCCTCCTGCTCCTACCGCACTGTGAACGCGTGCGATCAAGCGTTCCTCCTCTGCATCTAGTTTCGTCGCACGCGGACGCCTTCCTCCTGTTGCCGAACGCGGCAGCCTGACTCCTGCTCCCAATCAACAATAAGCCACACCTGCCCACCGCCGTTGCCTGCCTTTAAGCTGCCTTGATTCTTGATGCAGTACGGCTGGCAAGGCGCGCACGGGCCAAACTACAAAATAACACAAAGGATGCTGGGAACTGAAGTTTCCTTATCCCTCCAGCACATAATGTCTCAATAGGCGTATTTTAGCACTCCACGCCTGTGCCAACCCTGATTCCTGACACAACCTCCTTGTTGGGTGGTCAACATCATCCTACTGCAAGAATCTACATAAATATAAGGTCCACAGAAGTATGTGTTATCTGAACAAAGTCCTCTTTTGAGGATTGCTTGCTGGAAGAAATGTCAAAAATGGGTGTAATACCGTTGCCCACCTCTATCAGAAGCCGGCGATTTAAAACCATTTTGTGTAAAGTTGTACATTGAACCCAAACTATGCCAAAGAAAGACTTGCTATCAGAAGCCTAAGAGGTGGAGACAATTCAAAACTATATTCTGAAAAGGCTTGAAGCAAGAAATGGTTTGATGTATTTGTGAAAAATGTGAGTTATATTATAAGATAAAACAGTTTTTAGACATTGGGTTTCAGAGTTAAAAGTTTCCCACACTGTGCTTCAAACAAATTCCACACCTTGTCCCTGAACAAAGGAAACTTCCCCCTGCCCTTGGCTAAGAGATTGACAGGCTGCTTTTAAAAGGAACTAGGAGAGGCACCCTGGCCTGTTGCTCTGAGTGAAGACAAAGGAGGCCTTGGGCTGAACAGAAATGCTAATTCGGGTGTGACTGACAACAAACTGCTGGCAGGAAGAAGGACATGTGACCCTCTGAGTCAGCCCAGCTCTGGAGGCGGACCAGACTGAGGATGTGGATTTAATTTTGGATTAAATATATGTTTTAGAAAAATGCTTATAACAAATTGCACTGAACTGACAAAAATGTGAAACTTAGAGATTGTTAAAATGAAAATTTCGCTCACAGTTTAAGACTAAGCTGGAATCCGTGCGATGTTCTGAGACTAAACCCCAAAAATTTTTAATATTGTAGCTACTGTGTTTATGCTAGGAACATGAACAATTACAGAAATATGCCCAGGTGGGGTGTGCATGCATGTCTAAAAATTGGTGCAGAACTAATATTGAGAAACCCACCAAAAGCGTGAAAAGTTGTCATTTCTGAACCAAAGCTCTTAGGAAGATGAGAGTTGAACAGAAATGTACCTTTGGCAATCTGTCATGTAATTTATGTAGCATTAACAAGTTGTACATATTGTAAATATGTGTTTTATGAAAAATAAGATATACTGTACAGAGACAAAGGGGAGGGGTTTTCCCCTAAGCCATAAATATGACACATAATGACACAGGATGACACGCTGCTCCTTTCTCCAATCAGGGGACAGGGAATCCTCTGACCTATAAGATCCTTAGAGGGTTGGGCATAGAGAATCATCCTCCCCACCTACTTTGGGAATACATAAATAGGGACTGCTGAGGACAGGCAGGACACACACACTTTCTACTTCTCAACTGATTTCTTGGCAAAGCACCCTGCAGGAAGATCCAGACATAGATCCAGAAACCAGACTTCAGAACCAAGCTCTAGAACCTTGAAGCAGAGAGGCCTAACCCTCAAGCTGAACCTTTTTCAGCTGACCTTCAGAATCTTTTGCAACCTGATTCTAACCCCCAAAATTCCACGGGGCCTAACCAAACCCTTCAACAGCCTGGCTTAGCTGTTTTGCTGTTGTAGCTAAGAACCCTGTGCTAGAACCCAGATCCAGACCCAGAGAGCAGAGCTGTATTCAGAACCAGTCAGATCCAGTCAGAGAGGCCGCGCAGATCCTAGTGCTGTGCGGAGAGCAGAACCCAGTGTCTGAGACCTGTCCGGTGGCGAGAGAATCCCAGCCAAACCTTTGACCAGATCTTTGACAGGGCCCATTCCACTCCATTCCAAAGCCATAGGAGTGAGTATCCAGTTAGAACTGTACATAACCAATTTCTTAGTTCAAAGTAATCCTATACCAACCATTTCAACCTATCCAGAACTGCATTATAGAATCTTGTGTCTGTTAGGCAGAAACCTATGCAGTTCCCTCTGGGACCACTGCAAAAGATTTAAGACTACAGGTGTTTGCCAGTAAACCCACTTGGTAGCAGTCTGTACCACACAGAATCACTTGGTAGCTGTGGCTGAGCAGTCAGACTTCCCTCAAGAAGAGTTAGGCAGTATACAGAGTATTCACAATAGGTCAAAAGAACACAGTAGAACAAGCAAACACTGACCAGAGCTTGGTGTAAAATAGATATAATTATTTATTTAAAACCACATCTAATAAAACACACAGGCACTAATATTAAGCAGTTCAAAAACACGGTCACTAAAAGATATACACTCCCTTCAACGATTAGTTAGACAAGTCTTAAGTAAAGCAACACTTATTTTCAGACAGCGATGAGTGCTTAACGAAGATGGCACTCTAATCAATCGGTTTACAAGGGAGAGAAAGGCAGAGCAAAGATAGAAACAGATCCCAACACTTTCAGAAGAACACAGTAGGAGAATAAGGCAGGTTAAAACCGTAAAGTTAAAGTTAACAAGGCCGGACCCACTTTAAGAGGCTCCGGTCGAATTGTGTCCAAGGTCACACGGTTCAAAGTGCCCAAAAGTCTCGAAATCAGTTCAGAAAGAGTTGGACCAAAAGAAAGGGACCAGTTAGATGGTCAAGGCGGCCAGCCCAGTCCAGAAGGTTAAGGGATTATTATTACCTTGTGGCAATCTTTAGAAAGGGAGGCCTGGCGGACACGGTACCTTAAAGTGGTGAGAATACTCCAGCAGGGGCAGTTGTTCCTGGCAGCGGATGCAAGTCGGTGCTTTGTCTGGGGTAAGAGAGGATCACGTCGGGGAGGAAGACAGGAGTCCGTTGCACTGCCAGGGAAGAAACCAGCTGCGGAGTTCTCAGTTAAAAGGAGCAGTCCTTTTATTCACGGTCCAGTGGTAAGTGGCTATCCGGTTGCCGGGGTGCTTGGCACGGGCAATTCCACCACAAGACGTCCTGGGATGCAAGAAAAAGAAGGTAAAATGGTTGTGCCCACCAGTCAGGGGAAGAAGACTCTCCAGCCGGGAGATCTTCTCTGTCGTCGGGAAGTGGGGAGTCGGTTCCGCAGGGCTCCACCGGTGGTGTCGTCGCTGCAGGTCGGCTCAGCTTCTCCCTCTTCGGATTCTTTGGTCCTGTGGCGACGTCTGAAGTCCCAGTCCCCAAAGCCCTGCTTTTATGCAGAATACCCCCATTCATCAGTCCTAGCTGTCACTCAAAGATGCTAAGTGTTGAGCCGGGCGGCTCTCCACTGGGCCAATCACACAAGAGTGCGACTTGAGTTGCCGAGGCAACTCAGTCCAGGGTGCCTAAACCCCCTCCCACACCCCCTGTGGTACCCAGACAGAGTGGCACCACTTTTGGAGGTTTCTGCGGAGAAGCCAGCCAAAAAGTGGAACAAAGGGCTCGACTTGGGTTGGAGTCACAGAAGCGAACACAAATGCCATTTTGGAACCGAGTTTCGGCAAAAAATACCAACCGGTGAATTTATATTAATTTAATAAACCGGCGGTATGTTCGAGGCTATATTAAAAAGTGGTAGCCTCGAACAATGGGAAAATCCCATAGGAACATATTTGCGGTCGAATATAAAAAGTAGTATCCACGGCCACCAGCCAAAACTCGGTCGGGGGGGACTGGACAGTGCCCCCTCGAACAACAGTCCCTGGGGCAATCGAATTTCCCCGACCAGTACGTCCACAATATGATGGTTTGTACTGGTTCTGTTCACAATTTAAGACTAGTAAAGCCAATGGTGACTTAACATGCCCTGGGAGACAGTAGTCAGTCCCAGGGTATGGAGTCTATGTTTGGGGGTCGCTACGACACCCCTGGGTTACTGCACGATGGGTGCTGTGTAACCCACATACCAAAAACACATGAACCCCTATTGGGTAAAGGACCCCATAGCCCATAAAACACATACAAAGTCAAAGGAACACCTCAAATCATGTCTAAGAGTGGGAGAAAAAGAGTCTCACTCTTAGCAGGAGAAAAAAAGAAACCCCAAAAATCCAGCAAAGCTGCTGGGGGACTCACTAGGTTTGGGAAATTAGCCTTAACAGAGAATTCTCCCTAACATGGGCCTTCTTGGCAAGGTCAGCGATATGAGGCGAGGAGAGGGAGGAGTCAAAGAGACACCCAGGTTTTTTGCCACTCAAGAGGGTGAGGGGAGGGGGCCCCGGGCAGGCGGCCACAGAGTAGACGGAAAGAAGGGGACAGGAGTCCCAATAAGAAGGATCTCAGACTTGCTGGCGTTAAGGCAGAGACCATTAGCAGCACACCATGCCTGAAAAGCAGTGGGACAGTCGGGAATGAGAGAGGAAGAAGAGGATGAAGAGGAGGGAAGCTTAAAGGAGAGCTTTGTGTCATCATCATAACACTGGAAATGAGGAGAGAAGGTGGAGATCAAGTGGGCAAGGTAGATGTTAAAAAGCCACGGTGAGAGGATAGAGCCCTGAGGAACGCTGCAAGTAGAGAGAGAGAAAAGGGCCCAATTGCACTTGGGCGGGTCGATTCAAGAGGAAAGTGGTCAACCAACCCAGGGCCTGGTGCATGATACCCAGGGTATCTCGGAGCCGGTTTAAAAGGGTGGAATGATTGACTGTGTCAAAGGCGGAACACAGATCGAGGAGGATGAGAATCGAGGGAGAGTTGGAGTAGAGGTTTGAGAGCAAGTCATCACGGGTGTTCGGGTGAGCAGTTTCTGTGCCTCTTGCGACTCTGAAGCCAGACTGGTGGTCCTGGAGACCGCCAACAGATTCGGTGTGATGGATTTTTTGGGGGATGACTAACTTCTCTAAAAGTTTACCCAAGAAGGAGGTAGTAGAGATATGGCAGTAGTTAGCCGGGCAGGAAGGGTCAGCAGATGGCTTTTTGAGGAAGGGATGCACAAGGGAGTGTTGAGGGCTAGTGGGAAGGAGCCAGTGGCATTAGAGTGGTTACATAACTCAGCCAAGGAGGGAGCAAGAGAGGCAATATTGTCCTTGAAAGTTCTAGAAGAACAGGGAAGCACCTGTTTGAAGGAGATTTTCATAGGGCAAACTGTCTTGGTAACCTCGTCATGTGATACGGTTTAAAGGAGGAGAGCAGGGAGGAAGGTGAGAGGGTGCCAAGGTATGCCTGTGTGCAGGGTAAGAGGAAGGGGACTAGAGGAGAGAAAGGACAGGATGTCCTGAGTTTTTTATGTGAAATGGAAGGCCAAGGCCGTGCAGAGGGCATGGGAAGGAAGAGGAGAGGTTGACACTACAAGTAGGATTTGCAAGTTCCTTACCGATTTTAAAAGGTTCGGCTGGGTGTTTAGTGGCCCCAGAGATACGGGCTTGAATAGGGGCCCGATTTTTGGAGCGGATGGAGGGTCTGTTTTGTCTTTGTAGCAGGCGACAGGCCAGTTTGTCAGAGGATGTGCTAGAAGCCAACCACTTCCTTTCCACAACTTTGCACTTGCGTTTCAGTGCAGCTAGATCAGAGTCATACCAGCTATTGCATTTAGAAACAGGCTTCATACGGTTCCTCACGGCAAGGGCAAGGATGTCAAGGGTTTTGGAGATGGAGATGTGAAGGTTTGAAAGGGCTCACTCAGTGTGAGAGTCAATAGCAGGGTTGAGGGGGGTGAAGGATGCGGCAAAAGCTGCTACTGACACTCGCTTCATCGGTCTAATGACAGAGAAGGAGACTGGCAGAGGCTTTGCAGGGCAGCCAGGGAGCTCAAGATGGGAGGAGAGGAGAGCAGGATCGGACCTGGCTGCTCCCTCAATTGGCCAGATCAATGAAAGGCAACCAATCAAGGTTGCGAGGCGGGCTCCAGCACCAGGCACAACAAAGGCAGATTCACTGCCTACATGACGGCAGCCATCTTGGTATTAACACACAATCGAAATCACATAAGCCCAAAAGGGCTAACCTGCTCAGGTTATTGCCACGACTTGCAAAAAGGCCATTGCCAGGAAAGCCGAGAGCCCATTCCACCAGAGATGTGGCTGCTACTACAGCCTTCCTGTCTGGTGTTCCCCTGCTGGACATTTGCAGGGCTGCTACGTGGAGGTCGACTCGTACCTTCACGAGATTCTAATCTACATCAACATGGATTCCAGGGTTGAGTCCTGTGTCGGCCAGGCAGTGCTTCACAACCTGTTTACTTGAGTTGAGCGTGTTCCAGAGCTGAGTTATTGTATTGCTTCTGTTGACCCTGTTCCACCTCCTGTGGTTATGTATGTAATGCAGTATAATCGTATTCATGAGCATGTGAATCCATGTACGATCCCATGCTGGAGAAGGAACAAGTTATCTGTAGCGCCTGTTCTCCAGCATGGGTATCTTACATGCATTCATATGCGACCCTCCCTCCTGCTCCTCTATGGCTCTTCTTGGTTCCTACTGCCACTTCATGTGCACCTCGAAATCTGAGGATGGCCACTTGGGGTGTAGCTGAGGAGGACGAATGCCATTGTCTTGGGCAGTATGACCCAAAGTAACAGCAATAGACTGTATAAGCGACAAGCAGTTTTTAGCTTTAAAGCGATACTGCTTGTAATATTAGAGGATTCCCAGCCTGACAACGGAATATTCATGAGCATGTGAATCCATGTAAGATACCCATGGAACAGGAGTTACAGGTAAATAACGTATTCCTTCTCCTGTAGGCTGTAGGGAGCACACAATTTTACTGTGGTGGAAGGTGGAAGACTTTTGTTTACTGTTGGGCAACTGGTGTCTAAAGTACTGGAATACTTTGTGTTACCCCAACAACACTGTTTGTTAATGCTGTGCCTTTTTTAAATACAATTTGTCCAGAAATGTGTGCTGTAAAATGCACAATATGGACTTATTTAAAGAAAAAATAGACCTGCGGGGAGAACCACAGTAATCCTCCTGAGGTGCTTCCCTCGCTTACTTCTGTCGCTTGCACTAATTTGCTACAAAACATTGACTCCATGCTACTTAAGTTCACCAACCACCTCATCTTTTTTATTATCCTGTCCTTTTTCATAGGTCTGAGTGTGCGGCTGCAATAGATGCATTTGAATGCAAACGTGCCCTTTGACTGACTGAGCTTGACACCTGCTCTTGGGCAATACAATGAAGGCATTCACTCAGGATCACATAATGTATCCACTAGAACGCTGGAAGTGAAGCTCACATTTCCTTGTTCACACCTTGCAATTTAGGCACCAAAATAGTTTATTGACCTCCGGCTCCCTTACAATTTTAAAACCAGCTGTTATCTTTCAATCACTAAATGAGTGTATCTTATTTACAGCATAGCAACTTAACAATATACAATCTTAATCAAAACCGATTTTCAAAACACTACACTATCAGGTCTAGCAAAATCTACCAGACCCCTCACTTAAGTAATTTTTATAAACCGAGTAGCATTTACTTTTATTTAATGTTTAATGCAAACAAACTTCAAATAAATGTTTCACTGTGCGTGTCGGGCCTCTGGGTGACAGCAGCGCATCAAACACAAAGTGGGCTTGTGGTGACACACACCATTTTACAGAAAGCCCTGGTAACATTTTTGTCCCCCTGATGCCATGGGTAGTGTGCATTTCTCTTAGGTCGAAAAGATAAACTAAGTTGCTTGATCTGCAGGTCGAGCAGGATTTCAAAGAATTCACCAGGTCCGATTGTGGACCTTTTCCAAAGAAGTACAAAGGACTTAATCAGCCCCACAAAACGTCAATGAAACATGCTGACATAGAGATCTTAGCATGCCTCAACTTACTGTGCTAGCGTCTCATTTTTTATAATTCACATCTCACTACTGAACAATTGGATAATTCAACATCCGATATATTCTCTGATATTTCCTAACATTATTGCACAAACTTGCCGCTCTGCTGCCAAATCTCGCTTTTACCAGTTGTTGTGTGTCTGCCGCATTCAACAAAATCAGCTTGTCTCACAACCTGGCTAGTTTTCATCATGGTGTGTGTCAACCCTATTTAATATCCGTTATAGCCTGAGCATTATCTTCTGTAAGTCATTATTCCTGCTTCAATATCTTGATGCTGTTCCACAGCACGGCTTTAGTTATGGGCTCCCTGTATTTGATTTTTGGGAGTCTTGTGTGTAAAAATACCCTCCCCATAGATGTCTGATCCTATATCTGGCCAGTAAAGGCCCCCGCTTTCCCTCCCGTCTTAGTGATCCTCTTAACAATGAGCTTTCCCACCACTTGCTCATCTGCAATGGTAGATGAAGCAATAGCGGGGTCTTCCTATTCAGCAAAACCCGGTCACTTCACCCGGGCCTAGACTAGTGTATTCCCCACAATGTGTTCACCCTGAAGTGTAACACCTTCTTCCTAGAGTCAGTAAATATATAACATAAATTACCAGCATTTTCTGTTCCACGTCTGGGTTTGGAAGCTGCATGGGGTGGACTCTGCACTGGCCAAGCATCCTACTTCTCACTCTCAGCTTCATTTATATGCCACTCTTGCTTAAGGCTTCATGGGGGAGACCCAGCCCATCATCGGGATTCTTACATTGACCAAGGTTTGTTTGATCAAATAAAGGAACACTGGTGTCTGGTGGAGACACTGCAAATTCTCCAGCATTGGATCTTTCATGGATTCACATGCTTAGAATATTCCCCGTCGACAGACTGGGAACCCTCGGTAAGCTTATAAAGCCGTTTTCCATAGGAAAACATTTAACACTTTTGTGTCCTATCTACGTCGTTTTGGGCCGCACACGCATGCCCCACTAGGACGTAGCGGTATAAATGCCCCGCCCTCGCGGCTCCCTTCAGATTTCAACCATCTCCAAAGTAGTGGGAGCACCTCGTGTAGTCTACTATTTTGTCTAGGTTGTGCTGTTGCAGTTTCTCCTGATCTCAGGAAAAGCGCTGTTATGCCCGTGCACTACGTGCTGGTTGAAGGTGGTGTACGAGGGGGACGGACATATGGATTGCATATATTGTCTGCACCTTCATCATTTGGCAGACAAGTGCGACATATGTAAGGGCTTCTCCCAGAAGACTCTGAAAGATCAGAGTCGAAGACTTGTGTTATGGTTAAACGACGGAGCGGGGGCATACCCGCCTTTGGAGGTGGGCTCCACACGCAGCGCAGCCTCAGTGTCAAAGTCTTCAGGTGCCCTTGCGCCACTCGACATCGTCGGAACCCCCGGTGAAGAAATCGCGACCAGCGGAGAGGGAATCATCGGGAGGCCATTCCAAGGACTCTTCGTCGAAGAAAGCCTCGTCATCCTCATCTTCAACGAAGAAAGACAGAAAAGAAAAATCTAAATCCTACTCGGGCGATTGTCATAGATCGACCTCGGGTCGAGATGCAGAGAAACGCAGGTCGAGTTCGGAAAAGGCGGGAACGCTTCATAGGCCTGCACGACCACCACCGTCGTCGACGGTAGGGCAGTCGTCTACTACTTCTCTGCCGCTGACGCAGTTGGCCTCAACCGTTCCTGGACCGCAGACGACGTCGATGACGGAGCCGGCTATCGCTTCGTCGACGGAGATCCCGCAAGAGGCCTGGCATACAGAGGTATACGACCCAGTTTTGCCAGAGACACTTCTGCAGCAAGAGGCCTTGTCGGTGTCCTCGGGAAACGAGGATGTGAGAATAGCTGGCCCTGCAGACCTAGGATTACAAGGGGTTACCAGGCCCCTCTCCGGGAGCATTACGGGTTCTACCCCTCTGCTCAATCCACAGTCACATTTGTCGCTGGAAGTCTTATCCACGTTGCAAACATTGCTGAAGACACTGGATGACAGACTACCTCGAACAACTCCGGCTATGACGGCCATCGACGAACCGGGCCCGTCTCGTCGGCCACCGCCGTCAACCACCACGGCAGTGCCGCCGGATGCAAACCTCTCGGCTCCACGCCGCGAGGCAGGGGAGCTGATGGATTCGGACTCGGACAGTAGAGCCTCGTCAGTTGTCTCCCTTTCCCCCTCCAGGGATCCAACCTGGGAGTCCGAAGCAGAATTGGAAACCCTGAGAAGCCCGGCTCAGCCGTCTCCCCCGACGATATTGGGTCATTTCACACCATGATGGCCAGGGCTGGGCTGGCCCAGGAAGAGGAGAAAAAGGACTGTTTTCTCTTCGACCACATGGGGAAAAGGAGAAGGTCTGTGTTTTCAGTACCCATCCTGGATCATGTGGGGAAGGGGGGATTGCAGACCATGCCCAACCCTTTCTCGGAACCAGCGATAAAGGGTCGTCTAGAGAAAAGATTTAAGGCCCCAGACTCTACCCCCAAGTGCCTTTCCTCCCAACCAACTCCCAACTCAGTGGTATCGGCGGCGGCGGCGGCGAGGAAGGCGAGGGCCCAGCACAAGTGCACGACCCCCCCGTAAAGTGATGCCAGACGACAGGATGCTTTCGGCAAAAAAGTGCTGTCGGTAGGTGCTACCACAGTGAAAGCGGCCAATTCTCTAGCCATAGTAGCCAGATACGACAGGGAGATGTGGCACCGGCTGGCTCCTATGCTGGAGCATCTTCCGGATGAACATCGCAAAGCGGCTATGTTGCTGGTCAGGGAAGGTGAAGAGGCTTCCAATCATGCCATAAACCTCGCAGTGGACCTTGCGGAATCGGGGTTTAAGCAGGTGAATAACGGTGTGGTTCTCCGAAGGCAGGCATGGCTGAAATGCACCAACTTCCGACCGGAGGTGCAGTACAAGGTACTGGATATGCCTTTTGAAGGAGACCTCCTCTTCGGCGAGAAGGTAGACGAAGCCCTGAAGGGCATGAAAGAGGACTCGGACACGGCGTGTTCCTTGGGGGCCCTCTAGAGTGGTCGAAGTTTCCGGTCTTTTCGTCCCTTGAGGGGAGCATCGGGAAATTCCAGATTCTCGGCATCGAGGGACAGATCCTTCAGTAGGCCAGCATACCCCTCTCAGGGATACAGACGGGCTTCTCAAGCGGCTAAACGTCGCCAGGACTAGCAGGCCCCCAAGAAGAGAGCAGGTTACTCGTCAACGAGGGATAAGCAGACCAAGGACCAGCAATGACGGGCATCGGAACGTTCTGGGAGGCAGGGTATCATGCTACATCAGCGAATGGGAGAAAATACCAACGGATTAATGGGTATTGGACACTGTAAGATACGGACATTCCCTGCAATTCAAAAGCAACCCTCCGCACATTCCACCGGCGTTTGTAGCTCAATCCCATCTGAGCGTGTTGCAGCAGGAAGTAGCACTTATGCTACAAAAAGGTGCTATAGAATTGGTTCCGTCATCACAGAGGGTTCCAGGGGTTTATTCCTGATACTTTGTGGTGAAAAAGCCAAACGGAAAGTGGCGTCCCATCCTAGACCTGTGCGATCTAAACAAATTGTTGAAAGGCATAAAGTTCAAGATGCTCACTCTCCAAGAAGTGATCCGGTCAGTTCAAGAAGGGGATTTTCTGCCGTCTCTGGACCTGCAGGACGCGTACTTCCACATACTGATGTGTCGGCGACACAAGAAGTTTCTAAGGTTTGTGGTAGGGCGGACTCACTACCAGTTCACAGTACCTCCCTTTGGACTGAAATCTTCTCCCAGAACGTTCACAAAATGTTTGGCGCCGGTGGCAGCCTGGCTGAGAAGGCAAGGCCATCATGTATACCCGTATCTCTTCGACTGGTTGGTGAGGGGGTCCTCCCCTATGCCGACTCACAAAGTTTGCAGGCCACCATGAACCTCTTACAACGACTGGAGTTTGCGATAAATTTCGAGAAATCCTCGTTAACGCCGTCGAGAAGCTTGGTGTTCCTGGGCGCACAGTTTCGAGACCCAGTCAGGGTTAGTGAGGCCATCCCTCAACAGGATCGCCAAACTCAATCGATTGGCAGGTCAGCTGAAAATCAATACCAGACTGTCAGTGAGAAAATATACGTCAATCCTGGGCGCTATGGCGTCCTACATTCCTCTGGTGGGCAACTGCCGCCTGTTCATGAGGCCAGTGCAAGAGTTTCTGGCGGACCGGTGGACGCAGGCTCAAGGGCTCTGGTCAGACAAACTGACTGTCGATGACGACGAGCTCCTACTAGCTCTTCAGTGGTGGAAAAGCTTCCAGAATCTATCCAGAGGATTACCCCTACAGGAGCCGGAGTTTCGGTTAACCATAGTGACGGACGCGTCGCTAACAGGCTGGGGGGCACACATGGGCACTCTGCAAACACAAGGTCGTTGGTCTCAGAGGGAATCTCTCCTGCACATCAACGTTCTGGAACTGAGAGCAGTGCGCTACGCCCTGAGGGCGTTCCTGCCGCACATCAGAGGGTCCACAGTGAGAGTTTTGACGGACAACACCACAGCAATGTTTTACTTGAGGAAGCAAGGCGGCACACGATCCAGAACCCTTTCCATTGAGGCTCAGAAGGTGTGGCACTGGGCTCTGAAACACGATATATCCATCGTAGCTCATCACCTTCCAGGAGTAAGGAACGAACAGGCAGACTCGCCTAGCAGAAATATGGACCAGATTCACGAGTGGGAAATAGACAGTGGTCAATTGTCGAAGGTCTTCGAGAAATGGGGACGGCCTCCGCTGGATCTCTTCGCTACGAAGAGGAACAAGAAGTGCGAGATGTATTCCAGCAGGTGGCCACAGGAAGGTTCGCTGGGGGAAGCGTTCTCCTTCCCGTGGACGGACAAGTTCCTCTACGCCTTTCCTCTGATACGGAGAACTCTGCAGTGGATACGCAGGTACAGGTGCTGGGTCATCCTGGTGGCACCGTGTTGGCCGAGGCAGCCGTGGTTTTCCGACCTGCTTCACCTGTCAGCGGATCATCCAATAACATTCCCAAGGGATCCCAACCTCCTGTCCCGGGACGAGGGAACAGTGTGGCATCACAATCCAGACAGTCTCAATCTCAAAGCTTGGCTCCTGACTTTTCAGAATTTGGTGCCTTGAACATTTCCTCGGACTGTCGGAGGATCTTACAAGCTGCGTGAGCCCCTTCCACCAACAAGTCCTACAGGTGTAAGTGGAGAAGATTCTGTGCGTGGTGTCAAGGACAGACGGGAGTGCAACCTCTGAGGGTTACTCCGGAACAGCTTCTGCCGTATCTGCTACACCTAGCAAAAAGCGGATTATCCTTTTCATCACTAAAGGTTCACCTGGCGGCCATCTAGGTTCACGAGAAGAAGGAAGTCGTCTCCCTTGTTTAGCGACAGGTTAGTGAAACACTTCATGAGAGGTTTGTTCCAGACATTCCCTCCGGTTAAACGTTTTCCACCAACGTGGAGTCTGAATATAGTGCTAGCAGGGTTAATGAAACCACCCTTTGAGCCAATGGCCACATCGTCTATGTTCTTGTCATGGAAAGTGGCCTTTCTAATAGCTATAACATCAGCTAGACGGATCTCGGAGTTGCAAGCTTTGGTCATAGACCCTCCGTACCTAAGATTTTTTAAGGACAAAGTGATTCTGTCAACAAGTCCTCGTTTCATCCCAAAACTTCCTACAACTTATCATAAGCACTCATCCATTTTCCTGTCCACCTTTTTCGCGACCCCCTCATCGGCTGCGGAAAAGGTCCTACATACCTTGGATGTCAAGGGAGTTCTAAAATGTTACCTTCATCGAACTCAGCAACTTAGATCTACGCAACAACTCTTTGTTGCATATGGCCCTTCGGCAAAAGGGAAGGCAATTTCAAAGCAGGGACTGGCCCGATGGGTTTCGTCAGCGATTGCCTTCTGTCATTCAAAAGCGGGAAAACCGCTACAAGGACGTCCGAGAGCTCATTCCACCAGGGCGACTTCGTCGTCGACGGCGTTGTGGGCAGGAGTACCGCTGACAGACATTTGCCAGGCGGCAGCATGGTGAGTGCCTCACACATTTACCCGCCACTACTGCCTCGAACGACAGCATGCGGACGAAACACAAATATGAAGAGCAGTCCTGCGCCATCTATTTCAATAAGGTAAGCCCTTTTTCAAGAAGGGTCTATGCTTATTTGGATATATATTGTATAGCTTTATATGGGTACTGCTCTGTGCAGGTACTATAGCACATTTTAAATTTGAATCTTATGTAAGCGTGGTTCGCTATACACAGGCTTGGGAGGGTGCCGGATTGCATTCACACCTCCTCCTTTTTCAGGATCACTGCTGTGCATTCTATTCTAAGCATGTGAATCCATGAAAGATCCAATGTTGGAGAAGGGAATAGTTTCTTACCTGTAACTCCATTTCTCCAGCATTGGTATCTTTCATGGATTCACATGCGCCCACCGGCCTCCCCTAAATGCAATCGTCTTGTAGTTCTTGGTTTCACCCCATTATGCTTTGGAGGGGTCGAAATCTGAAGGGAGCCGCGGGGGCGGGGCATTTATACCGCTACGTCCTAGTGGGGCATGCACGCGCGGCCCAAAACGACGTAGATAGGACACGAAAGTGTCGAACGTTTTCCTATGGGAAACAGCTTTATAAGCTTACCGAGGGTTCCCAGTCTGTCGACGGGGAATATTCTAAGCATGTGAATCCATGAAAGATACCAATGCTGGAGAAATGGAGTTACAGGTAAGAAACTATTCCCTTCCCCAAGTCATCTGCTGGCCTTACCCTTCATCCCATCTAGTTGTACTCAATGCCTTGCTAAGCACCACCCCCTATCTTGCCCTTGTTTGGTCCTTTGCCAATCACTGAATCCATGAGGCATATAGTATCAAAGTCCAAAGTACATTCCCCAAATTAACATGTATGATCTACTATTGATGGGTAGGAGCCATCCCCCAAATACTTTTCCATGCACAAGTTGAGGGGCCTGCAGCTACTGAACCTTGGCTCTCTGAAGCTGGGCATTGCCACCATGCTCCAAGGGTAAGGGAACCTACCCCTCTTCTCCTAGACTGCCTCCTTTGGTATATGCATGGCATTCACACCACTATTGTCAGGCTGCACTCAGACCAGCTTCATCAGTGTCCATTGTCATTGAAATAGAATGTGCTGGGTGGCTGGTCCAAGCATCACTAATCTGGCGTAACCCGAGACGCAGATGATTCTACCTTTGAGCAGGTTGGCAGCAGACTGAATTTGTATTCTTTTTCTTTAACGTTAGTTCATATGGCCAGTGCTGGTTTGGGCCAACATTCTCTGCCATCCCTCAATAAACCTATGCTGCGTACCTGGGCACTAGCATGGTGATGTGGGAATGACTGAAACCCCTTTTGATGTGTTTGAAAGCAGTGGTGAGATAATGTTTGGTCCAGTGGCTAAGATGCTGACTTTGGTACCGGGAGTCTTGTGGTGTATTCCCAGATTCAACACTTGATGAACAAATGTGTGCAAATCTGGGCAAACCAGTTTGTTTCATGTCCCTCAAATTGTATAAATCTGACAAACGGTGCACTTTTGAGTAAAATAAATGTAAAGTATGTTGTCTACTATTGTCCCAATTGCATATTATACACCTTAGTATGACATCATATCAGAGTCTACAGCATATTGGCTGAATTTATTTAACACAAAGTATTATCAAATGCACCCCAAAACGAGATTTAGGATCTGCCACAGAAACTAAATCAATCCAGCCACAGAAAACAATTTGACATGGAGCAAAGACGCAATCAGTTATTGGCCCCGAACCTCTGGAACACATTAATCGCCGTGATCCGAACAGAAGTCAAGGACCGGACATTCATAAACCACCTTAAGACCTAATGTCCAAAGCAAGCTGTCGCCACGCGCATACCCTCAATAGGTCTGTGGCTTACTGCAGCATGTGGTTTCTTCGTCTCTAATAGATAACAAATAGTGATGAATGGTATATGAAAAGATGATGCTTATGGGGAAACGTTCCTTGACAGCTTAATATTCAACATCAGACCAAGACCTTATGGCACAATATCAATTTTTATGCAACTTTCCTTGTTAAATTGCTTGGTGTATACATTGGGAATGTACTTACCTGTATTGTGAATGGTTACCTCGATTTGCCCTGTACTACTTCCTGAACATTCTATATAGCCCAACCTCATTTTACTGTTTCCTCATTGCCCCTGCTGCTAGCCCCTGCCATACCTTGGGGGACTTGAAGGTGATTCCAGCAATACAACATAGGACAGAACTTGGAGAATTGATCGTTAAATCACATCTTGGTTTCTGTATTCATGTTGGAATAGAACCTCACCCACATACAGTTCTGGCTAGAGCTTAAAGATATTCCTGCTACACAACATTTTCTTTCTAAAATATTCTGCTGCTCCTGGAAGATAGGTCCTTGCTATTTCAAACACCTAAGTAAATGAATTAAAGTGTGTTAGACCAGTGATGTGCTAAGGACGGAAATCCAGTTGAAATCTATTTGCGAGCTAATGAGATCCAGTTGAAGTGCATAAGGCCAGTGATGGAGAGGAGCAATGAGTGAGATCCCATTGCAGTGTCTGATATAGGAGTGAGTGATCTGTCACGGAAGAGTATGTGGTCGGTGATGTGAGGCACAATCATACTCTGTTGGAAGGGTGTGATTGCTTTCATGTGGAGAACAGGGATTGCTTTGGCGCTCCGATTTTCACTCACTGCTGATTAGTTCTTTTATTTCTTGCTACTAGGGAGTTTCTCGATGTATCAGATGGGTTCTGCCAGACTTTGACCAACACTCTTCTCACCAGCATGTTGGACAAGCTGCGGAAAGACTCCCAGTGCTGCAGGAACCAAGCAGAACTAATTCAACAAGTGAGGTGGTTGGAGGTAGGTAGAACACTCGTTCTTACAAAGTGCTGTAGAACACAGGCCGAGGTCAGGACACGTCCTAGTGACCATCGTTTGGGCGAGGAAGGGCAGAGCAGACACTGACAAACATAGTCTACATCCCAACTGTGCCTCTTGGTTCAAACCCACTTCTTGTTTAATGTTAAGAGCACTGAAAGAGTTGCTATAGGTGGTTGCAGTTTAATTGGTGGGGCAAAGGTATTCATGCATGCTAAGAATTTTTGCTGGCATGATGTGAAGGCAGTAACGGTTGCATAGACTTATGCAGTTGTCAATGTTGATGTTTTTAGGGATCGGTGAGAGACAGAGTGGGGAACTCTGGTTGCGATTTGATGTTTATACTTCCTGAATGTTTTTGTAGGTGACATTCTATTATGTCGAATTTCAATTTAGATTGAAGCGTTTTCGTTAATAATGAAGAATGGCAGCTTGTCGTAACATTGTTGGGCTTCATTCTAGTCACTGCTAGATGATGGACCCAGTATTGGCAGTTGGACGAGAGCTGAGCTTAATGGATCTTGTATTCTTTCCTCTTTACTAATGATATTACTTAGGCAGCTTGTAACTGCTACACTAACCTTTATATCTGTACGCCCCTGTTCTGGTATTGCACTTGTATCCCAAATCCTTACTTTTCCCACTCTACAGGATGTCACAACCGCACATTGCAGTGCTTCTTAAAGCAGAGCCATGAGTTGGACATGCGATTTACCCCCTTTCCATGCATAATGAACGACTGCGAAAACGAAAGAATAATTGCAGCAGATCGCTTAGATCCACACCAGAAAGCATGTCAAATAACATTTTTTTTTTTTTTACTCAATTTTTCAGCACTATGGCATGTGCATATAGAGTGCCCCTCCCAACCACAAAAGCATGTATACTAATGCACAATCTTACAACTTCTTTATCTAGCCAGATACATGACTCCGTTTCCTGTCCCACCCTGCTGTACCTCTATGCAACATTTCACGTTTCCACTTTGATTTTTCTTCATACACTGATTTTTGGCGCTTTTTAGTCACGTGAGTAGAGTTTTCTGTATGCCACCTCCACTGGTATTATGCGTACACTTTTTCTTTATTTATTTCTTCCAACGTGAAGTTACATCAGTCTCCCTGGCTCACATGGCACACCATTTCTGCGCTGAAAATGTGTAAACCCTAAGTGACGATGCTACATTCCCAGAATGTTTGCTTGAACACCTAGATAGTCTTGTGTTTGTATGTAGATTTTTGTGCACTTTTGTCAAATGCAAGCACATAGAAAATTAGCATTTTCCCCATGATGAGATCTCGGGTAAGGAACTAACAAACAACATACCTCATTTACATGCAGGTAGCAGTGACCTGTAGTTATTTTCTCATCAAGGCGAGACTCGCCCCTTCTCTTCTACATTTCAGGAAGGCGTTCTTGCCTCGTTTGAAAGAATGGCTCCTCCTTAACACCTAGGTCCACACACGCTCCACTCCTCACATAACATGATACTGCGATCTGCCTCCCCAGTTAGCTCGCCTCCTTGCTTGTAGATCCCTTGCTTCCATCTTGCCTGTCCTCGCCTGTTGGTAACACTCCGCCCTTGTATCTCTGCTTCCCTCATTGCGTACCTCCCCCTCTATGTATTGAAAAGTGCTTTGTTGCTTTCCGAATCTAGATCTACGCTCAATACATACAATAATAATTTTCGAGGGGATTGGGTCCTCCGACGTATTCCATATCTTTGACAGTAATCACCACAGCTGTGCTGTTTACTGTCAAAGATATGGAATACGTCGTCGGACCATCCCATCGAAAGAACGTTACCAGGTAAGAGAGTAACTTCAATAATAATTTTCCTTCTGGTGGCTGTTCTTCTCGCCTTGTGAATTTTGTTCATTATATCACACACACAATTCAAATGAGCAAGTAGTCTGGTTTGACGCCTTTGGTAGTTATGTTTGAGCCCCCGAAGATCGAGTGAGCAAGGAATTTGCATACATCCTGCAGAAAATTGTGTGGAGGATCATGTCACGTGCTGTAATATAAATGATTGTGTCCCCCCTCCAGCCCAAAACTGACAGGCATTGGTTCGCAGACAAGGGACGTCATTTCACCAAAATACAGAGGGTAACGGAAGTGACACCATGCGACCCTTGATCACTGATGACATCACAAGAAGTGATGTCATTTGACCCCACCCCGAAGTGATATCACAGGAAGCGATGGAACACAACCTTTTCACTCCTTGACAAAACAGGAAGTGGCATCACATAGCATTGTTCCTAAGTACACTGCGAAAAATATGGTTACGATATCACCATGTGATATACATTTCATACAAGAATGGATCGCCATATGTATAATTAAGATCACTGTGTATAGGCCCATATTATCAAATTACTGTGAATGCAAACAGACGTCCATGGCCAAATGATAATCTGTTATTATACAGCACTTACGCTTAAGCGCTTTATATAGAACAAATATGCATATAATATCACCCAACCTGTGTTGGTGCTCATTTATGGACCTCAGTAGAATGAAAGGCTGAGTTGAGGTGTTTAAGAACAGACTAAATCAGTGACTCACCACCTGAAGTGTGCCTGAAATAAACCTTAAATGAGTCGAGCAATTATTGTATAGAGTTCCAAAAAAGACAAATTATTTAGTATTCATATTCTTTCTTACTTTGTGTCTCTGCTGAAAGTGATAGACTTGTGGAACCCCTGTTTTTTTTTTTTTTATTTTTTTTAAGAGGCCTGAACAAGAAAGCCATCCACTCCAGAAGCAAAGAGCCACATGGCTCTGGCCACAGCACAGGAGCATGCATACATTTTATTTTTTAAAGTTATTTTTTTTGGGGTAGCTAGGGAGACCTTGGGGTCGCAGTTGCAACCCCTAAATGACGTACCTGCCGCAGCCAAATGCTCACAATTGTTTGGCAGTGTGTCACACTGCAGTATAATCTCACCGTCCCTATCCCCCAAATTCCACTAGTTATCCCTCAATCCCTCGTACTCCTTTGCAGCCTTGTCCATGGATGCGAAAATGGTCTCTGGGCCACATCATGTTCACTAAACCTGCCAAGTGATTATTATTCCTCTCTACCCTTAGAAATCTCATAAATGGAGTTGTAAATGTATTGTTTTCTTAATTGTGTCTAGCACACCTTCAGCACCCCTTTGTGATACCCAAACGATCAGACAAAGTGATGAGGGGATTCAGGCCTAGTTTATCGTTGAGTGATGACTTGCGGTGGTGGAGAATATGAAGAAAAGCATACCTCCAAACTGTAGAGAAACTTATTTGGAGTTCAAATGAGAAATTATGCTTCTGCTTTCTTAAAAATATTCATATCACCCCTTTGCTTTTTGAAGCAGATGAAGGAATGAAGCACTACACAGTTGCTTCGCCTATTTTCTCCTTAGCTACCCCATGCCATTCTTAGAGTAGGGGAGTTATGGGAACTTTGCCGTCTCGCAGGAAAGTTATAGGCACGTAGCTATATTACCCCATCCTGCAGGATTGGGAATGCAGAGCAGGGAAATGATGGCTACTTTTGTGAACCACCCCATATCAGGACCGCAAAATCTTCCCAGACACCTTGCATAGCTGAGTAATTTTTATTAAGGTCAAGCAACATTTGCTTTTATTTGACATTTAATGCAAATTAACTTTGTTTAAAGTAAGCCTCAAATAAAGGATTCACTGTGCGTGCTGGGCCACTCGGTGTAGGCAGAGAATCGAACATGAAGTGGTCTTATGGTGACATGCACTATTGTACAGAAAGCCCAGGTAAAAATGTTTTCGCCATGGGTCGAGTGCATTTCTCTTGGGTTGAGTAGGTAAACTAAGTTACTTGATCTCTAGGTCTAACAGAATTTTTAAGAATTTGCATGGTCTGAATGTCCTTGCGGGATAGGGAATGCAGAGTTGGAAAGTTATTGTCACTTATGTGCACGAACCAATCCTGCGGGATAGGGAATGCAGAGCTATTTCAAAGAGAGAACTAAAGGGAAATGCATTGGGAAATTCCGGATTTATGCAGGATCTTGAATCTTACACAAAAGGAATCTGTCAGCTAAAACGAAACAATACAGTTTGCAACAGTGTTTCACTCACAATAAACACAAGTCTTTAATTTATTTCTCCCAATCAAATGCTTTACCATTCTTATGACACATCTGAATACAGACAAATGAGGAAGCGTTCTCATGGTAGCACTTGGTTTTGAACTGGGTTTAACTTCTTTAAATGTATAAACCCTTTGGAAAGGTTTATGTGAGAAATGTATCATGCCGCCACCACAATTTTTGTTTGAACTAATTGGGAATAGGGCTGGAGGGGAGGAGAAATCCTTTGTCAAGGTCTGAATTTGTTGAGCACAAGGGATAACCCGACGATCAGGATAAAGGACCCGGGTGCTCCAACGTGCTGTAGATTTTGTATGCGGGAACCAGTCACTAAGGCACGTGATCATGGACTGCCGAAGCCTGGATGAGAAAAGTATGTTGTACCTCAAGCGTTTTGTTAGTAATATTAGTTTTATTCTAAACGATGCACTATGGGAAAGCTTTTGTAATACTCTGTTAATAGCTTTGATTATAGCACTGCTACACGTTATGAAAGACATTTGTTTTACTGAATGGACTTGAATGGACACTGGAAGGCACTGTTGAACATGTATGAATGGGTGTTTCTCCTTTTTAAGGTTGAATGACTAATTGAGCATTTTTGGATAAATGTTTAAGCGATAGTCACATTATATAATACATCTTAAACGTTGATTTTATATTGTGTAAGGTTTGTTTAAAACCAATTTTTCTTTTTCTATTTGCACAATAAAAAAATACAAAAATTAGGAAGCTATGGGTTTCAATCCAGTCTACATTGCTGCACCTTCCTACTTTGCAAGTCCGACTTTTTCAGTTAAATATTAGTTAGGCATGGCTGTTTATTGGCCTATTCGTGAGTTTACAAAATGTTTGACAAAATATTATTAGGACAATGAAGTAACAGCAGTGTTGCCTGGTTCACTGTCCCAGCTGGAAAATGTCTTGCCGTTGAGGGCACTTTACAAAACGAAAGTACCCCCAATGTGTTTCACACACCACAAGAAGTGACTTATCATTGGCTTTGTTGCCAAGAGTCACAACTGTGCTTCCCCAACAATTAATAGAAGGGGTTTCCTAACGCAAGAATGTTAACGCTGGCTGCGGGCATTGTTGAATTGAACGGATACATTCAAACGAGTTAATAGCATATGCTTCGCAATGCTTTATAGGTTTAGAGTATTGGGAAATGTTATGTGATTTTGTTTACCTTTTTATGTAGAGCGCTCAATTCCCATTGGTTTAGCATTTAAGCGCTGTAGTCACTGCATAGATGAGCAGAACTTTACTTAACAATCACGTTTCACATGTAAAAAAATGTTCTGGTGTGGTGCACAAGTAATGCTAATCAATAAACAGTTCATTGTTTTGTACAACACATTTCTCCAGCATGGGGTCTGGCATGGATTCACATGCTCATGAATATTCCCCGTCGTCAGGCTGGGAATCCTCGGTATAGAAAAAATCAGTATCAGTTTAGTTTCTGATCTGTCTTTCTTAGTACTAACCAATCAGTGGTCTCTGGGTCATACTGCCCCCAGCCAATGACTGCCCTCTCCCTAAGCCCCTCCCCTGGCCGCCATTCTCAGATTTTTACCGTACGTTCAAGTGTTGGGAGTCCTCGTGCTCTAGCTCTCCAGCTTTTGCTGCGTTTTGTGATTTTTAAAAGATTTTAATCTCAATTTTTTTGGTCAATCGAGCCACAAGCTCCACCGTTTCTACTTCCGATCAACGGGGACCCGTTTCGGAATTTTCTACACCCCTCAAGGGGGAAGTTTTCATCGAGTTACGCTTCTTGGAGGATTCCAGAAGATATGAGGCCTAACTCGTGGACATGGCCCAGGACAAGAGAAGCTCGACACCCGGATCCAAGCTATTCAGGAACTGCTCTGGATGCGGATTACAGAATGTTTTCAAGGAGGATGAGCATTCAAGATGTCTCTACTGCCTTTATGAGGACAAAACGCACGTGGAAAAGGACTGGAGAAGTGCCCAGCAGGTGAGAAGAAGAAGTCGTCTGAGCGGTCTTCTAAGTCCTGTGAGGGCGCCCTGGCGACGGGGGCCCAACAGAAGGCAAAGCATCGCAAGTCTGCGGGCACCGGGAGCGCCGAAGGGTCGAGCTCCTTGGCTAACAGGCAGGGCGCACCTTCACCGACGCCATCAACCACGAGCCAACGCTCTGGCTCGGGGAAGAGAAAATCCGAGAACCGGGGTAAGCTTCTGGAGAGGCCCCGGTCGATCTCAAAGGGATCAGCCGAGGGGGGAGCGAGGCGGTGACACTCCCCCCAAGGTGAAGGCCTCAAGCGCGCCCAAGGTGGTGAAGGCCTTGATTCACCCGGCTATGACTTCTATTGAGGGAGTGGTGGCGACCCTGGCAAAGCCTATGGAGGCGACCTCGGGGCCCAGAGTTTCCCTGCCACCGCGGAGGGAATCCTCTTTCCAGCCCATCGACAAGACCCCCATCAGGGCCCCGGTGGAAAAAGAGGGGGGGTGGTGGCCATTACGAACACGGATACAGTCTTTGAGGAGGAGCTGGTGGAAGCCGTGAAGGGCCTCGGCAAGAGGTTCGAGAAGGTTCGATCCCACGGGAGAGATCCTGAGGAAGTGATCGAAGAGAGCGACGGTGGCGACGACGAGACTCCAGTGGAGGAGCAGCCATCTCGCCCGTCGCAACCAGTGCCTGAGCCTCAGGGCAGCTCGGCGGCCATTTTGATGGCGATCCAAAACCTTATGCACGGAGATGAAGACGAGTTGCCACTAACCCTGATGGGTGAACCGACGGAACCGGGCCCTTCGGGAAGTCCTCCAAGCAAGCGGAGGAGAATTCATCCTCCCCCGTCCTTCCAACCCTCGCGGCCCGTAGAGCTTCCATCTCCCTCTCTGGATCCCAGAGATGACATGGCGACGGATTCGACGATGGGGACGGATGACGACCGCGGTGACGACGGGATGGACCTTCCATCATCACCACCCCCTCGGGCTTCTCCGCCCGACGAAATTGGCTCCTTCCACGCCATGATTGCCAGGGCATCCGAGCTCTTCCAGCTCTGCCCCGAGGAGCAGAAGAAGGAAGGCTTCCTCTACCAACGGCGTAAGGCCAAGAGAAAGATGGTCCTCGCGATACCGTTGCTCGACGATATCTGGGACAAGAGGCTTGCGCTCCTGAAGAACCCGTCCACGCCGCCTGCCAAGAGAGATCGGTACGAGAAGAAGTATGGAG
Source organism: Ambystoma mexicanum (assembly GCF_040938575.1). Classification (NCBI taxonomy): domain Eukaryota; kingdom Metazoa; phylum Chordata; class Amphibia; order Caudata; family Ambystomatidae; genus Ambystoma; species Ambystoma mexicanum. The sequence goes on along the minus strand of NC_090926.1, from coordinate 204,280,796 downwards.
TCCCTGATTCCGCCCACTTGTGCTTTAGGGCCCAGCCGACCCCGGATTCGGTCGTCTCTGCGGCAGCCAAGAAGAAAGCGGCCAGGGCGACGGCTTCAACTTCTACCTCCCCACCCGACAGCGAGGGAAAGAAACTGGATGTCGGTGGCGACGACGATCAAGGTGGCCAACGCCCTAGCGATTGTGGCATGCTACGACAGGGAGTTGTGGTACAAGATTGCTCCCCTGCTGGACTTCCTACCAGACGACAAGAGGGCTGAGGCCCTGGAGATTCTGCAGGAAGGAGAGGTGGTGTCGGACCATGCCATAACGGTGGCCACGGACATTTCCGCCAGTTGGGCAACAGTGTTTGCCTTCGACGGCGGGGATGGCTCAAGGCGACTGATTTCCGCCAGAAAAAAACAGAGTTTTGGACATGCCCTTCGACGGGAACAAGCTGTTTGGGGAAAACAGTGAATGAGTCACTTCAAGCCATCAAGGCTGACACAGAGAAGGCTCGTGCCCTTAGGAGTTTTGCAGCAACAACGACCGCCCTTTTGGAACTCTGGAGGCAAGCAAGGTGCCTCCAAAGGATTTGGCGGTGGTGCCTCGACGTACCGCCAGGCAGGCCGCTCCTTGTCGCAAGAGGCCTACAGAGGGCGCGGCAAGTCAGGAGGATCTTGTCGCCATCGCCAAGGAGGCCAAAGTGGCAAGGCTGCCTCCAAGCAGGACTGAACCGGCCGTAGCGTCGGGCCCCCACCTAAGCACCCCGGTGGGAGGCCGGCTGGCGAGTTTTGTCAGCGTGTGGGAGTCCATCTCCACTGACCGTTGGGTGCTGGATGCCCTGGCCCACGGGCACACTCTAGAATTTCTAAAGAAGTGCCCCCACATTCCTCCCGTGGCCAGGAAGGAAAGTCACGTTGCTCAACTGCTGTTAGAAGTAAGGGCGATGCTCAAGAAAGGTGCCATCGAGCTCGTCCCGAAGAGGCTTCGGGGCTCCGGAGTATACTCAAGGGACTTCCTCGTCAGAAAGAAGAAGACAGGCGGTTGGCGGCCCATCCTGGACCTGGGCCAGTTAAACAAATACATCAAGGCCCAGAAGTTCCGGATGGTCAACCTCCAGCACGTGCTGGGACAGCTGGAGGCAGGCGACTTCCTATCGTCGTTGTACCTGGAGGATGCTTACTTCCACATCCCCATTCTAAAAGGACCCCGAAAGTTTCTCAGATTCGTGGTCCAAGGACGGCACTACCAATTCAAGGCCCTGCCTTTCGGATTGAAGTCGGTGCCCAGGTTTTTTACCAAGTGCCTAGCACCAGTGGCGGCGCGGCTGCGCCTGCAGGGGATCCATGTTTACCCCTACCTGGACGATTGGCTCATCGAGCAAGGACAAGGGAGCTTGCCGTCGAGCACACATCGAAGACTGTCCAACTGCTCACGGATCTGGGATTCTACATCAACTTCCCAAGATCCCACCTAGTTCCGTCGCAGGTCGCACTGTTTCTGGGCGCCAAGCTCGATACATTGGCTTCTCCGTCGGAGGAAAGGACGAAAGCCATCCTGGGCAAGGTGCAGCGTCTGCTGGCAACGGACGTGGCCAGGGTGAGGTCCATCAAGTCCCTTCTCTGCATGATGTCCTCTTGCATCTACCTGGTGCGCCGATGCAGGCTGCGGATGCGCCCTCTACAGGAGTTCTTTGACTCCCGTTGGATGCAAGCGGCGAGCAGCTTCGAGACAAGATCCCGCTCCACGAGATCTTCCGCCAAGCTATCCAGTGGTGGGGCACCCGCGCGCATCTCTTGGCGGGCACAGACTTTCAGACCCCAGCACATCAGGAGACGGTGACGACGGTTGCCTCCCTGGAAGGATGGGGAGCGCACACCGGAGATCTGCACGCAAGAGGGCTTTGGCTCCCGGAGGAGAGGTCACTCCGCATCAATATCCTGGAGCTCTGAGCAGTGTTCTGGGCTCTCAAGTCTTTTCTCACATCCCTCAAGGCCAAGGTGGTGAGGATTTTCACCGACAATACCACCACAATGTTCTACATATGGAAGCAGGAAGGAACCAGGTCCCCGGCCCTATCCAAGGAGGCCCAGGATCTTTGGCATTGGGCAGTGGCCCACGGGATGTTTCTGGTGCCTTTCCACCTGGCAGGGATAAAGAACATTATCGCCGACTCGCTGAGCAGGGAGCTGCGCTCATGCCACGAGTGGGAACTGCGTCAAGACCAAGTGGATCAGCTCTTCCGACGATGGGGCAAACCCCCAGATCGACCTGTTCACAACGGCGACGAACTCCAAGTGACAGAGGTTCGCCAGCAGGTTTCCCCAGCCGAGGAGCATGGGCGATGCTTTCTCTTTCCCCTGGGACGGCCTGTTCCTGTACGCGTTCCCTCCGTTGCCGTTGCTACTGCGACTCGTCAGCCAACTCAAGAGGTCCCGGTGCAGGATGATCCTCGTCGTGCCGGCGTGGCCGAGACAGATCTGGTTCCCGGACCTTCTGGACTTGTCAGCGTCCCCCCCAGTCAAACTATCGACGGACGCAGATCTTCTCTCCAGAGAAGGCGGCGCCATCCTCCATCACGACCCGGGGTCGCTGAACTTGCAGGCCCGGCTCCTGCAGCACTAGAGTTCGGAAGGTACGATATCCCGGCAGACTGCAAGGAGGTGCTTGCAAAGGCCAGGGCGTCCTCAACTCTCAAGTGCTATGGACACAAATGGAAGAGGTTCTCTGTCTGGTGCCATGCACAGAAGATTAACCCTCTGCGGATTACAGCCCCTCAAGTGCTGCCGTACTTGCTGTTGCTGGCCAAGGCGGGGCTGGCCCATGCCACCATCAAAATGCACCTAGCGGCGATCTCCAGCTACACCAGAACTACGGGACGATCATCTCTGTGGTCTCATTGCCTGGTGAAGGAGTTTATTTAGGGACTGTTCCGTTCATTCCCGCCGGTGAAGGCTCCGTCCCCGGCGTGGGAGCTCAACGTGGTGCTGACCAGGCTCATGGGGGCGCCATTCGAGCCTCTGCATTCGGCCCCGTTGAAGTTCATGTCGTGGAAAACAGCATTTCCTGTGGCCATCACCTCCGCACGACGAGTGGGAGAGATCCAGGCCGTTTCCTGTAAACCTCCATACTTGACTTTTCATGATACGAGGGTGGTGCTGAGGATGCACTCCTCCTTCATGCCCAAGGTGCCGTCGGACTTCCACCTCAACGAGCCCTTGGTGTTACTAGTTTTCTTCCCGTCACCTTCGTCGCCGGCCGAGAGACACTCACTTGATGTGGCTAGAGCGCTGAAGTTCTACGTGGACCGCACAAAGAGTTTTCGGAAGACGTCACAGCTGTTTTTGAACTTTGGACCTGTGAATCAAGGGAAGGCCCTCTTGAAGGCTTCCATTTCCAGATGGCTCTCTGGCTGCATCATGCACTGTCACTGGTTGGCAAAACGACCGTTGTCCGGCTGTCCGAGAGCCCATTCGACCAGAGCGAACGCTGCTACCACGGCGTTCTTGTCTGGTGTGCCCCTGCTAGACATCTGCAGGGCTGCTACGTGGAGGTTGCCGCACGCCTTCACGAGATTCTACTGCATCGACCGGGATTCCAGGGAGTCAAGAGTCGGCCAAGCAGTGCTGCACAACCTGTTCGCCTGAAGGTGGGCCTGGTGAGGAGGTAAGAGTTGCTTAATGTTGAGTTTATGTAATGCTTAATGTTGAGTCTTGCCACCTCCCGTGGTTGTGCATGTGTGCACTGCTATGTATTCTTATATTCATGAGCATGTGAATCCATGCCAGATCCCATGCTGGAGAAGGAACAAGTTACTAACCTGTAACTGTTGTTCTCCAGCATGGGTCTGGCATGGATTCACATGCAAACCCTCCCTCCTACCCCCTCTGCGGCTCTTCACTTGGTCATACTGCCACTTTACGTGCTACCAAATCTGAGGATGGCTGCCAGGGGAGGGGCTTAGGGGAGAGGTCAGTCATTGGCTCGGGGCAGTATGACCCAGAGACCAGTGATTGGTTACTACTAAGAAAGAAATGAAACTGATACTGATTTTTTCTTTACCGAGGGTTCCCAGCCTGGCGACGGGGAATATTCATGAGCATGTGAATCCATGCCAGACCCATGCTGGAGAACAGTTACAGGTAAGTATCTTGTTCCTTAGTGTGGGCCAGCGTTCTCATAATTACCTATATTTTGTCAGCTTTCCAGTCGTCTTCTCTGCCCCTTTTCCTCCAGGTTAAAGAAGTGCCACAAAACAGATGCCTCCACTACTTAGGAAAATAAATGCAAATTGTGCTGCATGTGATGCTTTGTGCTTTTGGTCCCTGTGTCATCTTGTATCTGTTTTTAATTTCTCCTTTGGAAATCATGTGATCTAACCTTTGGGAGTGAACCAACTGACACCTACTTTGCTCGATTCATCGTGTGCTCTAGGCTCTGTATTAGTTTTTTTGAAGAATGTGTTTTCCACTGTAATCAATAAACATTCTGTTCTTTCCATTCTCTAATGATCATGTTAATTTGAACATCAAAAACTTAAAAAGAAACCTCTGCCGCCCACCCAAGTGACCCCCCTCTCCATGGACGTCCGGCTCAACATGTTGAGACTGCTAGGTTTATACCATGGAATGCATTTTCAGCTCCATGTATTCTACAATAATATGCATGTGTATGTGCAATTTAATTCGCAAACCGATTTCCCCATTACGATTTCCTTAACATTATATAATTAACAATTGCTAGTCTGGTTTCTTTGACTCTAATGGTGCTGATGATTGTATCTTTGTTATCTGAATGGATCACTGTCTTGTGGCGGGTCAGAAGAATAACGCGCCTCATCTCAGACATTTCAAGTTTTATCTTTATTAAAGAAAAGGCTAATGCCTATCTCTCCCTATTTCTATGGGGTGTTCCCTACCTTACAAACTAAGGTGCACGTCAGTGAATCTCTTAACCAAATCTGTCCACTGTCCAAACTAACCCTAACTGACACTACTACTATATTAACAATTAAGGACAGGAGACGTACTCCCTTCTCCTACAGTTTTTCTTATTGCCATCTTCTATTCAATAGTTGATTTTCAAATAGTCTCTTGTGACCTCTTTGATTAGATCACTCGGCTCTTTCAGCACGTCATTATGCTTTTGTTTCTTCTCAACATATGGTTTTCTGAACCCAAGTCTGATACGTTGTCACTTGTAAGTGATGTCTATTTGTTAATTATTTCTTCCTTTATTTCTGTTACTAAGAGTTATTTAAGCAATAAGCCCCGAGCCGCGGGGGCATTACCAAGTCATGTAATGCCACAGGGCCCATAGTTATTTATACTCTCAGGGATGACGTCACCGTGATTTGCCGGTTCCATGTAATTTCATCTCACGATGTTTTTTTGCAGGGTTTTTAACTGCAGATTCTTTTATGAAAAATTTAAATCTTTTTGCTATTCTCAAACACCCACACCCCAAACATATATTTGTCTAACCTCCCCCTAAAAAGAGTATTTTCGTTAAAAAAATCACTGTAAAAACCCCTGCGAAAGAACATCCCGCAGTGAAAGGATGTTGTACCGATTTCTTTTAATTTGTTTTTGGCTCTCTGCTTCGACCTCCCAAATCTCCTTGCTTCGTTCACTGTCTCGTACTCCTTCTCTTCCTTTGGGTTTGCTTTCTGATATCTCTGGTATCAGGACATTACTCGGTTTCCACTGTTTAGTGGTGTCAGCGTTTTTGCAAGGACCTCCTGTCCACCACAGGATTTTTGTGGTCATGCCACCACTAGCTGTCTTTCTTTTCAACTTTCAGGACGCTGCACGTCCAGCTCTCTGGTTTCGGCTTGGCAGCAGATTCATATTCTGCAGGCTTCTCTTCACCCATCTCTCAAGCGATTTTGCTGTGGGACTTACCCAACATACCGCCATCTCTCTCTTTCACAGCCTGCTTCAGCCTCTCGCATTTCCTCTAAGGGGCTACGTCACTGTGTGCATTCCCTCGCAAACCTCTGTATCTCTCTCTTTCTGCGTCTCATTTATAACCCTCATTCACCTCGTCGCAGTTACAGGTAGTTTTACCTTCAAAGGGATATTCACAATTTTGGGTCTACAATAACATACACTTATTCTTTCTTAATGTAAGTTCATATAGGATATACTTGAAGAGGTAATGTTGGCAGAGTCCTTGGGGAGTTCTTCACAGAAACGGAAGTCCTTGTCCCCACAGGGGGAGTCTCTCCCGTTTGCGGGCCACTCTCTCTACCCCTAGGGAGGCTGTTGCGGAGCGCTCCCTCTCGGGGAGAAGTGGCAGATTCCTGCGATTTGTTACACAACACTTGTATGAAACCGATGATAGATTTCAGGGTTCAATCTTTTAATCCATATATCAGTCTTCATATTTACAAATAAGTATTTGTCTCCTATGGTCAGAACAATTTAAATTGTGCTACCTAATACTGCTTCTTTGCAGACCATATTAAGACCGTAATAACAGCCACTGTCTTGCCTTATTTCTATTCCCAGTAGAACAGTTCACATATCAGTCTCAAATGGCTACTGAACTGTTTTCATGTTTTTCTTTACCACTTCTTCTAGGCTCTTGCGATTAGCAATTCTTAACCAGAATGTCATAATTTTGTGTGCTCAGAATAATATTTTGAGGCAGCCGCCTGTGCATGCAAAAGTTCAAATTTCTACATGAACTAAAACATAGTTACGTTGATTGTGTTTTGAACAGCTTTTAACATGGGGATTTCCATAGGGGGAAAACAAATATTTCAGCCTAAATATCTTAAAATTGGGTGCTTGGATTTCCCAAATTTTTTGCAGTCTCCTAGATTTTATCTGCAATTGGTGCACTGAAGAAATATTTTGAGAATTGAATTTGGGGATATATTAACATTTGAAATGTATCTATTTATGCTGCATATGCATAATTAATGCAACTTTTTCATATGGACTGTACACAGAGTGCACACGTTTAACAGTGCAAACAGTGCACAGTTAACATCTAAAAACTCACGTCAAAGGCAAGTCACAGATGACTTTGCAAGTTTAAAGGTGATGGAAGAAAATGTACATTCGAACGGATTGTGTCCTCCCACTTAGTCCTCATCTTTAGATATCTTCCTCTCCAGCTTCAGCCTCTTCGGAAAAAAATGTTCGGCAGAGGGTGCTGTGCGTTGATGTATCAACTTGATGTCCCTCGAGGGCCTACGTCTTGAGGTCGACGTCACCACTGATATATATATTTCTGAGGCTTGTGGAATCTGCTTAGATCACATGCTGTGCATAGGCCGACATCTAGTGGAAGCTGCGGAGTATTACAGTTTGTTTTTCGAAACTCGAAAAAGGGCGTCGACACAGGGCGTGCTAGTAATACTATCCCTAGTGTGACGTCCACTGTACCCATGATCCCTCACGTGTCTAGGACCCTCAGATTGTTTTTTTCCGCCATACTGGTCGGAAGCATTTCGCGGAGTTCCTTGGCCTTAGCCATACTTTTGCTAAATATTGTTAAATTTACCCATTTCTCCACCCCAACGTCAAGTCACCGAACTTCCACACTCGACGCCGGCCCGGAGAAGAATTCGACCATCGACAGCTGCACTACGGATTTGGGCCTAGGAAGGCCTTTGGCCTCGGCCCGGGCCTTGGAAGGCCGCTGGCCTCGACCCTGCAAGTAGGGAGAGTGGGGGGTGGACATACTCTACACTCTTTTGGTATATAGGTACATTCTTATATATTCCTACACTTACAAGCCCGCTGCCACAGGGTGCGTATGGAGGGTACCCCTTTCCAATTCTGCCCCAAGTGCAACCGCAAATACCCTTGGGTGGACAGGCACGCCATGTGCAATCTCTGCTTGCCGAGGGACCACCCCGAGGCGAACTGCAGAGCGTGTAGTAGGTTTAAACCCCAAACACTTAAGGACTGTTCGATCAAGCGTTGGGCCCACCAATCCAGGCGTCAAGAGGCCATGGCAGCAGAGGGCATCTTCAGCGATGGCAGCGATGCCGTGCTTTCGGACGGCGAGGGCATTATGGTGTCGAAAGACAGCCGAGCACAAGTCCCCGACCTTGGAAGGCAGTCCGCCAGGGCGGCTATGGGGAAGACCCCCTGCGACACAAGCGCTTCCCACAGCACTTCCACAAAACACATGAAGTCCAACCGGGACTCGACGCGCACGTCGAGTTCTCGGAAAGAGGCACATAGAGAACGGTCCGAATCGGCGTCCTCTGGGCGTTCTCGATCAAGATTGCCGCATGACTCCAGGCAATCATCCACTGTTGCCAAGAGTGCCTCGCTCCCCAAGGTAACGGAAGTTCGATCGTCGGAGGACGAAGCCGACTTCCATCCCCAGACCGCACTCCAGGAGTCGGCGCCCGCAGACCGCGTAACGGCGGCTCACGAACCCCTACCTCCACACTCGAAGGAGAGGGACACTACCCCCGAACCTCGACGCCAGGGCATCGAAAGGCTCCGAAGGGGCAAAAAAACCAGGGAAAACACTCTTCCACTCACGGGGAGGGGGAAAAACAACAAAGGAAGCAGCCTCTGCCTACTTCCACACCTTTAAGACACTCCACTCCTCATAAACAGACAGACAAGTCCAAGTCTTCTGCAATCACAAAGACCCCTACTCAGACCACCAAGTCTAGTCAGGATAAGTCAGAGAAACTTCCAGAAAGGGTCATGTCAAGGATGTCATCATTGGCAGATTTTTACGCAAACAACCCTGAACACTTTCTCTCTTATGCTCCCGATGGGTCAGCACCCTCAGGCTCTAAGGATCCTATACCTCCAAGTAAAAAGTCCCGGTTTGAAACACCAACACGGTCTTCGGACCCCTTCTATGTACAGCCCTACAGCCCTACTCTCAGTATCAAGGAGAGACATCCTTTTGTGAGGATCCAGATTTGGGCATGTTGGAAGAACAAACTGGTACGGGCTACTATGGGGATGATGAGGACCAAGAAGAGTATGAGGACGACCCGCAAACCTACAGAGTAGATTCCCCGGTAGAGAAGGAACCCCCGGTTACTGACTCCCCTGTTGACAACCAACCTCTCCTGAATGAAGTTCTGTCTCGAGCAGCTGAACATTTCCACATTGACACCCAGGGTGCTCAAGAGGAGAGGGACTTCGCCGAAGAGTTAGTGGGAGAAAGGAGGCCTGTTGCTCAGGCCATCCCTATCCTGAAGTCTATTCAAATCCTAACCTCACCAGAGCAGTGAACCCCAGGATTGAGAAACTTTTCAGGGCAGCCCAATCAGACCCACTGTATATAAGGGGGCATCTGAAGCCGGACTCCCTGTTTGTTACAAACACCCGTAAGAGGGCTGGAACACCCTTGTCATCGTCCGCAGCTCCTCCCGACAAGGAGAGCAAGAAACTGTATGGTTTGGGCAGGAAAGTAGCCTCCACTTCCGCCTACCAGGCAAGGATTGCCAACTCCACCACTCTGTTGGCCAGCTACAACTGCCATCAGTGGGAAGAAGTCGCGGCACTCATAGACTGTGCCCCAGAACCCTTAAAAAGCCAGTTGGCACGAGATTCGGCGGAGGGAAGAGCCGTGTCCGGTTGCATTTTAAAGGCAACCTTTGATGCCGCGGATAACGCCGGCAGATTGATAGCAGAAGGAACTGTCATCAAGAGACACGCTTGGTTAAGGCAGTCTGGATTCAAAGCTGAAACCCAAGCATCATTGTTAGATAAACCGGTGAAGCCGGATCTGTTGTTTGGTAAGGCGGTCGAGGACGCGCTGAAAAATGCCCAGGACAAGTATGAAACACTCACATCCCTAAGCCAACTAACCAATAAACCTCCTAATCAGAGAGGGAATGGCAATTTTCGTCGCCCACGCGGCCAAAATTCCCAGAGAGGATCAAACTATTCCCAGGGGCAGGGTACACCGTGGAGCTATAATAACCAACAGTCTACCCAGGGTTACGGCAGGGGTAATAAAAGAGGACGCGAAACAGGTAGAGGCAGCCCCAGTAGAGGAGGTGGCATGCCTCCACCAAAACAGTGACGCTCCGTTCAGGGTCCCTTCTCACGCAACCCCAGTAGGGGGACGCATTTCCAACTTCACCCAAGCTTGGGAAGGGATCACATCAGACAGATGGGTGCTGTCCACAGTATCCGCAGGGTACTGCATAGAACTGTTGGAGCGTCCCAGAAATCATCCTCCACGACAGAAAATACATTCCTTGGACCACCAGAAGATCCTCCTCGAGGAGATCGTCAATCTGCTAGCAAAGAACGCGATAGAACTCGTCCCGGGACACCAGGTAAACAAGGGTATTTATTCAACTTACTTCCTTGTGCCAAAAAAAGATTTGACAATGCGCCCAGTATTGGACTTGCGGCCTACAAACAAGTATGTCAAGCCCCAAGAGTTTCGCATGACTACTCTCCAGGAGGTAATCCCCCTCCTAAAAAAGGGGGATTACATGGCAACATTGGACATGAAAGATGCCTATTTTCATATTTCCATGTTCCCAGTGCACAGAAAGTACTTGCACTTCAAGGTGGACAGTCGGCATTACCAGTTCAAGGTACTGCCCTTCGGGATAGCTTCGGCTCCAAGGGTATTCACCAAGGTACTGGCGGTGACGGCAGCACACCTACGCAGGGAGGCAATCCCAGTGTACCCTTACCTGGACGACTGGCTCATCACGGGGGAGACCCCAGTAGTTTGCAGAGCAAAATTCAAAGGACTATCGACCTCCTCTTCGAATTGGGCTTCTCAATAAACGAGAAAAAAGTCAAGTCTGGTGCCAAGCACATCCAAACAGTTCCTTGGAGCTATCCGAGACACTCAAGAGGGATTGACCTTTCCTTCCGAGGAAAGAATTCGGAATATACTGCTGCAAATTCCACAATATCAGTCCGGTCGCCAGATAACGGTACGCAAAGCAATGCGTTTGCTGGGCATGATGGCATCATGTATTTACCTGGTCCCCCACGCGCGCCAGCGTCCAATGCAGGAATGGTTGGCGAAACAGTGGTCTCAGGCAAGTGGGCAGTGGGACGATCTAGTGGTCGTTTCGCCAACACTTGTAAAAAGCCTTCACTGGTGGACAAGAGAGAATCTGTCCAGGGGGAAACCCTTTTACGATCCCGAGATACAGGCGGTAGTCACAACCGATGCATGCCTGACGGGGTGGGGAGCTCACCAGCTCCACCACACAGCTCAGGGTCTCTGGTCGCACTCAGTGGCCAAGAATCACATCAACCTGTTAGAGCTTCTAGCAGTATTCAGAGCACTTCAAGCGTTCAAGCCCTACCTGTTAAATCTGTCAGTGCAAATCCGGACGGACAGCACTACAGCCATGTTCTACCTGAACAAGCAAGGAGGGACTCGGTCGCCAAATCTGTCCAAGCTTGCCCAGAAAATCTGGATATGGGCACTCAGACGGAACATCTTCCTGTCATCGCAACATGTTCCAGGGGATCTCAATTCCCTAGCGGAGGCTCTGAGCAGAGACCCCCTCCCAGAGGAACATGAATGGTGTCTACACAGAGAAGTCGTAGAAGATATCTTCTCTCAGTGGGGTTTCCCCACTATAGACCTATTCACCACAAGCGAAAACAGACAATGCCCAGGATTTGCATCCAGGTTCCCCCAATCAGACTCCCAGGGGAACGCCCTGTGGATGAACTGGTCAGGGATGTTTGCGTACGCTTTTCCACCAACTCCTCTAATCAGGAAGGTGGTCAACAAGATGAACAGAGAATCGATGAGGCTCGTCCTAGTTGCTCCCATGTGGGCAAGACAACCGTGGTTCCCACACTTACGCAGATTGGCGGTGTGCGAACCCATCAAACTTCCGGGCTGGTACAACCTACTGTCCCAGCACCAAGGTCAAACAGTACATCCTCAACCCAACTCAATGAACCTGGCAGCATGGCTCCTGGCGTCATAGAGTTCGGACATCTCAATTTACCACAGAGGTGTATGGACATCCTAAAGGAACACGAGGCACTGCTACTTTGACAAATGGAAGAGATTTGTTATCTGGTGCCAGAATAAACAAATCAACCCAGTTGATTGCACTCCTTCCACTATTGTTACATACATGCTCCACCTGCTGGATGCAGGAATGTTTTTTAACTCACTGAAGGTACACCTGGCAGCCCTGTCAGCATACACCACTTCCCATAACAAGGTGTCGTGGTGGAAAGTACCAGTAGTTAAAGCCTTCATGGAAGGAGTAAAGAGACTTCACCCTCCTATTTCAAACCCACCACCAGGATGGGACCTTAACGTGGTGCTATCTAAGCTCATGGGCCCCCCCATTCGAGCCCATGCACAAAAGCAGTCTCAAACACCTGACTTACAAAACGGCCTTCTTAGTAGCAATTACATCTATAAGAAGAGTCAGTGAAATTCAGGCTCTTTCAGTGCAAGATCCCTTCTTTACTATCCATAAAGATAAACTGGTTTTACACACACACCCTAGGTTCTCACCTAAGTTTATTTCAAAATTCCACGTGAACCAGTCCATCGAGCTTCCAGCTTTCTTCCAAGACCCACAAAGCTCGGCTGAGGTGAAACTACACACACTAGATGTCCGTAGGGCGGTCCTCTACTATGTAAACAAGACCAGACCGCTAAGGAAAACAGATCAGCTGTTTGTCTCCATAGCTACAGGCAGAGAGGGGGATCGCGTCTCTAAAGGTGCCATCTCTAAGTGGATTATTAACTGTATCCAGCTGTGCCACTCATTTTCTGAAAAGACTGTGCCTTTCACACCTAGGGCCCACTCTACAAGAGGCATTGGGGCCACTCTGGCTTTCATTGCAAATGTACCCCTTGACACTATTTGCAAAGCAGCTACTTGGAGCTCTATTCACACTTTTACTCAGCACTACTGCATTGACACTCATTCCAAGACAGATAAACAAGTGGGACAAGCGGTTCTAAGACATTTATTTGCTCATGACCCTTCTCACATCCCACCTCCTTTTTCAGGTACTGCTCGCTAATCTATGCACAGCATGTGATCTAAGCAGATTCTACAAGCCTCAGAAGGGATACATTACTCACCGTAATTGTATTTCTGATGCTTGTATCTTCTTAGATTCACATGCAACCCACCTTTCCTCCCCTCTGAGAGAAGGCGCATGGATGCTTGTAGTCTTACCTTTCTATCTATCTGCTTGGGTTATCTGTACTCACGCTACTCCTCATGCTACCTCATGTCAGAAAAAATACCATCTGAGGGTCCTAGAAGCGTGAGGGTTCATGGTTACAGTGGACGTCACACTAGGGATAGTATTACTGGCACGCCCTGTGTCGACACCCTTTTTCGAGTTTCGAAAAACAAACTGTAATACTCTGCAGCTTCCACTAGATGTAGTCCTATGCACAGCATGTGAATCTAAGCTGATACAAGCATCAGAAATACGATTACGGTGAGTAATGTATCCCATATAGCACGCACAATGCCCGTTAGCTTCAGTTATGTTTTTCCGCGATAACTAAAGCTTCGAGAATTACAGCGTGCTTTGGTTTTATTGAAAAAAGAGATCTAAAAACAATGGCCTCCTCGACACCATCAACCCCGAGGACCGGGTTAAAAAAATGCCCTGATTGCAGTGCCAAGATGTGTGTCACGGATCCTCGAGTGTGTCTGTGGTGCTTTGGCGTGGAGCATAGGACGGCAGACTATGGGTCCTGTCAGTCCATGACTGGTAAGGCTTTTAAAGAGCGAAAAAAGAAATTGGCGGCTGGTAGCCTCCCTACAAAATTCCCCTTAACGAGACCATCGAAAAAGCACTCGACCCAGTCAAGAGGTGACTCTCCTCGAAGTGAAAGATCCAAAAAGCGCCCTTGATCCTGAAGTGGGTCATACCCCGCTTACTCTTCATCCAAGAACATGAAGAAAAGGTTTTATAGATCACCTTCCACCTCCTCCGATTCCTCTCCTGAGAGAAGTACAACCTGTCCAACCAAGTCGTTGACTCCTGCTAAATCAGACAGGAAATGTTAAACATTTTCGAGAAGGAAGCCCCCACACCCTCGAAAGACACAACTAAAAGCCATGCTCCTGTCACGCTGTTAAAAATCGACTAGGGAAGGGTCAAGGCTAAATCCTGTGCACCTTGTAGTCCGGGACACAGGCCAGAAACCCCACAAGAGCCTTTTGAGGTCTCGACAAGACGGAAAATCATCGAAGACTCTATCGAGTCGGGGGGCGAGCCCCTCCAGGGCTCCATCGACGCCAAAGTTGTAAACATTGACACCATTTGCTTCTAAACCATTGACGCCATTAGTGTCAAAGCCATCCACACCATTGGTGTTGAAGCCATCAATGCCTTTACCATGGAAGGATTTTTTCAAATCTTTGTCTTTCATTTATGAAGAACCCGAACCATCAGACCAAGATACTCCTCCATTTGTTTTGTTGTTTGGTACACCTAACGCCCCAGAGGCCCTTATCTCTGAAGAGTCCAGATCAAAGGACTTCTATGAAAACCTTCAATCAGCAAGTGGCACAGACACGTCACCTGCGCTTGTTTGGCAACCCGGACCCGGCAGGGCATGCAGACGCCTCATAAAGACATCTTGTGTCTAGGGTAATATACTTTATTAGGATGGGACAGGCCTGCTCCTCCATTCGAACAAGATGACCTGACAGACCTCAGAAGGATTCTGTATTTTCTTTCCATATCGCTCTACAAAAAAGGGTGAAGGCAAATTGGGAGGCGCTGAAACAAGTCCATCGGCCAATAAGAACCTCAACAAAAAGTACAGGCTTCCGAGTAGTGATCCTGTCTATTTGCCAAAACATTCTACACCAGAGATCCTGGTAGTTCATGCAGCAACATCTACTTCTAAACAAGCGGCTTTTCCAACCATACCGTCAGACAGGGACGACAAGCGCTTCAATGCTTGGGTGAAAAGTATTTTCTGCCGGGTGCATGGCTCTTAAATCTACAAATGCCACTTAAGCTTTAGCCAAATATACATTCACCCTGTGAGAATATATAGCCATAGCGGCTGAACATATTCCCCAAAGGGAAGAAAGTGACCACTTCCTGAATATTGTAAGAGACAGAAAGGAGGTTATGTGTGAGTCTCTTCAATCAGGACTGGACTCTGCTGACCGCATCAGCAGAGCCATGGCGGCGAGCACTGTGATACGCAGGTTTGCATGGTTGAGAGTCTGGATTTACACCAGACGTGTAGTCTAGGCTCCTCAACATGCCATTTGACAGCACTCAGCTGTTTTTCAGCAAGGCTGACAAAAGCCTAGTTAAGCTCCACACCTCAAAGGCGGCAGCCGAAACCCTTGGTGCTGCCATCAGATAACCACATCCATCTCACCCCATTGGATCATCTGGGAGAGGAAGGTCCATTTGTTTCTACTCCTCAGTTGGAAGAGCGAGAGGACTGGCTAGTCAAAGGGGCCAAAGAAGATTCCCTCGTGGTGGATGAGGGAGGGGTGCCAAGTCCACACAACTAACGGCTACTTAACCATCAGCTGCTGCTTCAGCTGCCTCAAAACCTCTGAGACCTTAACCCACAAGACCCCGGTTGGAGGAAGACTCTTGCAGCATCTGCAAGAATGGTGAGGTATTACTTAAGATGCGTAGGCGTTTGGAAACCGCGCCCAGGGTTATTGCGTCCCCTTTTTAAGAAGGCCCCAGGACCATCCACCGGGGTGCCACTTGTTCAAAATTACAGCCCCGTTCCTTGTGCACGAAATTGTGAGCCTGAGAGGAAAAGGGTGGTATAGAACCAGTACCTGTAACGGAGAGTAACAAAGGATGGTACTCTCCTTATTTCCTAATCCCCAAAAAGGGCAGAGGATTGAGACCCATCTTGGACTTGAGATGCTTGGACAAGTTCCTCAGGACGGACACATTCACGATGGTCATACTTTCTCAGATTCTTCAGCCCTACAGCTCCAAGACTGGATGGCGTCATTGGACCTTCAGGATGCTTACTATCATGTGCCAATCCATCACAAACACCAAAAGGACCTAAGTTTTCCGTTGATGGCAGTGGTGGCAGCAAATCTCAGGAGAGGGGGGAATTCATGTCTACCCCTACCTGGACAATTGAGTGATCAGGGATTGTTTTTCCAAACAGGCATTGGAACATCTCAGCATAACCTGCCAGGTATTAAGTGAAAAGGTTTTTTTTTCATTTTCGCGAAAATGCAAGAGACTGATTTAGAAAGACCGCACTGAGAACGCTCAGAGTGGTCTTTCTAAATCTTAACCTTCATGCCCCTGCCGCACACAAGTGCGCCCCGGGGGTCTGGCAGGATGACCGAGAGGAAGACTGGTTTCAGGTAAGTGTGTGCATGTGTGTCTGTAAGGGGACACTGTTTGTGGTGGCGAAGGGGCTTGGGAGAAGGAGGATGTATGTGTGAGCTTGTTTGCATTTCTATGTGAGAGCGAGCACTGGGGAAAAAGTGTGTGTGTGTGTGTTCGGGTGGGTGGGCTGTGGCTGAGGCTGAAACCCCCGATTTCAAACGTAGGGGGTGGGCATTGATCTATTTCGAATATTAAAGGCCACACAAATTCGGCCGAAACAAATCTGTATTTCTTTGTGTGGCCTTTAATATTCGACATAATCACATTGAACCAACCGGCCACTCTCTCCACAGACTGGGCTTCTCCAGACTGAGCTTCTCCATAAATTACAACCAGTCCCACATGATACCATCTCAAAGACTCCAGATCATTGGAGCAGTACTGAATGCATGCTTGGGAGAAGCCTCGCCACCCGAGGTGAGGGCTAAACACATTCTGCAGATGGTCACCCAATTCCAGAGGGCCCAGCGTCTTCCGGCCTTTGACTTTTGAGGTTGCTCGGCCTCATGGCATCGTGCATTTTCCTGGTGCCAGAGGCTCACCTGAGAATGAGGTTCTGTCAATGGGCTCTCCGGACGCAGTGGTCTCAATTCTCTGGCAAGATGTCCGACCTACTTCAGGTTCCGAGCAGGGTCGTGCAGGATCTCTTGTGGTGGGCCTGCGAGGACAACATTCTGAAGGGAGAACCTTCTTGGCAACCATGGCCGGAAATAACTATAGTTCTCCAGCACAGGGTCTGGCATGGATTCACATGCTTATGAATATTCCCCATCATCAGGCTGGGAATCCTCTGTAAAAGAAAATGTTTCACTTTCCCTTTAAAACTGTATTTCTCCTCTAAACCAATCACTGTACTCTGGGTCATACTGCCCCCCATCCAATGATAGTCCTCTCCCTAAGTTCCATCCCTTCAGTGTTATGAGTCCTCAAGTTGCTCTCCAAGCTATTTTTTATTTTTTTTGCGAATTCTCTCCAGAATAGTTAGTATTTGACTGATATTTTATTATGATTTTATTTATTTTGCTTTATCATCTTCAACGAAAGACAAATGCTGACAGAACAGCTCCACTACCGGCGAAGATCTTCATCCACCGTCGTAGCATCGAAGTTTCGAGAAGCCCCGGCCTTGGGCCTAGTTGCGCCTTTTCAGCATAGCTGAAGCGAAGAAAGAAAGAAGGAAGGTCGAAACCTTTTCAAACTCTGCGGTGGTTTAAGAAACTTCTTCGTGGAAGATCGGTACCACAAATGCTTATACTACCTGCATCCGGACCACGATGAGGAGGGATGCGAGGTGTGCTGTGGTTCCTTGAAGAAAACAAAAAAGACAGATAAATCAGACTGTTGGCGTGGCTCAAGTCGAGCAAGGCCTCTGAGACAGCCTCGGGGCAGGGTCAAGCCTCAAATCCGATGAGGGAAAAGTCTGAGGAGGACTCATCCAAGCCAGTTGAGACTTCGCATCAGGCTAAGTCAACAGAGTTGACGGCGCCGTCAATGAAAGCGACCACAAGCACTTCGTCATCAGCGGGGAGCACCCTCTTGAGGAGCATGCAGGCATTTTATGAAGTATATCAATACTACTGTTGAGATAGCATACATTCATCAACTTCCGTGTGAGTGCCAATAATGTTGACTAGAATGCTGATAGTGTGGAAAGTTTAGGAACAATAAACTGCTGAAGTTTTCATGAACTGCTGAACTTTAGGAACAATTAATGTAGAACTACAGCAGAACTAGGGTGCAAAGAGACATATGGCAGGGGTAAGCATTGCAGACCACTCTAAAAAAGAAGTTCAGAAAAAGATGTATTTTATAATTGTTGCATTGTCTACACATGGAACCTACCCACATGCCACATTTCAGGTTTTTAACATGTTGGGAAGTATGCTGAACATTTCGAACAGACACACACTCATATCCGCACATTTCTGTTTTATATATAGAGATAAGATTTTGTCAGGATGAGTTTTTATCACAGTTGAAATCATCACACTCTGGTGGCCTTGCCACTTTCTTTCCACCACAACCTTCAACCACAATGTAGTACTTAAATGTCTTTTACCAGATTAACTAACTTGCCAGGACTAACGACTAACAAGCCCATTTCCTGGTATACTCGCGTGCAAGGCAAGGACAAATCTCCTGCTACTATTACTACTCCTCAGTGGTGAGGTCTGCTTCAATACTTCATCTTCAACTTTCAACAATATTGAGATTCATAACTTCCTTCATAAGGGCATAATACGCATTTAGGCCATTTGTTCATATGACTTGTTTGCTTGATACAATGCAGGTTCATTTTCTCTCCCCCTTGATAATTATGATAAGGAGGGCTTATTTCTTGCCATCTTTGAGTTTTTTCTATTTCACCAATTAACTGCTGACAATGTCTCTGATTTAGTTTCCTCTCTTTCAGAAACCATGGTTCCCTTTTATACATTATTGTCTCTGTTTGGCTTAGGCAATGCTAGTTTTCCTGATCAAGCATTGCCCCCTCTTTACTTAGGAAATGGTAGTGTCTATTTCCAGATAGCGCTCTGTCACGGAGCGCCCCGGCCAACTCACCGGTCATCCTCTGCCCTTCCTTGCGACCCACTCCTGGTTTAGTTTCTGCTTCCCACAGGTCGGGATTTAAAAGTCTGACCGCTCCGAAGTTAATCCAGTGCTGGCGCCTACTGTGTAGGGAGTCTGCTTCACTCCTTTCATACTACGGTGCTCGCGAGCCACTGAAGCACTGCACAGAATTGGGAGAGCTCCTCTCTCCCGTGGGACAGTCAGCCTCCACACTGCTTCCCGTGGAACAATCTCTGCATTCTGAAGCCACAGCTCCTACTGCTCTCTCAGGGCCACAACGTGCTGGAAAAGCAGCAACAGCCCTGACGTCTCCTCTATGCTTCTGCTGCTTTCACGGCTGAGTCCTCCTGGCCTGCACCTAGGTTCTTAAATAATCAGATGTCCCGCTCAGTTGTGGGTCATCAAAGCCATTAGACTGCCCATTAGAGTTCTGTGCCTCTGAGCGCCTCTTCCTCGTCACAGTACTCAAGGTATTATGGGACTGGAGTCCCTAATGTCCTTAGTTATTTTATCCTTTTGATCTGTTTAAAGGTTTTTAGTAAATTTACCTTTCAGAGAAAAAATTAAGGGAATTACTGGTTGGCACTTAGTTCTATATTTTATATCCAAAGGTGAACCATAACCATCAGAAATGATATTAATGATTCTCTGATTGTTATATACATCATTCTCATGTGGACCATAAAGGCTTCCAACACTAATACTTTGGGTGGTTTTGGAAAGGGGAACTTTATTCTGACAGCTGTGAAGGCATCATGAGTCAGACACAGAAAACAAGGTCAAGTTTTATCAACAAACTTTATTAACTTAAATGGCAGGCTGGATTAAGGCCTAATTTGCCATATGTGAAGGTGGGATTTCCCTACCTAAAGAAAACTAAGGATAGTCGGTGCCAGGAAGTTAAAATTCAGTCTGTGTCTAAAACCTATACTTGCCCCCACAGTTACATGAATACAATGTGTAAGGATGTCTGCATCAAAATAAATAGATTTCCAATAAAGTTCTGAGCTTCTTCCAGCTCTAGTCTTGTAACCAGCTTTCCCTTTCCCAAGTTTAACACGGTTCACCAAGTATCAGGCTTTCCTTCCCCAAGAGTTCAAATCTTCCAGCTTTTCAAAAACGACACCATTCCTTGGGACACTTCCCAACTCTCTATTCATCAGTTCTTTTCACTGGTTCACTAAAATAGTTCTGTCTCTTGACCTCAAGATCACTTGAGCAACTGTGGCAAAACATAAGCTTCCTTATAGTTACTTTCATTAGTTTTTTTTTTACAAAAGGGCAACTTGGTTTTAGCATAGTTGTTGACCACGCGTTCCACCCATTACAGGTCACGCAACCAATACCCTTGTTCAACTGCTTTTCATCAATAAATGTCCACTGCTTTCCCTTGACAGTGAAGATTTGTTCTTTTCATCAGAATGATACTCTTGCAACACTTTCCCATGGCTGTACTCTTCGGCTCTTGCCAATGCAGGTTCCTTCTTAACCTGCAGTTCCTTCAACACTTTACTTGTGTCAATACTTGTTTCTCTTCTTATCCCCTTCTTGGGCTTCTATTTGCTTTGCCAACACTTGTTTTTCAACCATTTCACTTGGTAGTATTTGCCACTTGTTACCAATTTGCTTTCATTCCATTCAGTCATGCTCTTCATTTTATTTAGCTCTTTGCTTCACTATATTCATAAAGGTTCTGTATGGCATTCATAAATGCTTAGCATGTCTTTCAGTTGGTTCGGTATTCAAAAATCATCTTTTTCAACCTTGAAACTACTTTAAGTACATTCGATATTTAAAAGCACGTATTTTAGCATTCAAATGTGCTTACGACAATTTCCAGTTCATTCGATATTCAAGAAATGCTTGCGCCCTGGTATGAGTGTTCACTGTTTACATTCACCAGCTTTGTGCAGCAGCTCCCGCCGGCTTTGTTCCTTTCCGTGCAGCTCGGCAATCAGTTTCCACTGTCTGCTCTTTTCTCGCTGAGGTCGGAGAGAGAACCGCTCGCTCTCCTGGAGGTCCACAGCGTCCATAATACTTCAGTACCCCACAGCTCCTTCTGCTTGCGCCCGACACGGAGGGTGTGTAGACCTTCCAGACCTTCTCTGGGCCGGCCGTGGCCCGGCGTCTCTTGTCCCTGCTCGACACGTCTTCCAGCACCCGTGTCTCCCACGCCTGTCTCTCTGGTCCGCCCGTCTCTCTCCCACTCCAGTCAACTCCAAACTCCAGCATGCTGTTTCTCTCCATCTCTTGTGCACAGTCCGCATTTTTATATCCGTTTGGCTTACTAAGTGACCACAGGTGAAGGCCATTTAGTACATTTGCCTGCCCATAATTATAGAGGCATGTCTGGATGTTCATTCTGAACTCCTCCACAGCCCTCTTCTTCGTCTCAGTACCAGAGTGGTGTTTGGGGAGGTTTGCAGTATACAAGTAAGGATGTGTCCTCCTAGTTGGCCTCTTCCTCGTCCCTGTGCTAAAGTCATATTAGTGGCATTTCTGAGGGACATTTTGTAAGAAAGAAAAGGGGAAAGGCTAACAGTAACCTACAAAGGCTGTCGGGACAGAAGCTTCATTTTGAATAAGGAATACGGGATGCAATGTCTCACCCAAGGACGGCCTCTCCCCACTCCCCAAGTTTCCTCGCATATCCATCCACAGGTTCTGGATCCAAAAGTGATAGCCTTTCACTAGCCACCTGAGAGGAGGATTCTGGGGGAAAAGAAGTGAGGACACCATTGGGTTCCACACACGGCACGCTATTAGATATTCTGGTGTTAGGGGAGCTTCATCTTCCGAAGGAGATGAATACTGCGTCTCTCCTAACAGTCACCTTGTTCCCTTGGGGGCCTTCTCCACCCAGGTGATCCACCCAGTGAATCCAACCCTAAGGGATAGGATCAGAAAGCGCCTGCTTTAGACAGTCCCAGGCCTAGACCATGTAATTATGCGATGTAATGAAGCAGCAATGCATCATTATAACAACGATCTATTAGGATAAAAAGAAAGTTATTCGAAAAGAAACCGCATGATATGTGTCCATTCCTAAAAGGAAGTAAAAACCTAGTAGGGAAAATAGCAATCTACAAAAGAGAAGAAAGAAAAAGGTTAAGAAACTGACCTAAAATACACAAAGATCCGCTGCCACGGATGTACTAGACCGACAATTTAAAAAAAATATCAATCAGAAGGAAACATCAGAAAACACCCAGAAAAAACACATCAATCAGAAAAAACCCAGGGGGATCAAATTCAGACTCAGAAAATACTATCATGTTCCTAGAAAAGTATACAGTTCTTCATCAATGTTGTGGCCCCTTGGGTACTGTGTCTCAAAGTCTATTATACATTTGGTTTCGCCTTGTTTTAGCAATAACTGCCTGTCACCACCTCTTGGGGATAACTCTATGCTTTTCAGACCAAAGAATTTTAAACCCTCTACCAGGCCATTCTTTCTCTTGATAATGTTTTGCCATGGGATATGCCTGGTCATTGTTTTTATCGCTCTGAACTGTTGGAGAATGCAAATATTTAATTTACAATTCGTGCTGCCAATATACCATTTCATCCATGGGCATATCAATGCATACACTACGAACTGGGTGTTGCATGTTATTTTTGAACCGATCTTCACTTTGTGTCCCAAAATGGGATGAGTGTACAGGATAGTGTTTTGTGCAAATTTACAGATTTTGCTTTTCAAATAATTATGGAAACCCATGCCCGATGTTTCCACCAATTTACCACCTTTGTTCCAGTCTCAAAGCTCATATAGCTGGACACAAGCATATCTTTAATTGATATCGATGTACGATAACTAATGCTTGCTTGTTTGCACATTAAGGGTGCTATGTTTTTGTCCAGTATTAAAATGTGCCAATGTTTTTGAAAAATTCTCTTACATCTTTGGCAGCTCTATCGAAGCCCATTATACACCTTACTGTTTCGTTCTTCCCCTCATGTGTAGGTGGTTACTAGAGGGTAAAACCTTAAGAAATGCCCTTTCAATACCTTTTTAGGATATGCTTGATAACAGAAACCCCATGCCGTGATTTTACTCTCTTCGTCATACATCTCCAGACTAGAGCAGTTTCTTCTAATGCGAATGAATTTGGCATATGGAATGCTTCAGATGAGTCTTTTCAAATGGCAACTGCTTGCGTGTATGGGAATATTTGACTATGTGACTTTTTTGTACAGAGATGTACTCAGACACGCATTATTGAGTTTAACGATGGCATCCAAAAATACCATGGTTTTTCTGCTATGAGATTCTGTAAATGGAAGATGACATTCATTATTGTTAAGTTTACCAACAAATACAGTCCACTCGACTTCACTGCCACACCATATCACAAACAAGTCATTGATGAAAGTCAGCCAGAGCACCACTTTTTCTGTATATATGGCATTTTCCTCCGACCAAACCATCAACCCAGCAACCCATGGTGAGGTTTGCATATGAGGGAGCAAAGGTTTTGCCTATAGCCGTGCCTTGCAATTGTTTGACAAATGTTTCATCAAATAGAAAGTTAGTAAATAAAGGTAGATAAACCTATCAGCAATTGGGCCACACATGTATTATCTACACTCATTAACAATATTTTATTAGTATACAAAAGGTAAAAACCTTTCCAAAAAGGCTTAATGATATAATTCATTCATTCCAGGAGAAATCTCTTCCATATAATGAATTTATGATTATCAGTATCAAATTCTAATATTATATTATGACAGTCTGAGAAACAATAGACTGTCAACACTCAACATGTTTCAGTCCTCAACTTTAGATCAAGGACTTTCTTCAGGAGTAGTGCCACAATATTAAAAATCTCATAAAAAGATCAAATGTGTATCTTAATGATTGGAACCGTTATCTTTTGAACACCGGTGTAACTGCTTTTCTTGCTTGTCGTAGGAGTTCTTGTATAGATGCCAAAAACCTCCATTAATCAGGAGATGGCTCGTTTTCAGATGAATTTATCTTGACTCTGAAAAAGGTCAAATTTCCTTCTACAGGTCTCATTCAAAACCCTTTGTGGGAACTATTATAGTCCCAAAAAGCTCAGATGGTGGCCATCAGTTGGCCAGGTGTGTTGATTAATCTACAGCGCCTTCCTTGTTTACTGGTTTAAACGACTCTTTAACCATTCATTTGTAAGCTTCCGACTTGCCTCAAAAAATTGGAGGAGGAGAACCAATTCAAGCCCTATAATGACAGAATCACTGTTGTATTCACTTTAAGGATAAGGGAAGTCCAGTAATCATTCCACTCTTGTATCCATGCAAAGTGTATAATTTCACAACCGCAAAAAACGAGCTTCTGCCTTCGTCTTAGGTTTCCACAAGGAATTGAATTCTCAACTTGTTCTTCGCTGACTACGAACAAGTAGAGTTTGGCGGCTATAGCTTGCTGAATTTGCACGTTTGTGTGGGAACCTCGGGCCAGATGGATTAACTGGGCTTTTTTTTCGAGTTTACTGGAAACCACTGAATTCAACTCATGTAGAATAGCATTCCCTGACAAAACCGCGGACAATGAAGAGAGAAGGCTTTGGAGCATCCCTATTATGGAAAAAGGACGGATTGGGATGAAGCCATGATCCATATCCAGTGACACCACCACAACAAGCCAGGCCTATATAAACCCCTGCCTGAAACAACTTGGGCAGGAAGGAACAGAAGAGGGGCAGGAAAAGACCGTTCAGGCAGCAGAGTCCTTTGCTATCATCCTCATGTTGTAAGATTAAAGTTGTTATCCTTAAAAGATCGCCTTTTTGCCTTATTTCCCTACAGGGGTGTATTGATTCTGGTGTGAGCGTAATTAGGGACACCCTTACAGCGGCCATCATATACTCAGGTTCTCATGGTAATTCATCGATTTTCAGTAAAAAAGGCTTTTTCATCGTTCAGCTAGGAGGGTAGGCTAGATACAAATGGACGTAGAGTTTCATCGATACATCAATATATTTCAAAATATTCTCAAAGTGCTCCTGTTAATGTTACAATGGTTCTTCCTGGAGGTTTTTTTTAGTTCTTATGTACCATAGAGAGAAAATAAATTTTGGGCATTATTGTTTTTTGTGGGGGACAGACATTTGTTATCATCCTCATCCAAAATACCCTTAGCCATCCATTTTTCCACAATCTCAACCTCCCTCTCCACATTTTCCAAACGATTCTTTTCCAATTTTTCATAGCAAATGGGGTCAGCTGTCGATAAGCTTCTTTAATATAATCCACCCTATTCATGAAGACTATATTCCAACTTTTATCGGATGGTTTAATAATCTGTTCTTTCATGCTCTGAATTTCTTCAAGAATTTTACGATCCTTCAGATAAGATTGCCTTCATTTCTTTGAATGTCATTCTTCTGCATCTTTTTTCAGATCACTTCTAACCAACTCTTGAAAGGTTTGAAAGGTTTCAATATTACTGCCTGGTTGGGAGGGGGGAACCTAGATTTTACTTTGAGTTTCTTTTTTTTTTTTTACTGCCAATCCATGTTGATGTCATACTCCTCCCAATGAATACTGTCTATGACCTCATCTGCATTATATGCCTCACCTAAAAGAATTAAATCTGCAACCACATCTTTATCCTGAATTGTGATGTCCATTCTTCCCTCTTGGCCATAATTTGCTCATGTACCTGTCAAAGTCAATTCAAGTGTTGACATAATTGAATTGGGATGTAGGACAACAGTTGAGCCCCAACCTTAAAACCTTGAGTTGATCTTCAGTTAACGCCAGATTGGACAAATTCAGAACTACATTTTGTTTAGCCATATTAGTGGTGTTTACATCAATTTTCCAGAGCGCATTGGTCCCTCCATCAGATCTGTTGTTTGGTCTTTTTGCCACTTCTGCCTCGCCTTGATTTTATTTTCCTCTTTAGCCTTGGCCTCAACTTCGCCCTCTGCCCCTCGTTTTTTTTTGTTGTTGTTTTGTTGTTGTTTGTTCTTCCATCCTGGCACAACAGTCTCATTTCCTCTAAAAAAAGAAAATGTTATCTGAGGTTCTTCAGATCCACTGCTTTGTGCGTCAGACTCTGAGCTGCTGGCCTGGTCGTCAGTCGCAAGTGAATTATTTGCTGAAGACCTATAAGGTTAGGCTCTTTTCTGAGGTTATCAAAGCCTCTGGCGTGGGTGTACACTCTACCCATTTCATAGTCCTCTTTGTCTGTCAAGAATTTTCTCTGCTTAGGTTGTTTAATTTCGTCCTCATAAATTGTGATGCGAGTATCTATATTGGTTCTCAACTTTTTACCTTCTTCTTTGGATGTTACTGTTTGCAGTTTTACCTCTTTTTCGGCTAGTTTAAGCAAAGCCTTGTTTTGATCCAGCCATGCATATTTGATAAGACTACTGAGGAGTTTTGTTGAACATCCATTAGTGGCCTCACCCCATTCTTCCAACATCTCAGGGTCTTGTTCTTCAAATGAGGGAGTTGTTAATATTCTTAAACCATGTGATATCCTCCCCACCTCGATATCATTTTGAAGAGTGAACTTCCCACTACTTACTTATTTCTCTTTTCTGGTATTTTTCATGTTCCTTTCACAATGTTACTTCGTCATTATCCTTTGTTATGCAAACTATGGTCTGCTTCTTTCCTACTGACAAAGCCTTTCTGAGGATCTTCTTAGATTCACATGATATGCATAGGCCGTCATTTAGTGGTAGTCGCGTAGTATTGCATAATTTGTTTTCAAAACTCAAAAAGGAACGTTGACTGGGCGGGTTAGTAATACTATCCCTAGTGTGGCGTCTATTGTACCCATGGTCTTTCACGTGTCGAGGTCCGTCAGATTGTTTTTTTCCACCATCGTGGTCGGTCGCTAGTTGCGGAGTTCCTTTCTGGCTAACGCCTGTGATTAAACAAAGTTTCATTTTAGATTTTCTTTCAATCCTTGCAACAACCAGCAGTTGCCCACTGCATTACCAACTGCTTCGGCTGCTTTCGATGGATGGCTCCATCGTTGACGATGCTCAACTGTCTCAACGAACGCAGACTGCAGCCTACACGGTCCTCACTGGGCCTCAGTAGGGAGAGTGGAGGGAGGCCATATACTTTGTACCCTTTTAGATAATGCCTCTTCTGACCCCTTATCGTCCCTTTTGTCACTGTGCTGCCTTTTCCATTAGCAATGGAAAATACTCCTATTAAATGTTGCCCTTAACGCAACAGGAAATTCCCTTGGAAGGACACACACAGGGTGTGCAATCACTGTCTGCCAAGGAACCACCCAGAGAAAAGCTGCAAGTTCTGCAAACCTATCCGCACAAAAACCATAAAGGGCTGCAGCACCAGACGCTGGGCCGCCCATGCCATGCAGGCTGAGTCCTTCATAGACATGGCAGTGGAAACCAGCGAGGGCAGCATCCTCAGTGAATCCCATGTACGGGTCCCCAGCTGCAATAAGTAGGCCAGTGTCCCTGTGACGGAGATCACACCCGGCAGCTCAGATACACACACTTCCCACCACATAAAGCTCATACCCCATGGCTGCACATTGACCACGCACGTCGACCGTTTAGAGCCACGCAGTGTCAAAGGAGAGGTCCTCTAAGTCATCCCTGCCCTCTGGGCCATTGCGCTCGCGTTTGCTGCATGACAGCCCGCCGAAACAGGCACTGAAAGTAATTTCAGACACCGCACCTAAAAAAGCACTCCTTTCAAATGCCGAACGGCATGTGTCGAAAGGCGCTTCGGCATCCCCCGTCCTCCCATCAAACAACACGTCCCTGTCACCCTCTTAAATTCAAAGATGTCAAAAACAGAAAAATCTTTGACGCCTCTGTCAAAGCCCGCTACCTCCTAGGATAGTAGCCTTTCTACCTCTGTATGCACTGTTTCATTGGTCATGCATCACAAAGAACAGCCAACCTTACATGACACCTCCATACCCCCTCAGTATTTACCAGGTCTACTGAGTCAACCCCAGAGTGCTTCGATAGAATTATAAGGAAAGTGTCCTGCTTCGTAGACTTCATGGACAAGCACCCTGTGGAACTTAAAAATCTTCAGGGGCCTTGTACTAAAGGGAGTGGGCAGGGATCAACCATCTGCTAAAAGGCCACGTCTGGATGTGTCGCATCCAGTACTTCCACCCCGAGCCAGGCCACCTCCAAGTACCATGATCCCTCTCAAGACCTCTACTTTATAGACTCCTCGGGGTCTCGGGACCCTGGATCTCGGGGAGACCAAGATGACCAGGACCAATATTATGATGAAAACAATGACTTCTAGGTCATCCAGACCATCAAGACCAGCCAGTGACTGACTCACCAGTCGACAATCAACTTCAATATAATGAGCTCCTTCTTAAGGCTGCCCAACATTTTGAAATAGACTTCCAGGAGGTCAAGGATTTTGTGGAGGACATCCTGGGTGACGAGAAGCCCGCCTCTCAATGTATTCCCCTATTGAAATCCATCCAAAGGCGCATCCAGCCTTCTCTTCGTACACCAAACCTCACAAGGGCGGTAAACACTTGCATTGAGAAATTATTCAGGCCAGCCCCTACAGACCACCTGTATATCAGGGGTCAGCTTAAACCCGATTCCTTAGTTACCACTATAAGGAAAAGGGTAGGCACCCCGCTGGCCTTTGCGGAGGCCCCACCAGATAAGGAAAGCAAAGAAATCTACACCTTTGACAGAAAGGTGGCTTCGTTGGCTGCCTAACAAACTAGAATAGCCAACAATACCACCCTCCTGGCTAGCTATAGTTGCAATAAGTGGGACAAGCTAGAACAACAAATTGAAGCAGTCCCAGAACTCCTGAAATCACAAATTCTGAAAACTGTCAGAAAGCAAACAAGTATCTAATTGCATCTTAAAAAATAACCTAGATGCTACGGAAAATGCAGGCTGCATCATAGCCGAGGGCACCCTATTCAAACACCATGCCTGGCTTAGGCAGTCAGGGTTCAAATTAGAAACGAAGGCCACGTTGCTCAACATGCCCATTGAACCTAATGCCCTTTTCGGCAAGGCAGTTGAAGACACCCTAAAAAGTGCCAAAGAAGAATATGACACCCTCAAATCTTTTGGACATCTAACAAACAAGCCGTTTGTCCAAAGGGGGTCTTCCAACACAAGAAGGTTCCATGGGCAGGGCCCTCATCACTTCGTTGGGCACCTCACAGGGACAATCCTCCTCCTCCAATTTTCAAAGAGGCTATAAAAGGTCCAGGAGCAGAGGTTGACCCCCTCAGCCAGAGGCTCCACCCTGCCCAAACAATGATGCCCCACTCCAGATCCCCTCCCATGCCACTCCAGTAGGAGGTTGCATCTCACAATTCACCCACGCACGGGAGGAGATCACTTCAGACAAATGGCTACTGTCCACTGTGGCGGGTGGATATTGTGCAGAACATCTACAAAAGCCATCCAACCATCCGCCAAGACACAGAAAAATAACACCGGAAGAAAGGTGCATATTATTGGAGGAAGGGAAAGCCCTGCTGGAAAAGGATGCCATAGAGATCGTCCCGGCAAACCAGGTAAACAAGGGTATTTATTGAACGTACTTCCTTGTGCCAAAGAAAGACCTAACAATACATCCAGTGCTAGATCTGTGCCCAGCGAACACCTATGTCAAGCCTCAAAATTTCGCATTGGCAACGGCTCAGGAGGTAATCCCCCTCTTATATCAGGGGGATTGCATGGCATCATTGGATATCAAAGATGCTTACTTTCATATTTCAATGTTCCCAGCGCACAGAAAGTATCTGCGCTTCCAAATAGCAGGAGAACACTACCAGTTGAAGGTGCTCCCTTTCGGCATACCCTCAGCCCCAAGGATATTAACAAAGGTACTAGCAGTCAATCCCAGTGCATCCTTCTTTGGATGACTGGCTAATAATAGGGGAATGCCCTCAAATTTGCCAATACAAAACCCAAAGAAAAATGCACCTTCTTTTCCAATTGGGATTCTCCATCAATGAGAAAAAATAAAGTCTTGCACCCAGTCAAACAAAACAATTCCTGGGAGCAATCATAAGAACAAAGGAGGGGCTAGTCTTTCCCTCAAACAACACAGTTCAAAACATACTGTCGCAAATACCTCACTACCTAGCCAGTCGCCAGATAACCGTACGCAAGGCAATGCGTCTGCTGGGAATAATGGCATCATGCATTTGTTAGACACGCACGGCTGTGAATGCGCCCAATGCAGGCGTGGTTAGCAAAACAATAGTCTCAGGCAAGTGGTCAGTGGGACGATCTAGTGGCCATTTCGCTAACCTTGGTGCAGGGTATTCTCTGGTGGTCCAGGGACAACCTGCTAAAAGGAAGACCCTTTCGCAATCCACCAGTTCAAGCCATACCAACTACAGGTGCCTAACTCCGGATGGGGAGTCCATTACCTTCACCACACAACTCACTGCCTATGGACACACACTACAGCACAAAACCACATCAACCTCCTAGAACGTCTGGCAATTCTCAAGGGTCTACATGCTTTCCAGCAGCATCTATTAGGTCATATAGTGCAGGTGCTCTAGCAGACTCTCTAGGCAGAAACCATCTGCCAGAGAAACATGAGTGGCAAATCAACAGAGATATTCTGAACAAAATATTTTCCCAGTGGGGTTATCCTCCCTTAGACTTGTTCGCCACAAGCCAAAATGCACAATGCCCAGACTTTGCATCCAGATTTCCCCAACCAGGATCCAAGGGGAACGCTCTGCGGATGAGTTGGTCAGGGAAATGTTCTTACACTTTTCCACTGACACCACCCCTGGGCAGGATAGTGCACAAGATGCACCAGGAACAAGTCACTCTAATCCTGATCGCTCCAATGTGGGCAAGACTATGTTGGTTTCCACATCTGCTGAAACTGTCAATGTGCAAACCAATCAAACTTCTGTGAACCTCCAACATGCTGTCCCAACATGAGGGGGCTACGCTCCATCCACCTCCTCATTCTAGGAACTTGCTAGCCTGGCTCCTGAAGTCATAGTGTTTGGTCACCTAAATCGTCCTCAAAGGTGTATGGATATTCCAAAGGAGTCACGAGAACGCAAGACCAGACATTGTTACTTCTAAAAACAGAAGAGGTTTGTGGTATGGTGCAGATCAGTCCTTAAATCCAATTGAATGTTCACCATCCAACATCCTACACTACATGCTTTATCTAATAGCCGATGGCCTAGTATTTAACTCCATCAAAGTTCACTAGCGGCCTTGTCTGCATACACTACTTGGCAGAACAAGGTGTCTTGGTGTAAAGTTCCTGTTATCAAGGCTTTCATGGAGAGAGTGAAGAGATTATACCCTCCCATGTCGAACCCTCCACCAGGTTGGGAGCCTATTGTTGTGCTCTCAAAACTCACGGGTCCGCCCTTTGAGCTTATGCATGAGACCAGCCTAAAACCGCCTTTCTAGTAGCCATCACTTCGATAAGACGAGTCAGTGAGCTACTAGCATTATCTGTACAAGACCCTTTCTTTGTAATCCACAAGGACAAGGATATCTTGGATGTTCACCTAAATTCATCTCCAAGTTCCATGTCAACCAATCCATTGAACAGCAACGCGGTCACGAGGGGAACCTAGCTCCGGATAGGTAGGAAAAGGAATTATCCCAGAATTTCAGCTTCTACTTAGAATATTTTCAGCAATTACAAGAAATAAGCTCATCAGCTATTTGGTATATGTCCAGTTTTGAGAAAGGCCAGGGGCTGAAACATGTGTAAACTCAAGGACACACTTTCTATTAAAGATTTTTCTGGAGCAATCTGTCAAGTGGCAATCCAGTCTTTTTCTTCTTTCGAAATGAGTAGGGGGCCTACTCTTTGGCCACTTGCAATGCGACAAGATAACTAACTAGAATGACTGACCTATGACATCAATGATTCCAAGTCGCACAGAAATTCACCTTAAAAGCCCACACCACAGTTTTACTCCAAGCCATTGAACTACCTACTTTTTTCCCAAATCCATCTAACTCAACTGAAAGAAACCTCCATACACTGGATGGAAGGAGGACAGTCTTGTACTACGTAAACAAAACAAAGCCTCTAAGGAAAACAGATCAGGTCTTTGTTTCCATAACACATGGCAGAGAAGGTGATCACATCTCTAAAAATGCCAACTCCAGGTGGATAGTCCAATAAGTACAGCTGTGCTATTCACTTTCCAAATTACCTAACCTTTCACTTCTAAAGTTCACTCTAACAGCTACTCTAGCATTTATTGCAAATGTTCCCCTAGACGCTATTTGCAGAGCAGCTACTTGAAGTTCCATTCATACCTTTACACAGCATTACTGCATTGGCACACTCTAAATCAGATTCACAGGTGGGACAAGCAGTGCTAAAACTTCTACTTGCCGCTCTACCTTCTCACAGCCCACCTTCTCCAGAGAATGCTCGCTGATCTATGCATAGCATGTAATCTAAGCAGATCCACAAGCCTCAGAAGGCATATATTCCTCAACATAATCGTATTTCTGATGCTTGTATCTGCTTAGATTCACATGTGCCCACCCTCCATACCCTCCTGGAGTCGAAGGTGCATAGATGTTTCTTGCTCTATCGCTATTTTCTGCTTTATTACATCTGTACTCGCGCTACACTTCATGCAACCTCATGTCAGAAACAAAACAATCTTGGGGACCTCGACGCGTGAAGGACCACAGGTACAGTAGACATCACACTATGGATAGTATTACTACCACGCCGAGTCGACGTCCCTTTTCAAGTTTTGAAAACAAATCATGTAATACTCTGCGACTACCACTAGATATCGGCCTATGCATAGCTTGTGAATCTAAGCAGATACAAGCATCAGAAATAAGATTATGGTGAGTAATGCATGCTATATATAGATATATAATATATATAAACCAGAGACTGGCATCACACAATGTCTGGGTCACACTACACACAGCTGCACCATAACAGACAACAAATGAGTCTGAAAAAACCTGCATTTATTTAATCTGGACAAGTGTCCACACGTGAAAGAAAACAAAGGAACGTGTTTCATGCCTCCTCTGGACATTTGTTCACACTCAAACAGTGCATCTACAATGTTTAAAAGGAGCAGAGTGCAACAATATGCTGTTTAACTCACTGCATAATAGCAGTGTTAAGTAGGGGCCATCTTTTAGTATACTTTATCCCTATTCAACACAGAGAAATCAATTCTATGCGAAGGCCAATGGATAAATGTGTATATTCCAAAGACATAGAGCAAACGACATGAAGAAGTACATCATTCCATGTTCAACAATGACATAGTCATCATTGTTGATATAATAAACATCCCCACAGGTCTGTAATAATTCTCAAATCAATTTGTAAAAGGTATGTTTTGGGGGGAAAACGCAAGAAATGGGACCACTGTAAATCGATATTAATTAAATGTGCAAATACAGCAAAATGCCCTCTCGTATTGCACACACAATCATATGCCAAACTAGCTACTACACAATTATAAAGTGCATAGTGCAGATGTAAACAGGACAGAACTGCAAAATGCATAGTGCAATTACATACTGGGCACCGTTATAAAGTGCATATATATATGTCTCCGCCCTATAGTTAAGGTGAGCCTGACTCCCGTAGGAAACCCCCAAAAATTACTTACTAATAACGTTTGACTTGTGTGACTGATTTGGTTGAAATTGTGAGGACACCAATTTCTTCCCAACTTGGGTGCACACATGGTTCGTGCCTCTTGGCATTACTCTGATGGGCCTGCTGTACTTAGATCCTGTCACAGGATCCTTGCGGGGCAGCTTCATTTTAACTAAATCGCCTTCTTGAACTTCATTGGTTTGGACAGCCCTTCTCCTGTCATTGCATTCTTTCATTTGCCTCTTGCTTTTTCGATCCGTCATACCATTTACTCCATGTCCACCGTGTCATCTTTCCTCACCCTTGACATTGATGCTGGTACCACTATGGATGCTGCTCTTCTCCCCCTCAGCATGCGAAATGGAGACACATTGGTGGTCCCATTGGGGGTCAATGGAAGGCAAGTTATGGCTTCCTTGAGTCTTGTACGGGTCCATTCCCGACGCTGTTGCAAGTTGTAACGCCCCTTTGATAAACCTGTTGGTTCTCGCCACAAGTCCATTGGCCTGGGGACGATATAGGGACGCCTTTAATATTGTTGTCCCTCATGAATTTTTCCATTTCTCTTGACACTAGATGGACGCCATTGTCTGTCATGATTTCGTTGGGCAAGTCTTCTCTCTGAAATGTTGTGGTGAGCACACTAACAAGAGTGGACGTTGTTATTTTCAGGTACAAATTGGGCTTCCACCCATTTAGAAAGCTAGTTGATGAGGACCACGCTGTATCTATGTTCTGACGACATCACTTTGAGAGGACCTTCATTTAATCCTACCCCAGCTTGTCCCATGCTCCTTTTAGGAATCTGTTGGAATTAAGGGTGCTTGCCTAACCTTTAGCTTCTTATCGCTGTTTAAGCACTCGTGACACCTCTATGACATTACTCGTATCTCCTGATCCATTTCGGGCTACCAATACGATTCCCTCACCCGTCGCCTCATAAATTGCTTCCCAGGTGCCCTGCATGCGCCCTCAACAGAATTACTTTCCTCATCCCCACATGCAGTATGACTGTCGCCTCTTCTCACTAAGCCTTCCGATTTAAAATATTTCATCCCCCACATTCCAGTATGGCCTTAGACCTTCCGGAATAACTCTCTCCTCTGGTCATCCTTTCCTGTCCCATTCCGTCAGTTTAGCCATGGTTGGGTCACTCCTGGATTCTTCTTTCCAATGTCCTTGACTCATTTAGAGAAACTATT
This sequence comes from Ambystoma mexicanum, assembly GCF_040938575.1. Classification (NCBI taxonomy): domain Eukaryota; kingdom Metazoa; phylum Chordata; class Amphibia; order Caudata; family Ambystomatidae; genus Ambystoma; species Ambystoma mexicanum. The sequence continues at coordinate 204,246,124 of NC_090926.1, read as the reverse complement.
TGCTTCTGATATCACCACTACGCACTTATCCTTGAGAAAGTCGGTTGCTGCGTCTCTCACTTCCGGTAATTGGGACATAGCCTGCTTGGGCATTTTTCCATCTCGCAATGTGAATGATTTCAAAGGTGTGCTCTGCAGTTTGGCAGCGAAGCGGGAGAGCCGAGGCGTGGACGTTTCCACCGCTCCTGGACTTAACACGTGAATTAATGGCTTATGGTCTGTTACCAACTGAAATTTCGTGCCTCATACAAATGTTCTGAAATAATCGACTGCCCAGGTACGGGCCGACATTTCTTTTTCCACTGTCGAATAGTTAATTTCCGCCTGGGACAACGCCTTGGAAGTGAACGCCTCTATCTGTTCCGCATCGCCTTTCTTCAGTGTTCGGGTAGCCCCCAGACCATACATGTTGGCATCAGTCGTAATTATGGTCCTCCACAATGGATTGAGCAGCTTGAGGCACAGGACATTTCTAAAAGGCTCTATAACCTTGTCAAATGCCTTAATCTGCTCTTGGCGCCAGCTGTACTCAGCGGCTTTCTTCAGCAACTCCCTCAGTGGTGCAGTGGTTTCTGAGAACCTCGGAACAGATTTAGCATAGTATTCCGCGAGGCCCAAAAATGACCGTTCCTCTTTGTTTGCTGGTACCTGGGGCTTTCACGATTGCCTGGAGCACGTTCCTCTTTCGGGTTGATCCCCTTTTGAAATCTTGTAGTCCAGATACTCCACCTCTTTGGCTTTGATCACACACTTTTCATAACCTAGTCTCAATCCTGCTTCCTGTAATTAGGTAAGGACCTTCTGCAGCATAACACCATGGGTCTCAACGTCCTCGGCGTAAAAGAATTTCTGAGGCTTGTGGAATCTGCTTAGATCACATGCTGTGCATAGGCCGACATCTAGTGGAAGCTGCGGAGTATTACAGTTTGTTTTTCGAAAGTCGAAAATGGGCGTCGACACAGGCGTGCCAGTAATACTATCCCTAGTGTGACGTCCACTGTACCCAAGATCCCTCACGCGTGTAGGATCCTCAGATTGTTTTTTTCCGCCATACTGGTCGGAAGCATCTTGCGGAGTTCCCTGGCCTTAGCCATACTTTTGCTGTTATTATAATTTTTATTCTTATTCATTCCCTTCCCCACCCCAACGTCGACCCTCAACCTCGACGACGGCTGGAGAAGTCATCGACCGTCGACTGCTGCACGACGGATCTGGGCCTCGGTAGGCCGCTGGCCTCGGCCCGGGCCTAGTAGGCCGCTGGCCTCGGCCCTTACAAGTAGGGAGAGTGGGGGGTGGTACATACTCTTCACTCTTGATATATATATATATTCCTACACTTAGCAGCCCGCTGCCTTAAGGTGCGTATGGAGGGTACCCCTTTTCAATTCTGCCCCAAGTGCAATCGCAAATACCCTTGGGTCGACAGGCACGCCACGTGCAATCTCTGCTTGCCGAGGGATCACCCCGAAGCGAACTGCAGAGCGTGTAGTAGGTTTAAACCTAAGACACTTAAGGACCGTTCGACAAAGCGTTGGGCCCACCACGCCAGGCAGGAGGCCATGGCAGCGGAGGGCGCCTTCAGCGATGGCAGCGACGCCGTACTTTCGGACGGCGAGGGCATTACGGCGTCGAAAGACAGCCGACGAGCGCAGGTCCCCGACCTCGGAAGGTCGTCCGGCAGGGCGGCTATGGGGAAGACCCCCGGCGACGCAAGCGCTACACACCTAACACACACTAAACACACTAAGACCAACCGGACCTCGACGACGTCGACTTCCCGGAAAGAGGCACAAAAAGAACGGTCCGACTCGGTGTCCTCTGGGCGCTCTCGATCGAGATCGCCTCACGACGCAAGGCAATCATCCACTCTTGCCAAGAGTGCCTCGCTACACACACTAACGGAAGTTCGATCGTCGGGAGACGAAGACGACTTCCACCCCCAGGCCGCGCTCCAAGATACCGAGACCGCGGTTAACACCAGTGAGGCCCCACGCCCGAAGCACACAGATACCTTTCCAGACCCTCGACGCCAGGCGTCGAAAGTCGCTGGGGCCCCCAAGGGACAGGGAAAACATTTTTCCACGCACGGAGAAGGGGGGAAACAGCGGAAAGCACAGCCTTCCACCCCTGTAAAGCCTAAGCAGACAAGCAAACACAAGTCTACCCTTGAAAATAAATCACCTGCTAAATTAATACCCTGTTCCAGGGAATGGTCCAGTGAAGACATAGACAGGGTTATGTCTAGGATGTCTTCCTTGGCTGATTTTTATGATAAGAACCCAGAACACTTTCTTTCATATAACCCTCAAGGGGCCACACCCTCAGGCTCCTCCGATCCTATCCCGCTAAGTAAAAAGCCCCGGGTCGAAAGACCTGAACCCTTCGAGGTTCAGCCTTACTCCACTCCATATTCTACTCCACTCCCCAGTTATCAGGGACAAGTTTTCCCTGAAGAGGACCAGGAGTTTGCAATTATGGAAGAACAAACCGGGACAGATTACTATGCAGAGGATGAGGACCTGGAGGAGGGAGAAGATGAGCAGGAAATTTACAGAGTAGATTCCCCAGTACAAAGCGAAGCCCCAGTTACTGACTCTCCAGTTGATAACCAGCCCCTCCTTAACGAGGTTCTCGCTCGAGCAGCGGAACACTTCCACATCGACACCCACGGTGTACAGGAGGAAAGGGACTTCGCGGAGGAGTTTGTAGGAGAGAGAAGACCGGTCGCTCAGACCATCCCTATCCTCAAATCCATCCAACGAAGAATAGATCCTTCCCTGGTGAATCCTAACCTCACCAGAGCTGTCAACCCCAGAATTGAAAAGATTTTCCGGGCAGCCCAGTCTGACCCTCTGTATATAAAGGGACATCTTAAACCAGATTCCCTAGTGGTGACCAACACTAGAAAGAGGGCTGGCACGCCCTTATCTTCATCAGAAGCTCCTCCCGACAAGGAGAGCAAAAAACTTTACGGGTTTGGCAGAAAGGTAGCCTCAACGTCCGCCTACCAAGCAAGGATTGCGAATTCCACCACCCTGTTGGCTAGTTACAATTGCCATCAATGGGAAGAAGTCGCGGCGCTCATTGCCTCTGCTCCAGAACCGTTAAAGGGCCAGCTGGCTCGGATCTCGGCAGAGGGGAGAGCCGTGTCTGGTTGCATTTTAAAAGCAACTTTCGACGCCGCTGACAACGCAGGGAGATTGATAGCAGAAGGTACTGTTATCAAGAGACATGCGTGGTTACGGCAGTCGGGATTCAAGACAGAAACCCAGGCTTCTTTAATAGACAAGCCAGTGGAACCCGACCTATTGTTTGGGAAAGCGGTCGAAGACGCACTTAAAAATGCCAAAGATGAATATGAGACTCTCAAATCCCTTGGCCAGCTTACCAACAAACCCCCTAACCAGAGGGGGAACAATAATTTTCGTCGCCCACGCGGCCAAAATTCACAAAGAGGCAACTATGCCCAGGGACAAGGTACACAATGGAATAACAACCAGCAGTCTACCCAGAGTTACGGCAGGGGTAACAAGAGAGGTCGTGGAAGAGGCAGAGGCAGCCCCAACAAGGGCGGTGGCACGCCTCCACCAAAACAGTGACGCTCAGTTCAGGGTCCCTTGCCACGCAACCCCAGTAGGGGGACGCATTTCCACCTTCACCCAGGCTTGGGAAGGGATCACCTCAGACAGATGGGTGCTGTCAACAGTATCCGCAGGATATTGTATAGAACTACTGCAGCGTCCCCGGAATCATCCTCCACGACAAAGAGTGCACTCCCTAGAGCATCAAAGGATCCTTCTCGAGGAGATCGCCATTCTGCTAGAAAAGGACGCGATAGAACTCGTCCCAGGACACCAGGTAAACAAGGGTATCTATTCAACTTACTTCCTTGTGCCAAAGAAAGATTTGACAATGCGCCCAGTATTGGACTTACGGCCTGCCAACAAATATGTCAAGCCCCAAAAATTCCGTATGACCACGCTACAAGAGGTAATCCCCCTCCTAAAAAAGGGGGATTACATGGCAACCTTGGATATGAAAGATGCTTATTTTCATATTTCCATGCTCCCAGCGCACAAAAAGTACTTGCGCTTCAAGGTGGACAGTCGCCACTACCAATTCAAGGTACTGCCCTTCGGGATAGCTTCAGCACCAAGGGTATTCACCAAGGTACTGGCGGTGGCGGCTGCACACCTACGCAGGGAAGCAATCCCGGTGTACCCTTATCTGGACGACTGGCTCATAACGGGGGAAACCCCAGGAATTTGCAGGTCAAACATTCAGAGGACTATCGACCTCCTCCACGAATTAGGCTTCTCCATCAACGAGAAAAAGTCAAGTCTGGTGCCAAGCACCTCAAAACAGTTTCTAGGAGCTATCCTAGATACTCAGAAAGGATTGACCTTCCCTTCGGAAGAGAGAATTCGGAATATACTTCTGCAAATTCCGCATTATCAGTCAGGTCAACAGATAACAGTACGCAAAGCTATGCGGTTACTGGGCATGATGGCGTCATGCATTTACCTGGTCCCCCACGCGCGTCTGCGCATGCGTCCCATGCAGGAATGGTTGGCGAAACAGTGGTCTCAGGCAAGTGGTCATTGGGACGATCTAGTGGTCGTTTCGCCAACACTCGTACAGAGCCTACACTGGTGGACAAGAGAGAATCTCGCAAAGGGGAAACCCTTTTACGATCCCGAAGTACAAGCCGTGGTGACTACAGATGCATGCCTGACTGGGTGGGGAGCTCACCATCTCCACCACACAGCTCAGGGTCTCTGGTCTCACTCAGTAGCCAAGAACCACATCAATCTGCTAGAGCTTCTGGCAGTATTCCGAGCGCTAAGGGCGTTCGAGCCCCATCTACTGAACTTGTCGGTGCAGATCAGGACGGACAGCACGACAGCCATGTTCTATCTGAACAAGCAAGGGGGGACTCGTTCGCCAAATCTGTCCAAGCTTGCCCAGAAAATATGGATATGGGCACTCAGACGGAACATCTTCCTGTCATCGCAACATGTTCCAGGGGAGCTCAATTCCCTAGCGGATGCTCTAAGCAGAAACTCCCTCCCAGAAGAACACGAATGGGTCCTTCACAGAGACGTAGTAGAAGATCTCTTCTCTCAGTGGGGTTTCCCCACTATAGACCTATTCGCCACAAGCGAAAACAAACAATGCCCAGGATTTGCATCCAGGTTCCCCCAGCCGGACTCCCAAGGGAATGCCCTGTGGATGAACTGGTCAGGGATGTTTGCGTACGCTTTTCCACCAACTCCTCTCATCAGGAAGGTGGTGTACAAGATGAACAAGGAATCTATGACGCTCATCCTAGTTGCTCCCATGTGGGCGAGACAACCATGGTTTCCACACCTACGCAGGATGGCGGTGTGCGAACCCATCAGACTCCCAGCCTGGTACAACCTACTGTCCCAGCAACAGGGTCAAACAGTGCATCAGGAACCCAACTCTATGAACCTAGCAGCATGGCTCCTGAAGTCATAGAGTTTGGACATCTCAAATTACCACAGAGGTGTATGGACATTCTAAAGGAGTCCAGGAAACCAAATACAAGGCACTGTTACTTTGATAAGTGGAAAAGATTCGTTATCTGGTGCCAGAATAAACAAATCAACCCGGTTGATTGCACTCCTTCCAACGTTGTGACATACATGCTCCACCTGCTGGATGCAGGGTTGGTTTTTAACTCGCTGAAAGTACACCTGGCAGCCCTCTCGGCTTACACCACATCCCATAACAAGGTCTCGTGGTGGAAAGTACCAGTGGTTAAAGCCTTCATGGAAGGAGTAAAGAGACTTCACCCTCCTATTTCGAACCCACCGCCAGGATGGGACCTCAACGTGGTGCTAGCTAAGCTCATGGGACCCCCATTCGAACCCATGCATAAAAGTAGTCTCAAACACCTGACTTATAAAACGGCCTTCTTAGTAGCCATTACCTCCATAAGAAGGGTCAGTGAAATTCAGGCTCTGTCAGTGCAGGATCCTTTCTTTACTATCCACAAGGACAAACTGGTTTTACGCACACACCCTAGGTTCTCACCTAAATTCATATCCAAGTTCCATGTAAACCAGTCCATCGAGCTTCCGGCTTTCTTCCAGAACCCGCAAAGCTCGGCTGAGGTGAAACTACACACCCTAGATGTGCGTAGGGCGGTCCTATACTATGTAAATAAAACCAGACCGCTAAGGAAAACAGATCAACTGTTTGTCTCCGTAGCTACAGGCAGAGAGGGGGATCGCGTCTCTAAGGGCGCTATCTCGAAGTGGATTATCAACTGTATACAGCTGTGTTACTCTCTTTCTGACAAGACTCTGCCTTTTACGCCAAGGGCCCACTCTACTAGAGGCATTGGTGCCACTCTGGCTTTCATTGCAAATGTTCCCCTCGACACCATTTGCAAAGCGGCTACTTGGAGCTCTATTCACACTTTTACTCAGCATTACTGCATTGACACTCATTCCAAGACAGATACACAAGTGGGACAAGCGGTTCTAAGACACCTGTTTGCTCATGACCCTTCTCACATCCCACCTCCTTCTTCTGGTACTGCTCGCTAATCTATGCACAGCATGTGATCTAAGCAGATTCCACAAGCCTCAGAAGGGATACATTACTCACCGTAATCGTATTTCTGATGCTTGTATCTGCTTAGATTCACATGCGACCCACCCTTCCTCCCCTCCGAGAGAAGGCGCATGATTGCTTGTAGTCTTACCTTTTCTGTCTATCTGCTTGGATTATCTGTACTCACGCTACTCCTCATGCTTCCTCATGTCAGAAAAAATACAATCTGAGGATCCTACACGCGTGAGGGATCTTGGGTACAGTGGACGTCACACTAGGGATAGTATTACTGGCACGCCTGTGTCGACGCCCATTTTCGACTTTCGAAAAACAAACTGTAATACTCCGCAGCTTCCACTAGATGTCGGCCTATGCACAGCATGTGAATCTAAGCAGATACAAGCATCAGAAATACGATTACGGTGAGTAATGTATCCCATATCATCTTGGAAATAAGACAAATTGCCTATATTGCACAACAGGGAATCCATCATCCCCCTGGAAAGCTGAAGCTGCCGAGGACAACCAGATCGGCATGCAGGTAAATTGATAAGTCCCAAAACATCTGATGAATGCCGTGAGGGGCCTCGATTCCTTATGTAGACTTATCTGCATGAGTCCCTCATATCCAGCTTCAAAAACACTTTGGCTTCCTTCATCATGAGGATCAGCTTGTTTATGCCTGGGAGGCGGGTAGCTGTCCGTGATCACTTCCTGATTGAGGCTGCAAAAATAGGTGCACATTCTGATATCTCCCATGTGCTGTTTTTTTGTAAGGACCATTGGGCTCAACCATTCAGACGATTGCACCGTCACTATTGTGCCGTCCTTCAACATCCTTTCCAATTGCGATCATAGAGCCGCCCTTGCTGTTTTCACCTTGTGATTTAGTGGAACTGCCTTGTGTTTCAACATGATCTTGTGGACATAATTCTTAATTCTCCCAGTGCTTTCAGAGAATAACCAGGGAAGTTTTCCCTGGACACTGACGCTCCTCCTAGATTCACTGCCAATACCTGGTCCACTGTGCTGGGATCCAGCCTGACGTTGAGTTTGGCCTGGTCATCCCACCCTGACACAGCTGGGCCCTCCTCTGAAAAAATATACTCTGGTTTATGCACTCCGACCTTGAATCTGATGGTACTGCAAATGTACCCCAACAAACTCACAGTGGCACCTCCATAGACTTTGGGCTTGTACTTTGTCCTCTTCACTTCTCCAGTCTTTGCCGACCATGTCCTTGTATGTGCCAAGGACAGGGTCATCAGATCTGACATCGAGTCAGCCATCACTCTTGTCTCATTTCCATCCACCTTGATTACACAGTGGAGTTTTTCTCTTCGGGGCTTCCCACAGTTCACCATTACTATTGTGAGTCTCCCATCTTCAACCAGGGACTCCCCATCTCTCACTGATTCACTCATCGGAGACGTCATCTTCTTGCCTCCCCACTTTCAAGCTATTGCTAAACCTTCTGCTGTTTGAGCATTCCTTGTTCCTGGCAGTACACTCTGTCATTCTCCAGATGTTGGGTGCTGGTGCAGGTGATGCTGGAAATGCATCATAGAGACCGGGCCTCCGTATCCTTGTCCTTTACTGCTTTTTATCATGTGTTCTGTCGTGTTTTCTGCGCAGGAGTTCATGTGGGGCCCCTGGCGGTGCAGCTCCCTATTTTGGTTTGGTGTACAGACCCATGGGATACCCTTATGGCACCCATGGGTGGGGGTACAACCCTGTGCCCCTAGTGTATGTTTTTGTGCACCTGTGTGTGGCCCACAGGGTAGGGTATGGGCTGGTGGCAGCTCTGTGCTGAATTGACAGGTGCCCTGAGCGTCCTCCATTTTGGGATGCCTAGGCCCTGCCATTGTAATCAGTTGATTCCTGATGGAAACAAGATGGCCCTTGTGGCCTCTTGCCTTCCATCGCCTGTTACCTTGGTTTTCCCGAAGTCCTGGGAAGCCCTGACTGTCCCTTCCCCCTGTCTGGCTGTTGGGTGGAAGTTCCATATATGGTAGTGTGGGGAGGTGCAGACCAGACTGGCTAGAGCCTTCCCAGCGACTGTATTTTGTGGGTACGCCTGTGGGTGGGACCTGGGTGAATGGAGTGTGTGACAAATACGCATTCTGGGTTGTGGATGTCTAGTAGCTGGCGTTTGACACAATGACTGAGAAAGCCCTGCCCGAAACTGGTATGAATGCAGTGTGTAGTGTTGAATGGCGTGGTACTTTTCCGAATCCACATTCTGTGTTGTGAGTGTCTGGATGGAGAAGAATGGCCTGAATGCACTGTGCGCCTGATTGGCTGACTGACTGCCTGAATACCTTCTGAGTGGTTGGTTGCCTAAATGTGACACAGCAGAGTGAATGGGAGATCAACAGTATATCTGGTGGCCTCTCACTGCTAGAAATCATTCAGAAGCTGGAGTTGAAACTGACATTGAAACTGAAGCTTAACCTTGAAGCCCCGCTGGAAGAGAAGTAGTGCTGTTGCTCTACTTCGCCGATCTGAAAGATTTGGTTGGTGTGTATGTGGAGGGTTCTGATATCCTCCAGTGGATTGAAGCGTTTGAAATGGCTTGTGCAATTCATGATGTTGATAAGAGAGATTGGGCTAAGTGTTTGCTAAGCGCAGTGCCTCAGACTGGGTATGACTGTATTCTGAAACTGAGTCTGAAAGAAAGGGGTGAGTATGAGTGCATGAAATCTGCTTTTATTGCCAAGTTTGGCAAGACACCTACCCAATAACTTAAAAGGTTCAGGGATTTTAAGAAAAGAGAGAATGTGTCTTGGGTTGACTGGGTGAGTGCTGCACATATGAACATGATGGGGTGGATTGATGGATACAAAATGAAAACTTTTGTTGAACTGTCCCACCTTTTTGTTTTTTGAGCATTTTTCTGAAGCCTGTTCACCAGAGCTGCGTCAGTATGTTACTGACCAGAACATTTTGGATCCCTTTAAGCTGGTCAGGCTGGCTGACAAGTGGGTCTCCCACTGGGTGTCCCCTAAGGACTCGAGTGGGAAGGACAAGGAAAAGTGGACCTCTCAGAAAGCTGAGGAGTCTCAGAATCAATCACAGTCGGGTAAACCTAAACCTTCCTCTCCTAAGACCCAAAGATCTATTGGGGCAAAGCAGGCTCCCAGTGGTTCCAGTACTGTACCCTGCACTCCTGGCACTTGTTGGGAATGTGCGGCTCTGGATCACAAGAAGGGTGACCCCAAGTGTAAAGGTAAGGTACTTGGAGTCCAGGCTGTCAGCCTGAGCTACCCTTACCCCATGCTTGAGGTGGCGGGGACTGTCCTCCCCTCCTCTACAGGGATCACATTTGGTGCTCCTGTAGAGATTTCCCTAGTGTCCCTTGGGCCTTGGGACCAGTACGCAGAACTACTGGCGACAATCTCACAGAACAGCCGTAGGTTTTTGAGAAGTGTCCTCTTGAATGGCCAGCCTTCTACTTGTTTGAGAGACACTGGGGCAAGCATGACAGTGGTAGACAGGACCCTGCTCAAGCCAGAGGACTATGTAGGTGCTCCTCTGAGAACCACCAGGTTAGCTGGTGGGCCTCCCAAATTATTGCCTGTAGCCTTAGTCACAGTTATGATTGGAGACAAGACAGCAAAGCTTCCTGTCCTGGTTCAGGACAATGTCCCTGCTAACATTTTGTTAGGAAATTATCTAGTAGAGTTGGGGTTCATCTCGGATGGTCTACCCATGACTGCTGCTGCAGTCACTAGGTCACAGGTTACACAGGGTCTGGCTGTGAGTCAGGTACCCAAGCCAAAGGCGAGGCCTAAGGCAAGAAGACGGAAGAACAAGAAGGCCACCTCTGTGAAGGGGGCTCCTTCTCTTCCTGCTGTGCCTACAGCACCCATTGAGATCCATGCTCCGGACGGGCTGGATCCAGTGGAAAACCCAAATTCATCTCCGGAGGGAGAAGAGGCAGAAGACCCTCCTGCGGGAGAGGTACTCAACCCGGAGGACCACCCCGACCTTCAATGCCTGTTGGCTGAAAGGGAACATTCCCGGGCAGACTTCTGTAAGGGTCAGAGTGAGTGCCAATCTCTCGAGGGTCTGAGGAAACAGGCCCTGTCCCAGGCAAAAGGAGAAGTGCCTAGGATATTCCGGATCTATTGGGAGGGTGAGCTCCTTGTTAGTGAGCCCACTAAGCCTGAACCTGGCGCCCTCAAGAGGTTGGTGGTACACCAGGTTTACAGGTCCTTCCTGCTGCAGTTGGCGCATGAGGTGCCCTTAGCTGGTCATCTTGGTACCAAGAAGACCAAGCAGAGGCTCTCTACCCATTTCTAATGGCCTCGGATGGGAGTAGAAGTGGAGTCCCACTGCAGGACCTGCTTTACTTGTCAGTTATCTGGCAAGACTGGAGGCAGTGTCATTGCCCCACTGCAGCCGTTGCCAGTGGTTGGCACATCAACATTGTCGGTCCCCTTGGCCCTCCCACTTCAGGTGGACATCGGTTCATCCTGGTCTTGGTTGATCATGCCACCAGGTACCCTGAGGCTATACCCCTTTGGACTGTTGCTGCCAATTTGGTGCCAACGTGGTTGCCAGGGCTCTCCTGGGCATTTGCACTCATGTTGAATTCCCTAAGGAGGTTGTCTCTGACAGAGGATCCAACTTCATGTCTAGTTACTTGAAAACCATGTGGGAAGAGTGCGGGGTAACCTACAAGTTCTCCACCTCTTACCCTCCACAGACCAATGGTCTGGTCGAGAGATTTAATAAAACTCTCAAGGGCATGCTAGGCGCTTTGGAAGAGCCCCTAAGGAGGAAATGGGATCTCCTCCTGCCATACCTGCTGTTCGCTTACAAAGAGGTACCGCAAGAGGGTGTTGGTTTCAGCCCCTTTGAGTTACTCTTTGTACTGTAACGCACACCTGATTCCCACGGAGGCGCGGGTCTTGGCAGGAAGCTGTCTGTGACTCGAAAAGTGATGTGCAGGACTCGATTGGCTTCTGGGGTCGAACCTCTTCGCACTGTGTGTCGGACTCCAAGAGTGAGGTTTCTACAGGTGAAAGAATATGGGGGTTAATGGTCTGGGTTGTTGAATGTCCCTCTCTCTCTCCCTCTTTCTTCCCAGCTTTTTCGTAGAGCCCCCAGGTCAACGTGCTCACCTTATATAGGTGAATGCTGGGCTCTCCATCTGCGTCTGGTGCAGGGTGCCGTTGCCAGTTCCTTCACTGGTGAAACACAGGCCTCTTGAATTCAGAGGATGGTTACCGTCGTTATCTGCACGAGCGGTGAGTTTCTGGACACCTTTTGTCTTTATAGTCTTTACATGCGTGGCACGTTTATATGCAGACTCTGTATAATGCCTTTCCCTTATGTATTGCAGGGCTCTTGAGATGAAAGATGAAGTGAAGCGCCTGGAAGTTCGTAAGTATGGCAAGCGCTCTAACTGTCTCTTTCCTTGCAGCTTAGTTTGTGTTAAAGAGACGCCGGAGAATTTGCAGGCGTTTTATTACGACGAGCGTGATGGACGTAAGTAAATACCTGCTTAATGTCTTTTCTTTTGCCTTTCAGATGTTGGGTTGCAGGGCCGGAGTCCGCGGAATGCCAGTAAGCTGTTAACGATACTTTGTCTTCACAGGCGGCGATGCAGAACGAAGAAATCCGGAATTCACAGCGTGCCGGTAAGTATGGCAATGCTTTTGTTCTTGCAGGTGGAGATGCAGCGTGAAGAAACGGCCGCAGCCGATGGATCAGGTAAGTAAGCACTGCGTGTAGAGTTCGCCTTGCTAACCTGTTGTTTCTGTTCTTTGCAGGTGCTGATGTCTGGATACTGAAATGGTAAGTAGGATTCTTGCAGGTCCAGGATCGGAAGAAGAAAGGCCGGAGCAGACTCAGTGAGCGTTCTGCTGCAGATGCGGAATAACGCGAAGCACGCTTCATCTATCGGGTGTGGTTTAAATAGCCTTGGAGTGATGAGGAATCTTCTTCCACGGCCCCGCCTAGGTAAGAAAAGAGTTCCAGTTTCCAGAAGAGTTCCAGTGCTGTATCCAGGGAGTGGAGCTGCCCCACCCAGGTAAGAAAGTAGTCCCTGTTCTCAGATGGCTTCTAAGTGGCTGGTAAGTAAGCAGCATGGTCTGCTGCAGGTAAGTCCACCCAAGCATCTTCACACCTATTATGAGCCCGGCGCTTCCAGTGCCGGGACCAATGGTTTTGATGAGCCTGGTGCCATCGGCGCCAGGACAAGGTCCCAGTGGGGACCGGCTGGTGCTTAGGATTAGGGTTAGGGGCCTGCTTCCAAGGACGTTGGGCTGGTCCTGGCTCCTTGGAAGCAGTGATCATGACATGTACATCCTGTGAGGTGGCCCCTTGCCTTGATCAGAGAAGGTTTGGAAGCCACCCCTCCAAGTCCTGCCAAGCAAGTGGGGGACTATGTGTTAGGCCTCAGACAGAGGATGACACAGATGATGGGTCAGGCGACAGCGAATCTCAAGGCTAGCCAGGAATTGAATAAGTACTGGCATGTCCTTAAAGCCTCGCAAGTGGATTGGACTCCAGGCCAGGGGATCTTTGTGATGGAGCTTACCAAGCCTCGAGCATTGGCCGACAAATGGACTGGACCCTTCAGGATAATCTCCAAGATGGGTGAAGTCAATTATCTGGTTCATATGGGAGTCTCTGGCATAGCCCCTCAAGTATTCCATGTCAACAGGCTCAAGCCTTTCCATAGGCGAGCAGAGATCTCATGTCTCTTGCTAGCTTCAGAGCAAGAAGAGGATGAGAGTGAGCCCCTTCCTGATTTGCTGCAGAGCAACCCTCAGAATGGCTCCGTGGAGGGAGTAAATCTCTCTCCCGATCTGACGACAGAGAAGCAGAGGGCCTGCAGGGCTTTGCTCCAGTAGTATGCCTCTCTGTAGAAGCATCTAAACCAATAAATAACCCAACATTCTCTTTTTAGAGTCTCCCCTTACCACAAAGTCCCCCATACCCTGGTTGCAAGTTATTCCGCCAAGCCCGCACGCAGCAGAAAAGCCACATCTGGGGATTTTGTGGGTGGCAGCCACGAAAATAGAACTGTGAGGATTTCTGAATCAGATGCTTAGGGTGTGCAGCAATAGGAAGAGGGACTCCTGCTTCCCTCAGGTCCGACTTTCGACGTATTTGGGGACCCACACGTGCCACATTCGGCACTTCTCACCATGCTGGCCTATGGAAAAGGGACTGTAGCGATTGTCCTATGAGGTGGTGCTCGGTGTGTATCACAGGAAAGCGTGCCAATAGGAAGAAGGCCTCCTCCTGCTTTACTGGGGTGCGACCCTCGCGGTACTTGGAGAAAGGCACGTGTCACATTCTGCGCTTCTCAGCACGCTGGCCGATGGGACTGTGGCCTTTGGCAAATCAGGTGCTCAGGGTGCATGTCTGTCAGGTTGAGTTCTGCACAATGTTCACGGGAGCTGCTGAACCCCCGACAGACCCACCAAAATTGTGAGGCACTCAACCCTTGTATGTACGGTTAAACGCCTAACACCCCTGGGGAAAAGGGGAAGTGGAGAACATAAAAAACAGGAACAGATTCTCTGGTGTGTGGAACCTCTGGAAATCTGCAGTGAAGACAAATGTTAACAGAATCCAGAATAAACATAACAGTTTTAACATGTAATTTTACAGTTGTAAAATACACAATACACTCTGTTACCTGTTCGCCCTTAGCAGAAAGCCTTGAGATCTATTTTAAAACTTTGTTCAATAATACTGACTTTCATGCTTCTGCTGACACTACCTAATCCCCACACTAGCGTGAGATGGGGGTTTAGATTCTATAAAAGACAAGGAGGCGAGTATTATGCATTACAATCTTTACTCTGAATGACAGCAGCAAAGAATGAAAAACTTTGTAAAAACGATTTTTTTTCCAATAAACACAACATTATGAACAATACAAAGGGAAACATCCCATTCCAACATGGCGGGCAGGTCATGCTCCGGAGGTAGCCAATGGGCTGCAAGCCAGTCCCATAAAGGTCCATTCCTCTATCAACTCCTACTCTTTCTGTCGCTGATGTTTTTCCACATGACCATCGGACATTTTCTCCATGTAGAACAAAGAACAAACTCCCATGAGAACGTCAGAACGAAATCCTTTTGCAACTTGGAGCTGAACCCTCTGCTCCTGCTTGAGCCGCAGCCATCAACCGAAAGCTGAAACAACAATCAAACACCAGTATTAATACTCGCCTCCTTGTCTTTTATAGAATCTAAACACCCATCTCACGCTAGTGTGGGGGATTAGGTATTCTATGGCAAGACAGGAGGCTCATATTATGCAAGTTCAAAGCCCTTGCATTACATTCATAGCTACATGAGCAATACGTTTATGGTAAAACGTCTTAAAAGTTGATTCCCTTGACCAGTCAGCTGCTTTTAAAATCTGTTCCAAACTACCCCCCAAAAAGGCTGCTTTAGAGGCCATAGCGCCTCGGACTGAGTGGAAACCAAAAAAAGGATGTGTCGACCCCCGCCTCCCGCATAACCCATTTGATCCATCTGGCTAAAGTAGAAGGGGACACTGGCTTATGGGGTTTCCTGTAGGAAAAAAAGCAGCTGAGAAGTATTGGGAGGCCTAAAAGCTTCAGTTTTTATCTCAAAACACTTCAAACAGTTGACCACACATAATTTATCATCATCAGGAAAAGCTGGATAGGTGATTGAGGAAGTCATGCATTTAGTCCTTTGTGAGATAAAGAAAGTAACCCCTTGAGGGGTGAACATCTTATTATCTACATCCAGAGCTCTGATATCAGAGACCCTTTTAATAGACACCAGACATAGTAACATAGCAAGTTTGGCAAATAACTGCTGCAGGGAAAACTCGTCATTCGGAGGCCAGGACCTGAAGAGGTGTAGTACCATGTTAACGTCCCAAAGAACCGAATACTTCGGTTTTGGTGGAACCTTAATCCGAATAGATTTGAGGGCCCTTCTCACCAAAAAGTGCCTACCCAGTGGCTCCCCTTTAACCAAAAGGTGGCCGGCTGAAATAGCTGAACGAAAACCATTAACAGTCCTGTAGGCTTTCCCTTCCTAACTCTGCTAGAAAATTAACTACTTCTACAGGAGGGGCAGAAACGGGATTGAGGTGCCTAGCCACACACCAGCTAACCCAGCGGTTCCATGCTGAGGAATACCCAGATTTAGTAGAGGGCGCCCAGGAGTCCCTGATGACCGACATAGTCTTGCGAAAGTCCTCTGAAGCACCAGGAAGAGCTGAAATCTTCCAAGCCATAAGGGCAAGGTGTCCCTGCAGGACTAACTCGTGAGGGAGACCCCCCGGATCCACCAGCAACTGGGGATTGAACGGGAGAAGAGGGGGAAAATCTATTGCCAATTCCAGAAGGGCCTGGAACCAAACCTGAGAGGGCCAAAAGGGGGTAACCAGAACCAGAGACACCGCTTGTCTGCGAACTTGGACCAGAACCCGAGCTATCATGGCAAAGAGAGGAAAGGCATACCCCAACTGACCCGACCAATCCTGTAGGAAAGCGTCGGTGGCTAGAGCTAACGGATCCGGTCTCCAACTGTAAAACCTGGGAACTTGACAATTTAGCCTCGAGGCAAACAAGTCGATCTTCAAGGGACCACAGAGGGACGCTATGCGGGCAAAAGGAGACCTGCTCAACATCCAATCGCTCCTCTCTTGCAGGTGCCTGGAGTTCCAATCTGCAATCTTGTTGCTTACTCCTGGGAGGTATTCTGCTTTCAATAGAATATCCCTGTCGAGGGAAAAATGCCAAAACTCTCTTGCCAGATCCGCCAGGACCTTGGACCTGGTACCCCCCAGGTGATTGATGTACCTCACCTCAGAGATGTTGTCCATGCGGAGGAGAACACAACAATTCCCTTGATCCTTGAGGAGACTCCGAACAGCAAAGGACTCCGCTAACAACTCTAGACAATTGATATGTAGTTGTTTCTCTGACTCCGACCATTTCCCCCCTGTGGAAATTTGACCCAATGTGGCTCCCCAACCCGCTCTGCTTGCATCTGACTCCAGAATGACGTCCGGAGATGGGCCAAAGATCGCCTTGCCATTCCAGGCCTCCATGTTCCTGAGCACCACAGGAGCTCGACTCTGGAGGCAAGTCCACCATCTGGGAGTAAGAGAGACACTTGCGCAAATGTTTGGCTTTTAGGTGCTAAAGCGCTCTGTAATGTAAGGGAGCAGGGAAAATACCTTGAATGGATGCTGACATCATCCCCACAACCCTGGCTAATTGCCTGAGCGAGATCCTCCCTTTCCTGAGGAGTAGACAAATCTCCTTCTTTATTTTGGAAAGTCTGTTGACTGGGAGAAGGATGCAAAGCTTTGAATCTATATTGAAGCCCAGAAATTGGATACATTTCGTAGGCTTCAATATGGATTTTTTGACATTTATCACAAAACCTAGATCTTGTAAGAGGGTCACAGCGAACTTCAGATGGGAACACAGAGTTAGATAATTCTGGGCCAGCAAAAGCATGTCGTCCAGATAAATTATGATCCGAATCCCCCTGGATCTGAGGAGAGCCATCACAGGCCTCTTGAGCTTGGTGAAACACCATGGGGCCGAGGACAGACCAAACGGAAGGGATGCAAACTGCCACCTCCGACCCCCCCCCCATTGAAACTGAAGAAACTCTTGATGTGGGGGAAAGACGGGAACCACTAGGTAAGCTTCCTTGAGGTCTAATTTGACCATCCAGTCTCCCAGGAGAAGGGTGTCTCTGAGCAAATGAATTCCTTCCATCTTGAAGTGGTGATATACCACAAGAGTTGAGGGCTTTCAGATTTATTACTGGTCGAAACCCCTGGTCCGGTTTCGGAACCAGGAAAATGATACTCAAAAACTGAGAGGCCCTGTAAGAGGCCGGGACTACCGCCCCTTTGGAGATGAGATCCCTTACTTCCACATCTATGAGGGATTGTTATACTTCGTCGAACACCAAAGGAAGGGGAAAGGACAACTGGCAAGGAGGGGCATAAAATTCTATCTGATAACCCAGAACAGTCTGCAACACCCAAGGATCCGAAGTTAGAGACTCCCGCTGTGGAAGAAACCTGGCTACCCTGCCATCTAGACATTTGAGGGAAAAAACTTTTAACACCTGAGAAAGTACCTGATGGCCCTCTTGATCTTCTGGCGCCTCTCCAACTCGAGTTTTGTTGAGGGTAGAACTGGGCATGTGCTCCTTGAGCAGAGGAGGGATTGTATGCGCCACGGGGCGCGAACTGGCGGGGACGGGAGGAGCCCTGGGTAAAGCGGCCAGAGGAGCGGGCCCTACCTCGTCCAGCCTTGTTAAAAACCTTTGGGGCAAAAACCTTTTTTATATTAGCCTGCGCCTTGTCCAGCGCCGTAAAAGTGTGAACATATGCTGACAAATCTTTCAAGAAAGAGTCCCCAAACAAATTACCTTGAGCCGAAGGGCCCGCTTCCCTCTCTGACATGTCCGCCAGTTTGGAATCCAACCTCATTAATAATGATTTCCTCCGCTCTCTACATATGGAGGCATTAGAGTTGCCGAGCAGGCACACAGTTTGTTGGATCCACCCCCTTAATGCGTTAACATCCACCGGGGTATTAGAGGACGCCGCATCTTCCGCCATTTCAAAAATCTGTGTGACTGGACCCAGGATATCCAACAGCCTGTCTTGGCAACTACACCACACTTTATCGACCCCCTTATTGGGGTCTTTCCCTTTCTGGGATAGAAAAGCCACCATAGATTGGTCTATTTCTGGCGCTAGAGCCACCTTGTCGGCAAGCATAGGTCCGGGACATTCCGACCGTAACTTATTGCGTTCCTCTTTGGGCAAAGGACGCCTGATCCAGAACTTGAGAAAAGAGAAAACCTCCTCAGAGGGCTGCCACTCCGCTGACCTGGGGTGTTGAATCAGGGCCGGATCAAAGAATGGAACTCTGTTAACATCAAGCAGGGGTGCCTCCTGAGGGGCCACTGAGGTCCCCTTCCTTTTCCGCCCCTTAGGGGGAGAGTCGGAATCATCTGAACTCTATGAGGAAGAGACATCAATAGTGGGCTCCCCCAGCGCGAAAGGCGCTGGGGCAGGCCAGGGGGTGGAAGAAAAAGGTAGACGGGACTCTTCCCAACCGCGCTTCAGCGCTCTCTTAGGGGAAGCTATAGGCAAAATGGCCAGGGGGGGACTGAGTTGTCCCTGGATATGCTTAGTTTTGGCCGTACACTTTTTAGGGGCCTGGGCTGCAATAGATGGGGTAGCATCCTGGGAGGGATGGAAATCTGCAATGCGGGTAATTAACCTGTCAAATGCCGACGGCAAGGTGTTATTAAAACCAGTTAAGGCTGAGTCCAGAGAGGACTGAATAGCATGAGCCACTGAAGGGTGGTCATGCCCGGCTTGATCCCCCATGTTTTCTCCCAACTTGTCACTTTTTTTGGCAGTGCGCACTTGAGTGCTGGCATCTGCAGATGAGAGAAGCACCCCCTTATCCATGACAGCATGTCACAATTTGTCTTAGTAAAATATATATATACACTTGTATCAACCAACAGCCGGTTCAATGCTGTAACAAGTGTAGCCGAGCAGGCAGAACCTCTCGATTCCAGAGAGTACAAAACCCTTTAGGGAAGGCCTTCTAGGCAGTTAACAGGCAGCACCTCTAGTTCAATAGACAATCACGTGAGCAGCATGTGAGGGCAATAAAAGAGCACAGCAATTTTAAAATAAACACTCTGTAAACATATTACAATTGCGGATAAAGTAATGGCAAAATTATGACATAAATGAAGGTGGAGAGAAGGCTTGAACCGCCAACCTTGTGTAAAGGAAGCAGCACATGTACAGTGTGTGCTAGAAAAGCCTTCAAAACGCGTGGCCCTGGACAGGGCGCGCGTGTCAAAGAACGTAGAAACGTTAGCAGAAATAACAATGTAACAAATTTAGTAAGAAAGAAAGGAGCGCGACGCCCACAGGCTGCACGCGACCACTGCACACAAAAGGGCGGGCCTAAAGTGCGAACGCCACGTTCTTGAGGAAAACACTTCATAAAACATCAAACCTCAGGAGGCGAACACAGGCTAAATTAAACAAACGCTCCGCTTGCCTGCCTGAACAATAGTGAAACGCAATTAATGTAAAGAAAACACGTTCCACTTGAACGCTGTTTCTTGCAAACTAGTAACCAAAGATTACAAAGTAACACTTCCAAACACAGGCTAAGAAAAAACCGGAGGTGTGACTTAGCTGTGGTTCAGCAGCAAAGAAAGAGGAGGAGTTGATAGAGGAATGGACCTTTATGGGACTGGTTCGCAGCCCATTGGCTACCTCCGGGGCATGAACTGCCCGCCATGTTGGAATGGGATGTTTCCCTTTGTATTGTTCATAATGTGTTTATTGGAAAAAATTTCGTTTTTACAAAGTTTTTCATTCTTTGCTGCTGTGGTTCAGAGTAAAGATTGTAGTGCATAATATGAGCCTCCTGTCTTGCCATAGAATCTGTTTAAGTTTCGACTCCAAACTTAGTTCAAAGTCTGCAGATGCACAGTTCTTTTTGTCTCTGCGCAAGTTCCTAAAAGAGTGTAGCCTCTTGCCTTGGAAGACTGTTCATATGCAAGCTATTGTTGAGATTGATTTTCTTTAATGAATTCACATGCTGTGGAATACTGGTTGAAATCACATGGTCTTTGTCTGATGCACACAACCCAATCCGTGCTTTCTCCTCTAATCTCTGGACTTCAGAAAAGTTCAATTGTCACTGCTCGACCACGAACGCGAGCAATAAAAATGACAAGTTGCTGCAGACTTCACTGGGCTCTTAAAACGAGAGTCCTTGCCAGTGAGGCAGCTCAGCCTGCATTGAAGAACGGAGTGCGCGAGGGGTAAAATAAACAACCCTCGTAATAGATTCTGATTGGTGTCAGAATCCTGTGCGAGCTCAGAGCACAGTTTGATTACTTCAAAAAACGGACTCGCGGTAAAACGAAACCCGCCCACGTCCATTTAAAACTTTAAAGTGCTAGAACTGAAAGGAAAAAAAAATGCGCAGGCTGAGAACTGCAAACAAAGAATTAATTTCTCTAACGTGAGTCGAGCGTCGGAGGAAACAAATCCAATCCGCTCCACAGAAGCGGACAAATGAAGACGCTCAGCAAAGGTACGCATTAGCGAGAAATAACAAGCGTGCACTGTAAAACTACGAACCAAACTTTAATCCTTGCAGTCCTAGAAATTGCCCACGTTAATTCAGGAGACTAAGTTAACCTGGATTAATTGTTCAATAAATGTTACAAGCTGACCATGTTTTCTATGGTAAATCTTCAGCTTTTCAGATTGACATAACCAGAATCTTTTACTTATCTCAGATCCTTGACTCTTCTTCTTCTTTGAAAACTGGAGTTGTCTTCTACTGCCTGAAGATGCCTTTAGCAAGTTCAATGCACTGTCAGTTCTCTGTAAGGCCTACAAACAAGGAAATTCTGAAACCCCTCCTACTCAGCTGGGGTTCCGACACAATGAAAGGCAGTTGACAGAGGTTCCAACTGCCCCTGATAACATTCCAACCAATCAGGTCACAGGCCTTGTTCCCCATCATGGCTTGGGTTTGACTCCACTGACTGGAATAAGAAAGTTAAGGCCTAATAGAAAATATGACTGTCAGAAGCACACACATTACCTTCCCAACCAAGAGCACCCAACCCAGAGACTCTAAAACAGGCAATCCCGACAGAGGCAACCCTGACAATGTCACAGGAAACAGTACCATTAGGGAGAAGGAGTCCTCCTGCTTCCCCGAGGCGCGGCCCTCGTGATCATTGGGGAAAGGCACGTGGCACATTTTGCGCTTCTTTCTATGGTGGCCAATGGGAATGGGACTATGGCCTTTGGCCAATCAGGTGCTCTGGGTGTTCGTCACAGGAAAGGGCGGCATTCACTTTTTCAATTACTTTGTGTACTGCGGCAGGCTGGCAAACATGGCAAGACGCACAGTTTTCGTCGTGGGTGATGGCTTTGTGGAAGATCTGTGCGTGTATGCCCTCCAAGAAGACTTGTCAGGCCATTTTGGTTTGGAGGGAGTGGACGCTTTGTGGTGTAGTGTTGAATTGTGCTGTTTTGGCGGTCTGCTTGTAGAATGTCGACGCGTGGCCTCTTCGGCAACTGTACATTTTGTGATTGTGCACTTTTGGGTTACATGCCTTGTTCCTGTGTGTTTAGTCAACTGAAGATCGTGATGAAAGCAGTGCAGCGCATTTTTCCTACTGCCAAGGTGCTTTTCTCATGTATACACCCGAGAATAGTGTGGAATTATTCCAATGATTCCTGTCGCCAGCCAGAGTTTGGCAGGGGTCTCATCAACAGAAGCATGTGTGACTTCTTGAGTGCGGCTGGGATGTTCTCCTGTGAGAATGAGAACATTGGTTCGCGATACATACACCTTTTCAAGGCAAATGGCATGAATTTGTCACGCAGTGGCAATGAAACCTTGTTTCACAATCTACAAACTGCACTGAAGACCCTATTGCAAGAATGTGAGCTGACGTTGAAAACACATTTAAGTATGAAAATCGCAAAATAAGTGTTTCTAGGGGAAAAAAAAGCCCCCCAAAGACTCTTAAGAGCCACCGCAACTAAGGACATCTGCTCCCCTGGTTGAAAGTTATTCCCCCACTCCTGCACGTGCTCAGCACAAAAAGTCTGCAAATATTGCGATAGTTGCAGGGTGGCACGTGTTACATACACCCCTTTTGAAATTGACAGCCATAGAAATGGGCTTGCAAAGGCTACGGGATTGGGCAACAAAGTGTGTGGGTGTGGTGTGCACGGACAGACTGTGCTGTCATGGTGTACTTGCCGACAGAAATGCAGAGGGTGCGGTTATGGCTGTGTTTCACGAGGCACAGCGTGCAGGTTTTAGGGGATTTCGACATACATTGGCTGAAAGTGAATGGAAAACACTGTGCGGTTGCTACTTATTTTGCAATCTATAATGTGCATGTGTAGTGCTATGGAGTACCTACAATGAAGTGCCTGATTTTGGTTTCTCTGTGTGAATCTTTGGTGACACGCAATCATGCCGACATTGTTTTTCATTGTAGAGGGAAAATTGCACAACATGTTAAACGAGTTTCAGAGCCGTTTGCGATGAAGGAATCACTTGCCCAGTTCATGCATTTGTTTCTGATGTCTTGCATTAGTTTCTATCACATTATGCAGACACCAATGTGGCAGCGTCATTTCCTATTTGGTCCATGAATGCAGACAGCGCGTTACATTGCAAAGAAGCGTACATGTGCCTATGGCATACTTTGCCCATGGGAATATGACATTCAACAGCACAAATACTTTTCCCCAGCTATAACGTTCATCTTACTATACCTGCACCGGAAGTGTCCGCAAGTGTTCTGTGTCTGTTTGGTTGTGCTACTTTGGTTGGAAATCCATTGCTGGTTCCTGAAGTGTGCCGTTGGCGAGAGGAAGCGCTGCTGGTTCCAAACCACGCTACTTTGTTTGTGTTCTTGGACTCACAAACCTGCCCCTAGCCCCGCCAGGTGCCCCGCCCCCCCTTGTGTTTCCATTGGCCCACACTTGCTATTAAACCTCCGGACACGCGCGGTGCACGTGCACCAGAAGTTTTGGCAAGTGTTCTGCGAGTGTTTGGCTGTGCTACTTTGGTTGGAAATCCATTGGAAATCCATTGCTGGCTCCTGAAGTGTGCCGTTGGCGAGAGGAAGTGCTGCTGGTTCCAAACCACGCTACTTCGTTTGTGTTCTTGGGTTCGCGAGTAATTATTGAACTTTTAGCACATGGAGATACTCTTTGTGTGACTTGCTGTGATACTCTTTGTGTTTTTTCGTTCAAACGTCTGCCCCGATACTGAAGCTTTGCTTCTCTTTTTTTTTCCCCAGACGTGCTCCCTGCCCCGCCGGCTGCCCCGCCCCCCTTGTGTTTCCGTTGGCCCACATTTGCTACTAAACCTCCGGGCACGCGCACCGGAAGTGTCCGCAAGTGTTCTGTGACTGTTTGGCTGTTCGGCGGGTGGTGGGTGCTGCAGTAGGTTAGTTACCTACTAGGAATGCTGACCCTATTTATACTAAGGATGAGGGTTCATAGACTTGTATATTACAGTCAAGCGAGCGTTTGCTACTGAATTCGAACAAATTGTTAAATTCAAGTGTATCTGTTTGCAGAACTTGTGAGGATTCAAAAAATGCACTAATTACATTGCCTTTACCATAGAACATAATGGTGGGTGGTGCGAAATTGATGTATATACAACAACGGCAGGGGTGTAAGTACCCCGTATGACGACATTGTAATAACTGAGCTCCCTGACCTATCTCCGGGTTTAGAAAGGGAGGTCCCTATACGGGAAAAGTCCCTGCATACACAATGTGGGAGTAAATCTGTCATTTCAACTCCCCTTTGGAGACAGAAATGTGTGCGAATTAAGCAATGCTTTGAGCGCTATCGATCATGCCGTCACATCTATTACCTCACCATCGAACCCACAGGCTTATACATACTCACTTAAAGAAGTAAACCTTCAAGAACAATCCATAAAGATTATGATGGGAGAGAATGGCATGCTATCTGAGGCTTCTCCTCGATCCCAAAGATCAATTGACTCTCATCTTAATCCGATTAATGATTGCTCTGTCCTTGGACCAGCAGTGGTAGAGGAATTAGATAAATGAGTCAGACTTTCTGTGGGTGTGTGTACCCCGTATCAGGCCCCTTTGAATGGGATTGATGAGGTGGCCCTTCACTCTCGGGAAATCCCTATGTAAAAAAAAAAAAAATTACAACTGCTTCAAAGATCTTGGGAAATCATGATGGTGGCAAACTTTTACCCCTGATGCCCATTCCAAGGTACATTCCGGATGAGTTGTCTCCCATTCACATTGGCAATAATACACTGCCTAATAATGATGGTCCCCGGAGTTCCTCTTTTACTACTGTTCCAAGTAACTTTAATCTGGGGGAGAGAGATCCTTATAGAAAAGAGATTCCCAGGGGTACACATACTATTCCGCTTCCCGCATTGAATTCTAGACAGTCCCCAATATATGAACCAGAAGAACCTAACACTTTTCCAGTAATTGTAAGAATATTGGATTTACTTGACAAGGGCAATGAGGTAACCCACCTAGAAATTAGAGAAATCAAAGTCTCTATCTCGTCTATTCTGTCAAAAATCAATCACCTAGAGGGTTTTCTGACGGCAAGGGAAACCTGCCGTTAAATGGACAACGCATTTCGCGAGGATCTGAAAGGAAAAATCCTTGCTTGCTGCGCTGCTTCTACTAGGCTTTCCCATATGAATCAGAAAACGCAGACTGATTTAACTGGTACTCCCCTTGATGGTGCAGCATCTGATTCTGAACGAGTTGGCAATGATCTCCTTGTTGATAGCAACAATAATGGCAAATTATTGAAGATGGCATCTTTCATGGCCACAGTGGCAGATCTCACAGGAAATGAGAGATACGATCCAGGATATGAAAGCCATTAAAGCTCAAATACATTCTCACTTTGTGTAGGGGAAAAATGGCAAAGCTACTGACTATACTGCTACACAAGGAAATGTCAGTTCTTCCTCGGGTAATGATGTGTCTCATCCCAATAGTCCCACAGCTCTCACTAATTTAATCGAAAGTGAAGAATTGGTTGGGAAAAAATTGAATGATGTAGCGATGCCCTTGTCACGTCGCCACAACCGCCTTCTGAGGAAGGCTGGTAAACGGAGGGCGACTAGAAAGAAGAGCAAAGACATGGCTAATAAGAATATCCCAGTAACCTCTTCCATTCTACAACAAAAGAAGGAACTGAAGAATGCACAGGTGATTTCTATTGATGAGGAAGTAATAGACCTGACCCAACTAACAGAAGAGTCGCTTCCACTTATTGCCCAAGGAACTAAATGTTCCATCTACCGAATAAACTGCCAGTTCTCCGAGACCTGCTCATACTAAGACCAAAGCGACCAACCCCGAATTATCCCCTAAGATTGGTACTGGCTCAGGGCAGGAGAAATTACTGCAAGGGCATTTTGCTCATCCCTCTTGGCAAATTTTTATTCGAGTCAAGGCATTAAACATGTTGTTATAAGACGATCTATTCCATCTATTTTACCCAACCATGGGGTATCCCTCCACTCACAAATGCCATTTTCGTATAGTCAAATTGCTGACAGATCATATGCTGAAGCTGCTGATTCTACGCAGTTGAGACACCTGGCAAAACCTCTAATAGGACTGGGGAATTTAACCTCCCGTCCAGAGGTTAGTACAATGGTGGAAGGGATGACAAATTGTTGTGCCCCTGCTTTGGCAAAAGCTACAAGTTCTTCTAAGCAGGAATGTCTTCCTCAATCCAATTCACTAAATCTAGACGTATTGGCTAATGCTTCAAGTTCTAAGCTACAGGAATGTACCTCACAAACTAATTTGCATTCTTTAATACTATCCTCATTAAAGCATGCGTTTCATAATGGCTCTATTTCTATTGATAATTTCAACTCTCTCGTTTTGAATCCGGTCCAAGGAGACTGTAGCCACAATCAACCAAATTCATCTATAAGTGCCACGACTTAGCCAGACAAAGGAATAATTGGAGTTTGCTGATACCAACTTCTTTGAAAGGTAATCCAATATTAGAGGATATATCCAAGGAGATCGAACCTAGTTTGAAAAAAAAAAACAATTCCTAATAATATTATTGGATGGAGAGGTTGTCGCAACATACTTGGAAAGACTTGTATGAATCGTCTACAAACTCTGGAGGTTATCAGTCAGATCTCTGCCTTACGCAATTCAGGAGAATAATCATGGGAGAATAATTACGGAATGTTAAGTTATTTGGCTTCACCAATTATTCAAAAATTGCTATGGCTCCATATGTCTGATCTTTCCGAATTCAGATTTGAATTGCATCAGTTTGACACCGAATCTGATGCCCTGGAATTTTTGAATTTCCAGAACCCAGCAATAGAGAGAAAGAACGAGCATAACAAACCAGGTATTGGTGCTGTCAGAATTCCTCTTCACTGGTTGACCCCGTAGTGTAGAAGAAGAATTCTTCCTACCAATGTACCCCTCTCTGAATGGTAGCAACACTCATACAGAGGGATCAATTAATTGAAAGATGTTTGGATATCCCTCCGAGACCACCGTAGCTGTAGAAGGAAAGAAGCACAAGTAGTATCCAAGTACACTGTGTGGCTTCACTAAATACTAACACTCCTCCCACACTAACCTGCTCAATGATAGAATGGATCCTAAGAAGATTTACCCCGACCTGAGCAGGAATCGGGAAATAGGAATATTCTGCAAAAACAAATGACCTCTCTGGTTTACAATCCCTTTTAGTACGGAACTACCAATAACAAGCAAAGACACAGATTCTTACCAGAGGGATTCCAGGGTTGATTGCACACGAATATGACTGGCAAAGATTTGTGATGAAAGAGAAAAAAACAGATTTCCGTCTGAGTTAGAAGGAATACGAAAAGCTTGGTGTTCTGCAGTTTTACCAAATGGTGAAACAACTCCCACGATGCAGCGGACGTTGTCCCACGGAGCAGCGGAAGCTGTGTCACTGGACGTTGGATGCCTTCCCACGTCGCTCCCGCGGCGCAGCTGATGCTGTCCCACGTTGCAGCGGAGGCTGTTTCGCTGGACGGCAGATGCCTTCCCACGTAGCAGTGGAGGCTGTGTCGCTGGACGGCGGATACCTTCCCACGTCGCTCCCGCGGCGCAGCTGATGCTGTCCCACGTTGCAGCGAAGGCTGTCCCGCTGCGCAGCTGAGGCTGTTCCACGAAGTAACAGATTCTGTGTTTAACAGTACAAGAAGTACCAAGAAATAACAAGAGTAACTGAAGTCAACACCTCCAAAAGAAATCCTCTAAACAATCCGGGTAAAATCCACACGGGCAAACTTAGACTGAGGAATTAGGCAATAACAATATCCAAGGGCAGAAGGCAAGGGTCGAAAATCAGTAAATCACTGAAGCACCAAAACACACTAGGAAAATCCAAAAGCAAGGTCAGGTCAAAGAAGCAAGGGTTCAAGATACCAGGTAAACAATATGCAAGGTCAGGAAACAAGTAGCGCCAAAAATGCTTGATCAGAAGCACTGAGCAAGCAGGGGGGCGGGGTTAAATACCCAATATCACATGATCACCGCCGTGAACCAGCACGCACGTTGCGTCTCCTTAGCAACGCATTGCTAAGCTTCCATGGCAACCTCCAGCCGCCTCGGAAGACCGAGGTTCGAAGTATTCCTCCACGTGAACCACTACACGAAGTTCGGCTGATTCCCGTGTTTTTCCTGGTTGCATGAAAAGTACGTACACCATTCCGAGAACCTGCGCGCATAACAGGTGCTGACCAAGGAACCAATTTGAACATTGCAAATGTTTTGTCTATCGCAGGATCTATTAAAGACTGGTCCTGCTTGGACCCTCTTATAAAAACGATTACATCTATGTCATTTGATTCCAAATCAGCATAGCCAAATTTGTGCTCCAAGCTATCCCTTTTTTCCTGGAACTCATCTGGTCACAGGAACCTGGTTGGTTATTTTGGTTGTCTTTCTTTGTCAGAGAGACCAGATGCAGTCTTTATTCAAGAGACCATGAAATTAACTGATTTCACTCTTGATGGTTATGAAATTTTTTGTGTTAATGCTATTCGAGGGTTATCTGGTCGCCCCTCAGCTGGCCTGGCAATTGGAGTCAATAACTCTCTATCATGTACTGCCAAACAGATCCTGAGTTTGGATCATCTGATGGTAATTTCATTGAAGTTTCACAATGTTCCCCCGTGGTCTGTTCTTCTGATAAACATCTATTGGAACCCCACCAAAGTCTTACAAGATATGATATTTAATTAATTGGATTCAATACGGGAAAATGCCATTGTTTACCATTCTGAATGAGATATTGTAATTGGGGGAGATTTCAATTCCTGTTGTAATTCTAAAACCACTTTTAGACCAGGGGTGGTGCACTCTATACACAATAAGACATCATGTTACAGAGGATCTCGATGGGTTACCTTCTTTTGTAATTGGGACTTGGTACTGGTGCCTTTTGAAAATGATGGTCCTTTATATACATGGAAACGAGGTGGCTCCAGCTCAATGATAGATTATTTTTGGGTCTCAAAATCTTGTCATCATCTGGCATTAAACATCAGCATCCACTCTATGGATAGCAGTGACCATGCAATTATTCAACTTAATCTGACACATTCTGTTCCTTTGTTACCATCTAATTCCCAATTAGGACTTTTGAGGATGGCAGAACAAATCTGGCATTGCGCTG
Organism: Ambystoma mexicanum; assembly: GCF_040938575.1. Classification (NCBI taxonomy): domain Eukaryota; kingdom Metazoa; phylum Chordata; class Amphibia; order Caudata; family Ambystomatidae; genus Ambystoma; species Ambystoma mexicanum. The sequence continues at coordinate 204,217,239 of NC_090926.1, read as the reverse complement.
GAATCAATCTCTGTGTAGTAACATTTCAAAAATGGTTTCCCAACATCTCCATGATCTATTATGAAGCTGTGACTACACAACTTATTGATAATATAATGACGGGGTTTCACATGATGCAAAGAAAAAATGAAGTATCACATCATCAGTCATTCGATATAAAGATCAAAACTTTGAAATGCTAAAGAAATAGGGAAATGAGAAAATTAAAAAAGCAGTTTAACTTGCCCTCTGTTTCTTTGAACAATAAAAAGGCAATACTTCAAGTGTATAAGAAAAATATTAAATGGCTCCGAATTGATGCCCACTACCAAGGTAACATTAAAATGCTTAGATTTATATGTGTCCATAATGCTAAAGATATCTGGAAGCTCCTGAAACAAACTCGGCCGCAAAAGATTATGGGAGAATCTTGTATTTCTGTACAAGTCTGGGTGGAACATATAAAAAACAAGTTTAGTTTACCAACAGAATTTGAGGATTTAAGTTACTCCATTCCAGGTGCTGCCCACTTACCATCATTTCAGTTTCTAATTCCAGATATGGTATGGGCCATAGGAAAACTTAATCCATCTAGAGCTGCCGGCCCAGATGGTATTCCGCCTTGCAGGGACGTCATTTAGGGGTCACCAGAGGTCGCAACTGCGACCTCTGACGTCTCCCTTGCGACCACTGTGGTTTCCCTTGCAACCTCTAAAAAAAAATAATTAAAAAAGCCCTAAACATTATTATTATTTTTTTTTTTTGTAATGCAAGCTCCCGGGCTGTGACCAGCATCATGTGGCTCTTTACTTCTGTAGTGGCTAGCTTTCTTGTTCAGGCCCCTTAAAAAAAAAGAAAAATAAGAACAGGAGTGCCACAAGTCTAACACTTTCAGCACTGACCCTAAATAAGAAAGAATAGGAACACCAAATAATGTGTCTTTCTGGAATTCTATACAATAATTGCTAGACTCATTAAAGGTTTATTTCAGGCATACTTCAGGGGGTAAGTCACTGATTTAGTCTGCTCTTAAATGCCTCAACTCAGCCTTTCATCCTTCTTAAATCGATAAACGACTTTTTACTTAAAAAGGGAGGGCCAGAAAAAGAGTTGCCAGGGTAATGCCCTTACTCTGTCTCATGATTGTTATAGCCAGTTTCGATCCAATTATAAAAACCTCTCTGGTAAGGGCAAAAACGAGAGAAACAAGGCTGTGGCGAAGGACAGAAAGGATACAGTGAATTTCTAACTATCCCTACCTCATGCGCAGACCTCAACTAGATTAGCGGCACATCATCGCTACCTAACAGAGATGGAAGAAGAGATAAAACTAGCAACTTTAGTCTGTTCTTAAACGCCTCAACTCAGCCTTTTATCCTTCTGAAGTCGATAAATGAGTACCAACACAGGTTGGGTGATAATGGGTGTATATTTTTTCTATATAAAGTGTTTAAGCGTAAGTGCTATATGATAACACATCATTATCATTTGGTCATGGACGTCTGCTTGCATTCACAGTAATTTGGTAATATGGGCCTATACACACTGATCTTAATGATACATATGGCGATCCACTGTTGTATGAAATGTACATCACATTATAGTGATATCGTATCCATATTTATCGTAGTGTACAATGCTATGTGATGCCACTACCTGTTTTGTCAACGGGTGAAAGGTTGTGTTCCATCGCTTCCTGCGATATCACTTTGGGGTGACCCCAACACTTCCTGTAATGTCATCAGGGGTCAAGGGTCGTGTGATATTACTTCCTCTACCCCGGCATTTTGGCGAAATGACGTCCCTGCCGCCTGTGTTTTCAAATCCAACCCTGCACTTTGGGATAGTATATTCAAAATAAAATATGATTTTATCTTTGCAACTCTTACCACCCAGAGTCTTGGGCGAACGCAATCCTTGTACCTATTTATAAAAAGGGCGATCCTATGCGACCTGACAACTACCGCCCAATAGCGTTAACTGACGCAGCTGCTAAGGTATTTTAGATGTTATTACTATTTCAACTGGAAAAACATATAGTTGGAAATTATATTTTTTCTAAATCTCAGGTCGGATTTCGAAAGGGAATGGGCACTTCTCTCAATGCAACTGTCATTTCACATCTCTTAGCAAACACTAAAAATTCAGACTCCTCTCCTGTCTATATGGCCTCCATAGATTTGACAGCAGCATTTGACACTGTGATCAGAAATGCCCTATGGAGGAAAATGGACGGTCTTGGTTTTCCTAGAGAACTCATCCTATGGATCTTAAAACGCCATACATGTACATCTTACCTGGTAAGGATAACCAAAGAAGGGGCAACTACTGCTAACATCCCGCGTTTGTTGGTTTGAAACAGAGATGTACATTAGCAGCTACCCTTTTTAACCTCTATATGGGTGATTTGGATGTGCTATGGGCTGCCTCAGATTTTTTTTTTTTAAATAAAATGTTTATTATTTTATAAACAACACTCCAAACATTACAAACAATGAGGACTTCCATATTTAGGCTTCACACTATTACATTGCAAAGTGCGTTTTTTGGTCCTCCCCCCTCCTGCCCCCTTAACTCGAGCCCCTGTATCCATGTCATCATCCTACTTATCTTCAGGCGTATCTACTGCCATTAACTCTTCCGTATCATTCTCGCTATGGTCGGCCTGGGAGGGTCCCAAGGCTGCCTCAGATTCTTATGCGGCTCGCCTGGGGACTATGCGGTTACATTGGCTCGCATTCATCGATGATGTCATCCTTTTCGATGCTACGCCAGATGGTCTGCAAAATAAATTGCATACTTCTGCAAATTTTGTGGGAGCACATAATCTTAGTCCAAATGTAAAAAAAACTGTTGTCTATGGTTACCGCTGGAAAGAAATTGAAACCGTTTAAATCGGAGATAAATGACGTACCAATTGACCAGTTATCAACTCTGATTTACCTTGGGTGTACCCTGAGTAATTAGTCTTCTTTAAAACACTGGTCAGACATTCTCAATGAAAAGGCTTGCCCGCTACTTTTGCAAATGAAGGTGATATTTAAAAAATTCTGTAAATATTTTTTATTGCCTTTATTAGAATTTCTCATCAAAAAAGTCGTGCCTGTTTGCATGCCTGAACACGATACAAGGAAGGCTGTTGAAAACGGATCTACGCTTGGCATTGTCAATACCCAATACGGTCATTCAACATGAATTTGGGTGGATTTCTTTAGCTTGTCGGTACAAATGGAGATCTCTATGCTCCTATGTGAAAATCCTTGAACCCGCAAAAAATTCTTTATATATGGAACTAAAATCTATGGTAGTCAATAATTCCTGCAAATCTCTTAGCTCTTATTCTAATCAGATCAATGCCATACTGACAGATTTAGAAGTCTCGCAAGTAGACTTAGTACTTCACCCTGCATATGTAAAAAAGAGATTATATGACAAAGTTTGGATCTCTACTATAGAATCACTGCTGCATTATAAAACCTACACGGAGTATGCAAAATACCCAAGGAACCAGTCTTTACGTCTTTCATACATTATTTAGTTTCCGAGCAAGGTAGTGTGGGGATCCTTAATTAAGATTCAAATTAAACCAATTGCATACACTTGAACAGGTTTCGAACTGGATGAATGTGATGAAAGTCGATCTCTGATTCATTGCAGATTTCCAAATTGCTTTGAGAAAAAGGAATCGCTTAAACATTTAGTCTTAGAATGTATCCATTTTAAAGAACTTCGTTCTGAATTATTTAAGAAGTTTGTTCATCCTTTTTTTGAAGATTGTTTGGAACATCTATGGATTGGAATGATGACTGGCACTCACAAACCTCTACTCTTTGCCTTAGCCAATTTCCTTAGTAATTTGGAACTGCCATTGGATCTCTATAAACAATAATTTATTTTCACTTGTAGATATGAGGATATTGTCCTGCCAAATGGGAATTTTGAAATGGATTTAAACTGCTATAAAAAAATGGAAAAAAATTTAATGTATGAGGACATACATAGGTGTCTGACAGCTGTTTATGAAAGATGCTTTGTAGGCACCTTATCTTAAGTACACCTTGTTTTATGTGTATTGAGTTGCAAAATCCAACGAAATTTGAATATAGGGGTATTATCCTCGTAATCTTTGACTGTGAAACCGTTAATATTATTATGCATAACAACTCAATGACCTTTTACACTAAATGGAAAAGCTCATTTGTAATGTATTATTTTAGAGGATTTTGGTTGTGGTTAGCTATCGATGGAATATTTTTCTTGATTATCTAGCCTACTAGTTTTAGCTTTTTATTTATATCTACTGTATATCTGCAGTATATCTGCATTTGTTTCCTTTTCTAAAAATGGTTGTTTCTTTTTTAACAATTGGGTAAATATCTGTGATATTTTATGATTAGAATATAGTTGAACATTTGGTTTTATGAATTACTAGCTTTTTCTCTTAAAAGAATTATGTACTTGTGTGTCTTTTGATTTGTGTATTATGTTGCAATGATAAGAAATGTCCTTGAACTTTTTTGTAAAGTTTTTAAAAACTATAAACAAATAAATAAAAAAAGAATTATGCTTGCCACCCCGATTTCTGCGCACCCCATCTATATTGGCTTGCTGCCCTTCTTGAAAGTAGTGATTATTTTTGTAGAACGTGTTGCGCACTGACTCTCTTGAAGACGCTATGCAATACGAAAGAAACCTCTTTGTACATCGACCCCATTTCTAACCGATTGAACTACAGTGTTTACCACACTGCCACACCTCCCGCCCTGCATGCGTGCATTGCCAATTCAGATGTTGATCTGTGAAAGGTGCTTTCTTTATTTACCTTTTTTCCTTTCCCAGTTGTTCTCACACACGCCACAGATGGAACGGCAGGAAAGGTCAGGTACAGAAAGGGTAGCACCTGTATGGATACTATAGGGGATGTGCCGGGAGGGATGGAATTATTGGGTGGCCCTCACCTACATAGGCGGTAGTCATTGTAATGCTCCCGTAAGGACCGTTCCCACGCACTTCACCTGTGTATAGGCGCGTTACAAATACCATATCATATCATACCTTCCCTCTACAAAGTAGCGCATTGCAGTATATGGACAATATAATGCCCTTTGCCGTGTAAGGGTCTATAGCATGGCATTTGCTTTGCAAAGGTTATTTTACAGCTCTGCTGCCCTACAGGAGTGCCCCTCTTGTTGTCCGGAGCAGATGTGGCAAATTCTGTACATGAAAGTACCCTACGTAATTGTTGGAAGGGCGGTAGCCTGCCCACTCGTCCCTTGTGCTTTCATTTCAGTTGTCGTGGCATGCACTACAAACAGTTTATGGTACGCCATTAGTGTTAGGGTTAGCAATCACGGATATACATACATTGTGGAATACAAGAATGTTTACAACGTGAAACAGAGCTTCATTACTTGCAGCAGGAAGCCATTTATTGTGTGCGACCCATGCAGCTACAACGCTTTTGTAACCACCACTAAGATTGTTTGCGCTCTGCATATTCTGCTGTTTCCATACTTGCCTTTAGATGCACTAGTATGTGCGTGAGGCAGGTGCACCAGCTTTGCCATTTTGCATACTTACTATAAACTGTCCCACCTGCAGTTACACGTTTTCTTCAACTGTATGACCGGCAGGCCACCTCTTGATACTTTCCGTCACACTGATGTGTGCAGACAAAATGTATCTGTTTCACGGTTCATGGAAAGGCAAGCAGCAGATAAATCAAAGTAATGCAACATTTAACACGCCCACGTCACACTGCAGGTTGCTGTTCCTTGTTTAGCAGCGGCCGTTATACAGTTAGGTGTGCTTTAGCCACACATTGGTAAGTTTGCAGAGGCTCCCACGAAGTCGGCAGCAGTTCTTTAAAAGCGGTAGCCTACTGCATGAATCTGTAGGGCTGGCGACAGAGGCGATGTAACCAGCATACAGTGGATGACCTATGCATGTGTGTAGGTGTGGAACGGAAACATGTGCGCTTCCACAACTCCTTTAAAAGTGCATTCGAAGATGCGGAAATGAAGTCAGTAATGGAGACCTACGGATACTTGCAGTGTTATTGCACATACGACAACCAGGTGCAGTCGTCATAGGAAATGTCCATATTGCTCATATGTAGTCATCTCGGCCGGTAGTGTGCGGCACAGATTTATCATGCACTGTTAATACAAAAAGAGAGCCTACTGACACACTAAACAACATTTACTATGTACATATGTAATTGCTACGATACACCAACAGTATTTGGAAAAGTAAGGGGTAGCGCAAATGGATACATACACCAGACAATTTGCTCTTTCCACACGTTTATCTTGAGGGCAGCCAAGGAATCAGTAACAAACCTTTGTTAACAGGACGTTATGGTTCTGTTGCCGTACCAAATACCTATCCTCTTTACAGAAAACACTATGCTAAAGGAATGTTCTGCTTACAGTGCACTACTAAAAACCTATGAAATTCACTAACAAAAACATTGTTAAAGGGACGTTATGGTTAAGTTTCACTAGCAAAAACCTATGCAATTAAATGGAAAAACGTTGTTACAGCGACGTTATGGTTACAGGTAAAACCGAAAAAACACCAAAATACGACAGTTATGGTAAGCTAAGCAACCATAACTTGTGCCACCAGTGTGCATTGCAAGGACTAACACCCATGACATCAAAGATGCCAGACAAATCTCATTCATGACATCACTGATGACATCACATGTGCATGTAGTTTTAATAGGAAGTCGTTACAAGGGATTGTTATTGTAATGGTGGCAGAAAACTATGAAAGATTATTGGAAGAACTATCATGAGATAAGTAGGTAATGGAGGAATGCATTGCTATACACACCATTGTATTACACACTTCTTCACTGTACATGAAGGAACTTATGTGCAAACATAGCCATTGTCTGCACCATGCCTCATGGAAGTGTAACCTTCAAAATCTTTCCATGTTACATAGTGAAATCATGAATGCATTCGTTGTAGTGTGTCGGGTACTGTGAAACATGTAAGAAGTAGCTACCATTGCCTTTATAACTACATAACTGCACTACTGCACAGAAACATAAAGACACCACAATGCATACAAACATGATCATATACAAGAGAGTTACAGTAAGCTAAAAAGGAGCAGTATTACCAGAAATTGTTAATAACATAACTGATTATCTTCATGCACAGAAACCAGTGATGTGTTTTACGCTTTCCTCTTCCCCTATATGTGTATGCATCTTATGATGTGAGTGAACCGTTAGGAAAGTGGTGTAAGAACATATGAGAAGGGTGCCGTACACAAATGTAGAACCTTTTGAATTGTTTGTTCCTGACTATTAGCAAAGAAAAGCACCTGGCCTACCTATGGTAGCGAACAAAACAGACACATGTGATGTCATCAGCGATGTCATGAATGAGATTTGTGATGGCATCTTTGTGTCATGGCTGTTAGTCCATGCATGTTATGGTTGCTTAGCTTACCATAACTGTTGAATTTCGGGTTTTTTTCTCGGTTTTACTTGTAACCATAACGTCCCTGTAACAATGTTTTTCCATTGAATTTTATAGGTTTTTGCTAGTGCAACTTAACCACAACGTCCCTTTAACAATGTTTTTGTTAGTGAATATATATATATATATATATATATATATATATATATATATATATATATATATATATATATATATATATATATATATATATATATATAGATTGCAGGCTGGCCATGTATTATATTATTATTATTATTATTGTAAATATAAGCTTGTGTAAAAGCATCTCTAAATTAGAAAGCAAGATGGAATGGGGTAGTTTGAGTACATCCTTTTCTCTCTAGTGGGATTATGGTTTGGTGGTTGATTCAGAATATTCACACTATGGGGCTTCTTTACATAACCCCTAACCCATCTCACTTGGTAACCCAGACGTGTTTTACTTACCTTTTTTTCTGTGTGTATGTGTATTGTGTATGTTCTGTTTTGCAAAAGGAACTAACCATAACATTCATTTTTTTTACCTCAGGAGATTTGTAGGCGAGAACCCCAACAGATGGTGGAGACCTTCAAGGGTATCCTGGAGAGGGAGAAAGCAGCTGTTATTGAACAAGTACGTGCAATTCAGGGAATCTTAAATTTCAGGAGGAAAATTTACCAATGCGAACTTGCTGAGTTCAAGTGCATGTATCGAGAGATTCCCTAAGAGTCTGTTCTAAATGTACTTTAAATACTTTACTAAGTGACATGCTCTCTAGAGATTTGGGTGAATATTTACCCAGAATATATTTTAAATACTTTTGATTTTTTTTTGAATATTTCATTTAACTCCAAAACATCAACAAAACATATGGTCTTTCCCCTTTCTGTAATGGCTTGCAAAGAACAATGGTCTGGAGGGTTGCCGAGAGAGATGCCAGTGGTTAAGATTAATTTTAAACCTTCAAGCCCTTACCTCCTTTGTGTTACTCATTTCACCCAAAGTGGGACGAGTATGCCCAAACGTGGGGCCCATGCCTGCTGGGCTTAGAGACACATGCTACACCTCACTGATGATGCCCAGTGAGGCGGAAACATGTTTGGGGTTGCTTGTGGTCTCTTTCAGAAGGGATGTGACCAAGTAGTTTGGGCTGGACTGCCCCTTTTGGAGTCAGACCAATCCTGATTTGCATATAGTCTTTCACCTTTCTGTAATGGCTTGGCGGGGGAAGAATGATGGTCTGTAGGGTTGCACCGAGTGATGCCAGTTATGTTATGTTATTTGGCATTTATATAGCACTCTATATATCATTGGTATGACCTCAAAGCGCTGGTAGTTTGAACGCCCTCGGGGACCATAGACCAAGTCAGCTGAGAGAGTAAGGTGTCATAGGGTGCTTGGGTGGACCAGTTATGTGTGCAGCTGATGCAATTGCCTGATGGTAGCTGCATCTAGCATTAGGTGTGGTAGACTGGATATCAGTTGGATGTGTGCAGTCTGGATGTTGGACTGCAGGACTGGGTTCTGGCTGCGTTACGCCTGTGTTGGATGATTGTGTGTGCAGCTAGGCCAGTTTGTCATGGGATATAGCTGCATATTATAAGAATGCCAAGGTGTTCATGGAGTAATGTTTGCATGTGAGCAGCTAGGTCGAAATTGATAGAGGGGTGGGGTTGTACTCTGATTATGTGTTGGTGAAGAGTAGAGAGTAAGCATAGTGATATGGAAGGTGAGTGTTTGAGTGGAGTTATGATCTAAGGAGTTAGCTATTCTGGATTTCGAAGGTGCGTTTGCTTAATAGTGACTTATAGGCGTATTCAGTGGTGTCATTGCTCAAGATCTCATTGAGCATTTGTCATCGTTTGCAAAGACAGTCGCCTCTGATGGTGCTGGTCGCCTTACGGAAAGAGACACTTTTTAGAGCTTTGCGGAAGATCATATAGTCCTGGGTTTGTCGAATATGTGGAGGGAGTGAGTTCCACAGAGTTGGAGCCTAGGTTGAGAAGGCGATCCTCCGATCCTGACAGAGTTCGAGGTTGGAATCACTAGAACCAGGGCAGTGCTTAATCTTATGGTGCGGGATGGGCGGTAGGGTTTTATCATTTCTTGTAGGTACATTGGGCTGGTCTTATGCACTGCTCGGTGGATGATGCATAGGGTCTTGAAGGTGGGCCTTCATCCGATTAGGAGCCAGTGACTGATTCGGAGAGCTGGCGAGATGTGTTCTCTATGACCCCGGGCGAAGAACAGTTTGCAACAGCGTTTTGGCTGTTTGTAGTTTGTTGAGTTGGTATGCCGGAGCTCCTAGGTATAGGGAATTGGCATAGTCCAGTCTCAACATCACAATAGACATAACTGCTGCAAGCCTGTTCGGTTATGAGAGGTAGGGAAAAATGTGTCTGAGAAGTTTGAGGTGGTAGTGACAGCATTTAGACATGTTGTTGATCTGACTGGAGAGGGTTAAGCCTTAGTCCATAGGGCAGCCTAGGTTCTTTGCTATATCAGGGTTGAAGGACCGAGGGACAGGGGCCATGGGAGTGGATGTGGCAGAAGGGCAGTAATGCAGCACACCATGACTTCAGTTTTATCAGGGTTCAAAAGGAGGTGTTTTATTGTCATCCATCATTCAATATCGCAGAGACAAGATTCAAGGTTTGGAAGGGGGTTGGTGCCTGACTTGGGAATTCTTAAGATAATTTGGGTATCATCAGCGTATTTGTAACAGGAGATGTTGTGCGTGCGGATGACGCCTGGTAGAGTGGTCATATGGAGGTTGAACAGGAGAGCAGATAGGCATGCGCCTAGGGGTACTCCAGTGTTCACTGAGCAAGCAGTTGAGACAAAAGGGGAAAGGAGGGTTATTTGTTTCCTGTTGCTGAGGAAGGAGGCAATCCATTTGAGAGCAGTGCCACAGATTCCTTGGGAGTGAAGGCGGTCAAGGAGGATTGAGTGGTTAACGGTGTCAAAGGCTGCAGAGACATCGAGAAGAATCTGAGCTGCGCAGTCTTCAGAGTCTGCAGTGGCCTTGAGATCATCCCAGATCAAGATCAGAGTGGTTTCTGTTCCATGTTGTGGTCTGAAGCCTGATTGTGAGGGGTCTAGGAGACCATTGGATTCTACGAAGGAGTTGAGCTGTTAGTATGCTCTCCGGTCAATTCGTTTAGCGAGAAATCTGGTGTTGGAGATCAGTCTGTAATTTTTTGGGTCAAGGGATGCCTTTTTTAGAAGTGGTTTGACATTCGCTATTTTGAAGGCCTCAGGGAAGATGCCAGAGGTGAGGGAGTCATTTAGTATGGTTCTCACGTATTCTTCTGCACTGGTAGATGAGAATATTTCTTTCAGGACAGATGCGGGACAGGGGTCGAGGGGCACCCGGAGGGTTTGCTGGCTGATAGTAGGTCAAGGAATTTGTCTATGGGGATGGGTTTGAAAGTGTTGAACGTAGGGGAGTTTGGCGTTGGGGCAATGTGATCAGGGGGGTCGGTGGTGGGAAGGGGGAAAGGAGGGACAGTTTGGTGTTGAGGTTTGCCGTCCTGTCAGGTGCAGTATTGAAGAAATGTAGGGAAAGAGAGTCACAAGAGTGATTGTATGGGGGTGGATTGGGTCGCGGTGCACGTTGGTTTCACAAATTCTGATATGATCATGTGGAGTTCTTTGCTACGGTTTCCACAGTTGAGAATTTGTTTATTGTAATGGGCTTTTTTGGCTTTTCCAATTTCGTATTTGCAGTTATGGTGGTGCAGGGCAAACCTGGATCTACTGAGATCGGTTTTAGATGCTCGCCATATACGTTCAAGAGAGATTTATTTTTGTGGCATTCGTCAGGTGGGGCGTGAACCATTTGGGGTATTGTCCTGATGCAGGGCGCAAGGGGGTGAGAGGAATTAGTGAGTCATCAAGCCAGGAGTCGAAGGAATCGATGCTTAAGGGTCAATCAGGGGGCAGAGTTGCGTTGGGGCAAAGAAGCAGGCCTTCGGCTAGGTCGGGAAGGATCTTGACTTTGTTCCAGCATTTAAGATCAGGGGTGGGAGCCAAGGGTGCTGTAGGAGGAGGGGCAGGTGTGTGGATAGAAAAAGGGATTGCAAAGTGGTCGGTCCAGATGAGTGGTGTGGGATGGGATAAATAAACTAGGTCATGGGAGCTGAAAATTGCATCAAGGGTGTGCCTGAGTGGGTTGGACCAGTGGTATGATGGGAGAGGTTAAGCGCATCGAGACTGTCAACCAACGGATAAGTCATGGCTTGTTGGGAATATCGAACCAGATATTGAAGGCTCCCAGGAGTGTAAGAGAAGGGTGGTTTACTTGAATGGTAGCTATTAAGCTATTAAGCTATTAGACAGAGGTTATTTGCGAAAATGTCAGTTATATCCCCGGGGTCTATAGATGAGTAGGAAGCTGTGGGAGAAGGTTGGTGGTAGCAAGAGGTTAACTAGAAGGGATTCACAGGAGGCAGTGCATGTCTGGGATTCGACAAGTAAGATGGAAAAAAGAGGATTGAAGAGGATTGAAGAGGACTGCCACTCCGCCACCTTGAGGGTCTATTGTGGGTGATGAGCGATTAGCCAAGGAAGAAGGCTTTGTGTGCTACTGGGGCAAAATCGTTGGAGAACCAGGTTTTCGGTGATAAAAATTAGTTCAGGTTTGTCAGAGGATAGGAGGTCAAAGATGCTGTGCCTGTTCTTGCTACAGAGCGAGCATTGAAAAGGATGCATGTGACTTTGTGAGGGGAGGTTGTTTTCATGTTGTTCATTGCACTGGGACCTTCGTGGACATGGGTGTCAGCCAGGGTGGCGGGTGTGGTAGGAGCTTTCAGGGCAGATGAGACCGGTTGAGGTGGGGTATGGCAGGGGCTGGGTGCCTGAGGACTTTGAGTGTCGAGTGAGAGGGTTATGTCAATGGGGGCGGGAAGAGTAGGCAGGAGGAGGTAGGTATGTGAGAGACGAGGGGTGGGACAAGGGGGTTGGGAGGGTTGTGAATGGATCACTTGGGGTTCAGGGGTTTAAGCAGGTTGATTTTGGAATGAGTCTGGGGGTGTTGGGGGTTTAGGTGAACAGGGTGAGAAGTCAAGAGAAAGAGGGAAATTGGGAGAGGGGAGAGAGAGGGGGTAGGGGAGGGAGGGGATGGGAGGTTGGGCTGAAGCGGAAGCGGTGAAGAGTGGAGGGTCGAGGGAGAAGACCAGTCACGTTTTCTGCATTTTGTGAGTTTTGGTGCCATAGGCGTGTGAGAGAGGGAGGGGGATGCAGAGGGGGAAGGAGATGAGGCTACCGTTCTAGCAAGGGCAAGATGAGCTACTTTCAGAGAGGGGAAGGGATGTGAAGGGGGGGGGGTTTGTTGGCGGGGTTGCATAAGGGTTAAGGGGGCGGGCGGGAAGAGAGGTAGTTCGAGAGGGTGGTGAGTTCCGTCATGGGCCAAGGGGGAGAGGGAGGGAGGGTGGGATGGGAGGTCGTGGAGTTCCCTTAGAGGGCACAGGTATGGTTTGAAAGAGGAGGAGGATTCACACTGTTTTGCGCGCCAGAGGCCTCCCCTGGTTTGGGAGTTCGATAATGGGTGGGGGGTATCCGGATGTTCTCAATAGGTCAGAGGAGGGGGTGGAGTCAATGAGCTAGGGTGGGAAGGGGAAAGGGGATGAGGGCTTGAGGCGGCAGGTGTTTGGCTTGCCAAAGTGCTCCTCTGATCTTAGAGTTGGACGTGGGATGATGGTAGGAGTGTGGGCGGGGGCCGCCCAAGTGTATTGTTATACAGGGGTGGGGTTGTGGTTTGCGATTAGCAGAGGGATATGGGGGGGTCGTGAAGTTGGGTGCTAGAACATGGGCCATGCGCCGCGAGGGGTGAGCAAAGGGGCAGGGGTATGGTGCATGGAGGCTAGGGATCATGGCGAGTCGGAGCGGGGGTATGTGATGCGCTGGGATCTCCATCCCGGTGGAGGTCAAAGGCAGCACCTGAATATTGATGTCTACTAGTAACAGCAGATGCAGTGGCCCTAGATGTACAACCAGCGTCTAGATTGGGGACACCAGGGCAGTGGGAGAGCGCCAAGGAGGGTAACAATAAGGTGGAAGTCTAGATGTAATCACGGCGCCTAAAACATAGGAAAGTAATTCACAGTTCTATCTCGGATAGCATTTTCCAGTCGACAATCAAACTAGTAACAACAATTCTAATTGTGTTACACAGGCAAGTAAATCACAGTGCCATCTCATGGTTCCATGTGTTAAAATTGCACCAAAAATGGCTGTGGGCACAAAATATCACGGCAAAAATGCTGTGGTTTTGCCATTGCAATCCATGTAAAGGATGCAGAGGACACCCCTGCAACCCCTGGACCATTATACCATTTAGGGGTGCGGGGGACACCCCCACGACCCCCACTCCCCTTAAATGGTGTAATGGGGTACACCTTTAACGGGTCAAACCACAGCATTTTTGCCGCAATATTTTTGTACAGGCGACATTTTTGCCGCAGTTTTATCACTGCATACCCATCTAATGGGGGTTCTTGTGAATCAATCCAACAAGAAAAACTTCTAAGAGTATGGGACAGGCAAATAAATCACGGTACCATCATAGAGGGTACCTTCCAGATTTTAGACTATGTAACAAGACAAATTCTAAGTAAGTGGCACAGGCAGGTAAATGACAGTACTATCACAGTGGGCACCCACTAGATGTGAAGCAATCTAACTAGCAATTTCAAGGTGTACGGTACTGGTAAACAAGTCACTGTGTTATCTCAGTGGGCAAATTCTAAGTAGGCGGCACAGGCAGGTAAATCACAGTACTATCACAGTGGGCTAAGCCAAGTAAATCACTACTATCTCAGTGTGTACTTTCTAGATGAAAATCAATGCAACTTTCTAGGTGTGAGTCAGTCAAACAAGGACGATTTCTAAGTCACAGTGGGCACCTTCTAGATGTGGAATAAGTTGACTAAAATGGTTTCTATGTGTGCAGTGCCATTAATAAATTATAGTATCACCACAGTGGGTACCTTCTAGGTGTGAATCAGTGCAACAATGCAGCAGTTTGTAAGAGTGACCGGCGCAGGTAACTAAATTCACAGAAATGGGGCGGCAACTTCAAGAAGGGAATCACATTAATTAGAAGGTTTATATGTGTGGGGCGCAGGTAAATATATTACAATTTTACAGCAGTGGGCTACTTCTAGATGCGAGTGAGGCTAGCACGAGAACATTATAAGTGACCAGGAGCCAAAATAAATGACAGTAAATTAGAGTGATGTCACGGTGTGCACATTCTAGATGTAAATCAAGTTAACAAGAGCAAGTTCTAAGTGGGTGGGACAGGGATATAGAATACAGGGCTAACTCAGAGGGCATTTTCTAGATGTGAGTGAAGGGGCTGCCCTCGGAGGGTTAAGTGTAGCAATCTAGCCTATCAGCAGTGGTGGGAGAGGAAGGGAAACCGAGAGGGTCGGGGATCAAGCGTGGACGCCGGGGGGGCTAAAAAAAAATACAAATAGATAATCTAGGCCCAGGATGGTCCTACGCAGCAGCACTCACCTGGGAGAAACGGAAACACCTGGGAGAAACGGGTTAATATAAGTTCTAAACTTTCCATCCATCACCTACTTTGTTTTGCAAATTCCATTAACAAACATCTTATGGACACAAGAGGAACAATTCAACCTACCAAAAGAACAACAGCCTTGAACGTAGAATGAGCATCAAGCAGAGTGGACCGTGTGAAGATCCATGCATGAACAAGGTACTGAGCTACAAGGGTTTTTTCAAACCTTGACCTGTGGTAACCCACCACTGCCCGGGGAGAAGTGCATGGTTGACTTAGCTTGTAAAGTCAGGGGAGGGAATGAAGGAAACGGGAAGACTTGGGCATTGAAGACCCGCAGAGACAGAACAATTTGTAAGGTGTTATGGGGAGGTCAGGATGTGTGGCAGGGCTGAGCAGCCAGGAGGCTGACGGAAGATGGAGTGGAGTGCTGATGAGTTTGTGGCTGTGTTGGAGGGTAGTTCACCTCGGGGTCATCTTCGACTCCACACTCTCCTTCTCTCCTCATATATCTGACGTTTCTAAGAAGTCACACTACCAGCTGCACCTCCTCAGAGGTATTCTTCCCTTCCTCTCCTTCCCCCAGAAGCTCACTGTCTCTCGAGCCCTGGTTCTCTCAAGGCTGGACTACTGTAACAGCCTCTATCTTAATCTGCCTGCCTCCACTCTCCGCCCTCTGCAACTTATCCAGAACAGAACTGCGAGACTTGTCCTTGGCCTCAAGCCCAGGGACCGTATCTCTCCAGGACTGAAATCTCTTCACTGGCTCCCAGTGGCCGCGAGGATCAAGTTCAAAACCCTCTGCATTGTCCACAAGGCCTTCTGGGGCCTGGGACCAAAATACCTCCAACTCTCTCTTCCTAAATATCTTCCTTCACGAGCCCTTCGCTCATCCGTCTCCAACTCCCTCATGGTCAGCCGTTTCTCGAAGCAACGAGCTGGGGGTAGATCTCTCTCCGCAGCAGGGGCCTCCCTCTGGAACAGCCTTCCTGCCTCCCTGAAACTTGAGGAGAACCATCTCCGGTTCCGGAAGCACCTCAAAACCTTCCTCTTCGCTTCTGCCTTCTCTCTCCCTCTCCCCTGCTAATCCTGCTTAACTCCCCACTGAACTCAGCTCAAACCTGCATCTTGGGCCACTCTCAGCAACCTCGGTCCAGGGCCCAGCCACTCTCCACCTGCACTGCCTCCCCGGCTCCCCCTGCACTGTGGGACTGTCACTGTATCCCTACAGCCCCTTTCCCAGCACTTGCTCTGCACTTACCTCGCACTTGCCACCAGCTGGCCCTTTCTATTTATTATTTATTATTATTTTATTTTATTTTATTTTTTTTTACGCTACTTACCTTGTACTGCACTTCCCCCCCCACCTCCTCCCCCCTGCACTTCCTCCTTTTCCCCTTACCTCTGCACTTGCGCGATCTGAATGACACCTGGCCTAGTAGGATCGTTTGTCTGTTTTCCCCTTGTTTCCCTCCCTCCCTGCCTCGTCGCGCCTTGAAACACTTGTGTATAGGCGCGTTACAAATACCATATCATATCATATCATTTAAGGTCTTGGCTGTCAGAGAGTTACCAATGGAGTGACTTGGCCTGTGATTGTGAGAGTGTATTTGAGACTAACTGGTGAGCTAGACTGTATTGTGAGAGAGTTGTATGGGAGTGAAAAGGGAGTAAGAGTGACAGTAGTTCCGGCAGAGGGAAGATTGAAGAAGTGAGTGAGTGGTTGCTGGAGATGGGAAGGGGTGGTGTGAGAGTATAGATAGTATGGGAGATTGGAGATAGGAGGGAGTAGCTAGTGGAGGGGAGGAGAGAAATAGGAAAGGGGAGCCAGAGAGTGTGTGTGCGGAGGGACACAAGACTAGTGAGGAGAAGACCTAAGTAAGAAGTGCTGGTGATAGAGATGCGAGTGAGTGAGTGAGGGAGTGAAGGTGGGAGGGAGAGAGCGAGAAGGGACCTGGATATAGAACAGAGGTAGACGGGGGGGTTGTGTGGATGTAGGAGTAGTCCAGGCAGGGAGAGGGGCTGATGGGAGCGAGAGGAGAAGAAAAAAAGGGAGACAATCTAATACCGGCACCTTTTGAAAATCCTACTGGTAAGATTCTGGGAGTGTAGGGAACCCTTTGGAAGTCTGAGTGAGTGAGATAGAGAGTCCTCCGCCTTTAGACACTCACCTGGAGCTTAGGCGTAGTACTGTAAAAAGGCTTTTACCATCATTCAATTTAAACCCTGGAACCTCCCTTTAGATTTTTTGAGTTATTTAATTCCATCCTGGGACAGCCGCTGCCTTCTTTTGTTCTTTGATCTGCTGGGAATTGTTTTTGCAAGCTTCTGGGGTCCTCCTCGCCGAAACCTCTAGTGCAGCCTTGATGGTCCAGGTCCTGAAAAGAGCTCTTATTCCTTTTCTGGTTCACTGGGATCGTCATTGGCAGAGCGTGCAAGTCCTTGGAAACCATATCCTGAAATCTGCACTTATGGAAAAGAGTTCTCTACTCACTGTTTTTTCTTCGTGCTGCTGGAGCAATTTTCACTGAAACTACCACTTTGAGTACGTACTTTGTTTCCTGGGGTCGGTCGATTGTTCGTTCTACTCACGCTCCGGTTTCCCTACAGTCCAGGGGAGATATTCCTTGAAGGAGAGTCTTTACCATATTTCCAATATAGTTCCTCTTGTTTCTTCTTTTGTGCTCCTTCGTCCATCTGCCGACCACTGGTGCGCTTCCATGGGGTCTACGCTGGCTTTCCCTGGAGTTGCTCATCACAGGATCTGAACCTGTGGGGTAGATCAGACTTACCTCTATTAAAGCAGATGGCCCTTTAACTTTTGCCATTCATTTCTCTGGAACTTTAAACCTACTTTGAAACACTGCAGAATTGACTGTGGCATTCTTACATGCCCCTGGACATTTGTCCTCGACCCCTATGGGTCCATTGAGCTCGTTACCAAGCAAGAAGTATTATTTTTAGAACTTACTTCTGATTTAAAAATTTTAAATTCATGTTCTGCATTTCTGCAATGGGGCAGTATTTTTAACATTGTCACTGAACATAGTAACAATGCATTCATTTTTACCTGAACTGTATGAACAAGGTTATTGTTTCTAAAATGTTACACTCGATCTTGAAAGGTTTTACCTCATGTTTTAAAATTGTTTACTACCTTCTAAGGGTTTAAATATTCTCAGGTGTGCATGTACATCAATTTTAATGATTTCCTAGGGGGTCCTCATGATTGAGGATTACTGTTATAGGTCTTGGGGATTATCATCATATTTTTTCCGCTGGTAAAATTGCATGTTTCCCTTTTTATCCAAAACCCTTGCATATGTGTTGGGTGCTGACCATCAGGTCTAAAGCATTCCACATATAGTAGGGTCAGGTTGCTTCTTTAGGACTCTGTACATTATTGTGCACGCACATAGGAAACGTACCTGCTTGTTAGGTTTTATGTTTCTCTGGTTCTCTCCACTCCCCAATTATTTTATGCTGGCTATTCACCTCTGGTAGAGGACTAGCATATAGACATTGAGGTTATGAGTATCCTTGAATAGACCTTAGTGATTTTATAATGTGCTTGGTATCTTTTTAATACTGTGTATTTTTACTGGAGTACTTATTTGAACTGATCGTTTTTAGATGTGCGAGCTATGTTTGGACTAATTGTTCCCTGTGCCAGCCTACTACCGCTACCTGAGAGTTGAGCCTTGTTGCACTGTGCATGTTACCTACGTTAAGATAGGTTTAGCGTCCCTTTTTTGTCAGATGTGTTACTGGTTGTAGCATTCTCAACACAGGGTGGTACAAAAACTGCCCCAGCAGCACCCAACATCTATTCATCTGGAATGTCACAGAATAAATGGTTCATTTGATCACACTGGATTCAGTGTAACCCCTGAAAAGGGTGCCTCCATTCCAAAATGTTGTCCCGAACCATGACATTTATTTGACAAGGAGCAGGAAGGCTGGGCATGTCTGGGTGTCTTAGACATCTCACTTTGTTCAAGCATGTGGCTGGGCTGCTACAGAGCCCACTGCAGAGAGAAGTCTCTGGTGGCTGGCGTGGGCATATATGTGATCATCAACCGTTCGGTGAGAATGACAATAGATAGGACACAAATTGGTGTTGAGTGGTGTTTGAAGTGCTGCAGCTGTAAGCTGGTCAGTGGGGCAGCAGAGTTGACCCCTGGCAGTACTTTATGCTGCTATCTGGATCAGTGTTGGAGAGGTGGACAACTCCAGGACAGTTGTCAGGACAGAAGTTGAAATAATTACTGGCTGTTAAGATATGAGCAGACTCGGTGACCCAGGGGGTGGATGCTGTTGAGAGTGTGACGAGCCTTGTCGGGAAAACTTGTCGCTGTCACCACAGCATCAGCACCTGGACTGCATTTCTTTAATATTTACTCTTGTCTGGCAGTGGCTTGGTTATCTGTGGTAGGCTTTGAACAAAACGAAATATCAACCTAATGCAACATCTTATTTGTTGATGTGACTTGTGTGATGAACCTAAAGGCATCTCCCTCTTTAATTGACAAACTATCACAACACCAAACGTGGTGACACAACATATTCAGAGGATTTTGTCTACTTCCCCTATTATAAACTCGTATGGGTCACATCACTGCTCCTAAACAATGGAGCACCCTCCCAGCCACTCTCTGAAACCAGACCTCCCACACTGCCTTCCGGAAAGCCCTTAAGACCACGCTCTTGAACTAGCCCCACCCGTGCTACACAGTTAAATTTGCCAGCCAACTCATCCCCTTCCCCCACATACCTCACATGTTCTACTGTCTGTTGTATCTCGCACTCCTAATGTTACTGACTGACTCTCCTGCACTGGTTCACTGTAACCACGAACCTCCTACAGGACATCACATGTCTTTGTCTACCAGTTTTTCCACTGCCTTTTCATGTCTTGTAACTAAGTAAGATTTCTTGTAACAGCGCCAAGATGCATAAGGGCTGCCTTGTGCGCTTTATAAATGTAAAAAATAAATAAATAATAAAAATCAATTAACGTATTCCCACATAGAAATGCCAGCACTAGACACAAATAGTACTGAGACGAGGAGGCCACATGAAGATGTTCAGAATTGCAGTCAACAGTCTAGTCATTTTCTGATAATCAAAGGTTATCATGGCATAAAAAACAGAGGACAGACAAACACCAAAAAGTCGTCGTGGAAGTAGTAGTGGCAGTAGCAGTGGTTGTGGAGACAGGAGCAGTAGCTGTAGTTTCAAGAACTGGATGGTCCATCAAAGCAAAAGAGAGCCGAACGGAAAGAAAAGGAAGATGTGGAAGTACAAGCAGAGAAGTTACAGACCAATTGCTGGTTGCCGGGGAGAACAGAACAGAAATGGAGAAGCACATAGACAATTCCCTGAGGGAATCCATTCACTACAAACTGGCAGCAACCCATTAGGAGTGTACGATGAGAATACCCAAGAGACTCTGCTCGAAGGAAGATGCCGACAAACCAAGGCGCACCAAGTTACCAATCATCAGAGATGAGCAGAGACCGCTGTTGAAGCCCAAAACCAGGGCTTCAACCCGCGGTACTACCTCCGTCTCTATAAACCAGCAACACATTAAAAGGACAGAGTTTGTATCCAAACATTGAGAACCTTCTTAATACCAAAGGAGGCTTTGCTGAGTGGCATGCATACTAGCATTCAGACTCGGGTGTCTATTGGCGAAACACCACTAAATGGTCAGCTTGGTGAAAAAAGCAAAGCCGACACCAGAACTCAGGGAGCGTTAGAATATATAAAGCAGACACCATATCCAAATATACCAGAGTATCAGGGCTAATGGGTTGATCAATGGAATTGGCTAAAGGTTCAGCAATCTCTTCCTCTTCACTTAAGTAACAGGGTTCCCCCGATCTCCTCTCCTCCTCCTCCTCACCTGATGAGGTTGAATAGTCCAACTTCTTCCGTCGGGTGTGTCGAGCGTTGGGCTTCCTTTTCTTGAGTAGATAGGGTCTGCCTCGAAAGTAAGTCACCGTGACTCTAGATCAAGAGATCCACAGTGTTTCCCCTCCGTGACAGCCAGATGTTGCAAGGGGAAAAAGCCTTTGCTCAAAAAACCCCTTGGTGCAGAGGTGAGTAGATGCCGGAGAAGCAGTCAGAAGACTTGCTGGGGTCTTAGGAGTGTCCAACGTTGGAGAAGCGGGTGGAGGAACGTACCCGTGTCGAGAACATCCACTGGAAGAAGAGCCACAGGATCGTCGCTCCTGTAGGATGACTGGTGGAAGGTCCACGTAGTGAAAACACAGAAGGAACAGGTGAGAAATTCTATTGGAAAGGACAAACGGGGAAGGAAGCAAAATAGAATGCTCAGGCAAGACAAAGGGAGGCTGGAACAAGTGAAGGGGGAGAGAGCCAGGGAGTAGAAAGAGGGAGAGCTAATAGCTGGAAGTAGCGGGCGGAGTTAAACTAGAATACCACCGGGAAGGATAGCAAACGAGCGCGCGCAACGGAGAAATAAACACAGTTGCAACGCGCCGAGCCCCCGACAGACGAATGGTAAACATGTACAAAATGGAACGTGGCGGCACAGTCTAATGGCGTCCAAGTTTCCACCTCCTCCACACATGCCAGTCGCCAGCGGCTGTGACACAGAGATAAAGTATCCCCAGCAGACAATACCTCGCAGCTGTAAGGAACTCATGGTGGCAACAGTAAAGACAGACACAAGTGATCACAGTTCAAGGGTGTTTATTAAACTGTATAGTTAGGTTTGAAAAACATCTAATCTAAACCTAAATCTAAGATGGGAGCAAGCTTCGATTATCAAACAATAATTAGGCGGTCCTAGTGGCGCCTTGTAAAAATAAAAAGGGCCTATACTAAGAAAAACCTATTGCCAATCCTTACGCTAAATACAAAAAGAAGTGTGGGATAATGTTCATGAAAAAGAAGGAAATGTTCACAAATGATAAGTCAGGATGCAGTATCAGGGGTTCTCCCTTCCCCACGTTTTGAGTATGGCGAAAGGTGGAATTCCAAAGCACAGCACATGATCAAGCTTTCCCAGCACAAGCCAACAGTTCCGCAATCAGGGCCTTCAGTGGTTACGTTTCTTTCCTACAAAAAGTCTCGCCTCTGAGGACCTGATGGGTTTCAAAATAATAACAAACAAAAAGGTTATTTTCCTCGTGTGATGACATTTCACACCTGGATCCCCCTCTTCTGGGCTCAAATCCACAAAAGAGTTCCTAGTGATCCAGGACCTTCAGTGGTTCAGTATTTTACTTCTGAGGGCCTGATGTGTTAGAAATAACAAACAAAAGTTCCATTCTGATAGTACTTGGCCACCAATTCTGCACCCCTGGTTCCCCATGTTCCAGGCTCTGACCCCTCTCAAACATCATCCTTCTTTCATCCGGTGCAATTTGACTTATTCAAAAAGATTCCCCGGTTGTATTCATGTGTCGGTGGGGTCATGGTTTTTACCCCTGGATACACCTCTTCCGGGCTCAGATCCTTTCTTGAATATTAGCCTCCCTCCGCCTGGTTCACTGTGGCTTGTATTTCAACACAATTTCATCTGTGACATTCAGGAATCTTAATGTCTTTTTAACTAGTTCACTGTGGACATCCCTCTGCCGGGTTCACTCTTGTCAACACACTGTATATTGGGACTTTAGACTTCGCCCACCTATTTATTGGCATCACTCCTTCGGGTTCACTCTTCCAAATTTCGCCAATCGCATATTTCCATAATCAACTCTTATGATGCAGGATTCACTTCACTTACCTTCACAATCTTCTGTCGGTCAAATACTTTTGACTGTAAAGAGGATTGTACTAGACCCCCATGTGACCACTTTGACCCCATTCTCATCTGCCGGTCTCCCACTTCCACTCCCCCAGGACCTCCCATCCAGGTGATCCTCCCTCACTGGTCCACCCCCAGGAACTGGATCCAATAGTGATGGCTGTGTCCTGGACACCTGGATGACAGACTCCCGTGAGACTAGTCAGGGAGACACCTTTCGCACACAGCCGGCAAGCTGGATGCGAGCGGCAGATCTCCTTGAGTGGTGGTGAAAATATCCTTGACAGTGGGATTTCAGGATTGGTGGAAGAAGGTGTGCATTTCCCCAAAGGCTATTGTCTCAGGAGTCGGGAGGGCAGACCAAGTTTGAAGAGCCCCACGACTGGAAACTCCAATTAGGAAGAAGATGAGTGGTATGCTGCAATCCACTGACGGGTATCGGGGAAGAGAATGAGAGCGGGTTATGGGATACGAGAATAAAAGTTAAAACCTATGAAATAAATAAAAGGATTGTATAAACAAGTGCAAGTTTAATAAAAGTGTGCTTTCCCTTTTATATACAACCCTGCTATTTATAGTCCTAGAAAAGAGAAAATGTGTGGATATTTACTGACTAAGATAAACAAGTAAAGTCAGACACCCTGCATGGTTAACCTGTACTTCCTTGTCCCAGTGATTTGGGAATAACAGTGGGCAGTACTGGGAAACAAAACAAACCCATCCTGCGCCAGTCTGTAAAACAATGTGGACACCAACGGTTGAAAGCAAAACTAAGGAAAGACCAGGCATGAGGATTTTCCCCTTGGCATGCTAGAGGCATTTTGTACTTTGAGTGCATACTGTTTACACTAGTACTAGACCAGAAAGACCAGGGAAGGGGATTGTCCCCCAGATATTATAAGAAGAACGTTACAGAGGCAAAATGCACTTCCCAAATAGTGGGTGACCTGAGAAGCAAGAGAACCTTGCTTGTAACTTTGTGAAATCTTATTTTGGGATATCTACAAGTCCCTGGACTTTCCAACTGGAGAAAAGTTGCAAGAAGTCAGCCAAGCACATATTATTTACACTTACAGTAGCTTTTTGAAAAATATAGAGTATGAGGGTCAGATTAGGGTTTGGGCACAGGGCAGTGGACATTTATTTACGTGTCCTGACAATCGTCTCTTTCGTTAGTTTTGTTGAGGTAGGGAAACCCTTCACAGAGTTAGGGCAAGTGATGTTTTTTTCCCATTCCTTTATTATTTGAATAAAACATTATTGTGAAGCAAACAACCCTGTGACCGTCTCCTTAATCTGTCCCCTCACTCTTGGGATATAGATTTGTAGCACTACTGGTCTGGCGGATTGCAATAGCAGGCTATTCTTCATGTATCAATGAGTAAACTGGACAAGAATCAGCCAAAGCTTACATTTGACTTGGGTAGAGCTTGCAAGAAAGCCAATGATCTGCTGTATCAGCAGGAGGATCAGTTTGGCAAAAATTCAGCATACGCCTCCACAGATTCAGCACTGGAGGTTAAAGAGGTATGTCTTTTGCTAAAGGACATAATTGCCACATTGGACGCTAACATTGACAGTTTAACTGGGAAAGTAGATCACTTGCAAGTCTTTGTTCCATACATATGGTTCTAAATTGGAAGAAGCTGAAAATATGATTTTGACGCTTGGGATAATTGGAAACGTGGCGTTCTGATGTTACATGTATGTGAGCACCGTTGGAGATACCATCTAAGTACGATGGTCTCCCGAGATGCTCATTAAGGAATGTAATGGGAGGGAGTGAATCAACACCGATCTGGTTTATAGAGCTGTTTGTTGAACAGTTGTTGACAGAGCTTTTTGGTGAGTGACATTACTTGAGTTTGCAGTGGAGAGGGCTCATAGATCTCTGGTAGCCAAGCCAGTACCAGGTGCTCCACCAACGGCGATCAAAGCGAAATTAATAAACTATAGGGACTGGGACAAGGCACTTCGGCTGATGAGGGAGAAAGGCGATCTTTCATATAAAGGTATGAATATGATTTTTCAGCAGTGGTCCAGGCTTTGGCCCAGACATCAGATGTGTGTTGCGGGCAAAGAACATGAAGTATTAACTGCTTTTTCCAGCAAAGCTCAGAGTAGTATATACGGGCAAAATTCACTGCAAGTACATCTCGATTCTTGTATGAGGGAGGGGAGAGATAGCCTAGAAATGTCATTTGGCAGTGAACCATGGAACATTATGTACATTGTTGAGATTTTGATTTACTTCCATTTCGATATTATTTCTAATTCATCGGCCAGTGTTCTTTATTTAAGAAGGGCGTTGAGCATGTCATAAGTGTGATCAATGGAATTTTATAAATGTAAGTTTGATATTCGTACTGCCCGTAACTGGAGTCCCATGGAAATTGGAAAGGGGTTTACTGTATTTGGTTGAAACCAGGAATTTACATAATTGGGTGACTTGGGTGGCCAAGTTGCAGAACTGCTGTAGACATTGGGATGTTTGGCTGGACTACTGGCAATGCTTGACGGTCCAATGTAGGATGCCATGTAATAGATGACAATTCGTGGACATTTTTATAATATCTTGAGAATGTCGGTGACCTTGGTGTATCTCTGGGAGATGGCTAGTGTGTTACACCTTTTCTTGAAGGGAGAGTACTGCACCAATATGTTGTTGGGGAGGGTGGACGGGGGTACTGTTTTAGGTTTAAATTGTTACTATAGAAGGTTTATAAAGTTGATTTTGTTGCAGAGGATGACATTATAATGACCATGAGAATGTGCTTGAAGCCAGTGGTTCACAAGATGAGAACAACATGCTGATGTGAAATCTGTGACTCTGTATGTTTGGTGTTGGGATTTGGGTGGGATCTGGCTTGTGGGCTAATAACCAACTGTTGAACCCTTATAATTGGAGCTGTTCACCATGGGATGTTAGAGTGTATGCTGAGCATAAATGTTAAACTAAGCGAGTGATGGCTCATAGCTGTGAAATAAAGATAATGGCCCGCATTATAGGTTTACTGGTATCCCACTGCTAATGTTGGCAGGATACTTGCAAACCTGCCTTACCGTCCCTGCCGCCCGGTGTTACCAGGATATTATGGGCGGCGGAGACCCGGTAAGTTCCCATTCCCATGGAGTATAGGACTCCACGGAATGGGATTGTATTCATCGGGCATTTATTTGCCGTTAAGGGCCGGAACTTCTGGCAGGTCAGGCCTGCCAGGAGATCCATGGCCCCCGCCGGCAAACTTGAAGTGTGTCAATCTGGAGAAAAGGCCAGAGCCGGATTTACCCAGCATGTTTTCTTGCATTTATTCCTACTGACACACTTCTAATAAGGCCCAAGTTCTTTGAGGTGTGCCAATAGCCCAGTGAGAACAAGGAAAGTTATTTTATATTTACAGTGATGTGATGTAAATTTGGCATTCTTGCAGGAAAGACATCCATCACTAAAGTCTTAAGTAGGGTTTTCTAAACTTTGGGGCTGTTACAGATCTTTCTCTCCATATTCTTCTCATGCACATGGGCTTGAAGTTCTGGTACGTCATGCCCTTAAATTTCACCTACATAAACTAGAGTAGGATCGGGATGGAAGAACATGAATTAATAGTCACTTTGGAGATAGCAGATCACACTGATCAATTCCTTCGCTCCAAAGGTAGACAGCATGCTTTTATAATTGGATTGATAGCTGATCATATGGGGGGGGGGGTCTGAATTCAATTATCGTTTTGGTGGAGACCTAATTACAGTTTTAAACGCCCAGCAGTAAATATCTTCTAGAGTTATGAGCCTTTCTAGATCAGTAACGAAAATGTTGCAGCGAAGTGATTTCTCCAAGTTGTTGGCTATATGGGAGACATCCTGATGATGAAGAATTCACGCTCTACTCGTCTGTGCACGATGCTGCCTCTGGCATTGTTTTTTTTTCTTCTCATGCCTGCTTTTGGGGTGCATGCGTGCTCAAAACGGGGCATGCCCTCTCAGACCACTCACTGGTGTATGCTTGCATAGCGATTTCCAATGAGCGATATAAAACTAGAGGTTAAAGGTTGACGGACTTCGTTTTTAGTGCAAATGTTTGCAACAAAAAAAAACGCTTTTTTAAGGTAAATGTGAGCACAGTAGTTTCATATGCAATGATCTGGGCTGCTTTTATATATAAACGTTATATATGGGTTTCACCGTTACATTTTGATTTATATAATACAGCCAAGTAGACTTTTTATATAAAAGTACATTAAAAGAATAGGTAATAGATGATTTGAACATAATAATACAATCATACACGAAAAGGAAAAGTCGGTTCAACAATTATCCACATCGTAATCATATGCTTATGTTTAGTGTATTTCTAACACGCCTTCGGGCAAACGGGCACACAGAAAAGACAAAAACAGGCAAAAACACAGCAGCCCTAGAATAAAGCACAACTAAAAATAAGTCATAGAAACAAATAAGAACGTGAGAACAATAAAAGCAGCCCAAATATAAAGAACATCAGCAAGAGGCCTAAAACCAGAAAAAAACGGAGCCGAATCAGATACTATTAATAAGATTAAGTAAAAAAGAACGTTTTTGAGGCTTTCTTAAAAATTGTTAGTGAGGTCTCATGTCAAAAGGCAATGTATTCCAAAAGGAAGGTACCAAAACATCAAATACGCATCTACCAGTCCTCACCAATTTGGGCTTGTGCATCAAGGAGGTTACCATTACTAGATCTCAGAAGGTGAGGAGATTGCTTCAAACAGATGCATTTTGATAGATAAGCAGGACCTTTGCCAAAAAGGAACTTATGCGCAATGGTAAGAATATGAAATGCAAGGTGCTGTTTTACTGCAAGGCAATTAAGAACTTTCCGGACTGTTCCATACTGCCGATGTTAGCAACAATACAGACCGCACTATTCTGAAGGACTTGCAGCTTACTTATATGCTTCAGACGGAGCCCACAAGAAGGCTCCGTTCTCCAGCATGGGGTCTGGCATGGATTCACATGCTCATGAATATTCCCCGTTGTCAGGCTGGGAATCCCCGGTAAAGAAAAAATCAGTATCAGTTTTGTTTCTGATCTGTCTTTCTTAGTAGTAACCAATCACTGATCTCTGGGTCATACTGCCCCCAGCCAATGCCTGTCCTCTCCCTAAGCCCCGCCTCTGGCAGCCATCCTCAGATTTTTACCGCACGTTCAAGTTTTGGGAGTCCTCGTGCTGTAGCTCTCGAGTTTTTGCTGCGTTTTCGTGCTTTTTCAGGAGATTTTCTCATTTTTTCGGTTTAATCGAGCCTCAAGCTCCACTGTTTCTATTTCCGATAACGGGGACCCGTTTCAGAATTCCTCTACGCCCCTCAAGGTTGAAGTTTTCATCGAGTTTACGCTTCTTGGAGGATTCCGGAAGATCTGCGGCCTACCTCAACGGACATGGCCCAGGACAAGGCAAGCTCGACACCCGGATCCAAGCTGTTCAGGTGCTGCCCTGGATGCGGATTACGAAATGTTTTCAAGGAGGACGAGCATTCGCGATGTCTCTATTGCCTTCATGAGGACAAGACGCACGTGGAGAAGGACTGTGCGTTCTGCAAGAACCTTTCGGAACGGACCAAACAAGATCGTCGTTCCTGCCTCGCCGCCTGGCTGGAGAAGGGCACAGCCGGTGAGAAGGCGAAGAAAAAGTCTGAGCGGGCTTCTAAGTCCTGTGAGGGCGCCCCGGCGACGGGGGCCCAACAGAAGGCCAAGCACCGCGAGTCTGCGGGCACCGGGAGCGCTGAAAGGTCGGGCTCTTCGGCTGCCAGGGAGGGCGCGACTTACCCGGCACGTTCAACCACGAGCCAGCACTCTGGTTCGGGGAAGAGGAAGTCCGAGATCCCGGGTAAGCTGCTGGAGCGGCCCTGGTCGATCTCGAAGGGACCCGAGGGGGAGCGAGGCGCTGACCCTCCCCCTCAAGGCAAAGGCCCAGGATGCACCTAAGGTGGTGAGGGCTTTGATGAGCCGGCAAAGGCCTCTATCGAAGTGGTTGCTGCGGACCTGGCGAAGCCGGCTGAGACTATGCCAGTGGAAACGGCCTCTGGGCCCAGAGTATCCCTGCCACCACGGAGGGAATCCTCTTTCCAGCCCATCGATAAGACCCCCGTGAAGACCCCGGCGGAAAAAGAGGGGCGGGGGGGCCGTGGCCATTATAGACTCAGAATCAGCCTCTGAGGAGGATCTGGTGGAAACCGGGAAGGGCCACAACGAGAGGTTCATAGACCTCAACGAGAAGTTCGAGAAGGTTCGATCCCAGGGGACAGTTCTCGCTGATGTGATCGAAGATAGCGACGATGGCGACCCAGTGGAGCGGCCATCCCGTCCGTCGCAGCCATTACCCGAGCCCCAGGATAGCTCGGTGGCCATTTTGTTGGCGATCCAATCCTTATGTACTGAGATAAGGATGAGGCTACCACGGACCGCGACGGAGGATCCAGAACCAGGCCTGTCGAGAAGCCCTCCGAACAAGCAGAGGAGAGTCCACCCCGCTCCTCCCTTCTATTTTTTTTTTCCATTTCTATGTCTTTATGACGCGCCGACAGCCCGTAGGCATCAGGGCGCAGAGAGAACCTGAGAAGAAAGTAGCATAGAGAAACCGTAAAAACCGAGGACAGTTCAAGAAGGACAGGTATTCATATGTACACCTAGGGAAGACCCTGGAATGTCAGGAGGCTATTGAAATAGGGGAGTTTTCAGTAATTTCCTGAACTTGCAATAATTTCCTTCGAGTATTAGATTCCCTGGGAGGCTATAAGATTCGTGCCCGCGAGGCCTGTGGAACCCTCACCCCCTCGCTGGACCCTAGAGAGGATACAGCGACGGATACAGCGACGGGGACGGACGACGACGGTGGCGATGACACAACGGACATCCCGTCATCACCATCCTTCGGGCTTCTCCACCCGACGAAATTGGCTCCTTCCACGCCATGAAAACCAGGGCATCCAAGCTCTTCCAGCTCTGCCCTGAAGAACAGAAAAAGGAAGGGTTTCTTTACCAACGACGAGAGGCCAAGAGGAAGACGGTCCTCGCGGTGCCGTTGCTTGATGACATCTGGGACGAGGGGCTGGCTATCCTCAAGAACCCTTCCACGACACCCGCCAAGATGGACAGGTATGAGAAGAAGTACTGAGTCCCTGATGCCGCCCCCTTGTGCCTCAGGGCCCAGCCCACGCCGGACTCTGTCATCTCGGCAGCGGCCAAATAGAAAGCAGTGGGTGCGGCGGCTTCAACTTTCACTTCCCCGCCAGACAGCGAGGGCAAGAAGTTGGACTCCATGGGACGACGAGTCATCTCGTCGGCGGCAACGACGATTAAGGCGGCCAATGCCTTAGCAATCGTGGCCCGCTACGACAGGGAGCTTTGGTTCAAGATAGCTCCCCTGCTAGACTTCCTACCGGACGACAAGAGGGCGGAGGCCCTACAAATTCTGCAGGAAGGAGAGGTGGCGTCGGATCACGCCATAACGGTGGCAACGGGCATTGCCGATACCGGATTTCGCCAACTGGGCAACGGGGTGTGCGTCCGAAGACGAGGATGGCTCAAGGCTGCAGACTTTCGGCAGGACGTCCAGACCAGGGTGTTGGATATGCCGTTCGACGGCAACAATCTGTTGGAGCTCCGGAGGCAGACAGGGTGCCTCCAAGGGATCCAGCGGTGGCTCTTCTACATACCGCCAGGCGGCCTGCTCCTCGTCCCAGGAGGCCTACAGAGGTCGCGACAAGCAAGGGGGATCCCGTCGTCGTCAAGGAGGCCAAGGCGGCAAGGCCTCCTCCAAGCAAGACTGAACCGGCCGTGGCGTCGGGGCCCCCACCGAAAGCACCCCGGTGGGAGGCCGACTGACGAAGTTAGTCAGCGTGTGGGAGTCCATCTCCACCGACCGTTGGGTGCTGGACACCCTGGCCAACGGGCACTCGCTGGAATTCCAAAAGAAGTGTCCTCGCATTCCTCCCGTGGCCAGGAAGGAGAATCACATCCCTCAACTGCTGTTGGAGGTAAGGGCGATCCTCAAGAAAGGTGCCATCGAGCTCGTCCCCAGGAGGCTCTGGGGCTCCGGAGTGTACTCGAGGTACATCCTCGTCAGAAAGAAGACAGGCGGTTGGCACCCCATCCTGGACCTGCGTCGGTTAAACAAGTACATCAAGGCGTAGAAATTCAGGATGGTCACCCTCCAGCACATGCTGGGACAGCTGGAGGAGGGCGACTTCCTATCGTCGTTGGACCGGGAGGATGCTTACTTCCACATCCCCATTCTAAAAGGACACAAAGTTTCTCAGGTTCGTGGTTCAGGGACGCCACTACCAATTCAGAGCCCTGCCGTTCAGATTAAAGTCGGCACCCAGGGTATTCACCAAGTGCCTGGCACCAGTGGCGGCGCGGCTGCGCCTGCAGGGGGTCCATGTCTACCCCTACCTGGATGACTGGCTAATCCGGGCAAGGACAAGAGAACTCGCCGTTGAACACACAGCGAGGACCGTTCGGCTGCTCACAGAACTGGGGTTCGCCATCAACTACCCCAAATCCCACCTGGTTCCGTCGCAAGTAGCACTGTTTCTAGGAGCGAAGCTCGTGTCATGATCACTGCTTCCAAGGAGCCAGGAGCAGCCCAACGTCCTTGGAAGCAGGCCCCTAACCCTAATCCTAGGCACCAGCCCGTCCCCACGGGGACCTTTTGGACCTTGTCCTGGCGCCGGTGGCACCAGGCTCATCAGAATCCTCGGTCCCGGCACTGGAAGCGCCGGGCTCATAATATGTGTGCAGATGCTTGGGTGGACTTACCTGCAGCAGACCATGCTGCTTACTTACCAGCCACTTAGAAGTCCTCTGTGAACAGGAACTACTTTCTTACCTGGGTGGGGCAAGCTCCACTACCTGGATTCAGCACTGGAAAGCTTCTGGAACTGGAACTCTTTTCTTACATAGGCGGGGCCGTGGAGGAAGACGCCTCATCACTCCAAGGCTATTTAAACCACACCCGATAGACGAAACGTGCTTCGCGTTATTCTGCATCTGCAGCAGAACGCTCACCGAGTCTGTTCCAGCCTTTCTTCTTTCGATCCTGAATCTGCAAGAATCATACTCACCATTCCTGTATCCAGTCGACAGCAGCACCTGCAGAGACAAGAAACAGCAGGTTAGCAAGGCAGCCTTAACTCGCAGTGCTACTCACCTGATCCATCGGCTGCAGTCATTTCGGCACGCTGCACCTCCGCCTGCGAAGACAAAAGCATTGTCACTACTTACCGGCACTCCGTGAATTCTGGATTTCTTCATGCTGCATCGCCGCCTGCGGAGATAAAAGCATTGTATCTACTTACGGACATTCCGCGGACTCCGGCGCTGCAAACCAACTTCTGAAAGACAAAAGAAGAGACATTAGACAGGTATTTACTTACGCCCATCGCGCTCTTCGCAATAGAACGCCTGCAAATACTCCGGCGTCTCTTCAGCACGAACTACGCTGCAAGGGAAAAGACAGTTAGAGCGCTTGCATTTACTCACGCATTTCCAGGCGCTTCACTCCATCTTCCTCAAGAGTCCTGCAAGACAAAAGGGAGAAAAGCATTATACGAAGTCCTGTTCAATGTTAACGTGCCTTGCACCTAAAGACTATAAAGACTAAAAAGGGGTCTGGAAACTCACCGCTCGTGCAGTTAACGACGGTAACGGTCTTCTGAGTCCAAGAGGCCTATGTTTCACCAGTGAAGGAACTGGCAACAGCGCCCTGCACCAGACGCAGATGGAGAGCCCAGCATTCACCTATCTAAGGTGAGCACGTTGACCTGGGGGCTCTACGGAGAAGCTAGGGAGAGAGAGGAAGAGGGACATTGAACAACCCAGACCATTAACCCCCATATTCTTTCACCTGCAGAAACCTCACCCTACGAGTTCGACACACAGTGCGAAGAGGTTCGACCCCAGAAGCCCATCGAGTTCTGCACATCACCTTTCGAGTCACAGACACCTTCCTGCCAAGACCAGCGCCTCCGTGGGAATCAGGTGAGCGTTACAGAACGCGAAGCCCACCGCAAAACTCCTACCCAGGCGCAATGGAAACCTCAGACACTGATCACTTAGCCCAGTTGCTCGGGGAATTAAGAGCAGAAGTACATGCAGCTCGTCAGGAAACAAGCTCTCTAAGAAGAGAACTGATCATTTCCAAGGAGCGAACAGAGGACCTCGCTAGGCAATTGCTACAAACGCAGGCAGGACAGACACCCCTGCCCGCTCCAGGAGGAAGCTATCCTTCTGCATCATCTGTAAATCCAGTGCAAATCAATCTACCTGGTAATGTGCCCTTGGCTCTGCCCAAACGTTTTTCTGGTGACCCAAAGAAATTTGCAGTGTTCATCAACCAATGCCGCTTACATTTCTTATGTCGACCAGCTGCATTCCCAACAGACCAGACCAAAGTGGCTTTTGTGCTTTTTTATCTCAGTGGCAGCGCCGCAGATTGGTCGATCCCTTTAGTCACCCAGGATGATCCGGTTTTACATGATTTCCAGGCCTTTCAGTCCAGCATGGAGAAACTGTTTGCAAGACATGCACAAGGGCAGGCCTTGGACAATGAACTTCTTTCATTACGACAGGGTAATCAAGACCTCTTGACCTATATAGCCTCATTCAACAGACTCATAGTGGAAACTCAATGGCCCGAGGATAAGAGAATAACGCTTTTCTACAGAGGCCTGCGTGGAGAGCTCAAGGATGTGTTAGCTCAAGTTGTGAACCCTCCACAAGAATGTTCAGACTATATTGACTTAGTCGTCCAATTGGACCACAGATTACAGAACAGGAAGGCTGATCGTTCTAAATTTGATACCCGAGTGTTTTCTAAACCACAGACTTCTACTAAGGGAGCTGACACTGTGGAACCCATGGAAATAGGGGGGATGAAAGGTCCTTTAACCCAAAAGGAGCGGGAAAGAAGAAGACAGCTGCAATTATGCCTCTATTGCGGGAACTCGGGGCACTTTCTTCGAGACTGTCCAGTGAAACTAGCTAAGAAGGCTGTAGGAGCCGCAGATTCCAGTACCACAAGTTCTGAGCAGGGAAACGACCTAGCCCGGCAAGTGTAGAGGTCCTCTTGCCGAGCGTTAAGATCTGTCCCGTGACCTCGCATTTCGTGGTGCCCATGGTCCTCATTAGTCCTGCACGTCCGGATCGTTTGCATGCAATTGAAGCTTACATCGACAGCGGAGCAATCGGCAATTATGTGGACCGTGAAATGGCATCAAGGATGAATCTACCCCTTGTCCCTAAGGCAGTAAAAGACGTCATTACTACAGTGGATGGCACGGAGATAGCCTCCGGACCAGTAACGCACGCCACCCAAGAAGTGACGCTAGTGAGCCAAGATGGACACCAGGAGAAAATCTTGTTCGATGTGATCAAGGCCCCTCAGTTCCAGATCATTCTGGGAATCCCTTGGTTAGAGAAGCACAATCCTCAGATCAACTGGCGAGCAAAGACGGTTCAGTTTCCAGAATGTTTTACCACTTGTTATCCTCGGCCTGAGGTTTCAGTGGCGGCAATCTCTTCTGAGGTTCCCACATTACCTCCAGACTACCAAGAATTCCAAGATGTCTTTCGGAAGGATCAAGCTAACACCCTGCCTCCTCATAGGTCTTACGACTGTCAAATAGACCTGATACCCGGAACAACTCCTCCTTGCAGTAGGATTTATGCCCTCACCGAGCCAGAGAATCTTGACCTCAGACAATATCTGGACCAATACCTAGCTAACGGGTTTATCTGTCCTTCTAAATCTCCAGCTTCCTCGGCTTTGTTCTTCGTTCCGAAAAAGGAAGGAGACCTTAGAACTTGTATAGATTACCACGCCCTGAATCAAATCACCGTTAAAAACAGATACCCGTTACCTTTGATCCCTGAACTCCTGGACCAAGTCAAAGAAGCATGTATATATACAAAGTTGGATCTCAGAGGAGCCTACCACTTGGTACGAATAAAAGAAGGCGATGAATGGAAGACGGCCTTTCGCACCAAGTATGGGCTATTCGAATATCAAGTGATGCCCTTTGGACTTTGTAACGCTCCTGCCGCTTTCCAGTATTTTATGAACAATGTCCTTAGAAAACTCATAGATGTGTGTGTTTTTGTCTACATTGATGACATCCTTGTCTATTCATCATCTGAAGAGGAACATCAGAGACACGTTAAAAAGGTTCTCGAGAGACTGCGTCAACATAACCTTTTTGCCAAGCTCGAAAAATGCGTTTTCAACGTAACTGAAGTTGAGTTCCTGGGATTCATATTGTCACCTAATGGGGTTCATATGGATTCAAAGAAGGTCGATGCAATCATCAAGTGGCCATCACCAACCTCGGTAAAAGCAGTTCAAAGCATGTTAGGCTTCGCTAACTTTTACCGCAGATTCATTCCTGAATTCTCTCGGATAGTCCAGCCCATCACCGCTCTGTTAAAGAAGAACAAACGTTTTGAATGGTCTATTGAAGCAGAACAAGCTTTTCAGGACTTAAAAGCTAAATTCATTTCTGCACCTGTTCTAAAACATCCTCGCCCAGAACTCCCCTACATCGTGGAAACGGATGCTTCTAGTCTTGCTATGGGGGCAGTGTTATCACAAAGAGATCCGGTCACACACCAATTACATCCAGTAGCCTTTTGGTCCCGCAAACTCTCGGCTTCCGAGATCAACTATTCAATTACAGACAAGGAACTTTTAGCAATCAGATCGGCCTTTAAAGCCTGGCGGCATTATCTTTTGGGAGCCAGACACACAGTCACCGTAATGACTGATCACCGCAATCTACAATATCTGAAGACGGCCAAAGCTCAGTCTTCCAGACAGCTTCGCTGGGCTCTGTTTCTGGCTGAGTTTGACTTTATAATTACTTATCGACCCGGCAGTAAAAACGGAAAAGCAGATGCCCTCTCTCGGATGGGAGTAGATGAACATTTGACCAATCCAGAACCAATACCCATAATCCCAGAACAAAGGATTTTGGGGTT
The DNA here is from genome assembly GCF_040938575.1 of Ambystoma mexicanum. Classification (NCBI taxonomy): domain Eukaryota; kingdom Metazoa; phylum Chordata; class Amphibia; order Caudata; family Ambystomatidae; genus Ambystoma; species Ambystoma mexicanum. The sequence continues at coordinate 204,181,477 of NC_090926.1, read as the reverse complement.
GGTCAGCGCCCAATCCTTTGAAGACATCAAGACTCCAGTCAAGTCACTCCTAACTCCGGCCGATTTGCAGGACTGGCAATTAAAGGGAAAATAATTCTCCGTGGATCAAGACCTACCATATTTCTAAGGGCGATTGTACTTGCCCTGTGAGAAAATACAAAAACAAGTAATCTCCGGTTATCACGACTCTCTAATGGAGGGTCACCCTGGCATTACCAAAACCATGGAAAAGATCAAAAGACATTTCTGGTGGCCATCATGGAAGAAGGATATTAGAGACTTTGTAATCTCCTGTGGTGTGTGTGCCCAGAATAAAAGTCATAAGGAGAAACCAGCCGGCCTTTTACACCCTCTGGATATTCCTCCCTGTCCATGGCATACCCTGTCCATGGATTTCATCACGGACTTACCTCCATGCTCAGGGTATAATACCATTTTAGTAGTCGTGGATCTACTCTCCAAGATGGCTCACTTCATTCCCCTGAAGGGCCTACCTTCGGCTTCGGTATTGGCCCGAGAATTCTTAGAAAACATTGTTCGGTTACACGGTTTTCCCTCGGTTTTAATCTCTGATAGGGGAAGTCAATTCATCTCCCACTTTTGGCGAAGTTGCTGTTGTCTAGCCCAAATTGATGTAAGACTTTCAACCAGTCACCATCCCCAAACTGACGGACAAACCGAGAGGACAAATCAGACTCTAGAGCAATATCTACGTTGCATGCTCCAACAAACTGAAAACCCTTGGAAGGATATTCTTTGGATCGCTGAATACGCTTACAACAATTCGACTCATTCTGGAACCGGGAAGACTCCCTTCTTCCTATTATACGGACATCATCCTAGAACCTCTAATCTGGATCCTCCCCAAGAATTCGAAACACCTGCTGTGGATCATTTACACTCTGAGATTACCCGTGCTTTTAAAGAAGCCACTACCCATCTGCAAAGAGCTAAAGCTCAAGTCAAAAAGGGAGCAGATCGACACCGTAAAGAGGCCCCTCACTACGCAGTAGGAGATCAGGTCTGGTTATCCACTAAGCACCTGCCTCTAAAAGGACCCCGCACCTTCAACCCGAGATACCTTGGACCCTACCCCATCTCTACCATAGTTAATCCGGTGGCGGTCAAATTGGAATTACCTGTGCATATGAAAATACATCCAGTATTCCATGTCTCCTTATTAAAACCAGTACAACCAGAAACCCGATTGACTGAACTCCCAGAACCTGTTTTGGTAGACTGAGAACTCGAATTCGAAGTAAAGAACATTCTAGACTCCAAAATCTCCAAATCTAAGTTATATTATCTGGTTGATTGGAAAGGATACGGCCCCCAGGAAAGGTCTTGGGAACCCTCCGAATATGTCCACGCACCTCGTCTGGTCAAGAGATTCCATCTGAATCACCCCAACAAGCCAAAACCCCCGGAGAAGACACGCTTAGGAGGGGCCTTGAGGGGGGGTACTGTCATGATTACTGCTTCCAAGGAGCCAGGACCAGCCCAACGTCCTTGGAAGCAGGCCCCTAACCCTAATCCTAGGCACCAGCCGGTCCCCACTGGGACCTTTTGGACCTTGTCCTGGCGCCGGTGGCACCAGGCTCATCAGAATCATCGGTCCCGGCACTGGAAGCGCCAGGCTCATAATATGTGTGCAGATGCTTGGGTGGACTTACCTGCAGCAGACCATGCTGCTTACTTACCAGCCACTTAGAAGTCCTCTGTGAACAGGAACTACTTTCTTACCTGGGTGGGGCAAGCTCCACTCCCTGGATTCAGCACTGGAAAGCTTCTGGAACTGGAACTCTTTTCTTACCTAGGCGGGGCCGTGGAGGAAGACGCCTCATCACTCCAAGGCTATTTAAACCACATCCGATAGACGAAACGTGCTTCGCGTTATTCTGCATCTGCAGCAGAACGCTCACCGAGTCTGTTCCAGCCTTTCTTCTTTCGATCCTGAATCTGCAAGAATCATACTCACCATTCCTGTATCCAGTCGACAGCAGCACCTGCAGAGACAAGAAACAGCAGCTTAGCAAGGCAGCCTTAACTCGCAGTGCTACTCACCTGATCCATCGGCTGCGGTCATTTCGGCACGCTGCACCTCCGCCTGCGAAGACAAAAGCATTGTCACTACTTACCGGCACTCCGTGAATTCTGGATTTCTTCACGCTGCATCGCCGCCTGCGGAGATAAAAGCATTGTATCTACTTACGGACATTCCGCGGACTCCGGCGCTGCAAACCAACTTCTGAAAGACAAAAGAGGAGACATTAGACAGGTATTTACTTACGCCCATCGCGCTCTCCGCAATAGAACGCCTGCAAATACTCCGGCGTCTCTTCAGCACAAACTACGCTGCAAGGGAAAAGACAGTTAGAGCGCTTGCATTTACTCACGCATTTCCAGGCGCTTCACTCCATCTTCCTCAAGAGTCCTGCAAGACAAAAGGGAGAAAAGCATTATACGAAGTCCTGTTCAATGTTAACGTGCCTTGCACCTAAAGACTATAAAGACTAAAAAGGGGTCTGGAAACTCACCGCTCATGCAGTTAACAACGGTAACGGTCTTCTGAGTCCAAGAGGCCTATGTTTCACCAGTGAAGGAACTGGCAACAGCGCCCTGCACCAGACGCAGATGGAGAGCCCAGCATTCACCTATCTAAGGTGAGCACGTTGACCTGGGGACTCTACGGAGAAGCTAGGGAGAGAGAGGAAGAGGGACATTGAACAACCCAGACCATTAACCCCCATATTCTTTCACCTGCAGAAACCTCACCCTACGAGTTTGACACACAGTGCGAAGAGGTTCGACCCCAGAAGCCCATCGAGTACTGCACATCACCTTTCGAGTCACAGACACCTTCCTGCCAAGACCAGCGCCTCCGTGGGAATCGGGTGAGCGTTACAGCTCGATACAGTGGGACAATTGGCCTCCCCGTCGGAGGAGAGGACGAAGGCCATTCTGGGCAAGGTGCGGCGCCTGCTAGCCATCGACGTGGCCAGGGTGAGGTCCATCAAGTCCCTCCTCGGGATGATGTCCTCATGCATCTACCTCGTACCCCCTTGCAGACTTCAGATGCGTCCGCTACAGGAGTTCCTGGACGCCCGCTGGTTTCAGGCGACGGGCTGCTTCGAAGACAGGATCCCTCTCGACAAGGAGTTCTGTCGGGCGATCCTATGGTGGGGTACCCGTGCGAACCTCACTACAGGCACGGACTTTCAGACCCCGGCGTTTCAGGAGATGGTGATGACGGATGCCTCTTTGGAGGGTTGGGGGGGGCCCACACCGGAGATCTCCACGCAAGAGCCCTTTGGTTCCCGGAGGACAGGTCTCTCCACATGGAGCTGTGTTCTGGGCGCTCAAGTCGTTCCTTCCGTCCCTCAAGGACGAAGTGGTGAGGATCTTCACCGACAACACCACCACAATGTTCTACATACGGAAGCAGGGAGGCACCAGATCCCCAGGCCCATCCAAGGAGGCCCAGGATCTGTGACACTGGGCCGTCGCCCAGGGGATGTTTCTGGTTCCCTTCTATTTGGCAGGAATAAAAAACACCATCGCTGACTCACTCAGCAGGGAGCTGCGCTCGTGCCACGAGTGGGAACTACGTCAGGACCAGATGGATCGGCTCTTTCGACGATGGGGCAAACCCCGGATCGACCTTTTCGCAACGGCGACGAACTCCAAGTGCCAGAGGTTCGCCAGCAAGTTCCCGCAGCCGAGGAGCATGGGCAATGCTTTCTCCTTCCCTTGGGACGGCCTGTTTCTATACGCGTTCCCTCCGTTGCTGTTGCTGCTCCGCCTCATCAACCAGCTCAAGAAGTCCAGGTGCAGGATGATCCTCGTCGCACCAGCGTGGCCGAGGCAGATCTGGTTCCCCGATCTTCTGGACTTGTCAACGTCCCCACCAGTCAAGCTGCCGGCAGACGGGATCTTCTCTCCAGAGAAGGAGGCGCCATTCTTCATCACGACCCGGAGTCGCTGAACTTGCAGACCTGGCGCCTGCCGCACTAGAGTTTGGAGGGTACGATATCCCGCTGACTGCAGAGAGGTTCTTGCAAAAGCCCGGGCGTCCTCAACTCTCAAGTGTTACTGTCATAAGTGGAAGAGGTTCTCTGTCTGGTGCCGTGCACAGAAGATTAACCCTCTGCGGATTACGGCCCCTCAAGTACTGCCGTACCTACTGTCGCTGGCCAAAGCTGGACTGGCTCACACCTCCATCAAAATACATCTGGCTGCCATCTCCCGATATACCAGGACTACGGGACGGGCGTCCTTGTGGTCTCATCACCTGGTGAAGGAATTTATGAAGGGACTATTCCGATCGTTCCTGCCATTGAAGGCTCCTGCCCCGGCGTGTGAGCTTAATGTGGTGCTGACCAGGCTCATGGGGGCCCCATTCGAGCCTATGCATTCGGCGCCTTTGAAGTTCCTGTCATGGAAGACAGCGTTCCTCGTGGCCATCACCTCCGCACGACAAGTGGGAGAGATCCAGGCTCTATCTTGCAAGCCTCCATACTTGACTTTTCATGACACGAGGGTGGTGCTGAGGACGCACCCCTCATTCATGCCCAAGGTGCTGTCGGACTTCCAACTCAACGAGCCCTTGGTGTTACCAGTTTTCTTCCCGTCGCCTTCGACGCCGGCCGAGAGGACTTTGCACTTGCTGGATGTAGCTAGAGCGCTGAAGGTCTACGTGGACTGCACAAAGAGTTTTCGGAAGACGTCACAGCTGTTTGTGAACTTTGGGTCTGTGAATCAAGGGAAGGCTCTCTCGAAGACTTCCATTTCCAGATGGCTCTCCGGCTGCATCATGCACTGTCACCGGTTGGCAAACCGACCGCTGCCCGGCTGTCCAGAGCCCATTCGACCAGAGCGATAGCTGCTACCACGGCGTTCCTGTCTGGCGTGCCCCTGCTGGACATCTGCAGGGCTGCTATGTGGAGGTCGACGCACACCTTCACAAGATTCTACTGCATCGATCGGGACTCCAGGGAGGAGTCCAGAGTCTGCCAAGCAGTGCTGCGCAACCTGTTCGCCTAAGGTGAGCCTGGTGAAGAGGTAAGAATTGCTTAATGTTGAGTTTTGGATGTAATGCTTAATGTTGAGCCTTTGCCACCTCCCGTGGTTGTGCATGTGTGTACTGCTATGTATTCTTTTATTCATGAGAATGTGAATCCATGCCAGACCCCATGCTGGAGAAGGAACAAGTTACTTACCTGTAACTGTTGTTCTCCAGCATGGGTCTGGCATGGATTCACATGCGAACCCTCCCGCCTACCCCTCTTCGGCTCTTCACTTGGTCATACTGCCACTTTGCGTGCTACCAAACCTGAGGATGGCTGCCGGAGGCGGGGCTTAGGGAGAGGACAGTCATTGGCTGGGGGCAGTATGACCCAGAGATCAGTGATTGGTTACTACTAAGAAAGACAGATCAGAAACTGATACTGATTTTTTCTTTGCTGAGGATTCCCAGCCTGACGACGGGGAATATTCATGAGCATGTGAATCCATGCCAGACCCATGCTGGAGAACAACAGTTACAGGTAAGTAACTTGTTCCTTAGTAGTCAATCTTGGCACCCAGAATGACTCTAGCTATTGTTGAATAGTTCTCCTGAGAGAGAAAACATTTGAGCCGACCAAAAGTTGTGAATAAAAAGCTGGCAAAGACGCAATGTAATTAACATGGTCCTTCATGGTAAGGGAAGAACTTGGTGCAGTCCAAGATGGTAAATTATTGGTACAAATTGGAGGGACTACTCGATTTATTCTGCGTTTCTACCAATAGTAGCTCTGTCTTGCTACTATTAAGAGCGATGGATTATGGGCCAGCCAATTTTGAATAAGACAAAATCTCACTGACTTTTACAGAATCAATATAATAGACCACTCTGAGCTGAATTAAAATATGAGTAACATTGGCATGATTAGAGGATAATACGCTATGGTCTTCTAAAATATGGAAGAGGGGTTTCATAAAAAGATTAATAATTGTAGAGGAGTGGCAAAACCCCTGAGGCACTCTAAAGTATAACTCTACAGGAATGGTACTCTGATCATTATGAAAATCTGCGGCGTGGCGACCAGCAAGGAAAGATCAAATCCAATCTGCTGCTCTAGCCATAAAATAAACTTTTGGCTGTACTCTGTCATAAAAAATATTAAAACGCAGATAGATCCAGTAAAATTTCAAGAGCCATTGTGCCACTATCCATGATCTGAAGCATTTAAGATTTCAAATCCGGGAATGCAGTTTCTATTCCATGAGAGGCCCTGAATCCTGACAGCCTTTCTCCTAGCAGTCAAAAATCTTCAATATGCTGTTGGAGTTGTAAATAAGCTATTGTCATGGTCATGAAGTCAGGGGAACAGGCCTTTGGCGCCAGTCTCATGAACGAAAGTAAACAAGAACATCCATTTAACACCAAAAAGCTTTTATTATGGACATAGCACTTCAGATGCATTAACCTTGAACATTCCATCCATTAAGCAGCACCAAGTGTATTCTTGGGTGTGGCTGCTAATGGGTTGCCTTCGCACATGCTCATTCTCTAGGTGTGGCAGGGTGTGGCTGGTAAACCGGCCCTAATGGGCGTGCCCACGATCTCAGCTATATAAGCTGCCCCGATCCTAGAGACATACGCTTCGCGTTATTCTGCACTTGCAAGCAGCGTAATGCTCACCATCGCCAGAGGTCAGACTTACCTTTGAAGATCCTGCTTCCTGGACATCCTGCTTCCTGCCAGCATACTTACCAACTGGGGGAAGCTGTTCTTACCTGTACATCTCTTCGGCGTACCAAGTATTCATCTTTACACTTTCCGGAACACCAAAATCTTCATCTTGGCACCGCAGCATGACACGCTCCATCGTCAACAGCAGCGCCTGAAAGCAAAAACAGAAGATAAGGTTAGACATTGAAAAAACAGTCAGTTTAAGGTTTCGCTTCGCCATACTTCACGCTTTTCCTTAAACCGTCACTTACCCTCACTTATGCTGTCGAACATTGCGGTAGCATCCATCTTCCATCCGGCCGCGTCTCACAGCTGCATTTCCATCTAAGCGAAGAAGACAGAAGAGAGACATTATTGCGGGCATAAATAGGAGCAACATATAAAGACACTAAACAGAACAAACAGCATCACAAGAGCTCAAGAAAGACTTACCAATCATAAGGAGAAGCCTAGTCGCAGCTGGACTGGACTATCCTTATCAGGGATCAGTGAAGGAACTAGATCTATTTGACGCGCCCCTGCCAGAAGTAGCAGGACGGAGAGCTTATCTTCCATAATTCACAGTTGAGCTTTATGGGCCGGCGTATGCTCACAGAAACCGTACTTTGGGGTGAAGGGTTCGAGAGGTACAACAATCACAGATTGGCGCACTCACACACTCTTATCTCCACGCAGGAGCAGTATCACCACGTACCACCGCTCACAGCTTTTCTACGCCTTTGCAGAGACCAGGTGAGCGTAACAGCTATTCGATCAAGGAACTTAAGCAAGAAAGGAACACTGGTAATGGGTCTGAAGTGAGCGTCATTGCATGGATCAAGCATGTTTTTTTATTTTTTTTTTAGCAAAGCAGTCATGCATGCATGCTTGCTTGCTGCAGGCAGGCACTGTAGATGATCAAAAAGACGAATTCACAAATTCAGCAATAATTGTTGAAATAATATCCACACAATTATTGATAGACAAGGAACTCTGGGCCAGTTTGTTGGTTTAAAGGGGAAGTTGACTCAAAAATGTTATTGTTTAAAAATATTGCCCATAATTAAACAACGTATGTTAGTTACATATTTTTTTTTAAAGTTCCTATGAAAAATAATATGAAAATGTGCATCCAGGTCTGGGTGCTTAACCTTGTTGCTGCCGGAAAGCAGTGAATTAAAAAACACTTTCACAGGACAGTCAATCCTGTGAAAAGCAATCCTAATACAGCAAATGAACACTTTTCACATCTGGAAAGCGTTTGATTTCTGTGTTAGAATGGCATTCATAGTGCTGACTGTCCTGTGGACGTGTGAGCGAGGCAAACACATCCTGGTTGCCACACTCTTTCAAACCGACTTCTGTGGTCCAGTGGTCAATGGTTAGCCCTTTCAACCATGCAACCTGGGTTCTAATCCCTGCCTCTATTTTCTTCTGGATGGTTCAAATGGTGTTTTAAAAAAAACAATACTTGAAGCACCAGAAAAGAAATGCACAAACTCCAATACAGGCCATGTGACTGAAGGAGCAAGCCTTCATCACTGGACCACTGTAGTCCCTGATAATCACAAGTGCTCATTGCCGCGTTGTTGTACAACACGGAAATGAGCACTGTAATTGCCATTTCACAGCTAAGGAAATAGACTACATAAATACCCTCCATATAGTCTAATTCCTTAGCTGCTTTCACAGCACTGTTTGCTGTGAATGATAGACTCTTGTGGTCCAGTGGTGAAGGATTGCGCCTTCACCACTGGACCAGAGTTAGAGTGCCTGCCTGTCTTTTTAAAATTTGATGCAGCATAAAAAAGACAGGTTGGGATTCGAACACGGGTTGAGTAGTTGTAACCTCTGGACCACAAGAGTCTATTCTTAAGTGCAAGGCAAACACGCCTAAATGTCTGAAATGTGAATTGTATCAAGGAAAGTTTGAAACCAATGCACGCACAGAGATCCAAGGAGCAGAAAACACGTGGTGACAAACCCAAGAGGCAGGTAAAGAAAAGTGGCATTGAGTGTTGACATTTGATACAGGTTGACAGAGAAATACACAAGCTGATGACCAAGTATCACGGGTCATCGGTTGCATGAGCTGTAATGGATGAACCGTATGGTTCGGCAACTGCGCCAAGACAGAGTTACCCTTCCTATATTTTGGGAAAGAACCATGGAAAACCAAGCGCCTCACAATGTGCCAAGGGTTATCGGTTGCGTGAACTGTAATGGGTGGACTGTGTGGTCCGACAACTGCTCTAAGACCCAGTATCCCCTACTTGAGAAAGAACCAAGGAAAGCCATGATACAAAGGTTGTGTTCCAGAAGTACTGAAGTCAAAGAAAACATCAGTTAGAACTATTAAAGAGCATAGAGGATTACAAAGTTAAACTGGAAGGATTCTTAAAAGTTAAGTGACTCCTAGCAGTTCTGTTGGAGGAGCTGTCTTCTTGGGGAAGGGAACCCTGAAACTTTGCGAAATATGTTGAATTTGGGGAAGGTATTCCCCAAGGCTTATTTGAACTGTGTTGAATGTGAGGAAGGGAACCCCGAGATATCTTTGAACTGTATTGAAATTGGGAACGGGTACCCTAAAATATCTTTTGAACTGTGTTGAACGTGAGGAAGGGAACCCCGAGATATCTTTGAATTACATTGAAATTGGGAAAGGGTACCCTAAGATATCTTTTGAACTATTTTGAAATTGGGAAAGATGAAGCTGAAAATAAGCCAGAGCTGGAAGAAGCTCAGAACTTTATTTTGAACACTATTTCTTTTAGTGCTGACATCCCTATATATTTAGTTGCGAGGGCAAGTATAGGTTTTGGACACAGAGAGAATTTTGAGTTGAACTTAGTGACAGCGACTGGCCTTAGTTTCTTTAGGTATGGAGATCCCACCTTAGCTTAGGGCATGTTAGGCATTACTCTATCCTGACAAATAAAGACCAATACGTTATTTTATTGAGAAAAGTTAATCTGTTTCTGTGTCTTGCTTCACGATGCCTTCACAGCTGTTAGCCCACTCAGTAAAGTAAACCTTTCCAGCCTCTTAGGTAAACACAAATCAAGTTAATACGCCAGATGAGAGACACTGAATATTAATCACTGAGCTTTCTTCATTAGCTTGCACTTGAAATATGAATGCCAGCATGATCAGTGAAAGGTCATTGTTGCACAAGTTCTTTTGTGATGCGAGCCATTGATGCCTGCACGGCATGAATGTGGAGTCGGTGTGGGCATGGCCAAAACCCTGGCATCAAAGTTTCCATACATTAATCCAACCATATGATCTTCTGAATCAACACCTATGAGCTATGGTGAGTCAGAAGAGGGTCACAGACTCTTATAGGACATGATGTACACTTATTTACTCAAATAAAAATAGAAGGCCCAACTCTCCCTATGACTGAGGGGTCCCTGCCTAATATCTAACTAAGGTGCTCATTCGTTAGTCGTAGAAGTCTAAAAGGAAGTGTTTGCTGTCCATAATTCCCCTAACTGACCCTACCACTAAATAAACTAACTTAAAACTGGAGAATTACTCCCCGATATGAGATGGCATTTGTAATGCTCTTATGCACAAGTGTTTCAAGGCGCGATGAGGCAAGGAAGGGGGAACAGAGGGAGGACAGAGACAACGATCTTACTAGGTCAAGTGAAAATGAGATTGTGCAAGTGCAGGGGGTGGGTGGAGTGCCAAGGGAAGGGGAGGGAGTAGTGCTGTACATGGGATCAAAACAATAACAAGGAGTGCGGCCGGCATGTGCAAGGGTAAATGCAGACAGCAGGTGTCCAAAAGTGCGACTGTAGGGTTACAGTTAGAGACCCAGGTGCAAGGGATGCCGGGAGGCAGTGCGGGTGTGCAACTGGGCGGGCAGGGACATGGGCCCGAAATGAGAAGGTACCCAGGTGACCGGTGCAGTATCAGACAGGAAATCAGCAGGGGAGAGGACGAGAGAAGGCAGAAGCAAAGAGGAAGGTCTTGAGGTGCTTCCAGAACCAGAGATGGTTCTCCTTAAATTTCAGAGAGGCAGGGAAGCTGTTCCGGAGGGAGGCAGGAGCCAAAAAAAAGAGAGATCTACCACCAACTCATTGCTTGGAGAAGCGACTGATCCTGAGGGAGTTGGAGGTGGAGGAGCGAAGAGCTCAAGTAGGAAGGTATTTACGAAGAGAGATTTGGAGGTATTGAGGCCCCAGGCCCCAGAGGGCCTTGTGGACAATGCCGAGGGTCTTGACCTTAATTCCTGCAGCCACTGGGAGCCAATGCAGAGATTTCATTGCTGGACAGAGTCTCCCAGTCTTGTTCTGGATGAGTTGCAGAGGCCGGAGAGTAGAAGCAGGCAGATTTAGAAAGCAGCTGTTGCAGTAGTCCATCCTAGAGAGAACCAGAGCTCTAGAGACTGTGAGCTTCTGGGGGAAGGAGAGGAAAGGACGAATACCTCTGATGAGGTGCAGTTTTTAGTTTGACTTCTTAGAGATGTCAGAGATGTGAGGAGAAAATGAGAGTGTGGAGTCGAAGATGATCCCGAGGTTTCTAGCCTCACAAGTGGGAGCTGGAAGAGGGCCAAGAGAGGCCAGCCAGAGATTGACCGGAAAGGAGGGTGCAGGTGTGCTGATGAGGAAAACCACTGTCTTACTGGCATTAAGGTGGTGATCGTTGGCAGCACACCATTCCTGGATAGCAGACAGAGGGTCGGAGATGAGAGAAGAAGAGGTGGCAGAGGAGAGCCTGAAAACAAGTTGTGTCATCCATTTAGCACTGAAAGTTGGAGCAGAGAGCGGCAATGTGTTGGGCGAGAGGTGCCCTGCATTGGTTGAACAGCCATGGAGAGAGGTTGGACCCCTGGGGAACACCACAGGTAGAGAGTGAGATAGAGGAACGGAAGGACCCAAGTTGGACCTATCAGAGAGGAACGGGGTCAGGCCGGCCAGCGCATGATCGTTGATACCCAGGTTATCAGGGAGACGATTTAGCAGGATAGCATGGTTGACCGTGGGCAGAAGAGAGATAGTCAGATGAGGTCAGAGGAGAGATTATAATCCATTTTAGAGAGCAGGTCTTCACGGATGTTCGGAGAGCAGTTTCTGGGCCTCTTGCTGCTCTGAAGCCAGTCTGATGGTCATGGCGACAACCAACAGATTCAGTGTGAAGATTAAGCTGGGAGATGGCCAGCTTTTCCAGGAGTTTGCCCAGGAAAGGAGTGATGGAGATCCGGCGATAGTTAGCCGGTCAGGAGGGGTCGGCTGAGAGTTTCTTGAGAGGAGGGTGCACAAGAGAGTGCTTCGGGGGGAAGGGAAAGCTCCAGTGGCGGAAGCGAGGGTGTCAATGTGGCCCTTCATGGTTTTGGAAGAACAGGGAAGAACCTGTTTTGATGAGACTTTCATAGATCAGACTTGTCTAGAAACCTTGTCAGGGGAGAACAGAGGAAGGGAAGAGAAAGAGGGAGGAGAGGTGGCCACAGGGACGCTGGAGGTAGAGGAGAGAGTAGAGGGAGGAGGAGGAGAGGATGAAAGGGTGGACAGGATGTCCTGGGTTATAGAGATAAAATGAGATGCCAGGGTTGTGCAGAGGGCCTGGGAGGGGACAGGACTGGAGAGTTAGAGACTGCAGCAGGATTGGCCAGCTCCTTGCAGATTTTAAAGAGTTTGGCTGAGTTTTTAGATGACGCAGAGAAGCGGGCTTGCATGTGGGCTCTTATTAGTATGGACAGAGAGACGGTATTGCCTTTGGAGCAGGCGGCAGGCCTGTTTGTCAGAGGATGCGCAAGAAGCTAGCCATTTCCTCTCAGCCACCTTGCACTTGTGTTTAAGGGTGACGAGATCCGAGTCCTACCAGAAGTTGCACTTGGCTTTAGGCTTCAAGTGGATCTTCATGACAGGGGCAAGAACATCAAGAGTATCAGAGATAGAAGAATGGAGCATGGAAAGGCCTGTGTCAGGATGCGAGTCAGCCAGAGGAGGAGGAGGGCGAGAGAAAGTGGCTGCGAAAGCCTCAACTGACAAGTTTCATGGGTCGGATCACTGAGAAGGTAGGTGGCAGTGCTGGAGTTGGCTTGACCTGAGGGGTAGAGAGGGAGAGATGGGAGGAAAGGAGAAAGTGATCACTCCAGGAGAGAGGAGTGGTGAGGGGTTAGAGAGGGGGAGATCAGAGGAGATCAGAACCTCCATAGTGTACTCTGCAGAGTGAGTCGGCCAGAGGGGAGAATAGAAAGACAGAGAGAGTCGTAGAGGTTGCGAAAGAGTCCAAAGGAGGGACAGGAAGCATCCACTCAGAGAGGAAGGAGGTGATCTGACCAGGTGGCCGATAGATAGGAGCCACTGTAAGAGAGTGGCTAGAAGAGAGAGCGAACCTGCAGACAAGGCATTCGAAAGAGGATTAGGCCTGCATTGGAATGACAGAGGCTGGAATCCACTCTGCGAAGATCAAGGCTACACCTCCCCCGGAACGGTAGAATCTGAGCACAGAGAGGATCTTGTAGCCATCCGGGAGCAGAGTGTCAAAGCTTGTGACAGAGCTGGCCGTGAACAATGTCTCGGTGTGACCGAGGACATCGAGATCAAGTTCTTCCAGGAGGCGGCAGATGTCAGAGGAGTGTTTGACAGCTGAGCAAGAGTTGAGAGTGGCAATATAAAGGAGGTTGCCAACCCTGAAAGACTTCCGGGGGGGGGGGGTAAAAATCAGATGTATGCACTGCGGAGGTGTAGAAAGAGCCTGAGGGAGGCAACAGATGAAGGTACTTCTAGTACCAGTCTAGAATTCTTCAGTAGCGGGTATTCCTCAAATAGTCTCTTTGGATGTCTTGCATCAGTCTCTTTAACTCTTCAAGGGAGATTTGTGGTTTTCCCTTATCTTCAGAGCTCCCTTTGGGTTTCTTATGTCAGAACACCCGTTTTCTCTTGGCCAATTCAGGTTTGTCTTACTTTGGTATTTTGACCTCTTGTTTAGCTTCACTTGTCTGATTTCTTTAACTTCAGGCTCGGGTATTGCTATCTACAATTGATTTTACTGGTTGTTATTCTTGTCTCTTATATTATTATTTTAACTTTTCTCTTCATAGTTTAAAGTCATTTCCTCAAAGGGGAATCTTATGCTGTGACTTCTACTGAGACGAGTTACTTCTTAACATAATGTTTGCTTCTTGGCAGCCTGTTGGGTTCATTACCCCATTTCCTTTTTTTCTATATGGAAATGCATCTGGTAGCTTTGTTGTGTTAGGCCCTCTTCTCCGTCTGTCTTAGCTTGCAGTTTGATGTTCTGCTTCTCCTTCCATTCTCTCTTCCCACTGTGATTTCCTTGTACGTTGACAAGGCGTTGGACACTCTGTCCATTGATGCTCGGCGATATCAGAGACGTTGGAGGGACAAACTGTCTGCCACAGGGTTCTGGTGGTCTTGCCACCTGCTACATTTGTGCTCCTGCCCCAGAGCTTTGTCGTGCTCGGTTGGCGCCCTATCTTTGACATCCGCATCTGAGCGTCTCTATCTCTCTGTCTCCTCTCTCCTCTCTCCATTCCACTCACTCTCTTCTCTCTCTCTTCTCTCTCTCTCTCTTCTCTCTCGATCTCTTCTTTCTCTCTCTTCTATCTCTCTTCTCTCACTCTCACTCTTTTCTCTCTCTCTTCTCTCTTTTCTCTTTCTCTCTCTCTCTCTTCCTCCCTCTCTCTCCCTTCTATCTCTTTATCTCTTTCTCTTTCCCCACTCATGCTCTGCTGGCGCCTTGGGTCATTTGTTCCAGTGCCTCTCGCTTTGTTTCGCCTCTCCGAGTTTCTCTCCTCCCGCTTCAAGCGAGTTTGAAACATGCAGGCTTGTCTGGCTGTGCTGACTCTGCCTCTCATTTCTGTAGGTCCGGTATCCATTATTTAACCTCATTGTCCAAGTGTATGGGATAGTAGGATTTAAAGAAACATGTTCCTTTTCTGTAAGATTCTTGCATCTGTTCAGAGTTTCTTCATCCCAGTTGTTATGAGTTTTTGTGGTGGTGCAACAGATCATGTAGGCTATAATTTGGCTATCTCTAGGGAGTGCCTCACGGGAACTGAAGTCTCTGGGTGAGATCCCACTTGCCTCTACGCCTAGAGATGGTATCGCTGAGTGCGCTCACCTCCCTAGCCTCACAGAAAGGTGCTCCCCCTTGAGGAGAAGGGATGAATTCTCTCGATTCTTGACAGAACCAAAACCCAACGACTTGTATTTCATTTGCCGACAAAGTTTAATGGTTGCATAGTATATAGAGGGATGAATAACTTCAGTCGTTCTGGGTCTAATGTAGGGTCATGCCCACCTATCGATTGAAGCAAGGGGTGTGTTGCTTTCTTACACTGGACTCAAAGGCCGCTATTCATGAGGGTCTGTAACAGGAGAAGTATCATGAGTTGGACTTAGACTTTAATGCACCAGATGGAGAATGTTGACTATAAGAGGGGGGTGTATCAATAACCAAATGAAAATGTCTCTCCAAAGCTGAGGACTGGATAGCTATACCGTAGCAAGATCAAGGGATGGGGGTATGTCTCTAAAGTGCTTGGAGAAATCATGTGGTGAAAGGATGATTTAAAGGCAACCCTATCACTTAATCGGCCATGATCAACTGGCCTCTTCCCCCATCACCCATTAACCGAGCTTCAGTGCAAATCATCTGGGCATTTGTTATTGCAATTAGTCATTGGTAATTTTTCTTCTGTGCCTGCATCCAGAGAATTCCCAGTTGCATGATTGGTAATCCATATATGAATGAGCCAAATTATGCATTTTTAACGGAAAATTAGCAACTGCCATGCTTTCTGCTCGGATACCCCTTTCTTTAACCAGTGTTTATTCCTTTTCTGCTAGTTTCACAGCTTGCCGAGAAGTTATTGCTTGAAGCAGGAAGAGCTGAAGTTTGGGATGGCAGCGCAGAGTCTGCTCCATAAACTGGGTGAAGCTCAGGTACTGCATGACCGCCTCAAACAGGTATCGGAGATGAAGAATGCCACAGTCTCTCCGACACCAGATGTTGTAAGCATCAAAGTGGTAAGTATTCTTCGCCTTTCCACAATCCAGCATTTCAACCCACTGCATAAAAATGTCAAGCTAGTATTTTTAAGTAAATATGGCCACATTTTGAATTGTCTGCAGAAAATCAGTGCAATCAGTAAAAAAGTGCAGTCAAAATGCTCACATCTTTTTTAACAAATGTTCCCAAAATGTTCAAAAAGCACACACATCTTCCAGGAGCCCTGAAGGTTGATATTCTATTTAAACACTTGCATCATTATTTTCAAAAGAGCACAGAATAATTTAAAATGTAGCCAGAATTTCTGATGTGCAAGGGACTAGAATAACATCTTGCTGCATTTTTACGGTTTAACTCCTGTTTATTTTTTTCTATCTATCTGAATGCCTGAATAGTTAAATAGAAGCTCATTCAGTGTTATATCACCTTTTTTGTCCCAATGTATGCGAGTATGACGAATGCATGTAGAAGTTATGAATGAAGATTGTATGGAGGGATGTTTTTGGTTTACTGAGCTGAATTTTGTGAAATGCAACTTCTAATAATTTTTTGGGTATAAAGATTGTATTTGTACAATAAATATGATGCGACTATGATTTAAATAATAGTCAGCTGTCAACTCTGGTCTAGTTGGCCCACCTCCTCCTTACCTTACTGTTCAATTGCCTGGAGGGCCATAGACGTTAATAAGGCTTCCCTTATATTTTTTCTATATAGAAGTCATCCAATCTGGAAGAGATCATGGCAATAAATAAATCATCCGATTTCAGCGCAGGATTCCAGTATACATTTAAGATTGACATTTTAGAGCAAGTGCCGCTTCCTGGCGATAATGGGCCAGATGCCCATACAATCATGTTTTCTTGTATAAGGAAGTGAGATGACACTAAATTCAGGAGTTTCAAAGTACTGCCCAATTTCACTGCCGTAAGTAGCCCAGCCGATGGCCGCCCAGAAAAACTCTGCCGGAACGATGGATCGATCAAAACAGTCCAGTGTAGGTGAGTTTCCTTAACCACGTTTCCTGTAGGTTAATTAAGTCAAATTCAGCCAAATTTAAATTAATAGGGCGAGAGAAGTGTAAAAAAAAACTAGTATTCCAGGATATAAGTTTCAATCTGGATGTGTTGGCTGAAGAGAAAACAGCCAACAGGTCTCTTCTTTGATGTCTGATAGTAGAGCTGGGTTGCTAAGAAGAGGAATGAGACGCCAATGTTTTGGCCAACCAGGACCAATCAGAAGTGGACAAATTGGACCTTTTAGTAGGTTCTTGGAGATGTACACTTCCCTCTTGTCGAGATAAAGAATCTCACTTAAAGGTCACGTTCAACTTGGGTTCTGGACCCAATGGGACCCTACCGATCTTCAAAGGGTCCTGAAACAGTGGAAGAGGTCTAGGGTCAGATGTCTCGGTGCCCCTCCACGAATTGCCCCTTGCAGTGAAACCACTTTGTTCTCGTGCAATCACATTTTGCTCAATGTTCGTACAACATGACAAGTCAAAACCCAGAAGTAAGCTTTCTGTAGAATCCAGCAACAACTTTTTAATCACTGGAGACAAGAGATGAAGAAACACTGAGTCCATGCGTTTTTTGTCATAGAATTTCATCAGTTGGAAGTCAGAGGATCTTAACAAGCGCAAGTTTGGTATCAAGTAAAATAAATCCAAAACCGCTTGATGGTTTAGGATAAGGCTGGTGTTTTGATCCAGGACCCTCTCCTGTTTCAAAGACCGATTTTTAGGGTTGACTTGTTTCACGCTTGATCTAGTGTAAGCTGGCCGGTTAACCCTGAGGTTGTTGCTTATGCCATATCCCATTCTATGTTGTTGGTCTTCTGCATGGCTTGAGCTTTTAGGCGAGGGCACTGGAAGGTTGACTGCAGCCTGAGTTCTTGCTGCTACGGCCTGTGAACTTAATCGTTTCCGCTTATCGTCCATTGACTCAAACCAGGGAGAAACCAGCGGCTCTGTACTATCAGTTGCCAGTGACCCCCTGGCCCCGTCATTGTTATTTACAGGGTAAAGAAGCTCTATATTCTGAGCATCAGTCGAGACATCCTCAAGCGAATAAGTAGAAATATTC
Source organism: Ambystoma mexicanum (assembly GCF_040938575.1). NCBI lineage: Eukaryota > Metazoa > Chordata > Amphibia > Caudata > Ambystomatidae > Ambystoma > Ambystoma mexicanum. Next base: position 204,163,690 of record NC_090926.1, on the reverse strand, counting down.
AACAAGGCATGTGATGGAGGACTCAAATGGGACCCACCAGGACAGGGACTAGGAATTGGCCCCTGGGTGACACCCCTCTTATCCGAGACCCCTCCTGGCTGCTGGTCTCGCAGGATTGAGACCACCTGTCCCGGTGCTGGTTTTGGAGCACATTTCCTCTCCACTGGGGCTGTGTTGTCACCTTATTTACAGCCGCGACAGAATCACAACCTATAGAGTTTCTAATCTTCTTCAGTTGCCCCGTTTATGATTTGAGAAGATGGAAAAAGGCTGGTTATCGCCCACCTCCTCCTCCTCTGTTAGTGAAATGTGCAGGGCCTTATCGCCAGCAGTACAAAGACCCTTTTCTGGTTTTTGTATAGTACAGAGGGGTGCTGTGGAGTCCTTAGTCAGATCCACAGAAAGAGACCGGTTCATTGACTGAATGGACTGAGAAACAAGCGGCCTCACATCGTTGGCATGTTGTAGTGCAGCATGGAGTGGAGCCCCAATGCTGACCGATTACGAACCCTGCGTCTCCTTGCCAGTTATGAAGCCCTCCAGGAAAATTTGCTTGGATTGGGTCATAGCTTAAAGGGTGGTATGGTCCTTGAGGGTATCATTCAATTGTTCGTACAGTTTGGTAAATGGGGCAAGGGCAATGGTAAGAGTTGACATAATGGACAAAAGATAAACTTTTTCCTTTCAAGCCGGCGGGTTAGGCTAAGTGGTCAGCTCTGAGGGCCTGATCACGGGCAGAGTGTCAGAGCTGAGTTGACCAGGTAAAGGTGCAGGCAACCCTCGTCGACATCTCTGGGTCCTCCCCTTCCTGCAACCCAGAATTGTCAGCTTCAGCTCGTAAACGCACCACTTCAAGCCCCATCGCCGGTATTTCTATAACACCAACCCCCTCCATTGTGGCATCAGAGTCAATGGGCAAGCCATCAGGTGGGCGAGGGTCAGTGACCGATGTAGGATCCACCTGCAATTGCGGATCCTGGTACGGTCTGAGCAAGGGCTGATGGTTATTGCCCATCATGGAAGACTTCTCTGAGCCCTGACACCAGGCGATTCCTGGCGATGGAGCCGATGGGGACGTAGATGGAGGCTTCGGGTCCCCCCCCTTCTGTGGGCTTTGAAGGTTTCAGGGACAAACACCAGGTTTCAGTGCTTTGTAACAAGTCAGCGTCCGAAACATCCCCGGGCAAAGTCCCAAACATAGAAACAGCTGTTTGTTTTTTTCTTGGCAAACATAGATATAATTGTGGGTGTCGTCTTACAACCCTGCCTATGAACTTTGTGATATTTACGAGTCTTGTGAGGTAAATTGGCGACTTTAGAAGAGGACATCACGCCCGTCGTCCCTGAATCCCTCATTCCTTTCCGTGGCTTTGGGCGTGAACCCTTGCTGTTAAGATGGGAAGCATCAGGTTTCCTTGAAGCAAGGTCAGTCGCTGTGGTCCCATCCGACGCATCAAACTGGTCTCGAGAGCCACAGCCTCACCGTCTGCCAGACCCTCCCTCAAGGGGGCAAAATTAGGTGAATTAAAAGCTGCTACGACAGACCGCCCAGGGTTGTTGAGCTGTGATGCTGGCAGAGATGTAATTAAAGAGCACAGACCGTCAACATCAGGAGATGTGTGGATATGTGCCTTTGTCATGATGGAAATGTCAGGGACAAACGACACAGCCAAACTCTCCCCTTTAAGAGGTGCGACTTCGGGTTCTAACCGACCACGTCCACTCGCAGGTATTTCGTTGTCCGAGGTGATCGGTCCTCCCGAGAAGACCGTTGTTGTGCAAGGAAGCTCCAAAGAGGGTGGTACTTGTGCCGTCCGATAGTCGGCAGGGTATAAACTTATTGCTGAGTCTGTTATAAGCTCTTGCTGAATGGAGCAGTTGCTCGTGGTGCAGATAGTTAGTCAGCTGAGCACGGGACCCAGTGTCCCACAAGACATCACGAGACATAGAGGATTTTGATCGATTCAAAGAGTTTGTAATGAAAGTGCCTTCACAACACACACTTGCCGGCAAGGAACAGTTCAAGATGGAAAAATTGGTGCCGTTTGTGAGGAGTCTGGATTTTTACTCACCAGCCGTGTGTCAGGTGCCCCATCCCAGAGGGCCAAGATGGGTCCAGATGAGGAGGGCTGTGTTGAAGTGCGAGGGTTCTGAATACTCGCAAGCCGATGAGATGAGCTGCGCAGGTGCATGGCCACATCCATCGGCCACCGGACACCAGACACTCTGCAACACTCTGCCACACTTCGCTAAAGCTGGATGTTTTGAAGCAGCAAGCGTGAGCGGAGGCAGAGTCTGGTGAAATGAGCAGCAAAAGCAGACTCAACAAGTCTGTAGATGGCATGTTTCTCTTCACAGCAGCAGTTCTTGGAAAACAGACTCAGTGAGTCTGAGCAATGTGACATAAATCTGTGTCAGAATCCGAAGCAATGTGCGTCCGTGAAATCAAGCGAACAATAGAACACAGTAGCAGAGTCCACGCCGACACCAGACACTCTGCAACACTAAGTGTGTTTTTCAAGTGTTATGCCTTTGGGGAAGGATAAGGTTAAGAAGGTAGTCGCTTCCTGCACCTGTTGAGTATCATGTGTTTTCTTTCTTAACTCTGTCTGAAGGGTTTGGTTATGGTATATCTTCTCCAGTGCAAACTACCCATGGCCTTTGGCTTTTGGCCATTGCCACTGCCCTTTTAGCACCAAGTATTATAAAAGACAGTGGCCCGCTGACCAGGGCCTATGGCCCACATTCCCCTGCATAGTAATAAACCAGATCCCTCAAGCCATGCCCTTCAGCTGTGTCCACTAACCACCAAAGAGGCAAAACAAACATGGCCCATGGCCCCTGCCCATAGGCAATTTGCCAGTACTTCTGCTGAAGCACATATCCCCTTCACTCCGCTCTGACCCATATCCCCCTGTCTAGTAATTTACCAGATCCCACAGGCCATTGACTTCAGCTGTGTCCACTGTCCCTGTTTCATCAAATAGGCTAAAGCACTGTGGCCATGGGCAGCAGATCAGGACTACAGCCGAGGTTCACAGCCTTCTCACAATTAAATGAGCGCTGTGATATTGTTGGTGGTCCCTGCATGTATTGGCATATATTTTGAAAATCGTTTTTTTGTACCCTCCCTTTGTTAAATTTACTGAGAAATGACAGTGAAAACGGCTCCTATCAATGTAAGGAAAGGATACTCGGGGCGGAGTACTGCAGAAATGGGAATACGCTTGACAATTTATCTTCCTCATCCCCACTGCAACTTTCCTTGTGACACCTCATTCTTTCTAGTCCCCCCTGTTTCTCCACCCCTTTTCTATCGACTCACCCATCTACCTTCCCTTGCTCTTTGCCTGTACCCGTTCCTCATTGTCTTTACTCGCCTATTTCTTCTACCCCCCATCATGTATCTTGATTTCTCTCCATTGCTTCTTCTACTCACTTTTCTCCTTCCTTTCTCTTAAAGCCTTCAGCCTCAACTTGGTGTAATATCTGCAGCAGTCTCCAGCCTCTCCATGTTCCACCTTCCCCCTGCAACTGCACCCCTAAAATAAGACACTTGCATGCTTCCAGGATCTCCAACTTCATCTATCCCCATCGCCTATATCAAGGCGCCTAGGCGTGTTATAAATGCCATATCATATCTGCTCCTCTCCACCCACCTCCTATCGCTCTTTCACTTGGCCTCTGGAATGCACAATCCCTCTGCAACAAGTCTTTCTACATTCCTGATCACACTCAACTTTCACTTCTTGCTATATCAGAAACCTCCATCTCCCCTCATGACTCTGCTATACTAGCAGCTCTAAATACTGACTCTGCTGCCTTCTCCTCCTCTCCCGGACCTGTTGGGAAGGCCGGTGGGGTGGACTTACTTATCAATAACACCCTCAACAACGCTGCCCCTCGTCCCCCCTCTGACTTCAACACTTTCTATTTTGAATATGCCACTATTCAACTCCTCTCTCAAACCGCTCTCACTGTTCTTCTATCAACCACCTGGTCCTCTCAACTCATTCATCCCATATCTGATCCCTTTCCTTGAGTCACTTCCTACCGACATACGCATTGTCATGCTGGTACACTTCAACCTTCCCAAGCCCTCTGCAGCTACCTGCCTTGAACTTAAATCCCTTCTATTTAACCACTCCCTCCACAAACAGCCTACCCACTGGGCGGGAACTCTCTTGACCCTGTCTTTCTCTCAAATTCACTCTCCTCCACCAACCTCTCCAATGACCCCTCTCCCTCTGATCATTCCATTGTTAACTTTAACATCTCAGTCCCTCTACTTTCTACTCCACATCTCCCCTCTTCAATGAATAAGAGGAAAACCAAGCAGTTCTCTCCTGCCCTTACCTTGATGATGTGTGGGCCTCTTTCCTGTCTCTTTCCCCTGTTCAATGCTCTTCCATTGACCGTGCTTTCTCTGACTTTCACTATGCACTTATGACTCTGTTTGACCAACGCTATCCTGCCCACACATTCACACCTTCCCTTCCCTGTCATCAGCCTTGGATCACCAGTAAAATCCAGATTGTTAAAAGAAACATGAACCATGGCATACCAAGCTGGCACAAATTACGGACATCTTCCCTAACCTACAAAAATTCACTTTCAGCCCTAACCTCTGCACTGGACTGCCAAATCCTCCTATTTTACAAATCTAATCTCCTCCCTTCGAAATCACTCTCATTAATCTTTCATCTACCCTCCAATCTTTGATTAGACCGCCCTTACCAATATCCATCGCCTCCTTCCTTTTTGCTAATGACTTTACTCACTTCTTTTCCACTACAATCTCAAAATGTTGCGACTCTCTAAGCCCTCCTTTCTCTCTCCTTCACTAACCGTCTTCTTTCTACCACCTCTCCCCCACCTCTTCTATGCTTGGCCTCTACCCATCCTTCACAGTGCCAACCCATCTTGCGTTCCCCTTTGCTCCCAAATGGCCAAAGACTTGCTCTCAATCACTTGCCCTAATCTCTCTGAGCTCTTTGACTTTTGTCTTTCCGCTGGACTCTTCTCTGCTTCCTCTAAATATTGCAACCTTCTTACCCCTATTTAAGAAACCCTCTGCCGACCCAAATGTCCCAGCAAGCTATCGCCCAGTTTCTCTCCATCCCCATTATTCAGAAGTCTTTGAGCATGTGATCTTCAGCCCGATCGACTAAGTACTTTGAGGATAATGGCCTGGGAGCTCCACTTCAGTCTGTATTCCGTAGGATCCACTCCACCGAAACTACACTCATCCATGTCTCCAATTTTCTCTCTAATGTTCACCACTCCCTCCTCCTCTCGCTCAAGGATCTTGTGTTTTTCAAATCTGCTCTTGCATTGATCTCTTCCTACCTCGAAGGCCAATCCTTTACAATCTCTTACAACTCTCAAACCTCTGATCCCACCTTTTTTCCTGTCAGTCTCCCCAAGTATCAATCCTGGGGCCTCTGCTCTTTAGCTCCTAAATCTCTGTCCTAGGAAGACTTATCTCATCCTCTGGCTTTCATTATCAAATTTGTGCTGATAACACTCAAATATTTTTCTCCTTTTTCTACTTCAGCCCAACGATCCCAGAACAGATTACGAACTGTCTCTCTGCAATCGTTACTGGATAGCTCTCAGCAGCTTCGTGCTGAATTCTTCAAAAATGGTAGTCCTCTTTCTCCCAGCTTCCAATGCCATCCCTCCACTCTCCCATCACCTTCCTGCCTGACCTTCTTGCTCACTCACCAAAGTTTCACAATCATGGGGTCCTCTTTGATAGCAACCTACAAATGCAGTTATTCATCATTACCACTGCTTCTGCCGCTCATGTTAACTTCCTCAACATTAGAAAAATTCATCCTTTCCTTACTAACCACTCTACAAACTCTGTAATTTCCACTCTTGTGTTCAGCAAACAGGACTACTGCTCAAGCCTACTCTTTGTCCTTCGTGAGGGGTCAAGAATGCGAGATGGACACATAGGCATCGTTTTCTCACAAGTTGCCATTTTATTACATAAGGGTGGAGACAAGCGCCTATTTTTCCCTAGCATAACAATGATTTCCCTACCTAACAAACTAAGGCTAAATGAAAATGACCTAGTGTCCAAAAATATATTTCCCTCACACTAATATATGCAGCAAATCATTCAGGACTTAGTTGGCTGTTTAGAATTCATAAACATATATACATTAAAACACAAAAGTTCTACACCGGAATCCTTGTTGCCAGGGTTGGATTCCCTTCCCCTGAGCAAATTCAGCATGTTTCAAACCAAAGTTCAATTTCAAGAAGAGTGTTCTTTTCACTAGCCAAGTTCCACTCCAGGTAGAATATAAAGTTCTTTTGATTCAATTTGTCATTCACTTGGCAAAACTGATTATCTGTGTTCCAAATGGCTTCTTATACTTAAATACATTTGTTAAAGTTTCCGCATCTTTCTGCTTGTCAAATCAAAAAGACTTTCTCTTCACACCCCAAGTCGGAAGTTAAGGTAAATGCTCTTTTTTTCTGATCAATCACTTTTTATCACATAATATTTCTCCTTCATAAAGAACACCTTTAGTCAGGATGGTTAAACAACAGTTCATCTGTGGAATTGCACTTATCTTTTTCCTGGTCCACTCACCTGCAAGGATTAACCACTATTTTGTCCCATTTCTGGTTTACACACCGGGCAGGATAAATCTCCTACTACTGCAACTTGTACTCTGTGGTAAGGATTGTTCCAAACTTTCCACACTTAAATCCTCAAGGGAATTAGCAACTGCTTCTCAGTTTAGTCTTTTGACTTTCAACACATTCGACATACAGCTTCTTCCACAATTATACTGTACAGAAGGACAATCATTCTCTCATTGGTCTTTATGCTAAAGGCATTGAGGGTTACAGTTCTCTCCCCCTTTATCCTCTTTACAAAGAGGGCCTTTCTCCTGCAGTCTCTGATTTTTATCTACACAACCATTTAGCTGTTGATAGTATGGTTTACAACTTCTTCCCTCGAGGTATCTTGGAATGGGACGCTAATATTCAAATTGCCTAGGTGTCATTCTCAGCTTTCTTTGGCTTTGCCAATGCAGGTTATAATGTCCCTTTATTAGATAACCCTCTTTAGGAAAGATGTGTTCCTCCTTCTTTACTATTGCCCCTCTATTGTTTTGGCAATGCAGGTTATAATATTCCCCTCTTGAATATTCCCCCTTTTGACTTTGACAATACGGTTTAAAATATTCATCTATTCGACATCTTGTAATATGAGAGTTGCGTCCAGTTTGCTTAAAGGGGAAGTTCACTCAAAATTGTTATTGTCCCAGAAGATGGGCCATAATCAACAATATATGTAAAACATATTTTTAAGAAAGTTCCTATGTAAACCTTTGAGCAAATGAGGCTCAAAGTTTTTACATGGGGGCATCCATTTTGTGATATGAAGCAGCCTCCTCTGTTCATGTTAAGCTCTGCTCTGGTGGCAGTAATCAAGCAGAACCCCTCTGGTGGGAGCTTTTGCTTACTGCTGCCAGAGAGCAGGGATTAACACAAAGAGAGAAGGCCACCACAGTAATAGTCTTCACTTTCGATTTGACGTTTTCTGTGCTCCCCAAGCCCAGGGAAGCACAGAAAAAATTAAAGGAAAGGCAGAGCAATTATAAATACTTTGCCGGCCACGGGCATAGTTTTCATAATTACTGCGACTTTCTTTTCTAGTTTCTTGAGCACAGGAAACTGAAAACTAAAGTCGCAGCAATTATGAATGCAAATTAACAAGGGGGGGTCCTGGGGGTTCCTCTGCCAGACATTAGTCCTGGTTACAGGAGACTTACCCAGAGTCTTTAGCTCACTATCTTTCACAGAGAAGAAATATCCCAAACATATCAGTCTTTGTCCTGCCCTGGGGCAGTCCAGCACCGAAATGCTAGGCAATTCTCCTCTGAACAAGAGTACCAACAGAAACCCCAGACACGTGTTTCGGTCTGGTTGGACCTCATCAGTAGGATGGATCTGTGCCTCTCTAAGAATAGTGAGCAAGGGGTCCACGTCTGGATTCCCCTAGTAACTTAGGGTGAGACCCAAAGTTACTTAAATATGCAAATTAACAAGGGGGGTCCTGGTAGTCCCTCTGCCAGACATTAGTCCTGGTTACGAGAGACTTACCCAGAGTCTTTAGCTCACTATCTTTCACAGAGAAGAAATATCCCAAACATATCAGTCTTTGTCCTGCCCTGGGGCAGTCCAGCACCAGAATGCTAGGCAATTCACCTCTGAACAAGAGTACCAACAGAAACCCCAGACACGTGTTTCGGTCTGGTTGGACCTCATCAGTAGGGTGGATCTGTGCCTCTCTAAGAATAGTGAGCAAGGGGTGCCTTGAAGTATTCATAATTGCCTGCACTTTCAAAATGAAAGCAACTGCAATCATAAATACAACCTTTTGTATTTGTAATTGGCATGGTTTTCTTTTTAAGTCTCCCGGGCTCTCCCGGGCTCCCTCAGGAGACTTAAAAAGAAAACCACGGAAATCATAAATATAACAACGTTGTATTTATAATTGCTGAGTCTCCCGGGCTCTCCCGGCTCAGGGGAGCTCGGGAGACGTCAAACGAAAGCCACGCAATCATAAATACAACGCGGTTGTATTCATAATTGGCTGGACTTTTGCTTTAAGTTTCCCGAGGCTCTCCAGCTCGGGGGAGCCTGGGAACAAATAACAAAAAAAAACAAAGAAGCACTTACCAGCAGCATACAGCAGGAAAGATCCTAACTGCATTCTCTGCTCTCCGGCTGTAATAAGCAAAAGCTTCCAGTAGGTTGCTTTTGCTTTATTGTTGGCACGACAGCAGAGGTTAACACAAGCACAGGAGGCTCATTCATTTCACAAAATGGATGCCTCGTAGTGCTTGAAATATTTGACTTTTAGCCTTATTTGCTCAACATTTTACATAGGAACTTTCTTTAAAAATATTTTTTTAGATATTTTTTATTATGGCCCATCTTTTGAGAAAATAACATTTTTGAGTGAACTTCCCCTTTAAATTCAAAATTACACATCGGTCTCCTTCGGAGTGCCCCGGGGTCACTTGCATCAGGCCAACTCACTGTTATGTCCTAGCGTCTCCTTCTGAACGCCAGTTTTGCTTCTTCGTATTTTCGCGACTCCTGCAGCGTTTGACAGCTCCCATCAGCCTGCCTCTGCTTGCGTTGACCGCCAACAAAGCTTGCACGAACCTGCACGCTCACCGGTGAAAAGCTCACACCGGAGCGGACTGCAGGACGCAGAGTGTTTCTCTCTAGCTCAGGGTAGCTGGCCACAATACCACTTCCCACTGCGTGTTCTCTGCATGTATCAAGAGGCTCGACCACCCCAACGTTCTCTTCGCAGTGTTCTGCTGTCAGTACAGCAGGGACCCCAACCTCTGTTTCTACCCGCTGCTTCTCTTTGGCCTGCACTTGAAAGGCCTTTAAACGGTCCTGCTCAGGTGTCGGTAATTAAAACAACTACACGCACATCACAATTCAGTAACTCTAGTTCTCCAGCATGGGGTCTGCCATGGATTCACATGCTCATGAATATTCCCCGTCGTCAGGCTGGGAATCCTCGGTAAAGAAAAAATCAGTTTCAGTTTTGTTTCTTTCTACTAGTAACCAATCACTGGTCTCTGGGTCATACTGCCCCCAGCCAATGACTGCCCTCTACCTAAACCCCTCCTCTGGCAGCCATCTTTAGATTTTTACTGCACATTCAAGTGTTGGGAGTCCTCGTGCTATAGCTCTCGAGCTTTTACTGCGTTTTGCGAATTTTCCAAGAGTTTACTCTTATTTTTTTGGTCAATTGATCCTCATGCTCCACCGATTCTTCTTCCGATCAACGGGGACCTGTTTCAGAATTTTTATATGCCCCTCAAGGGCGGATTTTCGTCGAGTGTCACTTCTTGGAGGATTCCGGAAGATCTTTGAGGCCTACCCCGCGTGGACATGGCTCAGGACAAAGGAAACACGGCGCCTGGATCCAAGCTGTTCAGGAGCTGCCCTGGATGCGGATTACAGAATGTCTTCAAGGAAGATGAGCACTCTCTGTGCCTCTACTGCCTTCACAACGACAAATCGCACATGGAGAAGGACTGTGCGTTTTGTAAGAACATGTCCGAGCGGTCAATGAGGGATCGTCGTACCTGACTCACCAACTGGCTGGAAGGGAAAAGCACAGCAGCAGGTGAGAAGAAGAACTCGGAGCGGTCTTCTAAGACCTTTGAGGGCACTCCTGCGATGGGGGCCCAACAAAAGGCAAAACACTGAGTCCGTGGGCACCGGGAGCACCGATGGTTCGGGCTGTTTGGCTGCCAGGCAGGGCGTGATGTCACCGATGCCATCAACCAGGAGCCAATGCTCTGGCTCGGTGAAGAGGAAGTTGGAGAACCCGGGTAAGCTTTGGGAGAAGCCCCAGTCGATCCTGACGGCGGCAGCCAAGGGGGAGCGAGGCAGCAACCCTGCCCCCCAAGGTGAAGGCCTCAGGCGCGCCCAAAGCCGCGAAGACCCTGATTCACCCAGCTAAGGCCTCCATTGAAGGAGTCGTGGTGGCCCTGCCGAAGCCTGTGAAGGCTACCCCAGTGGAGACGACTTCCGGGCCTAGAGTTTCCCTGCCACCCCGGAGGGAATCCTCTTTTCAGCCTATCGATAAGACCGCTGTGAAACACAGGGTGGAGAAAGAGTGGGGGGGCACGGTAGCCATAACGGACACAGATACCACCTGTGAAGATGAGCTGGCGGGCGTCGCAAAGATCCTGGACAAGAAGTTCGAGGAAGTCCGGTCCTATGGGACGGATCCTGACGAGGCGGACGTAGAAAGCGACGGCGGGGTTGATGAGCAGCCGCGGACCGTGGAGGAGACGGAGGACCCTACTCCACAGCCGTCGCTCCCATCGCAACCGGTGCCTATGCCACAGGACAACTCGGGAGTAATCTTGATGGCTATCCAGGCCCTGTGTATGGAGATAAGGACAAGGTTGCCCTTAACCCCAGCGGACGATCCAGTGGCGCATGGACCGTCGGGAAGCCCACCGAACAAGCGGAGGTGAATCCATTTCTTGAATTGAATTTTAGAAGCCTTCATTATAGCTTCCATTTTTAGATTACTAATGATATTCTATTTGGTTGGATTCCCATTAGAGGTGCACAGGATTATACTAGACAGTGTTTTGAATTTTTAAAAAACATGGCCAGATAGTTACTCTGTGTTAAGACGGATTTCTGAACTCTGTCCTGGTGGCGCAGAAGTTCAGAAGGCCAACCTAATTACTTGGAACAGGGTAACCTCTGGACGAGCCAGACCAATCAAGGTAGCGATCGCGGCGGTCAAGACTAGGTCTCAAGAGGGGTGAGGGTGACTGAAAGCCCGCAATGAGCACACAAAGCAAGATCACTTACAAACTACTCCAAACAGTTGTTATATCAAAAATATATACACATTTATTTCAAGGCCTTTAAAACAATGACCGTAGCGAGAAAATCACAATATAACGATAGTAAACCAACACATACCATATCAACACAATATATATACAAATACAACAAGTCTCAAGCGTTACATGCACGAAATGTGTAGTCCACCTAAAAGGGAGGGAAAACAGGCAGTGCGCAATAATGCTTAGACCCAGTTCGCCTTCAGAGGCACCTAACTAGATGGAAGTCCGAGCCCTGCGAAGAGTGGAGCCTTGTGCTCAAAAGTACCTGCACACGCTGGTGCCAAAGGGCAAAAGGAGAAGCTCTTCGAGGGAAATCGGGCAGTTCCGTTTAGTGCACAAAAGAAGAAGAACAAGTTCCGCGACTCAAGCGCAGCCTCCACAGTGGGCAGAAGCAGAGCACGAGTACGGAAAAGGGTGCTGTTTGACACAGCGGGGAAAAGCAATGGGCTCCTGCAGGAGGGCGACCGGATCCTAGCTATGCTACTCACCGGTCCCCGATGCAAGCAGACCCAGGCTTCTCTGCGTCCGTTTCAGTAGCTGGCAGGTTCAGAAGAGCAGGGAACGCCTCGTCGTCGTGTCGAGTAAAAAGACGTCCCAATCGAAAAAACCCACACAGTTTGTTACCACAGCAGGGCAACAGAGCGGCCATGTGTATCTGAGCCAAATGTATACTGCTCACTTCAGACTTGGGAACGCCAAGTGTACGAAGCGTGTGAGAGTGACAAGGACTCGAAATACTACACAACCTGGCGGCGGTTACAGAGCAAGACTCCCGTGTAAGCTGGTCAGTCAACTGGATGGCCCAGAGACGCTTCCGAAGGCTTACTGGCAGGAGATGGTGAAGAGGCCGAGAATAGCTGTTCCCGCTATTCCAAGGGTCGAAGTACCAGTACAGGCCTTCTGGTTCGATCAAGGTGAAAAGGGTTTCACAAGGCGACAGCAGTGCAGAGGAGAAGTCCTTCAGCGGGTCACCAGCGATTCCTCGGTCCAGCCTCTTGGTTGCAGGATACTTGGCTCCTGTATTCCTTCGTTCGTGAGAACTCAGGAGATCGACATGGTAGTGGTGTTTCCAGCCCCCTCCTATCCACGGTTCCCTTCGCGCCAAAACGGAGGGGACCCAATGGGAGATCCGCTCATCAACACTCACACCATTCGTGGACCAATCACGGACCACGGTGGTCCCAGGCATTCACACCACCCTAGACTCTCTGGCACCCAGGATGTGTATTGGGACCAGACATCCCAGCCCACATCCTGGAGGCACACACAAGACATGTAGAAGCCCGCGAAAGCATCTGTGTTTCGCGGGAAAGTACATGCCCAAATCAGGAAGGCCCCAGGTCGGCTCGACCTGGGGAAGGTGAAGGGAGCAAGACGGTCAGCGGACAGGACAAAGGAGCCTCGTGGTCTGGCCATTTTGGGAGCCAGGCCACCATTTTGGGTTAAGCGCGAAAAACGAGCTTAGAACGCCAAAAGGAGCTCAAAACACAAGAAACGATCGCTGCCACCATTCCCGTCCCTGAATCACTTGCACCGATCAGATACAATCCTAAACGAGTATCTAGGGCCTGTAGAAGGCTAGAGACCCAAGAGAGCTGTAACTTAGCTTACAGTGCCCTCTTGTGTCATGTTGCACGAAAGCCGCAACATGATAAAAGAAACTACGGGAAACAGCGTTCCCCGGTACTGACTGTCTTAAGGGCATGTCAGTTTCCCCGTAAGAAAGGAGCGAAAGCCCAGAGGAGTGCGGCAGAAGGCTGCACTTCTCTGGCAAAGTCAAGAACAAGGTGAAAAACAACAGCAAAAAGTTTAGGGGTTGCCACATGGAAGGAAAATTACCTACAATTACAAAATCTTTCCTAACACTCGCCCCTCCCAGACTATGGACAGGGGGAACTAATCCACCCCTGGATGAGTCTCTTGTTCAGGTCGGTTAAACATTCTGGACAACCCATCAGCATTGCTATGTTGGACACCTGGCCTATGCTCAATAGTGAAGTCGAAGCCTTGTAGACTTATGGACCACCTAAGCAACTTTGGATTCTCCCCCTTCATGTTCATTAGCCACTTTAAAGGCTTATGGTCAGTTTGCACAGTGAAGTGGGTCTCATAGAGGTAGGGCCTCAGCTTCCTTAGGGCCCACACAACAGAGAAACATTCTTTCTCTACCGTGGACCATCTGAGCTCTCTGTCCTTAAGCTGGCGGCTAATAAAACCAATAGGGTGTTCCTTACCCTTCTCATCTACTTGTGATAGTACAGCTCCTATCCCAGTGTCAGAGGCATCCGTTTGCACGATAAAAGGTCTTTGATAATCAGGGGCCCTGAGGACAGGGGCCTGGCACAAGGAGTCTTTTAAGCCATTGAAGGCCTTCTCACACTCGTCGGTCCAAGTTACCTTCTTGGGTTTCTTCGGAGTTGTGAGGGCAGTCAGAGGGGCAGCTATGGTGCCATAGTCTGCCACAAAATTGCGGTAATACCCCGTGAGTCCTAAGAAGGCTCTCACTTGGGTTTGCGTAGTGGGGGTAGGCCAGTCTTGTACTGCTTGTACTTTACTGGGAAGAGGCTGTATCCTCCCTCCACCTACTTCATGTCCAAGGTAAACCACTGAGCCTTGTCCAATCTGGCATTTACTAGCCTTTATGGTCAGGTGTGCTTTCTGAAGAGCCTGGAGCACAATCCCGAGGTGTTTCACATGGTCTTCCCAGGTGGCACTGAAAACTGCTATATCGTCCAGATATGCACGACAGAATTCGTCCAACCCATTCAACACATGATTCACAAGCCTCTGGAAAGTGGCAGGTGCATTCTTCAACCCGAACGGCATTACCCGGAATTGGTAAAGGCCGTCAGGAGTAGAAAATGCTGTCTTCTCCTTGGCATGTTCTGCTAAAGCTATTTGCCAATAGCCAGCAGTGAGGTCAAACGTGCTGAGGTACTTGGAGGCACCCAAAGTATCCACCAGCTCGTCTGTTCGAGGCAAGGGGTGTGCATCTGTCTTGGTGACAGCATTCAGAGCCCTGTAATCCACGCAGAACCTCAATTCAGAAGTGCCTGCCTTTGGAACCAAGACCACAGGGCTGGACCAAGGACTACTAGAGGGTTCAATCACCCCAAGATCTAACATCTTGTTGAACTCAGTCTTAATATAAGACCGTACTTTGTCTGACATCCTGTATCCCCTACTTTTGGTAGGTACACTGTCTCCTGTGTCAATGTTATGTTTGCACCAAGGTGTCAAACCAGGCGACTGTGAAAACAGGGGGGAAAACTGCCTAAGCAAACTTTTCACCTCAGCCTGCTGATCAGAAGTCAGGTGAGGGGCCACTCGGACACCCTCAAAGGAGCTATCTGAAGGACCGCTTTGGAACAGGTCGGGGAGAGGTTCAGACTCCTCTTCCTCAACATCTGAAGCCAGTAGCAGTGCTGCGATTTCGACTCTTGGGACGAAAGCCTTCAGCCTATTCATGTGAAACACTTTTGGAGCCTGTCCAGGCCTTCCAAGGTCCACTAAATAGTTAACCTCACCCAGGGGCTCCACCACTGTGTAAGGGCCTGACCATTTGTCCTGTAAAGCTCGAGGCCTTATGGGATTCATGATCAGGACTTGCTGACCAGGTGTAAAGTTGATGAGGGAAGCTTTCTGGTCGTACCAATGTTTCACCAGCGCTTGTCCTGCCTTCAATTTATCACTAGCCAAGCCCATCAGAAGTACCACCCGTTTTCTGAGCCCTAGCACATAATCAACTACGTTGGTAGTAACAGGGGGAGTGGGCATCTCCCATCCCTCTTTGACGATGGCTAAGGGTCCCCGTACGGGATGACCGAACAGAAGTTCGAAGGGGCTGAAGCCAACACCCTCCTGTGGTACCTCTCGGTAGGCAAACAGTAAGCATGGTAAAAGAAGATCCCATTTTCTTCTCTGAGGTTCCTCCAGAGCCCCAATCATGCTCTTTAACGTTCTGTTGAAACGTTCCACCAGACCATTGGTCTGGGGGTGGTATGCAGAAGAGAACTTGTAGGTGACCCCACATTCTTTCCACATAGCCTGCATATACTTTGACATAAAGTTGCTGCCACGATCCGACACAACTTCTTTAGGGAAGCCAACCCTAGTAAATATGCCAAGTAAAGCTTTTGCAACTGACTTGGCAGTTACAGTTTTCAATGGGATGGCCTCAGGATATCTGGTTACATGGTCGACCAGCACCAGGATAAACCTATTGCCCGAGGATGTTTGCGGGTCAAGGGGACCAACGATGTCGATCCCTACCCTTTCAAATGGTACCCCCACAACTGGGAGCGGTACCAACGGAGCTTGGATTGTCGCGCCAACCTTACCAGACAACTAGCAGGAGGCACAACTCCTGCAGTGACTTTCTACTTGCACCCCCATCTTGGGCCAGTAGAAGTGCATGGATAACCTTTGCTTGGTCCTCTTCATACCAAGGTGACCAGCAAGGGGAACTTCATGCGCCAACTGCAGGAGGAAGGGCCTAACAGCAAGGGGAACCACCAACCTCCTATGGTCTCCTTCTGTAGACTCTGTGGGCTCACTATACAGGAGTCCACCTTCCCAATAAATCCTATGCGTCCCAGGAGGTTCACCCTCAAGCTGGGAGCAGGCCTGTCTCCTTAGGCCTTCCAGAGATGGGCACTCACGTTGGCCTTTACTGAATTCGTCCCTATCACGACCTCCTTCAACTAACAAGTCTTTTAGTTCAGGATGATCGTTGGGGTCAAATACTTCAGGCATCGCCACCTCCTCGTCAGGCCCGGGCGATTGACCAACTTCCTCCACCGCAGTGGTAGGCGAGCTCGGGGGAATATTCTCTTTCCCTCGTCTTGACTTGTCGACTCCTTTCGCCTTGGGTTTCCCCTTCGGCTGGGGCAGCGTATTGGTCTTGGCCAATGCTGCCCGTGCTTGAGACCGTGTGTAGGGTCTTTCGGCAGTGTCTCCTACGAGCCCTAAAGCTCTGAGATCATTACCTAACAAGACCTTTCCCGGGACGTTTCTCTGAATGCTCACTGGAATCCTGACTGCTGTACCATTTAAAGTAAGATTTACAGGTATTACTGGGAACATACGGAGTGGGCCGTCAGCCAACTTAGTGGGCATCAGAGTAGCTCTGGCAACTTCCTCTGAGTCTACCAAGGTAGAATCCACTACAGTGCGACTGCACCCACTATCCCTAAGAGCTGGAGTATCTACTCCATTGATCAGCACACTGTCTTTAAAGTAGTGCTTGGTATTATCCGGAATCCTAGCATAAGCCTCTGACTTTAGGCTCCCAGGAACCCAGGGACACTAAAACTACCACAGCCTCTATCCCGCTGGGAAATGAGTCTGAGGAGAAGGATGCTCCTGTAATCTCTTCTTCCTCGTAGGAGGAGAAGGCCAGATTAGCGGAGTGGACCCCCAAAGGTCTAACCTTACACCGGGGATCCCCCTTCACATGGTCAGTTGCTCCACAAGCAAAACAAGATCCATTGGGTCTGTTTACATAGGGAGGCTTATTGTAACCAGAGTTCTGTTTCGGAGGCTGACCTCCACTACCCTGTGAGCTCTCTTGTGTCTTACCCTTATTTTTCTTTTTGTGGCCCTTATGAGAAGAAGATTTATCAGATTCTCCACCCTCCATATCTTTGGACTTTTTCCCTTCCTCCTGCTTACCAGGATGAGTTTTGTCCTTATGGGACACTCGATGTGACACCCATAAGTCGGCTGCAATGGCCAGCTTCTTAGGATCTATCTCCTTCGAATCGGCCAAATGCTGCTTAAGCTCCGGGGAAGAAGATGCAAAAATGTGTTCCAGCATGACAAGATTTATCATGCCTTCGAAGGTAGAAACCTTATAACCTTCGACCCAGCCAGTTAAGTTTTTCAAGGATTCAGTGACATAAGATACCCAAGTACCACCTTCCTTTTTTTTATACTCTCTGAAACGTTTCAAAAATTGGGCCGGAGTCTTCCCAAACTTTAAAATGAGAGTTTGCTTTAACATTGCGAAATCAGTTTGCTCAGCTTTCGACATTTCCATAATGGCACTACAGCCAGCATGGGACAGTCTGCTGAGTAACCAGGCAATCTTATCAGCATTGTCAACTTGTTGAACTTCGCATGCATACTCAAACGCATTCAGCCAGTCCATAATGTCATTCCTTTCCTCATACACACTGAGCAGATCTTTCGGAAACCGTGGATGAGAGGAAGCCCCAGACCCATGTCCAGGACCCTTGGACCCATTTGCAAACTGAAGCTTGGCCAGTTCCAACTGGTGATCCCTGTCTTTTTGTTTTTCTGCCTGTTCGATTTTTAGTTTGGCTATGCTGAATTCAAGCTCCTGCTGCCTAAACCGCAGCTCTTGCTTCTTGAATTCAAGCATAGCCTCCCCATCAGCACTGGCAGAGGAAACATTAGACATCTCGTCCTCCCTGTCCTCCTGGTCGCGATGGATCAGTGCAGCGGCAGAACCGTCGGTTCTACCAGTAAGAGCAGCCCCACCACCTTCCGCACTGTCCTCAGAAGTTATAGCGTCAAGCTGCGCTTCTTGCCACGCCACGATTCTTTGGATCATTTCCAATTTCGTGCCTTGAGAGGAAACACCTCTCTCCGCACACATCTTTTTCAATGGTTCTGATTTGGAAGCATTTAAAGTTAACAAGGTATTTGTTTCCATACTGTTAGATAGGACTATGGCCTTTTTAAAGTTATACTACAACAATTCACTACGTGTCCTGGTTGGAATAACCTGAAATGCCTTAGTTCATGCGCAACACTGGATACCTTCAGTCGTATCCCACCGCTACCACCAATTTGTTAAGACGGATTTCTGAACTCTGTCCTGGTGGCGCAGAAGTTCAGAAGGCCAACCTAATTACTTGGAACAGGGTAACCTCTGGACGAGCCAGACCAATCAAAGTAGCGATCGCGGCGGTCAAGACTAGGTCTCAAGAGGGGTGAGGGTGACTGAAAGCCTGCAATGAGCACACAAAGCAAGATCACTTACAAACTACTCCAAACAGTTGTTATATCAAAAATATATACACATTTATTTCAAGGCCTTTAAAACAATGACCGTAGCGAGAAAATCACAATATAACGATAGTAAACCAACACATACCATATCAACACAATATATATACAAATACAACAAGTCTCAAGCGTTACATGCACGAAATGTGTAGTCCACCTAAAAGGGAGGGAAAACAGGCAGTGCGCAATAATGCTTAGACCCAGTTCGCCTTCAGAGGCACCTAACTAGATGGAAGTCCGAGCCCTGCGAAGAGTGGAGCTTTGTGCTCAAAAGTACCTGCACACGCTGGTGCCAAAGGGCAAAAGGAGAAGCTCTTCGAGGGAAATCAGGCAGTTCAGTTTAGTGCACAAAAGAAGAACAAGTTCCGCGACTCAAGCGCAGCCTCCACAGTGGGCAGAAGCAGAGCGCGAGTACGGAAAAGGTTGCTGTTTGACACAGCGGGGAAAAGCAATGGGCTCCTGCAGGAGGGCGACCAGATCCTAGCTATGCTACTCACCGGTCCCCGATGCAAGCAGACCCAGGCTTCTCCACGTCCGTTTCAGTAGCTGGCAGGTTCAGAAGAGCAGGGAACGCCTCGTCGTCGTGTCGAGTAAAAAGACGTCCCAATCGAAGAAACCCGCACAGTTTGTTACCACAGCAGGGCAACGGAGCGGCCGTGTGTATCTGAGCCAAATGTACACTACTCACTTCAGACTTGGGAACGCCAAGTGTACGAAGCGTGTGAGAGTGACAAGGACTCGAAATACTACACAACCTGGCGGCGGTTACAGAGCAAGACTCCCGTGTAAGCTGGTCAGTCAACTGGATGGCCCAGAGACGCTTCCGAAGGCTTACTGGCAGGAGATGGTGAAGAGGCCGAGAATAGCTGTTCCCACTATTCCAAGGGTCGAAGTACCAGTACAGGCCTTCTGGTTCGATCAAGGTGAAAAGGGTTTCACAAGGCGACAGCAGTGCAGAGGAGAAGTCCTTCAGCGGGTCACCAGCGATTCCTCGGTCCAGCCTCTTGGTTGCAGGATACTTGGCTCCTGTATTCCTTCGTTCGTGAGAACTCAGGAGATCGACATGGTAGTGGTGTTTCCAGCCCCCTCTTATCCACGGTTCCCTTCGCGCCAAAACGGAGGGGACCCAATGGGAGATCCGCTCATCAAGACTCACACCATTCGTGGACCAATCACGGACCACGGTGGTCCCAGGCATTCACACCACCCTAGACTCTCTGGCACCCAGGATGTGTATTGGGACCAGACATCCCAGCCCACATCCTGGAGGCACACACAAGACATGTAGAAGGCCGCGAAAGCATCCGTGTTTCGCGGGAAAGTACATGCCCAAATAAGGAAGGCCCCAGGTCGGCTCGACCTGGGGAAGGTGAAGGGAGCAAGACGGTCAGCGGACAGGACAAAGGAGCCTCGTGGTCTGGCCATTTTGGGAGCCAGGCCACCATTTTGGGTTAAGCGCGAAAAACGCGCTTAGAACGCCAAAAGGAGCTCAAAACACAAGAAACGATCGCTGCCACCATTCCCGTCCCTGAATCACTTGCACCGATCAGATACAATCCTAAACGAGTATCTAGGGCCTGTAGAAGGCTAGAGACCCAAGAGAGCTGTAACTTAGCTTACAGTGCCCTCTTGTGTCATGTTGCACGAAAGCCGCAACATGATTAAAGAAACTACGGGAAACAGCATTCCCCGGTACTGACTGTCTTAAGGGCATGTCAGTTTCCCCGTAAGAAAGGAGCGAAAGCCCAGAGGAGTGCGGCAGAAGGCTGCACTTCTCTGGCAAAGTCAAGAACAAGGTGAAAAACAACAGCAAAAAGTTTAGGGGTTGCCACATGGAAGGAAAATTACCTACAATTACGAAATCTTTCCTAACACTCTGGTCAAACTAAATTGAATGTTTGCACTGTTTAGCACACTACATGTAGATACTTAATTTGAATGAAGTAATGCTGCTTGTTGTTTATTTGGTTGACGAACTTACAAGTATACCTTCTGTTGATACTGTTGATTTTTTTCCCTAAATGCATTTTGACTAGACAGTAGATCCACAGAGGCTTCTGAAGAAGAGGTATCACCTCGAAACGCGTCAAGCCATTGAGAGTGGAATTTCCATCAACTTTTGATTATGTTGACATTATAATGTTGTTATGCAATTTCTCCTGTCTTCACTACATTTTTATGTATAAATAAATAGGTGCTCACTTCATCCCTGTACACCTAAAATACAGAAACCATTGTTCCTCTGGTTGATGTTATAAATTTTGTCGAATCAATTCTCTAAAGAGTGCTTAAAAGCGAATATTGCTAACTATATCCTTAAGAATCTATGCCCTTGTTGCGTATTCCAAGAGTGTGCAGGGCACGGGAGGACTCGAACTTTGGGTCCTCTTCCCTTGCTCTTATTTGCTATAGGGTTTTTTGTGCCAAAACCCTCTTTTCCTCCTCTGCACCTCATAAAAGTATCGACACCACTCCTTGTGGTTTTCAAAATAATATTTCAAACATCTCCTCTATTTGGGTGTGCACTCACTCCACCACTATACCTTGGTGAATCCATCCTCCGCCTCCTTTCCTCCTTCACCTCCTTCCCCTCCACCAAGGGATGAGATCGGAATGGAGACGGCAATGACAGGGACGGACGACGGCGGTGGTGACAACGGGACGGATCTCCCATCACCTCCTGCCTGGGCCTCCCCTCCCGACGAAATTGGCTCTTTCCACGCCATGATCGCCAGGGTTTCAGAGCTCTTCCAACTTTGTCCCGAAGAATAGAAGAAGGAGGGCTTCCTCTACCAGCGACGGGAGGCCAAGAGGAAGACCCTCCTCTCAGTACCATTATTAGATGACATCTGGGACGAAGGACTGTCGCTACTCAAGAACCTGTCCACGGCTCCTGCAAAGAGGGACCGGTATGAGAAGAAGTACCGGGTCCCAGATTCCACCTGATGTGCCTCAAAGCTCAGCCGTCTCCAGATTCGGTGGTCTCTGCCGCGGCCAAGAAGAAATCGGCAGGGGGTACGGGATCAACTTCCACTTCCCCACAGCGAGGGGAAGAAGCTGAACGCCATGGGACAACGAGTCATCTCGTCGACGGCATCAAAGCGGCCAACGCCCTCGCGATCTGACAGGGAGCTGTGGTTCAAGATCGCTCCCCTCCTGGAGTTCCTCACAGACGACAAGAGGGCAGAAGCCCTTGAAATCCTGCAGGAAGGCGAGGTGGCTTCAGACCACGCCATCACGGTGGCCACAGACATCGCTGACACTTTCGCCAGATGGGCAATAGTGTTTGCCTTCGCCGGCGCGGTTGGCGTAAGGCCACCGATTTCCGCCAGGACGTTCAGACCAGGGTGCTGGACATGTCCATCAACAGGAACAACCTGTTCAGCAATTCAGTGGACGAGTCACTGCAGACCATCAAGGCGGACACCGAGATGGCCCGGGCCTTGGGTTCTCTCCATCAAGGACGGCCGCCGTTTCGGACCTTTGGAGCCCCAAGGTGCCTCCAAAGGATTTGGTGGCGGTTCCTCGTCGTACCGCCAATTGGCCCGTTCATCGTTGCAGGAGGCCTACAGAGGCCACAGCAAGGCCGGAGGATGTCGTCGCCAAGGAGGCCAAGGTGCCAAGGCCTCGGCGAAGCAGGATTGAACCGGCTGCGGCATCGGGCCTCCACCCAAGCACCCCGGTGGAAGGTCGGCTGGCGAAATTCATCAGCGTGTGGGAGTCCATCTCCATCGATCGTTGGGTGCCTAGATGCGCTGGCCCACAGGCATACTCTAGAGTTCCAAAGAAAGTGCCCCGTCTACCACCTCTGGCCAGGAAGGAAAACCACGTCCCACAGCTACTTCTGGAGGTATGAGCAATGCTGAAAAAGGGCATGATAGAACTCGTCCCGAAGAGGTTCCGGGACTCCGGAGTGTACTCGTGGTACTTCCTAGACCGTAAGAAGACTGGCGGTTGGCGACCCATCCTGGACCTTCGTCGTCTAAACCAATACATCAAGTCCCAGAAATTCCGAATGCTCACCCTCCAGCATGTGCTGGGACAGCTGGAGGAAGGCGACTTCCTATTGTTGCTTGACTTGGAGGATGCCTACTTCCACATCCCCATTCTCAAAGGTCATCGAAAGTTCCTACGATTCGTGGTCCAAGGGCGACACTATCAGTTCAAGGCCCTTCCCATCGGATTGAAGTCGGCGCCCAGGGTCTTCACCAAGTGGCTGCCACCAGTGGCGGCACGGCTGCGCTTGCAGGGGATCCACATCTACCCCTATCTGGACAATTGGCTCATACGAGCAAAGTCGAGGGAACTCGCCGTCGATCACACAACGAAGACTGTCCAACTGCTTATGGATCTGGGATTCTCAATCAACTTCGCGAAATCCCACTTGGTACCGTCGCAAGACGCCATGTTCCTGGGAGCCAGACTCGACACAGTGGCACAATTGTCTTCGCCGTCGGAGGACGGCTGTTGGCCATGGACGTGGCCAGAGTGAGGTCCATCAAGTCCCTACTCGGCTTGATGTCCTCATGCATCTACCTCGTGCACCTATGCAGGTTGCGGATGCGTCCACTGCAGGAGTTCCTCGAAGCACGTTGGATGCAAGCCGCAGGCAGCTTTGAAGACAGGATCTCACTCAATGAGACTTTCAGCCAAGCGATCTGGTGGTGGGGCACCCGCGCGCATCTAGCGGCGGGCATGTACTTCCAGACCCCGGCACATCAGGAAACTGTGATGACGGACGCCTCCCTGGAAGGATGGTGAGCACACACTGGAGATCTCCACGCAAGAGGCCTTTGGCTCCCGGAGGAGAGGTCACTACACATCAATGTCCTGGAGCTCCGAGCCGTGTTCTGGGTCCTCAGGTCGTTCCTTCCGTCCCTCAAGGGCTAGGTGGTAAGGGTCTTCACCAACAACACCACCACAATGTTCTACATCAGGAAGCAGAGGGGCACCAGACCCCCAGCCCTATTCAAGGAAGCACAGGATCTATGACACTGGGCCATTGCCCAGGGGATGTTCCTGGTGCCCTTCCATCTGGCAGGAATAAAGAACACCATCACTGAGTCACTCAGCAGGGAGCTGCGCTCGTGCCAACAGTGGGAACTTCGGCAGGATAAGGTGGATCTCCTATTCCGACGATGGAGCAATCGCCAGATCGACCTATTCGCGACGGCGACCAACGCCAAGTGCCAGAGGTTCGCCAGCAGGTTTCCCCAGCCATGGCGTATGGACGATGCCTTCTCATTCCTCTGGAAGGCCTGTTCCTGTATGCATTCCCCCTGTTGCCGTTGCTGCTGCGACTCATCAGTCTACTCACAGTCCCGGTGCAGGATGATCCTCGTCGCACTGGCGTGGCCGAGGCAGATCTGGTTCCCGGACCTTCTGGACATGTCAATGGCCCCCCCCCCCCGGGTCAAACTACCGACAGACGCGGATCTTCTCGCCAGGGAAGACAGCGCCATCCTCCATCACGAACCAGGATCGTTGAACCTACAGGCCTGGCTCCTCCAGCACTAGAGTTCGGAGGGTACGATATCCCGGCGGACTGCAAGGAGGTGCTTGCAAAGGCCAGGGCGTCCTCGACTCTCAAGTGCTATGGACACAAATGGAAGAGGTTCTCTGTCTGGTGCCGTGCACAGAAGATTAACCCTCTGCGGATTACGGTCCCTCAAGTGCTGCCGTACTTGCTATCGCTGGCCAAGGTGGGACTGGCACATGCCTCCATCAAGATCCATCTGGCAGCTATCTCCCGCTACACCAGAAGCCCGGGGCGGTCATCTGTGTGGTCTCATCGCCTGGTGAAGGAGTTCATGAAAGGACTGTTCCGATCGTTCCCGCCGGTGAAGGCTCCGGCCCCGGTGTGGGAGCTCAACGTGGTGCTGACCAGGCTCATGGGGCCGCCGTTCGAGCCTCTGCATTCGGCACATTGAAGTTCCTGTCGTGGAAGACAGCGTTTCTTGTGGCCTCTCCTGTAAACTTCCATACCTGACATTCCACGAGACGAGGGTAGTGCTGAGGACGCACCCCTCCTTCATGCCCAAGGTGCGGGCGGACTTCCATCTCAACAAGCCCATGGTGTTACCTGTTTTCTTCCCGTCGCCGGCTGAGAGGACTTTGCACTCGCTGGATGTGGTTAGAGCTCTGAAGTTCTACGTCTTCGGAAGACATAACAGCTGTTTGTAAACTTTGGACCTGTGAACCAAGGGAAGGCCCTCTCAAAGGCTTCCATTTCCAGATGGCTCTCTGGCTGCATCATGCACTGTCACCGGTTGGAAAACCGACCGTTGCCTGGCCGTCTGTGAGCCCATTCAACCAGAGCGATCGCTGCTACCACAGCGTTCTTGTCCGGTGTTCCCCTGCTGGACATCTGCAGGGCTGCTACGTGGAAGTCGACGCACACCTTCACGAGATTCTACTGCGTGGATCGGGATTCCAGGGAGGAGTCCAGAGTCGGCCAGGCAGTGCTGCGCAACCTGTTTGCTTGAAGGTGAGCCTGTTGGGGAGGTAAGAGATGCTTAATGTTGAGTTGTTGAAATGCTTAATGTTGAGCCTTGCCACCTCCCGTGGTTGTGCATGTGTGTACTGCTATGTATTCTTGTATTCATGAGCATGTGAATCCAAGCCAGAAGCCATGCTGGAGAAGGAACTAGTTACTTACCTGTAACTGTTATCCAGCATGGGTCTGGCGAACCCTCCCTCCTAGCCCTCTGCGGCTCTTCTCTTGGTCCTACTGCCATTTCACGTGCTACCAAATCTGAAGATGGCTGCTAGAGGAGGGGCTTAGGTCGAGGGCAGTCATTGGCTGGGGGCAGTATGACCCAGAGACCAGATATTGGTTACTAGTAGAACGACAGTTCAGAAACGAAACTGAAACAGATTTTTTCTTTACCGAGGATTCCCAGCCTGATGACGGGGAATATTCATGAGCATGTGAATCCATGCCAGACCCATGCTAGAGAACAACAGTTACAGGTAAGTAACTTGTTCCATCCCTCTTCCTCGTCTCAGTACTAAGAGCATTATGGGACTTGAAGTCCATAATGTTCTTAGTTATTTAAACATCATGATCATCGACTTTACAATAGGCCGTTAATACTGTATGCTCATTAGGGAAGTTGTTCAGAGGGTTCTACCAGTCTTCCTTATACGTGTTTCCTCCCAGGTGATCCTCCTGCTTAATATCACCCCGAGGTTCAGGATCAGCTAGCAGCTGACTTTCCCTGGCCACCTTGGAACGCACAGGTCAGGGTTTTTGAGATGATCACCTCTGATTCATCACACCTTCCTCCTTTACTATTTCCTCCCTCTAGTCAAAAGTCCTCAACTTTGCTACCTGCACTCTTTACAACCTACCTCCATCCTTCCCCACTTCTGTCCACTGACAACTGGGTGGTTGGCTCTCCATGCAAAACCACTAATTTCAAGTTCCTTGTACTAGACTGCAAAGCTATCAATGGTCTTGTTCCTCAGTACCTGTCTGATTGTATCTCACTTTGCTCACCATCTCGTTCCCTCCTATTCTCCACTGCACTCAATATTTTTAAATATACCCTTCATGGGAATGCTTCTGCCATCTGTAAATGCGTTATTGTAAGTCATTTGTGTTCCAGATAGACAACCCTGTTCTTAGCAATACAAAGATGGGCTTGGGCTCCAGCCCACCCTAAAGTCTAGCACAGGTGCCTTTTCCTTGAAGGGGCACAAACAAGCAGAAGAAAGAGACCTGGATTTGAAAGGCGCGGATTTGCACAGCATGGACAAACGCGCCACAAAGAGAAGAAAAGTGAACAAATATGGTGCCTTGATCTATAGCACAAATCACTGGACATTGAAGCTTGGGACAATCCAAAGGGCACAGTTAAAATACATGATACCGACACACAGCCAACACTCTGTGCAGTGCCAAAAGTGGCAAAGTGTGTGCCAAAAACACACACTGACTACAAGAACTTGCCAATATGCTGATTGTTTCCAAGTAAATTGTAACACGGAGGACACATTAAGTGGCTTCCTTTGTAGCCAGAACAAAGGTGAGTCTACTATCCCATAAGTTGCACAAAGAGGGGAAGATGAGGACTATTTTGAAGCTCTCTAATATGGAATATGGGAATTCCGTTCCCCATTACACCATAAAAACTGCGGGATACTGAGGAATAGGCCTTCATATTAAAAAACAGCTTAAACTTAACATGCAGGCACCAGCTTCGGCCTTGTATGTAAATGTGCACTAAGAGGGACAATACAAAACCCTCCCTTTATGACACCCTATAAATCAGGGGACAACCCAAATTCAATTACAACCCCGGTCACAACAGAAAGGAAAAGTTGTGGTACACCTGCCTATACAACTGAAGCACCTACTGAAAAGATACCACAACGATTTATGTCATGGGCAAGAAGATGGCGACGTAAATTGCGGCATACAAAATCGGCATACCAAGTGCAACCTTTTTTCGGTATGATCGAAGAAAGAGGGACAAGATGCAAGATCTCATTAAGTTAATGCCAGTAGTTGTTAGGGAACAGGTTCAGGCAATTGTCCAAGAGGGCCAACTCACCTCGAATATCATCATTAAGAGTAGTCTGCTTAAAGCACAAACTGCAGACAGACACGTTGAAAACATATCAGTCATAAAAAGACATTCATGTCTAAGGGAGTACTGGCTTCTGGTCTGAGACAGAGGCCATACTGATGAACATGCCACTAGTCTGGGAAAACCTCTTAGGCAAAAAAGATTGATAACAGCCTATAAAAGGCAAAGTGTTGTGTCCTGCACTTCCCTGGTGAGGGGGAGATCAGGCTCTTAAACGGTTGAAGTATAAGAACTCTTGAATACTGAATTAAGTGAAAGCCATAAGCACTTTTGAATACCGAACAGAGAGAAAGCAAGTTTTGCGCATTCGTGAATATTGAATGGAATGAAAGAAAGGTGGTGAATTTGGCTGATACCACGGGCTGTATTATCTGAGAAACCAAGTATTGGCTAAAGCCAACAGAATTCAAGGAATTGCACTGTATGAGAAAAAAAGCATCGACAACTGCCAAAAGAGTTAAAGGAACTGCATGTTATGAGGAATCCTGCATTGGCAAAAGCCAGAAGAATACAAGAAAGTTTAACAAGTGCATGGTGGCCAGCTAAGCTACTTTACAGCGCCAGGAGAGTGTGACACAGGTGAATAAACCAAGCATCATTGTCACATTGAAGCAGTGGCATATTGTTGATGGGATGCAGCCAAGCATTGGTTGTGCAACCTGTAATGGGTGGACCTGTGGTCCAACAACTGCACTTAGACGGAGCGCCCACCTGTATGATAATGCCACTGAAAGTATTCATAAAGAAGCTTGTGTTTTTCAACAATCTCCTATGTGATTTTCAAGTCAAGACACAGAACTTCCTATGTAGATTAGTGAAGAGTTCCAATATCCAAAGAACCGGGAGTGTCCCAAGGAATTGTTGTGTTTCTTTGTTGAAAAGCTGGATGATTCTAACTCTTGGGGAAGGGAACCCCGATTCCCTTTGAACCGTTTTGAACTTGGGGAAGCTGATTACAAGCCAAGAGCTGGAAGAAGGTCTCTGAATGTAATTTTGAACATTACTAGCTTTGATGCTGTCATCCCCTACACATTGTATACAGTTAGTTTTGAGGGCAAGTATATGTTTTGGACACAGGCAGACATTTGATTTGGAAATCCTGACCGGGACTGTCCTTAGTTTTCTTTAGGTAGGGAAATTCCACCTTAGTATAGGGCACGTTAGGCCTTTTAAGTTAATAAATCCTTTGAGAACCAAACCTGAACCTGTTGTCTGTCTACTTCATGATGCCTTCACAGTACCTAGAATAAGTCTTCCTAAGCAATGCCCTGTGAATGATATGGTCAGGGACATTTGTGTAGCCTTTCCACCAGCATGCCAATCTATTTGATTGAAGTGGAACCAATACTAAAATCAAGCCCTCTAACACAGAAGAGCCAACACACCCACATTGGCAGCTTAGCACTAGATGTCATAGTTTGGCCATTTACAATTACCTCAAAGATTCATGGACATCCTTAAGGAGGCGCACAAATCAAATAAACAAATTTGAGATTTGTGATTTGGTGTGAAAGGGCCACACTTGACCTAATACAATGCACAGAGTCATAGTTTGCCAAATACCTATTTAACTTCTTGGCATAGTCTATAACTCTTTAAAGGGCTACATGGCTGTTTTAGTTGTATGGACAACATTGCATCATTACGCTGTGTTGTGGAAGGTTCAAGTGGTCAAAGTGTTTATGGAAAGGATACATTGAATATACCCAGCAGTGTCTATTCCAGCATCATGTTGGGATTTTAAAACTCTATTGCAAAGAGTTATGGCACCACCTTTTCAACCAATTGACAGTTCCTCAATCAAGCACCTCAAATATAAGGTAGCCGTCTTGATTGCAATGTCCTCAATCCAAAGAGTAAGTGAGGTATAGGTACTTTTTTACTTGACCACAATTCTATCCTTCGTTAATCTCACAATTCCTTGTAAATTAATTAATTGAACTGCCTGCATCTTTCCAGATCCAGCTTACATGGGAAAAAAGGGGTTTACATACAAAGGTGTTGCAAGAGCAGTATTGCTCTATTGAGATGAAGCACAAGCTATTCAGAAAACAAGCTTGTTTTTTGTGTTTTGGAGTAAAAAGAGAAGTTTGTTCCATAAGCAAAACAAGTATTGCAACATGCTATTATAATTAGTTCGATAGGTATACCCACTTGCACACAATGAACTTCCCATTAGAGAAAGTGCCAGAAGGGCAACTCTTGCATTCCTAATTCGTTACTGTAGACACAATCTGCAAAACTGCAACGTGGAGTTCACTACACATTTTCACAAAGCATTACTGTATGTATACACAGACAAGTGCAATCTCTCAAGTCTGCCAGCAGTACTTTATTTCCACTTTATCAGCTGCATCCCAACCCTTCTCTCCCTCCTCTCCCCCACTAGGGGACGGCACTGCTCACAAATGTATAATAATAAATAATAATAATAATAATAATTTATGCATTTTATTCAACTCTAAAAAAGATTTACAAGCCGCTGAAAGCAGATGTACTCTTACGTACCATCCCCTTTCCTCCATACTGTATGGGCGTCCGTCCCGAGGGCTGGGAGATGGAACCTTTTTCACCAGAAAAATCTTCCCCTTTAAATTTAGAGGCGCATGGCCCTGGAGGCATGCGCTCGCCTGACTCCACCCACCAGCACCACTCCCTAGTCCCTTTTTCCGCACCGACGGGAGCAGGCCGAATTCACCAGCGCTCCTGGGTTTGGTTTCGGCCATGTAATACCATGTGCTCTTCCCCGAATATTCTTCTATCTTTGTCTTTTTCTTTTCAAATAGGTACTTGGTCCGCTGACGTCACGCTCCTCCCCGGTGCATGTTGACTTCAGCGGGCAGGTGTGCAGCCTGCAAGGGGCACTTCCCTACTTCCGACCCCCATGCCCTTTGCCTCGACTGCCTTGGCCAAGACCATGGCTGGGACAGTTGTTCCGCGTGCGACGCACTGACTCTACATGCACTGAAGAACAGGCTAGCTAGGTGGAGGGAGCTCTTCCAAAAAACACCTCCGGAGGACCTAAAGTACTTCGTCAAACATCGCTCGCGGCCGAAGGTAAGGCCTCTATTCAACATTGCACCTGCAAGTGCGACTCCTTCCCAAAGAAGCGCCCGACCAGGAGGAACCCTTTGGGTTCTATCACCAGCACACGTACCGAGGCCAGTCCGGCTACCGGCCTTACGGCCGAGGGGTCTCTGGATCCTTCTGGTGTCAATGCTGAGGGACCGCAAGGTTCTTTTACCGGGATTATTCTCGAGAGGCAACGCCCTAGTACCGGCATCATGTCCGAGGGGGGTGCCTTCAAGCAGCACTATCGGCAGTTCTGCCGAGGGCAATATGCCTTCCAGGTCCTGGCCTGAGGTGCAGGATAGGCCTTATGTTCCAACACCAACTGTCTTGGACGGGGCTGGGTCCAGCGAGCCAGGCACGATGACTTCGGCACGTGGCACGCAGCTCGACAAAATGGCTGCCGCGCCAGACAAGATGGCCACTCGTCTGATACCCCCTCTGGCTGAGTGGGTGGAGGAACGAGTCACAAGGTGGGACTGGTGTCAACCAGGTGCATGGCCTACAGTTTATCCATCAGCAGCTCAGGGCAGGTTTCCCCTGCACCCCAGGCAGAGTGTTCCCCCCCAGCCTCAGCAGCCATCGGCCACTCCATCAATATCACCTGCCACCTCTTCAGCCTCCGAAGACAGGTTCTTCAAAAGGTTATTAGCGCTGATGCAAACTTCACAGATGGGGTCCATCCTCCGGGATGCTATCAGGGATATTCTGCCCCAGGTCACCCCACCGGCACCCATAGTCATTCCTCCTCTGGCTCTGGTGCCTCAGGCCCCAGCGTAACCCGCGCTGCCGTTGCCGGTTGCTC
Organism: Ambystoma mexicanum; assembly: GCF_040938575.1. NCBI lineage: Eukaryota > Metazoa > Chordata > Amphibia > Caudata > Ambystomatidae > Ambystoma > Ambystoma mexicanum. The sequence continues at coordinate 204,132,749 of NC_090926.1, read as the reverse complement.
TGGTTCCGGCTCCCCTGCCTCCCACAGTACAGACTGTTCCACACCAGCCTCCGCAGCAGCCACCTGCTCCGGTCTCCACATCACAGCCCACAGCGCCCAGTACTCCTCCACCAGTTGCAGATCCTCCAGGCACCCAGGTGGACACAACAAGGAGGAGGAGGATGACCCCGACATGCTGTCTTCAGCCAAGGCCTTCCACGAACGCCTTGCAGCTCTGGCAGCATATTTGGGCATTCCCAAGCCTGAGGTCGAGCAGCCCGTGGATGGGGTCCTGGCGGAAGTCCTCACCCTAAGACCCCCTACCAGGACGGGAATCCCAATGAAGGATGTCGTTGCCCTGGCAAAAAAGGGGTGGCTCAAGCTGCAATCGACCCAACCTGTCAATCTGTGCCTCGACGACAAGTACAGGCAGATGGAGGGGGGATACACTCTTGCTATCGGCGCATCCTCAACCGCACTCTTCAGTGATCGCTGCAGCGTCACTCTACTCTAAGCCTCAGTCGGCCTCGGCTACCTCGTCTTCAACGCTGCTAGGCAAAGAGGAGATGATCTTGGAGGTGTACGGGAAAAAGCTGTACTCCAACGCCTTCTTGCACCTGCGTCAAGCCAATGCTGATGCCATGCTGGCAGCCGTTAACCAAAGGCTCTGGTGGGAGATTGTGGGCTTCTTCCGGGAACGTCCGCCACAGAGCCAGCCTTGCTTCAAGGTGGGACTAGGAGAAGCCAGGCTGGTAGCGCAGGACATCATGGAGTCTACAGTGGCCCACATCTATACCTCTGGCCAGGCCATCTGCATTGCCACGGACATGAGATGGACTTCCTAGCTACGGCTACTAAGTTTAACCCAGACGTCCAGGAACGCATATTGGACCTTCCATTCGAGGGTAGTGACTTCTTCCACTCCACCACGGATGAAGAATTAGAAAAAAAGAACAGCTTGCAAACCGCGAAATCTTTATCTATTCTTACGAAGGCCACGCCGAAGGCTTACACCCAGTCACATCAATGCTCCGACAAGGGGTGGGCGTCTGGCGGGTTCTGGGGCTACCAAGAACTGAGGTCTAGACAACCTGACCATTCTCTGAGACTGCACCGGAGGAAACAAAAAAAGGTGGGGTGGGGTGTAAGGACTTTATCCAATCTCATCCTATGCAACAGCCTCAGAGGGTAAAAAGGCATGACACGCCCCTTCGGCTCCATCTGTCTCCGGTGGGGGGCAGGTTTGCCTTCCACGTGCAATATTGGTGCCAGAACTTTTCGGATCCGAGGATCCTCTCTGTAGTCTCCACGGGGTACCGCCGACCGGTCCCTTCCTCTCCTCCCTCCTCCCCTCCTCTCCCACAGATTGGGCCAGCAATTATGTTGGCGGAGATTCTATCGCTTGTCGAGAGCCAGGCAGTGGAAGAAGTCCCAGTCTCCCAGCGAGGTTTGGGCTTCTATTCCAGGATTTTCACCATACAGAATAAGAATCAGGCTGGCCTGAGAGTTGCATTGGACCTTTCCACCCTCAACATCTCCCTCCGCAGAAATTCAAGATGGTTACACCAGCACTCATTGTGGAGACACTGGACAAAGTAGACTGGATGTGCTCCCTGGATCTGTAGGTCACGTACCTACATGTCCATATTTGGCAGCCACATCGTTCCTTGCTGAGGTTCAGGATCATGGGCTGCCATTTCCAATACAAGGTTCTACCCGTTGGCCTCATCTCAGCCCCCAGTGTATTTACCAGGTTAATGAACGCAGTGGCAACCCTCCTCAGGGCCCAGGGCCGCCACGTCTACCCATACCTGGATGAATGGCTCGTCCGGGCTGCATTTCCAGAGGCGGTTCACAACACCTCCTCCACGCTTATGAACACACTCCACGACCTGGGGTTTACTATCAATCTCAAGAAGTCTCTGCTGCAACCCATGCAGAGCCTTACCCTCCTGGGCATCATCTGGGACACTGCCGCCGAGAGAGTATTTCCCTCAGAGCACAAGATCACGGCCATCAAGAGAGTCACTGCTCACTTCCTCTCAAGGACAGTGACATCGGCCTGGTGGTACCAACACCTGCTGGGTATTATGGCAGCCGTCCTGTTGCTAGTACCCCACACAAGACTCCAGATGAGGAGACTGCAGCTGCACTTTGCAGACTCATGGAATCAGGAGAAGGGCTCCCAAGCGGATCCAGTCCACTTTCCTACATTTCTCCACCCAACCTCAAGTGGTGGTCTGCGGATGGCAACCTGCGGCAGGGCAATCCCGTCCGGCAGCTGATCCCACAGGTCATGGTTACCACAGACTCCTCCCTAGAGGGCTGGGAAGCCACACTTGTTAGGGAGAATTCTCATTCTATGGCTAATTTCCCTTACCTATAGAGTCCCCCAGCAGCTTTGCTGGATTTGAAGGGTTTGTTTCTTTTTACCTGCTAAGAGTGAGACTCTTTTTCCCACACAGGCATTTTTGCTATGTGTTTTCTAGACTATTTTTGTGTTTATTGACTATGGGATCTTTCTCAACCCCATAGGAACCATCTTTATTCACATGTGTTATACAGCACCCTCAGTGCAGTGACACAGGGGTGTCGTAGCGACCCCCAAACATAGACTCCATACCCTGGGACTGACTACTGTCTCCCAGTGCATGTAAAGTCCCCATTGACTTTACTAGTCAAATCCTATGAACTAAACCAGTACAACTCATTTTACTATGGAGGTACTGGAAGGGGTTCATAGTTTTTCCACTATGTTCATTTTTGAGAGGGTACCGTACAGTCCCTCTCTCAAAAGTTTCTGGCTGGAGGCAGTGGTTACTACCATAAATATTCGGCCGTGAATATTTCCCTATGGGATTTTCCCATTGTTCGAGGCTACCACTTTTTCTGACAGCCTCTTACATACCTACGCTGTATTTTTAATATTAGCTTTACTTCGGTAGGGGGGGGCGTGGCTACGAGAGCCATGTAGGAGGACGCGTTCTGGAGGAGCTCCCGAGATCCTACAACGATCCGGGCAAAAATGTGCGGTACGACGGACCACTGACCACCGACGATACACATGCTGGTGTGTGAAGGTGTTGGCCACGCACTGTGAACATCTGGAAGGCACAGGATTAACGGCGACGGAGATCAGTGACGATGAGTTAAAAGACGCCGGGAACAAAGGGGGACCCAAAATGGCCGACCAGGGTCCGGGACAGGAATAGAAGCGAGCTGCACGGTGACCCAGCTGTGAAGGTGCACTGTACGCACACTTGCTACTTGAGCAGCTTGTTGATTCCCTGAGTCATGTCGAGCAGGCCAGTGCGACCGAAGGTGAAACAGCCCTCCTTAGATGACTTCACTAGGACGTCCCCGAGCCAGGACACCACCAAAAGCAAGGATGCGCTGGCTGCGAGTAGCGCGACGCCTTCGTGCACCAACCAAGAAATCCTGGCGGCGATTGCGGATCTGAGAGCGGCCTCGGAATCAAAGCTGGAACTGGCCGTCACTAAACTAAAAACGGCGCTGGACCTCAAGGTTGGAGAGGTCCAAGAGGACGTTAATTTGCTACGACAGGATGTCAGGGCCGTGGCGGAGCGCACAGAGTCCCTCGAAAAAGAAGTTGGCCCGAATACTGCAGATTGTGCCACCCATAAAGCCGATCTGCACGCCCTGACACAAAGGGTGGGCAACCTGCAGAGCAGAGCGGAGGAGGCAGAGGGACAAGCCCGTCGCAACAACATCCGCATCGTGGGCCTACCGGAGGGGATGGAGGGCCGTGACCCTACGGATTTCATCGAATCCATGTTCTTACAGGAGATACCTGGAGGGGCCCTATCTCAAGGATTTGCAGTAAAAAGGGCACATAGAGCCCTAACGAGGAGGCCGCCTCCGGGGAACCCGCCTAGGCCTATGATCGCCAAAATTCTCAACTACCGCGACCGGGAGAGGATACTGGAATACTTCCGTAAAGGAGGGACGATCACGAGAGGAGCAGCAAACATCACGGCTTACCCAGACTATACCTTGACTGTACAGCGTAGTCGCATGAATTTTGGGTCTGTAAAGCGGAGGCTGAGAGAAGCGGGCCACAAATACATGTTACTTTATCCTGCAAAATTGAAGGTCATTCATGCACATAAAACTTTGTTTTTTGAGACCCCGGAGGATGCCATGGGATGGCTCGATGCGCAAGGATGCCCCCAGGAATCAGAAGTTCGGCCTAGAAAGGGCTCGGAAGAGATACGTGAGGCGTAAAATGGCGTCGCAAGATGGCGTGGCTCGTGGGACTTGAATATAGTCGGTGCGGCACCTTCGGTAAAGAAGGTCAGATGATTGCACTATTTGTCAAGGACACTGTGATTAATGTTTATTTGACCGGGAGCCTTACAGGGCGATACTCTTTACCCCACGATAGTTTTAGTTGGGTGGCCACTAGGGCGACCTCACCCTACTGGGCTCCGTGCACCGACCGGTGCTTGCAGAGCTAGATGTGGGGGTTCCTGAGCTCTGAGGCTGGAGCTGGGCAGCAGTTGGGGTGTGTGATGTTGGGGAAGGTACGGGGGAGAGGGGAGGGAAGTAGGGGTTTTGTTGTGTGTATAGTTAAAGGGAGTTTGAGCTTAGATGAGGAGCCACTGGACCGGGACGCCATCTGTGTCACGTGGGCAGTTGGGAATCGCTACATGGGAGGCAGGAAGATACGTACTTGCCATGGGAGACCTTAAGATTGTCACCTGGAATGTCAGGGGACTTAATAGTTATTTAAAAAGGAACAAAGTCATGTTGTACCTCAAAAGACAGAGGATTGACATCGCACTGCTGCAAGAAACACACCTGACCCGACACAAGTTGAAATTGGTGGGGAAAAAGTGGAGTGGCACGGTGGTGGGCTCCCCGTACTCTGCCTATGCCAGGGGAGTGCTAATCTGGGTGGCACCGCACGTTCCGCTCAGAGTTACACGGGAGGTGGTGGACACGGAGGGCAGGCTGGTCATGCTCAGAGCCCTGGTAGAGAACAGAGAGGTTTGCATTATTAACACATATGCTCCCAACCAGAATGCTGCTGCATACTTCAGAACCCTATGCACTCGTCTGGGCACGTGTGTGGGGGGAGCGATTATTTGGGGAGGGGACTTTAACTGTGTTCTCGACCCAAGGGCGGACAGGTCCGTCGGTAAGATTGATCGGCCCACCCCGGCGGCCAGAGTATTACAGACATTGCTGGGCGACTTTGGGCTGGCGGATGTTTGGAGACTGAAACACCCTAATGCCTCGCAGTATTCTCACTACTCTGCCCCACAGCACTTACACACGAGATTGGATTACTTCTTTGCCACGTCAGAGGTGGTGATGGCGACCACTCAAATTGAATACAGAGCGAGAGTCCTGTCGGACCACTCGCCCTTGGTGTTGACCTGGCAGTATGGCCGCCCTCGTGAGCGGATACCTACATGGCGCCTCCGTGCGGAGGCGCTTAGGGACTCGGTCTTCAGGGAGGACATCAGGGAAGCGATTAAGCGGTACTTTGAGGTGAACACGGGCAGTGTAGATTCGGCTGGCACACTTTGGGAGGCATTCAAGGTTGTGTTGCGGGGTGACGCCATTTCCAAGTCAAGGGGCCTGCAGGGTGGGGTCCTGACAGAGCTAGAGAAGGCGGAGAGACAACTGGAGCGCGAATGCAGCAGGGCTGGAGGGGACGCAGATTTAGTACATCTAGCTGCAGCAGCGGTGCTCAGAGCTTTGGGAGAGGCTCTGTAACCTTAACTACAGAAAATATGTTGAGAGGCAGCATGCGGTGGAGACAAAACTGGCCGCCTACTGGCATGGCTATATAAGAGGGAAACCCCCAGGCCCCCGATCAGGATGATAGCTAGAGAGGACGGGGAGGAGGTAGACACCCAAGAAGGAGTTAATGAAGCCTTCTTTGATTATTATAGAGCACTGTATGAGGACAAAGGGGGAGGAAATCAGGCAGAGATCAGAAACACATTGGAAGACATAGAACTACCCAGGATTAGTGATGAAGAGAGGGAGGAGCTGGACACACCTATTACACTGGATGAACTAGAGGAGGTAGTGAAACGATTGCCCACCTGCAAGACCCCAGGCACAGACGGACTCCCGAGTGAGTTTTATAAAGTGTATAGGGCAGAGATACTCCCTCCGATGCTAGAGATGTTCAACAAATCTTTCGAGAAGGGTCGGTTACCGGAAACGCTCAGAGAAGCGCTAATAGTGCCGCTCCCCAAGCCTAACAAACCGAGACAATGCTGTGGCTCGTATAGGCTGCTGTCGATGCTGAATTAGGACAGCATGATCCTGACGGCGGTCCTGGCCAATAGGCTACGAAGGGTCATCAGTAAACTGATACACCCGGATCAGACAGGTTATGTCCCCAATAGAAATATAACTCATAATCACAGGCGACTCCACCGGGTGATTGAAGAGGGGAACAGAAGTGATGAAGAGATGGTGGTGGTGTCCCTAGATGCAGTTAAGGCATTTGATTCAGTGAGGTGGCCGTAGTTGCTGGCGGCCCTGGAGGGGTATGGGTTTGGGCCTGGCTACGTGGGATGGGCGAAACTGCTGTACAGCGAACCACTGGCCAGGGTGCGCACTGGATCAGTGATATCCAAGAGGTGGCGACTCAGTAGAGGCACCAGACAGGGATGCCCCTGGTCTCCGATGTTGTACATATTGGCCCTAGAGCCCCTAGCGGTGTACCTCGGACAACAATATGACTTGGTTGGCATCGAGGTGGGAGGTGAGAACCATTTAATATCCCTATATGCTGATGATCTGTTATTGTACCTGAAGTATCCGGAGGAAAACCTCCAGTACATTTTAGAGGTCATGGAAAAGTATGCGGAACTGTCCGGCATAGCGGTTAATCCCGGTAAATCGAGCATGTTTCCACTGGGGAGCTTCGCAGGAGTCCCTCTGGAACGATTGCCGGTGTTGTCCGTGCCCTGGGCAGCTGAGTCTTTCCGCTACCTCGGAATTGATGTATATCATACTGTGAAGGAAGAACACTTGCACAATACCGAGGTGGCTGTGAAGAAAATCCGCGAGACTATGCAGTTTTGGGAGAAGCTGCCGCTGGCAATGATGGGCCGGGGGGCGATGCTCAAAATGGTGGTCCTGCCTAGGCTATTGCACTTCTTCAGTAACATACCATACCTGATACCCAGGAAGTTCTTTGTCAAACTTGACAGTGTATGCAGGGACTTCCTGTGGCGCGGCATCCGCAACAGGGTGGCCCTATGGAAACTGCAAAATTTTCACGATAGGGGAGGCATCAAGCTGCCGAACCTTGAGGCCTATTATGTGGCGAGCCAATTGCAATACGTGACTAAATGGCTCTCTGATGAAGAAACTCCTGAGTCTAGGCTGGTTGGGCGGGACTGCACCCCGTTTTACCTAAAAGAGATTGTCTGGGTCCCTAGATCGGACTTGAATGGACGCCCAAGTATGTTGCTGCTGGGGTGGAGAATTTGGCGCAGAGCGTGCCAATTGATAGAGAGCCCGTGCCCGTGTTCCCCACAGGTGCCACTGGTCGCCTTAACTATGGGGGACAGCCAGCTTAGGAAAATAATCAGGACATACTGGGAATCGGTTGGGCTGGCCACATTGGGAGACATATGGCGGGATGGGGCCATTAGGGAATTTGAAGATCTGGGAGAAGAAACAGGGCTGCACGGGGGCCAATATGTTACGTATCTAAGGTTGGTACAGATCATCCGTAAGACTTGGCCGGAGACGGTGCTGGCGGAAGATCCGGACGCACTGATCCGAACGATATATGATATATCAGAGGGCGGACATGAGATCTCTAGATTATATGAGGTGGTGATGACCCGGGTGGGAAGGACTTGATGGATTTGAGGCTGGACTGGGAAGCGGAGGTGGGGGCGCAGCTGACTGATGGGATGTGGGAACGGGCCATGGGATACCATAAGAAAGTGTCCAGGAATGCTAGATTGCAGCAAATACAGCTATACATTACGCATAGAGCATATATGACCCCGAAGAAAATAGCCAAGTTTGCGAACGCAGGTAGACAAGCATGCCCGAAATGCGATGAGGAAGACGCAGACATGACACATATGTTCTGGTCCTGCCCAGTGATTGAAGACTTTTGGGGGGAAGTGGCACAGAAATTAGCAGATAAGGGGGTCCTGCTACACATTGACACGGCCTGGGCCTGCCTCCTAGGAGGGTTCCCCAGACCACGGAACACCAAACATCTCGGGAAACTGAGAGACCTGGCGTATGTACTTGCTAAGAGAAGGATAGCCATGAGTTGGAAGCAATGCCATGGGCCAAGAATAGAGATATGTTGGCGGGACCTGCAGAAGTGGCCGGAGGCTGAAACAGTGGTATGGCAGGAAGCGTGTAGCAATTGCGGGGAAGAAGATGTGGGTAACCTAGCGGCTTGGAGGATGTTAATTACGGGACTGTTTGGCACGGAAGTGGACCCTGCTGCTTCGGAAGGAAACGACGCCCAGCCACACCAAGCTTATACAGAACTGTAAGGTTGATAAGCTCTTGGGGGGGGGGGTTTGAGGTGCAGTAACATGTGATTAACTGATGTTTACGGTTGTATTGTATAATGCTGCAAGTTTGGTTTGTGTTGTTTTATTTTGAAAATAAAAAATATTTAAAAAAAAAAAAAACTTTACTCCGGTAGGTTTTTATTGCCAGAACTTTAATATAACTTCTTTCTTGCGTCTTCCTCTAAACTCCTAACCCAGGTCGGGGATCCTTTGTTCGTCCTTTTGGCGGGCTTCTACCGAGAAGCCCTCCTTTCGGCGCCACTGAGTCTGGGGTGGGTCCATTGTGTGTGAGGGGGAGTAGGACCCCTGGACAGGGTTGTCTCAGCAACCCATGTCGCGCTCTATCCTGATAGGCTGGAGGGTCTCCCGCCAAGATGACCACTCCACTGTGTGAGTGACAGCTAGGCTGTATGAATGGGGGATCTTTTTGCATAAAAACAGGGTCCTGAGGACTGGAAGAGCAAGACGTTGCCACTGGAACTAAGAAGCCGAAGAGGAGAGAAGCCAAAGACATCTGCAACGACTGAACCACTGGTGAAGCCCTGCTGCAGCGTCTCACCACTTTTCTCCACACGACGAGAGAAGATCTTTACCTACAAGAGCCTTCTTGCCTTCAACTGGTGGGGCCAACCAGTTTGCCAATCGCCTTCCTGGACCTGCCTTGGTCGAATCTCCCGTACCCTGTACTCGGAGGCCGGATAGCAAGGCACCAGTCCACCCGGACCGCGATTTAAAGGAGCGTACCTTTTATTCATCGGGCAGCACCGCGGCTGGTTTCATCCCTGGATAGTGCAGTAACTCGAACCTTCCTCCACGACGAGAGCCTCTCTTCCTCTGCTGGATCACCCGAACTGCAGGAACTACCAGGAACAACCGCCATCGCAGGAGCCACTTATTAATTTCAAGGTACATTGTTCCGCCGCCCTTTCTTCGCGGTAGCACTAAAGGTGTTTTAAATCCTTTACCTACCTGTTGGGTTGGCCACCCCTCTCTCTTAACATTGTCTTTTCAACGTCTGCATCCACCTTTTCTACTTCGTTAACCAAAGACTTGACTGCAGCTACAAGAACATTTTGCTCCTGGGCACTTGCCCTTTACCAACTGACTTTGGCAGAGGCCTACTGACTCTGGTCACATTTGTTAGATCTGCCTTCTTTAGATTGATTCTCAGCTAGAACTGTGTGGTGCACCTATTTCTTTTAACTACCCTTTCCTTCCCATTTTTAAACCTTGTGAAATGCCATTTTGCTCAGTTTTCATTTAAGTATTGCTTGTACTGATATACTGCCTTGCTTAAACTGGTTCACAAACTGATGGGAAGTGTTGCTAGGTTCTGTAAGAACCTATTTCTATATAACTTGTGCTTTCCCTCCATTGTGAGGAATTGTTAAGAGGATCCCTTGTGTGTAGTTGTCACTGTGCCGTTTGCTCAGTTTTCTCTCTGGTTCACTTGGTCTACAATTTAGCTTGGGAGTGTGTATATTTTTCCTTTGACTTAATTTAACTTGCTTGATGACTGTGATACATGTGTTTTATTAGAAGTGTATAAAATAAATATATATCTACTTTTTAAATACAAAGCTTTGGTCAGTGTTTCCTTGTTCCATAGTCTAGTGGGCCTAATGTGTAAACCCTAAATACTGCTCATCTCCCTCTTGAGATGGGTCTGACTGCTCAGCCACAGCTACCTACTAAATCTTTGTGGTATAGACTGATACCAAAGGGGATTTATTGCTCTCACCTGTAGTCCTAATCTTGTGTAGTGCTCCCTAAGGGATCTGCACAGGATTCTGCCTAACAACACTGGACATCCACAGCGTCCATGGAGTCTGCACTCGGCAAGAGCAGGAGTCCCACATCAACTGGCTGGAATTGAAGGCCATATGGCTGGCCCTACGGGCCTTCCTCCCTCTTTTAAAGGGCAAGACAGTTCTTATCCAGACGGACAACTCCACCAGCATGTACTATGTCAACAAGCAGGAGGGTATCAGATCCCCTCCACTGTGCAACCTAGCGGTCAGCATGTGGGGGTGGGCGCTGGAGAACAACATCTACCTCACGGCCGTCCATCTTTCGGGGGAGTCCAACCTGGAGGCGGACAGGCTCAGCAGGCTAGGGGTGGACAATTACAAGTGGCAATTGGATAACTTGGTGAAGGAGATCTTCCTCAGGTGGGGGCACCCCCAAGTGGATCTGTTTGCCTCTCGGGACAACAAGAAATGCCAGCAGTTCACCTCCTTGCAGGGGCAGGGCTCTGGGCTCCCTGGGCAATGAATTCCGGATGCAGTGGAACAACATTGACAGCCTACACCTTCCCGCCCACACCCCTGGTCCACAGGGTGATCTGCAGGATAAAGGAATTGTCCCGCCTCAACATCATTCTGATAGCTCCCTGGTGGCTGGCGAGACTGTGGTTCTTCGAGCTGCTCAGCCTAGCGGACAGACCTCCCATTCACCTACCGCTGGGCCCAGCTCCCCTCCTGACCCAGTAGGGGCGCAGGGTACTCCACTCCGCTACTCAGAAACTAGTCCTCGCAGCGTGGTTCCTGAGCCTTTCTCAGTCTAACCTAGAAATTAAGGGCGCTAGAAGCAAGGTTACTAGGAGCCAATATAAGAGTAAATGGTCTAGGTTCTGTCATTGAGCCGACTCTGGGAGATCGACCCTCTTAAGTGCACCTTGGACGACGTGCTCTCCTTCTCGGCACACCTCGCCCACTCCGGAGTACAGGTGGACACATGCCGCACCTATCTGGCAGCCATCGGGTCTTACAGGAATTCGGAGGAGGGCCTTTTCTCCTCCTCCAACCCGGTGGTCAAACGACATCTGGCAGTCCTCCACAGGCTCTATCCGCCTATGAAGAAACCACACCCTGTTTGGGACCTCAATGTAGTGTTGGGCATCTTGCCGCACAAACCATTCGAACCAATGGCGTCCGCGGACATCAGGCTGGTCACCATTAAGACTGCTCTGCTCGTGGGCCTCAGCTCCGCACGCAGAATCAGCAAGATCCAGGCCCTGGTGGCATCCGAGCCCTACATGAGCTTTCACAACGACAAGGTGGTCCTGCGAACGCACCCTGCGTTCCTACCCAAGGTGACCTTCTGCTTCCATCTCAATGAGGAGATAGTCTTACTCACCTTATTCGCCAACCCCAAGGATGAGCCTGAGATGGTTTTGCACTGTCTGGATGCCAGACACGCTCTGAAATACTACCTGGACAGGACCAAGGATTTCCGCAAGTCAGACACCCTATTTGTCTCTTTCGGGGGGGTTAAGGCCCGGTTTGCAGGCTTACAAGGCCTCCATAGCCAGGTGGATGTTCGCAGCCATCAAGAAGGCCTATGAGGTACAGCACAAGCCAGTACCAGCTAACTTGCATGCCCATGCGGTCAGAGCCAGGGCCACGGCCATCCCGTTCTAGCGGCATGTGCCGTGGCAGTTCATCAGCAGGGCGGCTACCTGGGCCACCCCTTCGGCTTTCTGTAAGCACTAACTGTTTGTACGCCACCTCTAGGTCAGACGTGGCTTTCGGGCAGGCGGTTCTAAGAAACCTGTTTTCCTAAGGAGGGCCTTCTCTCCACCCTGGGGCTACATTCAGTTGTAATCGGCCATACAGTATGGAGGAAAGGGGACGTAAGAGTAATTAATAGTTCCTCACAGTAGTGACTAAAATGCTCTTAGTGCATAGTCCCCTTCCCTCCATACGTCCCACCATCCTCCCCCCCCACTAATAATACTGGTGTCATTAGGCAATGCTGAATTTTGTTGACGTGTCGTTGGGGACTGAGGAGTGGCGCCGGTGGGCGGAGTCAGGCGAGCGCATTCTCCCAGGGCCACGTGCCTCTAAATTTAAAGGGCAAAAAGATTTTTCTGGTGAAAAAGGTTCTGTCTCCCGTCCCTGGCGAAGGACGCCCATACAGTATGGAAGAAAGGGGACTATGGACTAAGAGTATGTTAGTCACTACGATGCGTAACTATTAATTTACTTAATAGAGTGGGAGGTAGACCCCTATCCTCAGCAGGTTCCTCCCTCTGGAACAACCACCCTGCCCCCCTCAGACTTGAGCCAGGTCTTAAGTTCAGGAAACTTCTGAAGACTTCTTCTCTTCCTTCCCTCTGCCCCTCCCTTGCTAACGTCCCCCTGCTGCTGTGACAGGGGCGTGGTTCCTTCTGAGTCATACAGGGGCCAGACCACCCCCCCTAACTGTCCTTGCAACATTCCTTGCCAGCGCTAACCCTGGGCACCCTTCCCCGGACTAGCCCAACCTGGTCTACTGTGTAGATCGCACTCATCGTTCCTTCCCCATCTCTCTCCCCTGGCTCTTGCCATCTTGCCCCCATAGCGCTTGCTCAACCCCCCCCCCAACTTTTTGGGCACCCCATTCCTACACCTCTCCCCCTTCCCTCCGCACTTACCACCTTTGTCTTACACTTGCACGGTAGGATTGTCAAAAGGCCAATATAACCGTTATGTTATTTTGTAGTTTCCTTCCTTTCCTGTGTCGGTCGAGCCTCCCCCTCTGTACCCCCCGGCATTTCCAGTTTGGCATTTCCAGTTTGTCTTTTGGCGCCCGAAAACACTTGTGTATAGGGACCATGCATATGTCCAATAAAATAAAATTAAAAAATTACCAGTAATAGCTTTCTGTGTGTATCTATTTGACACTTGGCTATCTGCCCCTCAGTTGGGGTATAGGAATAAATGTATATATATGTGTATGTGTATATATAAAACGCATATATATGATTATAGGTTTGAAGTGCATTGCAGAGTTTTCTGATGCTAGTAATGGAATTATTCGCAAAATATGTAGAGCATTCCTTTACAGTTACATACAGGTAGAACATAATCTGAAGGGTCTCAATTTGGAGGAGCATTATCAGTATATGTATCTGTAAGATAAGGATGGTGTGGCAGGAACACGCATGTCAACATCCATCTTCAATGTTTCAATAAACAACTTAGAATAACCCTAGACCACCCAGTAGATGGCAGACCTATACCTAGCATTTAACTTTAATAAGTGTTCAAGTTCCAGAAAAACGGTTATTGATCAGTAATGTTCGAATGGATTGTGTCCTCCCAAAAATTCTTCGTCTTTAGATATCTTACTCTCCAGCTTTAGCTGCTTCAGACCAAACATTTTGGCAGAGGGCGCTGTGCATTGATGCGGACGACTCGATATCCCTCGAGGGCCTCTGTCTCAAGGTTGGTGTCATCACTGGTATATATAGCACATACAGTGCCCTTTAGCTTCTGTTCTGCTTTTTCCGCGATAGCCAACGCTTTGAGAATTACGGCGTGCTTCAGTGAAAACAGTGACATACTCAAATAACGATGGCCTTGTCATCAACACCATCAACCCCGAAGACTGGGTTAAAAAAAATGCCACCATTGCGGCTCCAATATGTCTCACAGATCCTCATTGAGTGTGTCTGTGGTGCCTTGGCATGGAGCATAGGCCGGCAGACTGTGGGTCCTGTCAGGCCATGACAGGTAAGTCTTTGAAAGAGCGAAAAGGGAAATTAGCGACAGGTACGTCCCCTACAAGATCCCCCTCAACGACCCTGCCGAAAAAGCTCTCGTCCAGTGAGAGGGGACTCCTCGAAGGAAATGTTCAAAAAAGCGCTCTCGATCCAGGAGTGGGTCTCACCACTCTTCATCTTCATTCAAGAAGATGAAGAAAAGACGATTCCTCTGCTGAGAGAAGTATTACCTGTCCAACCAAGTCGCTGAGTGGGAGCCATACAGACAGGAAATGTTGAACATTTTCAAGGAGGCCCCGATTTCCTCGAAAGAGAAAACTAAAAGCCATGCTCCTGTCACACCATTTATAGCAGGCAAGAAAAGGGCTAAGGCTAAATCCTGCGCGCCTTCGAGCCCAGTACGTAGCCCAGAAACCCCACAAGAACCTTTGAGGTCTCGACTCAACAAATAAATCATCAAAGACTCTATCGAGACGGGGTTTGAACCCTTCGACGCCAAAGTCATCAAAAACATCACCATTGTTGTCTAAACAATCTACGCCATCGGGGCTGAAACCATAGACTCCTTTTCCCACTAAACCTACAATAGTCCCTAAAGCGGTTGAAAGATCATATAAACCCTTAAATAGGAAGGATTTATTCAAATATTTGTCTTCCATTTATGAGGAACACAAACCTTAGAACAAGATACTCATCCATTTGGTTTGGAGTTTGGCACGCCTAATGTCCCAGAGACCCATATCTCTGAAGAATCCAGGTTAAAGGACTTGTATGAAAATGTTCAATTGGCAAGTGGCATAGACAGGTCACCAGGACTTGATTTTGGGAACCCCGGACCTGGCAGACCATGCAGATGCCGCTTACAGGCAGCTTATGACCAGGGTAATAGACTTTTTAGGATGCAGCAGGCCTGCTTGTCCATTCGAGCAAGATGACCTGACTGTAATGCTCACCTGACTCCCACGGAGGCGCTGGCCTGGTTCGCGCTGCTGTGACCTCTTCTAAGGTGATGCGCAGGGTTCAGAAGACGGTCTGGACCAGGCCCCCAAATCTGGCTTGTTTGGCTCGCAGAAGTATCCTTCTGTAGGCGAGAATAGGGGATTAACTGTCTGCGGGGTAATGCAATCGGCCTCCCACTTTCCCCTCTCACCCTCCTCGAAACCCTTCTGTGATTCCCCTAGCGTCTCACCTTAGGGTCTGGAAGGAGGAGCTCTCCGTCCTGCTTCTGATGCAGGGGCGCGTTGGTATCCAGTTACTTCACTGGATTTTCGGATTGGTGAGAACCAAACTTGCTTGGCTTCCAGGTAAATTTTTTGATGAGAGGTTCCCCTTGTGTCCATGCATTAATGTACTAATGCTAGTGTCTTTTTCCCCATAGGGGCTGGGGTACGGAATGCCGGGGAACAGGCACCGACCCGAGATGAGAGGTGAAATCCTTGTAGAAATCAGGTAAGTCTTTTAAGAGCGTTTTTTGGTAATGTCTTTTCATTCGCTCATTAAAGCTGATTGCCTTTTTCCCCTTCGGAGCCGGGGTCCGGAAATGCCAGGATGCGGCGCGGACCCGAAATGAAGAGGGAATGAATCAACAGGTAAGTCTTAACATGGAGATTTAGCTTTCCTTATTCCCTTCTCTCTCTCACCTTTTGTTCTTGCCTTTTTCTCCCTAGGCGCTGGGGCGTGACTGCGAATCCGGATGATCGCTGCTGAACATGGAGGCACCCTGTAAAGGTCATTGGAATGCGGCGCTGCAGCGATCGATGCGATGATTTAGCAGGTAAGGACTTTTCCTTCTTCTGTTCCTTCTTCTGTTCTCTTCTTCTCTTCCTTTGCAGGTGATCCAGGATGCTGGCAGGCGTGGCAGAAGTCAGGATGCAGGAGCAGACACGGTGAGCGTCCAGCTGCTAGATGCAGAACAACGCGAAGCACGTGTGGCTGTTCGGGTGGGGTTTAAATAGCCTTGGAAGAAGTTCCAGGTATGTATCCTTCCTCCAATCAGGTATGTATCCTTCCCCGACCACGCCCGGATGGTAAATTAGTCCCCACAGGTAAAGTAGTTCCCTTCAGGCCTCAAGGGGGCCGGGATCCTGCAGCATGGTCTGCATCAGGTAAGTGCACCCAAGCACTCCCATAATGAGCCTGGCGCCTATGGCGCCAGGACTGATGTCTTTTATGAGCCTGGCGCCATAGGTGCCAGGACACTGTCCAAAGGGCCCCTATATGGGGTTGCTGGGTCTTTCCTTGGGGACTAGATGTCTGCTTTCGGGGACGCAGGGCTTGAACCGACTCCCCGGGAGCGGGCATCATGACACTGACGGGCATTCTTGATGAGGTCCCTCGGAAGGATCCTGTACTTCCTTTCCATATTCCCCTACAAAAAAGGGTAAAGGCAAATTGGGAGGCACACAAAAGAAGTCCAGCAGTAAATAAGAACCTCACCAAAAAGTACAGGCCTTCGAGTAGCAATTCTGACTATTTGTCAAAACATCCTACAGCAGAGAGCCTGGTAGTTCAGGCAGCGACTTCTACTTCTAAACAGGTGGCTTATCCAACCATACTGCCAGACAGGGATACACGTTTTGACACTTGGGCAAAGAAAGTGTTTTCTGCCGGGAGCATGGCCCTTAAATATGCAAATGCCACTTGCACTTTAGCTAAATTTACGTTCACCCAGTGGGACTGTATAGCAATGGCGGCTGAACATATTCCCGAAGGGGAAGAAAGAGATGGCTTCCTGAATATGTATTTATTTATTTGAAAGATATGTTTGTAGCCAACAAAAGGCTTTACATATAAACACAACAACAAAAGCATACAATGTGTATCATTATATAATTACATACATCACCCTACTTAAATAACATCATTTTTTAAAGATTGCCTAAAATATAAGACCAGTTGACAATTAGTTAAGAACAATTAAAACAAACTCATAAAATGTCATCATATGCTATATCAGATTCATGTCGTTTCCTTTTAGCAATAATTCCCATATTTCACTCAAATTATCACAAGTGCTGCTGTTATATCATATGCTTTCAGGTTCTTGGTTCTTAAGAGATTCAGGCTCTCACATTGACAGATGATATGTTCAGCTGATTTTAACAATTGTACCACACATAATCTACTCATTCTAATTTCACGAGGAATGCCGCACTTAGAGCCTACTATCTCTAATGTTTCACAGCTATTAAATTTAAAAAGGAGGTAGTACCTTATTATCTTACCGTCAGGGTAGGCGGCTTGGTATTTCGGTCTTTCCTGAGTGTATGACCAAAATTGTAAGAACATCCGACTATTCGACTTTGTGGCAAGCTCGATCATGTCTCTCTCTTTCCCTAGAGCATATATTATCCTTTTCAGTAAGGCTTCCATCTTTATTTCAGATAGCACCAACCAGCCAGATGCTTTTTCCTTTGTCCATTTAAAATAAACAGATTGTACAAAATATAGAGTGCATAAATCATGGGCATTATCAACATTTTTAAAACTTTCCATAAGTTTTACAATAAAAGTATCATTATTCAGTGCATTTAACTTAACAAACAACATGCTAATTTTATACTCTAAAATATCGCTTATCCGCGTCACACCACATCCAAGTAAAATATATTCAATAGAAACAGACTTAGACATTCTAAATAAAATCTTTAAAATCTTTGCATCAGATTTGTCCTTTTCTTTTTTGTACTGTTTTCCCCAGATCTCTGCTTCGTAGAACATACAAGAAACAACCTTGGATGAATTTAGCAGCAGAAAAGTGTGAAGACAACAACCACCTTGGGTTTCTATAAAATGGCTTAATGCCATTGTTATCTTCATACATTTAGTTTTAACTTCTTGCCATTGTTATTTCCATCCACGGTTTTTGTCAATTATCGCGCCTAAATACCTGTAGCAACTGACCACTTCAATTGGCTGTTTATCAATCGACCACTCAACATTTGTGATGCTCTCTAGTTTTGTTTTTCCTAAGAACGGGTTCATTTTGTTTTTTCCAATATTCATTTTTAGTCTGTTCTTTCTCGCAAAATTTTCCAAGGCATTTATCTTGGTCTGTAAGCTTTTAGGGGTATAGTCAATGTGTACGAAGTCATCTGCCTATCCTACCCATCCAATTTTACTGCCTCCTATCTTAATGTCGTTGGACGTATTTATATTTAATTCATCAAAATCAGCTAGGTACAGGTCAAAAAGAGTAGCAGCTAATATATATCCCTGTTTTACACCTTGCGATGGTGGAATGGACTCAGAGATTTTGCCCTCGCCATCTAACCGATCTGTCAGTGTACAATAGGCATATCATTAGGCATCAATAGGCATATCACTGATAACAACCCTGCTGGCATTCCCCAATATTGAAGTTTCTTCCATAATCTTTCCCTTATAATAGTATTGAATGTCGCGCTGAAGTCGATAAACGTGGCATACACTGGGAGACGCCGTCGATTCCATGAATATTCAATCATAGCTACAAGATTGATTATATTGTGCGTGGTGGATGATTTAGCATGAAAATCCGATTGGTTTGGTGGCAAAATGTTTCTCGACTACCCATTCATTAAATTCTTTCAAGAGAATTTTCGCAAAAATGTTTCCAGGGATGTCTAACACTGCTAACATCCTGTAATTAGCCAGATCTTTCCGACTTCATTTGTTGTGGGTAGGTAGTATTCTACTTTCTCGCCAAGATTACGGTATTAGTCCATATTGACCTATCCATTGAAACAATAGATTCAACGCATATGCCCATTTCTCAAGTGACCGTTTCACCAGTGCGTTACAGGTACCATCTGGGCCAATAGCTCAGGAAGTGGGTAAGATTTTGATTAATTTGATGAGGTCATCAATCGTTTAACAGCCTCTCCACAATACTATGTTATCACAGCTTGATTATTTCAGGGCCCAGAGTTCCTGAATATTGTAAGAGATGGAAAGGAGGCTATGTGTGAGTCTCTTCAATCAGGACTGGACTCTGCTGAGCCATGGCAGCGAGCTCTGTGAACGCAGGTTTGCGTGGTTGAGGATGTCTGGATTTGCAACGGATGTGCAGTCTAGGCTCCTCAACATGCCCTCAGCAACTTTGTTGTTTCTGTACGAGACTGTAACCCGAAGAAGAGATACATGCCCTCAAAGTATAGATTTATTGAAACTCTGTTATTTAGTTTCTTTCTAAGTGAAGAAAATAGGATTTTGACACAGGAAGTTGGATTCTTTACTTTAAACATCCTGACAGACTTTGTAGCACTTTTTATTTGAGGCAGCAAATCCCCTCTTAGAAATAGGGCAAGATAGGTTCTCTTTTCTTTTACTTTCATTACAATAAAAGTCTTTGCTAATCACCATGCTACCATTGTGTCAGACTCGTACTTCTGCACCCTTACATAAGTAAAAATATTGTCAGGGGGCGTGGCTAACTAGCCATGAAGTAGGACGTGTCTGAACAGCTGCTCCTGGTGATCCGATATTGATCCGGCGAAAACACGCAGAAAAACGACTCACGGCATCCATAAATGGAAGAATGGATGTCGGAACGTGTGCTCTGTACTAATTGAAGATTACAAGTGAATCGGAATTGGCAAAGAGGAAAAAGAAGCTTTCTTGGGAGACGGCCGCACCGAAATACGGAGATACAAAATGGCGGCTGACAAAGGAATTGAGCCTGATATGGTGGAAGCTGCCATATAGACCCGAGCAGCGAAGGCTGGAGGAAAAGACCGAATTGTACGGCGCCTGCTGTTGTTGGAATTGCACTCTTACTGCAGCACCCATTGCTGCACTGGGAGTGGGAACGCTCTGCACCGCAGACATAATGTTCGCAGCGCGTGGGCGCCTGAATTCAGCGGCTGCAAGCATCTGATGGGATAAAAGTGATCCGAACGGCGACTGCTGTGGCAGTGTCCGTGCAGACTAACGCTCCGTGCGGTTCAAGCGAACCCAGTGCGGACCACATGGTGCGCCTTTGCTGAGATGAGATCAGCTGTTGAGCCGGAGCTGACGAAGCGTACACATTGTTGCGCAAACACAACAAAGGACCCACGCTGTGCGAGGAAGCCGGCGCAGACCCACTGCTGCCAATTACCTGGAATCGACCAGTTGGAGCGAGTGCAGCGGAGACATTGTTGCTCTCGCTGAGATCAGGCTGGGGAAGTGAAAACGTCGCCCTCACGAACATAGGGCAGCGAAAATACGGGAGCGAGGTGCGTGGCATATCCATGCTGCACTTCAATATAAAAAACAATTATACTGCAAGCCCTGCTTTCCTGGCAGCATAGCAGAGGGGATCATTGCCCCGCGTGTCCAACCAACTGGAAGAGAGCGCCCTGCTGATTTACTCGGAGACAGAAGCTCGAGCGGATGTGCTGGCCTTGGGTATAATTTGTGGAAAATGAGGCGCATGTACTGAAGGTGGTCACGCAAGACCACTGCGTTGCACATTACAGATGAGACAGTATCCAGGAAGAACCACGCCTGACTCATCCCGGCAGCCGCTGGACGGTTGCATGCACTGAATAAAGGTGCCTTTTGGGTGGGCCACTGACACTACAGACAAACCCTTGCTGAGGGGGTTGGTATATTCTATGTCCGGGTGGACGAACGCCCAAGCTACAGATTGCTTCCAATGGTTCCACCACGGTGGCAAAGTTGAGCCCGAACACTGGTGGCATCAGATACGTGGGAGGACACAACCCCTCTGAAACACAATTTGGCGCATAGTGCTACCTGCTGTAGGTTTCGGACGATAGTGCTGCCAACTTCAGCTGTCCTCGTGGGATCACAACTGAATGAGCTAACTTGGCTGGCACGCTGCTACAATACCGGACCTAGTCATACAGGCGAGACAGAATGATGGCGGCGAGAGGATCTAAGCCCAAGGTCAAACAACCCACAATTGATGTCTTTGCTAAGACTCATCAGACCCCTGTTTCATCGGCGCAGGGCGCAGCGGTTGCGCCGGAGGGAGATACCCAATGAAGGAAAATCATCAGATCCTAGAAGCTATAACGGAGCTGAAGTTGTCATGGGGAATAACAATGGTGGACCTACGGACTGCATTGGAGGCCAAAATAGATGCGGTAGGAATAGAAGTTGCCCTACTGCGACAAGATGTTGGAGCGCTTGCGGAGAGAACAAGTGGCCTGGAAAGTGCGGTGAAAACTAATACAGAAGCCAGCGCAAGCAATACAAAGGAGGTCCATATATTGAAACAGCAAGTGGCTAACCTGGAGAATCGAGTAGAAGAGGCAGAGGGAAGGGCGAGACGTAACAACATTCGCGTGGTCGGCCTGCCTGAAGGAGAAGAAGGTCAGGACCCCACGGACTATGTGGAAAATATGATCCTGCAAGAAATAGGGGCTGACAAACTTTCACAGGGATTTACGGTTGAGCGGGCGCACAGAGCTTTGATGAGACCGCGGCCTGGGGCTCCCCCCAGGGCAATAATTGCAAAGGTCCTGAACTATAAAGATGGAGAAAAAATTCTGGAATATTTTCGCAAAGGAGGAACGATAAAAAGAGCATCGACAACCGTTACTGCATATCCTGATTTCACCATGCTAGTGCAGATGCAACGATACAGCTATGTGGCGGTCAATAGGAGGCTGTGCACAGCTGGAATTAAGTACATGTTACTATATCCTGCGAAGCTCAAGGTCTTGCATAAAAGCAAGGTGTTTTTTTCGACTCTTCAGAGGAAGCGGCAGCATGGTTGGACTTGCAGAGCTGCCCAGAGCGAGGAGAGGAACAGAACCGTGAGGAGCACGATAAGTGATGGGCACTTTTCATGTAAGGTGCAATCATAAAGGGCGGGGAAGAGTCCCATAGAAGTCTATGGCGTAAATAGTTGAACTGTACTACCCTGGGACATGCTGCATTTGTTGGATTGGATTATAGTACGTAACTTATACATGTAAACTGGGTAGCATGGAGCGTGAAGCAAACAGGAGCAGCAGGATGATGGCACCCTACCCCTGAGAAATAGTAATAAGGTAGCCACAAGGGCGACTTTACCCTGCTGAGCTGCGAGTACAGGCTATTGCCAGAAAGGGCTAGATGCAGGGGTGCCTGAGATCCAGGGATGGAGCTGTGCAACAGTTGGGGAGGGTATTGTTGGGGCATGGAGGGAGGCGGGAGGGAGGGGAGTTGGGGTGTTTGATGTGTTTTTGGCTAAGGGAGTTTTTAGTGGGGGAAAGAAGCCTATATAGAAAGGGATTAAACTTGGATATGGACTGCGCCACTGGGCGAAGGGGTGGGAGTTTAATAGACCATGGGGGACCTTAAAATAATTAGTTGGAATGTCAGGGGGCTCAATGGCTACTTAAAAGGTTATGTTATATCTGCGTAGACAAAAGATAGACATAGCTGTGTTGCAGGAAACTCACCTGACGCAAGACAAGATGGAGATGATTGGGAAAAAATGGAAGGGAACTGTAGCGGGCTCATCATACTCGGCCTATGCTAGAGGAGTACTAATCTGGGTAGCGTCACATGTCCCGTTTCAGCTGGTGCAGACGATAGCTGAAACGGACGGGAGGATGGTCATCATGAGAGGAATGGTAGAAAACAAGGCGATACGTATTGTAAATATGTATGCCCCGAACCAAAACACAGCGGCATGTTTTAGAAGACTATACAACAACCTTGGCATGTGTGTTGGGAGTGCAGTGATCTGGGGAGGAGACTTCAATTGCACACTGAACCCTAAGGTTGATAGATCCGATGGTAAAATTGATAGACCCGCCCCAGCCGCTAAGGCGTTGCAGACGCTGTTGGAGGACATTGGGCTCGGAGATGTGTGGAGAACAAGACACCCTCATGAGAGGCAATACTCGCATTATTCTGCCCCGCATCAGTTACATACTAGGTTGAACTATGTTTTTGTCACGCCGGATGTACTGACAGAGGTTACGCAGGCAGAATACAAAGCGAGGGTCCTCTCAGACCACTCGCCATTGATCCTTGAGTGGCAATATCTACCCCCAAGGGCAAGTATTCCGACGTGGCGCCTCAGAGCAGAGGCATTGAGAGACCCCCTGTTTAGGGAAGACATGAGGGATCAGATTGTTAAGTACTTTGAAACGAATATTGGCAGTGTGGACTCGGCGGGCACGCTGTGGGAAGCTTTCAAAGTTGTGATAAGAGGGGTAGCTATAGCGAAATCTAAAGGCTTGCAGAGGGGGATCCTGGCTGACCTACAAGAGACGGAAAACGAATTGGAAAGGGCATTGAGAGGTGGAGATAATACTAAGGTAGACATTGACCTGGTACTCGGGTTGCAGCAAAAATGTGCGGAACAATGGGAAAGATTGTGTAACCTTAATTATAAAAAATATATAGAGAGACAGCATATGGGAGGGGATAAACCGGGAAGGATCTTGGCATGGCTATATAAAAGCGAGACCCCCGGACCCATGATTAGAACAATAACAAGGGAAGATGGCAGCATTGTCGATACCGAAGAGGGAGTCAACCAAGAGTTTGTAGACTTTTACAGGCTATTATACGGGGATGAGGGGGAGAGCAACTGCGCAGCGATAGTAGAAACATTGGAAGATATAGGATTGCCACAGATAAGTGCTGAAGAAAGAGAGGAGTTGGATGCCAGTCACGTTAGAAGAGCTAGAAGAGGTGATGAGACAGCTGCCCACCAGCAAGACCCCAGGGGCGGATGGACTCCCAAGTGAATTCTACAAAGTATTTAAAGGGGAGGTGCTCCCCCAGTATTAGAAATGCTGAACTAAGCATACGAGTTGGACAGACTGCCAGTGTCACTTAGAGAAGCAGTCATAATACCACTTCCCAAGCCTAATAAGCCGGGGCAAAGCTGTGGTTCATATAGACCCCTGTCAATGTTAAATCAAGAAAGCTAAATATTGACGGCCGTTTTGGTGAACAGACTGCAGAGGGTTATTGGGAAACTGATACATCCCGACCAGACAGGCTATGTCCCGAATAGGAACATATCTAATAATCACAGACAACTCCATCGAGTTATTGAATATGGAAATGAAAACGAAGTGGAGTTGGCAATTGTGTCATTCGACGCAATAAAGGCCTTTGACTTGGTCAAATGGCCTTGGCTGTTGGCGGCCATGGCTGGTTACTGGATGGGGCCTGGGTATCTACAGTGGGCTAAGATGTTATATAGCGAACCGCTGGCCACAGTGAAAACCGGAGCAGTTATATCGGAAAGATGGCAACTACGCAGGGGAACCAGACAAGGATGCCCTTGGTCTCCCATGCTCTATATTTTGGCTTTGGAACCTCTGGCGATATATTTAAGACAACAATATGATATGATAGGCATCGCAGTGGGAGGGGAACGACATCTGGTCTCCCTATATGCGGATGACATGTTGCTGTACTTGCGCCACCCGGAGGAAAAGAAAGTGGAAGTGATGGAAAGATATGCAGAGTTGTCTGGTATAGCTGTGAACCCTCAGAATTCTAGCATGTTTCCATGGGGTGGATATAAAGGGATCCCGTTGAAACAACTACCGGTGTTACAGATACCCTGGGTGGTCAGCACTTTTCGCTATTTGGGGGTGGATATATGCCATACGGTGGCTGGGGAGCATAAGCATAACACAGAGGCGTCCATTAAGAAAATTGAAAATTGCGTGAGGTTCTGGGTGAAGCTACCTCTGGCAATGATGGGACGCCGGGGCTATGTTGAAGATGGTGGTTCTACCTAGGCTCCTGCATTACTTTGTGAATATAACGCATTGGATACCAAAGAAGTTCTTCATTAAGCTGGACAGTATGTGCAGGGACTTCCTGTGGCATGGCACACGGAACAGGGTTGCCCTCTGGAAGCTGCAGAATTTCTATGAGAAAGGGGGGATAAAACTGCCTAATTATGAGGTTTATTATATAGCAAACCAACTGCAGTATGTCGCTAAATGGCTCTCAGATGAGGCAACCTCTGAATCAAGGTTGTTCGGGCACGATTGTGCCCCATTTTATTTGACAGATTATGTGGCTGCCCAGGGCGGAAATGGAAGTGCGCCCAAAGATGATGGTGCTCGGGTGGAAGATGTGGCGTAGGGCATGCCATATGATGGAGAACCCATCCCCGTGTTCCCCGCAGGTACCACTAGTTGCACTGGCGGGTGGTGAAAAGCAACTGAGGTTGATCATCGGAAACCACTGGGAACCGGTTGGGGTAGCAACAATGGGCGATATCTGGCAAGAGGGGACCATATTAGATTTTGAGGTTGCATTCTGGCCAGTATATTACGTATCACAGAGTGGTGCAGAGAATTAAGAACACGTGGCCTGAAGTGGTGTTGGAGGAAGAACCAGACGCTACCATAGATGTAATATATGACATAGCAGAAGGGGGACATGAGATATGTAGAATATACGAGATGATGATGATGTCTAAAGTGGGTAAGGAGGTAATACAATTGAGACAAGAATGGGAAGCGGAAGTGGGGACCCTGATGGAAGATGGGATGTGGGAGCGAGCCCAAAGCTACCATAAGAAGGTGTCGAGGAATGCAAGACCACAGCAGATGCAACTGTATATTACGCATAGGGCGTAGATGACACCCCAGAGGATATCTAGGTTTAAAAATGCGGGGCGGCAAGCATGTCCTAAATGTGATGAAGAAAATGCAGTTCTCCAGCATGGGGTCTGGCATGGATTCACATGCTCATGAATATTCCCGTCGTCAGGCCGGGAATCCTCGGTAAAGAAAAAAAAAATCAGTATCAGTTTTGTTTCTGAACTGTCTTTCTTAGTAGTAACCAATCGTTGGTCTCTGGGTCATACTGCCCCCAGCCAATGACTGCCCTCTCCCTAAGCCCCGTCTCTGGCAGCCATCCTCAGATTTTTACTGCACGCTCAAGTGTTGGGAGTCCTCGTGTTCAGCTCTCAAGCTTTTTTGATGCATTTTCACGCTTTTTCAAAGAGATGTCTCATTTTTCAGTCAAATAGAGCCTCAAGCTCCACCATGTCTACATCCGATCAACGGGGACCCGTTTCGGATTTTCTACGCCCCTCAAGGGTGAAGTTTTCGTTGAGTACGCTTCTTGGAGGAGTCCAGAAGTTTCTGCGGCCTACCCAGACATGGCCCAGGAGAAAGGAAGCTCGACGCCCGGAAAGCTGTTCAGGGTTTGCCCTGGATGCCAGCTGCAGAATGTGTTCAAGGAGGACGAGCACTCACAATGTCTCTACTGCCTTCATGAGGACAAGACTCACGTGGAGAAGGACTGTGCGTTTTGCGGTAACATGTTGGAACGGACCATCAGGGACCGACACCTTCGTCTCTCCGGTCGATCTCAAAGGATCCAGCCGGGGAGGACCGAGGCGGTGACCCTCCCCCCAAGGTGAAGGCCACAGGCCCACAGAAGGTGGTGAAGGCCTTGATTCACCTGGCCAAGGCCTCTATCGAGGAAGTTGTGGCAGCCCTGGCGCAGCCTGAGGAGGCTACACCAATGGAGGCGACCTCGGGGCCCAGAGTTTCCCTGCCAGTGCGGAGGGAAGCCTCTATCGGGCCCATCGAGAAGACCCCCTTGAAGAACCTGGTGGAAAAAGAGGGGGGGAGGGAGACTGTGGCCATTGTGGACACGGACACAGCCTCCGAGGAGGAACTGGTTGAAGTCTTGGAGGGCCTTGACGAGGGCGTCTAAGAGGCCCGGTCCCACAGGAGGGATCCCGACGAAGGGGACGACGAGAGCGCCGGCGACGTTCCTGGTCAACCGTTGCGCCTGTCGCTTCTGGAGCCACAGGACAACTCGGCATCCATTTTGTTGACAATACAATCCTTATGTTCGGAGATAAGGACGAGATTTCCCCTACCACCGCCGGAGGAGCCGGAACCAGGCCCGTCAGGAAGTCCCCCACCGAAGCACCCCGGTGGGAGGCCGGCTGGCGAAGTTCGTCAGCGTGTGGGAGTCCATCTCCACCGACCGTTGGGTGCTATCAGCGTGTGGGAGTCCATCTCCACTGACCGTTGGGTGCTAGACGCCCTGGCCCAAGGGCACGCCCTCGAATTTCGAAAAAAGTGCCCCCGCATTCCTCCCGTGGCCAGGAAAGAAAACCACGTCCCTCAACTGCTGTTGGAGGTAAGGACGATGCTCAAGAAAGGTGCCATCGAGCTCGTCCCAAAGAGGCTCCGGGGCTCCCGAGTATACTCAAGGTACTTCCTCGTGAAAAAGAAGACAGGAGGGTGGTGACCCATCCTAGACTTGTGACGACTGAACAGGTACATCAAGGCACAGATGTTCCGCATGGTCACCCTCCAGCACATGCTGGAACAGCTGGAGGAGGGCGATTTCCTTTCGTCGTTGGATTTGGAGGATGCATACTTTCACATTCCCATTCTAAAAGGACACCGGAAGTTCCTCAGGTTCGTGGTCCAAGGGAGGCACTACCAGTTCATGGCCCTCCCGTTCGGATTGAAGTCGGCACCCAGGGTTTTCACCAAGTGCCTTGCTCCAGTGGTGGCGCGGATGCGCCTGCAGGGGATCCACGTCTACCCCTACCTGGATGATTGGCTCATCTGCGCAAGGACAAGGGAGCTCGCCGTAGAACACACAGCGAAGACCGTCCAGCTGCTCACGGACCTGGGGTTCTCCATCAACATCCCCAAGTCCCACCTGGTCCTCTCTCAAGTCGCGCTGTTTTTGGGAGCCAAGCTCCACACAGTGGCGCGTCTGGCCTCGCCATCGGAGGAAAGGACAAAGGCCATCCTAGGCAAGGTGCAGCGTCTGCTGGCCACAGACGTGGCCAGAGTGAGGTCCATCAAATCCCTCCTCGGGATGATGTCCTCTTGCATTTATCTCTTGCGCCTGTGCAGGCTTCGCATGTGCCCTCTACAGGAGTTCCTCGACGCCCGCTGGATTCAAGCGACGGGCAGCTTCGAGGACTGGATCCCTCTCAACAAGACCTTCCGACGAGCGATCCGGTGGTGGGGCACCCGTGCTCATCTAGCGGCGGGGACAGACTTTCAGACCCCCACCCACCAGGCGACGGTGACAACGGATGCCTCCCTGGAGGGGTGGGGAGCGCACACTGGAGATCTTCACGTGAGAGGCCTTTGGCTCCCGAAGGAGAAGCCGCTCCACATCAACATCCTGGAGCTCTGGGCAGTGTTCTGGGCCCTCAGGTCTTTTCTCCTGTCCCTCAAGGGCAAGGTGGTGAGGATCTTCACCGACAACACCACCACAATGTTCTACATCCAGAAGCAGGGCGGAACCAGATCCCCGGCCCTATCCAAGGAAACACAGGACCTGTGCCATTGGGCCGTTGCTCAAGGGATGTTTCTGGTGCCGTTTCATCTGGCAGGGATAAAAAAACACCATTGCCGACTCACTCAGCAGAGAGCTGCGCTCGTGCCACGAGTGGGAACTACACCAGGATCAAGTGGACCGACTCTTTCAGCGATGGGGCAAACCCCAGATCAACCGGTTTGCGACGGCGACCAACTTCAAGTGCCAGAGGTTTGCCAGCAGGTTTCCCCAACATAGGAGCATGAGCAATGCTTTCTCGTTCCCCTGGGACGGCCTGTTCCTATATGCGTTTCCTCCGTTGCTGTTGCTGCTCCGACTCATCAACCAGCTCAAGAGGTCCCGGTGCAGAATGATCCTCGTCGCACCGGCGTGGCCGAGACAGATCTGGTTCCCGGACCTTCTGGACTTGTCAGCGTCCCCACCAGTCAAGCTGTCGACGGACGCAGATCTTCTCTCCAGAGAAGGAGGCGCAATTCTTCATCACGACCCAGAGTCGCTGAACTTGCAGGCCTGGCTCCTGCTACACTAGAGTTTGGAGGTTACGATATCCCGGCCGACTGCAGAGAGGTTCTTGCGAAGGCCAGGGTGTCTTCAACTCTCAAGTGCTACGGACATAAGTGGAAGAGGTTCTCTATCTGGTGCCGTGCACAGAAGATTAACCTTCTGCGGATTACGGCCCCTCAAGTATTGCCGTACCTTCTGTCGCTAGCCAAAGCTGGACTATCTCATGCTTCAATCAAGATACACCTAGCAGCGATTTCCTGATACACCAGGACTGCTGGGCGGTCATCCCTGTGCTCTCATCGCCTGGTTAAAGAATTCATGAAGGGACTGTTTCGATCATTCCCGCCGGTGAAGGCGCCAGCCCCGGCGTGGGAGCTCAACGTGGTGCTGACCAGGCTCATGGGTCCGCCATTCGAGCCATTGCATTCGGCCCCGTAGAAGTTTCTGTCGTGGAAAACAGCGTTCCTGGTGGCCATCACCTCCGCACGCCGCGTGGGAGAGATCCAGGCACTATCCTGCAAGCCCCCATACCTGACCTTTGACGATATGAAGGTAGTGCTGAGGACTCACCCTTCCTTCATGCCCAAGGTGCCGACGGACTTCCATCTCAACGAGCCCTTGTTGTTACCAGTCTTTTTCCTGTCGCCTTCATCGCCGGCCGAGAGGACTTTGCACTCGCTGGATGTAGCTAGAGCGCTGAAGTTCTAAGTGGACCGAACGAAGAGTTTTCACAGAACATCACAGCTGTTTGTGAACTTTGGACCTGTGAACCAAGGGAAGGCTCTCTCGAAGGCTTCCATTTCCAGATGGCTTTTCGGCTGCATCATGCACTGTCATCGGTTGGCGAATCTACGGAAAGAGAAACCCTTTCATAGGATGCAGAAACAGATAGTGAGAAGGGATAGTCTGGGAATGGTGGGTGGGATAAGGGAAGCAGTGTACACGTATATGCGATGTATAAATTCAAATGTTAATTCATGCACTGCAAGTTCGGTTTGTATTGTTTGTTGGAATAAATTAATAAAATTGTTTTTTAAAAAAAAGTAAAAATATTGTCAAGAAGAATAATGCTGAGCAAGTAATATTGATTACTCAGTGGTAGGGAACCAACACTACTGTGATGAAGAAGGAACATATAATGAACACTGCTCACTGATTATAATCCTCCGCTGGGGAGGACCTACCAGCCTATCATAAAAAGGGAAGACAGACTACTGGCAGTGAGAAGATAAACCTGGGAATAATCAGCCGAGTCAAAAAAGAAAGTGAACCTATGTATCCCTATTCCTAAGAGGAGTTTTTCTGCCTCAACTAAAGTTAATGTGTCTGTCAGGATGTCTGTCAACTTAAGTGTCCACCGTCCTGTGTCAAGAAAACCGTACTTCTGTTCCTTACAATAGAAACAAAGGAGTAAGGCTGTACTGTTCTGGTCCCAGGAGAATGACTCCCTTCTCCTGGGTAATGGTTCCTGGTTTGTTGAAACAGTTCCCAAATCTTAGAACAGTCTTGCCTCTCACACTTTGTCAAGGGGAATGGCTCCCTTCCCCAGATGGTTAAGTTCCAAACAATACTTTCTTGGTGGTCCTTGAAAATGTCTCCCGTATCCTGATATCCTGTCACAGATAGCCTGAGGGAATGACTCCCTTCCCTGGGCTGTTTTGGACCTTACTGCCGTTCCAAGATACCAGGAGAATGACTGTCTTCAACTTGTAGCTTATCAGTTCCTTATAAGCAGGGGGGAATGACTCTCTTCCCCTGGTCATTTCGTGAGGCTTCACACCTACAACACCCAATTAGGAGTGTTAGACGGGTCCAAAACCTGGCTTCTCTTCTTCTTTTGTCTTGCCCACTTGGTTCAGTTCCCTGCCAAATACTACCACACGGAAGATCACTCATCACTTTCTTGCTTTGGGTCCCAAACCCAGGTGTCTCTTCTTCTTTTAATTGGCCTACTTGGTTCACTCCCCAGACCAGTACTGCCATTTGGAAGTATTGTAAGGGACTCCCCCTCTCAAATTCCCTTTGTGGTGCTTGCGGTCCTCAACCCTTCCCTGGTGGTCAACTGTTCCATTCCACCAACGTAATGAGGAGAAGGTTTGTAGGCGTTCTGTCCCCGCTGTGCTATCCAAGCAGTGTGGTTGCAAAGGGGCCTAGAGACACTTGCATTCGCCCTTGTGGTAAGCCACCCTGCGTCCCCTATGGGTCTCCTGTGCCACCCTTTACCTTGTTGGGGTTTTCGGAATGTCGCTAAGGCTTCCTGGGATGGCAGGCATTCGGTTGGGCTTCGCAGAATGCCTGCTTTCCCTGCGACTGTGCAACGGCCTTCCCGCCTGCCTTCTGCGTTCCTTCCTCTTCTCGACCATGCTGTACACACGTCTGCTGCAGCAGGCCTACCGATCATCAGACGCAGCAGACTGCCAGCGTCCTTGAAGCCCTCACCGTCCGGGTCAGCGACATAGGTTTGTATCTCCCAAGTACTGTGCGCAGCACACCTGCAGTCTTCTGCGACTGCTCTGGAATAAGTGTTTAATCCATTGTGGATTTGTATACAATGTCTCCAGCAATGTCTAGACCTGTAGTGTAAGTCCTTCATCTCCTTCACAGGTTTCATCTTGATTGCTCTGGCTGGCCAACTCATCCCAGTACTGGATTACTTAGGTTCCTGTTGGTCTTCTTCGTCTCAGTACTTTAAAGAACCTTGAGGTACAATGCCTTATAACAGTGCCTTATAACAGTACATAGGTCTACTGTCAACAAAGAGTTTACCACAGGAAGGAGAGGTTATTTTATGTGGGGATGTGATGTTCTCAAAAGTACTGTATACTAGATGGCTGTCCTAATCACCAGTCCCCATGAGATCCTCCCGCATTATACCTACCTGGCCTCATAGGAAAGGGCTGCCCCTCAGGGAGAAGTTACGGCATCCAGTGAATCGTCACATACCCTTCTCCTAATGCTGCTGGCTTCCTCATCTCCTTCCATGGGAAAACAGGACATGAAATCCACGTTCCCATGCTCTTTTCTCTTATTATGTTCTACACAAACACAGAAGGGCTGCAAGTCCAAGAACCAGTGCATGATCCTAGGGTTGGTATCCTTCTGAAGGCTAAGCCAAGTGAGGGGTTAATGGTCAGTAATAAGCCTAAACTTTATCCCTGTTAGATAGCATTTTAGGTATCCTGTGGCCCACTTTATTGCCAGTACCTCTAATTTGATGGTGGCATAATTTATTTCTCGAGGAAATAACTTCTGGCTGATAGTATAGCACAGGATATTCAACACCATCGTATTTCTGAGATAAAACTGCCTCTATCTCCACCTTAGAGGCGTCAGTCTGAAGGATGAATTCCTTATTTAAATTGGGAACTTTTGAGACTAGCTCACTACATAGGATAGATTTCAAGTTGTTGTAACTGACTTGATCTTCTCTCTGCCAATGCAGTTTTTGGGGCCCTGTATTGTTTAACTTATCGGTTAGACAGGAGGTGATGTGGAGTAATTGGGAATTAACCTCCTGTAATATCTGGTAAATCCTAAGAAGGCCCTTAGGGCTCTCTTGGTTTTTGGAGCTAGCGTTCCCTGGACAGCACAGACCTTTTCTAACTGGGGCTGAACTAACCCATTCCCCACAAGAAATCTGAAGGTTTTGACTGCCAACTGGGCTAAGTGGCATTTCTTGGGGTTGGCTGTGATGCCAGCTTGTCTCAGAGCTATAGTGATTTCATAAAGATGGAACATAAGCTCTCCCCAGGATTGACTATTTCATCCAGATATGCCCCACAAAAGCTCTAATATGGTTGCAGAATCTGGTCCATTAGTCGCTGGAAAGTAGCAGGAGCGCCCTGGAGCGCAATTTGAGAGGACTTTAAAATGAAATAGTCCTCTAGGGGTGGAGAATGCCATCTTTTCTTTGTCCATGAGATTCAAGGGCACCTGCCAATAGCCCTTGGTAAGATCAATCATGGAAAGATAGACTGCTTACCCCAGACGATCAATAAGGTCATCAATCCGTGTAATCGGATAATTAGCGAACTGGGATATAGCATTAAGTTTGCTAAACTCTATACAAAACCTCCATTATTGATCAGGTTTTGCCACAAGGACTATTGGTGATGACCACAGACTGTGAGATGGTTCAATAATATCTGTGCCAACATTTTCTCCACCTCTTGGAGGACTATTTCCTTCCTTACCTCTGGGATCCGATAGGGCTTTAAGTTGATGATTTTTCCAGGGGGAGTGTAGATGTGATGGTTGGATTCCTTTCACTCTCCCGGCTTCACAACTAACGATATCTGGGAACTGGACCAAAAGATCCTGGATGTCTTGCAGTTGCAGTGGTGGACGGTCGGGGGCGGGAGTACTAAATTCGTTCCCTCTGTCTCCTCTGACCATAAACTGGCCATTACCAGGGAGGACGATGCCACTGGGCCCTCGTTCCATTCCTTCAAGTGGTGAACTTGGTATATTTGGGTTTTATTTTGTCTATAGGGTTGGGCAACTTGATAGTTACAGGGACCTGTTCTCTAAAATTTCAAATGGGCCATACCAGAAGGATCAGGACATTGCCTTTTTGTCATATGGGGCTTTTTGATTTTCCTGTACTTTCTCTAGGTGGGAATGTACTATATCTCTCAGCACAGCCATATGTTCTTTAATCCGCTGTGCGGTTTGAGACAGAGGTAAGATGGCTACTTCGCCATGAACTTATTCACAAATGTGTTCCCCAGGTCTGTTAAAATTTCTTTCGGGAAGCCCACTTGTTCTAGAAAAGGGATCAAGTGTTTTAAGATCTGATGAAATGTATTGTTCCTTGATGAGTAGGCCACTGGGTAACGTGTGCCATAACATCAGCATACACGCCTGGCCAGTAAAACCTGCTCACAACCAACCTGTCCCTGTGTTTTTGCCATCCCTAAATGTCCAAGGCTATTGTATGTAGTGGTGTGATGTTCCCACCTGGGCTGTACCTTAGATGGTCGTCCTTATCCCCAGAGGGGGAGTCCCTCCCCAAAAGATCCACACACATTATACCACCCACAGGGGGACTTTTGGTAGTGGCCTCATTGCCCTGACCTCATGCCAGCAGCATTAGGAGAAGGGTATGTGACGATTCACTTCGCCTTGGGGAGAAGTGACGACTTTTAGTGAATCGTCACAATGCCTACGCAGGAGAAGGGAGTCATTCTCCTGGTCTTTTGTTATTTTTATCTTAGTGGTAGGACAGAACAGATTAGCTTTGGACAGAGGACCGACGGATTACATATGACTTCAGAAAGACAAAACCTTAGTTTGTTAGGCAGGGAAATCTATAGATTAGGGATAGTGAGACATTTTCCATTTGTTATTTTAATATGAGTTTCAAGAATATCTACATATGGTGTCAAGAGTGCAATCTGGTCTAGTTGACAAACGTTGGGGGACCCTGTAATTCAATAAACACAGCAGCGGGTGACTAATAGGTTATACCAAGGTTATACTCAGGTTATACCAAAATGTAATTGGCATGGGATTTACGCAGATGTCAAGAAGCATTGTGATAACCTTTCCCCTCTGTCAGAAAACAGCAACCCAATCAGTACCACCAGTTCCCCTTCAACCTCTCCTCAAACTATTGATGTCCTCCTTTTCTCGTATTGGCATGGACATCATTGGGCCTCATGAACCATCGAAACTTGGGAACAAGATCATCCTTTTTATAGTAGATTATGCCATGAGATACCCTGGAGCTTTGACCTTCCGGAACAATAATAGTCAACAGATGTTGAAACATCTTATTCCCTTCCTGTCTTGAGTAGGGTTCCCTAAAGAGATCTTAACAGATCAGGGGACCACCTTCATGTCACACATAATGTCAGAGGTGAAGGAAATACTGCAAATTAAGACGCTCAGAATATCTGTTTATCATCTCCAAACTGATGGGCTTGTCGAACGCTTCAATCAGACCCTGAAAAAAATACTGAAGAAACTAGTAGAAGTGGACAGCAAGAATTGGGACACAATTGTCCCTTGGGCACTTTTTGCAGTAAGAAAATCACCTCAGGCCTCTTTCGGCTATTCCCCCCCCCCTTTCAGCTTCTTTACCGTAGGGACCCAAGGTACATGCTCACCATGCTAAGGGAAACCTGGGAAGAGAGGGAAGAAGCTGCCGTAGCAATTTCCCAAACAGCCCACCATCTCAAACAACATAAGGCCTTAGTACGTGAGGTAGTAAACCTCTAGGAAATCTGAAGCGACCCAAAAAGCCCAATATGACAGGAAAGCTGTCCACTGCTCCTTTTTTTTGGGTCTAAAAGGCTACTACCCACTTGAGATCGGTAAATACTATTGAAATGGTTTGGGCCCTTTGAGATTATAGAAAAAGAATCCTTGTAAGTACGTGGGTTCCCAACCAGATTGATGCCAGAATACTCAGTTGTTTCACATCAACTTGTTAAGAGTGGAGGATAGATCCCACCAAAAAGGCTTCGCTAACCATGGCCCCATACATACCGACCTCAGTCAAGTGAACAATCTAATTTCCACTGAGTTAATCCTTGACTAACAAGAAGACATTAGGGATCTCTTAAATCAGTTCCCTGACCTCTTTCACGATCAACTAGGGAGGGTTAAAGGTTTCGTACATTACATCCAGATGCCCCAAGAGAAGGTGGTGAACCAAAGGCCATACAGGATTCCTGAGTCCCAAAAGGAAATAATCGTAAGGGAAGTGGAAAGTATGCTAGAGGCTGACATCATCGGGCCATCAAAGAGTCCTTGGTCTTCTCAGCAAAATCAATCATGCAGGTTTTGCATCGATTTTAGAAAACTGAACTCCGTCTCACAGTTTGATAAGTACCCGATGCCTATAATAGTTGACTTAATAGACAAACTGGGTCAAGGCCGATACATCTCCACAATTGATCTCACCAAAAGCGAAGTCCCTTGAAACCCTCCTGATATACAGAAAACTGCTTTTTCCACTCGCCGGGGGTTCTTTTAATTTAAGGTGCTACCCTTCAGTTTACACGGCGCACCCGCCACTTTCCAGCATCTGATGGGCTGAGTATAGCAGCCCTTTTCCCATTTTTGTGGTGCATGCTATGATGACCTCTTGATTCACAGCAAAACCTGGGAAGAACATCTATTTCAGCTGCAAATCTGAAGAAATGACATCTGCTGATAGTCTGCCTTTAAACACCTATGATTCTTTGTAGTTAATGGGTTAGTACCACCACAAATAGAAAAAAGAAAAGCTGTGAAATTCCCCTACCTTCCTCCACCAAAGACCAAAAGAGAGCTCTGTTCCTTTTTAGGACTTAGGTTATTACTGTAGGTTTATACCCAGCTACTCTACCATCAGTTCCTGTTTGACAGCCAAACTTAAGAATGTGGAGTTTATCCTTCAAACTGGGCCTCCAAAGTAGGTATTGGGGACGTTCTTTTCCAGGAATACAAAGCAATAGAACATCCCCTCCTTTATATTAGCAGAAAACATTTCCTGAGGGAACAAAACTATGCAACAATTGAATAAGAGGCCTTAGCCATTAAGTGGGCAATAACCTACCTGAAATACTATCGGAGAGGGCAGAGGTTTTGATTAATAACAGATCACTCTCCCCTTAAGTGCTTAAGCCTCAGGAAGGATTCTAATGCTTGCATATGTGATGATTTCTCAACCTCCAACCTTACTGTTTTGCTATTGAACACAGAAAGGGCAAAGAACCGGGGAACGTCTATTATTTCCTTAGCAGATTTCCAATCTGTGAAGAAGTAGAAGCCATACTCATAATCGAAAGGATATGTGACAGATCGAGGGATTCAGTCACTTCTCCCCAGAGGGGAGCCTTTCCTTGTGAGGATAGGGAGGTGAGCCTGCTATGTAATAATCCCAAGCTAGTGGTGGTGGCATGCGGGCCCTTGGGGTGTGGAGGGGGGGGAGCAAGGACTCCCGTTCCACAGAGGAACTCCATAGAACCCCCCCTCTTTTGGAACAACAGTCACATCAGAACTTCAGAGACATTCATCAAACCAAGCCACTGTTTTCTATTGCCACATAAGATTCAAGATCCAAACTGAGGAACCACATAGTAAAAATACCGCAAGAAGAAGAATGCTGAGCGAGTAATATGGATTACTCGGTGGTGGGGAACCAGCACTACTGTGACGAAGAAGGAACAAATAATGAAGACCTCTCAACTAAGAGAGAAAATGGACTAAAATCCCCCACTTGAGAAGACCCACCAACCTATCATTAACACAGGAAAAGGAACTACTGGCCTTGAGAAGTGAAACCTGTGAGTTTCAAATCAGCCAAGTCAGAAGAGCTGAGAAAAACTGGGAGATCCTCCGTCTGGTGGAAAACACAAGGTTCAGTGGGCATAAAGCATTGAGGAAACCGAAGGCAGAAGAGAGAGAGATAAGAAAACCCCAGGAGAGAGAACCAGTAGAGGATGGTGGCGTGACCCAGGAAAGGTGGACTGGACAGTCTGACTGCAACGCAGTGACCGCTGGAGTTCTGGTGCTGCGGTTAAGAAACCGAAGGAGTCGGAGCGAGAACAAAGTTATCCTGGCTACAAGCGAAGTGCCTATCCTGCGAGCAGGTCTGTTGATGCCAACCCATGAAAACCAAGGTAACTGGAACGGCGGGAGGCCCGGTAGGGAACACAGGGATAAGGAGTACCATCAGCCTACTCGTCCCATTGAGTGGTCAGAAACTAAGAAGAATGAGAACCAGTATGAAACTTCTTTTACTCATCTCAGTAGTATACGAATGGGACAAGAGAATAAGAATAACTATTGAGTCTGCTATAATTATCTTAAAGAGAAAGACAGACTCTTAGGAGAAGGATCATGATATCCACTAACTTATGCACAGAGTTAAAGAACGACAAAAAGTCATAGAATAAGAACCACTTACAGAGGGATTCAGTATCCCTAATAATCTCAGGGAAGGAGAGACTTTCAGAGGCACTTAAATATATTGTACAGGAGTTTCCAAAGCCCATAACACTAAGGAGAAGAAGTCTTCAAAGGGAATGAATAGGCGAACCAAAGACTGGGAAAAGTCCCCTAGAGGAGCTAAATGAGCTAATCCAAGAAATAGCCAAAAAGTTATCAAATGTGTCTACTAAGGATGAGGAACCCTATCCAGGAGAAAGGAGTCATTCTCCTGGTCTTTTGTTATTTCTGTTTTAATGTCAGGGACAGAACAGTTTAGCTTTGGACGGAGGACATACTGTTTACTTTGGACTTCACAAAGACAACAAGCACCTTAGTTAGTTTGGTTAGGCTGGGACATCCATAGATTAAGGATAGTGAGGCCTTTTCCACTTATTATTTTTATGAAAGAGTTTCCAGAATGCTAATAAAACTGGTCTGTTTCCTTCTTCTGACTTACCACAAACCTCATAATGCAGCCCTCTACATTGTGTCAGTCTTTGCCACCATGCATTGAGTGATTTGTTTGTTCAGTTATCAATCAGTTTATGAGCTATGTTTAGAAGGTTTGCCCAATATTTGCCATATAATATTGGTATTGCATTGCGGTGCCCAAATGCTGGTCTATCTGTGGCTTTCTAGAGGACACAGTTAGATATCCGTTTCCTGTGCATGGCCTAATGCTTTTCCTCTCTGGCATCCCATTCTAATAGTCTAGTCCATTGATGGGGTTTCTAATCTGGGAGACTGCACCATGGACTGCCAGTAAACACCTGGAGAATTATCAGGAATGCACATTGTTTTCTACTACCGTTTAACCCTCTCCCTCTTCTGTCTACAAATTTGGTTATCAAGTCTTTGTTCAATTTGGTTCTCCATCACCCCTTCTGTGTCTCCCTGTCCCTTCTTTTACTGTTCCTTTTCACTACAGATCCTACTCCCCCTAGTAGCGACCTACTTCCCTCGTTCATCGAATTCATGCACTGTCTTAAATATTTACAATGAGTCTTTTCCTCCCCTCAGTTATCTGTCCGTCTATTCCCAGAATGTCTCTCCTGTCTGTCTTGATCTGTCTGTTCTGCCCCCTTACTCTCTGCATTGGCAGGTGTGGATCTGTTTCAATCTCTTATACCTTTCACTTTTAAATTCCCATTCGCTTTCTCCATGTCCCTCATATAGTCTTTTCCCTCCATTCTAGTTCTCTCCATAATGCCCCCCCTTGCTCTAATTCCATTTCTTCCTCTCTTACTACAGTCTTGTCTTCTCTAAGGTGTGAAGATGGACCCAGGAATGTTTTACTTGCTGCCAAACCTTTGCTTTTATGGCTGATTTCATTTTGTCTCTTTATCAACCCTTGCTCTTGGCCTCTTTTGTCATCAGAAATGGACCTCTGTGATTCGGGATGCAGTGGTCTACCTGGAGAGCATGCAAGCACAGGTGTTGAAGAGGATCACCATCTGGAAGAGGCAGCAACAGCTGTCTGGAAATGGGGCCTTTTTCAATGAGGACCTAGCTCCTATCCAGGAAAAGTGAGTGATCATGGCATTGAAAGCATCTCTGCACAATCAAAAGACCTTTTCCTGACAGACATATACACCTAGTTCCAAACAGGTTTCTAATCCATACTGTCAAGTAAGATTCAATCTGTTCTTTCTGGGTCTTATTGTTTGCCCTTCTCTGTTGGTCCCTTTTCTCATGAACTAGGGCAAGACTAATGTCTCTTTTGTATGCCTTTCTATATTGTGTTGATTTCAGAGATTTCATTTTAACTTTCACTCGCACTTTAAAATCCAGATTGGGTCAACTAAACCCTTCATCCTTCTGAGGGTTTTCACTTGTGTACCATTAAATTGGGTAAAAAGAACTCCTGACATTACAGTGCTTAGAAGCAGCAGAACCCATCACACCATAAAGGACTTTATTAAAACGTGATGTTATATACCAAATGAGTAAAAGTTTGTGTGATAAGATGTAGGCTATGCTCAAATTCATTTTGGAAAGAACTTAAGCACCACAATATTTACACAAATAGGTGGGTGAAGGGAAGAAAAGACAGGATGTGTAATGATGAAGAAAACAATCATTTTATGTATCGGCTATTGTGTGTCTACTCTTGGTGAGGGTAGGCTCATGTGGAGCACGCAAGATGTTCTTCAAAATAATATGGCATAGCATAGTGCACAGATGGTGTGGTCTTGATTAATGGAAAAGCACAGAGGATCGGTGAGGGAGT
Organism: Ambystoma mexicanum; assembly: GCF_040938575.1. NCBI lineage: Eukaryota > Metazoa > Chordata > Amphibia > Caudata > Ambystomatidae > Ambystoma > Ambystoma mexicanum. The sequence continues at coordinate 204,092,848 of NC_090926.1, read as the reverse complement.
TGCTGATACAGGGATCACTTTCAGGCTACATCTTATTACTTTTATTACATTTGGTAGAAAAATGTTTGAATGACTAATTAGTCTTCTTGTTCTAGTCAGCGGTCATGTGCATTTTCAGTTTTTAGCAGGGTCATCGAAATAAATACCTATGCTGCTTAGGAAACAATATTGTAAACAATATTTGAAATAAGGGTGTTCGAAGTTCTCCAAAATGTGCCCAACTGGAAAGGCTATCTTTTCTGGTTGGAACCATCACTTGCTGCTGTATTCTGTAGAACTGCCTATGGTTCTAGCATGGTATTTGGTTTCGAGGTGTAGTTTGAGTCCTACACTAAGATTCAAGCCATCTAGAAAAGGTTTGAGGGCCTATATAAGACCCACCTCACTTCCTGCTTACTTTACAGGTTTTGTTTGGATCTCAATTTGGTGGGCGGAGGTGTTCTTGTGTGGTTTTGGAGCGTTTAGGAGAAGTTTGAAGGCGTTTTAGTTATTTGTGCTTTGTTTGGGGTTTATTGATCCCTGTTTTGAACTCCGTCTGTCTGTGTGCGTTTGTTAGGCCACTTCTTTCCTTCCATTTATTTACTGTTATTTCTTTTTAAAAACATTTTAAAAAGCCAAAAAGGTTGCTGTTGTACATTCCCCTGCTCCTTTATCCTTTTGTGTCACCCATGAAAACATCCTACTAATGCCTTTCCTGTGTTTGCATTGTGTGTACCCGAGACGTCTTCCTGTGGTCAGTCCCATTCCTTATACTTAATGTTTAGTTTTGCAACAACTCTTTCCCTTTGTGTGAGTATTGTATGAATGTGTTTGCCTATCTTTGCCACTGTGTTATCATTGCATATTGACACCTTAGCCTGTACACACAAGATGTTTCTTGCAGAGGGAGTGCTGGTTGGAGAAGAGGAGGAGGAGCTGGGCTGCTCAATCTCTGTGTCAGAGGAGGTAGTCTCCACCCTCCCATTACTGTTTTTTTTCCTCCCCACCATCCCTCCAGCACTACCTGAAATGTCGTCGGGCCTAGTATGATGGTTGCTTGTTTTGTTCCTCCCCTCCCTTTCTGCACCCCCTCCCTCACCTTTTGTTTTTCTCCAGCTCTACCAGAAATGCCATCAGGCCTAGTACGGTAGTCGCCTGTCTGTTTCCATTTCCTTCCCACTCTCCCCCTCCCTTCCATATCTATGTCTTAGCTCTTGCACTATCTGAAATGTCGTCAGGCCGAGTACGATAGTTAATTTCACATCCTTGCTGTTCATGGCCTGTAAGAATGTGGTTGTATTTTCCCTTGTTCCCTCCCTTGCCTTGAAGCGCTTTGAAACACATTGCGTATAGGCGCTATATAAATAATCATATATATATATATATATATATATATATATATATATTTATTTCTGAGGCTTGTGGAATCTGCTTAGATCACATGCTGTGCATAGGCCGACAACTAGTGGAAGTTTGTTTTTAGAAACTCAAAAATGGGCGTCGACACAGGGCGTGCCAGTAATACTATCCCTAGTGTGACGTCCACTGTACCCATGATCCCTCACGCGTGTAGGACCCTCAGATTGTTTTTTTCTGCCATACTGGTCGGAAGCATTCAGCGGAGTTCCCTGGCATTAGCCATTCTTTGTAAAAATATTGTTATATTTACCCCCTTTTTTCTCCATCCTAAAGTCGAGCCACCGGAATTCGACACTCGACGCCGAACCGGAGAAGAAGACTACCATCGAGAGCTTCACGACGGAGTGGGCCTAGGAAGGCCTCTGGCCTTGGCCTGGGCTTCAGAAGGCCTCCGGCCTCGGCCCTACAAGTAGGGAGAGTGGGGGGTGGACACACTCCACACTCTTATATATTCTCTTATATATATATTCCTATACTTACCAGCCCACTGCCTCAAGGTGCGTATGGAGGGTACCCCTATCCAATTTTGCCCAAAGTGCAACCGCAAGTATCCTTGGGTTGACAGACACGCCACATGCAATCTCTGCTTGCCAAGGGATCACCCCGAGGCAAATTGCAGAGCGTCTAGCAGGTTCAAGCCTAAAACACTAAAAGACCGTTCCACCAAGCTTTGGGCCCACCACGCCAGGCGTCAAGAGACCATGGCCGCTGAGGGTGCCTTCAGCGACAGCAGCGACGCCGTACTTTTTCGGACGTCGAGGGCAACACGGCGTTGAAAGACAGCCAGGCGCAGGTCCCCGACCTCGGAAGGTCGTCCGGCAGGGCGGCTATGGGGAAGACCCCCGGCGACGTAAGCGCAACCCACAGCACTTCGAAACACACAAAGTCCCACCGAGACTCGACGCGCACGTCGAGCTCTCGGAAAGAGGCACATAGGGAACGGTCCAAATCGGCGTCCTCTGGGCGTTCGCGATCTAGATCGCCGCATGACGCCAGGCAATCATCCACTATTGCCAGAAGTGCCTCGCTCCCCAAGGTAACCGAGGTTCGATCGTCGGAAGACGAAACCGACCTCTACCCCCAGACCGCACTCCGGGAGTCGGCTTCAGTACAAGTAACGCCCATTCCCGAATCCCAGCCTACACGGTCGAAGGATAGTACCACCACTACCGAAGCTCGACGCCAGGCGTCGAAAAGCTCTGAAGGCCCAAAGAAGCAGGGCAAACACTCTTCCAGCCACGGGGAGGGGGGAAAACGGAGGAAGCAGTCTGTCTACTTCCACACTGCAGAAACAGTCCACTCCACTCAAACAGACAGATAGGTTGCACTCCTCTATTATAGATGAGTCAGGGAAACTTCCCCCAGGCAAGGTCATTCCCAGTTCAAGAGAGTGGTCCAGTGAGGACATAGAGTCATGTCAAGAATGTCATCATTGGCAGATTTCTATTCTAAAAATCCCGAACATTTTCTCACTTATAACCCCGAAGGGTCAGCACCCTCAGGCTCCAAGGATCCTATCCCCCCAAGTAAAAAGTCCCGGTTCGAAACAACACGGTCTTCAGATCCCTTCCACATGCAACCTTATTCTCAGGAACAAGAAGATCCTTCCCTTTGTGAGGATACAGATTTGGGCATGTTGGAAGAACAGACTGGGACAGGCTACTATGGGGACGATGAGGAACAGGAGAAGGAAGAGGATGACCCAGAAATATACAGGGTAGATTCCCCGGTAGATAAAGAACCACCGGTTACCGACTCCCCTGTCGACAACCAACCCCTCCTAAATGAGGTCTTATCTAGAGCAGCAAACCACTTCCACATTGACACCCAGGGTGCTCAAGAGGAAAGAGATTTTGCCGAAGAGTTGGTGGGAGAAAGGAGACCTGTTGCGCAGGCCATCCCTATCCTTAAGTCCATCCAAAGAAGAATAGACCCTTCATTGGTAAACCCCAGTCTCACCAGGGCGGTCAAACCCAGGATTGAGAAGCTATTCCGGGCAGCCCAATCAGACCCACTGTATATAAGAGGGCATCTGAAACCGGACTCCCTAGTCGTTACAAACACCCGCAAGAGCGCAGGAACACCCTTATCATCAGAAGCTCCTCCCAACAAGGAGAGCAAGAAAATCTATGGGTTCGGCAGAAAGGTTGCCTCCACTTCCGCCTACCAAACAAGAATCGCCAACTCCACCACCTTACTGGCGAGTTATAACTGCCACCAGTGGGAGGAAGTCGCGGCACTCATAGATTCCGCCCCAGAGCCCCTAAAGAGCCAATTGGCACGAGTGTCAGCGGAAGGGAGAGCCGTATCCGGTTGCATTTTAAAGGCAACCTTTGACGCCGCAGATAATGCCGGTAGATTGATAGCAGAGGGTACTGTTATCAAGAGACACGCTTGGTTACGGCAGTCTGGATTCAAGGCCGAAACACAAGCATCATTGTTAGACAAACCGGTGGAGCCAGATCTATTGTTCGGTAAGGTGGTCGAGGACGCGCTGTAAAATGCCAAGGACGAGTATGAGACACTCAAGTCCCTAGGTCAACTAACCACCAAACCCCTTAATCAAAGGGGTAATGGCAATTTTCGCCGCACACGCGGACAAAATTCCCAAAGAGGGTCTAACTATTCCCAGGGCCAGGGTACGCAGTGGAACAATAACCAACAGTCTACCCAAGGTTATATTAGAGGGAATAAGAGAGGACAGGGTAAAGGTAGAGGCAGCCCCAGTAGAGGCGGCGGCACACCTCCACCAAAACAGTGACGCTCCGTTCAGGGTCCCTTCTCATGCATCCCCAGTAGGACGCATTTCCAACTTCACCCAAGCTTGGGAAGGGATCACATCAGACAGATGGGTGCTGTCAACAGTGTTCGCAGGATACTGCATAGAACTTTTAGAGCGTCCCCGGAACCACCCTCCACGACAAAGAACACATTCTCTAGACCACCAAAGAATCCTCCTCGAGGAGATCGTCAATCTGCTAGCAAAGGACGCAATCCAACTCGTCCCGGGACACCAGGTAAACAAGGGCATTTATTCAACTTACTTCCTTGTACCAAAGAAAGATTTAACAATGCGCCCAGTATTAGACTTACGGCCTGCAAACAAATATGTCAAGCCCCAAAGGTTTTGCATGACTACTCTCCAAGAGGTAATCCCCCTCCTAAAAAAGAGGGCCTAAATGGCAACATTGGACATGAAAGATGCCTATTTTCATATTTTCATGTTCCCAGTGCACAGAAAGTACTTGCGCTTCAAGGTGGACAGTCGGCACTACCAGTTCAAAGTACTGCCCTTCGGAATAGCCTCGGCTCCAGGGGTATTCACCAAGGAACTGGCGGTGGCGGCAGCACACCTACGCAGGGAGGCAATCCCGGTGTACCCTTACCTGGACGACTGGCTCATCACGGGGGAAACCCCAGCGATTTGCTAAACGAACATTCAAAGACCAATCGACCTCCTCTTCGAATTGGGTTTCTCAATAAACGAGAAAAAGTCAAGTTTGGTGCCAAGCACCTCCAAACAGTTCCTAGGAGCAATCCTAGACACACAAGAGGGGTTGAACTTTCCATCAGAGGAAACAATTCGGAATATACTACTGCAAATTCCACAATATCAGGCCGGTCGTCAGATAACGTACGCAAAGCAATGCGTTTGCTAGGCATGATGGCATCATGTATTTACCTGGTCCCCCACGCGCACCTGCACATGCGTCCCATGCAGGAATGGTTGGCGAAACAGTGGTCTCAGGCAAGTGGTCAGTGGGACGATCTAGTGGTCGTTTCGCCAACACTGGTACAAAGCCTTCACTGGTGGACAAGAGAAAATCTGTGCCAGGGGAAACCCTTTTACGATCCCGAGATACAGGCGGTAGTCACAACCGATGCATGCCTGACAGGGTGGGGAGCTCACCTCCTCCACCACACAGCTCAGGGGCTCTGGTCTCACTCAGTGGCCAAGAATCACATCAACCTGCTAGAGCTTCTGGCAGTATTCAGAGCGCTTCAGGCGTTCAAACCCTACCTGCTAGATCTGTCAGTGCAGATCCGGACGGACAGCACTACAGCCATGTTTTACATAAACAAGCAGGGAGGGACTCGTTCGCCAAATCTGTCCAAGCCTGCCCAGAAAATGTGGACATGGGCACTCAAACGGAACATCTTCCTGTCATCGCAACATGTTCCAGGGGATCTCAATTCTCTAGCAGATGCACTAAGCAGAGATCCCCTCCCAGAGGAGCACGAATGGTGTCTACACAGAGGAATCGTAGAATATCTCTTCTCTCAGTGGGGTTCCCCCACCATAGACCTATTCACCACAAGTGAAAACAGACAATGCCCAAGATTTGCGTCCAAATTCCCACAACCAGGATCCCAGGGGAACGCCCTGTGGATGAACTGGTCGGGAATGTTTGCCTACGCTTTTCCACCAACTCCTCTCATCAGGATGGTAGTGAACAAGATGAACAGGGAATCAACGCTCGTCCTAGTTGCTCCCATGTGGGCAGACAACCGTGGTTCCCACACTTACGCAGACTAGCGATGTGCGACCCCATCAAGCTTCCGGGCTGGTACAACCTACTGTCCCAGCATCAAGGTCAAACGGTACATCCTCTACCCAGCTCAATGAACCTAGCAGCATGGCTCCTGAGGTCATAGAGTTTGGACATCTAAAATTGCCTGAAAGATGTATGGACATCCTAAAAGAATCTAGGAAGCCTAACACGAGGCACTGCTACTTTAAAAAGTGGAAGAGATTCGTTATCTGGTGCCAGAATAAACAAATCAACCCAATTGATTGCACTCCTTCAACTATTGTTACATACATGTTCCACCTGCTGGATGCAGGACTGGTTTTTAACTCACTGAAGGTGCATCTGGCAGCTCTGTCTGCATATACCACCTCCCATAACAAGGTGTTGTGGTGGAAAGTTCCAGTGGTTAAAGCCTTCATGGAAGGAGTAAAGAGACTTCACCCTCCTATTTCAAACCTACCACCAGGGTGGGACCTTAATGTGGTGCTAGCTAAACTCATGGGCCCCCCATTCGAACCCATACATAAAAGCAGTCTCAAACACCTGACTTATAAGACAGCCTTCTTAGTATCTATTACATCCATAAGAAGGGTTAGTGAAATTCAGGCTCTGTCAGTGCAAGATCCTTTCTTTACAGTTCACAAGGATAAACTGGTTTTGCATACACACCCTAGGTTCTCACCTAAGTTTATTTCCAAATTCCACGTGAACCAGTCCATCGAGCTTCCGGCTTTCTTCCAAAACCCACAAAGCTCGGCTGAGGTGAAACTACACACCCTAGATGTGTGTAGGGCGGTCCTCTACTATGTAAACAAGACCAGACCACTAAGGAAAACAGACCAACTGTTTGTCTCAGTAGCTACAGGCAGAGAGGGGGATTGCGTCTCTTAAGGTGTCATCTCTAAGTGGATTATTAACTGTATCCAGCTGTGTTACTCCCTTTCTGAAAAAACTCTGCCTTTCACGCCAAGAGCCCACTCTACAAGAGGCATTGGGGCCACTCTGGCTTTCTTTGCAAATGTACCCCTCGATACCATTTGCAAAGCAGCTACATGGAGCTCTATTCACGCTTTTACTCAGCACTACTGCATTGACACACATTCCAAAACAGATACACAAGTGGGACAAGCGGTTCTAAGACCTTTATTTGCTCATGACCCTTCTCACATCCCACCTCCTCTTCAGGTACTGCTCACTCATCTATGCACAGCATGTGATCTAAGCAGATTCCACAAGCCTCAGAAGGGATACATTACTCACCGTAATCGTATTTCTGATGCTTGTATCTGCATAGATTCACATGCGACCCGCCCTTCCTCCCCTCTGAGAGAAGGTGCATGGATGCTTGTAGTCTTACCTTTCTTTCTATCTGCTTGGATTATCTGTACTGACGCTACTCCTCATGCTACCTCATGTCAGAAAAAATACAATCTGAGGGTCCTACACGCATGAGGGATCATGGGTACAGTGGACGTCACACTAGGGATAGTATTACTGACACGCCCTGTGTCGACGCCCATTTTCGAGTTCCGAAAAACAAACTGTAATACTCTGCAACTTCCACTAGATGTCGGCCTATGCACAGCATGTGAATCTAAGCAGATACAAGCATCAGAAATACGATTACGGTGAGTAATGTATCATATATATATATATATATATATATATATATATATATTCACTAACAAAAAACATTGTTAAAGGGAAGTTATGGTGAAGTTGCTACTAAAAACATACCTCCTTCACTGAAAACACTATGCTAAAGCAACGTTCTGGTCACAGTGCCCTACTAAAAACCTATGAAATTCACTAACAAAAAAATTGTTAAAGGAACGTTATGGTTAAATTGATAATACAAACCTATCACCTTTACCGAAAAAGCTATGATAAAGGAACATTCTGGTTACAGTGCTCTACTAAAAACTTATGAAATTCACTGACAAAAAAACGTTGTTAAGGGACGTTCTGGTTCAGTTGTCCTAAGAAAAACCTATCAAATTCAGTGCAACAAGTACATGAAAGGAACATTATACTTACTTTGAACTAATAACAACCTATCCATATTATGGTTACAAGTAAAACCGAAAACCCCCAGAAATTCGCCAGTTATCGTAAGCTAAGCAACCATAACTTGCGGCACAACTGTGCACTGCTAAAACTAACACCCATGACATGAAAGATGACATCACAAGTGTCATTGGTGACATCACTGCTGACATCACATACATATCTAGGCCAGGTGGTTTTGCTCACAGACAGTCAGGAACTGAAAATTCAGAAGGTACTATATTTGTAGACCTTACCCTTCTCATATGTTCTTACACTATTTTCGTTAGGTTTCAGTCACAGCATATGATACATATACATAGGGGAAAAAGGAAGGCCGAAACACAGCAATCATTTGTGTGCATGAAGGTAATCAGATAGGTTATGAACACTTTTTGGTAATAATGCTGTTTGTTTGCCTTACTTTATTTTACGTGTATTTATGCTCATATGTGACTGTATTGTGTGCTCTTTAGGTTTTGTGTCTAGTAGTACAATTATGTAGTAAGTGAGGCATTATTACGCACTTTTACTGTATGTTGCACAGTATGGAAAACTCTGAAACGAAAGCATTCATAATTTTACTATCGAACAGTGCAAGATTTTCAAAATGTACCCTCTATGGTGCATGCTGCAGACATTTCCTACGTTTCTACATGAGTAGGTTCATGTAATGGCAAGAACTATGTAATGCAATGGTGTTTATAGCAATGCATTGCTTAATGAACTATGTATGTCATGATAGTTCTCCCAATGAACTCTGATAGGTTTCTGCCAACATTATAATGACAATCCTTTGTGGAGGCTTTTCATGAAAATTCCCTACCCAGAAGACATTATAAAGAAAGTGAAAGACAAAACGGAAGCACTGGACAGAAAAGACCTTCTGGTGGCCAAGAAAAAACCCAAGGAGATTCCATTCCTTTATGCATTAAGGTATTCGGCACAGCGCCATCACATAACGAGAATAATAAAGAAGAATTGGAGAATCATTGAAATGGACCCACAATTGAAAAAACGTTTTCCTAATCCCCCCATTATTGCATATAAGAGGGGCCACCATTTCAAAGATCAACTAGTCAAGGCAGAGAGACCACAAGTTAACAAATGGCAAACATTAAAGAAGAAGAAAACGGGCACATTTGCTTGCCTAAACTGCTGTAATTGCAACATCATGAAAGGAGGATACGCAATACACCCACACAATGGCAACAAAATTCCTCTACATGATTATGCTACATGCGATTCGAAATCAGTAATTTATGGAGTTAGCTGCCCATGTGGTATTTTTTTACGTTGGCCAAACAAACAGGAAGGCAAAGGAACGCTGAAACGAGAACAAAAGCAACATCCGGACTAACAATGTACGATCACCAGTAGCAAGACATTTGCTCAAAATAAGCACAACATTGCTCAATTGAAAGTGGTGATTTTGGAAATAGTGAAAAAACCTTTAAGAGTAGGAACCACGGCAAACACATGAAACAATGGGAAATCTTTTGGATAGAAAGACTGAACAGCATGACACCAAATGGGATGAACGAGGAGTATAGTTTGGGTTCCTTCTTATGAACAACTTGATTAAAGTCTCCCCTTTTTGAATTAGATGTATATTGGTATAGAGGGAATGACCCATAATGACATATACAATAGACAAATGTTAAAACTATTCAGGGTGCTCATAATGTGTAAGCATTTCCGAGTGTGATACAAGATACAATGGTGAACATTTTAATTATCTATTGTCCCTATAATGCATAAGAATGGGAGCATGATTTAGATCTAATAAGCATTTGGATGGACCACCTCAGACCAGACTTAGACACACAGGTTCAACCAACGAACTATGGCACAACTCAGGCTAGATTACCTCTACATTGTACACCAGGTAGACGTATGCAGTTGATTCTATCTAGAAGTTCTGGGACACAATTCCCAAAAGGCACTAGAACGGCTACACGTTATGAACAAATGAGGTCCTGCAACAATGGTACTTAATCCATTTTGATGAACCCCATCATGATAAATATTGTACTTTGTCTACTAGCATACATAAAAGACATCGACCATGAGGGACTACAAGGGATATGGCTTTAGAGTCTGACACAACTAGAGAACTAATACCGACGCTAAACCACATAGGTAGACCACGGACCCGGAGTATTACCATGATTTATTTGTTTGGATCACTCATCCATCATATTGGGCAATAGGATGTTATTTTGATCATAACTGACATCCTTTTTCCATATTGGCTAATAAATAATATCTACCACATAACTTACAGAATATCCCTTTAAAGAGTTCCGAATACGTAATCTGAAACATGATACTGGTGGACAATTATATATATTTTGTACAGCCAAAATGGGGAACACTTAGTCAAACAATAAGATGTTCAATTTATAGTCCTGCGGGACTCCTTTCGACCTCTTTGTTTACAAAATACTACTGCATGATGTCATCACATTATGTAACAACTCATAACAACAACGTGACATCCTCACACCATTGCGTTGTGATGTCACGATTTATACGACAGCCATTTTGGTGTGCCGCTTTTTCGCAGCAAGCAGAAAAGTAGATTGGAGAGTGGCAATAACATTCCAAGTAGGATACTCCTTCTTAAATAACACTCCTGATAAGAGTGATATTTTAGACAATCAATTAGATGAATGGTCATCTTAGACTATGCAAATTAGGCAAATTTTGTTTACCTATTTACAGGTAGACTGACAATCACTTTTCCAGCATGCATTGGGACATGCTACTACCCAAGGCATCAACATAAGCCCGAAAAACTGAATATGGGGTATGATTTCTTGCAACAATATGCACATTATGTTAGTTCTCTTTACATGATGAATTCTAAAACCAGTGTACTGCATCTTTACCCTTAGATATGATGTAAGAACACATTAAGTTCTATGTCTACTGGAGATCAGATTCTCTTATATACAGTCTCAGGAACAGGGGATCACCATTGTAGGGTGATTCTTGCGGTACAGCATACTAAGGTAAAGATTTGATATAATTGAAGATCTTGACATTCCGTCAGATTGACCATGATCTCCTCTTTAAAATTAACAATAAGAATTTAGATTGTGATTATTTATGGATTTTTTTAACGCAGGTTTGAGTGTTTCCAACGCATATATTTTTTTAAAAATAGCTTATTTCATTAATTTTAGGCCATTCTACATCCCAGAACACGGGATACAGTCGGAACAAGCTTAATAGACACAGAATTAAAGTGAAAATACAAGGAATATATACTGGGGGGTTTGGACATCCAGGTGATTATTAGTGATTGATCTCGAAATCATGACAGATTATCAGTACAGATGGAATTTGTAATTAAAACACCACTTCTATTAATTGCACATTGTAGATATATTAAAGGCACAGAAAAGAGGGTAAAACAACTCCTGAAGAATGGGATTATCTACCCCAAAACGCGTAGAGTGAAAGACATAAGGATTAGCTGGTTTATTAACTTTTTTGCATATGTACAAAGTAATAGAAATCCTATGTGTCTAATTGTTTACCTAAAAGGACTATTTGAAATTGAGATTTGAGAAACTTGAATTGATGTATATTTTGAAATTAATGATATCTGAACTGTAATAGTATTATGATTGAATGTAGGACAAATTAAGCTTCATGTGAATATATATAACTGAAGTAGAAAATGACCTTTTTTACGTAAATTGTGTTAGAAATTGTATTACTGAATGGAATATAATAATATTGTTTAAACAATAACCATTGGGTGTGCAGGGGACGGGAGAGTTTTACACGTTTTTGGCCATCTGCTGTCCTTACATCAAAGTAAGATGGACACAAGTGACCACAGTTAAAGTGTGTTAATTGAATCTTATCAAGTCTCTTAAGTTATCAAAAAGTCTCTTGATCCAGAGGGCCTGATGTATCAAACAAATAAAAAAGATCCCTTTCAAGTATTAAAATCAGGTGATTCATTCTTCACCTTGGAACCCCTCAGCCGGGCTCAGATCCCCTTTTGTATCACAATCTTTTCTCGGGTGACTCACGTTTCACCCCAAATCCTCCTCAGTTGGTCAGATCCCCTTTTCGCAATTCATCTCCCTCAGCAGGGCTCGGACCAATTACAGTTCATATTTGCTATCGAATACTTTTGAATGTGCACAGGGTTTGGAGTGACCCGTTGCAGGACCACTTCGATTTCACAGTTTACAATTTTACACTCTCAGTTGGATACCTAACAGAGACCTTTTGAATGAGCACCCATGTGGCGCCGGATCACTCTGTTAAATGGCATCCGCTTTGGTTTGCAAATGTTCAGTCACTCCTTGGATATTGAATTATATCCACGTTGCTCATCACATACGCCTTAAACTTGGTTCTTTCCAGATTTCTTCATACAATGTTGTCGCTTGCAACCTTGGCTCTAACACAGACGGTTCTGCTATCAGTCTCCCTGACTCACCAGCTGTGCTGGCTTTACTGGATCGGCTTTGCTGTCGGAGCCAAGGACAGTACCACAGCGGCAATTGCTCCTCTCCGCCTCGTCCGTCGATGTAGGAAAGCCCCGGGTAACTTCAACACACAATGCACCTTTCTTCAGCTTTAATTCCCGGTCTTCTGTTTCTTATCCTCGAGGGCTCGTGAAAGTAATGATTTTCTTCCTCTGAAAGGCCAAGGGCAATTCCCTCCTTGCAACCCTTTCTGGTCTCGCCGTTTTTCTCCGAATATTAAACTGCCATCTTGGAACTGCTGCTTCCTATGGTGTTTTTGCCTTGCTCAGAGTGTGCTTTCGTGCTCCGCCTTTTATCCATGTGTGAAAGTGTGATGAAAGTCAGGTGTGTGTAATTATTAGTAATTGCTTGACTCTGCCTGACCCTTGTGTTGGGACATGTCAGGTATGCGGCTCTGGTGTTAGTCTGTTGTCGCTCACAGTGAGCCGTCTCTGAAAACTCTGAAAAGGTGTTTGTGTCGGGAAAAGAGGGGGGGGGTTGAGTTCCTAGGTATCCTACCTAGTAGGATGGGAAAAAGATGTTGTTGGAAAGAGGATACTGTGTCTCACGCTCCAGTGTCCTACTTCCACTCGGCGAGGACCCCCCATCCAGGTGATCCTCCCACACAAGTCCACCCCCAGGAACTGGATCCAAAAGCAATGGCCGTGTCCTGGCCACCTGGATGACAGATCCCCAGGGACTGGCGGTGATACACCTACAGGTTTCTCATAGTCCTGACAGGTAACTATGCAAAATTTGGTGCAGAATGGTGAAACTGTGTGGTATTGTATAAGGAACAACGCTTCGCCAAGCCACAACCCCACAAACAAATTTTGACTTGTGCTGAAATTCAGGGGAAAGGGGTGGGGTGTCCAAATGTCATGTAGTCAGTAATGTCCGGAGGGTCCTAACAGGTCACTATGCAATATTTGGTACAGATTGGTGAAACGATGTGGAATTGTATAAGGAACAACGCTTCACCCCAAATCCCACCACAAACACATTTTCACTTTTTATATACATATGTAGATGTTTCAAGTGCAAAAAGACAACTAGATAGTCCGCATACGATAAACATTCAATGTAAATAACTGCTAAATGTGTCGGGAAGGCTTTAGAGTTTCCCAAATCAGAGGAAAGATCTGCAGTATGTAAGTTGAATAGTGTAGATGCTAAAGTGCAACCCTGGCATAAGCCTCTGTTGGTTGAAATGGGTTTGGCTTGAGCACCCTCTGCATTTAAGCGTACTTGGACTTTTGTGTCGGGATGCTTGTCTTTCAGGATGTTTAATGTTTGAAATGTGTTCATTAAGTTTTTAAACAAATTAACTAGAATACAAATACCCGCCCATGCCTTCATCCCCAACCCAACCATGTGCCCCCCTTCCCATTCCAACTCAGAAGGTCCCTGACGGTTTATGTTTGCGGCCTCTCGGAGGCCATGTCCACATTCCTGGTCCATGAAGTTCTTAATTTTGTATCTGGTCTATATTATTCCTTGTATCAGTGTTTGCTCCTACATTTCCTCAAGGGGGAAGACCGTCCAGGGATATCTGGAAGTCATTGAGGAGGGATCCCCACCGCAGTTCCAAAGCATCAGAGTCCTTTTCCGTTCTTTGCTCCCTTACCATTTCCTTTTCCGCAGGCACCCATTTCGAAAAGTCTTGGGACCATTGCTGTAGCAGGGGTCCTATAGGATTTTTCCATGAGATAGCCATGCAGTGTTTTGCTAGGATCAGTAGGAAGGCTGCTATTCTGTGTGAGTGGTGTCTTTCTTTTCATTTACTCCCGGAGCATCCCCTAAAAGCATACCTGAGGTGTGTATTCCAACTTCTTCCCCAGTGGGGTGTTGATCTGGTCAACCACTGCCTGCGAATATCTTTCTATATGTGGACATACTCAAACCATGTGCCAGGAATCTGCAGACCTGCCCTTGGATCTTGGGCATGTGTGTGGGGCCTCTGCATTCATCATGTGTAGCTTTTTTGGTATTGTTTATACCCAGTATATGACATTAAATTGGATCAGCTTAAAGCGTGCATTGTGTGATACTTTCGTGATAGTGGTGCAGGCATTAGCCCATAAATTTCCTTCAGACACCTACCGGCAGTCTTTCATTTTAAGAAGTACAAAGGCACCAATCTGACTCGGTGAATACATTTTTCCATGCGCTTCCACCCAAGCATCACCATTAGAAGCACAAACAATTTTGAAGGGAACATACTTTCTGTAAGGAAAGAATATATTAACCATTAGTTGTGGGGGGCGTGGCTAGCCAGCCATGGAGTAGGACGTGCTCCGATAGATCCGACATTGATCCTGTTATTAGCGTACTTGCGATCCGAATATTACTGAAAACGTATGAGACGGCGTGGGAAGCTGCCCTCCACCAACAGAGCGAAGCACGGCTCGCGTGGAGTGGAGATGACCGAGATGTGAGCATTATGAGAATCGCCTGGTGAAACGCGGAGTCAAGCAAAATGGCGGCGGACAAAGGCGTCGAATTCTGAGAGCAGTTTGATCGCCGGGACGACTGCGTACAGCAAACTCACTGTACCGGAGGGGGCTCCCTTTAAAGAAAAGTTGGCAACGCGCGCTCGGCTAATGTGTAATGCTACAAGAGACGGGCTGCGGTGTGCGAGGAGCCCGTGATACATTGTGGCCGGTGACTGCCGAAGTTGATGCAAATTGGGACGCCCAGCGGAACGCTGCAACAACTACAAGAGTGACAGTGGGAGCTGGTTACATTGTATACTGGCACCCAGGAAGGCCATCCGCCTCGCGTGCTGTTCCATTTCGCGAGGGGAGGCCGTGCGCGGAGACGTCGGATCGCGCTGAGGTGGGCCTGCTGCAGTGAACGAAAAGCTACTGAAGTGTGGCGGGGGCCCCCTGTCGCAGAGGAGATAAGCTGCAAAGGCTACGTGGGGCCTTGGAAACGGAATGGTGGGCGGTGCGCGCCCAAGCTTTTAATGCCACGGCCCTAGAAGTGGAGGGCGGAGGCATTGTGTGTGCACAGGACGGACAGTGCAGTCCGGAGTGCAGAGTGGACAAGTGGTTGTGCCACGGGGAACGGAGAACATTGTGAGAGACTGCTGGTGGTGGCCCTGGAGTGGGGCTTGGGGGCTGCTGTGTGGGCGCCAACGGTGGCTATTGTGCCTTTATCCAACGAAATGAATGCAGATGCAACGATAAGAGCCGAAGGCACGTGCAGAGGCTAAGACACTGGCACGTGATGCCGCGTGAGCCATAAGGAGTGAATCGGTACTGCAAGACTGCGCAGGCCATGGGAGACTGAGCACAATAAGCGCGTAGTCGTGAAAAGGCCCCGGGAGTCGGATGAGCAGGATAGGGTGCGCCCTTACACGCATTGGCATAAACTGTGTTGTGCAAGGACATGGTGTGTTTGGGTACGAGCCTAGTGGGCATGACCTCACGTAGTGCCCTTGTGGCCATCTGACCTGACTGGTGAGGGCACTCTGAAGTTGCACCACGGCGGTGTAACGAAACTGCTGCAGCGGAGGCCGAGCGACCCGGAAAAGCATCTGAACCAGCGGGATGGCCGGACGGGGGGCCGTGGGCAAGACCAGAAATAAACAACCCACTTTGGAAACGTTTGCTAAGGCACAGCTCTCCCCAGCGACCACCGTGCCTAAAGGAATGCCAACGACAGCAGCAGAGAGCACTGTAGCTACGGAAAACCATCAGATTCTAGCAGCTATCACTGAGCTGAGGGACTCATGGTGGGCAGCAATGGCGGACCTATGCACTGCATTGGAGGCCAAAATAGATGCTGTAGGCATTGACGTTGCCTTACTATGACAAGATGTGAGGACATTGTCGGAGAGAACGAGCAGTTTGGAAAGTACAGTGAAAATTAACTCAGACACCGGCGCAGACAACGCAATGGAGGTTCACATATTGAAACAGCAGGTCGTTAATTTGGAGAATCGTGCAGAGGAGGCGGAAGGGAGAGCAAGGCGGAACAACATTCTCGTGGTCGGCCTTCCAGAGGGGGAAGAAGGCCGTGATCCCACAGACTACATCGAGAACTTACTTCTGCAAGAAATAGGGGCCGAAAAACTCTCGCAAGGTTTCACCGTTGAGCGGGCGCATAGAGCCCTCATGAGAAGGCCACAACCGGGGGCAGCCCCCCGGCCGATTAGAGCGAAAATACTGAACTATACGGATCGCGAGAAGATTTTGGAATACTTCCGCAAAGGAGGAACCATCGAAAGGACTTTGTGCACTGTCACGGCGTATCCAGATTACACAATGCTGGTCCAAAGGCAGCGGTACAGCTATCAAAAGAAGGCTACGTGCGGCGGGGATCAAATATATGCTGCTGTACCCTGCGAAATTAAAAGTGATCCACAAGAGCAAGATGTTTTATTTCCACACTCCCGAAGAAGCGACGGCCTGGCTAGACCTTCAGGGTTGTCCGGAACAGGAGGCGGATCAAGCTCGAGAGTAATACGATAAGTGTTCGGGACATTACATGTGGCGGGATATGATGTGCAGGGGGTATCCATTAGTATTGCAGGTGATGGCTCTGGCTGAGGGGTATCACTGGGTACAGGTGGCACCTGAAGCAGATCCCACGGACTTGGGCAAACATAAAGACTTTAATATAGCACAGTGTATATATGTGTTAATTGTATAGTTAAGTGTGTTGAGCTTATAGCGAATAGGAGTGGCAGGACCCGAGCACCCTATCCCCCCATACTGGTCCTAGTAGGCTAGCCATTAGGGCGGCCTTACCTTGCGGAGCATCGAGTACAGGCAGAAGCCAGAAAGTGCTAGATGCGGGGGAGCCTGAGATCCAGGGATGGAGCTGGGCAACAGTTGGGGAAGGGGTTGGGGGGGGTGGTCGATAGATTGGGGGGCGGGAGGTGTGGGGAGTTGGGTGTGGTTGAGCGGGATAAGGGGGGGGGAAGGGTGTTTGGGGTGTGTATAGTTAGGGGAAGTTTGAACTGGGATACAAGCCTAAATAGCGGAGAACGAGTCAGAGTGGGGGATTGCACGGCCGGGGTCGGGGTGGGTATAATATCAGGCCATGGGGGACCTTAAAATGATCACGTGGAATGTCAGGGGTCTAAACAGTTATTTGAAGAGAAATAAGGTTATGCTCTACCTGCTCAGACAAAAGATAGACATTGCGCTATTACAGGAGACTCATTTGACAGAGACTGGGTATGATTAAGAGGAAATGGAAAGGAGTGGTGGTGGGCTCAA
Source organism: Ambystoma mexicanum (assembly GCF_040938575.1). Classification (NCBI taxonomy): domain Eukaryota; kingdom Metazoa; phylum Chordata; class Amphibia; order Caudata; family Ambystomatidae; genus Ambystoma; species Ambystoma mexicanum. Next base: position 204,075,145 of record NC_090926.1, on the reverse strand, counting down.
CATACTTCGCCTATGCTAGACGGGTCCTAATCTGGGTGGCCCCGCATGTCCCCTTCCATGTGTTGCAGGAAACTGCTGAAGCGGATGGGAGAATGGTCATACTCCGGGGATTGGTAGAGAACAGAGAGATTTCAGAGCCCTGAGTGCTAACCTCAGTGTGTGCAAAAAAAAAAAAATAGTTGTCTCTAGTTCAATGTGCATTGAAACTGCATTATAATAGTCTCATGACATCGCTGATCTCATTTTAGCTGAAGATCTAGACTTCCTAGCCATAACAGAGTCCTGGCTTCATGCAGCCGCAGGCCCAGCCCTTTCGCTAGCCATCCCCACTGACTACACCATCATCCGAGCGGACAGAACTGAAGCTAAAGGCGGTGGTTTGGCCATCATTGCCAAGACCCACCTTAACATCAGACTCAACTCCGCCACACACCTCCCATCATGTGAATCACTTACAGCCAAACTACCCATCGCTAACTCCCAAACAATATCCATTCACTTACTATACAGACCGCCCGGACCCCCGGGATCTTTCGAGGAAGACCTCAATGCCATCCTTACCGACAACCTAAAAAAACTCGTCACAATGCCTTCTCTTAGGAGACTTCAATTTAGGCTACAAAGACCCCAAAGACAATCAAGCCACTCTCATCAGTAACACCCTGTCTGAACTAGGCTTCACACAAAAAGTAACCAGCCCCACCCATAACAAAGGCAGAACCCTTGATTGGATAGCAGACTATAACTGTGCCGTATCGATCACTAACAACACTCCCCAATCCTGGACCGACCACCACCTCCTCTCCTTCTCACTTGAGGCCTCAAGCCCTACAACCAACATGGCACTAGCCCCAGCCATCCACACGAGAAGCAAAAAAAATATTACAGTAGAAAAACTGATCCCACTCATTCTTCCTACACTAAGCCAACTCCAAGACTCTAATCCCTATGACCTCGTAGAAGGCTATAACAACACCATGCGCATAGCCTTAGACGCCATTGCACCATTGAAACTTAGAAAATCCAAACCAAAAAAGCACCTCAACCAATGGTTCTCCAGCCATCTTAAAACCCTTAGATTAGAAAAGAGTAAACTGGAACAAGTCTGGAGACAATCTCCGACTGACCACAACAAACTATTGCTTAACAAAATAACGGCCAACTATAAAAAAGAAATCATATCGGCCAAACAAGAATCCTATAACCAGAGAATCTCCCAATCCAACTCCAGCTCCAGAGAATTATTTACTATCCTGAAAGAATTGGAAACCCCGGTAACAATCCCAGATACTTGCGTTAAAAACAAACAATGGTGCACCAGTGTCCAAAATGCACTAAACAACAAAGTCACTGGCCTTCAAACAAAAATTAAAAATAAGAAAGACTCCCTCACCAATCTTACCAACCCCATCAACGCCCACTCGAGCCCTCCACCCTCACACCACACACCTAACACTGCTCGCTTCAGCTTTTCCAAAGTCTCTTCCCTCGAAGTAGAAAAAATAATTCTTGGCCTTAAACCCTCCAACTGCAAAGGTGACCTCTGCCCCCCACAAATCATTAAAGACGCGGCACGAGACCTCTCGCCATTCATCACCAGACTCATCAATGCCTCTTTTTCCTCAGGAACAGTCCCCAGTAACCTTAAAGAGTCCTGGGTCCTCCCTCTCCTCAAAAAACCCTCCCTTGGCCCGTCCATCCCAACCAACTACAGACCGATTACCACCGTCCCATTCCTGCTCAAGATACTAGACAAGACAGCATACCAACAAATTCAAAAGTATCTTGAAACAAACCACCTTCTAGGAATAAGACAATCCGGCTTCAGACCCCAACATGGAACTGAAACAACCCTGATAGATCTGAAAGCCCAAATAGACGTCCTTAGAGATAACGGGAAAACTGCATTACTACTCCTGCTAGACCTCTTTGCGGCGTTTGACCTGGTTGACCATAAAATCCTATGTAATCATTTAGACTCAGCTGCCCACTTTTCACAAGAAGCCATCAGTTGGATTGAGTCATTCCTCAACAACAGATCCATGCGAGTCTTCTCCTCCTCTGCCGCCGCCAAACCCATCCCCATTACATGTGGAGTCCCACAGGGCTCGTGCATCTCCCCCACTCTGTACAACGTGTTCACAAAGCCCCTGTTTGATGATCTAGATGGCCTGGGTATCACCTACACTAACTACGCCGATGATACACAGATCCTCATCCCGTTGACGGGAGATTACAACCAGGATTTGGCCTTGGTGAACAGGGTGTATCTCATCATCCAGGCATGGATGGCTTCGCACAGTCTATGCCTGAATGATGACAAAACTGAACTCATCATCCTTGGTTCTACGTCCAACCTAACCAAACTCGACCACAATTATGCCAACTTCATCATAGATGGGAACCTAATCAAGGTTTCGAAAGAAGTAAAAACCCTAGGAATATACCTCGACTCCTCCCTAACCTTCCACAAACAGGTTAGCTCGATGGCATCCTCTACGGCCTACACATGTAAGCTCATAAGAGCAGCCAAACCCTTCCTCTCCACCCACAGCTGCACTACACTAGCCAGAGCATTGGTATTATCCAAACTGGACTATTGTAACACCCTCTACATAGGAGCCACCAAACAAATCACCAACAAAATTCAGACGCTACAAAACAACGCCCTTAGGGCAGCACTCAATATTCCCAGGAGGGAACACATTTCCAATATCAGGAAATCCCATAACTGGCTCAGCACAACAGACAAAATCCTGCTTAAAGTAGCATCGCTCACCCACAAATGCCTGAATAATGCTGCCCCACGCTATCTGGCAGACAGAATATGCAAACACAGCCCCATCAGACCCACCAGAACCTCCAATGCTAATCTGCTCACCGTCCCCAGGTTTAAACACACTAAAATGGGTGGCAACAGCTTCCAGGTGAAAGCACCTCAACTCTGGAACTCCCTATCACCATCGCTCAGAACTCCCCAACCTTACTCACTTTTTAGACGCAACTACATCCATTGGTTAAAGAACACGAACCACTAACACCTCTAACACCACACGGCTGCTCTCCGCGTTGCATGCTTTAAGAGAATCTGTAAATTTGTAATACTAAACTTGTATATATTTGTAATTCTTTAAATACATCTACTGCATTCTCTCCTGCCAAACTGTACACATGTTCCTTCATCGTCACGCTGTAACTATGTAATGTAAAGTATAATTATGTAATGTAAAGTATAAGCATCCTGTAACCAAGCTTTGAATCACCTTGCTGCTCATGCGCCCTCATACCCTCGGGTCTGGTGCGCAATACAAATGAATAAACTAAACTAACTAAACTCATTAGAATCTAATGAGACCATTCTAGTGCAGCTTCAACGTTACAAGCAGTTTTTAGAATGCAAAAAGAAGTTAGATGCCCCCAAACAAATACGTTTGTTGGGAAGTCATGGCTGGCGGGTGGGGATGGGGACGCCAAAAGGTCAAGCACAGAGCTGCAGATGGGAAATGGTGTACATAGCACAGGGTAGCTTAGAGGCCATAGCACAGGTGAGCCAGCAGCTCCATCTCAGCGTGGGCTGTCACTGTCTGTGCATGCCTAACGTTGGAGAAAGCTGATTGGCTGGCTCTCCGCTCTGGGCGCTTATTGAGAAGAGCTATACTCTTGAACTTGAAGGCACATTTCCTATCATATATTGAGAACGTGATTAAACAAAAAAGTACTGAACACTGGAACTGGGAAGCAAAGTTCATAATTTGAATGATGCTCGAGTTGAGAAGAGTTGAACACAGAAATCTGAAGGGAAAGTTCCTATCATTCTTTGAGAAAGTAATTGAACTGAGGAGCATGAAGCATGAGAACGTGAAGGTTAAATTTGTAGTACCCACTAGAAACTTACTTCAACAGAGAAGTGCTGAACTCAGCAAATTGGAGGAAGTTAGAAATCAATTGAAATTAGATAAATTGGAGCATGTTTATTAATCTGCAGCATATCAGCAGTCTGAAATGCTGTCTCTAACTGCGCATGCAAAAGCCTGCATTCCAAGCTGTGCACTCAGTTCATAAAATGACAGATGAAGCTCTTGCCAGAAGCCCATATACACCCAATAAGGTGACCCCATTCAGAAGCGGTCCAGTCTTTACTAATCTTGCCTTTCAGGACCATGGGCAATGATGTGTATACAATTGCAAAGTGTTGTCTGTCAAGCACTGAGTTTGTTTTGTGGCTCCACATGCTGTAGTAGCGTTGGATTCCACAACGGAGGGATATGATATGGCATTTATAAGGTGCCTGTACCCAAGTGTTTCTAGGCATGGCAAGACAAGGAGGGAGAAACAGGGAGGACAAAACAACGATCTTACTAGGCCTTGTGTCATTCAGATCGCACACGTGAAGGGAAGTGGAAGGGGATAAGTGCCAAGAGGGGTGGGGGGGGAGTGCAGGTAACTCAAAAGTGCAACCTGCGGGTGGCTCAGTGCAGGTAATCAGAAAGTGCAGACAACGGGTGGCTCATAAGTACAGAGAGAAGGGACTGTAGTGTTACAGGTACAGACCACAAGTGCTGGGGGAACCAAGAGGCAGTGTGAGGTGCAACTGGACATGCAGGGACCTGGGCCCAAGTTCAGAGGGTTACCAGGTGACCAGTGCGTGGAGCAGTCCAGACATCAGCAGGGGAGAGGAAGAGAGAAAGCGGAAGCAAAGAGGAAGGTCTTGAGTTACTTCTGGAGGTGGTTCTGCTCAAGTTTGAGAGAGGCAGGGAGGCTGTTCCAGAGGGAGTCCCCATCCGTAGTTAGTGATCTCCCCCCAAGTCTCTGCTTGGAAAAGCGACTGACCCTCAGAGAGTTGGAGGTGGATGAGTGGAGAGCTCAAGAAGGGAGATATTTAGGAAGAGAGAGTTGGAGGTAGTGCAGTCCCATGCCCCAGAAAGTTTTGTGGACGATGCAGAGGGTCTTGAACTCGATCCTTGCCGCCACTGGGAGCCAATGAAGATCCCTGGGCTTGAGGCCAAGGACAAGTCTTGCAGCCCTGTTCTGGATAAGTTGTAGAGGACGGTGAGTAGAGGCAGGCCGATTTAGAAAGAGCCTGATACAGTAGTCCTGTCTCAAGAGGACCAGAGCTCTGGAGACAGTGAGCTTCTGGGGGAAAATGAGGGAATCAAGAATATCTCTGAGGAGGTGCAGCTGATAGTTCGACTTCTTAGAGACAATGGAGATGTGAGGAGGGAAGGATAGGCTGGAGTCAAAGATGACCCCAAGGTTCTTAGCCTAACAGGTAGGAGCAGGAAGAGGGCCCAGAGTGGGCGGCCAGAGAGATAAAGAGGAAAGGAGGGAGCTGGTGTTCGATGAGGAGGTCTTAATGGCAATAAGGCAGAGATCATTGGCAGCACCCCGTTCCTGAATTGTGGCCAGACAGTCTGGAATGAGTGAAGGAAAAGAGGTGGCTGGGGGGAGCCTGAAAGAGATCTGGGTGTCATCCGCATAACACTGAAAGTTGGAGCAGAGAGCAGCGATGCAGTGGGCCAGAGGTGCCAGGTATTGGTTGAACAGCCAGGGAGAAAGGTTAGACCCCTAGGGAACACCACAGGTAAAGAGAGAGATAGAAAAGAGAAAGGACCTGAGAGGGTTGATCAGTGAGAACGGAGGTCAACCAGGCCAGGGCTTGATCAGAGATACCCAGGTTATCACAGAGGCGATTGAGCAGGATGCAATGGTTGGCCGTATCAAAAGCATAAGAAAGATCGAGGAAAATGAGGACAGAGGTTATCAAGGTTATAGAGAGCAGGTCCTCACGGATGTTCAGGAAAGCAGTTTCCGTGCTTCTGGCTCCTCTGGAGCCAGACTGGTGGTTGTGGAGACAACCAACAGATTCAGTGTGCAGATTAAGCTGGGAGATGGCCAGCTCTTCCAAGAGGCCCAGGAAAGGAGGGATGGAGATCGGGCGGTAATTAGCTGGAGAGGAAGGATCGGCAAAGGGCTTCTTTAGGAGAGGGTGCACACGGGAGTGCTTTAGGGGCGCGGGGAAGGTTACAGTGGCATAAAAATGATTGCAGAAATCGCCTGAGGCTGGAGCAAGGGTGTAGATGTGATCTATTATGTACTCAATAAAATACACCCTCTTTAGGGGCCCTTGTCTTTGGCTTAGTGCTGGTGGTCCTAATTTTCCACACCATAGAGCCTGTGGGCTCTAGAACCTCATTGCAACCTGAATTTGCACAATTAAATTCAGAAGAATTGCCTCTGGCACTCGGTGGAAAAGAAATTCAACTGAAAAAGCATTCTGGAACTTGGAGGCAAAGTTTTGAATTATACTTCATCAACAGACTGAGCAACAGTGAATAGTGGAACATGAAGGCCAAGTTCCTACCCCCACAAAGCCAGAGACAGTCAAAGGTGACTTGAAGTCTAAATGTGTACTGTTCTGATGGGAAGGCATGAGACTTGAGACTAACCAAAGTTTGCACGGCAGCATCTTTCACTGCTGTCTTCTAGAGTAGTACCTGCTTCCTGTAGGTATGGATGCAGTGGGCAAGGGTTCTCAGTACTGTTATGTCATTTGTATTGTGCTCATCTGCCAATATGGTCTTGCAGCGCTGTGTAGCATGGGTGTAGCATGCTGCACGGTTTTGGTTGGAGGGTCATGGTCATTGCAGAATTATTTTTACCAAGGGGTGTTATTGTTGCTAAGAGGTAACATTTGGCTCGAGAGGGACTTCAGAAAGTGATCACTCCACCCACCCACTCCTTCTCCTGACCGAGTCAGAAAAAGGTCTGGTTGGCTTATTTTCTTTTTTTCTCTCTGTGTCTTGGCTTTTTTGCGATCTATTGAAGTGCTGCAAGAGAGTGATAGAAGCCGATATACACACGCAGCTCTGCTCCAGTCGGGACTCCTGACTCACAATGGCCCAGAGTAGTTCAGCAATAGAGCAACTGCTGCCAGACACTTTGCTCTTTATCAGATGCTACAGCTTGTGAGCTTTAGCATGGAGTCACCACAACGTAGATGGGTGTCACACAATAACGTGGAGACAAGCGTTGGATCCAGCAGCATCACAGTATTCGAAGAACAGTGCTGCAGCTTGGTGCCTTTTAATTGGTGTGTGCACTTAGTTTGGCCCTCCCCCACTCCACCATCTCTGAAGTTTGCACCTCTCCCAGCATTTGAAGGGTTAGCCCCCCCTCCCCTCCAAAATGTAGGTTTCGTTGCACCCCTGCTTTCCAGTGCTCAAACGTTTGTGTGAAAGTTCGAACATTGCTCTGCACCGGAGCTCACCTCTCGGGAACCTGACAGGAGCTGGGAGAGCCGCTCTGATTTCCAGTGTTCAAACTTTACTTTACACACAGTGTGAGCACTGGAAAGACCTTCTCTCATCCTGCAAACCCCCTCTATAACTCGGAGCAAAAGCAGGACTTTTACAGTTCCGGAGAGGGGCTTTGCAGAACTCGGGACCCGGCGTTGGCCACCCCAGCCTTCCTATGAGCTGTGATCTCAGTAGGAGTGATTCTGCTGAGATCGGAGCTCACAGGCAAAACTAATTAAAGCTACGTCGGTAAAAAAAGAAATCAAAAATGGAAATTGCTTTTTTAATTTGTTTGCGGGCACTGCCGCGCCGGGTAATTCACAAAGGCACACCTTTGTGCGTTAGACTGCGAGGTGGAGTGTGCCTGACAAACTCATTAGAAAATGCATTTCAAAAAATACATTCACTTACAGTAGCCTTGTTGGCAGCAAAGTGAGATTCACGAGCTGAGGGAGGAGGGTCAAGGCTGGGACTGAAGGTCATCATTGTGTGTCATCAAGTAACCCACCCCCTCTCCAGTATCTTGCACAGACTGTGGTGGGGTCCTCAAATTCTGACCCCACCCCAGCCTTAATGAGGGACAGGGGGCGGGGTCAAGGGCTAAGTAAGCCTTCAGAGCATTACTTTTTTAATGCCCTCTGGGCTCTGTTTGAGCCAGGCTTCTTGGCTTTCTATGCCTCGCCCAAGCTCAAGCAGCACTACACATGTTAAATGGGGATGGCTCATTGGAGCTCCCCATTGCACATTCAAAGTGCAACCAGTGCAGCCATCATGTCCTTAAGAGACATGATTTTAATGTCACTCATGAACATGATGGGGAGTGAATGTTGGTGGGACTCTGCCCCTATTGGCCAGCCGCCTCTTGTCACGCTATTTTGTAGTGCCACGTATATCCTTGTGACTGCATGTCGCTCCGCCCCCATCGTGCGATTCGTGTGAAGGACTGGAGTGGTCAGAGGTTCAAATAATCGCAAAGATCAGGGTGAGAGATCACACATTCCTTTCGTATTGTATTCTTACACAGTATCAACAATGTTTCTCGGGTTGCAAAAAAGTCAATAAAGAAATGTTTTGCCCTTACAGGTTTATTTCACATATATTTAACAAATGTGGGGATAGAGTACCCAGAGACATTCTTAATTGGCACTTAAAATGTACAATACAGATGAGTACAACCCAGTTAGGTGGACTGGATTTTGATAATCAGACAACATGTTTTGCTTTCATTCGTCGGCATATTGTGCTTTACAAATACAATTTGAAAACAGAACACATTTCAGTGAACAGAAAAAACGTATATCAGTGTGTGGAGTCAACACTGGATCAGTAAAGGAATCGTCAATTGTTGACACTAGGGTGTTTTGGCCCACAGACAAGCTGTTGAATGAAGCTTATATGTAAAGGCCTTCATCAGGATGTGTGGTAAAGGATAGCTCCAAGTCCTGGGTTCTCTATATACAAGTATTAATGGGAGAAGTGTGGAATAGAAATGGCGTGTTCTCGGGGAACTAGGTACATTGTTTTTTAAGCTCAAAACGATGCTTATTACTTGAAGAGGAACGCTATGTGCAAATAACATGGCGTGTTTTACCATAAACTTTCCTGTGCTATGGTAAATCTGATGGTCCACTCTTGTGTGGATGTAAGCCGGTGTGTGAATCACCAACATGAAGGAGTGGCCGTAAGAAGGAGACTATTTCCTAAAACGACAGATAGACATGAAAATATCCCATGAAATGACTGGTCTGACCGGGTGGGTCTTGTGAAGGTAACTAATAAAGTGTGCGGTGGAGATCTTACATCCGGAACCTATTTTCAGAAAAAGTCTTGGTGGGGTATTTGTTTCACTATATTAGTTGGCTTCACATGACCCACCTGATACAACTACACCCCAGCCAGACTACACCATATATCGGGGGATCGGCCCTCCGAGTGCCCCAGAATCAGAACGCATAATGCTGACTATATACACATGCTATGGTCCTGCCCGAAACCTTCTCCATTCTGGTAAGCAGAATGTGAGGCCATATCTCAAAAACTTGACTGTACCATTACACCATCCCCACTGATTTGCCTCTTCCACAAGTTCCCCTGTACCGGCCGTGACCTCAAGAGGCTGGCCAGATTATGAATGTTGTTTGCAACCCGCTGTGTTTTGTTGCTCTTGCCCCCTAACGTTCCCACTCTCAACCAATGGCTTCAGGCTGTTACTTGGGCCTCTGACATGGAGGAGAGCTGGTCTACCTGTGGGATGTATTTACCCATGCATCCGAGCCATACCTCAAAACTGTGCAGTACTGACATGGAAAACATCATGATGGCCAGAGCTTCCCAGAAAATGCACAGGGAAATGCATGAAGAATAGGCTGCCACTCAGTTTTGCCGATGTTATGGGCACAGAAGGACACTGCCTAAAACCACCATTGGACTACCCACACAGTAGTCAGAAACCATTGGGAATGGCAATGCTGATTGCCAAAAGCAAACCCATAACTGTTGGGAATTCATTTTCTTAAATCCCAAAAATGGGTGCAGTACCAGTACTCACCACTATCCAAAAGCCGGCGTTTTAAAACACCAGATTTTACTTTTTGCAAAACTGAATAAATGAACCCAAAACAGGCCAAAGAAAGACTTACTGAGAGGTGGATCCAATGTAAAGTTATATTCTGAAGTGACTTGAAGGTTTATAACAAGACTGGCTGAGCTGGGGATTTCAGCAGTTTAAGTAAATTTGGACTGAAAGACATTAAAAATCTCAAGGTTTAAGAGAAATGAGTGACCTACTTTGAGTGTCACATAGGTTGCAATTGTTTAAATGTCATAGTTTTGAACTTAGAATCAGCATTCTAGCTGCATATGTAAAAAAATGTCTTGACTTAAACTGGGGAACAAAAAGTGACATTTTATCTGAAACTTGGCTTAAGGAACTGAATTCTGCCTGGCAACTACCCCCATCAGGAGTGAAACTTGAGTCACAGCTGTGTTCCCAGGCCTAGCTGCCCTTTTGCTGCTCACACCAAAAGGGATATGACACTTCCCTGATTGAATTACCTGGGCTCTGCAGGAAATTGAACAAAGCCCTGTCCTGACTCAGGCAAATGTTTTATTGGCGGGAGTCATAAATGGAGCTTCCTCTTGGCAGAAGCTGGGAGGGGCAGGGTCTCTGAGCTTGCCAGAAACTGGAAAGACTGGTTTCTGTACCATGTGACATGAAAAGACACACCTCTATAGCCAGAATATGGTTTTAGAAAAAGATGAATAACTCATAGAGCGGACATGTGAAAATTGTATAAATGACACCATAATTCTTGTGATTTTTCTGCCCACATTTTAAGAGGTTTTTCGAACCGGTGGCATGTTCAGGGGGGTTTTAGCGGAAAAGAGGACATTACTCAAAATGTGTGCATGTGAAAAATCTGACACTTCATCAATTAATGTCCATACTCCCTGCGCACATGTATGTCAATTTGGGGTAATGTCCGGAATTGCAAACCAGTTAAAAAGTGCAAAATATTGCCATTTCTGAATGCAAGCTCCCAGGAAGAGCAGAGTTTGAACAGGAGATATCTCCTGTGATATGTGATGTGTGCATGTAATTTTAAACCAATGTTTACCTGTGCAAATATGTCTTTTGTTATCAAATCTAGATTTGTGTGCAAGTTGACAGGAGGAGTGTCCTCTCTGCAGGCTGTAAAATGACATCACTCTGACACAACTTAGCTCCCCCAATCAAATGAGAAATGGAAGTTTGACCAATTAGAAGCTGAGAGAGAGGTAGGGTCAGTGATGCTAGAACACACCCACATTCTAAACACATAAAAGCAGAGAGACAGGACAGATAGGAGCTTTCCAATCCATTTGCAGCTGGAAGCTCTGCCGGGAAAATCCATACTTTACCTCCCTCAACCTTCAGAGAGCAGACATAGAGACTTCAAATCTATCAAATCTCCAGAGAAAGCTGTGCAGAAAGATCCAGACTTTAAATCCCTCAATCTTCAGAATCCAGAGAGAGAGCAAACCCAGATCACTGTGAAGTGCAGAGACCAGAGGCGAGTCTAAAACCTGACCAGATCCGTGGCGTGGCCCATTTCACTCAAGAATATAGTGTGAGTACATAGCAAAACTGTGCAGAACCAATCTCTTAGTTAAAATAATATAATTCAACCTATTTTAATCTAAGTAGTACTGTCTCCTAACTGTCACCTGTCATTTGTAAAGCTGTCACTTGTCATTTTCTAGTTGCAAGCTGCACTTGTCTTTTTGAACTTTAAAATTTCAAATCTGAAAAACGACCTTTATTCAATCGCTCATATCTCCGCAACCGGCGCATTCGCGAATTTTACCGCGATTTGCAAATTTCTCCACGTGTGAAAACAGAAGCTTCTTGCCTTCCATTTGCCAGAAATTCGTTTAACCTGCTAATCATTCCTGAATCATTGCAAGAGTGAGCCTGGACTAATATTAACTTGATTCCACTCACCCTGAACCTTCTAGAGGGAATTAAAAGCATTTTAGTATATTTTTTTCTTCATTTCCAGCACATATAGAAGCATTTTGGGTTGTGTTTTAAACTTCTGTTGTCTAAGTTGCTGGGGTGAACTGAATCACATTTGAATTGCATTTCTGAGAACTGTGTGCTTCCTTCCATTTCCTTGCATTGCATAAAAGGGGGGGGTGAATTGCCAGAGAAAAGTGATTACATTGTTTTGTTGAAATCATATTGAGTATTTTCTATACTGCATTTCATTCATTCAACCTTGCATTTCCTTGAACCCTATAAAACATTCTCTTCCACATTATTCTTCTGTCCCTATTTACCAGTGTGCTATCTTATCCATTTCATGTCAACTCCTTAGTGATTATAAAGAAGTGTGCTAGTGCCAGATTCTCCGTTGTTAATCTTTATCATATCAGATTAAGTGTGATATTCAATTATTAATTTGTTATAAAGTGTGATAGATATATATTGCTTTACTTCTCAAATAAACCTTTTAATTTGCAAAACAGAACTACTTCTTGGCTCAGTGGGGTCAGGAGGATTCCAACAGAGGGGTGTTATATAAGGGTAGTCATCCAGAACGCATGAACTGGACATAAAATTATATCAATAAGGGTTTTCATTTAGTATTATAGACTAGGCATTGACTTAGCTGTAGTGTTGAATTGAATCCTCTTACATACCATGCTGCCGACAGTGAATAGACCCAGATACATCTGGATCCCCTTCCGATCCTATTTATTCTCCTTGACCAATGAAAGTGAAGATGACATTGAAGGCCCGCAATCTCCTGACAGTTATTCTGGTTAATGTAACGGTGTATATAATGGGTGCCTGCCTTACGTGATACAATGCCAGTAAACTCCTCTATTATGGCTCTGCATGGCCAAGTTGCCAGTCTACGTACATTTGTAATAGGATGCTGATTGCCCTCACTGTGCTCAGTGTTCTTTGTTCTATTGTCAAGCTAAATAAATAACGTTTTTTTTTAAAAAAGAATACGACTCAAACTACCCATCCTCTGGTTCAAATCTGAGATGTTCCCAAATTCCCATCTGATACTATTTCGAGCTTTATCCATTATCAAAACTTCAATTGAGCTAACTCTATAAAGACTTTAAAGTCCATAGTTGGCTGGAGTGAAAGATGATCACTAGTAAGAGAAGTACACTTGTCAAATAGCGATTGAGTTGTGACTATGCAATCTAGCGTTCAGGAGAGGAGAGGCCACTTTCTATGTTGATGATGAGGGAATATCTCCCTTCATGTTTCCATTGCATTTTTGAAGGCCCCATCCCTTCATTACATTCAGCCTGGTGTTTCCTCTTGATAACACTGGACCCACGTTATGGTTGGAAGATGCAAGGGGGCTCAACTGATCAGTTGAGACAGTTTATTTCCCCTCCTATTAGCATGTTATTGGCTTTAGTTTACTCATACCAACTATCCAGCAAGTGTGTTAATGTCTCTAAATATTGTGATTGATTAATGCTATGAGCATTCCAAGAGGTAGTGATGATAAGAATTTCACTTTGAGACTCTCTCGCCGGCCCTTTATGAATAAGCTTCATTGGTATGATGTGTGGGGATTTCATTCCATATTATTTAGTCCAACACAGAATTATTGCCGATGGCGACAATCCACCAGATGGGCGACTTTTTACCCCCCTTTTGCGTCGCATTAATGTATACAGTAAACCAGTCTAGCGATGGTTGTTCCCAAGGCTAAACCTCTTGTAACAGCAAAATGTCTGAATCATTTAATAAAATATCGTTGTCATGCTTTTGGAACACGTTTTTAAAGCCACAGGTGTTCCACGACTGAATTCTGGATTCGCTAGCTTCTAATTTTCAATTTAAATTGGAGAGCTTGGAATTTGGATCCGCAACTGATGTAGATAACCACGACCAATCAATGTTCCCAAACAGATCTGATTGTATATTGGTAGTTACAACCGTTCTAAAGCGCATTTCTCAGGTAGAATAGATTTTCAAGTGAGATGGCGCTCGGGACTCCAGGATTCTCTCTTTGAAGGACTAACAACTGAGCTTTCGTTTTTGTGTTTTAGCTTATGATTGGCACTATATGCATCATACACAAGTGATCCAAATCTCAGGGTTTGAATTTGCCGGGCATTTGGGCGCATTCGCTCCTGCATTTTATGATTGGGCACCTGCTTAAGCCACGTTCATCTGTTTGCAGGTGCTGCCTTAGCGCCGGTAGTGAATATAGTTTATGTGATGCCATACTCTATTTTCACCCCTAGATGGCAGCAGAGCACGGCAGAATACGCGAGGTCTGGCTGAAATGTCCGCCTCAGGCAACATGCATTTTGTTGCAGGTGTCCTGGGGCAGGCTAAGGAGGCAGATGGCCGTGTAGGATGCTTCAGTGGTGACAGCAGGCAGCGCATGCAACTTACCTCTGCTGTTTTCCGATGCCAGTTACCATGGTCAGCCCAGGACCTAGAGCATAACAGTTGCCTGTGCTAACGACCATGACTTTGGCATGCCGTTCAAGGCTGACCAGTTGCTGGAACAGTGGGGAACGATTTCCTTCCAAGAAAGTCTGGTAAGTGCACAGCAAGGCCTCCGCTGAACGTTGCACCACGCTCTTCTTCACTGAAATCAACCATTTAAACACGTTCTATCCGTTTCTCCCGGATCTACATCTTAAATTCATATATTCAAGATAGTACCCACATAGGAACAGCTGGATAAACAAAGGAGTTTCCTAAAAATCAATGCATTGTGTCGTGAATACTTTTACCAGACCCATCAGGTCTGTTAAGGTATTCATGCTAGCATGCTTCAAGTCACTGGGGAAGTGCTCACCCAGTCTGGTTCTTTGCATTGTTGGACATGTAGTTCTACTTTAACCTCTGTAAATACGTAACTATAAGTGCCAACATGCAAAGGATAAAAAAGAAGACTGACGGAGCATCTTCTGAAAGCCATCGGACATGTTGACATCTGTGTGCCATGGAAGGTCTTGGTATGAACAACTGACTCCACCTCTTTCTCCTTCACATCCTACAAATGCAGTTCACTTAACCAGTTCTTGCCACTACCAATTCTGACTGACTGGCGCAAAACACTACCAAGATGCTCATTTGCACCGAAGACGGAACCTTCTCTCCCTAGAGTACTATCCTCTGCTATGTATCTTAAATTTATCATAAACCAAAAGAAACACTTAAGTGAGTGTATTGCAAATATGCTTCCACTGTAAAGGGGAATATGACGGGTAATGCTTCTAGGATTAAAAATAGAAATAAAAGGCGTGGTTAGTCAGTGAGGAGAATAATCTTCAAAATGTTTCTCAGGGGATATGGTCTGTGGCATGTCAGAAGGACGACACAGATTCTCAGATGACATGATACACAATCTTTTATTAAAGTAACTATATAAGGCCTGACTTTTCCTAAAACTATGGGTGGTCCTTACCTATCTGGTTCTATGTCATTTTCCTAACAGTATTTTTTTCGATGGATTTATCCATTGAAAAAAACTCACCGAATTATAAATATTTTTAATTGGGGGGTTGGGAGGACTGACACTGTCTCCTCTCCGGTGTCCGTGCCTTCTCTTTCCCTGTATTTCTCCCATTGAACCAGAGTTCAACTGCATGTCTGGACACAGTGTACTCTTCTGTTGCCGGTGGCATTGGCAGCCCTATGTTGACCAACTGCTCACCATGGATTTGCCTCCATGGTTTTGCAAACCACCTTCTCCTGGGCTCCTGCCCAGCCACTTTTTCGGCTTTTGCAATCCTCTCTCGCTCTCTCTCTCTCTCTCTCTGCATCTCTCTCTCTCTCTCTGCATCTCTCTCTCTCCTGCGTCTCTCTCTCTCTCTCTCTCTCTCTGCTGCGTCTCTCTCTGAAGGTGCGCTCTTTAACATACTCGTCCCAGTAGATAACGGTATCCATTAGGTGTTTCTTTGTCCCATTCTTCACACTTTGTGGTTTCTGGTATTTTATAACATCCCATATAGGCCATAGTACGGGCAGCTTCAGGGAGTTTCTCATGGGAACGCAAATCCTTGTCCCCAAAGGGGGAGTCTCTCCCGGTGAGGTCGCACTTGCCTCTACCTCTTGGTAGGATATTGCGAAGCATGCTCACCTCCCTAGCCTCATATGGGTTTGGGGGAGGTCTTGCCCCTTGGGGAGAAGGGACAAATTCCTTCGATTTGTCACAGCCCACACAGGAAACATCTGCACACATTCTCCATTGTCAAGCATATATGCAATGCACAACCACACTCGCTTTCAGATTTCAGTGCATGCACAAAACTAAATGAAACACGCTGTCCTTCTGGAGATGCACATCCTGTCCTGATTTGTTTTCTTTGCATTCTTGGACTTGTAGTCCAGGATTTGCAAAGGAAAAGCAAAGAACTCGTGAAGACTGAATGAGCCTCTCCTGTATGACTTGAAGCTTCCTGACATGTATGTAAATGGCACCTCTGTTTTATTCTGAGAGTTCCCTGATAGATATGTTGGGGCGAGACCTGTTAGGCAAATTGAATATGACCATTTCCTTTATCGACCAAGGAATAGTGTGTGCCACTCCATGCATGTGTGCCATAAGTGTGATGGTCATAATACATATAAGTGGAGGAGATGCAGTGGTTCGCAGTGTTCCTGAAGGAGTGACCCCAGTTCGAAAAACACTCAAGCCAGGTTTCTCTGTTGCCCTGGTCAGACATTATCCTTTATCATGCGAAGCAGAGGAGGGAATATGGGACACTGTTTTGCCCTATTAAATCAGGAGATAATTGTACCATCTACCTCCCCATGCAGCACGGCTATATACCCGATAAAGGCGAAAAGGGGAGTTGGAGAATGATTCAGGATTTGCGCCCTCTTAATGACATTGCACAGGCAGAATTTCCAGTGGTCCTCAACACTGCGACAATACTTTGTAACATCCCCAAGGAAGCGACCCACTTTACTGTAGTTAGTGGATTGCAAAAATGCCTTGTTTTCTGTCGCTTTCCACCCCGACTCACAATAACTCACTGCGTTTATGCATGGAGGGATGCGCTTCGTACATACAAGATTGCCTCAAGGGTACTGTGAGTCCCCCAGCATCTTCAACTGAATATTACACACTGACTTGGTCAATATTCAGGTGCCTAGAACAATGATTCAGTATGTTGATGATTTACTGGTGTGCAGTGTCAGCGACCAACAGTGCAGAAAGGGCTCCATAACAAGGTTGATGAGGCTAAATTACAGTACTGCCTGTAGGAAGTACTCCACTTGGGTCAGTTGATTTTTGTGAATGGCAAAAGAATTATTGCAGGGCATGGATTTATGACTTTGCAGCATACATCAGACCCCTTTCACAGGCCCTCAAGGAAGCACAAAAAGGAGACAACAAAATAGTTTGGACGGAGGACATGCTCATTAATTTCTATGATGTAACAGAGGTCATATCCACTGCACCAGTACTAGCGACCCCACACTGCATGCAAAAGATCTATTTATTTTCCCACTTCAGCGGGCAATTGATGACTGCAGTGCTGACTCAGAAGGGCACCATGGGCCACAAGTCATTGGCCTATTACAGTGGTATGCTAGATTCAGTAATGCAGGCCAATTTGCATGTGAACAAGCACTTGCTGCTGCGGCATTTAACTATCGTTATGGGGTACTCCGTAACCTTGTATTTTGAGCATGCAGTTTTTGCTATTTTAGAACGCTCCAAACCTACACTGACCACAGAGCGAGCGTCTGCATACGAAATAATTTTGTCAAGCCCAAAAATCCACATTTTATGATTCAAAACTGTTAACACAGCCACCTTTTTAACAGAAATATGTTCTGACGAGGACTTGGCAAACCATGAATGTGTAACCTTTGAGAGAGAGGAAGGTGACATCCTAAAAGCACATCACAAACCACTAGAGGGGGGTGCAAGCATCTCTTTGTTAACAGGACAGCCACAATTGACCAGGACACAAGGTTATGGCACACTGGTGCATCAGTGGTTCATCTAGTGGATGAGGAATACGAAACGCTGGTGCAGAAGAGATTTGCCAATGCATTTTTCAGCTCAAGCTGCCGAGCTCATAGTGCTAATTGAAGCGCTACGAGTGTCCCGGGGTGCCATGTGACCATTTATTCTGATTCAGCATATGCCACCACCACAGTGCATGCAGGCCTTGCACAGTGGAAGAGTAGGGGATTCAGGATCTCCCTATCAATATGCTGCATTATTGGACAAGCTCATTCACGCACTGTCCCAACCATCTGAAGTGGCAGTCATAAAATGCACTGCCCGCACTAATAACACAGACAAGGTCTCACTCGAGCAGGGATAACGGGAGCTTCTCTGCCAGTGCTCCAAATATCAGAGTATCGTGTGTTAAAACCCAACACTGAACAGTTGCCAATGCCTTACAATGCCTTTCAATTGCACAGCGGATTGAGTTACAGGGTTGAGCGCCACCAGAAGAGAAAGAGCTTTGGATGAATAGAGGGTGTAACAGTCCCCAACCGATCTGTTATGGAGGCAAGAGATATCTGGGCAAGCGGTTATGCCACATGAGTTATTACTGGTTGCATTCGACCAGTTACACTATCCATCACATATTTCTAAACAGCACATTGCAGCAGATATACAGGAGAACTGGCTTGTCCCCAACCTACAGGAGAACTTGACTAACAATGGCCATACGTTGCATTACGTGTCAAAGTTACAATACAGGGCTTACCTTAAGAAGTATCAGAGGCACCTTGCCCGCCCTACTTGGCTGTTCTGGGAACTGTATATTAATTATGCGGACATGGGGGAAAGGTGCAATGATCTCGCTACCTCATTGTGGTTGTGTCTCCCTTCTCTTGATGGGTGGAGTGGGACATTGTAC
Source organism: Ambystoma mexicanum (assembly GCF_040938575.1). Lineage (NCBI taxonomy): Eukaryota > Metazoa > Chordata > Amphibia > Caudata > Ambystomatidae > Ambystoma > Ambystoma mexicanum. The sequence goes on along the minus strand of NC_090926.1, from coordinate 204,056,477 downwards.
ACATCCTGATGCTAAGTGCGCTGCTACATTTTTAGTGCAGAAGGATTTTCCTTGATGGGGCGTGTGCAATGTATTGAGGTATCATATAACAGATGTGCACTATTTACCACCCCCAGGCCAACAACGTCATGGAACGGATCAACGGCTTATTGAAAAGCAAGATATCAAAATTGTGCACCACTTGTATCATTCAGTTTAGGCACACAGCCCTGCAAAGACCACCATTATCTCCCCACAAGGTGTTAATAGGGCACAGCATGCACATACCACTCTCCTGTTAGGCGAGCAGCAGATGCTCACACAGCAGCCTCCATCTGGGGGAGGAATTTAGCAGATATTTGCCCTCCATAACAAAGGCAATAAAATTAGTCTCCCAACAGATTGTGCCACCTCAGACAGCGGATGCAACCGGCGCCACATCGGAAATGCCAGGAACGTCACTCACTCTGCAATTGTTCCTTGGCAACTGGATTTACATTTAAAACTTCACCTGCCAGTGGTCAGAACCCAGATATAATGGTAATTTCCAGGTCATATACGCCACTCCCCTTGCAGTAAAGGTGAAGGAACTACGCTACTGGGTACACATTTCTCTGATGTCTGCAAAGCACCGCAGCCCGAGTATAAACTAAGCAATTAAAGTGCCCACATCCACAGCACCCAAACTACATCCTCCACCACGGCCCATATGCCCTTTCTAAAATGATAAAAGAATATTGCTCAGGGTCCCACCCAACCAATTACCATACAAACCATACACAGCGCTGTTACACAATACATTTGCTAAGGGAGTGCACTCTTGCAGTTGCCCATACTCTTTCCTATTATTGTTCTCGGTCTCTCCTCTTTCTTTTCTTCTAGCTCTCTCTCTTTCCCTCTCCCACTCTATTTACTCTTTTCTGTCTGCTTCTCTATTTCCCTCTTTCTCTTTCTTCCCCTCTTCTTTTTTTTAAATAACATTACTTTCCAGGTGGTTTCTGCAATGGATTTAACTGGCTCTAACAATTTTATTTACAATAGGAAAGGTTATTTGCATGGTACCATGTCAAGGTTTTCCTACTCATATTTATTTGTTTTGCATAATATTGGAGGACTGTTTGCCATGTGTGTTTGCATTAGGTTTCTATTTGGTTGTATACGAATTGTTCGTATTACAACTGTTCGAATGACAATTGACCTTTTCACAATTGGCCGAATTGTGAAGGTCAATTGTAACATATATGCGGGGGGAAACCCCCGCAACCCCCCACCCAACCCAAACCCGCCCAAACCCTATATATATATATGGTCAATTGTGAAAAAGGCCAATTGTGACCCTTTACATTCAGTCAATTGTTCATTCGAACAATTGTAAACGAACAATTTGGGTAATACCATCTATTTTAGATGTGCTTTTATATGTGGTGGGCATATAAAAGGCGGGGGGAACATGACAACGGAACCAAATGTAACTAGTAATGGGCCCAATAAGCATGTGAATCCTACCAAGAGTATAGACCTAAATGTGTCCCCATTTTTTTCAACATGCAATGACACCCTAACCAAAAGACTAGAAGACATAGGCATAATGGACATGGCACTACTATGGATTAAATCATTCCTAACAGACATAACAGCAACTGTATGGATAAAACCCTTCAAATCCACCCCACTTGTAAACCACTGTGGAGTACTACAAGGATCCTCACCATCACCACTGTACGTCAACATCTACCACTACAACTACGCAGATGACACTCCAATCATCTACAAAATTGAAGACACTCAAGCCGATCACTCAACCCTAATCGAGTGTCTAAAGGTCTTTAACTGGATGAATGCCAGCAACTTGAAAATCAACCCAGGAAAGACAGAAATCATGATCATATCCAAAAACCAATCGAACAACACCTGCATTCCATAGCCAACGGAAATGGGAGCCGCACCAACACCATCTAAGGTAGTAAAAAATCTGGGAGGCCTGTTGGACAACACCCTAACCTTAGAACCACAAATAAATGCAATCATCAAGAAATGCTTCTTCCTCCTCCACGGCAAGAACAATCCTACCTTTCCTCTCCTTCACCTACAAAACACTCACAATCCTCGCCCTCATGTCAAGAATCGACTATGCAAACAGCCTCTATCTCGGGCTACCAGAATACCTCCTGAAGAAACTACAACTGATCCAAACTACATCAGTCAAACTTCTCCTCAAACTATCCAGAAGAGACCACATCATTCCAGCCCTAAAAACACTGCATTGGCTCCCAATCAAACATCGCATCACCTTCAAAACAATGTGCATAACACACAGGGCAATCAGCGGACAAGGAGCTGAATTCCTACAAAATAAAATAACGATCTACAAGCCAACAAGACTCCTCAGATCAAGCAACGAAATCCGCCTGGAACAAAAATCATACCTTAAGAAAAAACTTCGGGCTCCTCCTTCTCCCACTTAGCCGCAGAAACATGGAACAACATCCCGAAAGAAATAAGAAACACCAAAGACCACCAAAATTACTAAAAACATGGCTCTTCAACACCACAGATTCAAACTGAAAAACCGAAACAACCGAACGGGAAACACAAAGAAAAGGATGACTAAATTTAGGATGATACTGACAACACCCATAACCGACCAGAGAAACTCTTACTACAACAAGAGAGACAATGCTAAGTCAAATTGGACACAAGCGACACTCATGAGGACAGAAATCAACATCCCTAGCCAACTCTAGCCAACAACCTGACCCGCCCCATAATTGCTACCAGGTACCATACTTGTATAGAGTTGTGTGAATGTCAGCACTTGCAACACTTGAACTAAGTTGTGGACTTTGGCATGGGCATTGACCGTATGGAGTTGTGAATGAAGGCAGGTGCAATTGCAAGCGTTGGCATGTGCCACATTTCGAAGGTGCTGGGAGTGATGGCCTGCATAAACAACTGAATAAGATATTGAATGCCAACCATCCGCCACATATGGATGGAGTAGCCTTGGCTAGTCAATGCCGCGCACCAACTGGATTGGGAATGCTCTCTGGGCCAGATTTGAAGGGACGCACAAATGCCTGCCTGCCCCGCATACAGACCGGTGTCACGTAGGTGGCCGAGGCCGTACTTGGGTAAGGTCATGAATGTGAGTGGATGCCATGTGTGAAAGGGACTGTGAGTATCGGACGGCCCAGATCAGGACAGAGACGCAGAGATGCTCCCGCACCCCACCTGGAGAGAATACAGAAATTCAGCGCCTCACTTCCAGACTGCAATGCCAATTAACCAATCCACTAACAAATTTCACCCGTCTGCATACACCTCTCAAACACTAACCAAACACAACCACAAGACTACAACACAACAATCCACACAAACTTCACTACACTGCCACAACAAAACAAACCACACATAGACTTGCAGCACAGCACACAATGACTACCGACCGTAAAAAACCCCAAGCCCAGCCAACGGACCCACCGGGCTGAGGCCGCCAACAGCACATGACTGCTCTCTTGCACTTTTCCAACTTACTCCCAGTAACTCACCCCCCTTCCCTTTTTTCAGAGCCGTCAGAGCGCCAGGGCACTACTCCGGTGGTGATAGTGTGCGGTATAAATTTCCTTTAACATTAACAACAACACACAGCACCGTGGCCACTTATCCCCATGTCAATGACCAGGTCAAAAGTAGCAATACTGTGAAAGTACCAATGAATATGAATATATCGGTGCTTTTGATAATGTACATAACATAGCCTTGGCACATAGAAAGTGCCAACTTAAAAGGTCCAAGTATGATGAATACTGTAGACTTGGTCTAGATACAATAGAAGATGTGCACCATCCAGAACCTTCGAATAGTTGGTATGCAGACATGAGATCGGTGGGGAAAAGAAGGGTGACTGGAAGTTATGTTTGTTCGTTGATACCGCATGCGTCGGGGATAATCAAGGTATTAATATCACAAGAATCAAAGTTTTAGAGGCTCAATGCCTTGTTCATTTTGCACTGTGTAGGCTGCGAGGCACCTTACCGGCGAGAAGTGTGTGACTAGAAATTATGGACCCTGACCAGCTTCAATGCACTCAAAATCATAAAAGCACCCAATGTCTGCGGACACCATACCTTAACTTTCAGGTAGTGAAATATGTGGCAAGCAAGTGGCTAGAAACCTCAATGGGCTGCTCAGCAGGTGGACTAATGGGGTTCGGAGACAAAGTGTTGGCCTGAGTGCACAAAGCATGTGCACCATTCTGGAATGAACATATTGCAAAGCTGGTGTGGATCGAGCCAGTGGAAAAGCCACTAAAAGTGCAAAAGCAAGAGACTTCTGAATTATGTGTTCACAACGAAGGAACTGTTTTCGTAGGGGCCAAGCAAAGCTGCAATAAAACATTGGTTATTCCAGACCGCTTCACTAATGCACTACTCTTGGGTGTGTGGACAGCAAGTGTTCTTGCACCTCACACCATCATGGAAGGGTTACTGCTCACTGGCTACGTTGCTCTCGGCGCTTCTCGTGATCCCTGAAGATCACCTCACAGTGGGATCGAAGAACTTGCTCGCCCTAACACCAAGTCCAAAAATAGGGGGGTTCCAACTAGAAGCCTGGCGCATCCCCTTATTTTCTCTATCTTACCTGAAAAAGAAAAGACCTAAAACCTTTGCAGGAAAAGAAGATTGAATTACCTGTCTCAAGATTCATCTGAACTGCTCAAAGAAATACACAATGAATATGGACTGTTCAGCAAAGAAGAAACCTTTTACGCATCTCTCCTACTGCCTGGGGTTCAGACAGGCGCAAATGCCAAGTTGCTCCAAATTGTGCGGTCAAAGGTCATACAGCTGGCAAATGACATGGAACAAGGCTTCAACCCAATCAAGGTTGAGATGCATCCCATAAAATTGATGACCCTCCAGAACAGATATGTGCTCGACCTGCTCACGGCGATTTGCCGAAGAATTGTCGGTTCTTGCTGCACATTTGTTCCACCAAACGACACAGAGAGTGGCTCCCTGGCGCATATAGGAACACTGCACACCCTCGGCTCGCACATGCACACTGAAGCTGGCATACAAAAGGATGACTGGTTTGATGATCTATATGCTTGGGCACCATCCTGGATGGGGCTGATCATGAAAATCATGGCACCCTTGATAGTTTTGGTCCTTTTCTGCACCTTCCACCTGGGACTCTGCTGTTGTGCCAAAGCAGTACCTATCAGTGCCATGAGGATGTTTTCAATTGGGATATCCAATGCACCTCGTGATACAAAAGACAGTGCTATCCAAACGGATGACCAAAACGATCCATGCATGGTGGTCATAAAGTAGCGCTTGCATCCTCCCGAGACTATCACTACACTCACACCTGACCCCGAACATTATATAGAACACTGGGTGGATCTAGCAGGTGATGGGGGCTGTATAAATATATATGACTTGTACCCCTGAGGAGTATGCCTAATCTGGCCAGAGTTTGCATCACACATGTAGAGCATGGGTTCCAAAGAAGGGATCACCGCCTTACTTGGAGGCTGAGAGGTTGGAGGATGAACGCTACTGGAGGACAAGTAAACATGGGCTTAGCGGGGAGTTTGTTAATGTAGAATTAACGAAAGGGGGGAATGGTGGGAAGGTGACACAATCTTCCCAGAACCCCAAGCGCTTCAGAATAAGGCAAAAACTGTGAAAGGTAATATAAGAGGCCAGTGGGGATGGGGATGCCCTTAAAGGCGTCTGCATAATTACATTATTACATGCTTTGTTGATGTAGTGCCCATGCAGGAATAGCAGCTATTTTCCGCATTACCAGCCTTATTGGAACACAAAGCTTAAACGTAGTTCAGTAGTCCGCACTCCAGGCCTAGGCCGGGAACATGAAATAAGGAATAGCTTGTATCCCAGACACTTTTGAGAAAGGCCAAAGCTACAGAGATCCATAAATCCTTAATTGTCTAAAAAGAAGCCAGCCTTCGCGCCGTGGGAAGAATGTCCCCTGCAAGGCCATGGGTGGAGTGCTGTGTATCTTTGTACGATATTATCCCACAGGAAGGAGGGCACAGGCCTCCAATCCCTACCAGTCCCTATCCTATGTTGCAGTACCCAAATGCCCTATCTTTAGGGCCTCTGAATTCAAAGGTAAAAGTCAACCCCAGACCAGTGATCATAAGCCTCTTAGACCCCCAATCGATCAAAAAGATCCAAAGATAGAGCTGTCCTGCCTTCACTTCTAGGTCAAGTAATTTGTGCTGCGAGGTGCTGGGAGGGATGAAATGATAGCCCAGAATGAGGGCGGAATACCTTGGAGAGGTGCTGCCCTGCCTGGGCGCGGGTGAAGTGTTTGAGTTAGTATGACCTTGGGGGAGGTGGGGTACCACCAGCCCATGCTTGCTCATACCAAGTGCACTGCTACATAGATAGAGATGTGTTGTTAAGTTTGCAAATAATTGGCAACTGCCCAGCTTGTGCCCGATGACGAATGCAACATTACCCATGTGGGGGAAGATGGATGGACAGGGGTGGGACCAATAGCCTGGCATTCCCTATTGAGCAGGCTGTCCATGTATAGGGTCTCACCAACCAGCGATGCAGGTTTTTACTGCATGTGATGTCACTGATGATTCTTAGTGCCTTCATAATGTACTGCTCAAGCATATTTTTCCAGAATGTTCCGCGGCAGCAGAGTTCTTTGTTGCCGTTTCCCATTTTTGTGTGGAAATAAACCTCATCATTGCAAGCGGTGTATTGGGCCTTTTTCCATAGTGGGTTGTATTTTTTCTTATGTGAGCATCTAGGGGCTTTCCTACACTGGTTTTAGAAATGGCAATGCCTACTTATGTTTTCTCATCTGTTTCATGTGGCACAAGTTTCCAATGTTGAATAGCTTCACAAAGTAAGCATTGCTTCCGTCTCTGGTGGACCTTTATTCTTCTTATGCTGCCAGTCTTTTAAAAATGCTTTCCACTAGGTGTAGTCTATTTTAAGAACATATGAATGAAGCTTCATTTTAATGCTCCTGCTTTATTTGAGTAGCTGCTAGTCGGAGTAAAATTCCTGACACCCAGGAGCTATTTTCAGCTCCTACTTCATGATTTCCAATTTCAACCCCATAATATGCCTGTTTTAGCTAACAGTGTTGCAAATTGGGTTTGAATACAAATAAACCATGACTATGTGTTATTTGATTCTCTATAAAGTCGATGAAGTCCGTGCCCTTCGAGTTTGTTAGTTTTGGAATTTCATGGCAAAAAGCCAAAACAGATTGTCGATTTAAAATTGCTATGAAATAGCCATTCTATAATTTCCCACTTCCTGGAGATGAGTTAGACGAAGTGGCACCTACAGAGGATGGTAATGCCACTGACTGATTTAAGAGCCCTAATTATTCTGCCAAGGACTATTGAATTCAGGAACAGCTGTTTTGGCTTGTTGTTCCTTCAACTGCAAGGTTGACTTCAAAGGTGAATGTATATCAAGAACATTTACTAATGAAGCTTTCTCTTTAGAAATATTTCTCGCTTTAGTGCCAAAGTCAAGAATACTGTAGGTGCTTTCTTTGTTTGTGGTTCTTCCGTCTGCTGAATTACCTTGAAAGGAGGATGAAATTAATTATCATCATCATCAGAATATGGTTTAATATCACTCTGGTTAATCAATGTTAGACTTCAGTTAACATCCTCTCCTTATCTGCAGCGCTCATTAGTGATCAGGACCCAGAAGTATTAGAAGTCTTCTTGGTTAGACAACTAATATGAGGCGTTGCCAGATCGACTGAAGACTTTGCCTTTATTATGTTTTTACTTCGATTTATTATTGGACATTTTCCTAGTTCTTAGAGTAAAGTTTTCAGTGTTATTGGTAGTTTGCAGACAAGGGTCTGAATCGAGAGCTCTTGCACGTAGATTTCTAAGAAATGTTTTACACCTGCTATTCCTATTTGGCCTAGATTTTTTTGAGGTTTTATTGTTTTTTTCGTTTATGGTAACATCCAAGTGTTTTTAGTAAAAAAGGATAATTTCTTTGTATTTCCATTTTAAGTGATTGTCTTCGATGAAGTAGGTGATTTCATGGGCCCGTTGAAAAGCCTCCTCTTCTTCTCTTGGAGTTATTTTATTATGATCTACTTAAAATAGTGGTGTATCTTTCATGACCATTCATTCCCCCATGGCCCTCTTGTTAATATTAGCAGGCTGATTTCTTTGGCCAAAAACAACGCCATACAGAAAAGCACCTTTGGAGCTCAGTGAATATAATACTGAAGTATTGTTTTTCAGATCATTGTTAATATTCTCTTAGAGCTTTTAACAGCAAGTTCAGGGCAAACAGGGTAGATGACCCCACAACTTGAGGATGGTTTCCAGAGTCCATTAAATGAGGAGAGGTCAAAGGAATTGGAATTGGATAATAAGAAATGCAGAGGGCTCAAACCCTGGAGATTTATGATCCCATTTGATGGGAAGATCTTTGCAAGGAATTGAAAAACATTGGTGACTCGCTAAATGGGTCATGTGAAAGATTATCTTTCGGAAATTCAGCGAGTAATTCAATTTAATTGTTCTCGTCCTACTTTTAAAGTACGCTTTCATGCCACTGAGCAGAGGGTAACCTCCTACACGTTAGTGCTTGCCGCTTGATGTATATTCGCAGAGACAGGAACTGATTTATTTTAGTACAAATCTGTAAGTTTCAACACTGATTTCTTTCTAAGTGGGTATTGTGCATCATGTTGTTCTTGTGGCAACGGTGGGGATGACCCATGTTCCCCTCCCAAGAAGACAGCTGATGAAGATTGTGGCAGAGCCTCTAGGGTGGCGGAGTGGAATTAAGCTGTGACTTCTTATTCTTAGGGAATACATACCAGTTAATTCGAATAAACTAGGGGTTTGTTGGAACTTAGCACCACTAGGGAACAGCAGAGTGTGTGATAGTTAAAATGTGAGCTTATGTACAGTTAATATGCATAATAAAGGGGTGAAACGAGTGACTCACTCGGGGTAAAGCAGGGGTGTCTTCTGTAGTCACCGACAACTGCCGATAACGGCACTTGTTGCTGCACTTTGCACATGCTTCGGCACAGAACAGAGTATATATAGTCCTCCCCTCGGTAAGCTCTGCCTCTGTGGGGCTTCTCAGCGGCAAGAAGAAAGAACAAACATGTCGTTCTCCTCTAGCTCCTGCCGATAACCGCCTTTATTGCAGCACTGATTAAATCATATTGTCAAAATAAATTTGAGAACATGGAGCGTGCCTTCTAGCAACACTAACTGCATACATGCTGGTTCTGCTCCAGTGGAGGACTCAGTACCTTTTCCTTTCCTTCTAGTCAGATGGACAATTTGGGGTTTTTCCTGGAAAATAAGGCAATCTTTAAGTGTATGAAATCCATTCATTGTCCTGAAGATCTGTGTCCTGCTAATATCATCATGGATTGCGTAGATGCCTTAATCCCTATAATCACAGCTTCTTTTAGAGAGTTCACTGTCCGTGACAACATAAAGCAAGCTTGGGCTAAATCCTTCTTAAAAAGGCCACACTAAAGCCAAAGAGTATCTGAGATATATTGGTCGATTTCCTATGTTTCTTTTCTTTAAAAGGTTCTGGATATTATGTTAAAAGCACTTATAAAGCACAGCGTACGCCCAAAGGCAACTTGGTGCTACTTCAACATAATGGTCATTCAGAACAGTACTTAAGCTCTAAGTTTATTCAAAAAGTAACATTTGAGGAAGCGACGAAAAGAAAATGATCAGCAGTAGCCCAAAGAAGAGAAGAAAAAAGCGTTTCCGCCCTCCTTGGCAAGCCGCACACGTGGAACTTGAATGGTGTACGACATATGGGTGACATTTCCACTGGAGATACTCTGCCCCCATGCCTTAAAAGGCACTACACAATGTACATGGACTTAAACTAGAACCTTTGCATAATGGGGGAAGCCGGTGCAGCTGCCGTAAAGCGGGGGAGATGTGCATATCAAAAGGGGTCCAGATCAACAAATCTGGCCACAGCATTTTGCAAAACCTGCAGATAGCGCAGCAGATATAACAGCTGAGCCAGGTAGAGGGAATTCCAGTCATTTACCTCTCCCAGTACCAGAGCTGCAAACACTGGGGTACGGAACTGTGATGCGCAAAACCCTAAGTTTGTAGTGCACTGATTGGCAGACAGACCCTATCTGAGCCTCGAGTGACGGTGAGGATGACAGCTTGACTCCTAAATCCTTCACCATAGACACCAGTGAAGGGAAAGAACCGAGGGAAGGGGGCCAAAACAAGGGGGTCTGTAAAGATGAGACAGAAGGGGCCCCACCACCAGGGCCTAAGTCTTGTCCCCATTCAATTTCAGTCAATTTTGCTCATCCAACAACCCCCTGCCTCCAAGCAACTCCGCAACAGAGGCACGAAACTGGGCTGGGAAAGATCAAGCCACAGAATGATCTGGGTTTCGTTGGCATAGGAGTAGCAACGGAGGCCGTGAGAGTGGACAAGCTCCATCCTTGACTGGATGTTAACATTGAATAGAGTAGGGGACAAGGCAGGCCCATGGGGGATCTGGCAGGATAGAGGCACTGACAGAGAGCAGAAAGGAGGAAGAAAGAGAGATTGTGCACAATTGTGCACAATTAGACAAAAATGCTTTAAACCAAGATAGCACCTGACCATCTACACCCTGGCCAACAGGTTGAGCAGGATGGAGTGGTCGACAGTATCCAAGCTAATAGATCTAACAGTATCAGTGCCCCCACTCCACCCTGATCAGAGAGCCGGGCAAGGTAACTAAAACACAGACCAACACGCTCTCCAAAGCGCTGCCAGGTCGAAAGCCGGAATTAAATGGATAAAAAAAAGAAGTTTCGAACTATGGAGAGGAGAACATAAAGATTCCAATAACCTCATAAAGAAAGGTAGCAGTGAAATTGGGTAGAAATTGGCGGGAGAAGAGGGGTCAAGTGAGACATTTTCCAAAAGAGGGGTCACCAATGCGTGTTGCAAAGCTGACGGGATGAAACCTGATCAACAGGAATGATTGATAGCCTGAGCCACCCATGAAGCAATGGCCGGCATGTTATCCTTACAGATAGCCAACGGAATGGAATCCAGGGTAGATGCAGATTTCAGTTTACAGGTGGCTAACACTATATCCTCTGTGGAAAATGAAGGAAAAGAAGACCACATACAAGCTGGGTAACACTGACAGGTCAGAATCATATTTACTGGTCTTCAAACCCGAAGACACAATATTGTCACAGATGGGCACGATTTTCTCACAAAATAACCTAGACGAAATCGCACAAATCCTGAGAGGGAGTAATCCCTGTATGCATAGCAACAGGGGAGGATAGAGAGTGTATTAACTCAAAAAATTCTCTGGGTTGATTAAGAGCAGATTCTGCTTTACTAGAGTAGAACCTACTTTTAGCAACAACAATAGCCTTATGGAACAAGGCAGTGGCCTGGCACAGGAGCATACAGTCAAACTGACAGGAGGAATTCCTCCACCTCCGCTCAGTCTGCCGACATTTGGGCCACGATAGCTTCAAATCCTCATCAAACCAGTGCTAAGTTTGGTGGCCTCGCCGTTTACACAATTTCAAAGAAGCAAGGCTGTAAGGATGGAGCAGCTACCTTACAATTTCATTCTTATGGTGAAAAACATGAGCTGCTGGGAGACCGGACGTATGGCTTCTGTCCATTTGGAGGTACCAAATTAGTACGTCCAGTTGTTAAAGGCTCTCTTCTCCTGATGGTAGACCGGGTAACACTGGTTTATTGACAATGTTGGATTTGTCTGCGCTCTTCGACAACTTGGACCATTCCCTCTTAATTCAACGTATTAGGAGTGCAGCTGGGGAATCCAAAAGTGCAGCCAGCTGATTTGTCCTTTTTGAGCAACAGGTTGTTTAAAGTTGGGGATGCTGTTTCTAAATATGAAGCATTGTTCCCCAGAACTCCTGTAATGTTTCTATTTTGTTCAACATTTATTTTAAACCTAATGTGTTAATGGAGTTCAATGCTATTTTGAAACCTATGCAGATTTATTTTTAGTGTGCTCTCGATGTTCAACCCAACATTTCCTGCATTCAATTGATATTTTAGCACATCAAAGTGGAAGTCTGATAATTGGTTGGGTCTTAAGCTAAAACTGAGCTGCTGGTGGGTGCCTCCACTCTTTTATTGGGCAAACACCTACCCCAGGCTCTCACTGCTGGGCTTTTTAATTAAGACAGAGCCCAAGGTAAAATCCCTAAGTACCTGTATGGGTGCTACTCTTTCTATGGGTTCCCATGCTAGGTGTTTGCATAGTTGTACTAACGAGATGCAACCTTGCCCTTTTCAACACAGGCCAGTGCAACCTCCGTGGAAGGAATTGTAAGACTGTGAACAATAACCGATGTTTGTTGCTGAAGATGTCAACGGTACATGGGACCCTCCACCGCTGATAACCAAGCCGGGGAGAGACGCTTACCTCTGTGGTACCGAACTTGACTCCAGAGGGGAGAAAAGCCAAGCGGTTCATCACAGCCGGTGAGTCGAGGGGAGAGCCGATAATAAACCGATCTGTGTTGAATGAAAGTAGCATATGGCTAATTGAACTGAAAAACCACAAAGAACTGTTAATACGAGAGGGGAAAACCAGATACACAGGATCCATGCACCACATGGGTGCTCACGCTGGAAACTCTGGGTGATTACACTATTGTTGAAACTACCGGTACCATAAGGCCTTGGGAGTGGCATGAGAAAGGGGTCAAAGTGGTCATAAAGGGGTCCAGTAAAATCCTCTGTACATTCGAAAGACTTTGGCCGGCAGATGATTGTAAAGCTAAGGGAAGTGAATCCCAAATCGTAAAAACTGTTCAAGGAATGGTGTGATTAGCAAACGTTGACAAGAGTGAATTCGACGGAGGGATGCAGATGAAAAGGGGGCGAAGTCTGAAGTCCCAATGAATAGTGTGTTGACAAGAGTGAACCCGGCACAGGAATGTCCACAGTGAACTGTTCAAAAAGACATTGAGATTTGTGAATGTCATAAGGGAAGTTGATTAGAGGAAAGCCACAGTGAACACAACAGAGGGAGGCTAACATTCGAGAAGGGTCTGAGCCCGCAAGAGGGGGATCCAGGGGTGAAAAGCCATCACCCACCAGAAAAGGTAGTAGTGAACCCAATGGAGGGAGGCAACATTAGAGAAGGGTCTGAGCCCAGAAGCGGGGGATCCAAGGGTGAAAAACCATCACCCCACCGAGAAATGAATGCAACAGAAGAGATCTTTTTAATACAAGCCAGAGTGAACCTGTCAGAGGCAAGCTGATGTTCGAGATGGGCCTGAGTTCGAAAGAGGGGCACCCAAGGGTGAAAAACCATGTCCCCAACGAGATGTGAGTGCAATCAGAAAATAACTTTTTGTTATGATCTTTGCAGACAGGAACTGTTTGTGGATTTGAGCCCGGAAGAGGGGAATCCAGGAGTGAAAGAGCATCACCCAACATACAGATGGAAAGGAACTCTTTTTGAATGCAGCAGGTCATCGGATGCCAGAGACTTTTTATAGAAAAGAGAGTCAACCACCAGAGGTCCTGATATCTGAGAACGGAACTGTAAGCTTGTGCTGGGAAAAGCTTGAGTGTGTGCTGTGCTCTGAAGTCCCACCTTGTCCCGTGCTAAAAACGTGGGTAAGGGAGAATCCCGGCTACCAAATCCTGACTTATCATTTATGAACACTTCTTTCTTTCATATGAATATCATCCAACACTCTTTTGTATTTAGTTGGAAGGTTTGGCAATAGATTTTTCTTAGTATAGGCCCTTTTTATTTGACGAGATGCCACTGGAACTGCCTTATTATTATTTGATGGTCGTAGCTTGCTCCCATCTTAGATTTAGGTTTATATTAGCGGTTTTTCCAACCTAACTCTAGAGTTTGATAAGCACCCTTGAACTGTGATCAGTTGTCTGTCTTTACTGTTGCCACCATGAGTTCCTTACAGTGGGACGGAATGAGCTGGGTGGGGGTGTGATGGAAGGCCAGTGGAGCATAACGCAGGTGCAGATTGACCCCCCTGAAGCGTAGAGTGGGAGGGTTGAGGCAGAGTCAGCAGCCTTTGGCATTCGGCCCTCTCCAATGATGATCTTTTGTGAGCAATTTTCCCACTTAGATGTGCTGCAACCCACTTGTTGACAGCCACACAGCAAGCAACCCCCGAAACCTCCCTGATTCTGAGCCAACACAAATGCCCTCCCGATCACCAGTGTCTGGCCCAGCAATGCCAAACACAAGTGCACCATCAACAAGCAGGGCAGTGGCTTTGCCACGACTTGCACCATTGCCTGCTGTTGGTGGAGTTCAGGATGTGGTGCTACTTGAGCAGGGGAGGTGAAACTGAATGATCATGCATGCACTTATTGCCTGTGTTGAGCCGCATGCTCCAGCACCACACTAACTTTGTGTGTGACTGGGGAAGAGGGTAGAGAAAGGGGAGACATGGTACACTGGGCGAGTCCACAAAATAATGGGGGCGCCTGTAAAGCAGGAATGGTTCTGCTGGTACTGGTAATGTGAAATAAAGTAGGCAAAATCCCAGTTTGAGAGTGCAGTACTAGATTGCTCATGTAGCTCAGCTGGTAGGTAGAGGTAAACAGACTGAGGCAGAGCCACTAGTGAGTTCAATATCTCAGTTAACTGGGCTGAATAAAGAAGAAGCAAGGAATTGGGCGCCACTGCTAGGTAGTGCCAGGTTGAGTGAGGCAGAACCACCAGAGATGTTGAATCTTTGGGTTGGGCTGAGCTCTGGAATTTTTATGTGAAATTGTGCACAGGGTTCTTGGTGGGGACTAGCCTTTGATAGGGGCAGAAGCTCCACTGAGTACAACATCATCCTTAACCAGGCTGAATGAAGAAGAAGCCAGCAATTGGGTGGAACATTTAAGTTTAACTAAACTTAAGGAAAAACTCAACTTCAACACAACTTTAAAGAAAGAGGAAACCAAACTTAACCAAAATTGAACATGTGAGGAGAAATTGAACTTTTAAGGAAGGAAAAAGTAAACTTTTAACTTAAGGAGCTCAAGTTTACTTCATCTGATGAATCTGTTGTTTAGTTTCTAAAGAGCTGGTCCAGGTGTGCCTTCCTGCTGTGGTCTTCAGACATAACATGGCAGTTCATTTTTATGAAAGTAAGCTCTCTCTCACATGTGCGTCTTTAAAGTATCGCTGTGGTCTGAGGGAGTGTTTTGCAGCCTGACGATTGGATTGGTGCAGCTTTGGCTGACCCAAGCCTCCCCAGAGCCGTCAGGAGAAGCCAGTTCATTGTTTTAGGGAAGATCGCCGGGTAAGGATTCCTGCATGTCTGTGCTGTCCGGGGCTTCTGGCAGGTAAGTGGTCCGGTCTTCACCTCCCTACGGCGCCTAGCTGACTGCGCTCTCTGTAGCAAGGTAAGGATGGCTTTATGCCCTCCCGCCGCTGCTCTCCATGTTAGTATTCCTCGCACTCAGTTAGTCCTTCCCTGATCTTGTTGCAGCGCTACCAGTGTTCTTCTCTAGTGGGTCGTGATCTGTATCTACATTGACATTTTCACATCTACAGCTCATTGAGCCTCGGCTCTAAGTCCTGATTCTCCCTCTGAGACACTTATTGCATACTATTTCTGTGACGTGCCCCATAACTATGCTCTGCTAAGGTTGTGCTCCCTTTTTAATATGCACACTTGCTGCATCCACCAACCGTGATTGCTGTCACATTTCATACCCCTTGCAATATCTGCACTTCCAGGTGAGGCAGTCGTCTGCACCCTACTGATTGTGCTGGGGTACATCTGTCTCCTGACTCTTCTTTTTCTTTTCATATGCTGCATCATATACTTGTGCCTGCAGCTTGCGTTCTGCTTCTATTTTACTTAACCCCACCCTCCTTGAGGCAATTTTGTCTCCTGTTCAAATGTATACCTGACGTAGCCCCCCGCACCATAAGGCGTTGCTTTGTCAAACTGTGCCTGTGATGAACCATTGCATACTGTAACCCATTTGCATGGTCTCTCATTTAAAGATTATCTCTTGCACTTACTGTAACCAGCGCCGTGATGCCTGAGGGATTGGTGCACTGCTATAAATCTAAAAATAAATAAAATGAATAGACCGGTTAGGGTTTCCACAGCCAAGCACAGGTGGCCACACTGACCGTTTGCCAAGCCAGAATGTCAGTGCATCGTCATCACAACTGTGAAAAATCTGAGGGTGTTTCACTGCCTAGACTCCGGGGATCCCTTACTCAGGTGGCCAGGGCACAGCCATCACCTTTGGATCCAGACCCTGGGGGTGGACAAGTGTGGGAGGATCACCTGGGTGAGGGGTCCTCGGGGAGTGGGGGCGGAGCGTCCCATGGCGAGACATGGTATCCCCCCTTTCCAAATGCCCCTATCCGATCCTATTTTATAGGATATTCTAACTTCCCAGTGTCACCCCCCATCATTTCCTACACAAACACTGAGTCGAGGAAGAGGATATCTTAGGCTGAAAGGAGTACCACCCATGCAATACATTGGACATGTCCCACTAATAAGATAAGGCAGGGTCAGACACTTGATTAGAAACACCTGATACATATTAGCTCTCCCCACATAGTTAAAAGGTGGAACACTGAGACACACTCTGAGCCAGGCGAAGCACGAGAAGGAGCACTTCTTCCGAAGCGAAGCTGGAGACCAGGCAGAGCACTCTCTCTGGAGCAACTAAAACGGGGCCATGACTCATGGGAGATTGAGAGAGCTGATCACCAGGGATGCCGAGTTGTGTAAGGAGATCAGCTGGACGCCCGCATTGCCCCGTGACCGTTGAATGTTTTGAGCAGTCAGCGAACAAGAGAAGAGGGTGGGGCCTGCCAGGTGCTGCGGGAAGCAGTAGGCTCCCCTTCCAAGGCGAGAACCAAGCGATGGAGGATCCTGGAGACTACAGGTGGCGGCCTTTGCAGGAGAGGAGGAGGCGTCACTTCGTGGAAGACTATGACCACACAGCCTATGAGTGTTGAAAGAAGCCAGGCACGTGCACAGCACACGTTGAAGGTTGCGCGATTGCTTACAAGTCTGAAGTAATGGAACAAACCTTTATTAAAGACTGTTCTTGAAGTTGAAGGTACTGTATCAGCGGAGTGGTCCTGAGAGGTGTGCTCGCATTATGGAAAGTTTCTGTGCTGTGAATGAACGTATGATTTAAAGTGAAAGGCAACATGAAAAGGGAGACTTGAACAAAGTAGCAAATTGTGAATGATTGTGAGAAGCCCGGGGAGGCTGAAGTGAAAAGGAACTGAAAAACAATGTTTGATCCCGGCAGAGAGAAACCTGGATGTGAGAGATATTGACCTTTGAAATAAGTACTGTGCTGAAACTACATTTACCAAGAGGTCTTGGTGTAGAAGAGAAAGTTACGTTTGAGGAAAGAAGGTCGAAGTGGTCATGCCGAGGTAAGAGCAAAAACCTCTGTTTCGAAAGTCTGAAACAGCGGACAGAAAGTGAAAGGAGGCTTGAGCCGGATGGAGGGAAGCCTATGAAGGTGTGATTGAAGCTTGGGGAAGGGAACCCCACAAATTGTGTTTGAAAGGTTTGAACCCGCGGAGGGAAACCTATATTGAACTGTGGTAACCAGAAGGAAATATACTTTTGTTGAACAGTATTACAAGCTAAAAGGTGACCCGAGCTGGAGTGAGAGAAAGCTGAGAGGTACAGCATATAAACTAGAGACTTTTCGTGGAAAGACCAAGTGGGCCCTAGTCCACAAAACTAACTGCATCCTTGTGTCCAAAACCAGAGTGTGTCGCAAGGTCCAAGTGTGCCACCTTACCCATGCTACAAAATGTGGGGAAGGGAGTTTACTCATCCATACTGACATTTCTTTTTAACACTGATTTTCCTTTTTGCATTACACATTCCCTTTACACATGTATTGTATTAGAAAGAGGGCAGGCATTTGATTTTATAGTATAGGTCATTTTATTTTGACTAAGGACCGACTAGGACCGTATTTTATTTTGTTTGATGGTCGCGAATACTCCCATCTCAGTTATAGGGCAAGATAGGATTTTCCAACCCCTTTTAAATCATCAATACATGTTTTGAAAATTGCAGCTCTTGTGTCAGTGTCCACTTGTGATACCATGCCTCCCTCACACTACCCAGCTGACATTTGTCAAAGATTCTCAGGACCATCTTGACTGAACAAGGAGTGTATACACAGTCTCTTATGCTTTTCTTGACTTTAAACCGTGGGTCAGAAAAAGATGCCAATAAGTACTCAATATTCCTTTTCAAGCTAAAAATGCATGGATCCCGTTGTAAAGTTGAGCAGTTTCATGGCCATTTGTCCTTCCACTCCAGATATGTCCTGTTCCTTTATTGTGTTGCATAGTTAAAATACCAAAGGATTCACCATTGTGACCTCTTCAAAAAGCTGCAGTAAAGAACAAACATTGCAGCACATTTAACCCTGGTGTAGTTATTAGGTAGGCACCCTCCATTTGCAAAGTGTGGCTGTTGCAGTAGTCGGCACTGTACTGCACTCTCTCGGCAGTAGTGTCCGAAGATGACCATGAAATCTGTTCCTTACACACTGGTGCACATCTCTGTTGTCAGGGGGACATTCGTAGAGTGGTACAGTATCATTTCCAGTACTTCTACAACATGCAGGTAGAAGCACAGGAATTTTCAAACAGGGATCAATGAGACCAAAGAGCCTCAGTTTTCAATAAGGTAGTAGGGCAGCAGATCATTACAGAAAGGTTATCATTGAGACAAGGCATTCATGTTTTTGTGATATTTGGAACACGCTCGGAAGCCTCAGGAATTGTAGGCTGGTGATTTGTGGGAGAAATATGTTGTCTGCATACTGAAGTCCGAATCTGCAAAGGTGGTCTTCTCAAGGCGGTGGCCATTACAGACTCGGAATCAGCATCTGAGGAGGAGCTGGTGGAAACCGAGAAGGGCCTCAACGAGATTTCCGTAGGCCTCAACGAGAGGTTCATAGGCCTCAACGAGAGGTTCGAGAAGGTTCTATCCCAGGGGGCGGTCCCTGCTGACGTGATCGAAGATAGCGACGATGGCGACGTAGAGGGCCCAGTGGAGCAGCCATCCCGTCCGTCGCAGCCATTACCCGAGCCCCAGGATAGCTCGGCGGCCATTTTGTTGGCAATCCAATCCTTATGTACCGAGATAAGGACGAGGTTACCACGGACCCCGACGGAGGATCCAGAACCAGGCCCGTCGGGAAGCCCTCCGAACAAGCGGAGGAGAGTCCACCCCGCTCCGCCCTTCGTGCCTGCGAGACCTGTGGACCCCTCATCCTCGCCGGACCCTAGAGAGGATACGGCGACGGATACAGTGACGGGGACGGACGATGACGGCAGCGATGACACAGCGGACATCCCGTCATCACCCCCCCGCCTCTTTCCACGCCATGATAACCAGGGCATCCAAGCTCTTCCAGCTCTGCCCTGAAGAACAAAAAAAGGAAGGGTTTCTGTACCAACGACGAGAGGCCAAGAGGAAATCGGTCCTTGCGGTGCCTTTGCTCGACGACATCTGGGACGAGGGGCTTGCTGTCCTCAAGAACCCTTCCACGACACCCGCCTAGAGGGACAGGTACGAGAAGAAGTACAGAGTCCCCGATGCCGCCCCCTTGTGCCTCAGGGCCCAGCCCACGCCGGACTGTCGTCTCGGCAGCAGCTAAGAAGAAGGCAGCGGGTGCAGCGGCTTCAACTTCCACTTCATCGCCGGACAGCGAGGGCAAGAAGTTGGACTCCCTGGAGCGACGATTAAGGCGGGCAATGCCTTAGCGATCGTGGCCCGCTACGACAGGGAGCTCTGTGTTCTGACTTGAGTGTCGTGTAGACCGTTGAAACCTCTGTCCTCAAGTGACGCACAGGGGAACTAAAAGAAACCCGCTGTGCAACCTTTGGGGCCACAGGTGGGAGATGTTACTTCCCGGATCCACGGAACCTCTGGAACACCAAGGCTGCTGTCAAAAAGAACGAGGTTAAGTACAAGGCAATTACAGTATATAATCACGATAACCAAAGAGTCTGAAAAGCCTTACCTATCCGGTGTTTGGAAAACCCAGGAAACCTAGGAGGTAGGTTCGAGACTCAGATGAGACGGTCTCTATAACATGAGGACCGCAGACAAGTGTGGATGCAGGATGAACCACCTGTAAGACTGAAGGCGTGACTTGAATCCCAAAAAGGAAATGACGTAGAAGTTCAACAAGGTACCAAGGATGATCCGAAGGCAAGTCAGGTTCGTGTCCGAAATCCAGCAACAGGTAAACAGTTCCAAGCAAAGGTACAAAGGGGTAATCCGAAGGAGTCCACGAGAGAGTTCCAAGATCAAGGTAAACCAGAAAAGCAAACCAAAACGTAACGCCAAACAGGGTCTGAAGACAGCTGAGAAGCAATGAGTGTTCCGTGTCTCAAGCCTTATATACTGTGCGTTTCGGGGTCATGTGACGTCCACCAAGGTCACGTGAGGAACGCCACTCTGGATCACGTGATCGGCGTGGAGATGTAACGCCGCCCCTTCTGCTGTATGTTCTCCATGGCAACTGCCAGTGCAGGAAGGGTTGCAATCGAGCCCGTACACCATACCTGGTACGGAGCTTTCGGTCCTTTGGGTAAACCGAATCACATGAGCCTCGAACCCTGAAAGGAGGTGTTGGTGAAATGTGAGCAGTATTCTGGTGTGCAGTGGGTCGGTGTGCAGAGGATCGCCTAACATAGCCCCCCCCTCCCCCCAAGGGCCCACGACCCCGTGGGCAGGACGGGTGATCCCTATGGAAGCGAGCCACCAACCGAGGAGCGTCAAGATCCAAAGAGGAAACCCAAGAACGCTCCTCCGGTCCATAACCCTTCCAATCCACTAAATACTGGAGCCTACCCCTAAACCAGCAGGAACCCAAAATGGGCGACACTTCAAAAACATCAGGGGAGGCCAGGGACACCGGAGCTACAGGGGCCCGGAGGCGGGAAGAATCAGGACAAGGTTTGAGGAGAGAAACATGAAAAATAGGATGGATACGCCAAGAACTCGGGAGAACCAGACGAAAAGCCACCGGATTCACAACCTGAGAGATCACATATGGGCCAACGAAATGAGGCAGAAGTTTCCGACAACCCACCAGGCGAAGGTGACGTGAAGATAACCAGACCCTAGAACCCACCACCAGGGGAGGAGCAGCCAGGCGCTTGCCGTCAACATGAGCCTTCATAGAAGCCTTTGCTTCAGTAAAATGGACCACAGTACTAGCATGAACAGCAGACAGATCCCTAAGACAAGCCGTGGCCGCAGGATTCAAAGAGACAGAAGCATCAGGGACAGGCAAGACCTTGGGGTGTTGCCCATAGAGGGCGTAGAAAGGAGAAAAACCTGTAGCAGAATGAGCCGCATTATTGTATGCGAACTCGGCAAGCCGTAAGGCGCTCAACCGGGAGGCCTGTTGCTGCAATATAAGACACCGAAGATACTGCTCCATAGATTGATTCGTCCTTTCGGTCTGCCCATCAGTCTCAGGATGATAGGCCGAAGAATACCTGGTATCGATGCCAAGTAATTTAGTCAATGATCTCCAAAAACGAGAAGTGAATTGCGACCCTCGATCGGATACAATGACTGAAGGGAGTCCAAATAACACGAACACATGTTCAAAAAACAAGTCTGCCAAGACTGGGGCCGAAGGAATACCGTTAAAAGGAACAAAACAAGCCATTTTTGTGAACGTGTCCACCACCACCCAAATGGTGTCAAAACCTCGTATCTTGGGGAGATCGGTCACGAAATCCATTGTCAGTGTATGCCAAGGTCTTGGAGGTACCGGAAGCGGAAGCAGCAGCCCAACTGGTCGTCCTCTTCGATGTTTAGCCTGAGCACAAACAGCGCATGAATTGACATAGCATTCCACATCACGCTTCATAGAGGGCCAACAACACCAGCGCTTTAGGAGATCCAAAGTGCGCTCTTGACCGGGATGGGCATTAAAGGGAGCATCATGAGACCACTCAAGGGCCAAGTTACAAGTGTCAGGCGTGGGAAGAAACAGACGTTCATGCACGAAAGGCAAACCATCAGAATAAACGGGGTCCCAATCCAGTTGGTCGGAATGATTGCTCGTTCAAGCTCGTACAGAATCTAACAATGACAAAGAGGGAGTGCAAAGACAAATCACATGACTCTTTCCAAGAACCGTATCAGGGAAGGTTGGCAATTCGACCCCACCCGGAGAACGTGACAAGGCGTCCGCTTTTCCATGTGAGTTTCCAGGACGATGCATAATGTGGAAATCAAAAGCGGAAAAGAAAAGATGCCACCGGACCTGTCTGCTATTGATGCACTTTAAAGAGGCTAGATCCTGTAGATTTCGATGATCTGAGTATACAGTGATTGGATGCTTAGCCCCCAGAAGATGATGGCACCAGACACGAAAGGCGTCCATGACAGCCAGGAGTTTCTTCTCCGTTACAGTATAATGGGTCTCAGTATTGGAAAACTTACGGGAGTGGTATGCCACCGGGTTCAACTTGCCTGTTGTAGGACATGTCTGAGATAATACCGCACCAAGAGCAAAAGAAGAGGCATCCGCCTCAACTATGAATGGAAGATCGGGATTGGGGTGCTGGAGCACCGGTGCGGTAGTGAAAGCGGTTTTCAAAGCCTCAAAAGATTCTTGATGTTCCTTCTGCCATCGATAGGGTACCTGAGGGCTAGTCAGGGCCGTGAGTGGGGCTACAATTGTGGAAAAGGAGGAAATAAAGCGTCTATAAAAGTTGGCGAAGCCCAAAAAGGTCTGCAAGGACTTGAGTGTTTGAGGAACTGGCCAATCTAGGACTGCTTTACCCTTGGATTTGTTCATGGATAAAGCCCCAGGGGTAATGTGGAAGCCCAGAAACTCAACAGACGTTTTATGGAATTGACATTTCTCGGGTTTGGCAAATAGTGAATGTTCCCTCAGACGGGACAACACTTCCCGGACATGCTTTACATGGTCATCAAGATTCTGTGAAAAGATCAAGATGTCATCCAAATGAACAACCATGTGTACGTCCAGAATGTCCCTGAATATGTCATTCTTAAAACGCTGGAATGTTTCCGGGGTGTTGCATAGACCGAAGGGCATGACTAGATATTCATACAAGCCGTAACAGGTGCAAAAGGCAGTTTTCCACTCATCGCCTTCGCGAACGCGCACTAGGTTGTATGCGCCGCAAAGATCCAGCTTGGTGAAAACAGAAGCATGGGATAAGTGGTCCAGAAGAGGTGTGATTAATGGAATTGGATATCTATCTTTTTTTGTGATAGCGTTAAGAAGCCGATAATCCACACAAGGATGTAAATCTCCCTCTTTCTTAGGTACAAAAAATATGGGACTTGCAGCTGGTGAAGTAGAGGGGCGGATATGACCAAGTCGTAGGGCGTTCTGTACATACTGTTTCAATGCTTGTTCTTCCGAGGGAGACAAAGAATAAATCCTGCCCGAAGGAATGGTGGAATTAGGCATTAATTCAATTGGACAGTCATATGGTCTGTGTGGGGGAAGTACCTCGGAAGAACCGCGATCGAAAACTGATTCGAAAGCTTTATATTCAGATGGAATCCCTGACACCACCCCCCCAACGGTGTGGGAATTCACAACCTCTGATCCATCATCATTCAGCGTGAGTTGAGCAAGAGCTCCCAATGCCCGAGACGGAGTATCTGTTGCTTGATGGGTTGGGAGACAATAGTTCTGACAAATCTCCGACTCGAAGAGCACCGTGCCTGATTGCCAATTAATCAGAGGATTGTGTTCACGTAACCATGGTATTCCTAATATGATACCGAATTGAGGTGTGGTGATCAAGTCAAAACTTAACGTCTCTGTGTGAATGTCTTGTATGGTCAATAATAGAGGTGCAGTTTAGTGTCTAACGGGACCAGAGACTAGTGCAGTGCCATCTACAGCCTGAACAGGTTCTGGTCGGGTTTTTACCACTAAAGGTAGATTGAGGGAATGGGCTAATGCAATGTCTATGTAGTTCCCAGTGGCACCTGAGTCAATTATGATTGTGACTGCATGAGAAATACCCGTAGAGGGACAAAGAGTGGCCTGTACAAAGATGGGCCGGACCCGAGCAAAGGCAAGAGGGGTACCCGGAGATGAAGACTGAACACTCGACCTGGTCTCCGGATCTAAGGTCGAGCCGTCCGAAAAACCTGACTCTTCTTGGGACGTCGAGGACATTCCTTCACATAATGTCCCGTGGTGCCACAATAAAAGCATGCATTATCCACCCTTCTACGTTCTCTCTCAGATATTGTGATAGGGCTATGTAAACCTCCTACTTGCATAGGTTCTTCAGTAGTGGAAGCAGGGGTACTGACAACTGTAGGGTGGGAAGAAACCCCCAACTCAGCTCTGCGCTCTGATCGCCGTGCATCCACCTGCAGGGCAAGATCCACTAGTTCCTGATACTGAGTGGGCATGGAAGGAATTACTGCTAAGGCATCTTTCATTGCATTATTCAACCCCCTATAGAATATGACCGCCCGCTTGCTTTCTGGCCATGTCGACCAATTGGTTGAACCGGGTGATGTAATCTATCTAAGTCCCTCTACCCTGGGTTAGTTCTAACAACTCCAAATCCCTAGACTGTGCCTTGTGTCTGGTATCAAAGACTCGAGACATCTCTAGAACTAACAAATCAAAATCATAGAGAACCGGGCTATTGTTCTCCAATAAAGGGTTAGCCCAAGCGGCAGCTGTCCCGGCCAGATGGGAAAGGGCAAAAGCGGCTTTGGCGGTGGTATTAGGAAATGCCAGGGGTCTGCACAAGAAATGTAACTTGCACTGACTGATGAAAGTCCTGAACTTCTTGGGATCACCTTGATAGCGTTCAGGAGCAGCCAAAGGGGAAGGGGTTGGGAGGACCACCGGAGCTGGAGTTGGGGTACTTGCCAACGGAGGCGGTGTGGTTGAAGTGCTAGCATCCCCGAATTCAGGGTCTGCAGGGAGAGAATGCTGAACACTCTGTATGGAATCTAACCTTTGGTGAATCACCGTATTAGCGGCGGCCATATCTGCCCTTAATACTGTAATTGCCTGAACTAAAGCAGCTATAGGTTCTTCCGTGGACCCCTGCATTATCTAACACGACTATATGGCTTCTCAGTCTGTTCTGAGTTGAGTGTCGTGTAGACCGTTGAAACCTCCGTCCTCAAGTGACGCACAGGGGAACTAAAAGAAACCCGCTGTGCGACCTTTGGGGCCACAGGTGGGAGATGTTACTTCCCGGATCCACTGAACCTCTGGAACACCAAGGCTGCTGTCAAAAAGAACGCGGTTAAGTACAAGGCAATTACAGTATATAATCACGATAACCAAAGAGTCTGAAAAGCCTTACCTATCCGATGTTTGGAAAACCCAGGAAACCTAGGAGGGAGGTTCGAGACTCAGATGAGACGGTCCCTATAACATGAGGACCGCAGACAAGTGTGGATGCAGGATGAACCACCTGTAAGACTGAAGGCGTGACTTGAATCCCAAAAAGGAAATGACGTAGAAGTTCAACAAGGTACCAAGGATGATCCGAAGGCAAGTCAGGTTCGTGTCCGAAATCCAGCAACAGGTAAACAGTTCCAAGCAAAGGTACAAAGGGGTAATCCGAAGGAGTCCACGAGAGAGTTCCAAAATCAAGGTAAACCAGAAAAGCAAACCAAAACGTAACGCCAAACAGGGTCTAAAGGCAGCTGAGAAGCAATGAGTGTTTCGGGGTCATGTGACGTCCACCAAGGTCACGTGAGGAACGCCACTCTGGATCACGTGATCGGCGTGGAGATGTAACGCCGCCCCTTCTGCTGTATGTTCTCCATGGCAACTGCCAGTGCAGGAAGGGTTGCAATCGAGCCCGTACACCATACCTGGTACGGAGCTTTCGGTCCTTTGGGTAAACCGAATCACATGAGCCTCGAACCCTGAAAGGAGGTGTTGGTGAAATGTGAGCAGTATTCTGGTGTGCAGTGGGTCGGTGTGCAGAGGATCGCCTAACACTCTGGTTCAAGATGGCTCCCCTGCTAGACTTCCTACCTGACGACAAGAGGGCGGAGGCCCTAGAAATTCTGCAGGAAGACGAGGTGGCGTCGGATCATGCCATAACGGTGGCAACGGACATTGCCGATACCGGATTTCGCCAACTAGGCAACAGAGTTTGCCTCCGACGACGAGGATGGCTCAAGGCGACAGACTTTCGCCAGGACGTCCAGACCAGAGTGTTGGACATGCCGTTCGACGGCAACAACCTTTTTGGTAAGGCGGTTGTCAAGTCTCTACAGGCCATCAAGACCGACTCGGAGACGGCCCGGGCCCTAAGGGTGCTTCAACAGCGACAGCCCTTTCGGAGCTGCGGCGGCAGACAGGGTGCCTCCAAAGGTTCCAGCGGTGGCTCCTCCACTTACCGCCTGGCGGCCCGCTCACCTTCCTAGGAGGCCTACAGAGGTCGCGGCAAGCAAGGGGGATCCCGCCGTCGTCACCAAGGAGGCCAAGGCAGCAAAGCCGCCTCCAAGGAAGACTGACCCGGCCGTGTTGTCGGGCCCCCACCGAAGCACCCCGGTGGGAGGCCGGCTGACGAAGTTCGTCAGCGTGTGGGAGTCCATCTCCACTGACCGTTGGGTGTTGGACACCCTAGCCAACGGGCACTCGCTGGAATTCCAAAAGAAGTGCCCTCGCATTCCTCCCGTGGCCAGGAAGGAGAATCGCGTCCCTCAACTGCTGTTGGAGGTAAGGGCAATGCTCAAGAAAGGTGCCATCGAGCTCGTCATCAGAAGGCTCCGGGGCTCCGGAGTGTACTCAAGGTACTTCCTCTTCAGAAAGAAGACAGGCGGTTGGTGCCCCATCCTGGACCTGCGTCGGTTAAACAAGTACATCAAGGCGCAGAAATTCAGGATTGTCACCCTCCAGCACGTGCTGGGACAGCTGGAGGAAGGCGACTTCCTATTGTCTTTGGACCTAAAGGATGCTTACTTCCACATCCCCAAAAAGGCACAGGAAGTTCCTCAGGTTCGTGGTTCAGGGACGCCACTACCAATTCAGAGCCCTACCGTTCGGATTAAAGTCGGCACCCAGGGTTTTCACCAAGTGGCTGGCACCAGTGGCGGCGCGGCTGCGCCTGCAGGGGATCCACGTCTACCCCTACCTGAACGACTGGCTAATCCGGGCAAGGATAAGGGAACTCGCCGTCGAACACACAGCGAAGACCGTCCAGCTGCTCACGGAGCTGGGGTTCGCCATCAACTACCCCAAATCCCACCTGGTTCCATCGCAAGTAGCACTGTTTCTGGAAACAAAGCTCGATACAGTGGGGTAATTGGCCTCCCCTTCAGAGGAGAGGACCAAGACCATCCTGGGCAAGGTGCGGCGCCTGTTAGCCACGGATGTGGCCAGGGTGAGATCCATCAAGTCCCTTCTCGGGATGATGTCCTCATGCATCTATTTTGTACCCCTTTGCAGACTTCGGATGCGTCCGCTACAGGAGTTCCTCGACGCCCGCTGGCTTCAGGTGACGGGCTGTTTCGAGGACAGGATTCTTCTCGACGAGGATTTCCGTCGGGCGATCCTATGGTGGGGCATCCGTGCTCACCTCACTACAGGCACAGACTTTCAAACCCCGGCGTTTCAGGAGACGGTGACGACAGAAGCCTCTCTGGAGGGTTGGGGGGCCCACACCGGAGATCTCCACGCAAGAGGCCTTTGGCTCCCGGAGGAGAGGTGTCTCCACATCAACATTCTGGAGCTCCGAGCAGTGTTCTGGGCTCTCAAGTCGTTCCTTCCGTCCCTCAAGGACAAGGTGGTGAGGATCTTCACCGACAACACCACCACAATGTTTTACATATGGAAGCAATGTGGCACCAGATCCCCAGCCCTATCCAAGGAGGCCCAGGACCTGTGGCACTGGGCCGTCGCCCAGGGGATGTTTCTGGTTCCCTTCACTTGGCAGGAATAAAAAACACCATCGCCGACTCAATCAGCAGGGAGCTGCGCTCGTGCCACGAGTGGGAGCTGCGCCAGGATCAAGTGGATCGACTCTTCCAACGATGGGGCAAACCCCAGATCGGCCTGTTCGCGATGGCGACAAACTCCAAGTGCCAGAGGTTCGCCAGCAGGTTCCCACAGCCGAGGAGCATGGGCGATGCTTTCTCGTTCCCCTGTTTCTATACGCATTCCCTCCGTTGCCGTTGCTGCTCCGCCTCATCAACCAGCTCAAGAAGTCCAGGTGCAGGATGATCCTCGTCGCACCGGCGTGGCCGAGGCAGATCTGGTTCCCGGACCTTCTGGACTTGTCAACGTCCCCACCAGTCAAGCTGCCGGCGGACGCAGATCTTCTCTCCAGAGAAGGAGGTGCCATTCTCCATCGCGACCCACAGTCGCTGAACTTGCAGGCCTGGCTCCTGCAGCACTAGAGTTTGGAGGGTACAATATACCGGCTGATTGCAGAGAGGTTCTTGCAAATGGCCAGGGCGTCCTCAACTCTCAAGTGTTACGATCATAAATGGAAGAGGTTCTCTGTCTGGTGCCATGCACAGAAGATTAACCCTCTGCGGATTACGGCCCCTCAAGTTCTGCCGTACCTACTGTCGCTGGCCAAAGCTGGACTGGCTCACGCCTCCATCAAAATACATCTGGCTGCCATCTCCCAATATACCAGGACTATGGGACGGGTGTCCTTGTGGTCTCATCGCCTGGTGAAGGAATTTATGAAGGGACTATTCCGATCATTCCCGCCGGTGAAGGCTCCTGCCCCGGAGTGGGAGCTTAATGTGGTGCTGACCAGGCTCATGGGGGCCCCATTCGAGCCTATGCATTCGGCGCCTTTGAAGTTCCTGTCATCGTGGCCATCACCTCCGCACAACGAGTGGGAGAGATCCAGGCCCTATCTTGCAAGCCTCCATACTTGACTTTTCATGACACGAGGTTGGTGCTGAGGACGCACCCCTCCTTCATGCCCAAGGTGCCGTCGGACTTCCACCTCAACGAGCCCTTCGTGTTGCCAGTTTTCTTCCCGTCGCCTTCGACGCCGGCCGAGAGGACTTTGCAGGACTTTGCACTCGCTGGATGTAGCTAGAGCCCTGAAGTTCTACGTGGGCCACACGAAGCGTTTTCGGAAGACGTCACAACTGTTTGTGAACTTTGGGTCTGTGAATCTAGGGAAGGCTCTCTCGAAGACTTCCATTTCCAGATGGCTCTCCGGCTGCATCATGCACTGTCACCCGTTGGCAAACCGACAGCTGCCCGGCAGTCCGAGAGCCCATTCGACCAGAGCGATCGCTGCTACCACAGCGTTCCTGTCTGGTGTGCCCCTGCTGGACATCTGCAGGGCTGCTACGTGGAGGTCGACGCACACCTTCACAAGATTCTACTACATCGATCTCCACGGAGGAGTCCAGGGTCGGCCAAGCAGTGCTGCGCAACCTGTTCGCTTAAGGTGAGCCTGGTGGGGAGGTAAGAGATGCTTAATGTTGAGTTTTGGATGTAATGCTTAATGTTGAGCCTTTGCCACCTCCCGTGGTTGTGCATGTGTATACTGCTGTGTATTCTTTTATTCATGAGCATGTGAATCCATGCCAGACCCCATGCTGGAGAAGGAACAAGTTACTTACCTGTAACTGTTGTTCTCCAGCATGGGTCTGGCATGGATTCACATGCGAACCCTCCCACCTACCCCTCTGCGGCTCTTCACTTGGTCATACTGCCACTTTGCATGCTACCAAATCTGAGGATGGCTGCCAGAGGCGGGGCTTATGGAGAGGGCAGTCATTGGCTGGGGGCAGTATGACCCAGAGATCAGTGATTGGTTACTACTAAGAAAGACAGATCAGAAACAAAACTGATACTGATTTTTTCTTTACCGAGGATTCCCAGCCTGACGATGGGGAATATTAATGAGCATGTGAATCCATGCCAGACCCATGCTGGAGAACAACAGTTACAGGTAAGTAACTTGTTCCTTTTCCACGCTCTGCTACTCTGTCCTTCCTCTGCTTGGTCTCTGCCTGCCTTCTCCTCGCTGATGGGAAGCAACTGCCTCATCCTGAACGTCCTTCTCTGTCACCGATTACAAGTGTGACCATTTGCATGCGCATTTTCATTTCATTGCTTGCCAATGCTCCTAATTCACTTAAGGCAGATGCCACTGTCCTTTGCAGAGGAAGAGATCTGCACCCAAGGATTTATTGGGGTGGCCAGCGTATAGACGGACCTACTATTTTATTTGGATTTTTGTTCAGCACTGGCCCTACCCAGAGAGCCTCAAAGTGCCTTACAAGGTTCAAAAGTGTAAGAGGTGGGAAATGAAACAGAAATGACAAAATGTTTTCAGGATAGTATAGGAAGATTAGGATAGACAGGTGATAGCAGAGGAGGTGGAAAGGCTGGATTAGATGTAGGGATTCAAGTATGTTTTCAGTCTTGTTCCGATGGTGGAGTGTGCAATGCGGATGTGAAGTGGTAGTGTGTTCCATGCTCTGGATGCTCATTTGGAAAAATGCTTCTTATTGTGTGCATGTTAGTTTACAGAGAGGACTAATGTGTTAGCACCACTGTTCTTTGCTCGGGCTGCTAGGCGGTTACTCCCCATTCCTGCCTTTGGAATGGGGTGCTAATGCTATTACCACCCCAGGTTACCAAAGCGATAAACCAGGGTGTTTAAAAAAAAACTTGCAACCAGCAATGTATCAAAAGTAGTTAAAAAAGGAGCGTACACGAGGCAAGAAGTAACGCTGTTTGTTACAGCTGGACATGCACAAATTAAACAGCACAGTAGAACAGAACTGGTTGATGAGAGCCGACGAAACCGCCCACTGCCGCTGGATTTTTTTATACAGTGAAAACAATATTAGGATAGTGAGAAACAGTTACACTTCAAGTTACGAGTTGTCGGGTTCTCCACGAAGCTGATTGCTGGGGTTAAGGCAATCCCCTATAGTAGAACATAGGTTAGTAAGAAATGATTGGAGCAAACATTTCCACTGCCCCCGGGACTGTCCCCTCCCCTGTGGCGCCACATTCCTTCCCACACCACCCCAATTGCTAGTTACTACATGCTACGTAATCGTTCTGACATCCGGGACTTTATTCACCTGCCATTGGTTAGCACGCATTGAGAAAAAACAGAAGACATTCTGAGCTTGTGGAAAAGGAGACATTCACACGACATCCGACCAATGAGGTGCTTCGCGGACATCAGTGAAAATAGAAGCTAATTTTTGCTATTCAGTGACACCAAAACCTACCTTCTGATTGGCTCCTTCCCATATTATCCCTCGCCCTACATCTTTCTTCCCAGGCCCAACTGCCAAGGGATGGTTTGAAACCGCTGATCATGCCTTGACTGCACCTTCGCAGACATGTTTCTGTGCGCTTAATTTCTCTCTGGACCCAGCAAGTGCTGAGGGCTTGGCTTGCCGAGCTTGTGCGCATCCACTGGTTCTGTTCCCAGCACCGGCTGTCTCCTGGGAAAAGTTAGTTTGTGTGCCTCTTCCCCCCACCCGAATCCTTTGAAAGGTCTGCTCCATTTTCTTGGTGACCTGCCGTGCGGGTCTGTCTGAACCCTCCGCAAGCAATCTACTCACCTGTCATTTTCACGTGTTTCGGCAAGTGCTGTGGCACCGTATACGTTTTGCGCAAGTGTGCACCTCATGTGCCCCCCCATCTTGAGCACCACCACCCCCTTTAGTCCCCTAGCCCCTCAACTGTGTACATGCTCGAGGCACTTAGTGTGCAGCCATCAATGATGCCCTATCCCCTACGGGGGTGCCGTCTCCCATTATTCCCGCAACTTGTAGATCTACCTCCCCTGGGCAGTGCTGTATCAGCACTTTCATTGCATTCCCCCCATTGATCGATCGATCTCTCAATCGACACTCTTTCCCACCATTTCTTTACTCACTTCCTTGGGCATCCACATTCTTGTTACCCTATCCATGTTCCCTCCCTGTTCTTTTTACCTCTCCAGAGTGTCCCCTATTACCAAGCAATCCCGCCAATCTTGTGAACAGGCCACCCAAAGGGCGTCATAATTGTCTGTTTGCTGGTGGTGCTACAAAGACCATCTGTATGCCATCCTCACCGCTACTCATTCTGGGACACTTATTTTCCCTGGCATTGCCCTCCTTCCCCACCTCATTAGCAGACATATATTGAACCCTTTTCTTTGCACCATTACATTTTTTGATGATTCACTGTCCTGCACAGACGAACATCACAATGAGCATGGGGACAGTTATTTTAAATAAGGCGGACAACCACTCTGGCACCCAGGCAGACAAGGAGCTCAGCCAACTACCTGATATTACATACTGTGTCTCTTTAATAATTTTCTCATGCAGCTGTAGAGGAGGTCCCAGACATGGCCTGCACCCCTTCCCCTCATTTCGAGGTACCAGGAGCGTACTCGCGAAGGTATGTGACATATGAAGAGCAAATTAACCTTCAAAGAGCTGCACTGGGACTCTGCCCAGTATACATCAGAAGATACATACCTATTGAAGCACCCATAACCAGACAACGCTGGGCTGCACGGTACCCTATCAGCCAGCCGTACCAGCCGCTGATACGAAACGAAGAGTACCTACAGACAGTCCATGAAGAGACCCAAAGAGCCCTAATGGAAGGCCAGTGGAAATGACACAAGGGCCTGAACAGACTTGTGAATTAACAAAAGCAGCTATCGAAGATAACATGCCAGTACAAGTAACTACGAAAATAAATGTAATGGACACAGAGACGAGACAATGTTACAACATGAGGAAACGGTGCTACGAGACAAGATTGAAGCATCCGACCTGTTAAATGTGTGTAAATAGCCTTGAAACGCAAGATGCTAAGAAATAGATACTGCTTGCAATGCTTAGTAGAAGATAGAGCGGCAAGCACCAACCATATATCTACCTCAGTAAGACACATTATACAAGTGCGACTCCATTTTGTAAAAGCAGAAATGTACCCAGGCTGACAGAGGCCTTACAGGCCTAGTTTCGTAACCCAGCCAAAGGCAAGAGAAGGAGCGGAATCGAAACTCAACAAAGAGCGGCTCATGCCTGGGAAATCGAGGGCAACCAGAGAAGGAGAGGAGAGCGTCAGCTAACAAGACTCAAACTTCAGAGCATACCAGCCTGCCTCATGAAGGTCAAGATAAGGGGGGGGGGCCCATGCAGGTGGCGAGGCTGAAACAGAATTAAATGCACTAAAAGCTGAAAACTGAAGCAGATTCATGGTGAACTAACACGTGACCAGCCAGGCGCGAAAAAGTGCCATCGCCTGATGTCATCCAGGACCCGAGGATGCCATAACTTTTTCCGATAAGAGACTACAGTTTCGAGGCCATCCTTAGCCAACTAATTGACACATCGCCCTAAAACACTGATTGATGGAAAGGAGGCAGGGTGAAACTTGGGACACCAGGCACAGGGGTGTCCATTCTGCATGCTGCTAATTAAAAGTGGAAATGCATGTCTAGGGGTGTACCCTGCCCAATCACAATGGACCAAGTTATCTGGAGTCCTATAGATACTGTAACCAATAAAACGTCGCAGTTGTAGTGACGTCCATCACGCGTGATGTAGAGGGATGGACCTAGACCCCACCCGATAAGAGTTATCCAATCCGCATGCCCTATTATCCTATACAGATATATCACCAATACTTAAGTTACCTTTCCTAACCAATTATATTGCATGATGATATTTTATAGAATTAGACATCAGTGATGACGAGTTTTGCCTATAACAATGACTGTTCGACTGAAGTGCGAGGAAGTCGGAGCGAGACAGGTGATCGCAATGCTGCTGATTTCCACTTGTTTCTCTGTTTGATGTACTTGTCATTAAACGGACTTCCCTTTGCCAATTTACTGAGTCCTCATTATTGATTCGTGTTGGAGTAAGTGAATCCTGCACTCCCAGACCTCACATGGTGCAGCTATCTTGTCTTACAAGTTCTAGAGGGTGAGCGCTGACCTATGGGCCCGTCAGTGAATTCCTCTCCTCCGGAACAGAGCATACAAATCACTTTGACTGCCTCTGTAAGTGTCCCATTGGTGACATTAGTGGGTACTGCCGTGCAGCAACTGCTGCCGATCTTTTGTCAGACCCCTCCTTCCAAAGCTGTCACCAAATCAAGAACAAAACGATTCTGAATTGCTACCAACCGCAGGGCTCAGAGTTCTACTCATACTGTGTTCAGTCCTTTCTCGTCATATTTGCCAGCAGTAGCACTTCATAACTGGTGATCTGCAGCCACTTGCTTTCATCTCCTTCTTTTCTTTGCTCGTTTGCCATCTTCCTTCACTGCAGTGTAGAGGGGTCGTTAAACGGCAGTAAGTCAGCTCGAGGCCCAACCAAAGCAGGGTTGTGAACTGTGACATGGGTGCACGCTCCTCCCCACTCTAGAGGCAACTGGGCATATGCCTTAGACCCTCAGACCCACCATCCATCCATCATTGTCGCTGTCCCGCTGTGCAGCGCTGAGATGCTCATCGTCTTCTGGCAGCCAGTGTTCATCACTATCTTGGTCGCACCCGCTGCTCTAAAACACAGAGAAAGGTGCATAAGAGCTTTATGTGGACTGGTTGATGTCTAGTCTATTCAGAACAAACCATGCACATTAGTATTCCACACCACCCGACAACTTTCATTTATTTTTCTGACCATGTTTTCTTCTAACCCCACTAGTCCCGCTGCATAGCATTGCACCATCACCCTTTCCTATTCTGATTCATCAAACCCCATATTCTCATCAGGGGTCTGGTGTGGCATCATGGGATATTGTATCCTGTCACATTTTTTCAGTGCACCATCTGATGGTTTGTGAACAGCATCTCTCCCCCTTTGTGCCCCTTCCGTAACATATTCAAGTATTATATGCTTTGTGGCTTCTTTTTCGGACATGCTTTGTAGCTTCATATAATTGTCAGTGTAAACCTCTTTCTCTTCTACCCACCGGACCTCCACTGTCTGTCCCTAGATTAACCCACGAGTCAGACACAAAGATAGGTACATTAGACATACCCCTCCCTTCCAGTTCTTGAGGTAGGAATTGTCTTGGTGTCCCTGTAATGTGTGGGATTTGTGAGCACATATAGCTACTGCCATTAGCCACCTCTCGCCCCACGTGGTTCATCTCATCATACCAAATGTTTCCAGATGCCGTGTCTCACTCTCCCCCATCTGCATCATGAAACCTTTACGCACTGAATATACTTCTTTTAGCAAGTGTGCTTTTTTTCCTTCTTTAACCCCACTATTGTACTCTTTGTCCGATAAAAGCCAGAAAAGAAATAAACAAAGCAATATAAAACAAAACAATCCTATCCCTAGTAATAACACATTTGTTTTGCATCTTCTCTCATCCCCCCTGTGTCCATTTGCCCTTCAGTAACCACTTGCATGGGTCTTCTGTACAGTCTTTTAGCAGAAAAAAATGTTAATGACATTTGAGCGATACTTCACATCATGTTCGCCCCCCTTCTTTTCCTGAGGGGCCAGTGCTGCTGTCTTTGCGATCGTCAGATATGTGGATCAATGCTTCCTTTTCTTTCATTTTTACTGCTTTGGGCGACGTAGGGCCCTGTGAACCTCGGCTTTTGCCACTTCCACATGAAATTGCAGAAAAAAAATGTCTCCCGCATAGAGGGGTGTTGTTTGTGGAAAATTCTCTGCATCTTGTGCGGGCGTGTTGTCGTTGGCTTGCTTACTTGTTGAACCTGGCAAAACAAGTATTTTAGGACCTTGGTCAGTTCAGTCAAAGACATTTGCATTTCATCTCCTAGAACCTGTGCTACCGTATGAGCATCCAAAATTGTACGGGCAGTAGGGATAGGTGTATGCATCCTCCTCCGAGCGACATTTTTGTGCAGAGCCAAGTGGTGATCTGCACCTGGAGAGTTGCGCAAAGAAAAAAGGGCCAAGGGGAGGCAATAGAGCCAGTTCTTACAGTAAATTGGGGTTAGCTTAGCTTAGCCCTCTTTAAGCAAGCCGTTTAATCTTTGACAACTCAGTCCGCCTGCAGCCGATAAACTTTACATAGTCGGTGCTCTATCCCCAATAAATTGGTTATCTCCTTGGTTGTTTGCAAAATGTTACCCTTTATTCAAGCTTATTTCATCACATATGCCCCATCTCGGAAACACTTCCCACACCAAGAGCTTTGCAGCCGATTTAGCATCAATGTACACACATTGTCCAACCTCAAGCTAACGTGAAAATGGACAGAAAACAACAAGCATGTACCTATAGGAGGTACATCTGTCTTGCCTTGCATGTTTTGGTAACATGACACATAGTTTTCTTTTGGCACACCAGACAATTCCCAATAAACTCTGCAACAATTGAATGTAATTTGAGGACATACCACCCTTCATTTATTTCTGCTGCCACATGCTCGTTAGAGACATGGGTGGGAAAGTGCAATTGCTCTAGGGCAATAGTTAACAGTTTTCTAGGCATTACCGGTTTCCCCGTGCTGTTTTGCACCAGACCAAGTCGGTGGGTGAGAGTGAGCACCCTCTCTGTATCCATAAATCATTCTCATCCTGTTGAACTTCCCTCTGTAAGTGAACTCTCTCTACAATCAGGCTGTGCTCTTTGGTATTCTGTGCCTCTTTTTTCCTGTGCAATCCTCATTGGTACCCTCCCTTCTGTGCTTGGGTATAATCTAGCGGACCCTTCGGCTAGATAGCCGCTTCCTTGGCTGCCTGGTCGGCCATGTTGTTCCCTTGAGAAATTAGGTCTTGCCCCCCTGTGTAATTACCATTCCACCAGCAACTTCAGTGCCTCTATTCGTTTGCTTAGTAATTCTGCATGCTGAACTGGGGAGCTGTCGCTTCTCCTGAATCCCCTGAATCCCCTCCTTTGCCATCGTCCTAGTGCAGAATGTATACTGAACCCAACATACGCAGAGTCTATGAAGATGTTCCCTAAATGCCCCTCCGTCATGCTTAATACATTAATCTTGGCCACCAATTCTGCTGCATGTGCTGAATAGTGCAATGGCAATCTTACTTGGGACTGTATCAGGAACTGTCCGTCCTTGAAATAAATTACAGCAGCACCCGTATGTCCGTTTCCTATATTCAGATCTATGCTCGATGACCCATGAACTAAGCTCTTGTCCACTCCCTCTATCTCTTCTTATTTTACCTGTCTATGTCCTTCCATGTTGTCCATCTATGCTGCGCAGTCATCCTTGTAGTCCCTTTTCTCTGCCAGGTTCTGCTATGAATGTTGCCCGCCCCTTAACTACATAAATTGCTTGTTTTGTCTGGATAATTTCAAAACCAGAAGCCCTCTGTGTGGTCAACATACTCTCTGATTTCTCTAAGATGGCAAAAAAAGATGCTCCACATATAGAACCACGAAGCAACCCATGGTGATAGTTGCTGCCTTTTCTATTGCAAACGGTGCAGCCGCAAGCGCCTGTTCACAGGGGAAGTGACCCTGCATCACTGGATCTAAAAGGCAACAGTAGTAGGCTATAGGCTTGTGTCCCTGCCGCTTCTTCTGTGTGAGGGCCGCCGTCCTCACACACCTGTTAGAATGAGAAAACAGATGGATGATCTCCCTGTAATTAGGGGTTGCCAACACTGGCGCGTGGATCAATGCCTCTTTGAATTGGGCAAAATTGTCATTCATCTCCTCTATCCACTGTATCACCCTTGTGTCCTCCTTCACTTCCTTGAGTGCCTGTCATAAAGGTTTTGTGTATGTCACGACCCTCACCCCAGACCCCCACTGGCAAGCCCACTTGCCAGGTGGAATCAGGGCTCGGGTCTCCATCAGGGCCTTGAAGGCCTGGCATCCACTCACAAGGCTCTCTTGGGGCCAGTCCTGGCGTCTATGCCACCAGGCTTATGCACCTTGAAGAACATGTGTGCAGGGAACTACTTTTTTTCATTTGGGGCCTTCAGCCAACATGGAGGCACCCACATAGCTTGGCTCCTAGAAACCAAGCTATGCGGTATAGTGTTTTGGGTGTGGTGGCCTAGGGACTACTTTACCTGGACTACTTTGTTGAGGCTATTTATACCACACCTGAATAGGAAAGCACGCTTTGCGTTACTTTGCAGTCTGCAACGTGACGCTCACCGTGTCCTGTGATACCCACGAGCCTCGGAGAAGCAAACCTGCAAGGAGACAAAAGGAACATCGTTAGCAGCATCTTACCTGCAATCTCCATAATATTATCCGCTCGCAGCTCCAGTGAACAGCTTCCTCTGGATCCACATGCCACCCGGACTGAAAGACCTGAAAGAGGAAGAGGAAGGGAAAGGACAATATTAAAGAAGGCATATTAGCCATTGCAAAACCACGAACTGCACAAGAAGCTTACCTGGCTGGTCGCCTCCCGGCCATCATCGTTCCGGAATTCCACACACGCTGGGAAAACACTGCGACCTGCAAGAAAGGAAGAAAACAGGTTCGCAAAGGCAAGATAATGCAGCGCTGCGCATAGTGCTTACCGCATCGTAGTGCACGTCACGCGCCATCATTTACCGACGAGGCCCAACTCAGCCAGTTCGCCACTCTGAAGCTCCGCACACCTAAGGGAGAAAAAATGACATTATTCAAACAAAGATGGGCATGCAAGAATAACAACGCTATAACGGGCCCGTGCCAGTGAAGTAACTTGGCCGCACACGCCCGCACAGACAACGCGCCCCTGCCAAAAAGGCAGGACGGAGAGCACGCCTAATTCCACAACAAGGTGAGGAGAGGGCCCTGAGGGGTTGAAGTCACACGGGGTGGTGGCAGGATATTTACCTCAGTCGGCCAGTCTTGAACACAGTCCTGTATTTTCAGGCAGAATCTTCCCTGCAGGCCATATTTGGGGAAAAAACTGGGAAGAGGATACCAGTAACCAACCCGGCTGAGTGCCGTCCCCCTGGATACCAGGTGAGCGTAACAGTGTAGGTGGAATAGTTGAATTCTCAAGCCCTGCAATAAATGCATAATCCTAGAAACTGTTGCATTTCTTTCACCATACGTGGTGGGTGTAGGGTATTGTGTATTGCAAAAGATTAAGGGTGTGAGAAGGTGATTCACGCTCAAAAGTTAAATTGAGTAAAAGGGTATGACTGTGAATAACAATACTACTAGAATTCTTAAATTAAGAAGATCATGTAACTTATTTCAAATCGCGAACAGCCGACACGTGTTTCATTCCACTGGTCGTGTTCAAGGCTGTAATCCGCATTCATAATCAAAATGGTACATAATAAAGAGACATAAATAGACCAACCAATTGATCCATCATCTCCGAAACAGTCATGTCAAGTTGACATCTGTGCCATAAAACATAGAGATAATAGACCCACAAATGTTGTGCATAATAATTAATGAATAGCAATAATAATCAAAACCAAAAATACCACAGTTCAGGTTGAAGGCGGAGCAATCAATCAATTTGAACAGAAGATTGAGAGGAAAAACGTGATAAAAAAGAGAAAAGAAAAATGACACATAAGGTCCTGTAACCATCTATAATACATTGTTATCTGTTGTGTTAGATTGTAAAATTAAAAGAGTACTATAGTCTAATATGTGAGATTAAAGAAGTGCTGTATCCTGATATGTGGCATCAGGCCAGACTTGACTTGTCAGCATTGCCACCGGAAGCCTTACAGTGAGAAAACTAAACTGTAACCAATCCGTATTATAAGGGTTTTCTGGATTAAAAAGTCTCACCTATGTGGCTAAAATTAATTCCAACATATTACTGGAGTGATGGAGTCCTCAAAAGGGCCCAAAAGGAGACATAGAGCCGTACTTACCCTAGCTCTCGATCCAAAGAGAAGATGTCTGAAAAATTATTTATGAAAAGCCTTATGAGTAAGTGATCCGAGACAAACAATAGATTGCTATCTACATTTTTAAAAACTGAGAGGACAAACTTGTCCATTAATGGTGAAATCTTCTTTCTAGTATACTGGCAAAATCCAGAAAATTAAGAAATTCAGGATTCATGGGGTTGAGTCTACAATAAAGTCCAACAAATCTAGTGAGTGATTTGAATAAGGTTGAATGTGGAGTAGTACTGGTGATTAATATTGCAAGTCAACAACCATACCTGAGACTGATGGGAGCGGATTTAAGTAATTCACAATTGCGATTACGAACCTAAATCCAAAGTGTAGGATATACATATTAGAACTGTAATTATGTAGTCAGCACATCTCAGTACAAAAGGGGCTCCTAAATTGATTAAATCAAAGAAAGGATCCTTACCCGTGTAAAGAGAATAGTTAAGGGGTCCAATTCCCACGATACGAAGTAGCATTCAATCTGCAATGGCGGATGGCCATCATTATTTAGAAAGATAGGTGTGCAGGAACGTCATGGAAGAGACGTCTTAGCGTGCTGACGTCACACCTATTAGCGTGTAACGTCAGAGATAAAGGGGCGGGATCGTGCATAACTGTGTCATGATCCTGCGAATCACAAAAGCATTCATCATTTTGTGTATATAAGGGCAATACTAACACTATCCCATAATATGCATTTGAGGTCAGTAAAGCGGGAGCCTGTTAAATTCTTAATGGGAGAAGACGGATATAATCGTCTAAGGTAGATCTGAGCATTAATACAATCTCTGTCTACCTTCCCAATGTGGATAGGAAATAATCATGATCCGAAGATCTATCCGTATAATTCAGCAAATGCAATTTGGTCAAAACCTAATAAATGATGTCTAATAAATATTGATGAGGAAACGGGCTATAGGCATCTGTATTGCTGCCGAAAAGAACACGTTCACAAAGCATTAATGAAATAAAATGTAAGGTGAATCCTAATCTAAGGAGTGAAAAACTGGCAAGCTGCATTATTCAGAGGTGTAGACAGCGTAGACAGTGTAAATTAATGGAATTCTCAAGTTTGTTGCTCTATTTATGTCTCTTTATTATATACCATTTTGATTATGAATGTTGATAATTACAGCCTTAAAAACAACCAGTGGATCGAAACACGTGTCGGCTGTTCGTGATTTGAAATAAATTACATGATCTTCTTAATTTAAGAATTCTAGTAGTATTGTTATTCACAGTCATACCCTTTTACTCAATCTAACTTTGAGTGCCAATCACCTTCCCAAACCCTTAATCTTTTGCTTTACAATTTTCCAACCCTGGTGGATGAGTTGGGGGGATAAGAATGATCGCTGCCAGTTCATTTGTACATCAATTTCACATTTTTGAATCTTAGAGTGGTCACGAGCGCACAGGTCTAACGTATCGAATCCACCCACTTCCATGTTGTGTATTGCCTCTACTCTTTCTGGCGTTATCTTGTGTCCCTCTGTGGCTATAATTTGCCCCAAGTACACTACCTCATTCAGAAGGTATTTTAACTTTTCACCTTGTACGCCCTGTCTGCTAGCAGTGTTAAAAGGTGTACTGAGTCTGTCTGGCACTGTTCCTCTGTCTCACTGCACACTAATAAATAGTCAACGTATTGGATCACCATACTGGGCATCTGTAGGTTACTTTGATCCATCTGGATCACTCAGTTAAACATCCTAGGGGACTAGGTGATTCACATTACCCCTGTGGGAGTCCAGTGTGTTTGAATCTTGTTCGCCAATACGTAAATGCTGTGAGTTATCTGGATTCGGGGTGCAGTGAGATGGAGAAAAAGGAATTCTTCAAGTCAGCGACCATGAAATCTGAAGCCAATCTGAACACCTTTCCCTGTATTCCCGGTACCCAGTCAAACAGTATCTGAACCCCATACTTGAACAATGCTGGCTACATGGGCCGTCCTCGCTGCGTGCTGTGTGCATATGCTGCCAGAAGTGCACGCCCAGTGTTGAGCACACCATCCCCTTTTCCATTAATGATATTGTTGCATTCAGTTTGCTCAGTAAATCTCTCTGCAGGATGTTTATTGGGGTGTCTTTTGAGTACAGCAGGGGTGCCACTATATACTACATCCCTATCATTAGTGACAAATCCTTTGTTATCGGAACCGTGATGAGAGCCCCAGAGAAGCCCTGAATGTCCATAACTTTGTTTGACAACGGAAATCCACCCTCTTTTATGCATTACTTTGTGGCCCCCTTGTCTATCAAAAATGAAGATTCTCTTGGTCCTATCGTCACTGCTACCTCTGGTTCCTCTTTGGGGTCTTCAGTTACTGATAGGACAGGACATACACGCCTTCCCTGTGTGCTTTCCTATTGAGGGGCTATGTTGAACGTGAACGGAAAGAATCCCGCCCCCCCAGAACGCTGACCCTGGTGTAGTGGGGCACCACATTCTGCTCCAGTACCATTGCATTTCCCTGTGTCTAGGGTGGTGCTGACGGCAACCCTTGGGGTATCTCTCTGCTCTCCATTTGCCCTGCTGATGCGTGCGACTGCACCTGTGGGAGCTGTTGATGTCCCTGTCGCATTTGTGCTTGTGCAGGGAGTGCTCGGGCAGAAACTACTGCGTGTGGGGACTTTGCTGCTACACCATTTGTTATGCCTGTGCCTGCGCTTGCTACCCAATGGGATACATGGCTGTGAAGTGCCCTATGTTCCCACATATAAAACATGGGCCCATAAACCCGTCTCCTGCTCCCCTATACCCTCCTCCTACCTCGTTGCAGGTATACTCTTCCCATTTGGAAATACACCCATGATAAATCCCCCCTTGCGACCAGCTCCACTGTTGCTGCACACCCCATTGTGGGGTGTACGGCAATGGCATATGTGTCTGGGAACCCCCCTGTTGAGCGGGAGCCACTGTGGCAGCGTCAAGTATAAGCATAGCCCCTTCCACTGTGTACCAGGTGAGTTTCTTCTGCACCAGCTTGTTCTCCGCCTTGGCAGCGTTTTCTGCTGTCTGCCCTTCACTCTCCTGCTTTCTCTTGCAGTAGTGTACTATTGTCCTTATACGCTTTCGTTCTGGCCCTCTCCAAAGTCCCACCTACACACACTGTTAGTACACTACCGGCCCACTCCACAGAGTCACCTTTACTTATGTTAGCATAGAACAAAGTCAGACCGCTCCCTCTTCCCTCTATGATGACGCTTGGCTTTAGAAATGGCAAGCACAGTATCATACAGCGGGTACCCTTCAGTGTTGACCCTTCCACCTTGGTCCAAGCCACAAGATGAACAAACAGAGCACTACCTCCTTACTTTAGCTGCAAAACACTAAAGCAAATTCAAGAAACACGCAACACCCTTCTTCTCCCACTGACGCAACTATGCAATAGCCTGCACTATGCTCAACCCCTGCCTAACGGGATCCGCCCCTTACTACGCACTCTCCCCGCTCTAACGCAGGTGTGCCCACTCATGCACTTTTACCCCTATGTAAAATCTACGACTACTACGGCTGATCGTCCTCCCACCTTGAGGATGCGTCCTAAACACCATAAAAAGTTCCCTCCCCCTCCTGGTCATGCAACCACGGTATAGCAAATTCATGCATGGGTACATTCATGTGTCCTAGAGATCCTCGAGCCCTCTCGGCTCAAGCCTTCCTTGTGGGCTCGCTCCTCCTCCTGATCACATGTGACGCTCGGGACCAGGCAGGCCTTTGGGAACTCAGCGTCTGCAGGGCCTCTCAATGGTGCACGCAGAAGTGGTCTGTGGTCGCCAGAC
Organism: Ambystoma mexicanum; assembly: GCF_040938575.1. Lineage (NCBI taxonomy): Eukaryota > Metazoa > Chordata > Amphibia > Caudata > Ambystomatidae > Ambystoma > Ambystoma mexicanum. Next base: position 204,012,859 of record NC_090926.1, on the reverse strand, counting down.
GCGCGCCCACAGGAGGACTGCCGGAATACCCCCAGTTGGAAGATGGAACTAAGGATCTCGTTGGAGCCTCCCAAAAAGTATCAGGGTCCTCTGTGAGCTCGCAACCAGCAATGTACCAAAAGCAGTTCAAAAGGAGCATACACCAGGCCAGAAGTAACGCTGTTTATTACAGCTGAGCATCACAAATCAAATGGCACAATGGAACAGAACTGGTTGGTGAGAGCCGACAAAACCACCCGATATGGCTGGATCTTTTATACAGCAAAAACAATATTTGCATAGTGAGAAAAAGTTATACTTCAAGTTAAGAGTTGTCAGGTGTCCCACAAAGCTGATTGGTGGGGTTACCCCTATCCCCTATAGCCGAACATAGGTTAGTAAGCCATGATTAAAGCAAACATTTCCACTGCCCTATGGGACCGTCGCCTCCCCTTTAGTGCCACAGTCCTTCCCACTCCACCCTAATCGTTAGTTGTTACTAAATGCTACGTAATCGTGCTGACCTCTGGGACTTAATTCACCTGCCATTGGTCAGCATGCATTGAGAAAAAACAGAAGACCTCCTGACCTTGTGAAAAGGGAGACATTCACACAACATCCGACCAATGAGTTGCTTCGAGGAAATAATCTAAAGCACAAGAATCTTCTGATTGTCTTCTTCGCATATCATTCTTTACCCCACATCTTTCACCCCAGGCCCACCTGCCAAGGGGTGGTTTGAAACCGCAGATCATTCCTTGACTGCACATTCCCTACATGTATCTGTGTGCTTAATTTCTCCCTGGTCCTGGCAACCGCCCGAGGGATTGGCTTGCCGACCTTGTGTGTATCAACTGGTTCTCTTCCCAGCGCCAGCCATATTCTGTGAATAGTCAGTTTGTGTGCCTCTTCCCCCACCCCACTTCCATGAAAGGTCTGCGTAATCTTCTTGGTGACCTGCCATGCAGGGGTCAGTCTGGACCATTCCCAAGCAGTCTACTCACCTATGGTTTAACCTGTTTCCGCAAGTGCAGTGACACCCTATACGATTTACGGAAGCGTGCACCTTGTGCACACCCACCTCCCCTGAATCACCTCCACCCCCTTCAGTCCCCTAAGGCCCCAGGCTGTGTGCAGACTCGAGGCACTGAGTGCGCAGTTGTCACTGATGCCCTATGCCCTACCAGGGGTGTCCTCTCGCATTATTCCTGCAACTGGTAGATGCACCCCCCTGGGCAGTGCTGTATCAGCACTTTCATTGCAAAGGAAAGATGAGGTTTTGAAATGATGGCTTTGTTTTCAATACAGGGAGCAGGTGGAGGGGGGCAAGAGCTGGAGTGATGTGTTAGTATTTGGGTAGGTTGAAAATGAGTCTTGTTACTGCATTTTGTATGGCTTGCAAGGGGGGTGATATTGGGTAGTCTGATGAAAGAGCTACCATAGTCCAGCTTAGCACGAACGAGTGCTTGAACTGCTAAGCGGATGTCATCAGGTAGAAGAATGTGTCTTCTCTTGCGGATGAGGTCCAGTTGGAGATTGCATGTTTTGGTGACTAACTGGACCTCTCCAATGCCTACTGCCACCACCGTAGCTGATGGAAAAAACACCCAACAGACACATTCATCCCTTGACCCTTCCTTGTCTCCTACCACGTTTGGTTATCCATCTGATTCAGACATAATGTATGTTTAACTCTGCTACCTGTAAAGCGAGTGTGTCTCTAAGAAGGCTTTGGTGCACTCTCTTCCCACGTACAAAATGAACATGTGCCTCAGAATGCTTTGATGGTGTACCCCCCACCCACAAAACATTTCCTCCAATCTCCCCACCTACCCAAAATCCTATCCTCGTTCCCTAATGCTAGCTGGGCACTATCAACAATTTTGGAACCTGATTTATACAATCCTGCACTACCTAAATATACAACCCCTCCCCGCCCTCTGCCTAGAGCTCATTGGATTTTCTTCTTCCCCTTCAAGATTTCCAAACATGATAATTTATATGAACATGAGTGAGTGAGACCGGTCGAGCAAGCCATTTCAGACTCCTAAAAAAGCATGAAAGGCCTGACTTACTTGAACTCGCTAAAACCCAAAGGGTTTGAGTTTTGCTCAAACTGCCTCGCTTATGCTTATAAGACACGTACATAATAAATGTTCCAGAACGTGTGCCGGAAAATTCTACTTATTTTCTTTTAATTTGCAGACAATCACTCTTTACTCATGCGTTTACTGTGTACACTCATGAAGACCTGCTCTGCTAACAGATAAAGTGCGTCTCTTGCTGATGTACCTCTATATATGGCTCTTGTTTGAAGGCTGCCTTTGGGTTCGGAGCACATCACTGTGCTAAGACATTCCTAAACCATGCCCTGGAACAAGGAATTTGAGATATTTTGAAGCCGCAGCAACCATTTCCCAACATTTTCTGGGCCAAACCATTCTGCCTGAAGACAAGAAAACCAGTAGATGAACGTGCCCAATGTGTTTGACTCATCCATGCATTTCAGAATGGCCTCAAAGAATCTAATGAATATAGTGGCACCAAAAACATTTCCTAGCAGTAAGATTCTCGTGTGCACGCACAAATTTGCTCCAAACAATCTAGACTTCCCGAATGAAGTCTTTTGCGTCAGACTCTTATTTGCTGTCTTGCCATTCTCCCACCCCTCACACTCTTGCAATTCCTGCTGAAAAAAGAATTGCACTAACGGGACGTAGCTTCCTTACAGTGTAACTTAGGCCGTCCTAGTATATAGTCACTTCAGCTTGAATGCTACCAACATGTGAATGATGTTCACAGCATCACACTTGGTGTTAAGTTGCATTCCAACTTCTAGTACATGCAGCTATAATCATTCAAGCAGATTTTATAGAACCAGGTGAATTCTTCGCAGCACAATAACACGTACCAACTTACTACATCCATTAATGTTGTGATCCTAATGTACAAGACAGGCAGCAGGGCTGTCACGCCGGGGAGGAGGAAGGACAAAATTCAGAAGAGGATTCATTCTTACTTTTTCCAAGGGGCAGAGTAAAGGAGGACCGGGGGTTCATCCATGTTCATGATTGGCATGGCGAGGGGGGCTGGCAGAGGAAAGCACACATACAGGAAGGCTGAGAGCCCAGCAGTGCAAAAGACAAGCCAGGTGCAAATTACGATGTAAGCAATGGCTGCAAAACAATCGAGAGTAAGAGGACCTTCATCTGAGTTTACTCCTGGCTTTCATGTGCAATTCCTCAACCTAAGCATCTTATGAAGCTCAAGGCGCTCGTACGAAAATCTCCTCTTTGCTGATCAGTTTGCATCTCCATGTGTATGTGTGTGTATGTGTTTGCAATGTTCTAATGGAATCACCATGTAGAAAGTCAAATAAAGGTCAAATAAATATCAAACCATACATATTTTCCACACCTGCCAGTAGGAGTGCAGACTAATCGGATTGCGCACCACCTGCTTGCCTGCTAACATCTGCTCCCTTTTATCAATAAACTTTGTCAACATGTTTGTTCTTTAGGTGTGAAATCCTGTTCGATATTCACATCCGGCTGAGCCAGGAGTTGGTGAACGCCAGAATTGAGTGGGGAATGGAGGGCTTCACCGGGGTGCCGGAGCAGATCAGCAACTCTCTAACAACACTCGTCAAGAGGTATGTGGAGCTTGCTTACCTCTTTTCAATTTGACCCTTAAACTTTGTGTGCAGAAGTCCTGCAAATCCTAGCTATGTTTGCTAATGAAAACCAATCGCTGGTGCGACACCACCGAAAGGGAAGATTTTCTGACTGTACCTAAAAATCATGGTCATTGTGAAGATAAGGTGCTCATTTCTTAGTCGGAATGTCTGAGTCTAGGTTGTGCATTCCCTACTAATACTAATATTTATCCAGTGTGAGGAACCTGAGGGCGTCTTCACGTCTTCCCCTGATGCCCTCCCCTTAACCTCACCCCCAGAGTCCCCCTCTCAGGTGGCCATGGAAAGGACATCACTTTTGGATTCCGACCCTGTGGGTGGATATGCGAGGGAGGATCACCTGGGTGGAGGGAACTTGGAGAGTGGGGAGAGGGTCCTTAGGTGAGACATGGTATTCCCCTTTCGCTTTTTCACTATGAACCCTCTATCCCCCATATCTTTTTATAACACCACTCTGGTACTGAGACAGAGAAGAGGGCTATGGAGGCATACTGGTGGAACAACCAGGCATGTCCGCTATTGGAGTTCTCCATAGTCCGGCAGTTGAACTCAATGACCCACTCCTGGGGTCACTTAACACACCTCATGGATATAAAAATGTCCGCCGTATTGAGAGAAGGCGAGTGGGCTGAAGAAAAGGAAGTTGGAGACCCAGGTGCCGGGAGCCATGCTGGGTAGGAGAAAGAGACACCAAGGCCGTGGTCGGTCGTGAGAGGGTCTGAAGGTCCTGCTCCCCTCCTGAACGGGTTCACACAGCCAGAGCTGTGGAACTCCCATTGACCCCAGCCACTGCTGCTGGAAACCGGGAGAGTGAGCGGTGCTCTCTGTAGATGCTGCGAGGGAGAGGCAGAGTTTGGGGAAGCCGAAAGCTGAAGGAACGCGTCGCAAAGGACGCCTATGTGGAGGAAGCTGGCATGTTCGACTGGTGAGTGTAAAGCAGGAAAACACTCCTACCAGGGCGCTCCAGAAAACAAAGTCCTTTTTGAATGCCAAATGAAATGAAAGTAATTGAAAGTACTTTTGAATGCTGAAACAAGTATATTTTGAATAGTGAGTGAACTGAAAGTTATTGAAAGCATGTTTGAATGCTGCACAGAGTAAAAAGCAAGTTGAATACTTATGAATGGGGTGAAAGTAAAGTATTTCACGGAATGTATTGCATGAAAAAAGTATTGGCAAAGTCGGGAGAATACCAAGAAGGGTGTGCAAAGTCAAGAGAATACCAAGAAGGGTATGAAAATGAGAAACCAAGTGTTGTCCCAAAGCTAAGAGGGCACAGGAATTGCAGGTTAAGAGGAAACCTGTGTTGGCAGGAGCCTGAGGAATACAGAAAATTGTAGCAAAGTGCATGGTGGCTAAGCAAGTCACGGCCCAGTTTCATGAAGAGTGTGACACTGCGGAATCAACTATACATCACTGTCAGATGGAAGCAGTGGACAATTGTTGATGAAAGCAGTAGAAGGGGTATTGGTTGCGTGAACCTTAACAGGTGGACCGTGTGGTCCGACAACTGTGCCTAGACCGATTGCTCTGCATGTAAAAAGTCAATAAAAGTGGTTTACCATGAATTGACAGGAAAACAACTTAATGAGAAATTACCTAATTTTGTTAACATTGCAAGGGGAGACCCCTGGTGCACCCCGCGCCCTCACTTACCCCTACCTTCACCTATAACCTTACCCCACATCTATATATCATTACAAATTTACAAAAATACCTAAGAAATTCGACCAAATAAGTTTGGTAATTTCTCATTCAGTATTTTTGGATTTGATTATTTCTGCGGGTACTAATAAAAGTATGCATAAAGAAGCTTGTGCTTTGCAACAGTCTTATATGTGAAATTGAAGTCAAGAAGCAGAACTGCCTTGGCGAAATGGTACATAGTATTGTTATCAAATGAGCTGGGATGTGTCCCAAGGAACGTTTATTCTTGAAAGCTGGAAGATTTAAACTCTTGAGGAAAGGAACGCCAATATTTTTTGAACTGTTTCCAACTTGGGGAAGCTGATCATAAGCCGAGAGCTGGAAGAAGCTCTGAACTTTCTTTTAAACACTATCATTTTGATGCCGACATCCCTACACATTGTATACAGTTAGTTTTGAATGTAAGTATAGGTTTTGGACACAGACAGACATTTGATTTGGACTTCCTGACAGACTATCCTTAGTTGTCTTTAGGTAAGGCAATCCCACCTTAGTATAGGGCAAGTTAGTCCATTCTGCATTTTAAGTTAAATACAACCTTGTTAGAAAGAATTTGAATCTGTTGTCTGTGTCTACTTCATGATGCATTCACACCATTAACCACAATTTCATAACCCAGGATATAAACCTTAAACAGAACATTTCTTCTCCTCCAGTATACAGCTCTTGGAAATCCTGCTCCATTTTTATTTATCTGTTTGGTGTGCCTTGTTTTTTAAAAGTGCAATTCTAACCCAAATTTGGTTGTGCTTTTCGGTGCAGGTAACTGCACTGTGGTTTTGGCGGTATTACTGCCCAATTTCAACAGTAATCTCAGCATTAATTCCGTCTGCGGCAATACAGTCAGCGTTGATTCCACCAACAGTATTGCTGTTGCCTCCTAATTTGGCGGAACGGTAAAAGTTGTAGTAATACTGTTACCATCACTTTTTTTTTCAAAGTATTTATATTGCCATTTTAGATATTTTCTCAACAACAGACACGCGCCCCCCCCCCATTCCACCTTCCCCCTCTGCCCCAGGAAGAACCACTGCTTCATTCCATCTCCTCAGGAGAGTTCCCGTCGTCCTCTCTTTTCATTGTCTTTGTGATGTTCCTATGTTAATTCAAGTCAAACGCACAAATATTTTGGGGGCACCATTGTAGCACAAAGTCACTTCTCAGGGAGTTGAGCATCTCTCCCCATTCTTTCTGGAATCTATCTGCGTCCCCTTGGGCTCTGTACGTCATCCATTCCATTGCCACTATGTCCCATAGCTTGCGATACCAGCTGATTGGCGACGGAGGGGAGCTCTGTTTCCAGTCTATGCCATGACCATCCATGCAGCAATTTCTGCCGTTGTCAGAGCCCTTTTCTGCGATTTTGAGGTCGAGCTCGACTCTGGGTTCAGGATTCCTGCCAAGGTCTCTCCATGAGTCAGGGGTACAGCTTCCAGGGCAATCTCTTGAAGAGCGTGCTTTACCTCTTCCCAAAAGCTTCCAATCTTGGGGCAGCCCCGCCAAATGAGCATCCAGTCCCCCACCCCCGCGCACCCTCTCCAACATTCCTCCGAGGTGGAGTGAAACATCGTATGCAATTTGCTGGAGATGTAATGCCATTGGAGCATCATTTTGTACCATGTTTTGCGCACTTGGAGTGATCTGGTAAACTTCGTTATTTTCTTCCACAGCTCTTCCCAGTGCCTCTGGGTTAAGGCTTCCCCCAATGAGATACTTGGTTCAGCCATGTACTTTGATCTGCACAGTCTTGTAATATTTTATAAATATCTGCTACCAGATGCTTGTCCCCGAGTGAGTGGTGAGGGACATCTCAAATTTTGTCAGTGGCCTTGTCGCTGCTGCTTGGTTCTCCTTTTGTTTCAACCAGTGTCTAAGTTGTGTGTATTCAAACCGGTCTTCCTCTATCACCCCCACGTGTGTGTTGACAGTCTCTGAAGGACATGACTTCCCCTTCCCAGAACATGTCCCTGATCTTTTCACCCCCTTTTCCTTCCACCTTTTAAATGCGCATTTTGTCATCCCGGGGATGAAGTTGGGGTTGTTGAACATTGGGGTGAAGGGTGATAAAGTTGATGACAGATGCCCTTTCTTGGGTTTCCTGTCCCATACGTTGCATGTTGTGCGAAGGACCTTGCTCCGTCGCGCTGTTGGAGGTCTCTCATTCCCCCTTATCCAGAGCAGGCCTGTGAGGGGCATTCCTGCTCCCGCCCTGTCCCATGTGTGCCCATATTTTGTCTGTATTGCCTGAGAGCCACTCCCTTACCACCCTGAGTTGGGTCACCTCGTAGTATTGGAACAGATTTGGAAGCCCCAAGCCGCCCCGTGTCTCGGGGATTTCAACACTTCCATTGCCACCCTCTGGCGTTTTTTTTTTTTGCCAAATAAAACTGGAGATTAGTGCATTTAAGCTTTTAAAGAAGGAGTTCGGAATGGCTATCGGCAAAGTTTGCTCGGGAGGGTCACCATCTTAATGGTGTTTATCCGTCCCATCCAGGATATCCACATTGGGGTCCACTTTATAAAATCGGTCTGTTTGTTTTATTAGGTCCGGTAGGTTCGCTTTATATGGAGCGGCCACCCTGCTTGTCAATTTTATGCCTAAGTATGTTAGGCTTCCATCTGCCACCCGGAATGGGAAGCTTATCTTAATACGGCTGACCATATCCTTTGTGAGTCCTATACCTAGCATCTCCGATTTGCCCATGTTTATTTTTAGTCCAGAAAGTCCTTTTTGTTCTCTAAGCGTATCTCCTAGGGGGGGGTATCGACTTCTCTGGTTCAACTAGTGTTAGAGCATGTCATCGGCATATGCTGCAGTTTTGTGTATTTCCCCCCAAAGGGTACCCCCTTGATGGCCTTATTCTGTTTTATGGACGCTAACAAGGGGTCTAAGTGTATAGCGTATAGATGCGGGGAGAGGGGGCACCCCTGTCTCATCCCTCTTTCTACGTGGGCTGCTTCCGAAAGTTGGTTGCTTATTGCCAGTCATATCGAGGGGGTACTATAACTTGCTCTGACCATTTGTATATATTTGGGCCTAAATCCTATTTGGATTATCGTCTGGAACAGATACGGCCACTCCACCCTATCAAAAGCTTTCTCAGCATCCAAGGAGATGAACGTGGCTGGCAACTGTTTCATTTCTAATTTCTTGAGGAGATGTATCACCCTTCTTGTGTTGTCCCATGTTTGTCTGCTTTTAATGAAGCCAGACTGATCTTGTTGTCTGATCCCGGGGAGAACCTCCTTCACTCTCTCCGTTAGTATCCCTGTGTATATTTTCGCGTCTGTGTTCAAGAGCACAATTGGTCTATAAGACCCGCACATTGTGGGGTCTTTATTCGGTTTGCTAAGAAGGACCGTTTTTGCTTCTGTCATGGAGTTGGAAACCCCTTCCCCCTCCCTAAATGAATTGAACAGCTTCGCTAGGAATCCCTTTACCTCATTACAATATACCTTGTAGAATCTCCCTGTGTAGCCGTCCGGCCCCGGTGCTTTATTGGCCGGCAGGTTTTTTATCGCTTTCTCTAACTCCCCTTCTTCTATTTTCTGTTCTAGGCCCTCCTTCTTCTCCTGCGTCATCTTTGGTAATTTTGGCCTTTTAGAGAGATAAACTCCCCCCTCAGCACTGCCTTAAGGCATCCCAAACACTCATCAGTGCCCCAGCTTTATTATTCAAGGCAAAAAATTCCTGCATTTTGCCCCTCACTCTTTCTCTCATCACCGGGTCTCTCATTAGCTCATCTGGGAGCCTCCAAGTCCAAAGTGGGTTGGTGGAGTTTAGCCTCCCCAGGGAGATCTTCATCGGTGCATGGTCTGATAACTCTATCTGGCCCAGCTCCATGTCTTTTATTGTGCCCAGTATCCCTGGAGTCCCCAATGCATAGTCTATTCTTGAGTATGTCTGATGTACATGCGAGAAGCACGTGTACCCATGCTCCCGTCCTTTCTTTGCACTCCACAGATCCTTTCGTGCCAACCGCCCCCCTATTTTTCTCGGGTCCTCTCTGCGGGTTGTATACCCTTATTCATATTCTGGCCACTCCTATCAGTCTCGGGGTACTAAATCATATTGAAATCCCCTGTGATTATGATTTCCCCAACTGCAGATTGTTCCAGTTTCCCTAGGACTTGTTTCAGGACTATGTCTTGGCCGGTGTTCGAGGCATAGATGGTCACTATTGTTATATTTCTCTTACCTATCTGTGCCTGGATAACCGCATATCTCCCGTTCCGGTCTGCCACCTTGTTTGTTATTTTTGTACCCAGTGTGTCTTTGAGGCCGATCATAATCCCCGTTGTTTTATTGGCTGCATGTGCCTGGTAAATTTGTGCGCAGAACTAAAATCTTATTTTGTGTTTGTCTTCTTTGTGTGTCTCCTGTAGTAGGAATATGTCTTGTGTTATGCTCCTTTATCTGTGTTTGAACTTTCTTCTGTTTTACCAGTGTATTTAGGCCTCTCACATTATGCAAGGGGATCAGTAGTGGTTTCCCCATTGGTCTATCCTGTCCTGCCTCCACACCCCTTCCTTTTCACCTTTTGCATTTTACCCTTTTCCATCCGAGTCTGTGTGTGTGTGTGTGTGTGTGTGTGTGTGTATGCAATTCTTCCTTCCCCCTCCTCCCTTTGCCCTACCCATCCCCCAAATCCAAAGACTCCTCCCACTTGGTGGGCACCGACCCATGTTTCACCCGGGCCCTTAGGTTGCCGAACCTGTGCGGTTCCAAGCGGTGTCTCCTCTCCTCCCTTCCAGGTCATCTTCTTGCAAGATCAACATGCTGTACATGTTGTGTCTCAATGGGGAAACCTCGGGGTCCCCGTTTATTCCAGTTTCCTCCGGGTGTTGCCCCGGTTAGACAGCAATTTTTTGTCGCGTCTCATTTCGCTAATTTCCTAGTAGTAGTTTCCTGTGAATGCTGGCCCACTGCCAGGGCTTAGGTTCCTTCCTACGGGCTCCACCGCTTCTTCCCTCTGGGGTTGACCCTTCTGTTTCCAATCCCAGTACTGCTAATCCTTCATTGCAGGTTGTCACCCTCTGTATTCTCCCCTGCCAGGGGAACAGCAGTCCAAAGGGAAACGTCCATTTATAGGGGACTTTTTTTTCTTGCAGTGTCCTTTTTACCGGGCCCATCGCCCTACTTTTCTGTAAGGTGGGTTTTGCCAGGTCTTGGAACAGACTGACCTCTGATCCGTTTATCTTTATTGCTTCTTGCCCCCTTGCAGCTTTCAGTATGTCCTCTTTCACTTTGTATGATGCTAGAGCACCGCTAGTACATCCCTGGGCCTGTTTCCTTCTCCACTTCTCTTTGGGCCCACACGATGTACATGATCTATCCGTATGTCCTCTGGAGTTACATCCCCCACCAAGGTGGCGAAGCACTGTTGTATCGTGGGGGGTGGACTACCAAGGCTTTGCTCCTTCTATAATCTCCCATTGTTTTATGGGGAATTGGAGCTTCTTCCTTCTTGGTGCCTTTGTTAGCCATCTCTGCCCACCCCTCAACACTTGAGGGGCCTTGGGCGCGAATACTTGGTTAGGGTCACAGGCTCCTCTGTCCGTGCCTTCTTATTGGCCTTCCTGGGGGGGCCTTGGGCCCTCTCTTCCCGGGATACTGATCGGCCTTTTGCGAAGTTCCTGATCTGTATAGTGCGGCAGATGTGTATCCCTGCGTTCGCTCTCTTCCCTGGTGTTAGGCGCTTATTTGTTTTTAGTGTGTTTCCGCGGTACTGAGCTTGCCGGGCCCCCAGCTATCCACATCTACTAGAGCTTTCTAATGTGTTCTGCCGTTCGATGGGGCTCTCAGCCAGTCTGTTTGTATATGTGAGGCTAGGAGTTCCTCTCCTTACGTCTTCCCCTCTCTTGGCTTTATTAGCTTCCCCAGTGGGAAGGGGGTCGGGCCTCTGTGTTTACTGGTGTGCTTATGCCCCTCAGCCACCCGTACCTCTCCTCACCTCTGGAATTTTGTCCGTTCAGATTCTCGTGGCGAGATTTCGTTCCCGTCTGCCCCTGCCACTGTAGTGTAGCTGGTCTCTCCTTTGGGCGTCTTCTCCCTCATGGCCCTTCTCGGCGTGAGGGCTCCTCCGTCCGTGGGGAATCGCTCTGTTGGTCGATCCTCTACTCTGTTTCCTCTGTAGGCTGCTCCGTCGGCCAGTGTCCTCCTCGGGGACTCTCTCCACGTGTCACTGGTGGCTTGCTGAGCTTGTGTCGTCCCTTGTTTCATGGGACCTTGCTGGATACTCTCTCCGTGTGTCACCAGTGGCTTTCTGGGCTTGTATGATCCGTCGTTGCTCGGGACATTTGCTGGGTCTGTATTCTTCTCCCCCAGGGGTCGGGCTATGTATCCGTGGCCTCACCATACACCGCTCCACTTCTTCTACTCCCATCTACTTTACCTGTCTCATGCGATACGTCCTTGCAGATTTTCCGGGGGCTATCTACGTCTGTGTGGTGTATTGCCCCCCCAAACGGAGTCTCCCGCCTACTTTAAGGGCTGTTCCGCTTCGTTCCTCTTGGGGTGTCGGAGGGGGGCCACTTCTGTTATGCCCCCTTGCAACGCAGCTGGTGGACCTCTGCTTCTTCCTAGCATGTTTCACCTCCCCTCACCAGCGCCCGGATCGGCACCCCTCGGCTGGCTTGGCGTGTCCGTCTGTGCTTACACGTCTTCTGTGGGTGTTCTTGGCTCACTTCTGGTAGCAACTCTTTCTCACTTGGGGACACGGATTAGCCATTTTGTTTCTTCTGCTGATGCCTTTCATCTAGCTTATTTTCTTCTTTGTGCAATCAGGCCCGGCCAGGAGCTCACCAAAGTGCGTCCTCACGCCACGCCGGCCATCTTGGAATTACTGTCACTTTTAATGTATACCGGCAGACTTTTAATTTATGATGGAATTATGTTTTTAGTAAGATCAGCCTATTCGTGTGAAAGACTGCTTGACTCTCAATGGACACAGTACACAATTTAGAAAAATTACACAGAACATTGACTTTTTATGTTAATCAATAAAGAAATCGAAGCCCAACAACCCTACACTAACTAGTCTATTTTCTGATTTGAAAAAAGTTAACTTGGAGACCGTGTTCTATTTGGATTAATAAAGCTGCCTGTGCAGTCAGTAATCGCCTAGTCCGCGACCCTTGGTTCTTTATAATGCAAGGACAACTCTTAACCTACATTGCTAGCATCCTTACTCAACACATGACGGTCGTGGTGAAAGGTGCCAACTGGATGGATGCCACTTTCCTCCACTTGAGTCCAAACAGAACAAAGGTTCTACTAATTACCTTAAACATGAGATTGGCCCAAGGCAGTGGTGGATTAGCAATGATTTAAGCCAGATGTTAAATATAACATAGAAAGTAAAAAGTTGAAACTTTTTTCTTAACAAAACTGAACTCATGAACAATGATATGGTATGATATGGCATTTGTAGGATGCCTATACACCAGTGTTTCAAGGCTCGACGAGGCAAGGAAGGGGGAACAGAGGGAGGACCGAGACAACAATCTTACTAGGCCAAGTGACATTGAGATTGCGCAAGTGCAGGGGAGGGGGAGGGGAAAAGTGCCAGGGGAAAGGGGAAGGGGCAGTGCTTTACATGGGATCATAACAATAACAGGAAGTGTGGTCAGCAGGGGGCAGGTGCAAGGATAAGTGCAGACAGCAGGTGTCCAAAACTGCAGGTAGGGGGACTGTAGGGTTGCAGAAACAGACCCAAGTGCAAGGGATGCCGGGAGGCAGTGCGGGTGTGCAACTGGGCAGGCAGGGACCTGGGCCTGAAATCAGAGGGTAGCCAGGTGACCAGTGCAGTATCAGACAGGAAATCAGCATGGGAGAGGAAGAGAGAAGGCAGAAGCAAAGAGGAAGGTCTTGAGGTGCTTCCGGAACCAAAGGTGGTTCTCCTCAAGTTTCAGAGAGGCAGAGAGGTTGTTCAGAGGGAGGCCCCAGCCGAAGAAAGAGATCTACCACCAACTCGTTGCTTGGAGAATCGACTGACCCTGAGGGAGGTGGAGGTGGAGGTGGAGGAGCGAAGAGCTCAACTAGCAAGGTATTTACAAAGAGAGAATTGCAGGTATTAAGGACCTAGGCCCCAGAAGGTCTTGTGGACAATACAGAGGGTATTGAACTTAATCCTTGCAGCCACTGGGAGCCAATGCAGAGATTTCAGTGCTGGTGAGATACTATCCCAGGGCTTGAGGCCAAGGACAAGTCTCGCAGTCCTGTTCTGGATGAGTTGCAGAGGGCAGAGAGTAGAAACAGGCAGATTTAGAAAGAGGCTGTTGCAGTAGTCTAGCCTGTAGTAGTCCAACCTAGAGATGTGCCAATGTGTTGGCAGTGGTTCCTCTAAACCACAGGGCCAGCGGCTCTCAATTCCATGGTGTCCACATTCCATCATCCTTTACTCCCCCTCCCCATTTTCTTGATCCCAGCAATAGCCTCCAATATTTCTTCATCCAGCGCCACTAAAATCTTCACTTTGACCCCCACTTTCCTTTCCATTCCTGTGATTTAAATATTGTGCTGTGTGAAAGCATCATGAAGCAAGACACAGACAACAGATTAACTTTTCTCAACTAAAGTATTTTATTTCAAATGTCAGCATGGAGTATGGCCCTACCTAAATAAACTAAGGACAGTCTGTGTCAGTAAGTCTTTCTGTGTCCAAAACCTATACTTACTCTCACAACTAAAAATATACAATGTGTAAGGATATTAGCAGCGCTAAAAGAAACAGTGTGCAAAATAAAGTTTTGAGCTTCTTCCAGCTCTAGCTTGTTTTCAACTTCCCCTTCCCCAAGTTCAAATAGTTCCAAAAAAAGGCTTGGGGTTCGCTTCCTCAAGTGCAACACAATTCTAGGATATCTTGAGGTTGCCTTCCCCAAGTACAATACAATGTTAGGATATCTTGGGGTTTCCTTCCCCATGTGCAAATAGTTGCACAAAAAGGCTTGGTTTTCCCTTCCCCAAGTTCCAGGAGATCTTGATTTTCGGTAATACTTTCTCACTTTATAAACCTTTAGACTTCGTAACAGTTTGAACAGATGCTTTCTTTCACTTCAGCACTTGTACCAAACAGCCTTTGTCTCTCGACTTGTCTTGGCTCTTTCCCAAGTCGAGCTACTCGGTCTCGGCACAGTTGTCTGACCACACAGTCGGCCTATTACAGCTCACGCAATCAATACCCTTGTCACATCATGATGCTCATAGTTTTCCCTTAGTTTGTAGCAAAATATAAGAGCGTGTCACTCGGTCTAGGTGCCGTTGTTGAACCACACGGTTCTCCCATTACAGGTCACACAACCAATGACCTATGATACTTAGTTGTTAACTTGGGCATCTTCTTTGTCATTCTGTATCATATTCTACCATGTAATGCCACTTTCTTTAACAAGTTTCCTTGGTTGGCCTTGATATAATTTGTATCTCAGACACTCTGTCAAGCCTTTGTCCAACACAAGCTCCGTCTCCCTGAAACTGTGTCATTAATCAGTGTCTGCTGTATTACTCTGCTTGAGAGTCTTTTGGGGTTTTACGACAACTTGTATATTGGCAGTCTTTTGGCTTAGCCATAACTTGTATTCTGTGGTGTAAATCGTCCTCCACCACCTTGCTTTCACATTGTCCATTCAAGATCAGCAACTTGTCTTTCACACTTGCCACTCATACGTCCCATCCCCTTTCCTCCGTCCTTGCGAGTGGGCCTTAACATGGGGACGGTAGGGGAACCTTTGGCAGTGGAAAAATTGAGCTTCCCCTTTAAATTTAGTGTAGCGCGTGGGGGCGCGGCCTCGGGCGTGGAAACATCCCGCCCTCCGACGCCCCACATCAGTCCCTTTTTCAGCACGGACAGTGTCAGATCTGACTTTAACTTTCCGCTTGTTCCCCTTCTTTGTTTTTCAATCTTAAATTACCTCCCTTCGGTTCCTCGTTGTTACAATCTGTCACAAACTGTCACAATTTGGAAACAACACTTGATGCCAAGTACTCACCAAGGACACATCTGTGCCTGACACCCAAGCATACTCAGAAAAGGTTCTGTTCACCTCATGGACCATATCGAACACAGGCTTACGTGTCAGGGTAAAGAAGTGATAATATAGTAATAAGGTACTGGGTGTTGTCCTTACTCCAACATGGCAACACCGTGGAATTTCAAAGCCAACCACCCAAAGTGTCTCCATTCTAGAAGATGGAAAGTTGACGGGATGTTCACACTCCTCTCCAAGAGAGCCATGGGAATGCATTCCCTGCACTCATTGGGGACAATGCGTGCATTCCAGGTCTTTTCATGTTAGGAAAAAATCAGGCGGTTGGAAACCCATTCTTGACTTTCGTCGGAACACATTAATTCGGACCACAAACTTTGAGGATGGTTAAGCTTCAACACATCCTCACCCAACTTCAGCAAGGGTATTTCTGGTTTTCACTGGACTTGGAAGATGCATACTTCCATGTACCTATCCATCATTGCCATAGAAGGTTCCTCTGGGCAGGCCTGTACTATCATTCCGGGGCACTACCCTTTGGCCTCAAGTTCACTCTGTGAAAAACCGAAGGGTCTTTCCCAACCTATTCCTGGAGGATCCTCAGGGGGGGTTGGGAAGGGAAAACCCGATGATGAGAAATGATATCCCCCTTCCTTGATAGTTGCCTAGCCAAACCCCCCTCAGCCTTCATAGGATGTATTCAGGTAAACTCTACTCTTTCCCCCAAACATCACTTAAGTACTGTGACGAAGCAGAGGAAGTCAAGAGCAGTACAGACTTCCTATGAGAAACACCATTATAGTACTGAGAAGAATATGCAGATCAAGGACATCAACTTCTTCATTATTTTCCATGTCCCACTAACGAGACCAGATAAGGTCAGGCAATGGACATTAATCATGCACACCTGCAGCCTGTCAAGTATTCAGGACAGTATGAAAAGTACCCAAGCACTCAGTGTTTTGAACGAGTTGACAGTAGAGCTGTGAAGCCGAGGCTGCCCAGGACCAGATGGGGAAATCCAGGACGCCTGGGGCTTACACAAAGGATCGCCCTATAACAGCTCATCCAGAAGCCCCCTCCCTTCCCCCCTCCCACCCAGTTGCGGAAAAGGACAATCTTATTGCTCGACCGTGTATGGTGAAAGATGCATCGGGTGAAACTGACGAAGAATATTCTGCTGATACAAATTAACCTCTCCAGCATTTCAAATTCACCCAAGTTTCCACCTCAGAGGTGGAAAATATCATAGCCTCACTCAAACTTCGAGATGTCAGGGAGACACCTGCCCGGCCTCTATAATCAAGGAAGTGGCCAGTGACCTGGCTCCCTTCATCACCACCTTAATTAACTCGTCATTTAAAACATGCACAGACCCTACTAATCTGAAGGACTCCTGGGTACTACCCCTGTTAAAGAAACCTTACTTGGACCAAAGTATCCCAACAAATCTCAGACCCATTACCATAGTCCCCTTTTTATTAAAGATC
Source organism: Ambystoma mexicanum (assembly GCF_040938575.1). Lineage (NCBI taxonomy): Eukaryota > Metazoa > Chordata > Amphibia > Caudata > Ambystomatidae > Ambystoma > Ambystoma mexicanum. The sequence continues at coordinate 203,996,002 of NC_090926.1, read as the reverse complement.
ATCGACAAAGCAGCCTACATCCAGATACAATCGTACCTAGAAACTAACAATCTGCTAGGGCTCCGGTAATTTGGCTTCAGACCTCAACATGGCACAGAAACAGCCTTAATTGACTTGAAAAACCAGATTAACGACTTGAAAGACAAAGGTAAATTAAGAATCTTACTCCTTTTTAGACCTGTCATCTGCATTTGATCTGGTGGATCATAAAGTGCTTCGTAATCATGTGTCTACAGCAGCACACTTCTCCTCAGAAGCAACAGCATTGATCCAATCATTTGTGAATAATAGGTCTATGAGAGTGTTCTCGCCATCGGCTTCAGCTGACCCCACACATATAACATGCAGAGTACCACAGGGATCCTGTGTATCGCCCACGATGTATAATGGGTTTACCAAACAATTGTTTGATTACCTAGACGTTCTGGGTGTCACCTACACTAAGTATGCAGATGACACCCAGATCCTTATACCACTGACGACTATGATAAAGACCTGGAACTAGTCAATAAAATCTATGGTATCATTCAGGCCTGGATGGCTTCACATGGGCTATGCCTGAATGATGAAAAGACTGAGCTCTTGCTTCTAGGATCACCGGCTAATCTTATCAATATCTCTCATTTAGAATCGATGGCATTGACATCAAAGTGGCTAAGGAGATAAAAACCTTGGGTTTCTACCTAGACTTGTCTTTGAACATGCGCAAGCAAGTTAACACCATGGCATCAGCAACAGCTTACACCTGCAAGTTGATCCATGCCTGTAAACCTTTTCTTTCTACGGAGAGCTGCATTACCCTCGCTAGAGCCTTAATCCTCTGTAAGCTTGACTATTGTAATGCACTTTAGCTAGGTGCTTGCAAATATATTGTCAACTAACTTCATATATTACAAAACAACGCACTTAGAACAGCATTAAGCATTCCTAGAAGACAACATATCCTGGAGGCCAGAAGGAAGATTAACTGGCTCTCTGTTAAGGACAGAATTCAGTTTAAAACCGTATCCCTTACACACACAAATGTCTAAATAACTCAGCCCTGCAATACCTAGTGGAAAAATATGTCAAAAACACCTCAACATGACCTACAAGGACTACAAATACATTTTGCCTAAGAATCCCTAGATTCAAATTGAAAAAAAGCAGGGGGGCAGCAGATTTCCTGTTATGGCTGGCCAGCTCTGGAACTCCCTACCAACAACTTTAAGATCAGACCAATCTTTCTCCAGTTTAAGGAAGTACACTAAAAGCTGGCTATGCTCTAATGACATATGACACTCCCAGCCCAAACCTTGTACTTCATATTGTTGTGTCTGCATCTTGTTTTTAACATGTTTTATTGTTCTCTGTTATTGTAATGTGTAAATATTGTAACTTGCTTGCATACCTGCATCAATATGTATCTTGTAATTTATAAGCTGAAAATCTCTTGTAATGCGCCCGGTTTGGAGCGCTTTATAAATAAACAAGCAAACAAACAGAGTGGTGGCGTGCAGGAGTACACGTTGTCGAAAGACTCTGTAGCTGAATAGTACTCTCCTGTGAAAAGGGGAGCTGTGTGCAGCATTGAAAACCGAGGATAATAGAGATCCTAAAAAGGGGGAGCTATGCAAAAACCGAAGTGGGAGCAAAATTCCCAAAGGTAAAAGAAAAACTTTCTACTAAACCAAGAGTGTTGAGAAGCCTTGTGGTGGCCCCCAGGCAGGAGGTTGATCCAGGAGGGCTGCAGAAACCCCACAAATACTTTCCACTAAACAGAAAATGTTGAAAAGCATCAGGGTGGCCCCCAGGCAGGAGGTTGATCCAGGAGGGCCACAGAGACCCCACAAGGAGAACAGGAGAGCTCAAACAAAGTAAGGTACCTGGTTGGGCAACCTGTAGTGGGTGGACTGTGCGGTCTGACAACTACACCACAACCAGGGGAGCTTTAACTGTGAAAGAGAGCTACATGAAGTACAGAGGCTACAAACCAAAATAACTTGTTTTAGAGTGGGGAAGGGAGTCCCACCAGGAACCAAGGGAAGAGTAACCATTTTCTAGTAGGACTTTTTGAATTGATATTTGGTACTTGACAGGAGGCAACATTGAACCAAATGAGCATTTGTGATTGGGAGAACAATCAAGAGGGTCTGGCTCGGGGGGCGAGGGAAGCCTGAGAGACCCGTTGCAGAGGTACATCCTGACAGGTAAAAGGTACTGTGTTTTCTTTTCAAGCCAATCTGAATTGCCAAGTAATTCCTGTGAAACTTCTAAACCCGAGTGCCTTGAACTCGGGGAAGGGAGCTGCAGAGGAGCTCCATTGTCACGCTAACTTTACTTCAAACATTACCTGAGTGTCTAGATCTTGGGAAAGGGGATTACGGAAGAGCTCCATTGTCACATTAACTTTACTTTGAAGACTATTGAGTTGACCAAATCCCATACACCCTGTTTTCTTATAGAAGTGAGGGCAAGCATGGGTTTCGACACAGGCAGTGTTTTATTTTGGACTGACACATAGACTTTCCTTAGTTTGCTTTCCTGTAGGGAATTATTCCCATCTTAGAGTTAGGGCATGTTAGGCATTATATCATCCTGACCATTGAGAATAAAGGTTTTCAAACTGTTTCACTTGTCTGTGTCATCTCTTAATACCATGCCTGTCTCACAGCTACAAGGGTTTTCACAAAATGCTTGGCCCCAACAGTGGCCTTCTTTTGTCAAGCAGACAGCCACGTATGCCTGTACCGCGATGATTTGTTGATCAGAGCTCCTTACCTTCCTCAAACCTTACATCACACAAGGACAACGATATACTGTTTATCCTCCCTGGGATTCTCCATCAATCACAAGTCCTGCTTCTGCCTTTCCAGGAAGATTCTGTTCCTGGTAGCACACCTAAGCACAGTTTTTTGCATGGCTACCCAGTCAGCAGACCAACCTGCTTTCATGGAAGACAATCTCATCAGTCCATTCTTTGAAATCTCTGCTCGGGATGGTGTCCTCTTTCATTACCTTTATACAGCACTGTCGTCTTTGGATGAGGTCTCTTCAGGTAGTAGTATTAAACACTTTTTTTCGGATTTCGCCATTTACAAAGTAATAAAAATAAGCATGTCAAACATATAAATATAAAGAATTAAAAATAGACTAAAATACATACAAATCTGAGCAACAATTTAAATACAGTGGAGGCCAAATTACTATACATAAAACTTGCTGAGTTAGGCTAAGTTAAAATGATCTTCCTAACCGTTTAAAAGAAGCCTTTAGGTACTGACAGAGATGAGACAAAACACCTATAATGTTAAATGTTTATAGGGCGCAACCCGCCTGTGGGCCTCAGTGCGCAGCATGTAAGAGGAGAAACCGGAAGTCTAGAAAACCAAAGAAGACAGGAAGAAGTAAGGAGCTTAGTCATTGGAATTAAAGAGATACATTTTTCGAGATCTCTTAAATGTGGAAAGTTCAGGGCAAAGACGAAGATCAGTGGACATCACAAGACGAGATGAACAACATTGCCTCAAAGACTGATCTAACAGTATTACGTTTAAAATGACCACGCAGCCACTGCCTCCTTAAGTCCAGTAGTATATTGCAGACTAACAGGAAATTAGGTAAATCCTCAGTAGCCCCACAAGAACAGTGCTGGACGCCCGATGGAAGTCTCGGGCAACTGGGACAACAAGTTGACACTCGCACACCCTGGCCACAACGCTCTGTGCTGGTGTTCTGTTCCCATTAATCTCGTTCAGGCTGCTCCTGTTCAACCCCCAACACATCATGTCACAGTCACGGCTGATGCAAATTTGGAGAGCTGGGGAGCATACACCAGCAGCTATCATGCCAGGGACCTGTGGTCTCCATCTGAATAACTGTTGCACATCAATGTCCTCTTAGGTCCTTCCTTCTCTATCTCCAGGGGAAGGTGGTTCAGATGTTCAGACAACAATACCACAATGTTTTACATACTGAAGCAAAGCAGCACCCAATCACCACCCCTCTGGAGGTGGGCCCTGGCACACAGGATATTCCTTTCCCCCTTTCACCTGCCAGGCATACACAATTCTTTATAGACTCCCTCAGCAGGGAACTATGCTCCTGCTACAAGTGGGAACTCTGACACAACCAGATGTGGGGTGTTCCGGAGCTTGACCTCTTAACTACCAAGGAAAATCCAAAATGCAGTGCGTTTGCCAGCAGGTACCCCCAAGTTGGAAGTCAGGCAGACGCGTTTGCATTTCAGTAGGCGAACAAGTTTCTCTTCGCATTACCTCAGTTTCCGCTCATCCCAATGGGTCTACATGTTTAGAGATGAGAGTGTTGCAAACTGGTCCTGGTTGCTCGGGCTTGCCAGAGACAATACTGGTACTGGGAACTCATCAGCCTATTGTCAGCATCTCCAATCCATCTGCCTCCAGTCTTCAACCTCCTCTCCAGGGCCAAAGGGGCAATCCTACACTGCAAACCGGCCCATCACATCCTGGCAGCTTTGCTCCTGCTTCCTTAGAATTCTGTTACGTAACTATGCTACAAAAATGCAGTAACATTCTTGCTAAGGATCACATGCATTCCACTGTCTCTCTATCATCACAATGATTTGGTCTGCTGCCAATCATGTTGATCCTTTACGTGTCCTGCCTCAAGACATTTGACCTTCTCTTCTGTCCTTGGACCACGGTGGACTTGCCCATTCCTCTGTTACAGTCCATCTGTCTGCGATTTCTCTAGGGGCAAAGGGGCAACATCCTTAGATTAGTCACAGATTAGTCACAATATCTTACCACACACAACACCCTCTCTCACGTAAAGGCATGAAGTGTTTCCAAAGCCAGCCATGTATTTGGTATTGCGCTGGACCATGTGTGTTTAGTTTGAACAAAGACTATTGCCAAAGCCGACAAGAGAAGGCCAGGAGAAAAGGCCTCCTGTGCTCTTTGCAGCTCCGCTGCAAGCACGTTTCCCCACACGCCAGCTGGATGCCTCATCAGCTGTTCTCCTTTCCTTCGGAACAACCGTGTGTTCCGAGGAAATCCCTGCCGCCTGGAGGAGCCACAAAATGGATGCCGTTGCCATGGAGACCTCGACATCAACAACTGCTGCCGCGCAGTTCACCGCCGCAGGCTCCCTTTTGCTGTGTCCGCCTGCCCGCCCCTCCCCTCCTGCTTTAAATGGAGGGGGAGAGGGCCGAGAGGCAAAGCCGACGAGAGAAGGCCAGGAGAAAAGGCCTCCTGTGCTCTTTGCAGCTCCGCTGTGAGCACGTTTCCCCACACGCCAGCTGGATGCCTCATCAGCTGTTCTCCTTTCCTTCGGAACAACCGTGTGTTCCGAGGAAATCCCTGCCGCCTGGAGGAGCCACAAAATGGATGCCGTTGCCATGGAGACCTCGACATCAACAACTGCTGCCGCGCAGTTCACCGCCGCAGGCCCAGGCTCCCATTTGCTGTGTCCGCCTGCCCGCCCCTCCCCTCCTGCTTTAAATGGAGGGGGAGAGGGCCGAGAGGCGAAGCGGACGAGAGAAGGCCAGGAGAAAAGGCCTCCTGTGCTCTTTGCAGCTCCGCTGCGAGCACGTTTCCCCACACGCCAGCTGGATGCCTCATCAGCTGTTCTCCTTTCCTTCGGAACAACCGTGTGTTCCGAGGAAATCCCTGCCGCCTGGAGGAGCCACAAAATGGATGCCGTTGCCATGGAGACCTCGACATCAACAACTGCTGCCGCGCAGTTCACCGCCGCAGGCCCAGGCTCCCATTTGCTGTGTCCGCCTGCCCGCCCCTCCCCTCCTGCTTTAAATGGAGGGGGAGAGGGCCGAGAGGCGAAGCCGACGAGAGAAGGCCAGGAGAAAAGGCCTCCTGTGCTCTTTGCAGCTCCGCTGCGAGCACGTTTCCCCACACGCCAGCTGGATGCCTCATCAGCTGTTCTCCTTTCCTTCGGAACAACCGTGTGTTCCGAGGAAATCCCTGCCGCCTGGAGGAGCCACAAAATGGATGCCGTTGCCATGGAGACCTCGACATCAACAACTGCTGCCGCGCAGTTCGCCGCCGCAGGCCCAGGCTCCCATTTGCTGTGTCCGCCTGCCTGCCCCTCCCCTCCTGCTTTAAATGGAGGGGGAGAGGGCCGAGAGGCGAAGCTGACGAGAGAAGGCCAGGAAAAAAGGCCTCCTGTGCTCTTTGCAGCTCCGCTGCGAGCACGTTTCCCCACACGCCAGCTGGGTGCCTCATCAGCTGTTTTCCTTTCCTTCGGAACAACCGTGTGTTCCGAGGAAATCCCTGCCGCCTGGAGGAGCCACAAAATGGATGCCGTTGCCATGGAGACCTCGACATCAACAACTGCTGCCGCGCAGTTCACCGCCGCAGGCCCAGGCTCCCATTTGCTGTGTCCGCCTGCCCGCCCCTCCCCTCCTGCTTTAAATGGAGGGGGAGAGGGCCGAGAGGCGAAGCCGACGAGAGAAGGCCAGGAGAAAAGGCCTCCTGTGCTCTTTGCAGCTCCGCTGCGAGCACGTTTCCCCACACGCCAGCTGGATGCCTCATCAGCTGTTCTCCTTTCCTTCGGAACAACCGTGTGTTCCGAGGAAATCCCTGCCGCCTGGAGGAGCCACAAAATGGATGCCGTTGCCATGGAGACCTAGACATCAACAACTGCTGCCGCGCAGTTCACCGCCGCAGGCCCAGGCTCCCATTTGCTGTGTCCGCCTGCCCGCCCCTCCCCTCCTGCTTTAAATGGAGGGGGAGAGGGCCGAGAAGCGAAGCCGACGAGAGAAGGCCAGGAGAAAAGGCCTCCTGTGCTCTTTGCAGCTCTTCGCTGCTCGTCTGCCGTTTGCCCGAAACCTACGCCACACCCAGAAGGTAAGAAGCTCTACCCTTGCAAGCTTCTCTCCAACCCCTGCACACCTCAAGGCGATTCAGGTTGCGCGCCCCTACTTTGAAAGCCGCCTTCAGCTCACAGCCCATTCCCACAAGCAGCCGTAATACGCGGCTATGCTCACGCACTGTACAACCCTCCTCACTCGCTGATAAGGCCAGGCACCTCCGCAAAACCTCAAAGCCTGCATCCACGTCAAGTACTACCAACACAGCCACCAACAAAGTACTTAACCTTTCGTATAATTATACCACCTCCATAACCAATGTGATTACAAATGTGTCGACCACCGCTGAAAATGTGACCCCCAGTGTAAAAACTGTGATTAGCAATTCTTCTACCACCATTTTGAATGCTAGTGTGCCAAATGCTATACTACATGTGTCCACCACCTCTGAAAATGTGACCCCCAGTGTAAAATCTGTGATTTGCAATTCTTCTACCACCATTTTGAATGCTAGTGTGCCAAATGCTATACCACATGTGTCCACCACCGCTGAAAATTTGACCCCCAGTGTAAAATCTGTTATTAGCAATTCTTCTACCACCATTTTGAATGCTAGTGTGCCAAATGCTATACCACATGTGTCCACCACCTCTGAAAATGTGACCCCCAGTGTAAAATCTGGGTTGTGCATCTCCCCTAACACCCAGAGCTCAACCCCCCCTTCACCAAACCCTCTCTCATCATGAACCCCCTCTCAGGCACTACTGAACCCCACATGAAATGCGCCATGATTAACGCTAGGTCCATCAATGCCCACCCCCTAGACATACACGACCTCCTAACCTCCCACAACCTAGATCTACTCATGATCTCAGAAACATGGCTACATGAGGCCTCCGGCCCGGCACTATCCCTCGCCCTACCCCCTGGCTATTCCATAACTAGACAAGACCGCCTCTCCAAAGGTGGAGGTGTAGCAATTATTGCCAGAGACTCGCTCTCTATCAGAAAGATAGAGAAATCCCTGACCAACAACAACAGCGACTACCTCCAAGTTAAAATAACCCTCTCTCCCCATTGCACCATTACTGTGCACACCATCTACCGCCCTCCAGGCCCAACAGGAGACTTCCAAGCCTCTCTCATCCACCTCCTCTCTGACAACCTCAAAAAACAGTCTAAAGCCATTTTCCTCGGGGACGTCAGTCTAGGGCTCCGGGATAGTAAGGACGTAGCAGCCAAATCCCTTGACGCTGCCCTCAATGCTCTAGGCTACAAGAACACCATCCTTAGCCCTACTCACACTCAGGGCAGAACGCTCGACTGGATAGCACAGCATAACTGCCCACTCATCACAGGTAACAATCCCACCCCGTGGTCTGACCACCACATCATCACCTTTAGCATCCTCACCACTAGCTCCCCTGCTGCCCCCTTGCCTCAACCGCTCCCACCTTGCCTTGCCAGAAGCTCCCGCCAGCTCACTAAGGAAAGGCTACTGCCCTTCCTCCAAGGCCCAGCCTTCAGACCACCTTTTTCATCAGACCCAGAAACACTCGCAACAACCTATGATACTGCCATCAAAGCAGCTATCAACTCCATTGTCCCTCTCAAACCACGCAAATCCAAACCCACTACCCATTCCAAATCTTGGTTCACCCCTGAGCTCCTCACACTCCGCAATGAGAAAAAAGCCGCACTCACACAGTGGCAAACGTCCCACTCTGAAAAAGACAAGATGATCTTTAAAGCCCTATCCACCAAATACAAAAAGGCAATCACCCAAGCAAAGGCCAAATCCTTTGAATCCAGAATCTCGGAAGCCCAATCTAGCACAAAAGAAATCTTCGCCATTTTCAGAGAGCTCGAGACATCCACTCCCGCCCCCCAGAATTTCACCAAAGACAAAGACTGGTGTGACAAAATACAAACGGCCATGCAAACCAAATTAAGCCTCCTCAAAAGCAAAATACTAGCCAATAAACGAGCCCTACCCAGTAGGCATATCCCTATCCCATCACCCGCCCCGGATCCCCCCCTACCCTTCTCCTTCAAACCCATCCAAGAAAAAGACATCATCAACATTATGAGGAACATCAAGCCCTCTAACTGCAAAGGTGATGCATGCCCAGCCTCTATTATCAAAGACTGCACGGAAGCGCTAGCGCCCTTCCTAACAGCCTTTGTGAATGCCTCCTTTACCACAGGGAAAGTCCCCGCCTCCCTGAAGGAAGCTTGGGTCCGCCCTCTTTTGAAAAAACCAACTCTCGATCCCACCTCCCCCAACAACTACAGACCTATCACCACTGTCCCATTCCTCCTCAAAATATTGGACAAAGCAGCCTACTTGCAGGTCCAGCACTTCATTGAAGAGAACAAACTCCTTGGACTCCGCCAATCTGGCTTCCGCCCCAGACACGGGACCGAAACCGCCCTACTTGACTTGAAAAGAGAGGCCACAGCTTGGATCACCTCCTTTTTACAAGACAGAACCATGCAAGTATTCTCTGACCTAGCCGCCGCATCACCAACTATTATACTTTGTGGTGTACCCCAAGGCTCCTGTCTCTCCCCCACCCTGTACAACATCTTCACACGACCCCTCTTCCTCATCCTCGATGCTATGGGCATCTCATACACCCAACTACGCCGACGACACCCAGATCCTCCTCACTCTCATAGGTAACTATGACACCGACTCCCTGACCCTCAACAACCTCTACAACACCATCCAAGCCTGGATGGCTGACAACGGACTATGCCTCAACTCTGACAAGACGGAACTCCTCCTGGTAGGTTCCCCCGACACGCTAAAAAACCTAGATGCCCAATTCAGCCACTTCACCATTGACTCCATTAAAATCCCGGTCTCCGATTCTGTCAAAACTCTGGGAGTCTACCTGGACTCCAGCCTATCCATGGATAGACAAGTCAACGCAATAGCATCCGCAGCTGCATATCATGCTAAACTTATCAACGCAATCAGGCCCTTTCTATCCAAAGAGAACTGCACCAACATAGCCAGAGCCATCACCGGCTCCAGGCTAGACTACTGCAATGTACTCTTTCTAGGAACCTCCAACAAAAACTTAGAGAGACTACAAGTAATACAGAACAATGCTCTCCGGGCAGCTCAAGGCATTGCTAAAAGAGAACGCATCTCTGAAGCCAGAAAACTAGCCCACTGGCTCCCAATAAAGGAAAGGATCGTATTCAAAACCCTGACACTGACCCACAAGTGCATTCACTTCACTGCTCCTCCATACCTTTCTCAAAGGATCCACCCTGTCTCCACTACCAGGCCAACCAGATCCCCGTACACCAACATGCTCTCTGTGCCACTAGTAAAAAGAGTAAAAGCGGGTGGATCCAGCTTCCCCTATCTCGCGCCCACCCACTGGAATGCCCTACCTCCCACTATCCGTGGCGAGGACTCCCTCACCACCTTCCGCAAAACACTGAAAACTACCCTCTTCACATAAGGACCGACACATCAGCACGAATACTTATCATATATGTTTGTAATATACGACCAAATGCAATATTTGTAACAACAGTATGATTTCTTGTACTATTCATAATGTGTCAACAATCGCTATCATATGTACCATGTAACTAAGTTATTGCAAGTAACAGCGCCTCAATGCACCTGGGCTGCTTGCGCGCTATATAAATATAAATAAATAAATAAATGTTTATTTCCCAACCATTCATGTTTCTTTGTTCCTCCCACCGACCTTTAGCTCTCTACTGGTGGACAAGCAGCCCCCACAGGTTTTGAAAACCCAAACCAAGTTCCATGCTAGTGTGCGCTTTTTGCTGGGGCCAAAACTACTAGCCAACCAGGTGAAAATGCCCACAGTGAAGGCATCCATCATCACGGAAAAGCAGGCACGGGAGATGGTGCAGAGCCAAGTCATCGAGGCCTGGACGTAAGTGAGGTTCCTCGGAAGCAATCTTGGGTACCTGAAAGGTTCTGGGTGGATGAAAAGGAAGATGATATTCTGGAGGTGCTTCTGTCACAAGATAAAACTGCAGGAATTTGGGGGACCTCTATTTGCTTAAAATGTTATTACATTATCTCAACAAATGAAGTCTGACATTCCCAAGCCTGGGAGGGCCGGGGGGCGATATTCTTGAGTCTACTTTCCTCTTATTGCTTGTTTTATCTATTTATCTGTTTATGTCCTATCAGTGAATGTGCTGGTGAGATTCTGAACAACACAGCCACAATGGAGAAGAACCCCAGTGCCAAAGTCTATGGAACAAATTTCAAGAGCTTGGTGAGTAGGGTCAAGTATGTCATGTGTGTCTTATCCTAAGTGCTCAGGTTGCCTGGAATGTCTTCTCGCTCTGTTTCTCACTGTGGCTAGAAAAGGCCTGAAACCACATAATTTATGGTCCTTTAACCAGGTTGCCTGGAATGTCTTCTCGCTCTGTTTCTCACTGTGGCTTGAAACGGCATGAAACCACATAATCTATGGTCCTTTAACATTGGTTTGTTCTGAACTTCACAAGTGCACCAGTCACTTGCTGGCAAAATCTTTTCCTACGAGAAGCTCAGCCTGTGCAATGGCACCTGCGTCCAAAACACCTTCATTAACAACTTGTCTTGTATCCATCTACTTTGCATTTCTTTTTTCACTTTTGGAAAGTGTGCAAGGCTATTTATCGAAATATTTGGAAAATCCAGTTTTAATAATATTGTTTTATTTTAAATAAAACGTTTTTATTGAAAACAGAACTTACACTACTAAAATACAGTCAATGTCGATAAGCATAAAGCATAACTTGTTTCCTTTTTAAAAAAAATAACATACTAGACATTCAAATCATCAACGTAATGAGTGCTCCCAAATGTATTAAGTCACCAGACAACTCCTCAAAGGACATATATCTGCGTCCTGTCAGAGGTGTTGGCCTTTAACCCACAAAAGCCCCAGCCAGCATAGTCAATAGTGAGGGGTCATGTGAGCCATTGGCCTAAAATTCTAACATCCCGCTAAGTTTCCAAACTTTTAAATAGATGGGTTGACATAATTAGCCAAAATGGCAATTGATAACGCAGTTCTGTAATTTATTTACCCTTTAAAAGGAGCGATCGGTAACCACACAATGGATGAAATGTAACAGCAAAGAATGTTATTCTGGATTTTTCCATATATTTGTTTGTTTTCTAACATGCACCAGTAAGACATCAACCATTTGCTTGTATATTGAGCTCTGGTGGAAAGCTCAAAAACCATGCTGTCCTAAAGCAATAATCCAACTATGAATATTGCTTGGGTTATACTAACAAAATTCATTTTAGTTATGTCTTGCCTTTTTTGCCAGTAAGGAATCCATGAAGATAATCATACCGCAACAGAGATCACACAGGGATTTTAGTTGGTGGTAAGAAGTGTTGCCGTTTTAGTATGAGATGTTGCACCATATCAAGGTTTTTGTGTTATGGTGGATACAATTTGTTTGGTTGTGCAATCACTTTTTGCAAGGTTTTTAAGCTTTTGTTTTGGCTCATTGGTGGAAAGATGAGTCTCATCTATTTTTTTTTTAACATGGTTATCTCTGGCGCAGATTTCACTATTTTGCCCCAAACTCCAGTGTGGCTTCACAATGTTTAGAATTGATCCCTTGCACGTGTGCTAACTTTGGCAGGGACATGCATTTTGGGATTTGCATGTTCATGCACAAGTAATCTCCAACTCTCTATGTATTTTTGGAACTGTGCATTTTCGGACATGAATAATTTGTTTATTTGTTCATCCCTTTTTCTGTCTTTTGTGATTTTCTAATTTTTCTTCTATGTTGTTTTGTCTAATTTTTCATTGGGCGTGGCATCATTCTGCACTTTAGTTGGAAACTACTTTATATTTATTTTTCATATTCTGGCTTTGTCAACCGATGCACAATTTGTTTTATTTGCAGGTTTCATTGGGTTTTTGCTCAAATCGTATACATTTGTGGTCAATAATTGCTGATATCTATTGTGCATATGTTGGTCCTAATTTATCGTTTTCAATAGATGTTTTCCACTGTATCCATTTTTTTAATCTCTGATATAATTGTAACAGCGCTGAAGAGGACCTTTACTGGTCGAAACACGTGTTGGCTGTTGTTTAACACTCATTGAACAAATAAACAGGAAATATATAAAGAGTTGGAATTGTTCATTGGGAATATTGTCACTAACCCACATGACAAATACCAATATTATACACCATTGAGAGCGAGGAGTAGGAGACTAACCCTACTGTCTGATAGAAATTTAGATCCAGTCGTAGGCAGGTTAAGTAGCAGAAAACAGTACCACCACAAGAAAACCTAGATTATGTCCCTAGTTCTTGCTAAATCCACACCTGCTAGCAATTGGGGCCCTGGTGCCCAAAAGTCACAGGTTCGACAAGTGTCTTATTTAGGCGTATTTAGGCTTTCTGTTGCCCTATGCCCAACAAAGTGTATTTGCAACCCCCAACTTTTCTCAACACGGCCCCCCCCGCCTCACCCGTCTCAGAAACTGCACATTTGCCAGGCTCCGTCCACACTTACCTTAGTAACATAAGCATATATATACTAAATTGGTGTGGACGAAACATTCCCTCCCTTCACTTTTTCTTTATAAGCTTTCCTCATCAATGTGCTAAGAAACCTTTGACTTTACTAAAGTGTGTACTCCTGAACACATATGTCATAATCTGTGTGGGATTGATTATGGTTATGAGTGTTGTGGTGAAGGGCGGTGATGTCACTAACATTCTAGGTGGAATGTTGGTGTGGGGATGTCACTGAGACTCTAGGTGGAATGTTGGTGTAGGTTTGATTGCAACGTTCTACTGATGGCAGTTGGACCTAAGATACTGGACCAGATGGATGTCCCAGTGCTTTCTCTACGTACTAACTAAGAGAATAAAACCTACATGTAAACTACTTACTTTCTGGTGTTCCTGATTGGTGAAGGAGACTTAGTTTATGTCAACATCCTTCTATTTCACTGTGCCTTATTTAGGAGGCCCAAATAGGTAGGCTCCAAAAGTGAATGACTTTCGCAGTATACACTTCCAAATAAAAAACCTCAAGCATGGGTATGGGCAGCATTGTATATCCACATATTGTAATCACAGTGACTGTTCATATATTACATGTCATTAAGGTATTTGTCTCTTGGAATGGAATCCTTTTGTGATGTAAATTCCCATGATAGCCTGGAGTATCAAATAGTGATGTCTATACACACGTAGATTAGGTGGGCCGCATGTCATTTTCAGTAAAGGTACTCGTAAAATCTAGAACCGTTCGTGGTGGCAACTTTCAGAATATTTTCCAATGAGTTAAGAAGCCATAGACTGCATTATTTTCACAAGCGTGCTTTGCTTTCAAGGCTCTGCATATATAAAAAGGATGATGTGTTGACGTTTGAAATCACCCAAATACTGTGTGCAGGGACTTTGAAAAGGGCTTGCTGTGGAACGCAATTGAAAAGTGCAAAGGGTGTTTGGAAGTTCTGCCAATCATAGCTGTTTCTCTAGCAAGAAGCATGCAGTGACGTCAATCACCTAGCCAGCATACAGTGCAGAAGCTGATCTCGCTTGAGCAGAGGGGAAGATGGAAAAAGGGACGGTGTCAAAGTTTTTCAACCTTTTCTTTTGAAATGGGTCTAGAGCCTCAAGGGGGTCTGAGCAGCAACCCCCATGTTGGTAGTCTGATTAACAATCAAAATACTTCTTTAATTTAGTACATTAAATATGAAAATATATATGTTCAGAAATACTCTGAAACCTGATCCACTATGGGACCAGGCAAAGGTTTGCCAGAATGTACTCCACAGAACAGTAGAGAAAGCCAGAATGACTCTCTACAAGAAGACAGGAACACCAAGGCTCTCCCAGACCGACAATTCTTTTATTATATTTGAGTCAGCATGGCAAGGAAAACAGCAGAAAACGACACGTTTCGCGGTAACAGACCGCTTGTATCTCCATTAAAAGCTAATTGCCTCTATGATTCCAACTCGGCAGACATGTTAACACTGGCAAATGGTAGCGCGTCGACTAAGGTTTAAAGTTTGACACAATAGATTGCAAATTCCATTGCTAAATATTCTAGCAATTCACATTTATTCGGACAATTAGTGTAAAATGCCAAATATGAAATATAGCAAATTATTGCCTTTACATATTTGTGCATAGTGCACCACGTTTAACATAATCAATAGTCACCTTGCTTTTTGCACGCAATGGCCGTCTGTACACATCATGAATGCGAGCATAGTGATGTAGCACTACTTATTTGTCAATATTGTCTGAAAAAGAAGAAACGCTGAGATATGTTGTCCATGTTTGCTGAAAATACAGAATAAATAGTACATATTTAAAATGGCCTTAGTATGGGTATAGATCACTAAAATGCTGGCCACACTAATATAGAGGTGTATAAGGACTCTAACAAGCATCTATCATAAAGTGCCTAGTGCGAGTATAAATAAGCATAGTAAACAGTTTGACCTGTGCAAATAGGCAATAAAGTGCATAATGCAAGTACAAACTTGCATGGTAAACAATTCTACCTGTGCAAATATGCAAAGCAACATGGTAAACAGTTAGACCTGTGCAAAACTGCAAAACAGCATCTAACTGGGATGTCTATCAGTCCCAGTTAGATCATTACAAAGCGATAAAGTGCTTAGTGCCCATGAGCATCCTTTGTAAACAATCTGACTAGTGCAAGCCTGCAAAAAGGTAATAGGTATTGCTATTTGATGCTAACGCAGAGACCGTTGCTGAAAGGACTAAGATGTGAAATAATGTGAGTCTTAATTGCGTTTCTAGACTACTAGAATCTCACGTACATATATAGTCCCTGCAGTACCAGTCCTTAAAAAATGTGTCTATATTTGGCAATTAGTTAAAAATAAACAGGACAAGGACACAACATTAAAATCTGATGGTTCTAAGAAGGTCTGCTGACATACAGGAATCAAAAGATAATGGTTTAAAAGGGAGAGTGGCTGTTAAGTGGGACCCAATATGTTGTTAACCTGAATGTACTTTCAAGGGAACAAGATAAAAAAATGTTGTTTTTAGAAACAAAAAATGAACAAAGTTACAAAATACTGAAAAAAGCTATGCTAAAAAATAACATATAGAGTGTCACAGGATTGACTTAAATGTCTATGTGAGAAAATCTCGACAAACCAACCAAAAATATAAATCATAAAATAACCTGACAAATCTAAGCAAGCTCAAACAAACCTTCGGGTCTAAGAAAACCGGTTTGAACAAAGATATATATAGTTGTATTCAGCAGTTGTGCCATCAAAGCAAAGTACATACCATATAAAAGGGAAAATAATATTCCTTTTAAAAACAGTATGAAACCATCAAACTGATTCAATCCTTCAATTTCGGCACATGATCATCCTCCTTAACCACGCCCTGTGCAAAAATCCAGCAACAAGAAGCACTATATTAAGGTCATCACTTTTCATACATATGTCCATTGCATCTTCTGCGCTTCTTATGCCTTTCAAAAAATTGCCTTTAAGTATGTCACTCGCAGGTCTTTGTAGCTTGGGCAGAACAAGACAAAGTGGGGGCCACTCGTAGCGTCCCCGCTCTAAGGTCCTAGAAAAGTGCACGGGCACAGCCTTCATTAATAACATCCAGGTACATTTGTATGCAAAGTTATCTTGCCCTCCAAATATTGTTGGTCACAAAAAAGCCTTGCACAGGCTGCCTCCATTGTTCATCTGTAGTCCAATCTGCATGCTGTTTTTACCACAGTCTTAGAATGTGCTGGCATGCTAGATGGGCTTTCCCAGAGTGATCCCAAGCCCAATCGCATGCACTAGAATTGTATGTGTTTCAGCCACAGGGTTGATCGACTTCCTTCCAGTACCAGATAATTATTCAGCAGTTCCCCGAACACACATAACCCTGGTGCTGTCCAAATACAAACCCAAAATAGGAGTGGTTTGATGGAAAGAAGATGCTTAATGGGAATGAAATAACATTAAATATCAGTATTGCATTGGGCACACTACTATGTTGTTACTAGGTTGCATCAACAGAGATTTTTGGAATTGATTTTCTACCACGCTCAATGGTCCTAATTTGGCGTGGCCCCAGATCTGTGCACCATATGCTGGAGCTGAGGTGGCTTGTAATCTATACATTTCTAAAGCTGGTGTCTAGACTCCCCTCCCATGTGTTTGGAAGACTTGTTTAAGGTTCTAGTTGCTTTTATAACATGCTCACCAGAGGTACAATGTTCTACAAAACACAACCCTAGGTAATTGTGTGTGTGTCAACTTGCTAGGATATGACTCCTATCTCTACATTAACATCTGTATGTTTGGCTGATCTGCGTCTAAATTCTAAAGTTTTTGTTTTACCTTTGTTTATTGCCAAACAAAGGTTGCTGCACTTCTTCACAAAAATAGCTGTGGTGTGCTTAATATCCATAGAAGTGGTTGCTAACAGCACTGCATCATCTGTGAAGAATAAGGCAGGGAAGTGCAAGTTACCCACCCTCAGGGGGTCCATACTATTGGCCTCCAGCTCTATAATTATTGATGTAAATACAAAATAGGATCAGCGCCAAAATGCATCCCTGCCTTACTCCGCGCTGCACCTCAAAGCTCTTTGTATTTTCCCCACTCAACCCCCATCGTACCGAGGCCCTATTATTGGAGTATAATACTTGTATAATAGACTAAAAACCAGCCAGGATGTTGAGTCCTTTTAGAGTCTGTCACAGCTAGTTGCTAAGGACTGAATCAAAAGCTGTTTTCAAGTCAGCAAACCCAGCATAAACCTTGTTATTATTCAAGGCTGTGTCCATGCGGACAATAAGGTCTAGCCCGAGGCACTGCTTGACGGTCCCTATTCGCTGTCTGAAGTCTACCTGTAGCATACTAATTATCCCACTAGTCTCATTTGATTCTTGCAAGTGACTTAAGATTAATTTTACCAACAATTTCCCAGACCCATCCAACAAGGAGTGGGGCGATAGTTCTCTGGGGAGTCTTTAGCTTCCTTCTTAAAGGTAGTCACGATGACTGCCACCCACCAAGTCTGGGGGACTACACCCTGCTGAATGGCTGTATTAAAAACTCTAGTCAATGTAGGGCCCCATATGTTCAATTCATTTTTATAGAAGTCTAATGGTATACAGTCGGGACCTGGCGCTTTCGCCTTTCCCTGAACTCTAATCGCCTTTTCCACCTCTTCCTTGCTCACAACAAGATCAGTAGAGTACCCAGGTTGATCGCCCTCCAATGGTACCTAGCTCAATTGGTTAGCAAACACCTCTGAATCTTTATACAAGTTTTGGAAGTGATAACACCAAACATTCAGTGCTATACTACATTTCAAGTCACACAAAGCGTCCTGTTCTATGCCAGAAACAAGTTTCCAGAAGGCACATGCATCATTATTCTCACATGCCTCCTGCATGGTCTCCCATTTTGCCTGGAAAACGTTTTTTCTTATGTTCTACCAGTGACTTGTAAGTGCATCTACGATTCCACAAAACATTATTATCAGCATTTGTATCCATTTTGAGGCATGTCACAATGTTTGCTTTGCAAAATCGGCACTCCTCGTACCATCTCTGGGATGTTGAGGCATGTAACTTGGACTTGCTTTTTTTACCCTGGCTTAGTAAACAAAGGTTGTAAAACTGCAACCATGTCAACGTAACCATTCATTACTGCCGCTGGTCACACAATCAGATCACAAATTGTTGATATGTGTCCTAAACTTAGGCTGTAGATCTCTGGAAAACACTATTTACTCAGCACCTCTGCTCACTTCACAACCCTTCTTCTTTGCCAATAGTCTTGATTGAAGTTACCTCTCGAGAATCATTGGACTCAGCCATATGTCCTAGCACAGCTGATAAATAACACTTAATTGGCCTGTGGTCACTCTATCTGCGATCCATCACCTCAAACGAGGTGATCAAATCCCAGTCTTTTGCTCCTACCATGGCATAATCTATTCTGTTCGAGCCGTTGTGCCCATAAAACGTTTTCCTTGCAGGCTGATCCGTAGCCCAATGGCCGTTGCATGCCCTGAGGTTGTGATTATTTAAGAGTCGTGCTACCTCAACAACTAACAAGTGTGTTTTTTTGGGTAGCCAATCTTTTCTTTTTTTTTTAAATTCTGTTTTTGAGTTTTATCGAACAAGGTAAGTAAGTTACCAATAACAATTGGAATATGTTAGAGCATATTACCATGTGATTATCCCTCTCGTCCCCCAGCGACCCGCAACCTCAAACATAAACTTACATTTCTACTCCCCCATCGCACCCTCCCCCCCAGAACAGAGTTTCTTCTCTAAAATCAACACATGTTTTAAGTACATATGTACGTTGTATAGGGTGCACATTCCGTATTATAGTCCAAAGTCCAGATCGGGTGGCAGCGGGACAGTTGACCCCCTGTCCCTAGGTTACCCAGGCACCCACAATTTTAAAAAAATAACATACTAGACATTCAAATCATCAACGTAATGAGTGCTCCCAAATGTATTAAGTCACCAGACAACTCCTCAAAGGACATATATCTGCGTCCTGTCAGAGGTGTTGGCCTTTAACCCACAAAAGCCCCAGCCAGCATAGTCAATAGTGAGGGGTCATGTGAGCCATTGGCCTAAAATTCTAACATCCCGCTAAGTTTCCAAACTTTTAAATAGATGGGTTGACATAATTAGCCAAAATGGCAATTGATAACGCAGTTCTGTAATTTATTTACCCTTTAAAAGGAGCGATCGGTAACCACACAATGGATGAAATGTAACAGCAAAGAATGTTATTCTGGATTTTTCCATATATTTGTTTGTTTTCTAACATGCACCAGTAAGACATCAACCATTTGCTTGTATATTGAGCTCTGGTGGAAAGCTCAAAAACCATGCTGTCCTAAAGCAATAATCCAACTATGAATATTGCTTGGGTTATACTAACAAAATTCATTTTAGTTATGTCTTGCCTTTTTTGCCAGTAAGGAATCCATGAAGATAATCATACCGCAACAGAGATCACACAGGGATTTTAGTTGGTGGTAAGAAGTGTTGCCGTTTTAGTATGAGATGTTGCACCATATCAAGGTTTTTGTGTTATGGTGGATACAATTTGTTTGGTTGTGCAATCACTTTTTGCAAGGTTTTTAAGCTTTTGTTTTGGCTCATTGGTGGAAAGATGAGTCTCATCTATTTTTTTTTAACATGGTTATCTCTGGCGCAGATTTCACTATTTTACCCCAAACTCCAGTGTGGCTTCACAATGTTTAGAATTGATCCCTTGCACGTGTGCTAACTTTGGCAGGGACATGCATTTTGGGATTTGCATGTTCATGCACAAGTAATCTTCAACTCTCTATGTATTTTTGGAACTGTGCATTTTCGGACATGAATAATTTGTTTATTTGTTCATCCCTTTTTCTGTCTTTTGTGATTTTCTAATTTTTCTTCTATGTTGTTTTGTCTAATTTTTCATTGGGCGTGGCATCATTCTGCACTTTAGTTGGAAACTACTTTATATTTATTTTTCATATTCTGGCTTTGTCAACCGATGCACAATTTGTTTTATTTGCAGGTTTCATTGGGTTTTTGCTCAAATCGTATACATTTGTGGTCAATAATTGCTGATATCTATTGTGCATATGTTGGTCCTAATTTATCGTTTTCAATAGATGTTTTCCACTGTATCCATTTTTTTAATCTCTGATATAATTGTAACAGCGCTGAAGAGGACCTTTACTGGTCGAAACACGTGTTGGCTGTTGTTTAACACTCATTGAACAAATAAACAGGAAATATATAAAGAGTTGGAATTGTTCATTGGGAATATTGTCACTAACCCACATGACAAATACCAATATTATACACCATTGAGAGCGAGGAGTAGGAGACTAACCCTACTGTCTGATAGAAATTTAGATCCAGTCGTAGGCAGGTTAAGTAGCAGAAAACAGTACCACCACAAGAAAACCTAGATTATGTCCCTAGTTCTTGCTAAATCCACACCTGCTAGCAATTGGGGCCCTGGTGCCCAAAAGTCACAGGTTCGACAAGTGTCTTATTTAGGCGTATTTAGGCTTTCTGTTGCCCTATGCCCAACAAAGTGTATTTGCAACCACCAACTTTTCTCAACACGGCCCCCCCCCGCCTCACCCGTCTCAGAAACTGCACATTTGCCAGGCTCCGTCCACACTTACCTTAGTAACATAAGCATATATATACTAAATTGGTGTGGACGAAACATTCCCTCCCTTCACTTTTTCTTTATAAGCTTTCCTCATCAATGTGCTAAGAAACCTTTGACTTTACTAAAGTGTGTACTCCTGAACACATATGTCATAATCTGTGTGGGATTGATTATGGTTATGAGTGTTGTGGTGAAGGGCGGTGATGTCACTAACATTCTAGGTGGAATGTTGGTGTGGGGATGTCACTGAGACTCTAGGTGGAATGTTGGTGTAGGTTTGATTGCAACGTTCTACTGATGGCAGTTGGACCTAAGATACTGGACCAGATGGATGTCCCAGTGCTTTCTCTACGTACTAACTAAGAGAATAAAACCTACATGTAAACTACTTACTTTCTGGTGTTCCTGATTGGTGAAGGAGACTTAGTTTATGTCAACATCCTTCTATTTCACTGTGCCTTATTTAGGAGGCCCAAATAGGTAGGCTCCAAAAGTGAATGACTTTCGCAGTATACACTTCCAAATAAAAAACCTCAAGCATGGGTATGGGCAGCATTGTATATCCACATATTGTAATCACAGTGACTGTTCATATATTACATGTCATTAAGGTATTTGTCTCTTGGAATGGAATCCTTTTGTGATGTAAATTCCCATGATAGCCTGGAGTATCAAATAGTGATGTCTATACACACGTAGATTAGGTGGGCCGCATGTCATTTTCAGTAAAGGTACTCGTAAAATCTAGAACCGTTCGTGGTGGCAACTTTCAGAATATTTTCCAATGAGTTAAGAAGCCATAGACTGCATTATTTTCACAAGCGTGCTTTGCTTTCAAGGCTCTGCATATATAAAAAGGATGATGTGTTGACGTTTGAAATCACCCAAATACTGTGTGCAGGGACTTTGAAAAGGGCTTGCTGTGGAACGCAATTGAAAAGTGCAAAGGGTGTTTGGAAGTTCTGCCAATCATAGCTGTTTCTCTAGCAAGAAGCATGCAGTGACGTCAATCACCTAGCCAGCATACAGTGCAGAAGCTGATCTCGCTTGAGCAGAGGGGAAGATGGAAAAAGGGACGGTGTCAAAGTTTTTCAACCTTTTCTTTTGAAATGGGTCTAGAGCCTCAAGGGGGTCTGAGCAGCAACCCCCATGTTGGTAGTCTGATTAACAATCAAAATACTTCTTTAATTTAGTACATTAAATATGAAAATATATATGTTCAGAAATACTCTGAAACCTGATCCACTATGGGACCAGGCAAAGGTTTGCCAGAATGTACTCCACAGAACAGTAGAGAAAGCCAGAATGACTCTCTACAAGAAGACAGGAACACCAAGGCTCTCCCAGACCGACAATTCTTTTATTATATTTGAGTCAGCATGGCAAGGAAAACAGCAGAAAACGACACGTTTCGCGGTAACAGACCGCTTGTATCTCCATTAAAAGCTAATTGCCTCTATGATTCCAACTCGGCAGACATGTTAACACTGGCAAATGGTAGCGCGTCGACTAAGGTTTAAAGTTTGACACAATAGATTGCAAATTCCATTGCTAAATATTCTAGCAATTCACATTTATTCGGACAATTAGTGTAAAATGCCAAATATGAAATATAGCAAATTATTGCCTTTACATATTTGTGCATAGTGCACCACGTTTAACATAATCAATAGTCACCTTGCTTTTTGCACGCAATGGCCGTCTGTACACATCATGAATGCGAGCATAGTGATGTAGCACTACTTATTTGTCAATATTGTCTGAAAAAGAAGAAACGCTGAGATATGTTGTCCATGTTTGCTGAAAATACAGAATAAATAGTACATATTTAAAATGGCCTTAGTATGGGTATAGATCACTAAAATGCTGGCCACACTAATATAGAGGTGTATAAGGACTCTAACAAGCATCTATCATAAAGTGCCTAGTGCGAGTATAAATAAGCATAGTAAACAGTTTGACCTGTGCAAATAGGCAATAAAGTGCATAATGCAAGTACAAACTTGCATGGTAAACAATTCTACCTGTGCAAATATGCAAAGCAACATGGTAAACAGTTAGACCTGTGCAAAACTGCAAAACAGCATCTAACTGGGATGTCTATCAGTCCCAGTTAGATCATTACAAAGCGATAAAGTGCTTAGTGCCCATGAGCATCCTTTGTAAACAATCTGACTAGTGCAAGCCTGCAAAAAGGTAATAGGTATTGCTATTTGATGCTAACGCAGAGACCGTTGCTGAAAGGACTAAGATGTGAAATAATGTGAGTCTTAATTGCGTTTCTAGACTACTAGAATCTCACGTACATATATAGTCCCTGCAGTACCAGTCCTTAAAAAATGTGTCTATATTTGGCAATTAGTTAAAAATAAACAGGACAAGGACACAACATTAAAATCTGATGGTTCTAAGAAGGTCTGCTGACATACAGGAATCAAAAGATAATGGTTTAAAAGGGAGAGTGGCTGTTAAGTGGGACCCAATATGTTGTTAACCTGAATGTACTTTCAAGGGAACAAGATAAAAAAATGTTGTTTTTAGAAACAAAAAATGAACAAAGTTACAAAATCCTGAAAAAAGCTATGCTAAAAAATAACATATAGAGTGTCACAGGATTGACTTAAATGTCTATGTGAGAAAATCTCGACAAACCAACCAAAAATATAAATCATAAAATAACCTGACAAATCTAAGCAAGCTCAAACAAACCTTCGGGTCTAAGAAAACCGGTTTGAACAAAGATATATATAGTTGTATTCAGCAGTTGTGCCATCAAAGCAAAGTACATACCATATAAAAGGGAAAATAATATTCCTTTTAAAAACAGTATGAAACCATCAAACTGATTCAATCCTTCAATTTCGGCACATGATCATCCTCCTTAACCACGCCCTGTGCAAAAATCCAGCAACAAGAAGCACTATATTAAGGTCATCACTTTTCATACATATGTCCATTGCATCTTCTGCGCTTCTTATGCCTTTCAAAAAATTGCCTTTAAGTATGTCACTCGCAGGTCTTTGTAGCTTGGGCAGAACAAGACAAAGTGGGGGCCACTCGTAGCGTCCCCGCTCTAAGGTCCTAGAAAAGTGCACGGGCACAGCCTTCATTAATAACATCCAGGTACATTTGTATGCAAAGTTATCTTGCCCTCCAAATATTGTTGGTCACAAAAAAGCCTTGCACAGGCTGCCTCCATTGTTCATCTGTAGTCCAATCTGCATGCTGTTTTTACCACAGTCTTAGAATGTGCTGGCATGCTAGATGGGCTTTCCCAGAGTGATCCCAAGCCCAATCGCATGCACTAGAATTGTATGTGTTTCAGCCACAGGGTTGATCGACTTCCTTCCAGTACCAGATAATTATTCAGCAGTTCCCCGAACACACATAACCCTGGTGCTGTCCAAATACAAACCCAAAATAGGAGTGGTTTGATGGAAAGAAGATGCTTAATGGGAATGAAATAACATTAAATATCAGTATTGCATTGGGCACACTACTATGTTGTTACTAGGTTGCATCAACAGAGATTTTTGGAATTGATTTTCTACCACGCTCAATGGTCCTAATTTGGCGTGGCCCCAGATCTGTGCACCATATGCTGGAGCTGAGGTGGCTTGTAATCTATACATTTCTAAAGCTGGTGTCTAGACTCCCCTCCCATGTGTTTGGAAGACTTGTTTAAGGTTCTAGTTGCTTTTATAACATGCTCACCAGAGGTACAATGTTCTACAAAACACAACCCTAGGTAATTGTGTGTGTGTCAACTTGCTAGGATATGACTCCTATCTCTACATTAACATCTGTATGTTTGGCTGATCTGCGTCTAAATTCTAAAGTTTTTGTTTTACCTTTGTTTATTGCCAAACAAAGGTTGCTGCACTTCTTCACAAAAATAGCTGTGGTGTGCTTAATATCCATAGAAGTGGTTGCTAACAGCACTGCATCATCTGTGAAGAATAAGGCAGGGAAGTGCAAGTTACCCACCCTCAGGGGGTCCATACTATTGGCCTCCAGCTCTATAATTATTGATGTAAATACAAAATAGGATCAGCGCCAAAATGCATCCCTGCCTTACTCCGCGCTGCACCTCAAAGCTCTTTGTATTTTCCCCACTCAACCCCCATCGTACCGAGGCCCTATTATTGGAGTATAATACTTGTATAATAGACTAAAAACCAGCCAGGATGTTGAGTCCTTTTAGAGTCTGTCACAGCTAGTTGCTAAGGACTGAATCAAAAGCTGTTTTCAAGTCAGCAAACCCAGCATAAACCTTGTTATTATTCAAGGCTGTGTCCATGTGGACAATAAGGTCTAGCCCGAGGCACTGCTTGACGGTCCCTATTCACTGTCTGAAGTCTACCTGTAGCATACTAATTATCCCACTAGTCTCATTTGATTCTTGCAAGTGACTTAAGATTAATTTTACCAACAATTTCCCAGACCCATCCAACAAGGAGTGGGGCGATAGTTCTCTGGGGAGTCTTTAGCTTCCTTCTTAAAGGTAGTCACGATGACTGCCACCCACCAAGTCTGGGGGACTACACCCTGCTGAATGGCTGTATTAAAAACTCTAGTCAATGTAGGGCCCCATATGTTCAATTCATTTTTATAGAAGTCTAATGGTATACAGTCGGGACCTGGCGCTTTCGCCTTTCCCTGAACTCTAATCGCCTTTTCCACCTCTTCCTTGCTCACAACAAGATCAGTAGAGTACCCAGGTTGATCGCCCTCCAATGGTACCTAGCTCAATTGGTTAGCAAACACCTCTGAATCTTTATACAAGTTTTGGAAGTGATAACACCAAACATTCAGTGCTATACTACATTTCAAGTCACACAAAGCGTCCTGTTCTATGCCAGAAACAAGTTTCCAGAAGGCACATGCATCATTATTCTCACATGCCTCCTGCATGGTCTCCCATTTTGCCTGGAAAACGTTTTTTCTTATGTTCTACCAGTGACTTGTAAGTGCATCTACGATTCCACAAAACATTATTATCAGCATTTGTATCCATTTTGAGGCATGTCACAATGTTTGCTTTGCAAAATCGGCACTCCTCGTACCATCTCTGGGATGTTGAGGCATGTAACTTGGACTTGCTTTTTTTACCCTGGCTTAGTAAACAAAGGTTGTAAAACTGCAACCATGTCAACGTAACCATTCATTACTGCCGCTGGTCACACAATCAGATCACAAATTGTTGATATGTGTCCTAAACTTAGGCTGTAGATCTCTGGAAAACACTATTTACTCAGCACCACTGCTCACTTCACAACCCTTCTTCTTTGCCAATAGTCTTGATTGAAGTTACCTCTCGAGAATCATTGGACTCAGCCATATGTCCTAGCACAGCTGATAAATAACACTTAATTGGCCTGTGGTCACTCTATCTGCGATCCATCACCTCAAACGAGGTGATCAAATCCCAGTCTTTTGCTCCTACCATGGCATAATCTATTCTGTTCGAGCCGTTGTGCCCATAAAACGTTTTCCTTGCAGGCTGATCCGTAGCCCAATGGCCGTTGCATGCCCTGAGGTTGTGATTATTTAAGAGTCGTGCTACCTCAACAACTAACAAGTGTGTTTTTTTGGGTAGCCAATCTTTTCTTTTTTTTTTAAATTCTGTTTTTGAGTTTTATCGAACAAGGTAAGTAAGTTACCAATAACAATTGGAATATGTTAGAGCATATTACCATGTGATTATCCCTCTCGTCCCCCAGCGACCCGCAACCTCAAACATAAACTTACATTTCTACTCCCCCATCGCACCCTCCCCCCCAGAACAGAGTTTCTTCTCTAAAATCAACACATGTTTTAAGTACATATGTACGTTGTATAGGGTGCACATTCCGTATTATAGTCCAAAGTCCAGATCGGGTGGCAGCGGGACAGTTGACCCCCTGTCCCTAGGTTACCCAGGCACCCACAATTTTAAAAAAATAACATACTAGACATTCAAATCATCAACGTAATGAGTGCTCCCAAATGTATTAAGTCACCAGACAACTCCTCAAAGGACATATATCTGCGTCCTGTCAGAGGTGTTGGCCTTTAACCCACAAAAGCCCCAGCCAGCATAGTCAATAGTGAGGGGTCATGTGAGCCATTGGCCTAAAATTCTAACATCCCGCTAAGTTTCCAAACTTTTAAATAGATGGGTTGACATAATTAGCCAAAATGGCAATTGATAACGCAGTTCTGTAATTTATTTACCCTTTAAAAGGAGCGATCGGTAACCACACAATGGATGAAATGTAACAGCAAAGAATGTTATTCTGGATTTTTCCATATATTTGTTTGTTTTCTAACATGCACCAGTAAGACATCAACCATTTGCTTGTATATTGAGCTCTGGTGGAAAGCTCAAAAACCATGCTGTCCTAAAGCAATAATCCAACTATGAATATTGCTTGGGTTATACTAACAAAATTCATTTTAGTTATGTCTTGCCTTTTTTGCCAGTAAGGAATCCATGAAGATAATCATACCGCAACAGAGATCACACAGGGATTTTAGTTGGTGGTAAGAAGTGTTGCCGTTTTAGTATGAGATGTTGCACCATATCAAGGTTTTTGTGTTATGGTGGATACAATTTGTTTGGTTGTGCAATCACTTTTTGCAAGGTTTTTAAGCTTTTGTTTTGGCTCATTGGTGGAAAGATGAGTCTCATCTATTTTTTTTTTAACATGGTTATCTCTGGCGCAGATTTCACTATTTTACCCCAAACTCCAGTGTGGCTTCACAATGTTTAGAATTGATCCCTTGCACGTGTGCTAACTTTGGCAGGGACATGCATTTTGGGATTTGCATGTTCATGCACAAGTAATCTTCAACTCTCTATGTATTTTTGGAACTGTGCATTTTCGGACATGAATAATTTGTTTATTTGTTCATCCCTTTTTCTGTCTTTTGTGATTTTCTAATTTTTCTTCTATGTTGTTTTGTCTAATTTTTCATTGGGCGTGGCATCATTCTGCACTTTAGTTGGAAACTACTTTATATTTATTTTTCATATTCTGGCTTTGTCAACCGATGCACAATTTGTTTTATTTGCAGGTTTCATTGGGTTTTTGCTCAAATCGTATACATTTGTGGTCAATAATTGCTGATATCTATTGTGCATATGTTGGTCCTAATTTATCGTTTTCAATAGATGTTTTCCACTGTATCCATTTTTTTAATCTCTGATATAATTGTAACAGCGCTGAAGAGGACCTTTACTGGTCGAAACACGTGTTGGCTGTTGTTTAACACTCATTGAACAAATAAACAGGAAATATATAAAGAGTTGGAATTGTTCATTGGGAATATTGTCACTAACCCACATGACAAATACCAATATTATACACCATTGAGAGCGAGGAGTAGGAGACTAACCCTACTGTCTGATAGAAATTTAGATCCAGTCGTAGGCAGGTTAAGTAGCAGAAAACAGTACCACCACAAGAAAACCTAGATTATGTCCCTAGTTCTTGCTAAATCCACACCTGCTAGCAATTGGGGCCCTGGTGCCCAAAAGTCACAGGTTTGACAAGTGTCTTATTTAGGCGTATTTAGGCTTTCTGTTGCCCTATGCCCAACAAAGTGTATTTGCAACCCCCAACTTTTCTCAACACGGCCCCCCCCGCCTCACCCGTCTCAGAAACTGCACATTTGCCAGGCTCCGTCCACACTTACCTTAGTAACATAAGCATATATATACTAAATTGGTGTGGACGAAACATTCCCTCCCTTCACTTTTTCTTTATAAGCTTTCCTCATCAATGTGCTAAGAAACCTTTGACTTTACTAAAGTGTGTACTCCTGAACACATATGTCATAATCTGTGTGGGATTGATTATGGTTATGAGTGTTGTGGTGAAGGGCGGTGATGTCACTAACATTCTAGGTGGAATGTTGGTGTGGGGATGTCACTGAGACTCTAGGTGGAATGTTGGTGTAGGTTTGATTGCAACGTTCTACTGATGGCAGTTGGACCTAAGATACTGGACCAGATGGATGTCCCAGTGCTTTCTCTACGTACTAACTAAGAGAATAAAACCTACATGTAAACTACTTACTTTCTGGTGTTCCTGATTGGTGAAGGAGACTTAGTTTATGTCAACATCCTTCTATTTCACTGTGCCTTATTTAGGAGGCCCAAATAGGTAGGCTCCAAAAGTGAATGACTTTCGCAGTATACACTTCCAAATAAAAAACCTCAAGCATGGGTATGGGCAGCATTGTATATCCACATATTGTAATCACAGTGACTGTTCATATATTACATGTCATTAAGGTATTTGTCTCTTGGAATGGAATCCTTTTGTGATGTAAATTCCCATGATAGCCTGGAGTATCAAATAGTGATGTCTATACACACGTAGATTAGGTGGGCCGCATGTCATTTTCAGTAAAGGTACTCGTAAAATCTAGAACCGTTCGTGGTGGCAACTTTCAGAATATTTTCCAATGAGTTAAGAAGCCATAGACTGCATTATTTTCACAAGCGTGCTTTGCTTTCAAGGCTCTGCATATATAAAAAGGATGATGTGTTGACGTTTGAAATCACCCAAATACTGTGTGCAGGGACTTTGAAAAGGGCTTGCTGTGGAACGCAATTGAAAAGTGCAAAGGGTGTTTGGAAGTTCTGCCAATCATAGCTGTTTCTCTAGCAAGAAGCATGCAGTGACGTCAATCACCTAGCCAGCATACAGTGCAGAAGCTGATCTCGCTTGAGCAGAGGGGAAGATGGAAAAAGGGACGGTGTCAAAGTTTTTCAACCTTTTCTTTTGAAATGGGTCTAGAGCCTCAAGGGGGTCTGAGCAGCAACCCCCATGTTGGTAGTCTGATTAACAATCAAAATACTTCTTTAATTTAGTACATTAAATATGAAAATATATATGTTCAGAAATACTCTGAAACCTGATCCACTATGGGACCAGGCAAAGGTTTGCCAGAATGTACTCCACAGA
Organism: Ambystoma mexicanum; assembly: GCF_040938575.1. Classification (NCBI taxonomy): domain Eukaryota; kingdom Metazoa; phylum Chordata; class Amphibia; order Caudata; family Ambystomatidae; genus Ambystoma; species Ambystoma mexicanum. The sequence goes on along the minus strand of NC_090926.1, from coordinate 203,966,049 downwards.
ACAGTAGAGAAAGCCAGAATGACTCTCTACAAGAAGACAGGAACACCAAGGCTCTCCCAGACCGACAATTCTTTTATTATATTTGAGTCAGCATGGCAAGGAAAACAGCAGAAAACGACACGTTTCGCGGTAACAGACCGCTTGTATCTCCATTAAAAGCTAATTGCCTCTATGATTCCAACTCGGCAGACATGTTAACACTGGCAAATGGTAGCGCGTCGACTAAGGTTTAAAGTTTGACACAATAGATTGCAAATTCCATTGCTAAATATTCTAGCAATTCACATTTATTCGGACAATTAGTGTAAAATGCCAAATATGAAATATAGCAAATTATTGCCTTTACATATTTGTGCATAGTGCACCACGTTTAACATAATCAATAGTCACCTTGCTTTTTGCACGCAATGGCCGTCTGTACACATCATGAATGCGAGCATAGTGATGTAGCACTACTTATTTGTCAATATTGTCTGAAAAAGAAGAAACGCTGAGATATGTTGTCCATGTTTGCTGAAAATACAGAATAAATAGTACATATTTAAAATGGCCTTAGTATGGGTATAGATCACTAAAATGCTGGCCACACTAATATAGAGGTGTATAAGGACTCTAACAAGCATCTATCATAAAGTGCCTAGTGCGAGTATAAATAAGCATAGTAAACAGTTTGACCTGTGCAAATAGGCAATAAAGTGCATAATGCAAGTACAAACTTGCATGGTAAACAATTCTACCTGTGCAAATATGCAAAGCAACATGGTAAACAGTTAGACCTGTGCAAAACTGCAAAACAGCATCTAACTGGGATGTCTATCAGTCCCAGTTAGATCATTACAAAGCGATAAAGTGCTTAGTGCCCATGAGCATCCTTTGTAAACAATCTGACTAGTGCAAGCCTGCAAAAAGGTAATAGGTATTGCTATTTGATGCTAACGCAGAGACCGTTGCTGAAAGGACTAAGATGTGAAATAATGTGAGTCTTAATTGCGTTTCTAGACTACTAGAATCTCACGTACATATATAGTCCCTGCAGTACCAGTCCTTAAAAAATGTGTCTATATTTGGCAATTAGTTAAAAATAAACAGGACAAGGACACAACATTAAAATCTGATGGTTCTAAGAAGGTCTGCTGACATACAGGAATCAAAAGATAATGGTTTAAAAGGGAGAGTGGCTGTTAAGTGGGACCCAATATGTTGTTAACCTGAATGTACTTTCAAGGGAACAAGATAAAAAAATGTTGTTTTTAGAAACAAAAAATGAACAAAGTTACAAAATACTGAAAAAAGCTATGCTAAAAAATAACATATAGAGTGTCACAGGATTGACTTAAATGTCTATGTGAGAAAATCTCGACAAACCAACCAAAAATATAAATCATAAAATAACCTGACAAATCTAAGCAAGCTCAAACAAACCTTCGGGTCTAAGAAAACCGGTTTGAACAAAGATATATATAGTTGTATTCAGCAGTTGTGCCATCAAAGCAAAGTACATACCATATAAAAGGGAAAATAATATTCCTTTTAAAAACAGTATGAAACCATCAAACTGATTCAATCCTTCAATTTCGGCACATGATCATCCTCCTTAACCACGCCCTGTGCAAATATCCAGCAACAAGAAGCACTATATTAAGGTCATCACTTTTCATACATATGTCCATTGCATCTTCTGCGCTTCTTATGCCTTTCAAAAAATTGCCTTTAAGTATGTCACTCGCAGGTCTTTGTAGCTTGGGCAGAACAAGACAAAGTGGGGGCCACTCGTAGCGTCCCCGCTCTAAGGTCCTAGAAAAGTGCACGGGCACAGCCTTCATTAATAACATCCAGGTACATTTGTATGCAAAGTTATCTTGCCCTCCAAATATTGTTGGTCACAAAAAAGCCTTGCACAGGCTGCCTCCATTGTTCATCTGTAGTCCAATCTGCATGCTGTTTTTACCACAGTCTTAGAATGTGCTGGCATGCTAGATGGGCTTTCCCAGAGTGATCCCAAGCCCAATCGCATGCACTAGAATTGTATGTGTTTCAGCCACAGGGTTGATCGACTTCCTTCCAGTACCAGATAATTATTCAGCAGTTCCCCGAACACACATAACCCTGGTGCTGTCCAAATACAAACCCAAAATAGGAGTGGTTTGATGGAAAGAAGATGCTTAATGGGAATGAAATAACATTAAATATCAGTATTGCATTGGGCACACTACTATGTTGTTACTAGGTTGCATCAACAGAGATTTTTGGAATTGATTTTCTACCACGCTCAATGGTCCTAATTTGGCGTGGCCCCAGATCTGTGCACCATATGCTGGAGCTGAGGTGGCTTGTAATCTATACATTTCTAAAGCTGGTGTCTAGACTCCCCTCCCATGTGTTTGGAAGACTTGTTTAAGGTTCTAGTTGCTTTTATAACATGCTCACCAGAGGTACAATGTTCTACAAAACACAACCCTAGGTAATTGTGTGTGTGTCAACTTGCTAGGATATGACTCCTATCTCTACATTAACATCTGTATGTTTGGCTGATCTGCGTCTAAATTCTAAAGTTTTTGTTTTACCTTTGTTTATTGCCAAACAAAGGTTGCTGCACTTCTTCACAAAAATAGCTGTGGTGTGCTTAATATCCATAGAAGTGGTTGCTAACAGCACTGCATCATCTGTGAAGAATAAGGCAGGGAAGTGCAAGTTACCCACCCTCAGGGGGTCCATACTATTGGCCTCCAGCTCTATAATTATTGATGTAAATACAAAATAGGATCAGCGCCAAAATGCATCCCTGCCTTACTCCGCGCTGCACCTCAAAGCTCTTTGTATTTTCCCCACTCAACCCCCATCGTACCGAGGCCCTATTATTGGAGTATAATACTTGTATAATAGACTAAAAACCAGCCAGGATGTTGAGTCCTTTTAGAGTCTGTCACAGCTAGTTGCTAAGGACTGAATCAAAAGCTGTTTTCAAGTCAGCAAACCCAGCATAAACCTTGTTATTATTCAAGGCTGTGTCCATGCGGACAATAAGGTCTAGCCCGAGGCACTGCTTGACGGTCCCTATTCGCTGTCTGAAGTCTACCTGTAGCATACTAATTATCCCACTAGTCTCATTTGATTCTTGCAAGTGACTTAAGATTAATTTTACCAACAATTTCCCAGACCCATCCAACAAGGAGTGGGGCGATAGTTCTCTGGGGAGTCTTTAGCTTCCTTCTTAAAGGTAGTCACGATGACTGCCACCCACCAAGTCTGGGGGACTACACCCTGCTGAATGGCTGTATTAAAAACTCTAGTCAATGTAGGGCCCCATATGTTCAATTCATTTTTATAGAAGTCTAATGGTATACAGTCGGGACCTGGCGCTTTCGCCTTTCCCTGAACTCTAATCGCCTTTTCCACCTCTTCCTTGCTCACAACAAGATCAGTAGAGTACCCAGGTTGATCGCCCTCCAATGGTACCTAGCTCAATTGGTTAGCAAACACCTCTGAATCTTTATACAAGTTTTGGAAGTGATAACACCAAACATTCAGTGCTATACTACATTTCAAGTCACACAAAGCGTCCTGTTCTATGCCAGAAACAAGTTTCCAGAAGGCACATGCATCATTATTCTCACATGCCTCCTGCATGGTCTCCCATTTTGCCTGGAAAACGTTTTTTCTTATGTTCTACCAGTGACTTGTAAGTGCATCTACGATTCCACAAAACATTATTATCAGCATTTGTATCCATTTTGAGGCATGTCACAATGTTTGCTTTGCAAAATCGGCACTCCTCGTACCATCTCTGGGATGTTGAGGCATGTAACTTGGACTTGCTTTTTTTACCCTGGCTTAGTAAACAAAGGTTGTAAAACTGCAACCATGTCAACGTAACCATTCATTACTGCCGCTGGTCACACAATCAGATCACAAATTGTTGATATGTGTCCTAAACTTAGGCTGTAGATCTCTGGAAAACACTATTTACTCAGCATCTCTGCTCACTTCACAACCCTTCTTCTTTGCCAATAGTCTTGATTGAAGTTACCTCTCGAGAATCATTGGACTCAGCCATATGTCCTAGCACAGCTGATAAATAACACTTAATTGGCCTGTGGTCACTCTATCTGCGATCCATCACCTCAAACGAGGTGATCAAATCCCAGTCTTTTGCTCCTACCATGGCATAATCTATTCTGTTCGAGCCGTTGTGCCCATAAAACGTTTTCCTTGCAGGCTGATCCGTAGCCCAATGGCCGTTGCATGCCCTGAGGTTGTGATTATTTAAGAGTCGTGCTACCTCAACAACTAACAAGTGTGTTTTTTTGGGTAGCCAATCTTTTCTTTTTTTTTTAAATTCTGTTTTTGAGTTTTATCGAACAAGGTAAGTAAGTTACCAATAACAATTGGAATATGTTAGAGCATATTACCATGTGATTATCCCTCTCGTCCCCCAGCGACCCGCAACCTCAAACATAAACTTACATTTCTACTCCCCCATCGCACCCTCCCCCCCCAGAACAGAGTTTCTTCTCTAAAATCAACACATGTTTTAAGTACATATGTACGTTGTATAGGGTGCACATTCCGTATTATAGTCCAAAGTCCAGATCGGGTGGCAGCGGGACAGTTGACCCCCTGTCCCTAGGTTACCCAGGCACCCACAATTTGTAAAGAATATATTACAGCATTTACCATTGGATCAACCATAATTTCTACTGTACTGCGTTCTGTGAGGGATTAGGCAAATATTCATTTACAAAATCATTCCACATCAGCTCATTTTGGGCTGTTCTCCCGTGGAGGTCTGCAGTGATTTTCTCCATTGTATAGATGTTTGTCGCAACACCACTCCACTCTCTCTTACTTGGGACTTGATTCGCTTTCCACCTAATAACCAAGCAGGCCCTTGCAGCAAGAAGCAGAGGGACCACAATTCCATTTACCTTGTTCACTTCACCTTCACGTTCTTCGAGGCTAAACAGTATTAAGAGGGGTCTGGTCTCCCAGAGGATCCCATCCAGCTGTTTGATCCAACCAAGGACCACATTCCAATACATCGGAACCCGGAGACATCCCCACCACATATGCCAGTAGTCGACCTTCTCCCCACATTGACGCCAGCATAACGGGCTCCTTGTCTGAAACATTTTTAACAGTCTGTAGGGATCATACTGCCACATAGGGAGCAGTTTGATGGCATGCAGTTTATATTGTGCCGCAATAGATACTTGTGAAGCTCCCTTGCATATTCTTGCACATACTTCTACATCCAACTGATCCCTTTTCTGCATCTAAGAGTGCCCTGTACATGTTCGAAATCCTACATCTAGTCGCAGACGTTGTATCTAGTAATTTCTCTAAAGGGGTGAGGTCCCTCTGAATTTTACCACGCCATTCTTTCCTTGTGAGAGTGCCCTTAAGTTGTAAGAAAGGGAAGACCGGTAGTGGGTGAATCCCCAGTGCTTCCTCGAGTTCCGTAATTGTGAGAAAGACGCTGCCTCTCCACAACTGTCCCACCCTCTCGAGACCTGCATCATACCATGATTGAAATCTCACATGGTCCGGGATTTCTTCACGTACACCCCCGTGCCCATATGTGGCTCAGAGAAGGCCATGTAGTGATACCCTTCATGTCTCCCCCCTACCTCCAGATTTCTCATATCGTATCCAGTATGGGGTGGGTTCAAAGTCTACGAAGTAATTTGTTTCTAGGGACCCATAGCCATTCCAATACCATAGCGGGAGTTGGATTGTGATTGTCCACATGCACCCATTGTAAATCCCTCCTTCCTCTCAAATGGGGAATCAATACCCTCAGTTGTGCTGCACGGTAGTACAACTTAAGATCAGGAAGACCCACTCTTCCTTTCTCTTTGGGTAAGATGAGAACTTTGTATGGTATCCTCGCCCTTTTCCCCTGCCATAGGAATTTTAGGATGGCTTACTTCTCTAAAGAATGCCTCCGGGAGTTTTAGGGGGAGCATTTGAAACCGATATAGAAATCTTGGTAGACAGACCATTTTAACTGTGTTAAGTCTCCCCATCCAGGAGATGGTAAGCTTTTGCCATTTCGCCAAGTCTTTATGGACGCAGGCTTGCAGATGGGGAAAGTTTGCTTCAAATATGTTCTTTAATTTTTTTAATCAAATTTATCCCTAAGTAGCGCAAAGTGTTCTCCTCCATCACTAGGCCAAGCAATGAGAGTGTGGTGGCATATTTGGGGGTGAGTTCCTGGAGTGGCAACAGTATAGATTTGGACCTATTGATTTTGAAGCCTGAGAGTGAACCATATTTTTATATCAAATGTATGGCTCTAGGTATTGATGTCATGGGTTTTTTTTATCGTGAAGTAGGATCATCGGCATAGTAGTCTACCTTATATTCCATTCTGGCTACTTGTATGCCGTCTACCTGGTAGTCTGCTCTAAGCATTTGGGCAAGAGGCTCCAAGGAGAGAGCGAAGAAAATGGCAGAGAGAGGGCAGCCCTGCTTTGTGCATCTACCCAGGTCGAACCACCTAGAGTACTCAGAATTAACCATGACGGATATCTTAGGGATGTAGAAACTTCCTTGACCCCCTTTCGGAAGACAGGGCCCAGTCTGACCTTGGCTAGTACCGCTTCCAGGAATCACCATGCCACCCTGTTGAATGCTTTTTCATTGTCGATGGACAAGAGCGCAGGGTTGGCTGTCATTGTCTTTGACTTGTGAATTAAGTGGAGCATCTTGCGCATCGTGTCTGCGCCCTGCCTTCCCAAAATGAATCTGACCTGGTCGGAGTGAATCAATAGGGGCATGTGGGTCTCCAGTCTGGCTGCTAACATTCGGGTATAAATATTTGCGTCGATATTGAGAAGGGAGATGGGACAATGTGATCTGCAGTGCTTGGGGTCTTTACCTTCCTTGGGGATCACTGAGATTAGCGCCTGTGAGAAAGAACCAGGTGACAGTCCTGTTTGCAGGATATCATTGAATAGATTGACCATAAAGGGGAGGAGGGATGAAATAAACGTCTTATAGAATCCTGCTGTGGATCCATCGTTCCCCAGCGCTTTCCCCATTGGGAGTCTTTTAATCGCTCTTTCCACCTTGTCTGCCGTGATAGGCGACTCCAACTCTTCCACTTTGTCTCGAGGGAGTTTCGGCATATCCACCCCCTGCATATACTGGTCTATCTCCGTTCCCTCCCGCCCCCTTTCTGATGTGTATAGGTGTTCATTGAATTTTGCAAAAGCCTCAGGAATTTTCACAGGTTCGTTGTCTGGGCATCACCCTCTCCTTCAATGGCCGCAACCCATCTCTCTGCTCGCTGTCCCCACAGCCTGACTGCCAACAATGCGTCTTCTTTATCGCCCTTTTCATAATGCTTCTGTTTGAGAAACTAGAGTTTCTCCAGCATGGGGTCTGGCATGGATTCACATGCTCATGAATATTCCCCGTCGTCAGGCTGGGAATCCTCGGTAAAGAGAAAAAATCAGTATCAGTTTCGTTTCTGATCTGTCTTTCTTAGTAGTAACCAATCACTGATCTCTGGGTCATACTGCCCCCAGCCATTGACTTTCCTCTCCCTAAGCCCCGCCTCTGGCAGCCATCCTCAGATTTTTACCGCACGTTCAAGTGTTGGGAGTCCTCGCGCTTTAGCTCTCGAGTTTATGCTGCCTTTTCGCGCTTTTTCAGGAGATTTTCTCAGTTTTTCAGTTTAATCGAGCCTCAAGCTCCACCGTTTCTACTTCCGATAACGGGGACCCGTTTCGGAATTCTTCTACGCCCCTCAAGGGTGAAGTTTTCATCGAGTTTACGCTTCTTCGAGGATTCCGGAAGATCTGCGGCCTACCTCAACGGACATGGCCCAGGACAAGGGAAGCTCGACGCCCGGATCCAAGCTGTTCAGATGCTGCCCTGGATGCGGATTACAAAATGTTTTCAAGGAGGACGAGCATTCGCAATGTCTCTACTGCCTTCATGAGGACAAGACGCACGTGGAGAAGGACTGTGCGTTGTGCAAGAACCTTTCGGAACGGACCAAACAAGATCGTCGTTCCCGCCTCGCCGCCTGGCTGGAGAAGGGCATAGCAGATGAGAAGGTGAAGAAAAAGTCTGAGCGGGCTTCTAAGTCCTGCGAGGGTGCCCCGGGGAAGGGGACCCAACAGAAGGCCAAGCACAGCGAGTTCGCTGGCACCGGGAGGGCCGAAAGGTCGGGCTCTTCGGCTGCCAGGCAGGGCACGACTTCCCCGGCACGTTCAACCACGAGCCAGCGCTCTGGTTCGGGGAAGAGGAAGTCCGAGAACCCGGGTAAGCTGTTGGAGTGGCCCCGGTCGATTTCGAAGGGACCCGAGGGGGAGCGAGGCGCTGACCCTCCCCCCAAGGCGAAGGCCCAGGATGCACCTAAGGTGGTGAGGGCTTTGATCCAGCCGGCAAAGGCCTCTATCGAAGTGGTCGCTGCGACCCTGGCGAAGCCGGCTGAGACTACGCCAGTGGAAACGGCCTCTGGGCCCAGAGTATCCCTGCCACCGTGGAGGGAATCCTCCTTCCAGCCCATCGATAAGACCCCCGCGAAGACCCCGGCGGAAAAAGAGGGGGGTGGCGGTGGCCATTACAGACTCGGAATCAGCCTCTGAGGAGGATCTGGTGGAAACCGGGAAGGGCCTCAACGAGAGGTTCATAGGCCTCAACGAGAAGTTCGAGAAGGTTCGATCCCAGGGGACGGTTCCCGCTGATGTGATCGAAGATAGCGACGATGGCGACGAAGAGGGCCCAGTGGAGCGGCCATCCCGTCCGTCGCAGCCATTACCCGAGCCCCAGGATAGCTCGGCAGTCATTTTGTTGGCGATCCAATCCTTATGTACTGAGATAAGGACGAGTTTACCACGGACCCCGACGGAGGATCCAGAACCAGGCTTGTCGGGAAGCCCTCCGAACAAGCGGAGGAGAGTCCACCCCGCTCCTCCCTTCGTGCCCGAGAGGCCTGTGGACCCCTCATCCCCCTCGTCGGACCCTAGAGAGGATACAGCGACGGGGGTGGATGACGACGGCGGCGGCGATGACACAACAGACATTCCGTCATCACCCCCCCTCCTCGGGCTTCTCCACCCGACGAAATTGGCTCTTTTCACGCCATGATAACCAGCGCATCCAAGCTCTTCCAGCTCTGCCCTGAAGAACAGAAAAAGGAAGGGTTTCTTTACCAACGACGAGAGGACAAGAGGAAGGTGGTCCTCGCGGTGCCGTTGCTCGACGACATCTGGGACGAGGGGCTGGCTATCCTCAAGAACCCTTCCACGACACCCACCAAGAGGGACAGGTACGAGAAAAAGTACCGAGTCCCCGATGCCGCCCCCTTGTGCCTCAGGGCCCAGCCCACGCCGGACTCTGTCGTCTCGGCAGCGGCCAAGAAGAAAGCAGCAGGTGCGGCGGCTTCAACTTCCACTTCCCCGCCGGACAGCGAGGGCAAGAAGTTGGACTCCATGGGACGACGAGTCATCTTGTCGGCAGCAACGACGATTAAGGCTGCCAATGCCTTAGCGATCGTGGCCCGCTACGACAGGGAGCTTTGGTTCAAGATAGCTCGCCTGCTAGACTTCCTACCGGACGACAAGAGGGCAGAGGCCCTACAAATTCTGCAGGAAGGAGAGGTGGCGTCGGATCACGCCATAACGGTGGCAAAGGACATTGCCGATACCAGATTTTGCCAACTGGGCAACGGGGTGTGCCTCCAATGACAAGGATGGCTCAAGGCGACAGACTTTCGCCAGGACATCCAGACCAGAGTGTTGGATATGCCATTCGACGGCAACAACCTTTTTGGGAAGACGGTGGATGAGTCGCTCCAGGCCATCAAGACCGACTCGGAGACGGCCCGGGCCCTAGGAGTACTTAAACAACGACGGCCCTTTCGGAGCTCCGGAGGCAGACAGGGTGCCTCCAAGGGATCCAGCGGTGGCTCTTCTACATACCGCCAGGCGGCCCGCTCCTCGTCCCAGGAGGCCTACAGAGGTCGTGGCAAGCAAGGGGGATCCCGCCGTCGTCGTAAAGGAGGCCAAGGCGGCAAGGCCCCCTCCAAGCAAGACTGAACCGGCCGTGGCATCGGGCCCCCACCGAGGCACCCCGGTGGGAGGCCGGCTGAATAAGTTCGTCAGCATGTGGGAGTCCATCTCCACCGACCGTTGGGTGCTGGACACCCTGGTCAACGGGCACTCGCTGGAATTCCAAAAGAAGTGTCCTCGCATTCCTCCCGTGGCCAGGAAGGAGAATCACGTCCCTCAACTGCTGTTGGAGGTAATGGCGATGCTCAAGAAAGGTGCCATCGAGCTCGTCCCCAGGAGGCTCCAGGGCTCCGGAGTGTACTCAAGGTACTTCCTTGTCAGAAAGAAGACAGGCGGTTGCCGCCCCACCCTGGACCTGCGTCGGTTAAACAAGTACATCAAGGCACAGAAATTCAGGATGGTCACCCTCCAGCACGTGTTGGGACAGCTGGAGGAGGGCGACTTCCTATCGTCGTTGGACCTGGAGGATGCTTACTTCCACATCCCCATTCTAAAAGGACACAGAGTTTCTCAGGTTCGTGGTTCAGGGACGCCACTACCAATTCAGAGTCCTGCCGTTCGGATTAAAGTTGGCACCCAGGGTATTCACCAAGTGCCTGTCACCAGTGGCGGCGCAGCTGGGCCTGCAGGGGATCCACGCCTATCCCTACCTGGACGACTGGCTAATCCGGGCAAGGACAAGAGAACTCGCCGTCGAACACACAGTGAGGACCGTCCAGCTACTCACAGAACTGGGGTTTGCCATCAACTACCCGAAATCCCACCTGGTTCCATCGCAAGTAGCACTGTTTCTGGGAGCAAAGCTCGATACAGTTGGGCAATTGGCCTCCCCGTCGGAGGAGAGGACGAAGGCCATTCTGGGCAAGGTGCAGCGCCTGCTAGCCACGGACATGGCCAGGGTGAGGTCCATCAAATCCCTCCTCGGGATGATGTCCTCATGCATCTACCTTGTACCCCTTTGCAGACTTCGGATGCGTCCGCTACAGGAGTTCCTCGACGCCCGCTGGCTTCAGGCGACGGGCTGCTTTGAAGACAGGATCCCTCTCGACGAGGAGTTCTGTCGGGCGATCCTATGGTGGGGTATCCGTGCGTACCTCACTACAGGCACAGACTTTCAGACCCCCGCGTTTCAGGAGACGGTGATGACGGACACCTCTCTGGTGGGTTGGGGGGCCTACACCTGAGATCTCCATGCAAGAGGCCTTTGGCTCCCGGAGGAGCGGTCTCTCCACATCAACATTCTGGATCTCTGAGCAGTGTTCTGGGCGCTCAAGTCGTTCCTTACGTCTCTCAAGGACAAAGTGGTAAGGATCTTCACCGACAACACCACCACGATGTTCTACATACGGAAGCAGGGAGGCACCAGATCCCCAGCCCTATCCAAGGAGTCCCAGGATCTATGGCACTACGACGTCGCCCAGGGGATGTTTCTGGTTCCCTTCCACTTGGCAGGAATAAAAAACACCATCGCCGACTCACTCAGCAAGGAGCTGCGCTCTTGCCACGAGTGGGAACTATGTCAGGACCAGGTGGATCGGCTCTTTCGACGATGGGGCAAACCCTGGATCGACCTTTTCGCGACGGCGACGAACTCCAAGTGCCAGAGGTTCGCCAGCAGGTTCCCGCAGCCGAGGAGCATGGGCGATGCTTTCTCGTTCCCTTGGGACGGCCTGTTTCTATATGCGTTCCCTCCGTTGCCGTTGCTGCGCGCCTCATCAACCAGCTCAAGAAGTCCAGGTGCAGAATGATCCTCGTCGCACCGGCGTGGCCGAGGCAGATCTGGTTCCCGGACCTTCTGGACTTGTCAACGTCCCCACCAGTCAAGCTGCCGGCGGACGCGGATCTTCTCTCCAGAGAAGGAGGCACCATTCTTCATCACGACCCGGAGTCGCTGAACTTGCAGGCCTGGCTCCTGCAGCACTAGAGTTTGGAGGGTACGATATCCCGGCTGGCTGCAGAGAGGTTCTTGCAAAAGCCAGGGCGTCCTCAACTCTCAAGTGTTACGGTCATAAGTGGAAGAGGTTCTCTGTTTGGTGCCGTGCACAGAAGATTAACCCTCTGCAGATTACGGCCCCTCAAGTACTGCCGTACCTACTGTCGCTGGCCAAAGCTGGACTGGCTCACGCCTCCATCAAAATACATCTGGCTGCCATCTCCCGAAATACCAGGACTACGGGACAGGCATCCTTTTGGTCTCATCGCCTGGTGAAGGAATTTATGAAGGGACTATTCCGATCGTTCCCGCCGGTGAAGGCTCCTGCCCCGGCGTGGGAGCTTAATGTGGTGCTGACCAGGCTCATGGGGGCCCCATTCGAGCCTATGCATTCGGCGCCTTTGAAGTTCCTGTCATGGAAGACAGCGTTCCTCGTGGCCATCACCTCTGCACGACGAGTGGGAGAGATCCAGGCCCTATCTTGCAAGCCTCCATACTTGACTTTTCATGACACGAGGACTTACCGTAACGGATTCCGGAGGCCAGTTTTTCATTGCGCTCTCATCCGCTCACATCACCACAGCGGCCTGTAAGGAGAAGAAGAAGAAAACCCAGGTTAGCTTTAAAAGACAATAACGGCGACACGCTTCTCGCTTTCTCTTACCAAAAAAAGTGCCTCTCCATCCGGCACGCCAGCATCAAGACCTTCACACCTGAAAAGAAGGTGATAAAGACATTAACGAATTCCCACCACAAACAGAACAAAGACTTACAATTAACAAACCTACCTGCCAATCAGCAGATTTGGAGTCACAACAGGCCTGGGCCCAAGGAAGGCGCACTGCACCAGTGAAGCAACTCGGGCAGATCGCCAACAAACGTCAAGCGCCCCTGCACAAGAAACTCTGGACGGATAGCTCACCCTACGAATAACTAAGGTGAGAAAGACCCAGTGGGAAGGGGATCGGTCAGAGGATGGAGGGAGATTCACCCATTAGAGACAGTTATCACAATCCTCCTTCTGTAATTGCAGATTCATTATTCAGCATTGGGCAACTACACATCCAGGGTTCCAGATCTCAGAGCCTTCCAGACACCCCCGGGGATATCAGGTGAGCGTGACAGTTTGATTGTGTTCTACTCCATCAAGTCTAGGTTTGTCGATTCTATGCGTTATCCTGTCCATTTTCCCCCAATGTCCGCCCTCATGCTTTTCATCTCACTGAGAAGTGCTGCCGCGTTGGCTTTGGTTGCGGCTGCTTCCGCTTCTGACGCTGCCATCTTTGATTTCAAGCAAGAGACTGTTTCAGGGTGGTGTGGGGTGTAACAGTACTTAGCTAACTTTTGGCGAGTGTCCATGTGCCGGTCGTGTTGGGTTCGGTGGGTGATACGGTGTCTGATCCCTTTCTGGCATTTTCACGTTGGCCTGAGCACTCTGATGCACTTCGAGCTCCTACAGTTCGTTGTTGTCCTGAAACTCAGGTTATGCCTTCCTCTGGCGGTGGGTCCTGGTCTCTTCCCTCTTCAGGAGCGGGGTTCTGAGGAGGGCACATGCCTCACTTTGTGAAGGCCCAACCCTTCAAAACACCCAACTCAATGCTGGACTGGGACAGTCAGTGGTGGTCTGATCGAAGAGGACTTTGTTGCGAGCACGAGGGAAGGATGGACCAAGTCCCCGAGGGTTCAAATTGGTTTGTCACGATGGATAGGTGGGCACTTCTCGATTGCGGCCCCACCAAGGGTCAGCTCGATTCACTAGGCACCGTTTACCAGAGGTCAAAAATAACATTGATCTCAGAGGAGGGCACACTCCCCGACTTCAGGGGCCCAACACTCTGGGTAGATCTCGTAGTGATATCTACTAAGCACCCAGCTTGGCACCTACTGGATATGCAGCATTCAGAAGATTCTGTGAGGTGCTCAAGCGACGCTTACTTGTCTTATTTTCGGTGGGCCTTGTTCCCCGTCACATAGGAGGCCTAATTTCCTTGGGCGCTGGGCCCCGAGGCCCTATTTTCATGCAACACAGGTCCGTTTCCCATATGTTTCGAGTGTCAGTATGGGCATCCTCACTGATCTTTGTGATGTTTGAATGACCTTGCCATTGGCTTCTATCCGCTCTTTCCGCTCAATCTGTACAAATTTGGGATGTCTGTTGGAAGCGACTGCCAGTAATCTGCGTGCTTGTAGGCAGTGTGGCTTGACGGATTTGTTGGCTTGGCAGGACTCGTTGGTACGCTGGTACGCAATTGCGGGTCCTTTACTCTAACCTGAATGCGACGCACGTTGGAGAGACGAGCGAAGAGCGTTTGCTGCTCCGTTACTTCGGAGTTTGTGTGCTGCGCCTGGAAAACGCTGAGATAATTGAGTGAGTGAGACCCAGAAGATTTGTACTCGCCCCCACCCCCGCGTTGGGCTAAACCCTTCCCAGGTGGAGATACACGGTGTGGAGCGGGGTAGAGAGGCACACAGGGACTTAATTTTGCAAAGTTCCACGAGGGCTAGAGTAAGTGTGAGGTCAGTACATCGCCTGTGAGGCGTACTGTAGCTCAAATTTTGGCCTGGCCCACTGGTGTGTCTTGGGTTTTGGTTGACGTGGGCTGTTCTTATACCTTTAAACCGTGCCCTACGGGAAGCCTGTCTTGGGTCTGTAGACACTCTCAATGCTGTGTTGCCCTCTATCTTAGACTTGCTTGGAAACCTCGCTCGCAGAGGAAATCAAGACAGAGAGTGGTGTGGGGGGGGTGCGGGAGAGGGTGGGGGCTATAAATTGCCTCACACTCACCATACCCATACTCATTCTTTATTGCCGCCCCCTTCTTCCCCTTCTGTAATGCCGGGAAAAGCCGCAAGCCGTGGCAAAGCTGTGGGCAATCGGGGAAAAAAACCCTATGGACTGCGTTCTACCAAACAGTCCAATGAAGTCAGAAATGAAATGCAGAAAAATGGCAAGGAGGGGGACAAAGGGTCGAAAGCTCAAGAGAAATTGAGCCAAAAAAAGGACCTTTGGATACCTATTTTTCCTGCTAAAAATCCAACCCAGGTGTCATCTTTGCCCTCATTAGTTATAATACCCCCGTTAATTGAGGTCGACAGTAGTTATTTACCGTTGGACTTGGACAATGATTCATTATTACAGCTATGCTATGCTTTACAGGACCGGTCGTCGCCCTCTGTAGGTGGGAGGAAAGAAGAGGCCGCAGAAACATTTTGACACATGTGCAATCATCGCTTCCAGCAAAGGAGTTCCAAGTCCCTTCTTCATTAGGGGATGAGATAACTCTGGGAACTGTGCCTCCCATAGGGGTGGTGGGGGCCACTCCACCTGCCATTGAAATAGAGGACAGTCCTCAGCTTGTTGGAGGGGAGGCAGCCAGATTATCTGCCAGTCCAAATATGTTTTACGGTACCGCATTACCCTCAAGGACACTTACAGAGGAGATATATGGTACACATGAGACTTCTGTAAACCATATTAATGGTATTTTAAATTTTGCGGTTAAAATTTTATTAAAATTGTGTGGTACAATACACGAAGACCTGAAGCTACAAGGGGTTGCAATAGCAAATATACGTGAACACCTAATAACTCTAAACCTACATAAAGAAAGGGCACTCATTGACTTACAGGAGACTGCCTCTCAAAATCAATGTGCTGTAAAAGGGCTGTCCCAAGATTGTGCCATTGTGGAAGCAAGGGTGGGGTGTTTTGATTTGGTACCAACACCATCCCTTGCTGACTTAATAAAGGGCTCATCAGACATAGGGCCTGTAGTTAAATCCCAGGGAAAGCAGCCAAAGCAGAAAACCCCAACGGTCTCCAAGAAGAACACCAGCGATCAGCCGACGTTGAGTGATAAACAGGAAGTGAATCATCCTGCACTAAACTCATCATTGCGTCCTTGTAGCGCTAATATGTCAAAAAAACAACGTAAAAGAGCAGCAAGATGCAAAAGACGGTCGGCACAGACCGCGGGTACACTAACCAGCTGGCTGATTGAGGAAGGACCGGCCTGTGTAGTATCCACTCTAGAGGAGGATTCAGCCACAAAACAGGAGCACACGGTTTGCAACTATATAACTGGCCCAAATGTTTCTCCACTTGCGACTCAGCCCCCACTGGCTGTTATTAATATGGCCCTTAGTAAAGCTGATGCCCCCCCGGTTGATCCACCCCATGCCCACTCTCCTCTCCATACTACTGTGATGTTACCACAAAGAACTTTGACTATTACTCGTAAGGCAGTCGCAAATGGACAGCGGCTGAATCGCGCTTCACTTTTGTTACTGTTTAGTAAGGTTCCTTCCCTTAGGATACTCAATTCGGGAGACTTTGATTTTGTTTAACCTCTACGTACATTGAACATTAAGACCACCAGAGTTCATTGCAGTTTACCTGAGACTATAGCACTTATCAAATCACATTCGGCATCCTTAGGTCATTTGGGGTACGATTTAGACATCCCACCAAGGACGGAAATTACCGAGGAAGGATGTGCCAAATGTAACTGCCCAAAGCTTAACCCAGTTGGTCCTAAAGGTGAATTGAAGCCAGGAGCTAAATACAACGATAACCAAGGCTGGGAATGGTTAAAGAATATGATTGCCACTAACATATGTTCAGATTAAAATTGTTCAGTTGTGAGTTGGAATACTAGGGGGTTCAGCCATTGGCTTAATGGAGGCAGTGCCCAGGAAATCCTGTTCTCCCACAAGGTTTTTGTGTTACAAGAGACCTGGATTACATTTAAGGTGGAATTCGATGCTTGTGACTTTCCAAGCAGAGGCCACCAAGGGGGAGTCTGGACGCCCCAAAGGTGGTCTCTTAATAAGTATAAAGTCGATTTATAACCCGAGATTGGTAAATGACCCTAAACCTGGTGATAACGTGTTAGCCGTGGCAGCGACCATAAAGGCGACAGGAGGAAAGCAACAAGATATGTTAATCATAGACATATATGATCCTCCAGGTACTTTGAAGACAGAGTCTATTTTTGTGCAACTGGACATTATTTTAACGAACTGGGATACAGATAATGAAAGTAACCCTATTATATTGTGTGGGGATTTGAATGCGAGATGTGTAGACCTAGAAGGCTGTGGCAAATATGAGAATGTAACTGATTATTGTTGTATGCCACAAGCAACTTCTAATATCAAAGGTAAGGCATGGGTAGACTACCTGAATGAATGGAGGTGTATTATCTTGAATGGACTTACAAATGGTGACAACCCTGGCCATTCTACATGGGTAATGGAAACCAAGAGGGCGGTCCTAGATTACATGGTGGTCTCTGAATGTATTTTGGACAAAGTCATTGGCATTCACATTGCACCCAATACCTATAGTGATCATGCACCAGTTACCCTGACCCTGAGTGAGGGTGGGGGAAAGGGACTGGGGAACGTATGTATTAATGTGTCCATAAATAATCAAGGGAATCGGATAAGGTGGACTCAGTCTAATATTGAAAGAATGAGGGCCCTGATCTTTCCTGAGGGATGCTATATGAAGAGTGAATTAAGAGGGAAATCCCCAGAGGAGATAGAGGCGTGGATACATCTCTCACTCAGTTCCTCTTTAAGTGTCCACAGGCTCCCAAAATTAGATGGAAAGCTGTGGAAAGGGGCAGGTTTGACATCAGGATCCGGGACCGTAAACGATTAATGTGGCAAGAAATACGTGCCTGCAGGCTGGTGTCTAGTAACAACAGGAACCAGCAGTAGAGGCCGACTGAGATTAAGTACATCAAGTGGCAGTACCACTCATGGCTCTACCACTATCGCAAGTCCCAACAACGCGTGAAATGGGAAAACTTCATCCAGACTTTTATGAGTAGAAATACTTTAAGAATCTGGCAAACATTAGGAGAGGCAGGAGGGGACCAGGGACCGAGAATAGTGAATCCCATCGGTGAGGAGCAGTGGGTAGAACACATTAAAAACAAGTTCTATGATGTAAATATACCCGCGCCAGCTGTCACACTAAGCATAATGGCCTTTACCTTTAAGTCACAACGCAATAAAGCAGGTTATTATAGCACTCAAATCCTCTAACGCCCCTGGCCCAAATGGGCTAGCAAATTCAGTATTGAAAAGTAAGAGGAGTTCTGCACACATCAGTTACTGTGCCACAAAAGTATTTAAGTACCAATCGAAACTGTTCTTCTCGTTTTTTGCATATATTTAATGGTGGCCCATAACGATAACACGTGTTTTGGCACCTTAGTGTGCCTTTTTCAAATCTGGGCAATGTGGATTGTACGAAATACTATCATTGTGGTTCGAATATGCTCTCTAATGCCGTGTTTAAACAATTGACAGAGTCTGATGGGACTCTCACTTCATTTCATTTGTTTAAACACGACATTAGAGAGCGTATTCGAACCCCGATGATAGTATTTCGTACAATCCATATTGCCCAGATTTGAAAAAGGCACACTAAGAGTGCTGAAACAAGTGTTATCGTAACTGATGTGTGCAAAACTCCTCTTACTTAATTTCTGACAAACGAAGTGGGGGAACTCTGTCTTCGTTCCCTGCACGCATCCTTGCGACACGGAAAAGCTGTTAATCTACTTTAAGTCGTGGAGGTCCAAGACTGAGGTCACAAAAAGCTCCCCAAGTTTAACTAACCAGTATTGAAAAGTGACTCGGACAAGTGGGCACATATCCTTTTGACACTCTTCTTGCTCATTTGCAGGTCCGCTGTGATCCCGTCCTCATGGAGAAGGTCGGTAATTATACCAGTACACAAAAAGGGAGATTGTTGTAATGCTGGTAATTACCGACTTCTCTCCATGCTCGACGTCACCAGCAAAATATTTATGGCACTTGTCCTCAGGGAACTCGAAAACCTGGGTCGTAACAAACAAAATCTTGAATTACGCACAGATGGGGTTTAGGCCTGGTTCTGGGACAGCCCACAACATCAGGGTCCTGGACCTATTGATCAATAACACACTGAGTAATAAAAATGCTACCTTTTTATATATAATTTTTGTGGACTTTTGTAGTGCCTTCGATCAAGTCAAAAGGGAGACCCTGTGGGACAAGTTAAGCAAGCTAAAATGCCCGGGCTGGATATTACACGTATTGATGAGCCTACATAGTAACAACAGTGCCAGGGTCAGACTTAATAACGATGTCAATCTGGAAAAGTGAATACCCTTCATTTGAATGACAGACGTAACTTGATGGCCGTAGGCCAACCGTTTTATGCACCAAATTATAGAAATAAAGACTGCTATGCTTGACCAACAAGCGGCCATTTTAAATGTAGCAAGAATCGCCATTTTGCTTGTTAACCATTGCTCATTGCTTTCTGTCTAAACTGCTTTGCAGCTTGCAATTCTTGCGAATTCTGCTTACTCTGCTCAACTGTTAACACTGTTGTCTGAATATGAAAGGACAAGGTCGCGGGACTGAGGAATTGGTTGAAACTCCTCATGAGTACCCTAGAAAGGAATGCCCACGCTCCCTCTCTGTAGCCTTGAGAGAGAGCTGCAGGGCATTTAATCACTTCACAGCTGCCAGCCAGTCTCGTACGATGGTAGAATATGTTAGAATAAAACAGCTAAAGGCTTGAATTATGCTCTTCCTATGGCCCCCCTCACAAAACCCTTTAGAGCGTGTCGGCTCCCAGGACACGAATAGTACCTCATAGATAGCAGAGCATGGAACGTGGCTCTTCCCCCGTGTGCAGCTTGCTTCCAAGAACAGAACCACCGTGTTCTGTTCAACAACTAGAAGATGCCTCCGCACTTTCTAAATTGCACATTGTTACTAGAATAGACATCGAAAGTGTCATAATTGTCATACCGTCGGAAATGTCCATCGTCATCCCAAGTTCAAAGAAGCTAACCAAAGGGGGGTGTTAAACATGACATTGCTGATTGTATGATATGCATTTTGTATATATGTAACTGATGTACGTAATTCGCTTGCTTGCGCCCCTCGAGGTCTAGGAAACTCACGTCGCGGGGCGTGAGACCAGAATTGGCCAATTGAGACTATTTTTGCTTGCAATAAACCCTAGCATTAGGAATTTGAACCTCGTGTCTGGCGCATCTTTTCGTGTATGGTTATTGCCTTATTTCCATATCACGAGGGACCCCTAGGGGCCCCTTTCAAGATGGCGCCCGAATAGGGACCCTCCACCACTTGCCCCATCGTATACGTTGTAACAGAGTAAAGGCGGAAGAATGGCGAGGACGGGACGATCGAGCCGGGATCAAGAGGTGTACGGGGCGCCCTGTAGAAGTGAGGAGAGATTCCTTCCGCAGATCTGCACACATCTGATCCCTGATCGACGTACCGGGCCAGAGGGCAAATGAGGCGAGGGTCCCGAGACGAGGCAGAAGCCAGAGAAGCGCAGACACGACGTTGGGAGAGGTTGCGTTAGGACAGGCGACTTGTTTTATCAGGCGAGTCATTCCCCGATTCAAATAAAAACCTGATTTTTGGTAGAGTGTTGATTTTGCAAATTCAAACGTCCAGGTAAAGGTTAGCTAACCAAAGGGGAAGGTTAAAGAAACATGCCTGGAGTACTGTCCACTTTAGCAGGGCTTTTCAGCTGCCGTAGACCGTCCTTGGAATATGGCCAAAGTGCACCGCCTGGGGGAACGCCGGCTTATGATATGTATTCAAAATATGGTGTGGGTGCGATAATATTTTGTGAAATTTGGCATAGGCAAACTAGAAAGCAACCCGATCATCAGTGGCCTATTAATGGTAGCTTTGAGATGGCGAGGATAGATAACCTAGAAAGGGTGCTAATTAGGAAAAAAGCGCGACCCGCAGCTTTTGAGACTGTCAAAGATTGGAGGAGGGAAGCAATGCTCCGACTTAGGAGTAGAGAGGAGCATGCTCGTAGGCACAAAACGAAGCTTGAGGTAGCAGAAGAAAAGGAGGAGGAGGAGGAGTGGATGGCAAGTCTAAGACAGGAAGGGAGACGTGAGCAAATGAACATAGGAGTATACCCGCAGCGGGAACTACACATAGCAGACAAATTAATGGAACATTTACTAACTAACACGGGTCGAGGCCCAAAACCAGAATCGAAACCAAAGACGCCAGTAGTGAATGCGCAGGCCCAACCAGTAGCTCTCATACCCCCTCCCGTAGCCCAAGCACTTCCCCTCACGCAAGCATTAACCCAAGCCCCACCCACAGCTCGAGCCCTCCCTCAAACGAAGACCGCGGACACACAATTTCCCAGCACCCAGGAAGGCCCTTCACAGATGCCACCTATGTCACGTTTCCCATCCGCACCTCCCGCTCCAGAGACAGATTCAGCACCATCCGCCCCTCCCGAAGTCGAAATTGAGACCGGGGAGGCGAGAGGCGGGGCTGAAGGAACAGGATTTGGACGGGTAACTCGAAGCGCGATCAGCAAAGAAAGAAAGATTGAATTACGACAAGAGGCAGAAACGTACATAGAAGGAAATGATGGGACGGCAGCATTGGCCTCATTGTATGGGTACCGAAGGAGCAACGAGAGACAGGTAGTGTTGGAATGCATGGGGGAAATTTTGGTGGGAGAATGGAAAAAGATACTTGGGAATTTACCGCCACAGCGATTGTTATATTTGAATAAGTTAGCACGCAGTGAGCAAAGAGAGGAGGATGTAAGAAAACATGTGCACAAACTCATTGAAGTGAAAAATGAAATGGAAGACAGATATGCTGAAATGTTTGCTACACCTGAATATAGTATTGAGTGTATTAAGAAAGGTAGGAAGGAGGCGTCGAGGTTGTATATGAAAGAATCATGGCCGAGAGTTTTTTCAGGGGGTACAAAGCATTTGCCGGTACCGGGACAAATAGGTGATAAACAAAGATTGCAGGTATGGGTGTGGGAAACAATGCGATGGATGTCGAACAAAAGAACGTCAGTGAAGGAAGTAAGTGAGATATGTAATGGGTACCCATTGGAGATGAGAAAAGAAGCGATGCAAACGATAGTAGGAGTGTTACTGCAGCAGGTCATTGGATACAATAGAGGCAGAGGAAATTTGAATAATATGCATGGGGTGTCATTGGGAGTAAATCAATGTCCGTACTGTAAGGAGGAAGGACACTGGCGAGCGCAATTCCCGCACCTACAGAATAGAGGTGGGTTTGGTCAGACAAGGCCTCATAGAGGACATCAGGGGTCAAACGGCCCAAGCAGAAATAGCATGCAGCAGCAGCAGGGATATACCAATGGAGGTACTCGGAACCAATCCTATGGTCAAAACCAAGCGCAACATAACCAGGCATTGAACCAAAGTGTTTCGAACCAAAATCAGGGCGGGCAGGGCCAACAGAGAAATGATCAGAGTGGAGGACATTGAGGGGGAAATGGGAATATTTTTGATACACATCCAAACACGTATTATAGCAGCAGCGGTGACTACACATCGGACGATGTGTTATTTTCGTGATGGGACAGCCCACGGCAGGGGTCGGAACCAGTATCTATTCCCGTGAATCAGAGAGGACCCTACGTAGAAATGAGAGTCGGGAATAAAGAGCACCGTTTCCTTGTGGATACAGGGGCACAGAAGTGCTTGATAGACCACCACTTGGTTCCGGAGATCCCACTGTCGGGGCAAAAGAATGTTTCTGTAGGGTTCGCAGGTACACCAGTAATTAACCCCATGTCCGAAGCTGTCCCAATTACAATAGGACCATTTACGGAACAGTGTCCATTTCTTTTGACAGAAAATTGTGGCGAGAACTTGCTAGGATTAAATTTGTTGAGAAAATTGGGGGCAGTCATACATTGTACGGCAGATGGGGTGTTCCTCACGATGTGGCCTCACGATGCACCGGTGACGGAATTTATGTCAAAAGCGTTACCAGAAGAGCTAAGAAGAGAACCAACCTGTCTGTGGGCAATGCATGGTAACGATGTAGGATGCTTGAAAATAGAGCCAGCAAAAATAACTTTGAAAGAAGGTGTTACACTACCACGAATTCCCCCGTATAAAATTTCTGTTGAAGGTGAGAAGGGATTAAAGAGTATTGTTACTGACCTGGTGAGATTGGGGGTGGTTGAAGAAATTGCAGGTAGCACGTGCAACAGCCCGATTCTTCCAGTTTACAAGAAAGGAGGCAATGAAGTACCCTATCGTTTCATAATTGATCTGCACGCATTAAACAAGGTGGTAGACCCACAATTCCCTTTAGTCCCGGATGTCACAAGGATACTGACAATGATACGGCCACTGCAGAATACTTCAGTGTAGTTGATCCGAAGAACTTGTTCTTTAGCATTCCAGTGGATAAAAGCAGTAGATATCTGTTCGCGTTCACTCTAGGAGGTTGATCATTCAAACGCATTCCACAAGGATACACAGAAAGCCCGAGCATTTTCAGCAGAGAGCTAAAAGAGCAGCTAGACATGCTAGAATTACCCGAAGGTTGTGTACTCTTGCAGTACATAGATGATTTGGTATTAGCTGCTGACACAAAAGAGATCTGCAAAGAAAGTACCATATTACTATTGACACACTTAGCGACCCATGGTCACAAGGCAAGTTTGAAGAAATTCTAGTATAATCAGAAGGAGGTGTTTTATTTGGGTTACCTACTTTCGAAAGAAGGGAGAAGATTTACACCAGAATGCATAGAAAGTATTTCTAGTATGCTTATTCCGCAAAAAACTCAAAAAGGAGTGAGAGCTGTAATAGGCATGGCCTCTTATTGTCGGCAGTGGATCAGTAATTTTGCGTTGATTGTGAAGTCGAAGATAAAATTAACTAAAAAGGATGCAGTGATGCCTTTACAGTGGGATGAGGAATGTCAGAAAGCGTTTGAGCAATTGAAAGCTGCATTGTGTGCTGTTCCAGTTTTAGGCACTCCTAACTATAAAAAGATCTTTAGACTATTTGTGAGTGAGAGTGAAGGATGTGCATTGGCGGTTTTGACACAGGAACAAGGTGGAAGAAATAGGCTGTGCGGCTATTATTCTTCCACGCTGGACCCTGTAGCGCGCGCACTACCACGATGTTTGCGATCCGTCGCAGCGGCTGCTGCGTCAGTGAAACAAACGGAAGGAATGGTATTGGGGCACACTTTAATTCTGATGGTGCCACATGCTATAGACGTTCTATTAAATAGGACACAGACGCAACACCTCACCTCAGCTAGACTGACGAGATATGAGCTCATCTTGTTTGCACCCCACATCCAAATTATGAGGTGTAGCGCATTGAATCCTGCAGAATTAATCCCACTGCCCATAGCAGAAATTGGTGACAACGAATCACCACCCCATGATTGTATAATGGTCACTGAAGAAGAAACAAAGGGAAGAATTGACTTGAGCGACATCCCACAGAAAGAGCCAGATGGGGAGTTATTTGGTGACGGCTCTTGTTTTAAATTACCTGATGGCACATCAACGGCCGCATATGCAATTACTACCCTAGAGAGTGTTGTAGAAAGCAGAAGAATCCCCTACAATTCGGCGCAAGCCACAGAAATAAATTGCACATTGTTACTAGAATAGACATCGAAAGTGTCATAATTGTCATACCCGTTGGAAATGGCCATCGTCATCCCAAGTTCAAAGAAGCTAACCAAAGGGGGGTGTTAAACATGACATTGCTGATTGTATGATATGCATTTTGTATATATGTAACTGATGTACGTAATTCGCTTGCTTGCGTCCCTCGAGGTCTAGGAAACTCACGTCGCGGGGCGTGAGACCAGAATTGGCCAATTGAGACTATTTTTGCTTGCAATAAACCCTAGCATTGGGAATTTGAACCTCGTGTCTGGCGCATCTTTTCGTGTATGGTTAATACCTTGTTTCCATATCACGAGGGACCCCTAGGTGCCCCTTTCAACGAGGGTGAGGCTACTGATCCCATTCCTATTAACACAGGAGTTAAACGGGGCTGTGTGGGGGCACCTATGTGCTATAACTTATACATAGCTGATTTGTTACCCCGGATGGCTGCCAAGGCTAATTGTCCACCAAGGTTGAGGATACCCCCATTGTAGGCATGCTCTATGCTGACTATTTAATATTGTTTGATTGTACGTTGTCGGGAGCAAAGAGCATGCTAGAGGAGTTATCCCTATATTCGGCACAATTGGGGCTTACTATCAACTTGAGGAAAACAAAGATTCTGGCTATAATTAAAAGTGGCCCCCGTCGTTCAGGGGTTGAAACAAGCCTGGCAGAAAAAGTATTGAACAAATCCATAGATACAGAAAGCCCCAACAATACCTGTTATTATGCCCAGACCCGGAGGTACGGTAATTCATGCTAAGGTTGAGGACAAATCAACTTCAGGTACTAGCGTTTGTGGGGCCTCGGCTGGGTATTCCATTAAAGGACCGGTATTGTCGTATCTGTATGAAGGATGAACATCTTGAAACCACCAGGCACGTTTTAACAACATGCCCTCGATTAGGTCCATTGTATATGTGCCTGTTGGGGAAGTTGGTAAGCAACTACGATACCATTAAGGGAGAGTCCTTCTGGGATTACTGTCTAAATTCTGACTCTATTGGGACCCAGTTGGCATTATTCAGAGTCTGGGTCAGAGTCAAAAGTTTATTACCAAATCAACTGGCCATAGTGGACCCTAGAGTGGTTTCCTAGGGCCTGGCCTACATGCCTGTCACTCGATGTCTGTTCTTCAGGCCTTTAGGCCTGATGCATGATGCTTGGTGTGGTGCCTAGTGCTTAGTGTCTTTTGTGATTATCCTGCCACAGGTATTATGTATACATGGGTTGTATGGGATGTATAAGAAGTGAGACTGATATCACTCACTCAGGTAGTCATGTATTGCATTGGATTCATATGTTCAAATTTTATGCTCATTTAAAGTGTAATGTGTAGGTTATACGTATGTTTGTATTAACTTATTAGATGTATTTTTTATTTCGTATTGATTGTTTGTGTAAAGTTCAATTTGAACTAATTCACAATAAACTTATTATTATTACTATCTCTGCCTTGCACTGCAGAAGTCACCTCGGTGCCTTGATCGCCTTACAATGCGAAGGGTTCTGTGTCAGCGTAGTCTGAAATGCACTGAGGCCTGGAGGTCTGGGGGCATCAGAGTGATTCCAGGAATTACTCCTTTTATGCAACCTTTATTCGTTGGTGTTATATGTTCATTTATTGCCTCAGGTTCTTCTATGAGTCGTTTTATGTCTTTACATTTGGTGTGCGCCAGCAGTGCGCCGCTCTGGGTACCAGGGTACTCTATGTACTTGTGGTTTGTTATGGGGGTGTGCAGTGCCAGATTAACCTGAAGCCCCCACGAGGCCAGTAAGTTCTATAAGTGCCTACTACTGCTGGTGTGACTTGGAAGGCCAAGGTAGGTCAGAAGGGATCACAAGCTGAATTCCTCCCTCTGTATGGAGCATACGTAGTAATGTGGTTCGAGCTTCTAATGTGTTCAGCGAGCTGCGGGGTACATGGGCGGGTCATTTTCCGTGTGCAGACCACCACAGGCAGTTAATCACAGGTTACCTTCCAGCGGTGCCACGACGTGCAAGAATTCGTGCAGATAGTCCCCAGCTTTTTCGGCGGGTTATGGAGGCCCAGCAGTCCAGGTCCGCGCACATCCAGTGCGTTGCTCCAGCTTATGTTTCCACTAGTGCGGGTCGTCCCCTGCTAGTGCATGCCCGGAGCGGCCCAAACCACGGGAGGGGTCGGGCGGGGGCCCGCCATGGCCAATAGAGCCTACCTTCTCTCTGTCGGCGCACCGCTGGGATTTCGTTCCCTGGCAGTGTTGCAGTCCCTTTCATGTTCTTCCTGGTAAGGTCGCTGGAATTGGAGTGCCGAGTATTGCGGTCAATGCCCCATTAGTGGCCAGTGCCTCTGTCCTGGGTCTCTTCCGATGGCCTCAATATCTCCCTGAGTCCTCCGAGCTCACAGCAGGGCCCTCTTCGGAATCTGCGTATGCCACAATACTTTCGCTTTCCACGCTTCCCGTCGCAGCAGGCCACCACCAGCAGTCACTGGTTCTACCGCTTGTATCTCAGCAAGTTCTCCACCGGGTTTCTTTCTTCAGGGGGGGCATATTCATGCAACAATCACGTGTCCGTTTTCAGAGGGGGGGGGTTCAGAAGTGGGGGCTCAAGCCACTTTTAGGACCTGTGGGGGCAAGGCTGACACGGAGACTGAGGTCATATGTGCGCTCCGTAGTGACCGATGGTAGCCAGCCTTTAAAGATGGAATTCCCCAGGCTGCAGCCTGGTCTTCCCACATGATGATATATGGCATTTATAACGCGCCTATACACAAGTGTTTCAAGGAGCGACGAGGCAAGGGAGAGGGAAGACGGAGACAACGATCTTACTAGGCCAGGTGACATTGAGAATGTGCAAGTTTAGGGGGAGTTCGGGGCACAGCGGGCAGTGCAATACATAGTAAAATAAATTAATAGAATAAATAAAAACAGTAGGTAAAAGTGCAGCCAGCTAGTGGCAAGTGCAGAGGTAAGTGCAGACATCAAGTGTCAAGAGCTGGTGGGGACTGTAGGGATACAGAAAACAGCCCCCTAGTGCAACAGTTGGCTGGGAGGCAGTGCAGGTGTGCAGCTGGCGTGGAAACGGACCTGGGTCTGAGACAAAGGGTAGCCAGGTGACCAGTGCAGTTTTAGTCCAGAGTTCAGCAAGGGAGAGGAGAGAAAGCAGAAGCAACAAGGAAGGTATGAAGGTGCTTCCGGAACCGAAGATGGTTCTCCTCAAGTTTCAGGGAGGCTGTTCCAGAGGGAGGCCCCAGCCCAAGAAAGAGATATACCACCAACTCGTTGCTTGGAGAAGCGGCTGACCCTGAGGGAGATGGAGGTGGATGAGCGAAGAGCTCGAGAAGGAAGATATTTAGGAAGAGAGAGTTGGAGGTATTGAGGCCCCAGGCCCCAGAAGGCCTTGTGGACAATGCAGAGAGTTTTGAACTTAATCCTTGCAGCCACTGGGATCCAGTGCAGCGATGTCAGTCCTGGAGAGATACGATCCCTGGGCTTGAGGCCAAGGACAAGTCTCGTAGTACTGCTCTGGATGAGTTGCAGAGGGCGGAGAGTAGAAGCAGGCAGTTTTAGAAATAGGCTGTTGCAGTAGTCCAGCCTACAGAGAACCAGAGCTCTGGAAACAGTGAGCTTCTGGGGGAAGGAGAGGAAAGTAAGAATACCTCTGAGGTGGTGCAACTGGTAGTGTGACTTCTTAGAGACATCAGAGCTGTGAGGAGAGAAGAAGAGAGTGTAGTCGAAGATTACCTCAAGTTTTTTAGCCCACAGGTGGGAGAAGGAAGAGGGCCAATGGAGGCCGGCCAGAGAGCGACAGGAAAGGAGGGAGCAGTCTTACTGGCATTAAGGCAGAGATCGTTGGTGGCACACCACTCCTGGATAGCAGACAGACAGTCGGAGATGAGAGAAGAAGAGGTTGCAGAGGGGAGCCTGAAAATGAGCTGAGTGTCGGCCACAAAGCAATGAAAGTTGGGGCAGAGAGTGGCAATGCGGTGGGCAAGCATTGCCAGGTATTGGTTGAACAGCCAGGGAGAGTGGTTAGATCCCTGGGTAACACCATTGGTAGAGATAGAGGACAGGAAGGACCCAAGGACCCAAGTTCGACCTGGGAGGGTCGATCGGAAAGAGAAGAAGCCAAGCCAGGGTCTGATCAGTGATACCTAGGTTATTGGGGAGATGGTTGAGCAGGATGACATGGTTGACCGTGTCAAAGGCAGAAGAGAGATCAAGTAAGATGAGGACACTCTCAAGGGTTCATATTGAAGATTCAAATTGCCTACTACCATAGTTTCTAAGTGGGGACTCTCGGGGTAGTCACCCCCCACGATGATCTCATTCATCCTTCACAGGGATTGAATTGGCATGGACCCAATTATTCTATTATACACATTAAATAGGTGTACTTTGGTTCCCCCAGTAATTCTAAATTGCATAAGCTGCAAGTCTGGGAGGCCTGGAACAGCCTCCCAGTTTAGTAGTGAGCTAACCCAGGTCATTAGGCCTACACTCGGTCAACCCAGTGCCCCTTTTTTGCCGGAATCGTGTGCACCAAAAAGCCTTGTAATTCAATTGTATCAGAGGCCCATGTCTCTTGGAGACAAATTATGTCAAAACCCTGTATAAAACTTCTCCATCAGGGTCCTTCATGTGTTTAGCCAGACCAGCAATGTTTCACGAAAGACAATGTCTTGCTGCGCTGGGGTTTCTGGTATGTTCCGGGGAAATAAGAGTCAATCGACTTCATTCAGATAAGAGTCCACCCGGTCCTTCGTTTTTGACTCCTTTAACTGGTCTAGGACACTTCCACTGAATCCACAGTCTGGATAGGTCGATTTTATTGAAATGTTTGTGCCATTGGGAGGATAGGAGCGTAGTTCTATTGACAACAGACCGTAGGTCAGGGATTCGTTCCTTAGGATTAAGTGAATAAAATCGGTGCTGCCCACCGGCTTCCCCACCCTGGTACATGACAAAATATCCTCTCTAATGAGGGAACTACAACCCCTTGTGCTTCTGATCCAGTGTGTCACTTTATTGACTAGCGAGTCACGGTTTTCAAACTGTCCTTTTCGTAATTGTGGGACATTATGCAAGTAAACATTATGGCCATTGCTTTGATGTGCACTCTTGCTCCCAGGTTGAATAAATTAATGTCCCAACTGTAGTCTCTTTGGCCCTTTTATACCCACTGTGCATAGCATGTTGTAGTGCTTGTTGGGCCCTCCTACGTGGAATGGCTTGTGCAAATCTGTCAATTACTGCTGCAATCGCTGGGCTAGCCCTACTGTTGCACAATGTTTTGCCAATCTGCTCATGATCTTTGGGCAGTAGCGCCTGGCCCCATTTGAAGCATTTCCTCCGCCATCACGTGTATCTAGTAGAGTTGAGTTTGAGGACACCGTCGGCCCTCTAGTAGCACATGTTGCTTTGGAGCCATTTGAGCCCAAACCACGGCCGGTGCAACCTTTCTAGGCCTTAACATAAGTGGTGCTGGGCCTGCTTTGAAACCCCCAGCAGTGTCCCCTGGGCTGGTACCAGCTCTAAACCCACAACCACAGCCGCACATCTGACAATATGCATCCTTGGATCACTTTACAACATTTATAAGTCTTACATTCCCCCGAGCTGCAGAATCTTTGAACAAGATATCCATTTTCCCTGCCATCACTTGAATTAGTAACCTGATCTCACAGAATTCTTCCAGGGCAGGCATATACATTGATACTTCTGGACAATGCTCGCCTATTTTGATGTAGGCTGTGTCTCTTTTCTTACTTGAGTCTAATTCATGGGCACCCATTAAATCCACCATGGGTGCATATCTGTTGGATGTCACTAAGTCGCAGACAAGTGTTGGCTCCTCTGCCATCTCTACTTCCAATTCCCTATTATTGTCAGTCGAGTTGATTTTGGGACAAGTAATGGCAGGTTTTTTTCCAACTTTCCAAAATACTCTTTAGGGTGGAAACTTGTGCTAATTCTTGAAAACAAGCATGGCCTAGATCATTGGATGCATTTGTAGGCACCACAAGTTAGCTTGATTACCTGAGGCACTCAGTGCTTTCCATGCTGCTCTTTTCGGCCGGTGGGTATGTGGAGTCGTTGGTTGGACTGGCAGAGTATGTTTCCACATTCAGGGGGGCTACATAAGGAGGTTCTTGCAGCTCTATAACCACCAATGCGCCACTTCCTATTGGCCCTGATGTTCCAGAGGGTAATTGTCCACCCACAGGAATCAGGTAGCTCTTTCCCTCACTTTGGAATTGCCCTGTGTTCACTTCAAAATCCGTAAGAGGGTCGAACAGAACCCTGGCCTTCCCACCTCCCCTTTGGCCAATGTTGCTTTTGATACCCTGGCTGCCTACAGTGTCCACCGCGTGATCTACTATCCAGCCCAGCAGGGTTGGCCCCTTAGTTTGCTGATTCTCCTTCCATAGCTCCTGCCCTTTCTGAGCCAGTTCCTCAATGCCGCCTATGGCCTCATTACGAGTTTGGAGGTAGCCATGCCGTTTTTACTGGCATGGCTACCCCCAAACACGGGTCCCGAAAAATGGTAATTACCGGCCATTCCGACCTTTGCGGGCCCGGTAATTTCCATTTGCAGGACCCGGGCGCGGTACGTCCCCATTCCCATTTGAGCCCCCATAGGGCTCAATCGGAATGGGGAGGATGGTAACAACGGCCCCGTTATTAATGGTCCTGTTAATAACAGGACTGTTGTTAACATCCTGTTCTGCTAGCGGGTGCCGCTCTGCACATCTGGTCTGACCAGGCGTACAGAGGCCCCGCGAGCATGAACTCGTAATGTGGTGGTTGAGTGATAACGGTGCTGGCAGCACTACCGGCGCCGTTATCACTCTACTGCCAGGGTCGTAATGAAGCCCTATATCTTTTAAAAAGTCCTTTATCTCCTTTACAAGTACATTAATTTTGTCAATAGGTTTAAATAACTGAAATAGTTTTTTTCATCCGTCTACGGCTGAAATGGTTTTGTTTGCCTTCTGCTTTGTCGTTTTTTTTAAGCTTTCACCCTTCACCCTTGACGGACATTGGCTACTTGATGTCTTTTCATATAAGTAAGGCTAACCAAGCAGGCAGACAAGCTTTACCTTACTGATGCAGGCCTTTTCAGGGGTCGGCGCAGCACTTCTCAGTGATCATCTGTTCCGGGGACTTCCAGTAGTGTAGCCTCTTCCCTGCTATGCCGAACACCAGCCAGCGGTGCCAAACACTGCACCATTGACCCTGCTAAGGCTTCACCCATGCAAGGTTGGTGTGTCGGCCTTCTCTCCTTGGGGGCGGGACTTCCACATGGCTCCACACGGCAGGAGTAGTTGGAAGAGAAACAAGCAGCGAGGCTGTAAAACAGGATGCCAAACACTGCACACTTGACCCTTCTGGGCGTTAGATGAGTGCTGTTTTTGCAATAAAGGCAACACCTCTGCCTTTTGTAGACTTCCTATCCTGTCTGATAATATTGTATTTGTCCGGGCTGGCCAGTGAGAGCAAAGGAGCAGATATGGGCTGGAGCCAGGTCTCTCTAATAGATAGGAAGTCGAGATCGTTAGAGGTTATGAGGTCGCAAATGTGAAGTGCGTGGGCAGTTAGAGATCTGGTGTTGATGAGTCCCCCTTTAAGGGAGGTTATGCTCTCAGGCACTAAGTTAGTTGTCAAACGATTGTTGCAATGTGAGTCAATCTTGTTGGGTATATATGCCAGATTTGGGTGTGTAGCAGTGGTTTTTGGTAGGGTTTTTGTTGGTACTTTTGGATGAAGAGTAGTTGGCTCTGGTAAGTCTGTATCCAAGTCTGGAATTTCTAGTTTTGGTAGAGCAAGGTTGGTTAGGCGTGGGTCTAGACGCATATAGTCTGAACAATTGGGAAGAAATTGGTAGTGCAGCATAATCAGGAGAGTGTAAGCTGGAGTTGTTGGGTTTTGTATCTATTTGATCTAGCTAGGGTAGGAAAGTGGTAGGCATGACGTTGTCTGATGAAGGTAATCTAGCAGCCATGGATACATTGGTAATGTATCTCTATGGCAAAGATTGGGCGTTGGGTTGTGTGTGTTTATTGTGGACAGATGCAGTGGTGCTACCAGTGAGTGCTGTGCACAAACGCCCGTGACAGCACACTCACCTATGACATCACCCATGAAACACCAGCACAAGACATGACATGCTGCCATAGTACATTAGGTAGATGCAGTCAGGCTAAGTAGTAAACTCACAAGGCTTAGTATGCGCTGGATTCTAGTTACTAGTGCCAGTGCAGTGCTAGTGTGACCATAGGCTGGGTACCGAGAACTCGTGGACATAGGTTAGAAGCAGTACTAACATAGGCATAGACTAAATGTATTATTAACGTGGGCATAGGCTAAATGCGGTACTGACATGGGCATAGGCTAACTGCAATACTAACCTAGGCATAGGCTAAATGCAGTACTAACATGGGCATAGGCTAAATGCAATACTAACATGGGCATAGGCTAAATGCAATACTAACATAGGAATAGGTTAAATGCAGTACTAACATGGGCATAGGCTAAATGCAATACCAACATAGGCATAGGCTAAATCTGGTACTGACTTGGCCATAGGCTAAATGCAATACTAAAATGGGCATAGGCTAAATGTAGTATTAACATGGGCATAGGCTAAATGAAATACTAACATAGGCATAGGCTAAATGTGGTACTGTCATGGGCGTAGGCTAAAATCAATACAAACACGGGCATAGGCTAAATGCGTTGCTAACATGGACATAAACTAGGTACAGTGAACTCAGGACGTGGGCTAATGCAGTAGTAACATGGCCTCAGGCTATAGGCAGTGTTCCGCAGGCTGGGTGTAAGGATCACAGAATCATAGTCAATGTACAGTAATCAGGGGCAAGTTGCTAGAGACACAAAAAGGTGGAAGCTGGTAACAGTAGTCGTAATTGCACAATTGAGGTACAGTATTAGAATGGGGGCATGGCCCGATACTAATATCTATAGGGCAATGTGAGGATAGGTAGTAAAGTTGTTGCAAGGGCAATGCCAAGTGGTTAGCCGGAATAGTTTGCTGTCAAAGCTGGTAACCACTGGCTACCTGTGATAGTCTGCAGCTATTAAACCCTTACCTGCATTCCTTTATCCCTCCATTATAATATGTGTACCCCATCAGTGCCTTGCTGTTTTTCCAGCTGTGGGCAAAGGCCACCCAAAACCTTATTTTGAAATGGGCCCCCACGAGCACCGACACATCGTCCTGCTCTGGATATAAAGTATTTGTTCCAATGAATTTAAACTTAATAAGTGACAAACATATACAGGGCCAGTTTCAATGGAGAATTATGTACTGTGCGCCTCGTTCCGAGTTTGGCAGTGCAGGAAATATGTTATGAAGTTGTCTCACTGTATGTAAATAGTTATGGCCATGCTTGCTACTCATAGAGAGCAGGATGTTCATTGTGTATTATGTAGCATATTTCTATGTGGAATGTCAGAGTAAAATAGTTCTGAGCATGGTGTCATAGCCTGCCTGCGGCCAGAGATTGATTACTCTTAATATTGCTTCTATTACTGTTTGCACTAGCCAGCCAGGTGTAAGGCTGAGCTGGGGGTCTGTACTTCATGACCTGTTATTTTATCTCACTGGAAACTGTGTGGGACTATTCTTTATTGGCGACGAGGATCTTCTGACAGACCCCTGGCACTGCAGACTAATGGATTAGCAACTTATTTACTCTGCAGTTAGAACCTTAAAGCTGACTCTTAGAAAAGCACTTTAGTGGGTTGCGCTCCTGGTATAAACAGTATAGACACAAAATTGTTGTTTTTCCATGAAATCTATTTGTTCTTTTGTGTACTCTTGCTCATATTTTCATTACACAATTGACAGTTTCTTTCTCAATTGCACTAACTTTCATGCAAATTAAGATTTAGATGTTCAACTTTCATTCCTTGTATTCAAATTTATTTCCTCGCACAATTGTTAATTTTTCCTCAATTGATTTGATTTTCATGCAACTCTGGATTTCGATTTTCAACTTGCATTCCTTATATTTAAATATTCTTCCCTCAGCACTTGTTTCCCCACAGTCTGGGACTGTGGTTCATCAGGAGAGATACTAATGGTAGTTTCTTCCTTGTTATGACTGTTGATAGTTATCTCACTTTCCGATTTCTTCTATATATTATTTTCTTTCGGATCCTGGCACAGTCCTAGAGGCAATCGTACTGAGGAAAGAACAAGAAGCTCAAAGATTTAAGAGCATTGAACACTGTATGAAAAAAGGAAAGAAAAAAATACCATTAAAACCATTGAACCATTAAAAGTTATTTGGCGGCGCTATCCAACTTCAAGCGCTCATCTGAGGAAACTTCATATTTTAAGATACCTTTGGTGATACAATTTCTAAAGGGACTCACTAATGTGTTCCCTCCATCTCCCTTTCAGGTTCCCGTTTGGGACCCCAAGCTGGTGTTAACATTTCTTATGTGTGCACCATTAAAACCTCTCCATTCATGCCGCCTAAGGTTACTAACTTTCAAGACCATCTTGTTGGTAGCACTAACTTCAGCCTGTAGAGTGAGTGAGTTGCAGGCACTATCCTCTAAAACACCATTTACTGTGTTTCACAAGGACAAGGTTGTCCTGAGGGTTAAGCCTTCATTTCTACCTAAGGTCATTTCAGACTTTTATTTAGGACAAAAGATTGTTTTACCCACTTTATATCCTCCACTTCATCTTGGCAAGGAGGAGAGGTTGCACAGGCTCGATGCACGCAGGGTTCGGAACTTCTACATTTCAAGGTTGTCGAAACTTCACCTGGATGACTAACTATTCATAGGTTATACCGGTCATAGACTGGGTCAGTTTGTGACAAAGCAAACCTTATCCAGATGGATTATTTTAGCAATTTCAGAATTCTACAGGCTGGCGGGCGAGGATCCTTCAGAAGGCTTGAGGGCCCATTCCAGTAGCGGTATGGCTACTTCCTCTGCTTTGCACTGAGATGTTCCTATTAAAAACATTTGTGAGGCAGAACGTGGACCACAATACACACTTTCACTAAGCATTACTGCCTTGATTCTACCCTAATTCAGGATGGAAGCTTTGGAAAAGCTGTCCTCCATTCTGTACATGGAAACCATTGATGGCACAATTCGTACTTCTCCCAGTAAAACTAACACTGCTTTGGGAGTCTATCAAAGATGAGGAATACATGGAAAGACGTACTCCATTCGAAGAACAAGTTACTTACCCCTGGTAACGTTGTTTCGACTGGATGTTTCTCCCAAGTTTTCCTCATCGCCCTCCCAGCCTATCCCTCAGTAGAATTTCCCATGCTATTACAGCTTTCGCTCCTTCAGAGCCTATTGTGGTCAAACCTGTGTTGATGCAGATAGTTCTACTTGAGAATGACACAGAAAAACAGAACTGAAGCCAACAGGGCTGTGCGTGCTATATATGCCTTCCATTACATCATCCTCGAGACGGAGGCCTTCGAGGGACGAGTCGACTGCATCAACTCACATCGCCCTCTGCCGAAAATCTTTTTTCTGCAGCAGCTGAAGCTGTATATTATATATCAAAGATGAGGAATGCGTGGGAGCTACATCCAGTCGTAACTTGTTCTTCTCGAAACCAATCACTGTCCTCTGGGTCATACTGACCCCATCCAATGACAGTTCTCTCCCTAAGCTCCAACCCTGGTGGCCATCTTCAGAATTTTGCTGCAC
This sequence comes from Ambystoma mexicanum, assembly GCF_040938575.1. Taxonomy (NCBI): domain Eukaryota; kingdom Metazoa; phylum Chordata; class Amphibia; order Caudata; family Ambystomatidae; genus Ambystoma; species Ambystoma mexicanum. Next base: position 203,929,887 of record NC_090926.1, on the reverse strand, counting down.
GCTTCAGTGTTTGGGAGTCCTCGTAATTTTTGTTTGCAAAATTAGTTAGAGTTTGACCAATTGATTGATTTATTTATTTGTGTTTTGGGGGTTTTTTTTCATCGTCTTCGACCTTCATCCACCATCGGACCATCAAGGTTTCGAGAAGGCCCGGCCGTGGGGCATCCTTCGCGCCCTTTAGCGTGGCTGAGGAGAAAAAGGAAGGCTGCAGCCTCTTGAAACTCTGCACGAAATGTGGTTTAAGAAATGTCTTTGTAGAGGATCGACAACATAAATGCGTGTACTGCCTGCATCCAGACCACAATGAGGAGGGATGCAAGGTGTGCCATCGTTTCTCAAAGAAACCCGCAGCAGACTATCGGCGGGCCTCAAGGCGAGCAAGGTCTCTGACGCAGCCTTGGGGCAGATTCAAGCCTCATCCAGGACCGGCCCGTCTGTGGTGCGTTCTAGTCGAGATCCTTTGAGGACGCCCGACATGCAGGGGTCCAAGAGAAGGCCAAGCTCAGTGACGCTAGCTCTGCTGGGTTCGCTGCTGATATGGGCCCATAGTTGGTGAGCTTGCCAACGAAAGTAGCGTCTTTGAAGAGAAAGTCTGTTAGTACCCTGTCAAAACTCTGTGCCCACGGATAGTCCAATGAGGAAAAAGTCTGGGGAGGACTCGTTGAAGCCAGCTAAGGCTTCAACCAAGGCTAAGTCAACTGAGTCGACGACGGCACCATTGACGAAAGCGGCCGCAAGCACTTTCTTGTCTAAGTCCATGACGTCCACTGTGACTCTGAAAGAGAGCGGGTACTGGAAAGAAGTGGCGGCCGCTCAGTTGGTGTTCTTGCCCCATAGGCGAGACACGGCTAAAGAAGCAGCGCTGAAGGAACCGGCGTCAGGGGGAGACCAGGTGCCCGCTCTGGCCCAACAGCCTCCTGAGAGGGAGAGGGAAGCGGTTCCACCTGTGGATCCTCCTAGATATGCGGACCGGCAGGCTACTGATGATAGACCTTAGCAGATCTACTCTAGTACTGATGAGGACAACGATCCTCACGAGGGGTGCTGCTCAGACCACAGAGGGAGAGGACCTGAGGGAGTACTTTAGTCCCCCGTGCGGAAGAAGAGACGGATTAGCTTGTATCCTACTCCTTTGGGTCAGTTTACCCCTGTATCTGGACGTTATGTCCACCCTGCACACACTGGTCACCAAAATCCAACAAAGAATGCCGCTGTCGGGGCCGGCACCTGCAGAACCTCTGAGGGTAAACTCTCCCCGGCGGAAGAAGAAGTCCAAGGTGGGCATGGGTCCTCAGCATCATCCGATCCTGCTTCTACCACAGCATCATCCGATCCTGCTTCTACCACCACCTCGTCACGACAACACTCCTACAGGGGCTCTGGATCCACACAAAGGCACGGACACAGCTACCACGGCTACTGGTACCAACGAGGATGATGATTTCATCACATCGGATGGGGAGACTTTGTACGTGGATGAACACCCCCATAGAAGCCTCCCCTTCGGACAAAGTTGGATCTTTTCATCCGGTCATCTCAAGGGCCTCAGAACTGTTTCAGTTAGTACACGAAGAAGGAGAGGTTCCTATACCAATGTCCCTTCCTGGACAACATCTGGGAAGAGGGCCTAGCGGCCTAGCCCCAATGAAGAATCCAAGTACAGCCCGACCGAACGGGACAGATTGGAAAAAAATACAGGGTACCAGACTCAGCGCCCAGGTGCCGAAGATCTCAGCCCTCGCCGGATTCGGTGGTCTCTGACGCAGCTAAGAAATGCTTGGCAAACCCGTCATCGGCAGCCATGGTGCCTCCCGACCATGAGGGGAAGAAGCTGGAATGGGATGGGCAAGAGGATAATTTACACTCCTACCTTTACCATAAAGGCAGCCAATGCCCTAGCCATTTTGTCACGTTATGACTGGGAACTCTGGTACAAGCTCTGACCTATCCTGAACTTCCTACCCGAAGATAAGAAAGTTGAGGCACTGGAACTGGTTCAGGAAGGTGAAGTGGCCTCAGATCACGCCATCACGGTGGCGGTAGATATCACGGACACAGGTATTTGCCGGAGGAGGAACAGGGTGTCTCATCGCGGTCAAGGCTGGTTGAAGGCTACAAACCTCCACCAGGACGTTCAGACAAACATGCTGGATATGCCGTTCGATGGGGAAAACCTCTTCGGAAAGGCAGTCAACGAGTCTTTGCAGGCGATAAAGACCGACACAGAGACGGCACGTTCCCAGGGAACTTTGCAGCAGCGACGATCTTCTTCCTTTCACTCCTCCAGAGGTTTCAAAGGGTTATAGTAATCCTTGCAGGCAGCTCTTGCTCTCTTCCACTCAAGCATACATGGGGTGCTCTCAAGGCAGCAGAGGTTAGCGGGGGTGCAGTCCGCAAAGGCAGAACACCCCCCCCATGCAGGCCTGAACCGGCCGTGGTGCCGGGCCCCCACTTAAGCATCCCAGTGGGAGGCCGGCTTGTCAGCATGTGGGAAAAGATCACCATGGACAAATGGGTGCCGGATGCTCCCGAACAGGGGCACACACTGGAGTTCCAACGCAAGTGTCCTCGTATCCCTCCGATTCAGTGGCAAGAACTACACTGGCCACACCTCTTCTGCAAGATGTGCGGTCCATGTTACAGAAAGTGGCAATAAAGCCCATCCCCCAGCGACTCCGGGGCTCTGGAGTATATTACAGATACTTTCTAGTTCGAATGAAGACGGGGGGGGGGGAGTTAGAGACCGATTCTGGATCTATGTCATCTCAACAAGTACTTAGACTCAAATGTTCCATATGGGCAAGTTGCAGCACATGCTTAGCCAGTTGGAAAAGGGAGATTTTCTGACGGTGTTAGACCTGGAGACCGCCTACTTTCACATCCCCATTCACAAAAAGCACCGCAAGTTCCTGTGATTTGTAGTTCAGGGTCAGCACTATCAGTTCAAGGCTCTGCCTTTTGGACTGAAGTCGGCACAAGGGTGTTTATCAGGTGCCTGGCCCCAGTGGTGGCACATCTTCATCTACCCCTACCTGGACGACTGGCTAGTGCGTGCCCGCTCGTAAACCCTGGCAAGCGAGCACACAGCGAGGACCGTATGTCTGCTGACTGAGCTGGGTTCTCCGTAAACTATCCAAAGTACTGCTTGAAGCCATCTCAGGACGCTCTATTCCTAGGTGCATGACTCCACACGGTGACGTGCTTGCCGTCTCTCTCGGAGGAGAGGGTTAAAACCATATAAGGCAAGGTTCAGCGCTTGTCGACGGCCCAGCCAGCAACAGTGCGATCCATTAAGGCCCTGCTGGGCATGTTGTCCTCCTGCATAAACCTTGTTCGCCTCTGCAGACTGCGCATGAGACCTCTGCAGGAGTTCTTGGATGCAAGGTGGATTCAGTTGTCGGGAAACTTTACAGACAAGATCTCTCTCAACGAAGAGTTCCATCGGGCGATAGGGTGGTGGGGTGTTCGGCAGCATCTCTTCCGTTTCAGGTTCCTCCTTAACCAGGAGACGGTCACCGTGGACACTCTCTAGAGAGATGGGGAGCCCACACCGGGCAGTTGCATGCCAGAGGCCTCTGGCAACTGGAGGAAAAGGAACCTACACATCAACGTCCTGGAACTTTGAGCTGTATTTTGGGCACTCAAGTATTTTCTGCCGTCATTGAAGAACAATGTGGTGAGGATCTTCACAGACAACACCACAACCATGTTCTACATCCAGAAAACGGAGGAGACCTGGTCTCCGGCACTCTCCAAAGAAGTCTAGGACTGTGGCAGTGGGCCATTCGTCAAGGCATGTTCCTCGTTCCGCTTCACCTGGCTTGGGTCAAGAACATCATGGCAGTCTCGCTCAGCATGGAACTGCATTCTTTCCAACTGTGGGAGCTTTGCCAGGACCAGGTACATCTGCTGTTCAACAAATGGGGACTACCACAGACCACTCTCTTCGCGACAGCAGCGAACACCAAGTGCCAGAGGTGCGCCAGCAGGTTCCCTCAACCGAGGAGCTTGTGAGTCACATATTCGTACCCGTGGTAGGGACAGTTCCTATACGCTTTCCCCCAGTTTCCACTCCTCCTACGTGTGATCAACACACTCAAGACAGTGCCACTGCTGGATAGTACTCGTCGCCCCGGCATGGCCGAGGCAGATCTGGTATCTGGACTAATACGCCTATCCGTGGCCCCGTCCATCAGGCTACTGCCTGTGATCAGTGATGTCATGAATGAGATTTGTGATGGCATCATTGATGTCATGAGTGTTAGTCCTTGCAGTGCACACTGGTGGCACGAGTTATGGTTGCTTAGCTTACCATAACTGTCGAATTTTGGGAGGGGTTTTCGGTTTTACCTGTAACCATAATGTTCATGTAACAATGTTTTTCCATTGAATTTCACAGGTTTTTTAGTAGTGCAACTTGACCATAACGTCCCTTTAACAATGTTTTTTTGTTAGTGAATTTCATAGGTTTTTAGTAGGGCACTTTAAGCATAACGTTGCTTTAGGGTAGTTTTTTTCAGTAAAGGGAAAAGGTTTTTGCTAACATATGTAGACTACCCCTGGTTAACGTATGTGCAATTACACAGCAAGTATCCGTAGGACTCCAATAGTGACCGCATGTCTGCATCTTCAAATGCACTTTTAAGTAGTTGTGGAAGCACATGTGTTTACGGTGCACACCTAGAACCATGCATAGGTCATGCACTGTATGCTGATAACACCGCCCCTGTCGCCAGACCTACGTATTCATGCGGTAGGCTACCGCATTTAAAGTATTGCTGTCCACTTCGTGGCTAGTACTGCAAACTTAGCAATGTGTGGCTAAAGTACTCCTAACTGTATAACGGCCATTGGTAAACAAAGAATGGCAACCTGCACTGTGACGTGGGCGTGTTAAATGTGGCATTACTTTGATTTATCTGCTGCTTCCCTTTCCATGACCCGTGAAACTGATGCATTGGGTGGGCACACACCAGTGTGACGGAAAGTATGAACAGGTCGCGTGCCGGTTATACAGTTGAAGAAAACATGTAACTGCAAGTGGGACAGTTTGTAGTAAGGCTGCAAAATTGCAAACCTGGTGCACCTTCCTCACGCACATACTAGTCCATATAAAGGCAAATAAGGAAACGGCAGAACATGCAGAGCGCAAACAATCTTACTGGTTGTTAGATAAGAACTGTATGTGCGTGGGTTGCACAGCATAAATGGCTTTGTGGTATACTTAAAGAAGCAGTGGTTGGCGTTGTTGTAAACATTCTTGTATTCCACAGTGTATGTATATCCGTGAATGGTACTGCTAACAGTAATGGCGCAGCATAGTGTTTGTACTGCATGTGACGACAACTCAAATTAAAGGACAAAGGAGCAGTGGGCCGGCTACCGCCTTCCGAAGAATGACGTTGGGTACTTTCATGTACAGCATTTGCCACATCTGCTGCGGGCAACAAGAGGGGCACTCCTGTAGGGCAGCAGAGCTGTAAAACAACCTTTCCAAAGCATATGCTGCGCTACAGACCCTTAGCCGGCAAAGGACATTGTATTGTACATGCAGTGCAATGCACTACTGTACACAGGGAAGGTACTTGGAAGTGCATTGCAACAGTCGTTACAGGAGTATTACAATGAGTGCTGCCTATATAGGTGAGGCCCACCCAATAATTCTGTCTCCCGTCACGTCCCCTATAGTATCTAGGCAGGTGCTGCCCCTTCTGTACTGGCCCTTTCCTGCCTTTCCTTCTGTGGCGTGTGTGAGAACATGATAACAAATGAAGATGCACTGGGTAACGAAAAAAGGTTAAAAAAGAAAGCACCTTTCACAGATGAACAACGGAATTGCCAATGCAGGCATTTAGGGTGGGAGGCGTGGCATTGTGGAGAACACTGTAGTTCAGTCGGTTAGAAAGGAGTGTGCTGTACAAAGTGATGTCTTTATGTGCTGCAGATTGTTTTCAAGATAGTCACAGCGCAACACTTACTAGAAGAAAATATCACTACTTGCAAGAAAGGAACCAAGGCAATTTAGATGGGGTGTGCAGAAGTCAAGATAGCTGGCACAGTTAGATGAACGTTGTTGCTACGGAAAGGTATGTGTACAGTGAAACGTCCTAATGCCATGGGTGAAGTATCCCATTGGCACATGACAAAGAAATGCACAAATGCACCTCTTTGCAATGTACCACGCTGTCTCCATTGACGGACCAAATAGAAAAATACGCTGCCACATTGGTAGCTGCATACTGCGATAGAAAGTTATGCAAGAGAACAGATAGAAACGCATGAACTGAGCAAGTGCCTCTTTCCTCGCAAACAGCACTGAAACTCGTGTAACATGCTGTGCAAGGTTCCCTGCACAATGAACAACAATAATATCGTCATGATTGCGTATCTCACACACAAACCAAAATCAGGCACTTCATTGTACCTAGTCCATAGCACTACACATGCACATCATAGATTAGTAAATGAGTAGCGAGTGCACAATGTTTTGCATTCACTTTCATTGAACGTATGTCGACATATCCTAAAATCTGCACGCTGTGCCTTGTAAAACACATGTAAGGGAGCGAAACATGTCAGGAAGCTTGGGAATTGACTGAGTGAATTAAGCCATATGAAGGTGTATGAGATGCCAAACGGTTCTAATCAGAAGCCCAAATGGTGGTTAAAATAGGAAGCACCCTTTGTTTTAACACCTTTGTTTTAACACCATTGTTATATTCACTAGGTATATAGTATTACGAATGTTCTTTATAAATATTATTGTGATCTATTCAAATGGAATAATGGATTAAATTCTCTCTTTTTTACTGATAAAAGAAGTTTGATGATCTTTTTTACTGATAAAAAAAGACGGATGGTTTTTTATCTGACCTTTACTCTGATCCGACTACACATGGGTTTACAATGCTTAACCTACAGGATTTCATTGTATAGATTTTGTAAAACACACAGCCATAACTTTCCACTCTTCATTTCTGTGAACAAATACACAATGTTCACTGTTGGTCCGTACACACCACACCCACAAACTTTATTGCCGAATCCCATATCCTCTGCAAACCCATTTCTATTGGCATGGGTGTCATCTGCAAAAGGGGCGTATGTACCACGTGCCACACTGCAGCTATTGCTATATTTGCTAACTTTTCGTGCAGCATGTGCACGGGAGTGGAGGAATAACTTTCTACCAGGGGAGCACACGTCGTTGGTTGAGATGGCTCTTAAAAGAACCTTTGTGTTTTTTTTAATTATCTTTTTATTTTATTTTTTTAAAGGTGCTGCCCTAGAAACACTTTTCTTGGGGTTTTCATACGTGAATGTGTGGTTTCAACTTAAGCTCACATTCTTACAGTAGGGTCTTCAGTGCAGTCTGTAGATTGTGAACGAACATTTCATTGCCACTGGCCGACAAAGACATGCCATTTCCCTTGAAAAGGTGTATGTATCATGAACCAATGTTCTCATTCTCACAGGAGAACATCCCAGCAGCACTTAAGAAGTCAAATATGCTTCTGTTGATGAGACCCCTTCCGACCGCTGGCTGGCGACAGGAAGGATTGGAATAATGCCACACGATTCTCAGCAGGATACATGAGAAAAGCACCTTGGCAGTAGGAAAAATGCGCTGCACTGCTTTCATCAAAATCCTCAGTTGACTGAAGTCACGAGAACAAGGCATGTTACCCAAAAAGAAGCCTCCAAAGTGCACGATCACAACATGTACAGTTGCCGAAGAGGCCATGCGTCGACATTCTAGAAGCAGTACGCCGAAACAGCACAATTCCATACCACTCCACAAAACGTCCACTCCCTCCAAACCTAAATTGCTAGACAAGTCTTCTTGAAGGGCATACACGCACAGATTTTCCACAAAGTAATCACCCATGATGAAAACTGCATCTTGCCATGTTTGCCAGCCGCAGGACATAGTTATGGAAAAGTGAATGCCTCCCTTTCCTGTGATGCACACCCAGAGCACCTGATTGGCCAAAGGCCATAGTCCCATTTCCATTGCCAATATGGTGAGAAGGGCAAAATGTGGCACGTGCCTTTCCCCATTCACCACAAGGGAGGCGCCCCGATGAAGCAGGACTCCTCCTTCTCCCTATTGGTGCTCTTTTCTGTAACGTACATCCTGACCACCTGATTGACCAAAGGGCATAGTCCCATATCTATTGGCCAGCATGCTCACAAACGCAGAATGTGGCACGTGCCTTTCTCCAAGTACCGCCAGGGCCACGTCCCAGTGAAACCGGAGGAGTCCTTCCTATTGGCGTGCTTTCCTCTGACGCACACCCTGAGCAGTACATGATAGGACAATCGCTACAGTCCCATTTCCATAGGCCAGCATGGTGAGGAGCGTCTAATGTGGCACGTGCAGGTCCCAAAGTACGTCGAGGGCCAGTCCTCAGTGTAGCAGGAGTCCCTCTTTCTATTGCCGCACATCCTAAGCAACTCCTTGGACAATCCCCACAGTTCCATTTTCGTGGCTGCCACCCGCAAAATCCCTGCATGTGACTTTCGTGCTGCGTGCAGGAGTGGGGGAATAAAGTGCAACCAGGGCAGGGGGAGCTCGTAGTAAGGAGCTACTCTTAAGAGTCTGTTTTTTTTGTGTAGATCCTTCTATAAAAACACCTTTTTTGTCTGTTTTCAGTAGCTTTTGTGTTTTCTTCTACGCACATTAGTTCAGTAAACTCTTCACCGCATCCTGTAGACGAGCAAACGAAATTGCTTTGCCAATAGATGACAGATGCCATTTTCTTGGATACACTCCGCATTTCCACAACTAATAAGATCATTGTTGCTGAACATTATTCTGCAACTCTACTTCATTAGGTTATTGGTAAATAGGCACACATGCATCCACCAATTGCATTAAAGCCGCCATCATCGAAAACTGTTACTGCTGTAGAACACTTGAAATGTATTGTTATACATTTACAGTACAAATGTCGTGCCATTCCAAAGCTAGTCCACTACAAAGTTCAATGAAAGAATGCACAATATCTCCATTCGCATACATCCACCTAGCCACCCAGGATGTGGTACGTGCCATCCTGAAAGTACCGCATAATCCACAAGCGCACAAAAAAGTGTGCATGCTTCTGTTGATGAGACACCTTCCTTCGTCTGGCTCGGAACAACATCCATGAGCAGTCGGCCATACTCTTTGCAGTATTATAGATGAGAAAAGCACCTTGGCGGTGGGGGAAAGTGTCCTCACAACATCCAGCAACCTCCTTAGTCCACGGAACAAATGTAAGCAAGGCAGGTCACCCATATGCATGCCGCCGTAATGAATTACGCTAACATGTACTACTGGAAAAGTGGCAAGGTCTTTGCAAAGTTCATGCATATGGAAGAAATGGCACTCATGCACAGCGTTGCACAATGTGTCCAATCCTTCCAAACCAAAATTGCTGTCAAAGTTTCTTTGCAGAGCATAGTTGTGCGGGTCTATTACAAAGGGATCACCTACAGGCAACCCAATAAGTTTTGCCATGTGAGCCACCCTCAGTACGCAGAGTATAATTTGCAACTGTTTCACCTCCCCTTCCTGTTAACCACACCCACACTACCTGATCGGCTAATCCCCACACAGCCATGACAATTGGGCAATGTGGTGTAAAGGGCAGATATTGCCACGTGCACCTCCCAAAGTAGCGCGTGGGCTGCACCCCTGTAAAACTGGAACAGTTCTTCTTCCCTTTGCACTATCTTCTCTGCAGCTTTACTTCATTAGGTTATTGGTAAATAGGCACACAGGCATCCACCAATTGCATTAAAGCCGCCATCATTGAAAACTGTTGCTGCTGTAGAACACTTGAAATGTATTGTTATACATTTACAGTACAAATGTCGTGCCATTCCAAAGCACGTCCACTACAATGTTCAATGAAAGAATGCACGATTTCTACATTCGCATACATCCACATAGCCACCCAGTATGTGGCACGTGCCATCCTGAAAGTACTGCGTAATCCAATACCTTTTCATGACAGTGAAGGTAGGGGGGGGTGGCAACCAATATGAAACTGGGCAGGGGATTCAGTCTTCCAGCGTATATGTATAAAGTGTTTTTCTTTATCATTTCTTTTTTTTTTACCTGCATGCAAGCAATTCTTTGGGGCATTTTCTCTTTAAATGCGTTTCTGTTTGCCTGTCCTCACATTTTTACAACATTCTGGTCAATGCTTCTTGCACAGTGTGAAAGAAAACGGCATTGCCTATGGCGCTCAAATAAATGCCCTTTCTACGGAACCACTGCATGTTTTGCGACCTCATGATCTCGTAGTGGGTGGAGAACATGCCAGCAGTCTGCATAAACTGACACAGAATTCTGTTGAAACACACCTTCCGACCGCTGGCTGTGGACAAATAACACCGTCATGGACCCACACTGCTATTTGTGTTATGCATGAGAAAATCACCTTGGCAGTAGGAACAGTATGCATCACTGCGCTCAGCAACCTCATCAGTAGACTGATTAATCAACCGCACGACATTTAACGCAAATGTGCACTTCCATAGTGCACCACGACGCAGTCCACGTTCGTGACGGACGCCACATATCTGCAAAGGCGTACCATCCCACCAAAACTGCAGTCACCCTGACAGGCCCAGAAAGCGTTCACTCCTTCCAACCCAAAATTACCAGCAACACCTCTTTGCACACAACACCTGTGCAGCGCACAATGGTACCACCGCGGATAAGCACTGTGCGTCTCTCCATGTTGACCAACCTCATGGCACAGTAGTGTGACGAAATGGTACAGCCCCTTCCTGTAAACCACGCCCTAAATTCCTAATTGCCTATTTCCCACAATTCCATTTCCCTTTCCACCCTGCTCATAATGGCAGGATGTGCATGTGCGCGTTCCCATCTACAGTGAGGGCCATGGCCCAGTAAAGCTCTTACAATACTTCTTCCCTTTACACAGTCACTTTTTGCAGCACTCCCGTAATTGGGTGGTGTCACATTTCAAGACACGCATGCACAAATCACATATAAAACCTCTGCATTGCACACTGTCATTTCTATACACCACTCCTTATTTACCGTTAAACACTCAGTACACGTACCGTTTGATTGCAAAGCCCCTCCACCAGACATTTCTGCTAAAAAAGGCACTATTGCAGCATCCACACACATCCTAACATGCCCCCAGCACACCTTTAGGTATGCACACATTGCAACCCTTTCCACACCCACCGCAACACTACACATCCAAGCAAGCGACCATGTGAGCACCTAACATTATGCACAAACATTACATATGTAGCAGCAGTTCTACCCATCTCCCCCAAACCGTAAAACACCTGTTTCACAAAAACGTGTCACACTTTGCAGATGCCACAAACATAGCGCAGCCTGCACCACCCCTACGCACTACCATTCACACGCTATTGTGTCACTGCCAAACTTTGCACACCACCTTCACAACATTGGGCCTACTTCAATAAATCTGCGCACAGCAGAGTAACCAACCGCATACAAGCTGCCCTTCAACCATACCCACTTCCATACTCACATTACATAAGCACTGCACCCTGCAGCCACCCTACCCAACTTCTCACTGCACCATCTGCTGCCGCACACCAAATACTGTAGCATGTTCCAACTATCACCACAACCATAGAATGCACCATACACGCTTTGCAACTCACTTGTGGTGCTGTAGCAGGTCGACTATGTGCTCCACACACATTCTCCAAAGATGACCACCCTGTGCGTCATAGACTGCCAAACCTGCATTGCTCCAGTGGGTCTGCTTCCTGCACAAATTCCCCCCACGGTAATTCAACAATACATGTCAGCATATCACCAACTACCACTATGCACATATGCACCACTGCCACCAGCACTCCTAATCAACCTCAACACTGCAATGGACATACACATAATTACATACAACTGTTACCATAATGTATAAACATTACACTGTCTCTGGCACCCCTACGCCCTTTCATTCACATACTATTGTCTTACCCACTTCCACTTACAAAGGATTGTTTCACTGGCAACGTAAACACAACATGTTTAGAACATTGCCCATACTGCAAGCATTGTGCACACAGCACATATAAGCTGTCCTTCAACCATACCCTGTAACATACTGACAGTATACAAGCATTGCACCCAGTGCCCACACAGCGTGACTTTTCACTGCAGCATCTGCAACCACAGGGCACCGCCATGAAGGTATGCAGTAACAAATTGCACCAGTTACCATAATGTACAAACGGGACACTCTCTCCTGCATCCCTGTGCACTTTCAATGACATACTATGGGCGTACCCACTACCATTCACAAAGTATTGTGCCACTGCCAACGTACCAAAAATCTGTTTGCAACAGTGGCCTTTAACGGCTTAAATGTGCTCCACGTCCATTCCTTACATGTCACCACCCTCTAACTCATGCACATTGAAAAATGCAATACTGCTGTGCGTGTCCTCAAGGCCTAGTCTCTTGAATGCATGGCCTACGGCCTTCGGCCATGCAGCCAATTGTCTAGGCCTTGAACATTCTCACAGCAACTTAATGCCACCATGCATGTCTCCATATCAGCCACTGCGACAATCCACTTAGACACCACTGCCACCAACGCTCCTACCCAACCTGTACACCGCCATGGCGCTACGCAGCAAGAAATGGCAACAGTTAACATAATGGCCATGTGGGCAGCTACCATTTTGCACAAACGTGCCACACGTAGGTAGCAGTACTTCACCCCAACTCCTCTACACCATAAAACACCCAATCAGGAACACAGGTCACGCTTACCAGAATGCACAAACATACCACATCCTCCACTACCTCTACCCACAGCCATTCGCAAAGTATTGTCACTAACCACACCATTTTTCACAACATTCGGCCTACTTCAACAATTCTGCACACAGCATAGGCCTTGAACACTCCTACAGCAATGTAATGCCACCATGCATTTCACCATTTCACCACCTACGACCATCGACATACACACCACTGCCACCAGAAGTCCTACCCAACCTGCGCACCACCATGTAGCTATGCAGCAACAAAATTGCAACAGTTAACACAATTTGGAAAGAAAACACTCTCTCCTGCACCCCTATACACTTTCATTCACATACTATAGGCGTAACCATTCCCATTCAGAAAGTACTGTGTCCCTGCCAACCTACCCTCATTCAGTTTGCAGAACTTACACTACTACAACCAATCTGTACACACTGCACTATGCAAGAACCACCTTGTACCGGATGCAGACTCAAACATGCCTTCCTGCGGAGTGTATGCTGCTGCCCTACGCTCCTCAGTGCATGGCCTACGGGCTTCGGCCATGCACCTGATAGTGTAATCCTTCCACAAACCCACTGCACCTTCATTCACCCATGCATGCCTCCATGTGGCCAACTAGAGCATTCCATCCGCAGCTCACCGCCACCCACGCTCCCACCCAACCTATATTATGTGCAATTCACTCCCCATCTGCGCATGACCTGCCACCACTCACCACGAAAAGAGTTTGCCTGTAAACAGGTCGCGCCAGAAGATAAGGGACCATTATGACAGCTGCCTTCAATCACAACAGAAAATACTAGCCTACATATGTCACATATAAACCACTTCTTACTACCCTCGCCATTCCCTCCCTTATTCCCGCCAACACAATGGGTACGGTACATTTCCCAGACCCTTCCGCCGCCGCCGCACTGTCCTCTCATACACCATGGCGGCTTTCTCAAAACAGGTTGACGCACAGCACGCTTCCCTCCACACAACCAACGGCCGCGTCCAAACTTCTCCACCGCACCGTACCGCGATCCAGTGACCATTCTGTCCGCGGAGTGAACATGGAAATGGGTCCGCAGAGCGGACCCAGATATCACATATTTATGGGACATACATTTCAGTGTTTTGCAAAAAATGTACCGATCCGATTTCCACCAAACATACAAAAGCACGCTTTCTGACCCAAGCCCCCGCTCCTGGTGCAAATCTGGTGAAAATCCGTCCAGCCGTTCGACCTGTAGCCGTGCGCAAAATGTTTCCCCATTCAGTCCATGGCAAAAAAAAAATGATTTGGGACCTCTATAACTCTCCCCCCACCCCCGCACAAAACTTTGCCCCAACTTGGCGGAATAATTCGGATCCGCCCATATACTTTTTCTGCAGAGCTTGGTGAGGATTCGTCCAGGGGGAGCGAAGTTATAAGCCGCCGAAAAAGTGCTCTTCCTATGAGTTTAATATATATATATATATACTTTTTTTTTTTTTTTACTAAATACGGTAATACTTCTGAATATATTTGCTTCCTTTTGGCTCATAAATTAAGCAGCCCAGCAGAGAGGTGTGGTTACTGTCTCATTAAAAATATAATAGGTCTGTTTGGAATCACTGGTGCTGTCGCATTTAAAAGGAAAAGTGAATTGCTGTAAAGTTCAATGAAAAGTAAAAACTGCCCGATGAGAAGGGCTGGTATTAATGAGGTAATTATGTGATGGTCTGTTGAATGACTTTTCACACAGGTGACCAAACATTTGCAACGTATACATTTCTCATGGTCTCTCCTCATAGCCAGTACAAGGCCTGATTCAGGGAGCAAGGGCTGATGAACATATAATGCAGAAATTGGGAATCGATGAATACTGCCATGGCATTCGTTGGGTCCCTTGGATGACTGGGACCTTGGATGACTGGGACCTTGATGTACACTGTTACTGGACGGCTTGAGTGGTCTGGTTGAGCCCGCTTAATGAATTTGAGGCGCTTACCAAGTTTCACTCCAATTGAGATGTAGACATAAGCAACATGCATTTGGAAAGCCAAGCTCTATGCTGCCCAAAGACCCAAACCTAGGTAGGATTGTAATTTTTCAGATTTTGATTGACCTTGAAAATGTTTACAATGGATCTTAGACCTCTGTTTCTCCATGCAAAAATAGAGTAAACACCTTGCCCATAGTACTTCCTGGCTCTTGCTCTGTCCTCCAACAATAGCGTTTTCGGTTTGTGTTTGCACATCTATGAGGAGCTCTTGAAGTCATGGCTGGAAGCTGCCATATATGATTGTAAGCTGAAAAGTGCAGAGTTGTTTGATAATGCTTCGCTCAATTGTCTAGTGAGGTTGAGACAGGACCCCTTCTCACCCAGAATGGAGTTTGGCTCCTTGTTTTGGATGGACACTGCTGATGCCGTTCTAGTCCAGACATTAGATTCACTTCTTGGCATCGCTGCCTAAAGGGAGGAAGTGTCTTGGACCTTGCACACAATCTGTGCTTCATATTGTAAGTTAAGAATTACACCTTTGAGCCCTGCATTCCCTTATGTGTCTTAAATGCATGGGTATGAAAAAAGAAGAGGGGAGCATGAATGATGAGTAGGGAGGGTGTTCTGGCACTTTGCAGGGCTGGATGTTGACATCAGTAGATCGAAGGAACACATTTGTTTGATAGGAAAGGAAGGTTCCTACCCTTCCTTCGAGATGTTGATCCAAAAGTGAGCAGTGAAGGCAGGCATGGTTCAGGTCCTGGTTGCTTTATTTATCTCATCAGCTGCATCCTATCCCCTCTTGCTAAAATGTGTTATTCCTCATGTAGGCCTGGTAGCGGTGGTCTTCGTGGCTATGCATATCATCCAAATGAAATGTCCTACACATCCAAAGATTTTACCCCACAATTGTTTTGTGAGGAAAGCGGTCTTCTCAGTTTGGGGCTCATCACTGAAACTCTGATTGTCACCATTGGATGGATGGCATTTCTTGTGACCTAACTTAAGCTCTTGCTAAAGCCTGGCTTTGTTGCTTTGCTTTTGCTGTCTTTTCTGTGTTAGGCTAGCTGAGTAATGCTCTCTCAGCTTTGGGTAATTTGATAGTTTTTTCCCATTTATGTTAGAATACCGGTACATCTCAAAAAGGAGGCGCTGTACATGCAGGTTTATGATGTGTGGCCAATTGAGAATGGATTGCTGAAACCAAGATGCATTGGTGTGAGATTGCAATGGGGTAATACTAGCTCGTACAGTGTACCATTGTTGACTTTATTTGCATTATATGACACATTTATAGTGCAGGTAGCACAATCGCAACATTTTTGGGTAGTTATCGAAGCTTGTACTATGATTCAGGTCAAATGGTTGAAAATTTAGTAATTTAAGCACTAGACCACATCTCCTTGATTGTAGAAGAATAAAATAGCATGGATCAAAGGAGAGAACAGACCTGGACATTGATTGCAGCTGCAACTGAACTGGTATAGGGTCACATAATGGTGACTCTACTCTTCTCCTATTGTAGGTCATATTATTAGTTAAGGACCAAATGGGAATGGGGACTGAAATCATGTTCTTCATTTTTTTCCCTTTTTTCCTTGTTAAATGACCTTTCCTTTGAAGTCCAGTGTCTGGCTTAGATGCCAACCAGGATGTGGCTCGGGAGCCTGGTTCTTCTTTCTGTGCAACATCTGACCCGTCCATATCCCTTCAAAATTCTTTACTATAATTTGTAGGGTTGAAATGGTTTGTTTGGCGGGCAGTTGCTCCAGCCATACCCGTCATGTTCATTTGGGGTATATGCTTCAACATGTCTTCAGTGCTGTAGAAATGGAAGTATGCCCATTGACTATCCTTGAGTGATCCCAAATCGTGATATGTTTTAATTGTAAACTTACTTTTGTAATACATTTTTCTCATATCCCACTCGTTTTTTCCTAGTGCTTCTAATTTTCTTATACTTGTGTATCGATCACCAATTATTTCTATTTCTCAAATTTTCCTTTTTCATTTTCACAATTTCTATTGAATGTTTTTTCACATTTTTAATTGATGCTTTTCCCTTTCTCTCAATTGCGCCTTTGCACTCCTACCCTTCTCTTTAATCATTCTTTTCTTTTTGCTCGGTAGTCAGTTAAGAAAATTAAGCGATGTGAGAGGAAGGGCTCTGAATCGGTGACGGAGGAGAAGTGTGCAATTCTATTCACATTTAATATCGCCGTCAGTGCCATCAATATGACGTTCCACCTGGAGGTAAGATTTTGATCTTTGAGGTGTTGTACAGAACTTCGGGCCTAAGCACTTGACTATTTGGTGGGAGATGTTAAGCAAGAGTTTGGGGTTGCCTTGATTAAATGGAAATACCTGGGGCTGACTCAAGGCTATGAGTTTGGGTCATAGGAATGGAGGACAGTATCCCGGGAGGATAGCTCAGCGGCAGCGTGCGCGTCTTGGAAGCAAGACGACACTAAGCAACAACAGGTTCGATCCCCGGGTCCGCGCTTAGAAACCTCTGGGTGTTTAAGCGCGTTATAAATACATAACTAAGACAACAAAAAAACACAATTACGCAACTAAGAAAAACAAACAATTCCTGTAACAGCGCCTCGATGCCTGCAGGCTGTGTGAGTGCTTTATAAATGTAAAATAAATAAATAAAGAACATCATGTTGACTGGCGGGTGGGTTTCACAATTTGATGGGGCAGCGGAATAGCGATATGAATGGTGAGCTTCAAGTATTAGCAGTATTGGGTAGACGAAAGGCCCTTGTCTATGAACGGGTGGAGCTATAGAGGTTCAATAATATCAGGCTTTTTAAGGGAATTTCAGGCTTTTTAAGGGGACCGGTTAGGAGTGGTATTGTAGGGCAACATCAGACTAAAGCAAGAGAGACGGTTAGGTTTGTGATGGTAGTGCACTATGAATACTTGAACCAGGAGAATTGTTTGTTTTTGTCTGGGTGGTATTAATATCATCCGATGGACCGGGGGACGAGATGTATGTTTGGTGATGAGCGATATGAATGTAGTAAAGCTAGTCCATTATATGGGTTTGATGTTGGGGTTACTTCTGCAAGGCAAGCCAACCACCACATTCACTCCCACCTACCTAGCTGCAAAACTCTGTAGCTCTGGTAGGACACTTTCCTCCAGGAGCTATGCAACCACGAGGCACAAAATAAAACTGTTGAGAAAGGAACAAAAACGAAAACAGGCCTTCTCTTGATGTGCTTCTGCTTACCCAAACACCATCCCAGTGGCAATCCAGACTATGCCAACTGTGACGATTCACGGGATATCGTCACTTCTCCCCAGAGAGATGCCCTTCCCTGTGAGGCTAGGGAGGTGAGCCCGATACGCAACATTCCCCCCTTGGGGTGGCGGATAGCGGGACCTCACAGGGAAAGACTCCCCTCTTGGGGACTAGGACTCCCGTTCTGTGAAGTAACTCCCTGCCCGACTGTCCTATAAACCCCTCAGACCATCACTGCCCCAGAAGATACAACCTAAACAGACCACTGTTTTGCTATTGTAATACAACTTCCAATATTAGAACCCAACACAAATCCACTGAGAAGAAGAGGGGAGGAGTAATGCCGATCACTCCTCCATGGCAAATCGAGAATACTGTGAAGTGTGGTAAATATGGAGTCTGGGGAGGACCCAGCTCAAATGCAGAAAACGCAAAGAAGGACTTGCATTAGGAGATTGTGTTCACCGAGCATGTGAAGCCCGGGAAGGGAGCCGACTTGTTTGTTTGTGTGTGTGTCAGTGTCATGTGGTGGTGTGACCTCAAGGAGGCGGACCGTGTGGTCCGACAATGACACTGAGACCATCCAGCAAAATACTCTGCTGGGCCCGAAGCAGAGAGGGAAAGGAAGGCGCTGGAATCGTTTATTGAGAGGCCATGATCCCAACCCCACTGGAAGAACTGGTGACGCCAGCCCGACAAGCTAGAGGTAACCGGAATGGTGGGAGACCCGGGAAGAGCCACGCGGAAGGGGCTTAACAGCAGAAAGTATAAAAAATACTGAGAGACTCGTACTCATCTGAGTAACGGTGCATGCTGCAGAACATGTATAACGAATACCAAGTGACTCATCATACTCGTCCCAATAATTGTGAAAGCAGCAGAGTAAATATCGAAGAGAGAGGGACTCCACATCCTTGTCCCAGCGATTACAAATGCAGTAAAGATAGTGAAGAACATCAGAAGACTGGTAATACTTGTTTCAGTGGTTGAGAAGATCAGGACAAGAGGAACAGAAGAACCTACATGGTGATTCCCATAAGTGGAAGTGCTTCCAAGATAACAAAGTGGTACAAGGGATCAGGAGACTGTGAAACAAGTACAAGTGAGAGAGCTATTGAGGCAAAAGAAATCCAGAGGAATAGAGGCCAAGACCCTTTAGTGGGGAAACAAGGAACTATAAATTAGTCAAGACTGGGGATACCTGAGAGTAGGTGGAAGATTCCCATTAAGGTGTTAAAGGAACTGATTAACTATTTCACAAATAACTATCTCAAGAAAGACTATTAAGGCTGCGAGGCCTTTCAAGGGGAAAGGAGTCATTCTCCTGGAACCCCTTTTTGCTTTGTTAGTTAATATGATCTTTAGTGGTAGGGTCCGCGTGGGGTATGTTTTGGACAGAGGAAGGATTATTTTGATTTGGACTACCTCACTGACGACGAGCACTCTAGTTGGATTTATGTTATTTAGGGACAATCCCTTTTTGTTGGAGGTGGCTAAGCCATTTGATTATTATTTGAATAAAATCGGAGGTAGGCATGGCACCTCTTTGTCTGCCTCCTTCTTCTGACCTACCACACAACACTCTTGCAGGTTGGAAGGAACTCGAGATCTTGCTCTTTAGTCAATACCCTGGTGCCACCTAGGTTCCATGAATTCCCACATCACACTCCACCCCGTGTCCAGAACTGTTAGGGCAAATTCTCTTAAAAGGCTAATTTCCCTTACCTATAGAGTCCCCCAGCAGCTTTGCTGTATTTCCAGGGTTAATTTTTTTCTCCTGCTAAGAGTGAGACTCTTTTTCCCACTCCTAGGCATATTTTTGATGTGTCTTTGAGCTATTTTGGTGCTTATGGTCTATGTGGTTTTTCTCACCCCCATAGGTATCATCTTATTCATTTGTGTTACACAGCACCCTCAGTGCAGTAACACCGGGGTGTCATAGTGACCCCCAAACATAGACTCCATACTCTGGGACTGACTACTGTCTCCCAGGGCATACACAGTTACCATTGACTTTGCTAGTCAATAGTTATGAACAAAACCAGTACACACCATCTTACTATGGAGGTACTGGGAAGGGTTAATAGTTTTTCCCTGGTGTTCATTTTCGAGAGGGTACTGTCCTGTCCCTTTCTCCAAAGTTTCTGGCTGGTGGCAGTGGTTACTACGATTAATATTCGACCGCAAATATTTACCTATGGATTTTCCCATTGTTAGAGGCTACCACTTTTTATGATAGACTTTTTAACATACCGCCGGTTTATCTTTTTATTAACTTTACTCCGGTGGGGTTTTTTGCCAGATCTTTGATAATATTTCTTTCTCGTGTCTCGCTCTGTAATCCAAACCCAGGTCGGGGCCCCTTTGTTCGTCGTTTTGGCGGGCTTCTGGACAAAAGCCCTCCTTCAGGCGTCAGTGAGTCTGGGGTAGACAGGATGTGTGGGAGGGGGAGTAGGCACCCTGGACAGGGTTGCCTAAGCAACCCAACTCGCACTCTGCCCTGATAGGCTGGGGGGTTATCCCGCCAGGATAACCACCCCGCTGTGTGAGTGACAGCTAGGCTGTATGAATGGGGTTTTTCTGTATAAAAGCAGGGATCTGAGGACTGGAGGACAAGACGTCGCCACTGGACCTGAGACATCCGAAGAGGAGAGAACCCGAAGACATCTCTAACGACTGAGCCACCGGCGAAGCCCTGCTGCAGATCCTCACCACTTTTATCCAACGACAAGAGAAGATCTTCACCTGCAAGAGCCTTCTTCCCTTGAGCTGGTGGGGCCAACCAGTTCGCGAATCGCCTTCCCGGACCTTCCTTGGTCGAATCGCCAGTGCCAAGCACTAGGAGACCGGATAGCCAGGCACCCATCCACCACGACCGTGATTTAAAGGAGCGTACCTTTTATTCCGTTTTGGCATCACCGCGGCCGGCTTCTTCCCTGGGCAGTGCAGTGACTCGAACCTTCCTCCACGACGAGAGCCTCTCTTCCTCTGCTGGATCTCCCGAACTGCAGGAACTGCCAGCAACTACCGCCACCGCCTCTTCCACTTTTAAGGTACATTGTTCCGCCAGGACTCCTGTTTCGTTGGGTACTGCTAAAGGTGTTTTAAATCCTTTACTTACCTTCTGGCCTGGCCGCCCTCATCGTCTAACATTGCCTTTTTACCTTCTGAACCCTCCTTTTCAATCGTTAAACAAAGACTTGACTGCAGCTACTAGAACCGTACTTTGCCTTGTGCCACTGACTCTGGCACAGACCTATTAACTCTGGCTAATTCTGTTACAACTGCCTTCTCTAGATTGCTTTTCATCAAGAAATGTGTTGGTGCACCTAAGCTCTTATAACCACCTTTCCTTCCCCTTTATATATTGTTGAAGTGCCATTTTGCTCGGTTTTCACTTAAATATTGCCTATGCTAAATTACTACCTTGCCTAACTTGTTCACAATCCAATTGGGAAGTGTTGCTGGTGTGTTTGGGAGTCTAACCCTGTATAACTTGACCTTTCCCTCCCTCTGAAGAAATTGTTAGTGCCATTTCTGCTTGGTTTACACTGTGCCATTTTGCTCAGTTTTCACTCTTGCTCAAACTTGTCTACAATTTAAATAGGGAGTTGTGTATACTTTTCTTGACTGTTTTAACTTGCTATAATGATAGTGACTTGTATGTTGAGTTAAGAGTGTGAAAAATAAATATATATATTATTTTTGATACAAAGCTTTGGTCAGTGTTTTCTTGTCCCATAGTGCTGTAGTCCTATTGTGTAAACCCTGAATACTGCTCATCTCCCTCTTGAGATAAATCTGGCTGCTCAGCCACAGCTACCAACTAAATCTGTGTGGTACAGACTGATACCAAAGGGGATTGATTGCATATACCTGTAGTCCTAATCTTCTGTAGTGCTCCCTAAGGGAACTGCATAGGATTCTGCTAAACAAGAACATCCAGTGCCACATATTGCAACACCCCACCTTATTTCATATGTTACCCTCAATGCCATTGTTACATCACTGCATTATTATTATTTTTCTGATATTTATTGAGCAGGGACCTAGCTTTGAGATGCAACAGAGTGCTTTACAGAGGTATACACTGATACAGGTACATAACAGAGAGCTTTACAGACGTGTAAAATATTACAGATGCATAACAGAGTGCTTTTTAGTGGTAACATAGCAGATATACAGCGGGGGTTGGATACAGAGAGGAATAGAGGAGGGGTAAAGCTGTGCCAGGTGGCCGGGAGGGGAGAGGTGGGTGGCATCTAGCGAGTCAGGTGGCGCGAGGGACGACAAGATGGCCTAGGTGTTGAGTAGCTGGGTCTTGAGTTATTTTCTGAAATGTAGGAGCGAGTCTGATGCTGACACAGTAAGGGGACATTAGTCACTTTTCTTCCAAAACTTTTTTCTTTAATTGTTTTGTTTTATTATAATTCTCCATCCTTAAATGTTTGGTATGGCGTGTTTCTGCTGATGTTTCACCAATCCGTTCCTTTTAAGCATATGTGCAGTTGTAGCATGCAGCCATGCAAACAAATTTGGTAATGCACATCCACGTGCCATTCCGAGTTTGGCAGTAATTCAGTGTTCATTCTGCAGAATGATTGCCAAAATCAGATACCGTTACCTCCACTTGGTCCTGCGGGTTTACCACTGGATTACAAGTGGTAGTAGTGCGGTGTTAGACCTCATTTATTGAATTACCATAGGTGGAATTACCAAGTAGTAATTCTGCTAATCTTTGGAGGTTAATCCTCCACTTTCCCTCCACAAATCGATGGAATTATCAATTGGTAATTCAACTAGTGGTATTTGCTCCAAAACGGGTAATTTGGCAGGGCAGGAAAAATGTAGGTAACCACCAAAAAAAGTGGCAGTAATGGAATTACCACCACTTTTTTTCCTGCATCCCCAAACTCGGAATGAGGCCTATTTTGTTTTGACAGTGCAAAATCTCATTCACAGTTGAAGGTCCTTGAGCTTGATTTCTCCAGTTTGCCAAAGGAAAACTGCTCTGCAGCAAATACTCCAGAACACCTTACTTATCCCACGTAATATTCATTTGATAAATGCATTTTATAACTTTACAATTAAACAGGTAAAACACAACACACTTGGTCAAGTACAATTTTAAAGCATAGAAGCCGAATTCGGTCTGTCAGAAATGATCTAGTGCTCTGTATGGTCCATGGTGGCTGTGAGCAGAACTTATTTTTATTACGACTTATTTTTATTACTACTATTATTATTACGCCATTTGAGCGTGGACCTTGCTTCGGGAAGCAACAGAACACTTTACTAGCCATAGGGGCAAGTACACGCTGAGGGAAGAAGGTTTCAAGGGATCAACACAAGGTAACAGGGAGCTATCAGTAGGAGTGTGGGAGGGAGGGCTTAGTGGGGCACATCACCTATTCTTTGGTTAGGTGGGGAGGGGAGAGTGTGTTCAACGAGGTGTTTGGGATGAGCCGTTCCTTGAAGAGGAAGGTCTTGAGCTACAGTTTGAACTGCAGAAGCCAGTGACGGAGCCTTGGAGCAAAGATGGAGAAGGCCTGTCTTCTGGTTTTGTCCCTTCTGCACTGGCAGAGTTCCAGTCTGCACATGTCCTTGCTTCTGGTGGATTTTCTGGTGGATTATTGGGCTGGTTGTGATTTGTGTTTTTGTGTGGTGTCTGTTACCCTGTTTCGCAGTGCAGGGTGTTGATGTTGGCCTTTTTTCTGACTCAAATAAATGCCTTATGTTTGCCAAGTTGTGTGGTGTGGGCATGGCCTGGGATATAGGATCTATGCAATACAGAGCATGCTTTTTTCTGGTTGTCATCGGGTTGTCGTCTGGAATCATCTTTCTTTGACTGTGTTGGTCCTTCTGGTAAAATGTTTGTCCTGTTTATGTTTGTTATACTTGGACAAATGCTCATGTGCACAATCATGCTCCCATTCACATCCTCTCACATTAGCACCCTACATTAACTGTTGCCCGACTGTATCCGTTATTTGCGCCAACACTAACACTCTCTACTTCGTGTCTAAAAGCACTACTTCACTTTGCACATCAAATGATACGTCAAACTGCAAAATTATACTTCAACCTCCTGATCATGAAGCAGTATGTTGAAAACTATTCTTCTTAGGTGGGTCTCACCTACAAAACACCACACACAGACGGACCTGCTTCATTCTTCTAAGGCACTACAAGTACCTCCTCAGGAGACCAGTGGGTACAATCCTCTCAATGAGCAAATCTGGATCTTGTGTGTAGACACCCCCCATTGATCAATCTACAACAAATCACCATCAAAATAAAAATTATTACAACTGTGTAGAACAATTTATTTGGCTTGCATGTAATAATTTGCAACAAACTCTTCCATACAAGAGTCTTATTTATGAAGACAGCCCTTTCATATGTATAATACAACATACCCTGATCAGAAAACAAAATCCATTTCTGATCATGTTTGTGAATATAGAACAAGAAAAAGGATAAGTAACTTAAAAATCGTTTGAGTACCCACTCACCTGCATGATTTCACACAGGCTGCAGAACGTTTTTTAATCAGTATGTCTTCAGTTGCACAGTGTACGTTGGCTGTTTTCCAGAGTTGAAATTCACATAAGTAAAGCGTGCAGCACCTAATCTGCCAATATGGTATTCAAGGCCGACCAAACCTATAAATGCTCTCCTGATCAGTTGACAATGTAGTGTTTAAGGAAATCGCACATGTTATGTACACAAGACATGCTGTTAAGGATAATTGAACATGTCAGAGGAGTATTATAGTTTATTTTCTTAAGACCTTTCCTCCTAGGATTTGTACCAAAACCTTTTGAAGCAACCTTCGATTCCTATCCCGAAGCATGACCAGCTTTTGAGAATCAGTTCCCTTAGGAATGACTCTTAAAAAGTGCCTGGGAAGCAGATTGCAAAGCACTGCTAGAGGTATAAGAAAAGCATTATGTGGGGCACCATTTTTAAAATATTATTTGTTTTCTTTTTCAGGCTCTCTCGCTGCCACTAGTCGTGATCGTGCATGGTAACCAAGATAACAATGCGAAAGCTACGATTCTGTGGGATAATGCTTTTGCAGAAGTGGTAAGTAATTGGCGTGGCATGTAGTCATAAAAGGTCAGCGGTAGACTAGGTTACACATCTCAGAACTACGGACTGCCTTGCCTTTCCTCCATGAACCAATAGATTCCCCAAATGAGTTCCCCAACAGGTAGGTGAGAATTAAACCAGTTTCTGTATGTTTTTAATCTACAACATGTGGTGTCAGTCTCACCATGTCCCTAATGCAGTTCTTGTGGTTCTATGTGATTTCTTCAATTTCTTTTTATCGAAGTACAAATCAGCAAATAATATTTTTCTACTGGAAGATTTTGCCGCAAATATATGCAGGGTGGGGCGACTCCCCCTTTAGTTCCCCCCTAACCCTCCTACATTCATTATTCACCTAAACTGACAAACCACATATATTTGTGGCAAAACCTGTTGTACAAAAATTCAATTATTTCAACCTCGATGAAATCTACTGCAACAAAAACTCCCTATCCCATTCTGGTTGTGGATTAATTCATAGCACAGAATGTTTCTGGTCCTCTGCAGTCAGCAACACTTTCTTAGCAATCATAAAGTGCAGCTGGAACTATGTATTTAATGTTCATAATCGCAATCCCTATGCCTGGGTTCCATCACTTCCATCACTAAAGCTAAACTGCTTTAAATTTACTGAG
Source organism: Ambystoma mexicanum (assembly GCF_040938575.1). Lineage (NCBI taxonomy): Eukaryota > Metazoa > Chordata > Amphibia > Caudata > Ambystomatidae > Ambystoma > Ambystoma mexicanum. The sequence continues at coordinate 203,904,144 of NC_090926.1, read as the reverse complement.
GATTCCCAGCCTGACGACGGAGAATATTCATGATCATGTGAATCCCTGCAAGACCCATGCTGGAGAACAAGAGTTACAGGTAAGTAACTTGTATCTTCTCCAGCATGGTCTCATGCAGAAGGGAAGTGACTAAGAAGTTTGGGCTGGACTGCTCCTTTTGGGGTGGGACCAAGCCCAATTTGCATATGGTCTTTCCCGTTTCGTAATGGTTTAGCAGGCAAAGAACGATGGTCTGAAGGGTTGCCCAGAGCAATGTCAGCAGTTAAAATTAATTCTAAACATTCCAGCCATCACTTTCTGTTTTGCATTAGTTAAGTAGCTTCCTGGAAGGTGTGAAAAACTGGTGGTGGGTGGAGCAACTGAGTGGCTAAGCCTGGCCATTTGACCAGCCACCTCCTCAAAGTGGTCTCTGTACTGACCTCTACTCTCTCTGGCACAAATATATTTTCACATACCAGCTTGGCAATCAGTTGGCCTAGTTTAATTAGACTAGCATTGTACCCCAGGTTAAAAGGACGACTTGGCAGACAGTCTCCACCTATGACTCCTATTCCCACATCTAGCTTGGGCTTGTGTGCTAGACTGGACTTTGGGTGATCCTTCCATATGTGCTTTGCGGCACTTCCACCTGGATACCAATCTTCGCTAAGGCCTTCTCTCTTGGCTGGACCACCACTTCCTCATCTGCATGTAGGTTACAGCTGGCAGCCCTAGGTGTCACTCTTGTAGGTAATCTGGCGCTCACTGTAATTTGGATTGTTGTCAGCATTTTCTTGATTCGTGGGTGGCCTTTGTATCTGGGGCTGAACAATCCCACGATGACTCCACTCGTCAAAGATGGCCTTGATAATCTCGATTGTTCAAGGGGGTTTTATTAATAATACTTTAAAATTGACTTTGTGGTGCTTTTGAGACTGCAGATAGACTGCACTAACGGGTATGTCTAACTGGTCTCAACCAATGGTTCCCTAGCGCCCAAGGTTAGTCTATCTTCTCTATGATAGAAAGGCCAAGGCCTCATCTAAAGCCTTAACTAATTCCCTCTGGGGCTTCCTATGCGTGCCCTGCACTAAAAATCCCACAAGAATGGTCTAAGTGATGTTGTGGGTGGTGCCTGCCCAGACGCTGTCCCTTTTACTCTCTCCCTCTGGTTCCCTTTTGCTCCTTTCCGTGATCTTGCCTTCCCATTCCACTTTCTCCTGCTCCTCTTTCCCATCTCCTCGTCCTCCTCCCTCACTGTCTTTCCCCTCCTTTTCCATTATTCTCCTGTTTTCTTGGTTTCTGACCTCCAGTCAAACGGTTTTGGGAAGGGAGGTTATAAATCCAAGGCTTTTACACTGTTATCTTTCACCTCTGGATGTGTTTAAGAGGTCATTGTTACCTGTGCTTCAAAGTGAAAGACTGGTGGTGTTTCTTCTTCCACCCAGAACTGCATACAAGAGAACTGTCTTTTTATTCTTGCAGTCATTTGACACAAGCACGTTGTCACAAGTCATATAGGTTTTCTTTACTTTGGAGCAAACAAACCCAAGGCACTGGATCAATGTAGGCGTATTCATTTATAAAACGAAATTCGGTGCCAGATTATTGCTGATTAGTTTTAGTAAAAGGGAAAGATCAAAAAGAGCAGATCGATGATATCCCTAAATTTGGACTATTGAAGAAGTGGACAAATTGGGTCAGGTACAATTTCCCAATGTAAGTGCTTTCAAATAAATGGCTCTTATGAGAGAGGAACACGAAAATGTCAAAATAAAATGTCAATAAAATGCCAAGTTCCTCCTCAAAATTGTTGACCTGTCCTATAAATATAGATAATTAGGAGAAATGTTGAACATTATATAGATGGTTCACAGGCATTACGTGCTCCTTTTTGTAATGTTGCACTTTTAGATTTCCCCCCATTATTTTCAAAAGACAAATAAAAAGTCTGAATCATAGCTTTTGTTTTAACAATATCTCATTAACGAGGCAGTTTAACAATCTGTGCTTACACATCTTCAGAAAACGTTTTTACCTTTAGGTATCCATTACTCCATTGAAGAAAACATCAGCTCCTTGATTTCAGATGGGTTTTGTGTCACCCCTCTGTCTTGTCTCTCTAAGACTTTTTTAATACAAGTAAAACAAATGGGATATACATCCTATGAGAATGAGTTTTCAAATGCATAGCGTGTACGCCAATTTTTATTTGCAGGTTCATGTAATAAAGCTATCACAATGTGCAGATATTGTTATTGGCCATGCCAGTTACAAAAACAATTGTCTGTTAAACATGGCTTATGTTAAAGTGCATTTCTTTCCGGAAAGCCAACATCTGCATGTTTGATTTCTGAGATACCATGCTACAGGAGGAGTTTTAAGTACTGTAACAATTTGTAAATGACAGCATCATACTTGGTATAGAAAAATAGAATACATACTTTATTATTCACAATCCTCTTTGTATCAGTTGGACCTCTGATCAGCCTTTTAGCTATAAAGCTGGAAGATTCTTTCTATATCTGCTCGGAGAAAAATATTTTGGGTTGTTTGTTTTTTTTACCAATGTAGCTACATCACACCATTGTGTATATTCTTTGCTTGCTTTAAAGTCGATGTTCTCGAAATACTCAGGCCAGTCTATCGCTTCCCTTTGAGATCTCTTTCACCTTTCAGTCACTGTCTGTTTCTGAGGATATCAAGACCACAGCTCCACACAAAGCCATTCTTGACTACTTATCTTTTGCTCACCATCAACATACCATGTCTGTGAGATGTTGAAGCCACAGTTATCAATCTGTTGTATTCCTTGGTTCTCCCAGTTTCACAGTACTACTGCACTGCAAGACTTGTCCTTGGTCTCAAGCCCAGGGATCGTATCTCTCCAGGACTGAAATCTCTGCACTGGCTCCCAGTGGCTGTGTGGATTAAGTTCAAAACCCTCTGCATTGTCCACAAGGCCTTCTGGGGCCTGAGGCCTCAATACCTTCAGCTCTCTTCCAAAATATCTTCCTTCTTGAGCTCTTCGCTCATCTGCCTCCAACTCCCTTAGGTTCAGTCACTTCTCCAAACAACCAGTTGGAGGTAGATCTCTTTCCTTGGCTGGGGCCTCCCTCTAGAACAGCCTACTTGCCTCACTGAAACTTGAGGAGAATCATCTCCGGTTCCAGAAGCACCTCAAAACCTTTCTCTTTGCTTCTGCTTTTTCTCCTCATCTCCCCTGCTGACACCTCGCTGTTACTGAAACTGCACTGGTTACTTGGGCCCAGGTCCTCCAGGCCCCCGCCAGTAGCACACCTGCACTGCCTTCCTGGCAACCCCCGCACTTAGGGACTGTTTCTGTATCCCTACAGTTCCCCCACCAGCTGGCCGTACGTTACTTACTGTTTATTATTATCCAATGTACTGCACTTTCCCCCTCCTCTTTCCCATGCATTTACACGATCTGAATGATACCTGGCCTAGTAGGATTGTTGTCTGTCTTCCCTCTGTTCCCCCTCCCTTGCCGTGTCGCGCCGTTAAACACTTGGTCATAGGCGCGTTATAAATGCCACATCATATCATAGGCCTATGATATGTTCAACTCACCATGGATTCTTTTGCCCTCCTGGGTTTGCCAATACCACAGCATTGGCCTTTGTGAGTATTGGACTCACAATTCCTAGGGTACAACACTTCTTGGGTTCCCAGAAATGTGCCAGCACCTTTGTGCAAGTCTTTCAGACTTCTTGAGCCACAGCCCTTACAATAAAATGTGTTTTGTTCTCTTAGTTTTGCCCAGGCCAGTGTTTTAGGCTTTCAGAGTATTAGAGCCTCCAGCCCCCACAATACAATGTACAATTCTTCTTTAGGTTCCTGGGATTCCATCTGTGCCTCTGCACTATGCTTTCTAGTGTCTGAATCACAGTTTCCAGAGTAGAGTGCTCACTTGGGTGTGGGTCACTGTACTAGGTTTCCAGAGTTTTAGAACCACAGACGTCATAATAAAAATGGAGTGTGTCCTCCCACGTATTCCTCATTTTTCATATCTCCAATATCCAGCTTCGGCATAGGGCCCCCTGGGTGCCAATGCAGTCAACTTGATGTCCCGCAAGGGCCTCCGTTTCGAGGATGTCATTACAGGCATATATAGCACGCGCAGCGCCCGTTGGCTTCAGTTCCGTTTTTCCGAGTAAGCTTACTCTTAGATAACTATGGCACGCTTCAGAAACAAAGTTTTCATACACTCTATGGGACTGCAGTTCTATGGCGGCTGAGCATATTCCCGAAGGGGAGGAAAGAGACGGTTTCTTGGCCATTGTTAAGGATGGCAAGGAAGCCACATGCAAGTCTCCTCAGTCGGGTTTGGATTCTGCTGGGCCATGGCAGCAAGAACCATAATTCGCAGATTTGCGTGGTTAAGGAAATCTGCAGTTGCACCTGACATGCAGTCTAGACTCCTTAACATGCCTTTTGACGGGTCTGACCTTTTTGGCAGCAAGGCTGACGAAAGCCTTGAGAAGCTGCAGACCTCGTAGGTGGCAGCCAAGTCTTTGGGTGCCGCTATTGGCAGCTTCAGCCTTTTCACCCCAGTGGACCGTCTTGGAGGGGTAGTTCCTTTCGCTATTACTCCTCAGTTGGAAGAGCGAAAGGAATGGCTGGTCAGAGAGGCCAAAGAAGATTCCCTCGTGGTGGACGAGGGTGAGGTGCAAAATCCACTCAAGCAGGGGCATCTTTACCAACAGCCACTGCTTCAACCACCTCAAAACCTCTCTGAGGTCTTGGGTCACGACACCCCAGTGGGACGCAGACTGCCTCAGCATCTGAAAAAATGCCAAGACATTGGGCCTCATTAAAAGTTTGCCGGTCCGGGAACTATAGTACCGGTAAGCATGCCGGTACCGTAGTTCCCGGACCGGCAAACTACGAGTTCTGCTCGCAGGTGCCATTGTGGCTGCCAGGTCTGACCTGATGGCCGTACTGGCACCCGCAAGCAGAGCATGTCGGATGCACAGGCACCGTTTATAATGGTGCCGGTGCATCCGGCTTCCCCATTCCCATTGATCCCTATGGGGCTCATCTGGAAATGGGGAAGAATATTTTCCGGCACCAAGTAATTGGCAATTACCAGGTCCGGCAAGGCCGTAATAACCCAGTAATTGACAATTCCTGGGATCTGGGAAAAAAAAGAAAGGCCCATTACTTTGGATGCTTCGGCACTAGAAACCATAGTCCAACGTTACTGCCTCCCCTTTATTCAGAGACCTCAGAACCATCCACCGGGTAGCCATTCTTTGAGGGTTTTCAGATCCGTTCCTTGTGCAGGAAATTTTGACCTTGCTAGAGAAAGGTGCTATAAAGCCAGTGCCTGTAGTGGAGACTACAGGATGGTATTCTCCATATTTCCTAATCCCCAAGAAGGACGGAGGACTGAGACACATCTTGGACTTGAGATACTTGAACAAGTTCCCCAGGAAGGACAAGTTCAAGATGGTCACAGTTTGGCAGATCATTCAGGTCCTCCAACTCCAGGATTGGAGTTCATGATGCTTATTTTCATGTGCCAATCCATCAGAAGCATAGAAAGTATCTGAGGTTTGCCGTTGGCGGTTCTCATGATCAGTATTGAGTTCTGCCGTTCGGGCTGACCTCCGCCCGAGCGTATTCACCAAACTGATGGCGGTGGTGGCAGCGAGTCTCAGAAGAGAGGGGATTCACGTCTACCCCTACCTGGACTGGCTGATCAGGGCACGTTCTCCCGAACAAGTCCTGGATCGTCTCAACGTCACCTGCCACTCACACAGACTGGGCTTCTCCCTCAATTACAAGAAGTCCCATATGACACCATCTCAAAAGCTCCAGTTCATCAGGGCTGTACTGAATACATCCTTGGGGAAGAGCTTGTCACCCGAGGTGAGGGCTCAAGACATTCTGCAGATGGTCTCTGAATTTCAGAGTGCCCAGCACCTCCCGGCCTTCGACTTTGTGAGGTTGTTCGGCCTCATGGCATCCTGCATTTTTCTGGTGCCAGAGGCTCGCCTGAGAATGAGATCCCTTCAATGGGCTCTCAGAACACAATGGTCTGAGTTCTCAGGCAACATGACAACCTAATTCAGGTTCCAAGCACAGTCGCACAGGATCTCTTGTGGTGAGCCGGCAAGGACAACAATCTGAAGGGAGAACCTTTTTGGCAACCATGGCTGCAGATAACAGTAGTGACAGACACTCACGGGGTCGGGAGCCCACGCCAGCGATCTGACAATTAGCAGTCGTTGGTCTCCACTGGAGTCCAAACTACACATCAATCTTTTGGAGGTGAGAGCAATCAAACTTGCGCTGAAGGCTTTTCTGCCGTCTGTTCAGGGAAAGAATGTTCTGATAATGACGGACAACACCGTGGCCACGTATTACTTCAACAAGACAGGAGGTGTACCACTACCACTGTGCAGAGAGGCAATGTAGCTCTGGTTCTGGTCAATTCAAGAAGGAATCTTTGTGTCAGCAGTTCACCTAGCCAGAGAAAGTAACACGGCTGCGGACACTCTGAGCAGGCAGAGCACAGTCTCCCATGAATGGGAACTAGCTCAGGAAGTCCTTCAAGAGTTCTTCACCCTTTTGGGAACCCCTCAAGTGGGTCTGTTCGTGACCATTGACAACAGGAAGTGCGAACTGTACTGCTCCAGGGAGTTTCCCCCAAGAGGAGCTCTAGGAGACGCATTCATGGTGGACGGAGAGTTTCCACTGCGGGACACATTTCCTCCAGTCCCTGTCATTCCTCAGGTGATCAGGAGGTTGAGAAGGTTCAGCAAAACCATGATCCTAATTGGCCCCGTATTGGGCGAGGAGAACATGGTACCCGGACCTTCTGGACATTTCCACCTGCCCTCCACTACGTCTTCCACAAAGAGAGGACCTTCTCTCGTGAGAGGATGGTGAGGTTCTCCATCCAAAGGGCAAGACACTCCGTCTTCACGCATCGTTTCTGAGAGGCTGAGGTAAAAGGATTGGGACCTCCCGGATGACGTAATGCAGATTTTGCTTTCGCCAGAAGGCCGGCAACAAAGTCTTTGTACTGCTGCCGTTTAAACAAATTCTGCAGCTGGTGCAGGGACAAGAATGTGGACCCTTTGCTTTGCAAAACAACAGAGGTGTTATCCTTTCTGCTGTACTTGGCCAATCTGGGGCACCAGGTTGGGACCATTAAAGTTTATTTGGCAGTGCTTTCCATCTTGAAGCGCTCATCTGAGGAAACTTAATGTTTTAAGATGCCTTTGGTGATACCATTTCTGAAGGGACTCACTAATGTGTTCCCGTCATCTCCCTTTCAGGTTCCCGTTTGGGACCTTAATCTGTTGTTAAAATATCTTATGTGTGCACCATTTGAACCCCTCCATTCATGTCCGTAAAGGTTACTAACATTCAAGACCATCTTGTTGGTAGCACTAACTACAGCCCGTAGAGTGAGTGAGTGATTTGCAGGCTCTAGCCTCTAAACCACTGTTTACATTATTTCATAAAGACAAAGTCGTGCTGAGGTCAAGCCTTTATTTCTTTTTTTAAATCTTTATTTATTTCTGACAAGGCATCTGAGCATTAAGCAGGCGAAATATTATTATACATTTAATGTAACAGTACTAACATGAGCGGTATTGCTGATGAAACAGTTCTATAACTCTTAATCAATAAAGTTCTAGTTATCCTCCTCACCGGAGCTTGCTTCTTGGGCTTGTAGATATGCTCTGAATGGGGCCTATATGTCCTTGGGTCTGGAGTGGGACTGTATACCTTGCACATGCATCTCTTCGTGTTCATGCGTGATGGCCAACTGTCCGAGCCATGCTTGGAGTGTGGGGGGGAGGTGGATTTCCATTTTAGGAGTATTTGTCTCTTGGCAACTGCTCCTGCCACTGCAAAGAGTCTGCGTATCTTGGTTGTCACCTTTCCGATATCTCCAAATAAGTATTTTTGTGGCGTTGCCGGTATATGAATCTTCAGTATGTCGCTCACTTTCTCTGCCACTTCAACCCAGAACTGATGGATTGGAGGGCAGCTCCAATACATGTGCAATGCATCTGCTTCTGTTGTTCCACATTTGGGGCACTCTGGTTGCTTGGTAAGGTCGAATTTGGCCCTTCTTTTTGTGGTGATGTGCAGTTGGTTCAGGATCTTGTATTGTATCAGACGGAAGTTAGTGTTAATAGAAATAGTCTTAGTATATCTGCAGTAGTGAGTCCTTTGATGTTCACTGATTTGAGTATCCAATACTTTCTCCCACTTGGTTTTCATTGTTTTGATTGAGGGGGTATGGGCTTGAATTTTTGTTGTATCGTTCAGACACACCACTGTTGAATCCTTCTGGTGTGGATGAGTTGGCCATCTATAGAGTCTTCTCTCTAATTGAAACCTGGATGGTTCATAATAAGTTAGCATTGAACAAATCAAAAACCGAACTGCTGGTAATTGGCTCTCCACATACTATCACTAAACTTGGGCCATTGATAACTTCCAGTTGGGAGAAGAATCCATCAAACCTCTAAAAAAAAAGTGAAAACTCTGGGAGTGACCTTTGACCAACACATGACCATGAAACATGTCAGTAGCCTTGTTTCATCATGCGCATACTATATTAAACTTCTAGCACACCTAAGGCCTCTTATTTCCCAGGATAACGCAGAGACTATAATAGGCTTAAAATAGACTATTGCTCTAGCCTTCTTATGGGAATTAATAAGGCCGACTGTAACAGGCTACAAATTTGTCAAAATGGCGCTATTAGAGCCGTTATGAAACTTAAATATAGAGACCATGTTACACCAGCGAGACGTGAGCTCCATTGGCTACCTGTGGCCACTAGATTCCTATTCCGCACTCTGACTATTGTACATAAGTGCAGATCTGGGAATATGCCTGGATATTTACAACAGCTACTATCCACAAGAACTAATACAAGATCATTGAGGTCAAACAATGTATACCTCCTGTCTGAACCAAAGTGCCACACTGTTAGAGTAGCCAATTCAGCTTTCTTCGCCAATGGACCAAGAGCCTGGAATGCTCTTCCGCTGGAGTTGAGATCTATGGACTCCTTAGAATTGTTTAAGAAACGATTAAAGACCTACTTGTTCCATTAGACAACCCTGATGCCCCTGATATATTTTCTGGCTGCCCTGCTTCATGAATATGCTTTGTTTTTTGTTAGTTCTGTCTGGTAGTACCCTCACGCCCTCGGATTCATGGACACACTATATAAATGTATTAAAGTAAAGTAAAGTGTAAACACATCTGAGAGGAACTGGTGTATCGAGGGTTCCACCGGAAATGATGGCCAGAGTTTTTTGCAATCTGCTTTCAGCTGCTGATACTGTAGTGTTGGGATCAAGCCTCTACCTGTTCTTTCCTGTAGCTCTGGCATTGTGATGAATTGACCTTCGGGAAAAAGGTCCCCCAGCCTGGCTCCTCGTTCCGGATCTCAATGGTTCTGCATAGTGCGATCTAGGGTTGGTTCAAGAACGGGATAAGACCACAACGGAATGTGCGGCCAGTAGGGTGTGTCACATTGAACTCTTTTCAGGATCTGCATCCACGATGGTACCGTAGTTGACACTGGATCCGCATTCTTCTTCTATTTTTTGACTTTTGTGAAAATCATACCTCGTAGGTGGTTCGGGGAGGCAGCAAACTCTTCAGCATGTATATGAGCATATTGTTCGATGCCCTGGAACCAGAATCTGGCAAACTGGGCTTGTGCTGCATAGTAATAAAGTAGGTAATCTGGTGCCGCCAGGCCCCCCGTGTCATAATGCTCACATAACTTGGTCCAGCTGGCCCTGGGCGTGCCCCCCCCATACGAAGTGCATGCTGCATCTCTGCAGATTTCCGAAGAATTTACGACCTGGCCATATGGGAATTCCACTAAAAAGGTATAACAGTTTGGGGACAATAATCATTTTCAATAGTGATATCCGGTCATACATGGACCGAGGAAGTTTCGTCCAGAGGTTAAGTTTGGACTCTATTTGTGTCAGTAGTGGTCCATAATTGTTTGCATATAATGTACTTTTATCCGTAGCTAGAATAATTCCCAGATATCTAGCGGTAATAGGTGACCATCGGAACTGAATCATCGATTCTGTTTGTGAGACTGCATTAGTTAGAGGTATTATTTCGGATTTGCTCTGATTTATTTTGTATCCAGAGTACGTTGTGAAATCTGCGATGTCATTCATAATCGGGGGAAGGTGTGTTTCTGGTTCCCTAATATATAGCATGGTATCATCTGCGTATAATGAGATGAATTGGGGTTTACCCATGATGCGTATTCCCCTCCAGGCATGTTTGGTTCGTAGAAAAGCTGCCATAACCTCTATTGTAAGTGCAAATATTAACGGGGATAGAGGGCACCCTTGTGTCGTCCCTCTCTGCAGCTGGAAGGTGTCGGAGACAGTTGAATTAGTTCTGACTTTGGCATTGGGGTTACAATATAGTGCCTATATACATCTGATAAATCCTGGACCAAATCCCATTTTTTGTAGGACTGCGTGCATGAATCTCCAAGAGATGGAATCAGACGCCTTTTCGGCATCAAGAGTTACTGCAACAGTTTTTTTTTCTGGGGATCCATCTGCAATGAAATTGCAAAGAATCTACAGAGATTCAGAGCTGTGGAACGGGATTGGATGAAACCGGATTGGTCTCGGTGAATTAATTTATTCATGTATGGGTTCAATTTGTTGGCAATAGCTTTGGCTATAATCTTTGCATCCACATTAATGAGGGATAGGGGCCTGTAGGAGGAAGGGTCATGGGGCGGTTTATGCGGCTTCAGCAGAACTGTGATTTTGGCCTCTCGCAAAGTCAATGGTAATGTTCCCCTCTCCAGCGATTCTTCCCAAACTTTCAAGATTCTTGGTGCTAGTTCCGGGATAAATGTTTTGTAAAAATCCATTGTGATTCCGTCTGCCCCTGGTGCTTTGCCCATCTTCAGGTCTTTAATGGCTTGTTTTATGTCTTCTTCAGAGAGTGGTATGGCTAGGGCTACTTCGTCCTCCCCAGTGAGCCGTGGAAGTGAATAGGAGTTCAAATGTTGTTGTAGCTCCTCGGGTGTCCTCTGGTCTTTGTTCCGGTATAGTTCCTTGTAGTACCTGAGGAACACTCCATTGATCTCCTTCTGGCCCGTAAGGGCTGCCCCATGTTCGTCTACAATACTGGATATTTGCTCTTGGTCCATTTCTGACCTAATTAGGTTGGCCAGGAGTTTTCCCGATTTGTTGCCCTCGCCATATTTTCTGGCTCTGACCGGGCGTATCGTATAATGCACCTCTTGGTCCTCAAGCTTGTTGTATGTTTCCGTGACTGCACATAGAATGTCCAGTGTGTTCTGTCCTGGGGCTTTGGTATATGCTTCTTCGGCCTCCTTTATGTGGGTTTCGGCATGGGTCAGATTTGTTCTAATTTCTTGCAATTTACCATGTACCCTGGCAATCCGTATACCTCTCAACCATGCTGTAAATGTTTCCCATACTGTAGAAAAAGATTGCACAGAACATTCATTTTGCTAAAAAAAATTGCTATTTTCGTACAGAGGGTTTCCACCAGTTCTTCATCTTTTAGGATTCGTGGCGGCATCTTCCACATTCGAGGGGCCCATGGGGTAGGGTCCAGTAGAATATCTATAATAACTGGGCAATGGTCTGAAAGGGTACGGGGCAGTATAGTGCATTCCTTAGTGTTTTGGATACAGTTCGTGGAGCACAGCCAGTAGTCTATGCGGGAGCTCGACCCATGCACGTACGAGTGGAATGTGTACTCTTTTTTGTGAGGGTGAAGGACCCTCCACGAATCAGATAGTGGTAATAGTTGCATGGCCAGCTTGATAGTAGTTGCTGCTTTCGTCTCCTTCCGATTTCCCGTGGTAGTTCTGTCCATCTCGGGGTCTAGGATGGTATTGAAGTCCCCACCCCAGATTATTTTCTCCTCACCTACAGGTAATATTAGCATCAGAATCTGTTGGTAAAATTCCGGGCTGTCCACGTTGGGACCATAGGTGTTGAGGAGTATCACATCCTGCCCGCGAAATGCTCCCCAGACAATCACGTATCTGCCTTCAGGATCGCATATAGTTTTAGTTACTGTGAAGCCTAGCTTTCGGCGGATAATTATCGCTGTACCTCTGAATTGTGATGAATAGTCCGTGGTTATTACCTGGTGGCCCCATGTACGACTAAGAGATGTTACCACCTTTTCTGTTGCATGAGTTTCTTGCAAGACGAGAATGTCTGTGATGTCTAGCGGCGTAGGCCTTTCTGGTTTTGATTTGGTTTGATAGGCCTCTGATGTTCCAGGACATGAGCCTTGTGCTCCTTACTTTATCTTGAGCGCCCTTTTATTCTGATTCTCAGGATATAGCCATCGTCTGCATTGTACCAGTATAGAACCTTCAAGTTTCACCCTGTCAGTTTTTTATAATTTGCTTGAGGTAAACTTGTTTTTTTTACTTTGTGACCAACAATATTAACTATGAACTGAACTCTTAGGCTGGATCGTTTGTTTGAGTGACTTGGCGCGGATGTGTATTGCATTATAGGTCCAGCTTTAACTGGGCAACAGGCCCATTGTTCACCCCCCTCCTCCCTCATCACCCCCCCAATCGGGCGGTGTATCCCCATAAACTAGTTGCAACATTGCAAAGTGTGGGGGGTCTGTATTGCCCGCCTTCTGTTCCAGAGTCGTGGCTGGCATTTACTTGGCTTAGTGGTGCTTTTGACTTTCAAAATGTATTACTGTATCTGGGCCTGTTATATCGGAGTGTCAGGAGCCGTTCTGGGCCGCTGGGATGTGCTGCTCTATATATGTCCTGGCATCTTCAGGTGTTTCAAAGAATTGTGTTTTGCCATTATATTGTATTCTTAGGCTAGCTGGGTATAGCATGGCATATACTACCTTCCTTTCGCAGAGTGCCTTTTTTATTGCGTCAAAGGAGCGCCTTGAAGCCTGGACTCCTGGGGCCTCATTACGACCCAGGCGGTAAGGGGTTAACGGCGCCGTAAAAGGTGGCGGCGCCGTTAACCCCTTACCGCCTAATTACGAGGTCCCTTTGCGGGTCCCTACCTTAACGGCTGGTTTTACCAGCCGTTAAGGAAGGAACCCGCAAAGGGACTTTCGAGGTAATTACGGTACTGCAACTTGCGGTACCGTAATTACCGTCTTCCCCATTCCCATTGAGCCCTATGGGGGCAAAAATGGGAATGGTGAAGGGCCAATGGTGAATGGGGAATTACCGCCCCGCCAACCTTGGTATGGGGCGGTAATTCCGCCATCCACCATGGCGCAATCGGTAAAATACCGGTGTCAACCATGGCGCTAATAGCGCCATGGTTAACGCCTGGGTCGTAATGAGGCCCCTGATGTGAAATCTGTGTAAATGTGAACAGTATTGGAGTCGAAGGACAATGGTGCCTGTTCCCGTGCCATTTTAAGTATAAGATCCCGGTCTCTGTAATTAAGTAGTCTTGCTATAATAGTCTGTGGCAGTGCAACGGGTTTGGGCAGAGGCGCAAGGTTTCTATGCGCTCTTTCCACTAAGAACTGCTTAGAAAATTGTGCTTCAGGGAACAAAGAGTACAGCATCTACTCAATAAAGTGTTCCATGGGGATATTGAGTTTGGTTTCTGCCACTCCAACCACCCTTATATTATTTCGGCGTGAGCGGGATTCCAAGTCTTCGCACTTATTTTGGATAGCTTTGATATCTTTCTGGATTTTCTCTATTGTTTTGTTTTGTAATGCGGATGTATCTTCCAGGGTTGTTACTCTTTCTTCGGCCTCGGCCACTCTGGAGTTGACCTTTTTTAATATCAGCTCGGATGGATGCAATGTTCTCGCATATATCATCTAGTTTGGAGTTGATTGCCAGAAAGCTTTTCTCCATAGCAGCCATATATGGAGTCATGTTTTGTTCAGAGAGGTCCGGAGGTGAGTCCCTCAGGGCGGGCCCCTGGGCGGGGATCTGGCCCCCTGTAGAGGTGTTCGCATACGCATCCATGGGGCCTCGTTTTTTATTTTTTGTGCCTTTCATCTATCTCGTGTGCTGGCCTTGGAGCCTTCTTGCGCCCTTCTGCTGTGGGGTGATGTGGAGCGCAGTGTGGTGCTTATTTCAGGATGGCCCTTGACTGAGGGGTATGTCTCTCGTGGGACTAGCGTGTATGCTCCCAGTCCTACTGGTGAAGGTCAAGAGATATGGTGTACAGTATTGTGCATAGTGCTCTGCGACGATCTATGGATCGCTGATCGGTCTCCCTCCTGATTCAGCATATGCCCCCCCAGGATATTCCGTTCTTTGAGTTAAGTTACTCCCAGAGCACCTGTATTGTGTTAACTGTAAGGCGTTCACTGACTCTTTCTTTACTCTGTAATAATGCGTTAATTGACGTGTTGATTAATAGGAGGGGTTGTGAAACTTGTGCCCCACATACCTTATAGCTGCAGAGTTCGGTATGCTTTTGTCTTCATTTGCTGGGGGAGCGCGGCTCTTAAGCTCTGGTGTTACACCACGCTTCAACCCCAGATGCTAAAGTCTCGCTGAGGGGAGGGGGACGGGGGGGATCACCTCTGCTTTACTTTCTCGTGTGATCGTAACGGATGTTTGCTAGGGTGGGAAGGGAGGATAGTTCGTCGCCACAGGGGGGGCACGTCCTAATTCCACGGACCGATGGTAGTCCGTGCCGCAGGGGGCCTGATCCCGCCGACCGCACCGCTCCAGCTCCCGCGCTCCTCCCAGCTGACTGTCTGCTCCTGGGACGTACAAACAGGAATACCCGTCCACTGTCGGGACTACACTGGAGTAATAAGCTGTCTTCCACTAGCGCGGCTCCAGTCTGTTGCCTTTCTCCCTCGCTCGTAGCTTCGTCGTGCTGCAGGGTCCGTTGCTCTATGGCGCGCAGCTCACCAGCAGTTGGCGGAGGGCCGCGGCTATGCGTATCTTAGTTCCCTGGTTTCCCGGTGCCGATTTTGATTCTAATTTGGACCAGACGGCCCCTGGGTCCTCCACTGCCAGATCGTTTCAGTTGGGTTCCTCGAGATATTACACCAACGTAGGATTATTATGTTAGGATTCTGCCAGCCACGGAGCTCGCGGATTAGGCGGCCATCTTGTACGGCGCACAACAGCGCCCCCTCAAGCCTTTATTTCTACCTAAGGTCATTTCAGACTTTCATTTAGGACAAAAATTGTGTTACCCACTTTCTATACTCCACCTCATCCTGGCAAGGAGGAGGGAAGGTTGCACAGGCTCGATCAACGAAGGGCTCTGAGCTTCTAAATTTCAAGGTTGTGAAAACTTTGTCTGGGTGACCAACTATTCATAGGTTATACGGGTCATAGACTCGGACAGGCTGTAACAAAGCAGACCTTATCCAGATGGATATTCTAACTATTTCCGAATGCAACAAGCTGGGGGGCAAGGATCCTCCAGAAGGGGAATGGCTACTTCTTCTGCTCTGAAAAGAGGTGTTCCTATTGAAAAGATGTGTGAGGCAGGTACGTGGTCTACAACACACACTTCCACTAAACATTACTGCCTTGATTGTACCCTATGTTAGGATGGAAGCTTTGGAAACGCTGTACCCCATTCTGTTAATGGGACCCATTGATGGCAACATTCGTACTCCCTCCTCCAAAACAAACACTGCTTTGGGAGTCTATCAGAGATGAGGAATGCGTGGGAGGACATAATCCATTTGAAGAACAAGTTACTTACCCCTGGTAATGGTCTTTCGACTGGATGTTCCTCCCACGTATTCCTCATCGCCCTCCCAGCCTACCCCTCAGTAGAATTTCCCTAACTGCAGCCAACGGGCGCTGCACGTGCTATATATGCCTGTGATGACATAATCCTCGAGACGGATGCCCTTTGAAGGACATCAAGTCAACTGCATGAACACACAGCGCCATCTGCCGAATTCTTTTTCCAAAGCAGCTGAAGCTGGATTTTGGAGATATCAAAGATGAGGAATAATTGGGAGGAACATCCAGTCGAAAGAACATTACCAGGGGTAAGTAACTTGTTCTTCTTGCTTGTGGATCTGCTTAGAATCACATGCATTGCATAGGCCAACATCTAGTGGTTGGTGCAGAGTATTACATGATTTGTTTTACGCTTCATTTCTGTAGGACTATCCCAACCATGACGTTACTGTACCTATGATCCTTCACGCGTCAAGGTCCTCAGTTGTTTTTTTTTTTTGTTGCCATTGGGTTGGCTGCACTTCGCAGAGTTTGTTGTACTATTGCATTTGCTCGTGTTTCAAGCGTGATAGAACAGATGGCTTGATTGAAGAAGACCGCAGAGTCAAGGCAATGAAAACAGCTTTGCAGGTTGCTGGAGACTGCAGAGCCAAGGCACAATAAGCAAGGCAGAAGGCAAGACAAGAAGAGGAAGACCGGGGCAAGAAGGGGAGGGTGAACAGGAAGAGAAAGGGAGGAGAGGAGAAATTGAGGGGGATGAACTGGAATCAAGAGAGCTGCCCGGACTGAAGGGAGCAAACAAGGGACAGACCCCAGTAGCGAGGACACAGACAGTTGACAGACATGTTGAGACACACAGAAGAGCATCTTCCCATTGACTTTATAGGTTGGAAAATGAGCGGATGGCTGGAGAACACCGGTATTGGTTGCCCTGGCAACCCAAAGGGCATTGTGGACTGTGCATGCACGAAGGGCCGAACACGGTCTCCTGCGCATACACAGATCCACCACAATGGCTGGGGCTATCAGCATCGGTGGCCATGCCGAGCGCACCTGAGGCCACCTCCAGCGTGGGTAGAGCCTCCAGGACGGCAACTGGGACCCAGTACCACAGCGCAAGGTAAGTGGCATGACACTGTGCTGCAAAAGGGCCCATGGGATGATGACATCCCAGTTTTTGCCATCTGCTTCTGCCAATTTTCTCAACATAGGTTTGATTGAAACGCTCAACTAGGCCATCGGTTTGAGGATGATATACTGAGGCCCTTAATGTTTTTATGTTGAGCATTTCCTTGACCTCGAAAATTAACCGAGACATAAAGGTAGTCCCTTGATCTGTGAGGATCTCTTTTGAGAAAGCCTAACCTGGAGAAGAAGGGTAGTACATGTTTTATGAGATGTTGCAAGGTGTTATTTCGTATCGGTAAGGCCTCAAGATAGTGTGTGGCCTAGTCCACTATCACTAAGATTTCTTCCTTCTTCAGTAATGACTTAGCAAAGGTCTCGAGCAAATTCGGGTCGTTTCTCTGAGCGAACGGCAAATCTGGAAGGAGGTCAACCTCTTCAGTGTCTAGGGAATGTTTCTGTTTTCTGGGTAAGTCTGCCTCCCTAAACCCTTGCAAGTCTCTGTTTTGTTTTGGTCTTATGTCTCTTTCGGAACTGGGAACAAATTCTTTTTCTAATATCCCCACGGCTATTTTTGCTCCCTCTTTGACTGTATAAGGGTAATGGCTGTGATTGTGCAGCAGAACTTTAACGTCACCTCTATATTCAGAGTCAATAATTCCTGTCCTGACGTCTAACCCATACTTCCAGGCCAACCCGTACTTCGCGGCTAGTCATATGTAAGTGCCCTTGGGAGGTGTCAAGACTAGTCCAGTGGGAATTAAGCAACTTTTTCCTAGTGGTATGACTATTTCTGTGGTCTTCTGCAAGTACAAGCCAATAGATTCTGCGGTAGGTCAGAAGAAGGACACGGACGCTAATTAGACATTCTACAAAGGTGTATATTCAAGAATAGGAATAAATCCTATCTTTCCCTGCTGTACAAGGCGTCCCTACCTAACAGCACTAGCTAAGGTACTCGTCAGTAAGTGTCTATAAATGCATTGGTCCAACTCTAACCTATCTGACCCTATCATTATTTTAACAACTCAGTCAAGAGAATGACTCCCTTCTCCTCTCCTGAGGTTTGATGACTTGTCTCTGAGCCACTTTTCTATACAGCATCTTCAGTGAAGGCCTATAGTTAAGGCCTTGGGTCAGTGTGTCTGTTGGTCCCATTCACCATTGAGGGACTGGCACACCAACCATGCCCAGATTCGAACTTTGCAATATCCCTGATTGCACACTGGAGCTCCTGGCTCCCAGCCTGTTTTACTGACCATGGAGCCTGATTGGTGGATGGCCGCCTCATCTCCGTCTCTACCTCCCAGCCGGCCTTCAGTGAAGCCCTGAAGTTAAAGCCTTGGGTCAGTGTCTCTGCTGGTCTCAGTCAGCAAAGCTGCAATGCTGTGATGTCCCTTTCCAGTCACCAGACATTCTGCTGTCTCCCTGCTCCATCCAACATTCCAGGTAAGCCTACTGTGACATCTTCTAAGGGCATTCTTTTCCTTGCCACTTGCATGTGCGCAGGGCCTACACTAAAGGAGGATGTTAATCCTTAAGTTAAGGATTTACATAAATGCCCGCACCCAGCCTCTTCTCCATCTTACAAAAACCCGTTTTTAATCAAGTACTTGTGAGGTGGACTCAGAAAAAGCCCAAAGCCCCCTATAGAATTAGCCCGATTGCTTCCCGAGAAAGCACAAATCTAGCGGGACACATGTTGAATCAGTTAAATCCGACGTATTTACTAAGGCTAATAATCAAAACAAAATGCTGAACAGTAAGACAAACTGATGTTCTAAACACTACACTGGGCTTGGGTAATATGAATATCTTTCTGCACAAACCTCTGGGAAATGAAGGCCCTCTGTCGCACACATGTTGCTCACCCAGCTGCTCTGTGTCATTCTTCTGGAGTTAAGAAAACTCGAGTCAGTTGGGTTCGTAGCAACCCCTCTGCCAAGTCCAGGGAAATCTCAGGCCGTGGGAAAGGTGCTCCACTGGGACGATATGGTAACTGCCCGCTCAATAAAAACTGCATTCAAAGGTACATAGGAGAAAAAGGAACGCCACATTCGACCCGGCTGATGGCAAACAAATGTAAAAAAATGTTTTTGAAATTCTTATGGGTGGGTCATTATTCTTTAAGCTGGGTGTTTTTTTGACTTAATGACAAAGTTAAGACTGAATGCACCGAAAGGACTTCTTCCAGGTAGATATTACATAAGCTGACCGAACAATCAATAGCGGAAGATGCAGGTGGCATGTGCCTTGTTATTTCTAAGGTGCACTTCTCTCCATGTTTCACTCCTAAACTGGCCCTTTCTGTGGATCCAATTGCTTCTAGGAGCGGCTCCCATTCATCGTGGCGGAGCGGGTAACCTGGCCAAAGATGTGCGAGACCCTGAACATGAGGTTTGTCTCGGAAGTGGGCACTACCCAGGGATTATTGAGCGAACACTTCATTTTCCTGGCCCAAAAAGTCTTCAACGACAACAGCTTGAAAGTGGAGGATTTCCAGGAGCGCTTAGTGTCTTGGTCGCAGTTCAATAAGGTGAGATAAGGTGTTGTACGCAATGTATGATGTCATACTGTACTGGAAGTTAAATTGAAGAGCATGCAGTAGTTTTGTATCAGACCTTCTTCTCTGTACGTATAGGTACATGTGTCTACAAACTGGTGTTTAAGATTGCATGCACTCCTCCAAAACTCTGGGTGGGTGCATGACATTTCTGGAGTTTTACAATTGGCTAAGCCACGATAGGCTCAGGCCAAGCAGCTCGCTAAGGTTTCGAACCAGTGCCTTGCAAGAACATGGGTCATGCCCTTCATGCTTTTTTTATTTTTTTTAAACAATTTTCTTTATTTTCATTTAACAACAAACAAACACAAAACAAATAAACAACAACTCTCAACATTTGCTCTGGCACTTTCGGGGTTAAGTTCATAATGTACGTTATCCGCTCGGGTCACGGTTAGGCACCCTCCTCCTCCGTTGCGTTGTCCTCGTTCCTGTCTGCGTGCTGCGCACGGGTGCGGGCAGGTCAAGTCTCCTCTCCTCCCAGCTCACTCGAGTCAGTTGCGCTGTTTTCCTCGCCGCTCCCAAATAAGTCTTGTACCAAGGTATTCCAGGCTAGTATTCTGGCCCCACTGTTCTCTTCTCCCCTCTACGAGGTTCTGGTCCAGACCGTAGTTTCTGCTATTGCCCATTTTTGTAGTTCCGCCCACCAGCCTTCTATCAATGGTCCTGCGCTTGCTTTCCATGCCATTGCGATGCAGCGTTTCGCCAGAATTGTCATCAGGTCTATCATTTTAGTTATATGGATTATTTGCTTGTCGCCCCTCGGGAACAGGCCCAGTATGTAGGACACCGGCGACCAAGCTTGCATATGGATTCCTGCCTTCAACGCCCTTTCCTGTATCGTATTCCAGAAGGCTGTCACACCTGGGCATGTCCAAAACATGTGCACCATATCTGCCTGTTCTTCCTGGCAGCGTGGACAACTCCGTATTTGACTGTCCCCCATGTTTGACATTCTTTTAGGTGTTAAATATGCCCTGTGCACTATGTAGAACTGCAGCTGTCTGAACCTTGCGTTTCTGGAAACTTTCTTCGCGTATTGAAGGGCTCTGTTCCATTCTTCGTCCCTGAGGGGTCGCTGCAGTTCCTCCTCCCATTTTGTCCGGCTGTTCAGTGTCCGAGAATTGATGGTGCCCAACAATTGTTCGTAAAGTCTGGACACGGTGTGTCCCCCTTCCGATACATCGTACAAGGCATACAGCGTCTTCCTCTTCCGGCAGGGTCTCCCACCTCTTCCTTATTCCTTGGACCATACTATTATACAGTATGAATTGGCCACTGTGTATGTCCTGCTCCTCTGCCAGGGTCTGAAAGTCTACCGAATGTCCTTCTTGCCACAGGTCACCTACTTGGGCCACTCCTTTTGTCTTCCCACTGTGTTCTGAACGTTGCTATACTTGCTATACGGGTGTCTACCAGTCCCGCCAGGGGAATGTGCCTTGAACAGGGGTCTCTTATGTTCTGCACTTTCCATTCTCTCTTCCACAGTGCTCGGCCTACTTGGACTATTCTGGTAAGGGTTTTTACTTGGGTCTCGTTTATCCACAGTAGTTCTTTCAAATAGTATCACTGGAGTGATGGTCGAAACAGTATTGCATCTATGGAGGTGTCTTCCCCCAGCCATCGGACCACGAATTGAAGTTGTGCGGCCAAGTAGTAACGCTCAAAGTCCGGGAGCTTGATCCCTCCCCATTCGTAGCCCCTTTGTAATGTGCTCAGTGCTACCCTGTTCCTCCCTCCCCCCCATAGAAAGGACCGTGTTATGAAGTGTAAACGTCTGAAAAATGATCTGGGGATGTTATAGGGGATATTGGTGAAATAATATAGGAGTCGGGGTAAAACTACCATCTTCATTAGGGCCGCCCGGCCTACCATCCCCAGCGGTAGTGTTTTCCAGAACTGCATGGAGTTCTCTATTTTGTCCAGGGCTGCCTGCGTGTCCACCCCTAAATATCTCAAGGTGATTGGGGTCCATGTCAGGCCCAGGCGTGGCAGCTGGTCTGACGTCGTCGCCCTCAGGCGCGCCAGGGGGAACAGTGAGGACTTCCCCTTGTTGATGGTGATTCCCGATAGCCTGCCAAATGCTCCCAGTGCCTGCAATAGGTCTGGTAAATGGGTTTGTGGGTCCTGGATGTAAAGCAGCATGTCATCTGCATATATTGAAATCTGGTGTGTTTCCCCATCTATCACTATGCCGGTGTCTCCGTACTCCGCCCTTAGGAAGGCAGCGAACGGTTCCAGCGTCAATACATATATATAGCATCGGGGACAGCGGACACCACTGTTTCGTACCTCGCCCTATGCTCCACTCCCCTGAGACATGCCTCCCCGTCTTAACTCTGGCCCTCGGGTCGTTGTACAGCAGCCTTATCCAACGTAGGTACCCCCACCTATCCCGAAGTGGGCGAGCGCCCCCAGTAGCCAGTCCCAGTTCACTGAATCGAACGCTTTAATTGCATCTAATGACGCCACTGCGTATTCTCCCTCCTCTTGGTTCGTCCTGTCAATGACGTGATGGAGTCTCCGGAGATTCCATGCCGTGTTGCGTTCTGGTACATACCCCGTCTGGTCTGTGTGTACCAGTGTGGGTATCACCCTTTTTAGCCGATTGGCCAATGCCGCTGTCAGTATCTTGGAATCCTGATTTATCAGAGAGATTGGCCTGTCGGGCCCGCACTCGAGGGGCGGCTTCCCCGCTTTAAGTATTGGGACTATTACAGATTCTGACATACTGCTCGGGAGTCGTCCGCACTCGTACGCCTCCTCCAGTGTCTCTAGTAACCTCGGAGCCAAGCTATCTTTGTATCTTTTATAGAATTCCCCTGGCAACCCGTCGGGCCCCGGGAGCTTCCCTGTCGGCAACTGGGCAATAACCTCTGTCAATTCCTCCACAGTAAGGGGGGTGTCCAACATCTGGGCCTGCTCTTCTGACAGTCGTGGGAGTTTGATTTCCGCAAATGCGTCCTCAAGGTCTCCCTCTTCTGCTTCCTGTACTCTGGTATATAGTTCCTCATAGAATTGCGAGAACACTGTATTTATACCCTCCTGGGACCTTTCAATCGCCCCCTGACTATTTCGAATTGCATTTATCGGTTCTCGCTTGGTCTCCTGTTTGGTCAGCCAGGCGAGAAGTCTACCAGGTTTATCCCCTTCTGCGTGCAGCCTTTGTATGTACTTCCCACCGCCCTAATCTCTCCCAGGCCGCCATACACTGTTGTCTCAGAGTGGCAAAGTCACTTGTCCCCCCCCCCCCCCTCTCGCCCTGCCTCTGCTTCCGCCCTCTCTATCTTCCCTTCTATCGCATCCAGTTCAGCCAGGGTTTCTCTCCTAAGGCCTCCCGTTTTCCCAATTGCCGCCCCCCTGATCACCACCTTAAAGGCTTCCCATGTCGTTCCCGTACTGTCTACACTACCCGTGTTGTGCTCGAAGTAGTCTTCTATTGAAGTTTGGATATGGTCTTGGAAATCCCCCTCTAGGAGTGCTTCCGCCCTAAGTCTCCACGTGGGTATGGGGGCTTTCCTGTATGTATGTGCCCATGTTTCTTCCAGTGGAGCCTGGTCAGATAGGGTTCGTGCGTGAATGTGTGCCCCAGTGAATTCGCCTAGTGTCTCTTTGCACGTGAATAAATAGTCAATGCGGGTAAATGTCCCGTGTGGGGCACTATAGTGCGTGTATCCCCTTCCACCCCCATCTACCTTCCTCCAGACGTCCTCTAGCTTGAGCTGGTCTAGTGTCTTCTGCAACACCCGCGCTGGTGGTGCGGTCCTTTTGTGCTTGTCGTCCGACCGGTCCAGCCTGGGATCCAGTGTGCAGTTCAGATCTCCGGCCCAGATGGTCGTGGCGTTCCTGTACGAGAAAGATGTTGCATCGTGGTTTGGGGTGTAGATGTTCACCAGACACACTTCCCGGTTCTCCAGCATTCCGTGTACGATGAGGACCCTGCCTTCAGCGTCTCTCTCCTGTTTGATGAGTTGGAATGGGATACCCGGGGCAATCCAAGTCACTACCCCTCTCGCGTAGTTAGAGTATGTGGAGCTGTATGTCTGGCCGCCCCATTTTTTGGCCAGCTTGGGTTGTTTTTCCGCCGTCAGGTGGGTCTCCTGCAGCATTGCCATGTGGACTTTCGCTTTGTTTAGCCATGCGTAGACCTTCAGTCTCTTCACGTAGGCGTTTAGCCCCCTGATGTTTCAAGTCACCACTTTTAGTTCATCTCGGTTCCTGTGTCTTACAGTTTCCTGCGGCCCACTCGTTCCCATCGGCCTGTTTAGTTTTTCCTTTCTGGCCTGCTAGCCTGGGAGGTCCGTCTATCATCTTCTCCCAATTATTCCCCTGGTAGCTTGCAGGTCCGCCTTCCCTCTTTACTTGCCCTGTCCTGGCGGACCCGTATCCGCTTCTCTCCACCTCCACTCTTTGGTGTTCAACGCCGGATTCACGCACTTGAGTGCCGCCTCACTTGCGCCCTTGCGTTGTCTTTGCCATGTCCGTGACCTCCTCGTTCATTATGTTTGCCTCCTCTCGTGCCTTCTCTTAACAAACTTAACCACACTACTACAACTACTATAAACCAATGCCCAGCCTCCTCCCCCCTGCTATGGTCGCACCGCATTCCAGGTGCCACCCTCGATCTGTGGGCGCATTCGTTGCAGCGTTGTGCCTTAAAGAGTGACACTGCTAACTTGCCGCTACTTGGGGCCACCTCTGTGGGTCTTGGCGGTCCAGTGCCGGAGGCCTCGAGCTCCCGGGTGGATCTATTAATTTATGCTTTCGGTTCTCATTCTTGCCGTATCTCGATTCGGCATGTGTTTTTTGTCCGCACCCTCATTCCCTTCCTCGCCGGGGTGCCTCACGATTCCTCTCGACCCCCTCTCTTAGTTGTGGGGTCCCCTGCTGGTCCATCCACTCCTGGGCGTCTGCCGTGGTCTCAAAGATCTGTGTCCTCCCGTTGTGCAGGATTTTGAGCTTGGACGGGTAAAGTAACATGAATTTCACCCCCGCTGCCGAAAGGCGCTCTTTGGTTGGCCAGAACTGGGCCCGCTGTCTTTGCACAAGTGCCGGATAGTCAGGGTAGATGGTTATCCTGGCTCTGTTGCGCGTTATCTCCCCGCCTTCCCTTGAGAATGTCAGGATTTTCTCCCTGTCTTTAAAGTTCAAGATCTTCGCGATCATGAGTCTCGGTGGCACACCCGGGCAGGATTTCCTGGTTAGTGCTCTGTGCGCCCTTTCCACCACAAAGCCCTGGGACAGGGTCCCTGCACCTACTTCCTGGAGCAGTAAGTTCTCTATGTAGTCTGTGGGGTCTCTGCCTTCCACACCCTCCGGCAGCCCTACAATGTGCACATTGTTGCTCCTAGCCTAGCCTTCCGCATCTTCGGCCCTGCGTTCTAGTGTTTTAATCCGCTCCAGTGCATCCAACATTTGTGACTGAGAGGTGGTCACGTTTGCTGTATTGCTCTGCACCTGTTGTTCCACCGTTGTCACTCTCTCCGCTAGGTTCCTCGTGTCCTGCCTGAGGAGCCCCACATCCATGATCACTGCATCCAGCTTGCCCTCTATTGAGGCCTTTAGCCCCTCTATGGCCTCTAGGATACTGCCTTCCACTTGTTTGAGCTCCCCTTGCGTAGCGTATGATGTGGCTGTGTCTGCCACCACCGTCCGAGGTTGTGAGTCCTCGCTCTTGCGGGCAAATGTCTCCATGCTTGTTTGCCTCCCTCTGCTGCCTTTCTGTTTCTCAGCCATGCTGATGTTTGTGGCCTTGTGTGTCTGTGCTTGGATGGGGGCGTTGTGCCCCTGGGCGGCCTCCACTTTGTAGTCGGTGTTCTCCCTTCCCTACGTGGGCCCTGCCGCTCCCCAGCACCTCCCTGGGGGTCCTTGTGGCGTCCATCGGAGGGAATGAGTATTTGCCAAATCGATCTACTTGCTGCATGATCACCAACCATCAGGTTTTCCTGAGGGCGTTTGACAAACAACATCATATCATCCGCATATAAGAATATGATGAGCCAATGGCTATACAGCTGGATACCTCTGTGTATATGTTCTCGCAGCAGGGCGGCTAGTGGTTCCATGTGACAGCATCAGCGAAAGGGGCAGCCCTGCTTTGTACCTATGTCCATCGCTAGGGGATCTGATAGCGTTCCATTAACATTAACATTAATACTGCCCATCGGTAATTGCTACAGGACCTGTATCATGCAGCCGAAACGGTGTCCCAACCCAACCTTGTGTAATACTGCAAACATAAATGGCCATTCTATGGAGTCGAACGATTTTTCAGCATCTAAAAGAACTGAGATTGCCTGAATGTCTGGTTCGGTCAGATTCAGTAAACCAAAAAACCTGCGAAGACCAAAAGATTGCTTCCCCGCAGAATGAAGCCTGATTGATCAGTACATTTTAGATTCTACATACATGGGAGAAGTCTTTTTACTTGGAATTTAGCATATATTTTATTGTCCACATTTATTAGTGAAATTGGCCAATAAGAGGCACATTGATACGGTTCCTTCCCAGGTAGGAGTATGAGGGTGACCATGGCTTCCCTCATTGTCATAGGGAGAATACCACATACCTCGGCTTCTCTGTAAACCTGTAGCAGATGAGGAACAAGTGCACTGGCATAACTTTTATACAATGCTGTGATGATGCTTTCTGATCCAGTGGCCTTACAGCCCGCTAAGCTTTTAATTGCTTCCATGATCTCTTTGACAGTGATACTCAGACCAAGCCCTCACAGTGTGCTGTCGTCAGCCACAACCTCTCAACATCCTCCAAGTATTGCAGGATTAGATTGGGCGTCGCCTCCCTTTTGGGTGTATATAGGTCAATGTAGAGCTGCACGAATACATCCGTGATATCAGTGGCAGCATACCAATAGGCATCACCACTTTCCTTAATAACACCTATGCATCCCTCTTCTTCCCAGTCACTAACATCCTTGCTACTAGCATGCCAGGTTTATGTCCTTCTTTGTGTTGGCGTACCTGCTGGTGTCTACCCAAAAGTTTTACCTCCCTTGTTGCATTTTCCCAGCTCTTATTGTATGTCTGTCATCGTCTCCCTTCGTCCAGTGTCCCATTAGATGTTTTCCAGTTCCCTGAGTCTCTATTCATTGGACTCAAGGTCCGCTCCGATACCCCGTAGGAGCTTGGCCTCTTTTGCAATACAGACCCATGTATATAACATTTAAACGATTCCCAGCGCACACCATGAGATTCCAACGTGCCCCTGTTCATGGAGAAGAACCGTTCAATTTCTTCCGACAAGAAAAGCGATGGCTCTTCCCTGGCAACCTGAATGGAAGATTCCGAGGGAGTAGGTGGGAGAATACAGTCAGGTTTCTCACAATATACATATAAATATAATATATCTGTATCTTGTGGTGGTTGCTGCCTCGAACAGCGGCACCATTTTGCATTGGTACCTAAACACGAGTTGTTAAGTTAAATCATAAATAGGTTTTGTTTGTAAAATTGAGTTGCTCCCAACTTCATAACATAGTCCCATGTTTCAAAAGAATGTATTAAGCGTCCAATGTCAACAACACTGTATCCACCATGAAATTTCAATTGCAAGTCCACCACGGTTCTGGTTTGATGAGTTCCCTCACCCAATGCAAATGCAAATGCTACAAAAAGCAAATCTGCAAATCGCGTTGCCACATGTTTGTCATTATTGATGGCGTTCCGGTTGTCACCCTGAGTGAAGATTGACATCCGATTTAGACAATGCATGCAAATAGTTAAGATATTAGTCACTATTCTCTTAATTTGAAGGGTAAAATCCTATGCAGGTTGCATATGTTATGTGAGCATTCCGCTTCAGAATGTCATTAGAAATTCTATTAATAAGTAACTTTCCTGGTAACTTCTAACTTCATTCAAAATATTGATAATATATATTTGTTCAAATTATAAAACATTATCACCTTTTTGTGCAACAGAGTCCCACTATGTTACAGTCAGCACACGTTATCAGCTTTTTCTTAGGAAAACATCAATTTCTGTATCCGTTTTGAGTCCATGTACAGTGGATCTGAACATACAAATATATCTGGCCTCCATCTTTCTTAGTTCGTTCTCTCTATGGCTGCCTCTTGTTAATGGCGTCACCTAGTCAACAGCTAGAAATCTCAAGTTTGTCTTCCAGTCTGTGCATTTCAAGCTAGTGTTGGGCGAGTAGAGTTCTCAATTCTTCATTGTTTATGGAAATGAGGTGCTCTCTAATTCAAAAACGCAATTCCCTAATTGGGCTTCCCACATATGGTTTGTTCCATACACATACAATAAGATATACAACGTATTTGCTGCAACAGTTAAGAAATATATTAATATGTCTAGTCATCCATTTTGTGAAAAAGCTCCGTGTTCTCCAAAGCATAGATGCACATGGAGCAGATACACACTTACGAAAACCCAAAACGTTGTTTTGTATGATGGTTAACCAATTGTCTGATGCTTTAATGGGTTTCATGTAGCTAGGACATAAGTTTGGCGCCTTACTATAGGTAATACTTGGTTTACTTCTTATCTATTCCTTCAATTGGCCATCCATTTGTAACAAATATCAATGTCTATTCAAAATTCTGTATAGTACATTGCTTTCGCTGCTATAGTTAGTAATGAATCTCACTAAATGTTTGAACGTTCATTATCTTGCACATTACTTTTAACTGCCATTAGGTCCTCTCTTGTTCTGTTCTGCAATTTCATGGCAGCTTTTTTCACACAAGCATCACTGTACACCCTCTTAGTAAATCTTTTTTTAAGCACAGTCAGTTCCTATTAAAAAACGTCATCGTCACTACAGTTACGTATGGCCCTTATTTCCTCCACCGGAATGTTATTAACTGCATGCCTTTGGTGACAGCTGCTGTTGTATGAGGTTGAGTTGACCTCTGTTTCTTTTGAAATGTGCAGATGTGTATTATGTTGTTCTTAACATAAAAAGTGAGATCGAAAAATGTAATTTCACAATCACTATTTTTCACCAATTCTCATCCAAATGAGTTGTTATTAAGGAATTCTGAGAAATAGTTAATAAGGACCAGACAGAACTGTAGTGAGGATGATGTTTTTGAACAGGAACTGACTGGTTAAAAACAGATTCAATCTGTTAAGTCAATGATTAAGGTATTTGCTCAGAAGATTGCAGGCTATAGTTTGTTGGGGGTTATACAGGCATACAAGCAAAAGCTTGCAGGAGGTATGGTCTGGTTCGTTGAGACTAGTACTATCAACCGTGATATCTGGGTAAACAAACTGTAAGGAGAGGTGTTTTTGAGAGTGCTGAGCCTATCTAAGGGTATGCTGATAGAGACAATAAGACTCGAACTGGACCTAGTCTCCTTGGCCTCTATAATCAATCTTAACAGAGGTATCCTGTATGTTAAACTTACAATGCCAGAAGGTCACTCAGTTCTGACTATTCTAAAGAATGCTATTAAACAGAACTTTTGTAAAAACCTTGTTTGAATTGAAATGTATTAATGACGAGTTCTTTAAGATAAAAGCTTGGAAGCCAAAATGGTTAAAAGGTCGAGGGTCCCTTATATCTGAGCTCAAAAACCATGTTAAACTATGGGACTAGTGTATGTTCCATGAACATATTGGTAGATTTAGGAGCTTGTGTACCTTCGCCAGGATGCCATTAATATACTGTAAACCACAAAAATAAATAGGCCAATTTCATTCCCCCTATTCACAGGAGAATATTTCTCCAACTAAGATGGAAAAAACTAAGAGCGAGTATGATATTCTTGTGTCTAAAATATTTTGCTGATTGTATAGGAAAAAGGGACAAGTTAGGAACTATTAGCCATGTCTTAACAAGATGTAAACCAATGACTGTAAACATGGTTATAACTGGGCAACTTTGTAGGCAAAATGAGTGAATTTATGATGGAAGCAGTTTAGTTACAATGCCTCTCTGGACGTCGAATGTCACTGACACTAGCCATAATAAAACTTTGACAAGTAACCGAAAAGGAACTTCATAAATGTTATTTGCACAGGTAGTGTGATAGGTGATATGTGAAAGTTGATTAAATGGTTTAACGAGTAGAAGATGTGAGAAATACATTTTGTATTCAGGAAGGTGAAGGACTTTAGTAATAATGTATTGGATTTTTTGATTAATTTCTTGTAACTTTTGAATAATCTTAGGATTCCTTGATGATATTTTTGTAATTTCTTTGTATAATTGTAGAACTTAACGTTGTATTGATATGATTGAATGCGTTCAGGACGAGTTCTTATCTGTGTAAAGTATATTTAATGTATTTAATATATTTGCTTGTATGTCCACAATAGGTAAAAGATACTGGAGGGGCTCCTCGAACGTGTTAATGTGAAGTTTTTTAAAAATAAATGCAATTGTTAATCAGTGTTATGAGAGGCAATGCACCTCTAGTTGTGAGGCAATGCATTTATAAGTCTTCCACGACCCACTTAGGAGTGCTCGCCAAAACCATCTATTGCCTATTTACTATAGCACATCTCAGTAAACATTCTGAAAGTGTATCTGGGTTTCCAAATGCATTTATTTTAGGCTATACTGCCTTTGTACAGTGCATCTTGCCATAGTTTATGACAATTAAGTGCTTTTGCCTTTGAGAGCAAAATTAGGCATATGATGGAACATTTAGTAGTGTTAGGCAGTGTTTGAAAAACCTACTAGCCCACTCACATTGGCAAGGAGATTTTATGAAGGGCGAATACCATTTTGATGGTATTCAACCTTGCTGCCAAGCATGGGGATGCTTGAAACTTGTTTGACATTTATGTCAAACAAACTGTGTTTGCTGTATATAAGACATATGTTTCACTGTGCATGGCTGGCCTGTGGTTAGCAACATTGGACCAATATGAAGTGTGCTTATAGGGACATGCACCATTTTACAAAATATTTTGTCATCCGTCACCAAGGAGTAAGTGCATTTCTCTTAGGTCGAGTATGTAAACTAAGGAACTCGCCCGGCAGGTCTAGTATGATTTTTTAAAAATAATTTGCAATGCCTGGTAGGGATGAACAATGTGTGACTTGAAGAGCTAGGTTTAGATCTTAGTTTAACCAAAGCGCTCCTGTATATCGAGAGAGTTGTTTTCACATCACACATTCGGCTGAAGTATGTCACCACGCACACTGTTCCTTCCCTGTATATTTGTGTAATAGAGATTCAATGACAAGATAAAGTTAAAACAATTTGTTTAAGCGATTGAGTATAATGGACACCGAGCTGGAACATTGTGTACTGTTAATTTAAGTGACAGGGTTAAAGAACAAATCCATGAAATCCGAAATCTGCAAATTTTGGCTCTAGTCAATCGTGAGGTATCATGCAGTTTAGTCCAAAATGTCAGGTGAGTCGCCTGCTGCAGACCCCTATACAATTTCTCTGTTTTGCTCTACTTGGAGCCATTGACTCAGATTGGGGTGCAAGTAAAGTGGGATGTTCAGGATTCGGGTGCATTAGGACCTTGAACTGGAATAATAGACCTGGCTACAGCTCAGCCTTAGGGTGAAGAATTGGAACTAAATGTGCAGTCGCCATTCTGGAAATGGAGTTAGCAATATGGGACAGGACCTGACGGGGGTGTATTGTCATAATTTCATGTGGAAGTGGGCTCTGGAATAGAAGGAGGTGCTCCGGATCAGGACTGAGGTGCATCATTCACACAGTGTGCAGCTTAAGAAAGGGACTGTCGGTGAGGGAGTCACACCTGGCATGTATGGTTTTGACCTCTATACTTCATCTAGTTGGCTATTGCAGCTCTTACCTGACACTTGTATCCCCTTTCATGTTCTCACCAACAGGAGCTGATACCCGGCCGCGGTTTCACCTTTTGGCAGTGGTTTGATGGTGTAGTGGAACTCAGTAAAAAGTGCCTAAAAAACTACTGGTCAGACAAGTAAGTACATTGGTTCTTCTGTGACTGCCTTCAAGCAGGTTTATATGACTGTTAGAAATATGTAAGTGTGTGTCCAATTCCCTGTGTCTATCTGTAGAGCTCTCCAGTTTCCTCATGTCATCCATGCCTGGTTTCTTCCCTTTGAATTCTGGGACTAGGATTTCAATGTCGGACAACAGCAAATCCCAGTGGTCCAAGAAAAAAAAATGTGCTGGATGACTCTGTCAACAAGGTAAACAGAACCTTGAGAGCTCGGTATGGATGTTGTCTGGGACTTTGGGAAAATGTTTTTTTTCTCATTTTCCTTGTCCCATAAAAATTGATGGGCATTGCTAGTGCCCCACCCATATTCACAAGCTGCCAGAAAGCCTTACAAGTCCAGATCAGAAGAATATTGTTCTGCCCACGTGTTTTAAAAATATAATTTACTCGTAATGTTTTCAAATTCCTTGATGGATATACCGCAAAGTCCCATGTTAAAGAGTTCTTGAATCAAGTCAATTAACATATGTTACTGGCCCTGTACATAGTTTCCTATTTTACCCATAGACCTCACCCACCAGGTTTTAAGAATATATTGTTGCAGCTACTGCAGTCAGTGAACAAGAGGAGAGTTTGAAATGGTGGAAGGCATGCCTCTATGGTTGGTCTGCAACCGGAAGGTATTTCATATATCAAGGGTTGCAATTTAAGTTATCCCTCACCCTCTACAACCCTCAAGGCACCTCTGATCAGCAAGCAAGCGACTCCTCAGCAGCAACAAGAAGAAACTCTGCATGGGTGGTAAAATGCAATCAGTAATAGACCTAAACTTCTGAAGGACTCTACTAGAGGACTGGAGATCCGAAAACGGCCACATGAAGTTCAGGAAATCTGTGAAAACACGATTAACTGTTAATCAAGTCTCCAACAGTAGCAGTCCTCCGGTCCATGCACCCTGAGGATGACCGAAAACAAAATCTTACCCCGCTCCCCATCACGGATGCATGTTAAAACAATGATTGTGAGGGCCAGCAGGTGGCCCGTTGATGGAAGCAACCTGAGCGTGAGGCTCCTGCACCCCCACTTTTGACCCTCTCCCCCCCCAGGAGGAAACCAAACTGAGATTGCCATATAGGAACGTGTGGAGCACATTGGGGTGATGTTTGGAGTGAAACAGCTCAGCGCTAGGCAAGCTTTCCCTGGGCAAAGAATAGTGGTGAGGCAGTGACCCTGTTGCCCGCTCTGCAGCTCTGTCTCGCCAACTGCTGCTCTGGACTTTAGCCAGCGGCAGAAAGTCTGTCCTGCAATCCTGGGCCATGTGCATACACCTGCCTCAGGGGGACAGTGCTCACCCTCATCGGGGAACCAGAACTGGCTCTGCAGACTTGGAACAATCCCCTACAAGGCAGAGAAGGCCTATGGTGTCCCAGCAGGCACATGCACTGCAAACCCTCCTCCCCTGAAGTGAGGAGATCCGGGTATGCAGCGGCTTGGGAGGGGAGGATTTGCTGGACCCAGCCCCGTGGGGTGTATTCTTCACCGGCGGAGGGGTCCCTGTTGAGTGGGGAACAGTTAACCAAGTTCCAGGGGCAGTGCTGCTCTTCACGACGTTCTGCACCAGAGCACCCACTGGGGGATGCCTATAGCATCGGATCTGGTATTGGAGGCTACCCGGGCCCTGCTGCAGTGTGGCCGTGAAGTAGTAGCCAGTGTCCTTGAGGAGCCATGAGAGTAGATGGGCTCTTCCCCCTGCTCGTAGAGGTTCACTTAACCACTGTTTAGGCATTGCTCTGAGTGTCAGTCTTTGCAGTTGTAGCTGCCAATGTTAGACTTTGTGCATGTTTGGGCCCCAGTGGCTGCTGAGGTAGCAGGCCCCATGACACCACCAGATCATTGAAGGAATATTGATGACATACGGGGGTAGGGCTGAAGTGATAGAGGCTGCGCCCACCAAACCCAGAGCAGCCCCGTTGTCTGAAGGAGCGGGAGTAGTGGTAGTCTTGGCCTTGTTGTCCAGTGAGGGGTGCTGTTCACCCCGGTTGATGCAGCTGAGAATGGGGGTGCTGTCCAGGTGTCTTGTAGGAGAACCCCAAGCTGGTGTGTGTCCCTCAGCTCTGGCTGGTCTGGATCCTTGAACTCTTTGGCCTTTACTGCCGGAGAGGTGGTCTGTGCTCTGGGGACCAATACTCTGATCACAGAGCAGCCTTTCAAGGGGATTGGGTCCTCCGACGTATTCCAGATCTATGACAGTAATCACCACAGCTGTGCTGCTTCAGAAAATCTTTCAGCGTCTGCGTCAATGACGTCGATACGCTGTCCTCGAGGGCCTCCGTCGAGCCGACGTCACCGGATGTTATAAGTAGGACGCACGACACCCGTAGCCTCAGTTCTGTTTTTTCCACAAACGTGTTCGCTTCGGAGAGCTCGGCGCGCCTCAACTCTCCTGAGTTCTGTTCTTTCGGTTCCTTGAACCTGTTCGTTTGTGAATATCTATGCAGACCTTCCAGGATTTTGCGGCATAACATGGCAAAATTTGGGGCAAGAAATGGCAAATTTTGCGGCACAAACCTTTATTTATTGCAGCATTTTTGCAGGACATTTTGTATTAACTGGAGGGTGTAAGATTGCCACATTGCAGGAAATAGGCAGAGTAAAAGGCTACAAGAGAGCCAGGGTATCATTATGTATCTTTTTGTATTCATTTAATAGGAAGAGTCCCAGATGTCTCTGGCTTAGCAGAACAGTGTTTGATTTGGCTACATTTCTGGTTTAATGTTCATGCCTATTTAATAGTATTCACTGAATTGATAATTATCAATTGTAATGCTGAAAATATTCCCCTTCTATGTTCTCCAATCCCCCAAACACCCACACACCTCTCTCACCAACACACATCTCACCAACTCTCCATCACAATTTACATTCCTTAACTTCTCACTCTGTCATACAAATACTCACGTGCTATGTCACACTGTCAAGTCACAATTTGCACTGCCCAGCCCCTGCCACACTTTTGTGCTGCTTCTGCATCTTGCATCCTTTCACCCATTCTATCGCACTCTTCCCTCATCCGTTTTCCCATTCTGCAGCTCTCTGCCTCTTTCTGGCCAACCGCTTCCTCTCTGCTTTCTGGCTCACTGACCACACGCTCCCTCTACTTTCTGTACCTCTGCTCGCTCTGAGATTTCTGGCCTCACTGCTTCCTCTGCTCTCTTGTGCAGCGCTTCCTCCTCAGACCCACTGCTCTCCCTCTGCTTTCTTGCCTATCACTTCACATCACACCCATCACTCTCCCTCTCCCTCATTGTGTAACCATTTTTTTATTTTTTTAAATGTAGATTTTGACCCAGTTCCTCAAATAATGGGGCATTTAAAAAAGAACAGAGTATGTACTATTTTTAGACCACCCATTTTTGGAAATGAGCAGGTCACTTTATTCTCAAAGGTGACCGGCGCATTTCCACAGGCTTGAGCTGTGCGCAAATTGTGCGCTGGCCAGCTGCCTTGAATGGTGTTCTGGGTTGTTTGACCGAAGTGTAATTATGACCTCTAACGTGGATCGGATCCGACTCCGCAGGGTCCCTTGTTTGTTATTTTTCGTTTTTTCTGTCCCCGCCTCCAATTTTGAGGGAAAGGGGGAAAACACTTATGCAACCACCCTAGACCAAAAATACTGAACACGGGGAGCGGGTGACACCCCCACAACACTTGTTCAGTATTTATAAAAATCGATTGAATAGTACTGGACGAAGTAGGTCAAATTGTAACATCCGATAGATTTTTGTCATCAAAATGGGCAGTACTTTGAATAGAATCACTCTCCCGACAGTGTTCTGCAAGCTCCCAGCGCCTTTCATAGAGACAGGCCCTCCAGGTGCCTGCTGCTGTAAAATGCAACCCAAAAAATGCATTTTTATCCTGTTTGAGGAACAGAAATGCAAGCGACACAGCAGCAGTTCATACCTTAAAAGAAATGCATGACAGGGTCAGGAAAGACCCTGACATGCAGTGGCAGCCCCACATCCTGTGCGCGTAGGGTTGCCTACAATTTCTGCACATTTAAAAGTGCATCTTGCTTGGAAATGAGGGATGCGCTTTTAAATTGACAGAAACGCCACTTTATTTGATCAAGGAGGCGAAAAAGGCCATCTGAATGGGCTTGCATATAAAATCTGCACATTCATGTGTCCCTTGTGGATTGGGCTGGACTTTTTTGGGGTGCAAGTGATGAGATGTGTTAGCACATTTCATTTCTTGTGTAAAAAAAAGTTGAGAACCTGGCACCCTGAGTATTATTTTGTTTAAAACAGTAATTTTTTGCAGACTCTCCGCATCGTCGTCGTCGGTCCGGGGGGGGGGGGTCTCGGTCCCGGAGTAGGTCCCGCCATTCCTCTGCCTCTTTGACGCACTCATGGAAGCACCGTCACCGGTCGCCTCCCCCATCCTCATCCGTGGACTCCGCCCATCGGCGGGTTGCTTGTCCCAACAAGCATTCCACTCCTGCCGAATGGGATTCCTTTCGGCAGCAGAAGATGGCGATTTTTCAGTCGCAGGGCTCCGGTCCATCCGCGCCGTCGAAAGACGCCGGCCGTGACCGTGCTAGAGACACCACTCGCACACCTTCGGGCTTGAGTGGTCGTCGCGATCACCTGGCGCCTTCTAGGTCCCGGTCGGACAAGGTTGGTCGTTCTAGACATGCCCGTTCCAGGTCCCGGTCCTCGAAGCCCTCGAGACTGTCGGAGCCTGTGAAGTCTTTGAAGAAGACATCGACGCCTGCGGCGCCGAGGTCGTGGAGGGACTCTCTCGAGGCTCCGCCTCCGAGGAAGCCGTCGACACCATCGGCGCTCAGGCTATTGACGGACACGGTCGGGGCTCCGCCCTCAAGGACTTTGTCGAAGCTGTCGGCGCCACGCTCGACGCCGATTCCATCGACGCCCTTGACGCCTTTCGAGGCTGTTTTGTCAGCGGTACCCCGTGGAAAGGCTATGGCCAAGGCAAAAAATGTCTTTGTCCCTTTTTCTGTGCCCTCATTCCAGCCTCTGGATTATATTTCTGAGGTGGATGAAGGGTCTGAGGAAGGAATGGTTCCTGAGGAGGTACCTGACGAGATTTTGTCTGGGCATAGCCAGATTGAAGACCTGCGGCAGTCATTGCACGACGCCAGTGGTCTGGACACCTCTCTGGAGGTGCAGTTCTGTTGGCCTGAGCCTGGCACCCATGCTGAGTCCTCGTACCGGCGCCTTATGTCGAGGGTAACGGAATACTTGGGGTGGTCTGCGCCACCAGTGGATTTTCTGCAGGATGACCTGACGGATATCCTCGACCAAGGTCCGCCAACTGACCCGGTACTGCCATTCCATATGGCCTTCAAAGAAGGGTGGCGGTGGTTTGGACTGCCCCGGAGAGTCTTCCGGCAGTGAGCAAGTCTTTGCTGTGAAAATACCGTCCAGCCAGTAGCGACCCCTGCTACTTGACCACGCACCCCACTCCGGAGAGTTTGGTGGTGCAGGCGGCTACGGCCTCAGCAAAGCAGGCGTCGTACCCTACGATCCCTCCTGATAGGGACGACCAGCGTTTTGATGGCTGGGCAAAGAAAGTGTTTTCTTCAGGGGGTATGGCTTTGCAGGCAGCCAACTCCGTGTGTGCATTGTTTCACGCACACTCTGTAGAACTGTATTTCGTTATCGGCTGATCATATTCCCGAAGAGGAGGAACAGGATGGTTTTCTTGCCATGGTGCAGGATGGCAAGAATGCCATGTGTGAGTCCGTTCAGTCGGGTCTGGACATGGCAGATTGTGTCAGCCGGTCCATGGCGACGAGCACCGTAATACACAGGTTTGCGTGGTTGCGGAAGTCGGGGTTTGCTCCTGATGTGCAAGCCCAGCTCCTCAACATGCCCTTTGATGGTGAACATCTTTTTGGCAGCAAGGCTGACGAGAGCCTTGAGAGGTTGCAGAACTCTAAAGCTGCAGCAAAGTCGTTGAGCGCTGCAGTTCGCCAACCTCTGCCTTTTCGTCCTAGGAGACAGCAATGGAGGGGAGGTTCCTTTCGATATTACTCATCCTTTAGTAGATCGAGAGGAGCTGTAAGTCAAAAAGGCCACCGTAGGAGTGCCAGAGGTGGAAAACAGGGTACTCGAGATGCCAAGGCCGCTCGGGCAGTTGCCGCTTTATCCTGAGGCAATGCCGCAGCCGCTTCAGCTCAGTCATGAGGCCATGTCCCATGGTTCGCCGGTTGGGGGAAGGCTGGCGCAGCATCTTGTAGAATGGCGTGCCATTACTTCAAATGTGTGGGTTCTGGAGATGATAATCCACGGCTACTGTCTTCCTTTCCGGCAGAGGCCTCACGACAATCCACCAGGGAATCTCTCTTTGAAGAGCCCGGATCCGCTCCTTGTGCAGGGAATTCAGTCCCTGCTTGAGAAAGGCGCCATAGAACTGGTGCCTGTAGCAGAGAGGAACAAGGGATGGTATTCCCCTTATTTTTTGATTTCGAAGAAAGACGGGGGATTAAGACCCATCATGGACTTGCGCGGATTGAACAAACTCAGGAAAGACAAGTTCAAGATGGTTACTCTCTCTCAAGTCCTCCAGGCCCTTCAACTTCAGGACTGGTTGGTGTCTCTCGACCTCAAGGACGCTTACTTTCATGTGCCGATCTATCCCAAGCACAAGTACCACCTGAGGTTCGCGGTTGGCGATTCGCACTTTCATTTTTGGGTCCTGCCATTCGGATTGACCTCCGCCCGAGGGTTTTCACCAAGCTCATGGTGGTGGTGGCAGCGTATCTCAGGAAAGGGGGGATTCATGTCTACCCCTACCTGGATGATTGGTTTATCATAGCGCAATCTCCCGAGCAAGTCCTGGATCATCTGTCCGTCACCTACCACTCCCTTCACAAGCTGGGCTTCTTCCTCAACTTAAAGAAGTCCCACTTGACGCCAACTCAGCGGCTCCAGTACATCGGAGCAGTGCTCGACACATCCCTGGGGCAGTGTTTTCCTCCCCAGGTGAGGGCTATTCACATTCAGCAGATGGTACACAAGTTTTGACGTGCCCAGAGTGTCCCGGCGCTCGAGTTCTTGAGGTTGCTCGGCCTCATGGCATCCTGCATTCTTCTGTTGCCAGAGGCCCGGTTGCGGATGAGATGAGCTGCAATGGGCTCTCAAGATGCAGTGGTCACAGTCCTCCGGCAGGATGTCGGATCCCGTTCAGGTGCTGCCCTCGGTCGCTCAGGACTTTTTGTGGTGGGCCGACAAAGGCACTCTGATGAGGGGGGCTCCATTTTGGCTACCCCGGCCGGAGATGACGATCGTGACGGACGCATCCCTCACGGGTTGGGGAGCTCATGCCAACGAGTTGACAGTCAGTGGTCGTTGGTCTCCGTCAATCTGTTGGAGCTGAGGGCCGTCAGGCTTTCCCTGAAGGCTTTTCTGCCGACTGTGCGAGGAAAGAATGTCCTGATTCTGACGGACAACACAGTGGCCATGCACTACCTCAACAAAAAGGGGGGGGCAGGTTCACTTCCTCTGTGCAGGGAGGTGACGCAGCTCTGGTTCTGGGCCATCCAGCAGGAAATTTCGATCTCGGCAGTTCATCTGGCCGGAGACGAAAACGAGACGGCGGACACTCTGAGCAGGCAGAGCACGGTCTCTCACGAGTGGGCTCAGGAGATTCTCCTGGAGATCTTCGCCCTTTGGGGGACTCCTCAAGTGGATCTCTTCCCCTCCAGTGTCAACCGGAAGTGCGAAAGGTTCTGCTCGCGGGAATTTCCTCCAAGAGGAGCCTTAGGAGACGTGTTTGTGGTGAAGTGGTC
Organism: Ambystoma mexicanum; assembly: GCF_040938575.1. Taxonomy (NCBI): domain Eukaryota; kingdom Metazoa; phylum Chordata; class Amphibia; order Caudata; family Ambystomatidae; genus Ambystoma; species Ambystoma mexicanum. The sequence continues at coordinate 203,865,049 of NC_090926.1, read as the reverse complement.
CTTCCCACTGCTGTACGCATTTCCTCCAGTCCCCGTCATCCCGCAAGTGCTGCGAAGGTTACGGAGGTTCGGTTCCTGGATGATCCTTATTGCTCCGGCATGGGCCCGGAGGACGTGGTACCCGGACCTTCTCGACTTATCCATCTGCCCTCCATGTCGTCTTCCCTACTGAGACGATCTGCTCTCACGGGAAGGGGGCCAGGTTCTCCATCCAGAGGTCAGATCCCTCAACCTTCACGCTTGGCTTCTGAAAGGTTGAGGTATAAGAATTGGGACCTCCCTGAAGACGTGATGGAGGTGTTGCTTTTGGCCAGACGGCCGGCAACAAAGTCCCTGTACCGTTGCCGTTGGAGAAAGTTCTGCGACTGGTGCAGGGTTAAGAATGTGGATCCTTTTTCATGTGACATTCCTGTGGTTCTGTCTTTTTTGCTTTCTTTAGCCCACAAGGGCTTGCAAGTGGGTACCATTAAAGGTTACCTGGCGGCACTGTCCATATTTAAGCGCTTGTCTGAGGAGTGTTCTTATTTTAAAATCCCTTTAATTTCTCTGTTTCTGAAAGGGCTCACTAATGTGTTCCCTCCGTCACCTTTCCAGGTGCCCGGTTGGGATTTGAACCTTGTTCTCAAGTTTCCAATGGGTGCTCCATTTGAGCCTTTACATTCTTGTTCTTTGAGACTGTTAACCCTGAAAACAATATTTTTAGTTGCGGTCACTTCCGCTCGCAGAGTGGGTGAGTTACAGGCACTTTCAGTTAAGCCACCCTTCACTGTGTTTCAGGGTTGTCCTTAGAGTTCGTCCTTCCTTTCTTCCAAAAGTGGTGTCGGAATTTCATTTAAGCCAGAAGGGCGTTCTTCCGGCATTTTATCCTCCTCCGCATCCTGGTAAGTACGAGGAGAGGCTCCAAAGGTTAGAGCCTAGGAGAGCTTTAGGTTTCTACATTTCACGCATGTTCTGGGTCAGGGTGGATGATCAGCTCTTTATAGGTTACGCTGGAAGGCGTTTGGGACAAGCTGTTACTAAGCAGACTTTGTCTAGATGGATTATCTTGGCAATTTCTGAATGTTATCGCTTGGCGGGTTAGGACCCTCTGGTAGGTTTACAGGCCCATTCTACTAGGGGTATGGCTGCCTCTACTGCCCTGCAGAGGGGTGTTCCTATTCGTAATATCTGTGAAGCAGCCACTTGGGCTTTGGTCCATACCTTTGTACGACACTACTCCCTAGATTCTATCCATGGGCAGGATCTGGCCTTTGGCAAGGCGGTCCTTTACTCTGCAATTTGATTGGGCATTCTAAATTTCTTTATTCTAAATTCTTTTTCCTCTTCCATACGTTGGTACTGCTTTGGGAGTGTGTCATAGATATGGAGTACGTCGGTGGACCCAATCCCCTCGAAGAACAAGTTACTCTCTTACCTGGTAACGTTCTTTCGATGGGATGGACCGACAACGTATTTCATATCGCTCCCTCCCTGCCTACCCCGCTACAGAATTCCTTATGCGATTGCAGCTTACATTTCGGCAAGGCTTTCTGTGGTCATACTGGCAGAAGATTGGTGCCACACGTTCTGGGGGAAAAACTACAACTGAGGCTACGGGTGTCGTGCGTCCTACTTATAACATCCGTTGACGTCGGCTCGACGGAGGCCCTCGAGGACAGCGTATCGACGTCGTTGATGCAGGACGCAGACGGCGAAAGATTTTCCGAAGCAACACAGCTGTGGTGATTACTGTCATAGTTATGGAATATGTTGTCGGACCATCCCATTGAAAGAACGTTACCAGGTAAGAGAGTAACTTGTTTGTCTTGAGTGTTCCTGGCCCACCTGACCAGGGAGGCATCTGTGCACTGTTGTGCTTACGGAGGGAAGGTTGGTGTTGGCGTGGGACGAATAGCTGGATCCCTCTCCTCTTCCACTCTGATGGACTAGAAGAGCTCTCTACAGAAGTTCCAATTTGATAGATCTTCCACTGCTGCATTGAACCAGGTGACACATTTGAAAACAATGACAAGAGTCTGCTCTTGACCCTGCCTCCACTAAGAAAGATATAGCAGCTCTACTCGAGGATACTCGACATTGGGATACGTATCTAGGCTTTGGGCAAGGGGGTGGATTAGATCGACAACAGACTGCAGAACTTAGAAAATAATCACACCTCACTGGACATGATGTAAGTGAACATTGACATGCGGCTCGCCGAACTCGAGAGGTGGGACTCGGAAATGATACTCAGAATAGATGATTTTAAGAACTGTGAAAGGCGGAATAACCGCTGTTTTTGGGGGATTCAGGAGAAAGAGGGGGAAACGGAGACAGATATTTAAAATTGTTATTTACGAGGTGATTAAGCTTTTGTTTGGTGTTGACTCCACGGCTGAGTCAACTATTGACAGGGTATATCGGGCGGGTGGTGAAGGTAGGGGCGCTCGAGATCAATGCTGGCATGTTTTCATTATTATCAGGAGAAAACAAGGATTTTGGATAAGGCCAGGATAGTTGGGCCAGTGTCTCTCGGGGATACCGAGATAACTGTCTTGCAAGATCTGTCTGCCTTTACATGGGCGAGACAGCGAATGTATGTCCCCGTAACCCGGTGACTCAACGAGAAGGGGGTATGTTACCAGGGGGTTCCTTTCTCCCTTTCCTTTGAGCATAAAGGTCATAAATATAGGTTAGTCAGTAAGGATGACATCGCGAGGGTAATGGGAGAGTTGATTGGTCCCCCGGACAATCAGCCTCGAGAGGACGTTGGACCTCAGGGTGATGGGTTCCAGAGGGTAAAAGGAGGCAGGCAACGTAAACTGCCAGGCTCCAGGAAGTTTAAAAAAATGGAGTTGAATACCACTCTGAGGGGTGAGTCTTGAGGGGTGTGGGCAGGGTAGGCTGCTGGGCTGGTTGGCTGAGGTGCAGTCAATGGGCTATAAGGCCTAGTGCTGGATTTTTTTAACTTTTCTACTAAAGTGCGAGCGGGGACCCTGAGTGGGGGATTATGCACAATGTTCTTTTGAGTTGGCAGTTTGAGAAGAGAGGGGAGGGGGCACATTCCCGGAATTTCTGAAATCCTGTCGGTGCATGTTCTGTTTTTTTAATTGAGCTAGTTGCTCACAATATATTGGTGTGATTGATACAAGGTGGGGTATGAGCACAGTGGGGTGGATGGGGGAAGGGGTGTCCAATTTTGAGCTATTATGAGTTTCTTGAGGTTGGCAATGGGGAGGCAAGCAGCTCTCCGGGGCTGCAGTGGTGCTAAGGAGGTGGGAGGGTGGGCTCTTCATAGTTTGAACCTACGGAGTATGACCCGGTGGAGCAGGATATTCCTGATGGTTCAGTCCTATGCCAGTCATGGTAACTGGGCGGGACTGGACGCTTGGGGGAGTTTACGGGGGGTGTGTGTCGAGTTGGGTGGGAGGTAACAGAAATGATTGGTGGTGTGATTGTAGTTGGTTATTGGTTTGGGGAGAGGGAGCCTGCACAGCTTGATGATTACCCCTTGTGGGACATATGTTTGGCTTGTCTGCATATCAGGTGCCCAGGTGTGACCAGCATTGAGAATCTAATGTTTTTTTACTGGCTGATGTGAAAGTGGACTTGGTGGTGGGGTCTCTTAATGTCTAGGGTCTGACCCCCCACACAAAACGGTCTCTGATGCTCCGGGAATTAAAGAGAGCCAACATAGACCTGCCTCTTTTTGGTGGGAAGGGGTTCGCCAGGACTGAAGGCCAGGTGTGTTGGGGAAGTATTTCAGGCCTCAAACACTGAGCAGTCCCAGTCGAGGAAGTTTCATAGCATTAACGCAGACCTGGGGGTTGAAGACGCTCCGACGTTTAACTCTGGGGGAGAATACCCCTTCACTTTCTATTCTCAAGTCCATGACTCTTACTCCAGAATTGACCTAGTCCTGGTTGATGCAGCCTTGAAGGGTTTGTCCACTCGGTTACCATCCCTCTGTCCCGTGACCAGACCACGATTTAGTCCCAGTGGTGCTTGGAGAAGGGTGTGGGGAGGGCCGACAGCCGCCATGGGGAGATGGATGTGCAACAACCTGCTGTTGAAGGAAAAAAGGAAAAGGTGCTACCCCAGATGCTTCGAACCCACATTCAGCAATACTTTGAGTTTAACGATGGGGGGGGAGACCAGCCAGCGGTTTGTGTTGGAGGGGTTCAAGCCCTGATTAGATGGGTACTGATGGGCCTAGGTGCACAGAAAAAGCAAGAGAGACGGAGGGAGGAGTTGGATTTACGGTCGACGATAGAGAGCCTTACACTGGGGGGGTAGGGTTGGAGGTCTGAAGATGCAACGGGCAGCAAAGCACGGCTAAAGACTCTGCTTATCCAAGATACAGAGAAGAAGTTAACCTTCCTGAAACAGAAGTATCTGGAGAGAGGGGATAGGGCAGATACAATCCTGGCAGGGCACCTAAGTGAGGTGTAGAAATCTTAAGTTAGTCAACAAAAGTAAGAATCTTACGTGCAGAGACCTGTTCGATCCGGGGGTAATTGGTGAGGAGTTTCAAGTTTTACGAGGCCTTATATACCTCTGAGTCCCCTGAGATAGTGAAACAACGTCCCAGTTCCTTGACTCGCTACGTTTACTGGGTTTATATGGCCTTGCGGCAGATACCATCGACGACCTGATCACCCCGGAGGAGGTGGCCCTCACTATTAAGGGGATGACAGATTCTTGGTTATGTTTTACTAGATGTTTCGGTCTCTCCTTGCCCTGCACCTGGCCAAGGTTTTTACAGAATGTTGGAAGGGGAAGCTCTTCCCGGCTAAATGCTCACCACCATCATAGTGGTTATCCATAAGCTAGGGAGAGACCTGGGGGGAGTGTTCCTCTTACCGGCCTATATCTCTTCTTAATACGGATGTGAAGATATTAGCCAGACTCCGGGGTTGGGTGCTTGAGAGACTGGTCCATGGGAATCACGTGGGGTTTATCCATGGTAGACAAGGATCGGATAACATAAGAAAGACGATCGATCTGATGCATGAAGCGTAAGGGGCGGATGTTGATGTAGTGTTGATATCTCTGGACTCGGAAAAGGCATTTAACTGTGTCGAATGGCCTTATATGTTCCAAGACCTGGAGAGGTTTCAAGTGAGGCCCCACATGTGGCGATGGATAGCGGCAGTCTGACTCCCCGACAGTCCTGGTGTTGATTACTGGATCTTTTACTGCCTCGTTCACATTGATCAAAGCAACGAGGCAGGGGTGCCCCCTCTCGCCCTTGTTGTATGCTATGTCTCTTGAGCCTCAAGCAAGTGTGGTCCGTGACAACCCTAAGATCAAGGGGATTCAATGCAGGAAAACATTCTTAAAGCTGTGCTTATTTGCAGACGATACATTGGCATATCTAGTTGGTGTGCACTCATCAGTGCCTGAGCCTATCGCCTTGATTACGATATACGGGCGTTTTTCATGACTCCAGATAAATGGTCACAAATCGTGCGTTATGCCGATTGGACGGGAGGGGTCCTGCTTGGACAATGGAGTGAAATTTATTTATTTGTTTATTAACATTTATAAAGCGCACAGCAGCCCGGAGGCATCATGGTGCTTTTACAAGACAGCCTGCTTAGGTACATAATACATTCTTGGTTACATGCAGAATACTGGAATGAAGGGGAGGGAGAGGAAGGGATGGCAAGTAAGGGGGAAGGAATAGTAAGTTGAACAGTGTGGTTTTTAGCACTTTCCTGAAGACTGTGATGGAAGTCTCCACTCTAAGTGTGTTGGGTAAAGTTTGGGTGTTATATGTGGGTTGAGGGTTGAGGGGATGAGGGTTGAAATGGTGATACTTGCATATCTGGGTGACAAAATTCCAAGTGATCTTGCAATGCTGTTCTCCCTGAACTACACTCCAATGCTCACAAGGCTAAGGGAGGACTTAGCAAGGCGGGCTCCCCAAGTGCTCTTGCGCTTCAGGAGAAGGGTTTCACTTAAAATTAATGTTTACCTGGGGTTGCCTTATCTCTTTTTGAGCCTGCCCACAGTTGTCCCATAGCTGTATCTCTGAGAGCTGAAAAGCATGCTGGCCTGATGTGTATGGCAGAACAGAATCCAGAGGATTAAACACGAAATGCTAACATTGCCTAGGGACTGGGGATGGTTTGCTTACGCTGACTTAAACACTTATTATTAGGCAGCCCAGTCAAGGGTGCTGGTGGAATATTTGAGGGACGATCTGGGCAATTATTGGAATTTTCTAGAGGACGTCACTGCGCACCCGGAGAAGGTTAGGGATTATCTGTGGTCCCCATTGAGTGTGATTCCTGAGGTGCTCCAATCTCATCCTAGCCTGGCGGTTGTGCGGTCGGTATGGAAAGAATCCAGGATTAATGGTCACTTGTCCTCTTGGCCCTCCCCACTCTCCTTGATGTGGGGCCACCCAGTAGACCTTACGAAAAAGTGTTTTTGTCTCTCCCAGACCGAGTCGGATAGAGGGGTAGTGTGGGTTGAACAGTTGTTTTTGGAAGGTGCCTTGATAACCTATGAAGCCGTGTCTGAGGTCGTGGGGAAATAGGCGATGTCCATCTTCGAATATCTTGGGTTAAGAGGGTTGCTAACAGACAGGAAGTGGGATGGTAACCTGTCTAGGAATTTGACCTAATTTAAGGTGGCGCTGTCCTTAGCTGAGGGTCGTAAGGGAATCCTCGCGTGACTATATAGGGCCATGATCACGGCCAAGGTGGGGAATAAACAAGACTTTAAGCAATCGGTTGGAGAACTGGCTTTGGAAGGAAATCCCTGAGGAGACCTGGTCGAGGATTTTCCAAGTGCCTTTCTGGGTAACCTGTTACATCCCCCATCGAGCACAATTTTAAGTTTCTCCATGGATGGCACAGAGACCCAGTCTAGGATGTTTTGGGGCTCTTCCTGGCTCTGTCCACAGACCTATTGGGCAGAGGTCCTCAGTTGGATGAATAAAGTCACCGGGATATTCCTGGACCTAGCCCCCCCCCCCGATCCCCATGAGAACCTGCTGGGAGTCCCTCCGGTGGAGGGTGGAGGGTGGGAGAAGGGCGGTTCCTGAGGCTGTGGGAGTCAAAGCTACGGGCGGGCATGGTATCACTAGCGCAAATGTGGAAGTCTGCGGGAGCCCCGGGTAAAGTGCTCAGTGAACAGAAACGTATGGACATGTAAACAATGGAGAGGCTGACGCCCATTGTACATGATCAAGTGGGAAAGTTTCATTAAGAGTGGGGTCCTTTGATTGGTAAGTGGGAAACATGTTGAGAATGGAGGTTGGGTGGAGTGGTACACCAAGTCGGTGTGGGCCGCAGGTCCAGGAACCCAGAGAGATGAGGAGTGGAGGGAGGGGAGGAGAATCCACTTCTTGGGGCATATAACTACTTATAATGTAATAATTTCTCCCATGTAGAGCTGGTTCACACCTGGCCATATGTGTATTGACAGTGGTATCATTTGAGTTCAAGTGCATCAGTTTCTGGGTTGTTTTTTGAAGCAAGCATCTATTACGTTTTGGTGGGTTGGGGGAGATTTTTTCAATTGTTATTGTGGTTGTTTTGTTTTAAGTCATATTTGCTGTAACTGAACACTGTTTGACAAAATGAGAATACAATTTAAGTTTTTTTTTTTAAATGATTGTACGATTATTGCCAACATGTATATGTTTGACTACTTGCTATGAAGGAAATCTAGGGTGAATTGGCATTACTCCACATCTTTTACGATCCCTGTTGAGATGGATTTCTAGAATCTGAATAGGGAGCTCTCAGAGTTTAGGCAAAACCTAATCAAGGTAGCCATGGAGAGCAGTGAAGGCTTAGTCTCAGCAAACTCTGAATGGTGTTAGGGGCCCTCAAAAAAACACACTCGATAATTCAGTTTAGACAGTTAGTTTTAAAAAATTCTTTATTTTTAGCCTTTAAAAAACTCTGAAAAATTAAACGAATAGGTAGTACTACAAAGCCTGCGGGGTAGCAGGTGAGTGAGCGCTCGGGTGATTGATTAAAAAAGCAACCTGATTTTAAAAATGCAGAAAAAGACTGCTCCAGTCCTAAGGAACTGTAGGTCACCCCAACCTACTCTAGGACAAAACAAACTTATTGTTCCAAGGAGATGCGCTGTCACTCAAATAGGTTTTTAAGAAACAAATACAAAGTTCATATATGAAGTCTGTGTGTAAGTCACAGTTTTGACTTATTCTGTGCCCAGTCTTTGCCAACACGTGTTTCGACCACCTTTTGGGCTTCCTCAAGGCAAAACTGATTATGAATCATACAATTGATTTCTTTGTACAGTGGAGGAACAACGGTAAGGCAGAGACACATTAAAAACACAACATGATGTTCATGTGAATTGCAGTAGTGCCAAATAAGAAGAATACCATTTTGAAATAATAAATGAATGCATGTAAACAACAAAAGAAAGGAAAAAAAGAGAGAGAAAACAAAAAGCATTACTGAATTTGTTGTGCTATAATGGCCATTAGGACGACATTATTTTCATATTAAAAGAAGTTCAATACAGAAACCAACCTAATTGCATGCTGCTACAGGACATTTTCCCTTGAAGATAGGACGCTGGAATTCAGGGAATTCAGGGAAAAGGCAACTTGTGGCGACTACCAAAGCTCCAGACTTGATTGTGGAACGGCAAAGCTTCTGGCAAGGTAGCCCACGAGAGAGCTTGTCAGTCCACCGGGCAGTGTAGGGACACACCCGAAAGCTCTGATGAATTGGATCCTTGAGAAGGTGTCGAGACTAGCTGGTCCCACTAGTCCAAGAGCTAAAGCACCACTCGGGGTCTTCGCGATCAGGCAGAGGAGCATGGCTTCACCGGACCAGACACTGCAAAGGATGCTTGGCCACTTCAGGAGTTGCATTCGGGTCATCAACGGTCTTCTCTTCTTTGAGGGATTCTTGGCTCGGACGTAGATATGAAGAATAGCTGCATAAGACTCCTCTTAACCAAAATCCTAACTGGAAGCAAGTCCAAGCCCACCAATGATAAGGATTTATACCATTCAAACAGCCAGTAGTTGTCCAATCAGGAACAACTACTGGGTTCACATCCACCCCAGAAGCAGACTTTCTGGCACCAGGGATGTGGACTGGGACTAGACTGACCCAGTCCGCTTCTTGGGCACCACACACAAAGGATCACTGGTCCGTGAAAGATGCAGAGCATAACCTTATAAGGATTTTCCTGACCTAAGAAGACAGGAAGAAGGCCAAACCCGATATAGCCAAAGAACACGCAAATATCTTGTGGCGCAGCATATTTAGAGTAGTAGCCTGTTTGAGCCATACACTGTAACACTGTGAATGTGCACAATAAAAGTAATGCAAAAACTGTAAAAGTATAACTGCTGCCAACAGCTTGTCTTTGGGCACATATAAAAGCAAGCAAAAACCATATGTGTAAAAAGGTAGGATGAAACAAAAGTATCCCTATTGCACTGCACTGAAGGTGCTGTATACAGTGTAAAAACAATAAGAATTCAAAAGGGAAACAAAGTTTCCCAGCACTGAAAGTCAGAAGGACTGATCAGTTACCTTCAAAAAGTCAGAATAGGATCAAAAACAGAGCACAAATAATGATGCACCATAGGAAACCTTGGAGGGAAAGTTGTAAAAAAAAATATTTCCTATCAGTCACCTTCTACTTCATTCTTTTCTCTGGTCCCCCTTCTGCTCTTCGCACTCTGAAGTGCCTCGCTCACAATGTGTTGCGATGCAAACATAGTAATCTTGTTAGGACAGTTGGTCTAGTGTTATTCGTTTGGAATGTAATAATAATGAAGTAGCTAAGATTTTAAGATGAACCAACTCTGAATTCTCCCCCAGGCTCATAATCGGTTTCATCAGCAAGCAGTATGTTCAGAAGCTCCTCTGTTCAGAGCCAGACGGCACCTTTTTACTCCGGTTCAGCGACTCTGAAATCGGGGGCATCACTATCGCCCACATCCTGCGAAACCAAGAGGGTAAGCTCAAGAATTATGAAGGAGCACCTGGGCTGGGTAGGAGCTAGCGTGGGAGTTTGTGTGAAGATGGTTGCTGCACAGTTCTTTGATTGCGCCTCTGACCTCATGCTGAATGAGCTCAGTAACATTCATAGTGTTTCTAATGTTGCTTTTAAGTGTACAGAGATTGTGCATGTTTGAAAGATACAATGTGTGAAGAAAGTTGGCATACAAACACTTTCTAACCCCACAGACTGCAACCCCTGTTGTTCTCTTCCTCAATCTAGATAAACTCCTCACGCCAAGACATTTAGCAACAGGGCATTTCTTACCTTGTGCCTCACTCTTCATGTCCAAATTCTGCAGGTCAGTGTATGCAGCGTTTACGACCCACTTGTGTTATATCAATCTCCCATATCCAACCACCTGCAGTGACAGTGTTCGCAAACTCACTCACATATTGACCACAAGCATGTAGGGTCTACAATCTGCATGTTTCCCACCAGTCAGCTTAAGATCATATACTCCTGACTAGGCATCAAGGGTCAGGCGTCTCTTTTGAGGTCTTGCCTTTCAAACATCAATCCACTCTTGGAGTATGTGTGCTCTACTGAGTAAGATGTTGGCTTAGGAACTTGATAACTTCCCAATGAAATGTTATCAGACCTGCTCTCCATCAGATACTGGTTTCTGTAATTTGGTCCCCGCAGCACTCCACATGCTACACTACCTGTGCACAAGACCTCATGTTTTAGATGTTCCTGTCTGTGAAAATCTTGTATGTTAAAAAATAGAATGGTGAAAATGTTGAATACAAAAGTTCAATCTCAAATGATAGAATTGCTTTCTATAACGTTATAATGCAATCTAATTGACAATGTAAAATTGTTTGGTTAAAAATCAACCTCTTCTAATTGTCTTTATTTAAACAGTAAAACAAGATGGTCCAAAGGCCTATGTGAACGACCAGCGCAACTGCACAAGAGTTAGAAGTTTAAAAAGGCAGCGTTCAACATGAGAGTGTGAGGGAACCCGGACCAAGGACCCTCGATAAGAAGTAAATTAGATATAAGCAGTGAACTGCGCCAATTGACAATAATACAATAATAATTGAATTATGTTTTTAATTCCATTCCACAGCCTGACACGTGTTTCGAGCAAAGCTCTTTTTCAAAGGCGTTGAACCTTGTCCAAAGGAAACTTAATATTACTTGCGGTTGCAATAACCATTAATTAATTACAGCCTTCCGGCAACAACAATGTACAAAGAGAGAGTGCGCACTCTCTCTTTGTACATTGTTGTTGCCGGAAGGCTGTAATTAATTAATGGTTATTGCAACCGCAAGTAATATTAAGTTTCCTTTGGACAAGGTTCAACGCCTTTGAAAAAGAGCTTTGCTCGAAACACGTGTCAGGCTGTGGAATGGAATTAAAAACATAATTCAATTATTATTGTATTATTGTCAATTGGCGCAGTTCACTGCTTATATCTAATTTTCTTTATTTAAACACATAATGGTTCTCATTATAACTTGGCTGGTCCAGAATTAAAGTTCCAGTATGTACATATAATGGCACATTTCTTCATCTGCCAAGTACAACTTTGCCGGTGGGTTGGCGGAATTACCTAGGAGCTGGAGGTAATAATGCCACCCTACGGGCAAAAAATAGCCGTGGGATGCAGGCGAGTCGACATAGACTGGGGACCCCTCCTGTACACAAAGACTATAATGAAAGTCAAAATTCCTTACCTGGGCACTCCCCACTCTAATGGTTTTGACTTGTTTAGCATGAAAAACATCTCCATTCCCCCAAAGGTAGCGACCCTTAATACCAACAGGATTGTGTCTTTCCCCTCCACCAGGCACTTGCATCATGCTGGCAAGTAATTCTGGATTAGCCTGGCGATATGGCCTAGATGTTACAGCTGAGGTAATAGATCCTGATATATAGGGTAGAAGTAAATGTTATCCTCCGTAACCATGGGACCTCTGACTATTTAGTTTAGGAAGCGGAGGCCGTAGCTCAGGGAATCCTCAAGAAAGCCTTGACCCCAGGAAACAGAAATCCTACTTGAAACAGAGACGGGAATCAATGGGTGTTGAAGAAGCTGACTTTAATAGAGAGGAATCTGAGAGGGGAGAAATGGAGGAAATGGTCCCGTTACCCGATCTTGCTTTTGCTCAAAAGAATGACCTGGACCTAGTGGTCGCCTTTGCAATGTTTACATTGAAGGAGCATGGTTGTAGCCAAGCCGGTCCCTTTCTCTTTCTGAAAAGGTCCTATTGTACCAAGGAGACGTGGGAAAGGATGAACTTCACCGAGCACAACTGGTGGTCCCTCGTCGTCAAAGGTTAGTCCTGGAACTTGCGCACTCCCATCTCACGGCTGCCCAACAGGGGATAGGGAAGACCCAAAGCTAAGTGATCCTTCGGTTTTACTGGGCTGCAGTATTCACAGACGTAAATAATGTAGGATGCTTTATGCAAAATCTGCCAGAAGGCTGAAGCCACTCCGTTTCCCCCTGCTCCATTACAACTGCTTCCCATTATTGACATCTCCCCCTCTAGAATAGCCATGGATAGAGTGGGCTCATTAGAACCATCAAAATTGGGGAACAAATATAAAATTAGTGATCATTGACTTTGCCACCCAATACCCTGAAACCTCTCCTCTCTGGAACAAAACTAGTCTGCAGATCCTAAAACATCTCCTTCCTTTTCTATCGAGAGTAGGGTTTCCTAAAGAAATCCTCACTAACCAGAGTACTACTTTTATGTCGAAGATCATGCGTGACGTAAAAGATTTTCAGCATCTCAAAACCCTGCAGACCTCTGTTTATCATTCACAAACTGAAAGGTTTAATCAAACACTGAAAAGTATTCTCAACAAGTTATTATTATCATTATAAGTTGGTAGAAACCGATGGAAGAGATTGGGACATTATGATTCCATGTTCACTATTTTTAGTCAGCAAAACCCTTCAGCCGTCTCTAGGCTGTTGACCATTTGAATTACTCTATGGGCAAGAACCTCAAGGCATATTAGACATGTTGAAGGAGACCTGGAAGGAAATAGAAGAAACCATGCTGGGCTGTCTGTCATTTTCCAGACACCCCAAAAGTTAAAATCCCTTATGGATGCTCAAAGCGACATTGTCAAACTTCACCTGGGTAGGGCAGAGGAGCATCAGAAATCCATAAATGACAGACACTGACAGACAAGCGGTTGCCAGGTCTTTTTCCATTGGGTAATCTGTGCTTGTTCTCCTTTGCACCTCCGAGAACAAAATGATATCCAAGTGGTTCAGCCCCTATAAAATCCTTGAAAAGAAGGGTCCAGTAAACTATTGTGATGAATCCTACTGAGTCCTCACAATGACCCTGCCTAAAGTCTCCTCTGAGGTGGCCTGGCAAAGGCAGACACTTCCTGATTCTAACCTTGGCAGTGGTATTAGCTGGGAGGATCACCTGGGAGGCGAAAGGCCTCTGGGGAACGAGACGCAGTATTTGTCTTCCTCTAGGGAGGAAATATCCATGATACCAAAGTATATAATGGCTCGCTGTCAGAGAGAGTTCATCGTTTCTCAAGATGATTGTCTTAATGTGGGTGATACAATAACTACCCATGTATCGGGAGGAATGAAACACCTCTTAAAATCATAGACCTACATAGAGGTGAAATCTCCCATGACAGTTGGAGGAATAGCAAAGATGAGTCTTTAAATAGCTCCAAATTAAATCTAGAAAATCCTCATTCTCCAGCATGGGGTCTGGCATGGAGTCACATGCTCATGAATATTCCCCGTCGTCCGGCTGGGAATCCTCGGTAAAGAAAGAATCAGTATCAGTTTCGTTTCTGATCTGTCTTTCTAAGTAGTAACCAATCACTGGTCTCTGGGTCATACTGTCCCTAGCCAATGACTGCCCTCTCCCTAAGCCCCGCCCCTGGTAGCCACCCTCAGATTTTTACCGCATGTTCAAGTGTTGGGAGTCCTCGTGCTATAGCTCTCGAGCTTTTACTGCGTTTTGCGCTTTTCCAAAGAGATTTACCTAATTTTCCAGTTTAATCGAGCCTCAAGCTCAACCGTTTCTACTTCCGATCAACGGGGACCCATTCCGGATTTATCTACGCTCCTCAAGGGTGAAGTTTTCATCGTGTTATGCTTCTTGGAGGATTCCCAAAGTTTCTGAGGCCTACCTCGCGGACGAGAAGAACATGGCCCAGGAGAAGGGAAGCTCGACTCCCGGCAAACTGTTCAAGATCTGCCCTGGATGCAACCTACAAAATGTGTTCAAGGAGGACGAGAATTCGAAATGCCTTTACTGCCTCTACGAGGACAAAACGCACGTGGAGAAGGACTGCGCGTTTTGCATGAACATGTCGAATCGGACTATGAGGGATCGTCGGACCCGTCTCTCCAACTGGCTGGAAGGCAAGAGCCCAGCAGGTGAGAAGAAGAAGAAAAAGTCTGAGCGGTCTTCTAATTCCTGTGAGGGCGCCCCGGCGATAGGGGCCCAACAGAAGGTAAAGCACTGCTAGTCCGCGGGCACTGGGAGCGCCGAACGGTCAGGCTCCTCGGCTGCCAAGCAGGGTGCACCTTCACCGACGCCATCAACCACGAGCCAACGCTCTGGCTCGGGGAAGAAAAAATCTAAGCGTCTAGAGAGGCCCCGTCGATCTCGAAGGAACCGGCTGAGAGGGAGGGAGGCAGTGACCCTCCCCCTAAGGTTAAGGCCTCAAGCGCGTCAAAGGTGGTGAAGGCCTTGATTCACCCGACTAAGGCCTCTATCGAGGGAGTCACTGCGGCCTTGGCAAAGCCTGTGGAGGCTATCCCAGTGGAGGCGACCTCGGGCCCAGGGTTTCCCTGCCTCTGTGGAGGGAATCCTCTTTTAAGCCTATCGAGAAGACCCCGGTGGAAAAAGAGGGGGGGCCAGTGGCCGTTACAGACACGACCTCTGAGGAGGAACTGACCGAGAATTTGGAAGAGGCCCGGTCCCACGGGAGGATCCCGAGGAGGGGGACGACGAGAGCGAGAGTGGCAACGATGACGAGGTTCCCGTGGAGGAACAACCATCGCTCCCGGCACACCCGTCGCAACCCGAGCCTCAGGAGAACTCGGCGGCCATTTTGACGGCAATCCAAGCCTTATGCACGTAGATAAGGACGAGACTGCCACTACCCCCGACGGACGACCCAACTGTACCGGGCCTGTCGGGAAGCCCTCCAAACAAGAGGAGGACTTTGTTGCCTTCCCCGATCCCGAGGGATGACACGGGAACAGACACGGCCACGATGGGGACAGATGACAACGGCGGTGACGAGGGGACTGGCTTACCGTCTCCGATTCCTCGAGTGTCCCCGCCTGACGAGATTGGCTCCTTCCACGCAATGATTGCCAGGGCATCTGAGCTTTTTCAGCTCTGCCCTGAAGAGAAGAAGGAAGGCTTCGTCTACCAACGGCCGAGGCCAAGAGGAAAACAGTCCTCGTGGTGCCGTTGCTGGATGACATCTGGGACGAGGGACTTGCCCTCCTCAAGAACCAGTCCACAACACCTGCCAAGAGGCACCGGTACGAGAACAAGTACCGGGTCCCCGACGCCGCCCCGTTGTTCCTTAGGGCACAGCCCACCCTGGATTCGGTCGTCTCAGCAGCGGCCAAGAAGAAAGCAGGGGGGGCATCGGCTTCATCTTCAACATCCCCACCGGACGGCGAGGGAAAGAAGCTGGATGCCGTGGGACGATTAAGGCGGCCAACTTCCTAGCGATTGTGGCCCGCTACGACAGGGAATTGTGGTACAAGATCGCCCCCCTGTTGGACTTCCTCCTGGACGACAAGAGGGCAGAGGCCTCGGCGATCCTACTGGAGGGTGAGGTGGCGTCGGACCACGCCATAACTGTGGCCACGGACATTGCCGACACCGGTTTCCACCAGTTGGGCAACAGCATTTGCCTTCGACGGCAGGGGTGGCTCAAGGCGATGGATTTCTGCCAGGACGTGCAAGCCAAGGTTTTGGACATGCCCTTCGACGGGAACAATCTGTTTGGAAAGACTGTGGATGAGTCGCTGCAGGCCATCAAGACCGACACAGAGATGGCTCGGGCCTTGGGAGTTCTGCAGCAACGGCGGCCGCCCTTTCGGAACTCCCGAGGCAAGCAATTGCCTCCAAAGGATTCGGCAGAGGCTCTTCGACCTACCGTCAGGTGGCCCGCTCCTCGTCACAAGAAGCCTACAGAGGACGAGGCAAGTCAGGTGGATCTCGCCGTCGCCACCAGCGTGGCCAAGGAGGCAAGGCTGCTTCCAAGCAAGACTGAACCGGCCATTGCGTCGGGCCCCCGTAGAAGCACCCCGGTGGGAGGCCGGCTGGCGAAGTTCGCCAGCATGTGGGAGTCCATCTCCACCGACGGTTGGGTGCTGGATGCCCTGGCCCACGGGCACACTCTCGAATTTCTAAAGAAGTGCCCTCAAATTCTTCCTGTGGCCAGGAAGGAAAACCACGTCCCTCAACTGCTGTTAGAGATAAGGGCAATGCTCAATAAAGGAGCCATCAAGCTCGTTCCAAAGAGGCTCCGGGGCTCCGGAGTATACTCAAGATACTTCCTCGTCAGGAAGAAGACAGGAGGTTGGCGTCCCATCCTGGACTTGCGTCGGCTAAACAAATACATCAAGGCACAGAAGTTCTGGATGGTCACCCTCCAGCACGTGCTGGGCCAGCTGGAGGAAGGCAACTTCCTATCGTCATTGGATTTGGAGGATGCGTACTTTCACATCCCCATCCTAAAAGGACACCGAAAGTTTCTCAGGTTCGTAGTCCAAGGGCGGCGCTACCAGTTCAAGGCCCTCCCGTTCGGATTGAAGTCAGCACCCAGGGTGTTCACCAAGTTCCTGGCACCAGTTGCGGCACGGCTGCGCCTGCAGGGGATCCACGTCTACCCCTACCTGGACGACTGGCTCATCCCAACAGGGACAAGGAAACTCGCCGTCGAACACACAGCAAAGACGGCTGCTCATGGACCTGGGATTCTCCATCAACTTCCCCAAATCCCACCTGGTTCCGTCGCAGGTTGCGCTGTTTCAAGCTCGATACAGTGGCGCGATTGGCCTCGCCTTTGGAGGAAAGAACACAGGCCATCCTAGGCAAGGTACAGCGTCTGCTGGCCACGGACATGGCCAGAGTGAGGTCCATCAAGTCCCTTCTTGGGATGATGTCCTCTTGCATCTATCTGGTGCACCTGTGCAGGCTTCGTATGCGCCCTCTGCAGGAGTTCCTCGACTCCCGTTGGATGGAAGCGACAGGCAGCTTCGAGGACAAGATCTTGCTCAACAAAGTATTCCGCCAAGCAATTCGATGGTGGGGCATCCGCGCGCATCTCGCGGTGGGCAGACTTTCAGACCCCAGCATACCAGGTGACGGTGAGGACGGATGCCTCCCTGGAGGGGTGGGGAGCGGACACCGGAGATCTTCACGCGAAAGGCCTGTGGCTCCTGGAGGAGAGGCTGCTCCACATCAACATACTGGAGCTCCGGGCAGTGTTCTGGGCCCTCAAGTCATTACTCCTGTCCCTTAAGTGCAAAGTGGTGAGGATCTTCACCGACAACACCACCACGATGTTCTACATCCGGAAGCAGGGAGGAACCAGATCCCCAGCCCTGTCCAAGGAAGCCCAGGATCTGTGGCACTGGGCTGTTGCCCAGGGAATGTTTCTGGTACCTTTTCATCTAGCAGGGATAAAGAACACCATCGCCGACTCACTCAGCAGGGAGCTGCGCTCGTGCCACAAGTGGGAACTACGCCAGGATCAATTGGATCAACTCTTCCGGCGATGGGGCAAGCCCCAAATTGACCTGTTAGCGACGAACTTCAAAGGCCAGAGGTTCACCAGCAGGTTCCCCCAGCCGAGGAGCATGGACGATGCTTTCTCGTTCCCCTGGGATGGCCTGTTCCTGTACGCGTTCCCTCAGTTGCTGTTGCTGCTCAGGCTCATCAACCAACTCAAGAGGTCCCGGTGCAGGATGATCCTCGTCGCACCGAGGTGGCCGAGACAGATATGGTTCCCGGACCTTCTGGACTTGTCAGCGTCCCCACTAGTCAATCTGTCGACGGTCGCAGATCTTCTCTTCAGAGAAGGAGGCACCATTCTTCATCACGACCCGGAGTCTCTGAACTTGCAGGCCTGGCTCCTGCAGCACTAGAGTTTGGAGGGTACGATATCCCGGTTGACTGCAGAGAGGTTCTTTGAAAGGCCAGGGCGTCCTCAACTCTCAAGTGCTACGGACAGAAGTGGAAGAGGTTCTCTGCCTGTTGCCGTGAACAGACGATTAACCCTCTACGGATTACAGCCCCTCAAGTGCTACCATACTTACTGTCGCTGGCCAAAGCTGGACTAGCTCATGCTTCCATCAAGATACATCTGGCAGTGATTTCCCGATACACCAGAACTGCAGGATGGTCGTCCCTGTGGTCTCATCGCCTGGTGAAGGAGTTTATGAAAGGACTGTTTCGAGCGTTCCCGCCGGTGAAGGCTCCAGCCCCAGCGTGGGAGCTCAACGTGGTGCTGACCAGGCTCATGGGCCCACCATTCGAGCCCTTGCATTCGGCTCCGTTGAAGTTCCTGTCGTAGAAGACAGCATTCCTTGTGGCCATCACCTCTGCACGACGCGTGGGAGAGATTCAGGCCCTATCCTGCAAGCCTCCATACTTGACTTTCAACGAGACGAGGGTAGTGCTGAGGACGCACCCCTCCTTCATGCCCAAGCTGGCGTCGGATTTCCATCTCGATGAGCTCTTGTTGTTGCTAGTCTTTTTCCCGTCGCCTTCGTCGGCGGCCGAGAGGATTTTGCACTCGCTGGATGTAGCTAGAGCGCTGAAGTTCTACTTTGACCGAACGAAGAGTTTTCGGAAGACATCACAGCTGTTTGTGAACTTTGGACCTGTGAACCAAGGGAAGGCTCTCTCGAAGGCTTCCATTTCCAGATCGCTCTCCGGCTGCATCATGCACTGTCATCGGTTGGCAAACCGACCGTTGCCCGGCCGTCCGAGAGCCCATTCGACCAGAGCGGTCACTGCTACCACAGCGTTCTTGTCTGGTGTGCCCCTGCTGGACATCTGCAGGGCTGCTACGTGGAGGTCGACGCACACCTTCATGAGATTCTACTGCGTCGACCTGGATTCCAGGGAGGGTCAAGAGTCATCCAGGCAGTGCTGCGCAACCTGTTCGCTTAAGGTGAGCCTGGTGACGAGGTAAGAGATGCTTAATGTTGAGTTTTATGTAATGCTTAATGTTGAGCCTTGCCACCTCCCGTGGTTGTGCATGTGTACTGCTATGTATTCTTATGTTCATGAGCATGTGAATCCCTGCCAGACCCCATGCTGGAGAAGGAACAAGTTACTTACCTGTAACTGTTGTTCTCCAGCATGGGTCTGGCATGGATTCACATGCAAACCCTCCCTCCTTCCCCTCTGTGGCTCTTCACTTGGTCATACTGCCACTTTACGTGCTACCAAATCTGAGGATGGCTGCAAAGGGCGGGGCTTAGGGAGAGGGCAGTCATTGGCTGGGGACAGTATGACTCAGAGACCAGTGATTGGTTACTACTAAGAAAGACCGATCAGAAACGAAACTGATACTGATTTTTTCTTTACCGAGGATTCCCAGCCTGACGACGGACAATATTCATGAGCATGTGAATCCATGCCAGACCCATGCTGGAGAACAACAGTTACAGGTAAGTAACTTGTTCCTTCCTCTGTCAAGCCAAGTTCCCCATTGAATTCTTATGATATCCCTCTGAGAAATATAATTAAGGAAAGAGATGACTGTGACATTATTATTCCTGTTAGAAAAACTTTTCATGTTGTGTACCACAACAGGTCCCACAATTCCCAAAGTACTGGGACAATGAAGAGGGCTTCAGAGGCCCAAGACTGCAAAGCACAGCTTATTTGTGGTAATGACCCGCACCTGACGTAGACTGAGAGGCATAAAAGGCCCCCTCAGGTGCAGGCCATGGAGGAGAGCAGTAGTAGAAGGTGGAGTAATTGTAATACCTCCACGTGGCAGAAGAAAAGCTGGGACCATCGTGGTGCATCGAGTGGATGTCAGTCCTGAGAGGGTCTTTGCCGTTCCAGACCGTGAACGTAGTGGTAGTGCAGTGGGAAGCTTTAGTTGGTGGCTTTCCCCCTGAAGACCATCTGCAGAGGTTGCGCAGCATTTGTCAGTCGGGCTCCAGTGGAAGACGAGCCGTGGGAGCAAGGTGAGCTCCTCTAGTGACTGGTGTGAGCCGCAGTAAGCTGGGAAGCCGAGAATTCCAGGCCATGAAGGAAAGCATCAGCAGAGGACCTGGAGACAGCGAGGAGAACGGACGCTGAAGCCAGACCCGTAAATTGACAAAGAAACCGCTTGCTTGCCAAGACCGGGTGCCTAAAACCTAGGAGTAACTCCAGCAGCGTGGAATTCCAACAAGAACATCATTTGGAATGCTGAACTGAACTAAAGCAAACTAACCATTATTGTGTAAAGTAAGCTGACTGTAAAAAGAGTAAGTGGAATAATAAGAACATAATCACCAGACCAGAAGGGTGTGATTGTATGTATTTTGGTTTGATTAGAGGACAATAAAAGGCGGGGGCAATAAGGCGAGAAACTAGTTTAAACAACTATAGCCTAAGCCAAAAAAGAACTATAACCAGGCAAGGGTGAGCGAACAGCACCGTGGACCAAGGTATGTTACCTTTGGTGCGGGTTCGCACACCCTTTATTCTAGTCTCAGGACTAAATTTGGCATTAATTGCAAGGTATTGGAAACTCTTATATACAACTTTCTTTTTTAATTTAAATCATATTCCAAATAATACTCCAAACGATTTGTAGTTATTCACAAAACACCAAATGTATTAAACAGCCTTTGCCAATATAAGCTACAAATGCCAATACATTTTGGACCCTCGGTCCATCGTCGGGGTTAGTAGCTCTGTATAGTTGCAAACAATCCCTTGCCCATTTACCCGGGCAGCTTTAAAAGCGTGTAAAGCTGTGTCAAGAAAAAACAAAGTATCGGCTTGTGCAGTCTACCGCGTTCAATGCTCAGTGCCTCTCCTCTAAAACTTCTGCGAGTGTATGCAGGATGCCGTTCGTATGCCTCTACGTTCGTCGTGCATGTCCCTCTTCAATCTCACTCCAAGGTGAGCGAACAACCATGGCCTAAGACAAGAAGGGGAAAATGAAAGTCTCAATGGTTGCAAAACCTATTGCCCAAATAAAAAGAAGTTCAGAAGGTGGCTTAAACCCACATTACCAAAGGTAAAGAGGTGTAAAATCACTGTTGAACTATTGGTTAAAGTCAAGTGTAATGAAACAGAACTGTGTTGGAACTTTTGTTGTCAGGTTGGGGCTAAATGAACTGAGTTGTTACTTTATTACAAGAGAGGATTTCCTTATCTTTTTTGAACTGCTGAACAGAATCCTGCGTGAATCTGGCAAATGGGAATTCATCCAAATCATAAGGAGAGACGAATATCTGATTGTGAATCTAACTATTATATTTTGTGTTTCCATATATTACCTTATTGATTTGTGTGCACTAGTGTGGGGGACATAAACCGTTTGTTAGAGTGTTTATCTTAAGTTTATTTTATGCTGGGAAATCCTCATCGGGGTAGGGACATTGAGGCATTTATCCAACCTTTTTGAGTTAATAAAATATCTTTTGAAAAATCTTCATAAAGTTGTCCGCCTCACATTTTTGACCCCTTGCATTATATAGTGACTCAACATGACAGAGGACAGAAAACCTAGGTCAACCTATTGAAAATGTGGAAGGTCGACCCTGAGGAGGAGACAGTGGTAACCATGGCCCTCTGACCCCCAACCAACAACTAATCCCTAATCTTCCACTTTCCCAACAGGAAGACCTCCACAAGCTTTTAGATAAATTTCCAGAGGTCTTATCGGAAAAACCTGGCAAATTATACAATTCTTTCATTATATCCAGACCCTAGTTCGACAGACAGTAAACCTAAAGCCTTACAGAATCCCAGAGGCCAGGAAGAACAATATTGAGGCCGAACACCAGAGATGCTCAAGGCCAATATCATAGAGCCCTCAGAGAGTCATTGGTCATCTCCTACTGTCCTCCTAGCAAAACCAGATAGGTCTTGGAGAATTTGTATGGACTTCAGAAAGTAAAATTCCATCTCCGCCTTTGACAATTACCCTATGGCCAGGATTGATCAACTCATTGAGAAGCTCAGATCCACCAAAGGTCCAGTGTGGGGAAACAACGCCTTTTCTACCCCTAAGGGGCCTTTTCAATGTAAGGTACTGCCTTTTGGGTTGAACGGTGCTCCTGCCAGGTAACAATGATTGATTGACAAAATCGTAAGACCTTATTCTAGCTTCTCTAGGGCTTATTTAGACAACATCATTATCCATAGTAATAACTGGCCCACACACATGCACAATCTTTGTCATTGCAAAAGCCCTCTGGAGAGCAGCTTTGTTAGGACATATTTTCTAATGTCCACCCAAAGAACTTCATAAAACTATATCTAGGGCAATACAGAACTCCAACTCTTAGTACAGGCATATACTACACAGTATAATGGTAGCTATGGTAGAACAGCCAGGCTCATTTTACAAGGCAGAGAGGGCTGTAGGATGGTACAAAGAATGTGTAGCATACATATGGTCCAAAGAAACACTTATACACTGATATATGTACAAATACAGGTATATTTTATATATACAGTGTGACGAGTCAGAAATGAAAAGACGCAAACAAAGTTGTCATGTTTGTGGTTAAAGACGTTTATTAACATCAAGTGGTTTGGGAAAAGGCCTCTCTGACCCTACTGTAAGAGTAATTATTTCCCTACTTATCCAAAACTAAGGATCTGTCTGTGTCAAAATCAGAACTGCCCTTGTGTCCAAAATGTTCTATCCTGATCCTCACACTACAAACCAAATTATAAGGTGGAAAGGGGAACTATCTTTAACCTGTTGATTGCAACAAGAGTTCATAAAGGAAAAACATCTCCAACTTCAAAGTTCTCCAAGGTAAAAGGACCTTGGTTCCGATGGATGACTCCCTTCCCCCGGTTTCTCTTCCAAATTCAAATACCTAGGTATTACAAAGTCAAAACAAGATTTTTGTTCCAGGGTAGTTCCCTTCCCTGGACTTTGTCTCAGAGTAATCCGTTCAATACAAATTTCACCAAGAGTAGCAAGCCTTGTTTTTTTTACTTTCCCTGGAGTCTTCTTTAACGCCAATATTGTTACAGTTGTTGTCTTTCTTGGTTTACAATCAACATAAAAGCTCTCCAAGGTAAAAGCACCTTGGTTCCAGAGGGTGAATCCCTTCCCCTGGATTCTTGAACACTATGCCAATGATTCTTTGTTTAACAGGTTTTTGGTGTACAACTCTCCTCTTTGTTACAAAGCCCCTTAGTCTTGTAGTTCCTCTTTCAAAGGTTCCTCGTCTGGTTCAACACAAACAGTACTTTCTTGGGACTTCCTGCAGATTTGCAACTGCCTGGTATACTCCCCTGCCAGGACTACTTATGCACGTGCAGCTACCTGTTTTACGCGCATGCTAGGTTTTCTCATATTCAGAAATAAACAGTTCCTCTTTTAATTCGACTATTGCATATATCTCCTTTGGTTCTGTGTATCCGATTGTGTCAACATTCGCCCTTTGCTTTCCCCAAATATGCCTTGTATATTCTCGTATATGGTGGGGGCTCGTACTTGCAATATCCCTCTTAGTTTGCAAACAATCTCCTTAATGTCTCTGTTTCTGTAGTTTTAAAGTTTATAAATTGTGTTTGCCGTGGTTGCCGAAACGGCCCAGGGTCTCCTCTTTGCTTGGGTTGTCTCTGGCAACTTCACTCCTGTTTGCACCTACGCGGCCAAGCTTTGCCGCCCACTTTCCACTCTGGACTGCTTCCACGTCGTTGGGTTCCTCTTGCGGCTTCCCGTCAGCACGCCTACCTTCCTGCAGGTCCCAGTAAGTGTAGGGTTGCTTTCCCCCTGTGGCCGAACGCCCAGGAATCTTCCATCGGTTCCTGACGTGTCGGTGGGCTGCCCTACTCGCAGAACATTTATCCGCCTCCTTGCTCGCGAGCCCCTTGGCTACGCCACACCAGTCTCTGCTCCCAGGAACCACACGCTTCGCAGAGAAATACGATGACAATTGGTGTTCGATCTTTAAATGTCCCGCCCAAAGGTGTCTTGTGAAAACAGGCATGCTCGTTGAGGTTGAGGCTCTTTCCACTCTGTATTGCTCTCTTCTTCTTCCTCATCCCAGTAATTGGGTAATTGTGGGAGATTAAGTTCCTTGATAATGACTGATGCAAATTACTTGCAAGGTTTCCAAATGATAAGCCAGTTCTACATGGATGATCAACAGAACTGGAAAAGACCGTCTTGGAGCTTTTACCCTTTTTTCCAGGCATGGGAGTTTGGTTAAAAGGGTTTTGGGAAAAGGTTTCTCTATTTTCCCTAGAAGGGGATACAGATGCATGGCAACAGGCCATTAGGGTATTGGGTATCAAGGATCTTCTTCATGAGAAAATGGGGATATCATGTATTATCCAATGAAGCCATGACATATCCCCGGACTGTCTTCTCCCATGTGATTCTCCCTTCAAATAGCTGTCATCAGGCTCCGGTAGCAGCTGCCGACCCCTGGCCACGTGGGAGGAGGATACCGCCAGGGAATCTGTGATGGCTCCATTGGATTCTATTTGCATAATAATAACTTTATTCGGCTTTGGACATAAAGTCAAAAACAGTTATACAATACATACAAATCCATCATGAATTTATAAAAAAGCATGGTGAAAATTAAAGATAAAATGCATATATCGAATCACAAATATTAAATGGCTTGGGGGGTGAACATACAATTGATTCAAAAATCCTAAGGGGAGAGATACCCTGCTGCCCTTATTTGAAATCATTCACAACAACAATAATACGACTTGCAACTTTAAATGTAACTATAACTCATGAGATAAAACACAAGTGAAGATAACTACCTTATGTTTTAGCAGCAGCCCGTTTTAGCATGCATGGCCGATTAACAAGTTTGATCTTACTAGCCATGCCCTATGAATATACTTCGCCACAACTATCATGGCGGCAAATTATTTGAATTTTTGCAATAGGCCAATGCTTCTGCAATCGTACGCACCCCTGCTACTCTTAGTAGGGGCTTTATATATTGTCTCAATGCATTAAAAATGGGGCACAGAAACATAAAGTGGGCCATGGTTTCCTACTCATGGTGCAAAAGAGGGCAATTGCCTAAACCCCCAAACCTCATTATTTTGTAAATGAGGCAAACATCAAGGTTCCCAACCTAAAGGCCAGATAAAGTACTTGTGCAAGGGGGGAATGGGGACTAACTTTGTCCAAAACCCCTTTGTATCCAAAATGTCCCTTTGTAACCAGATAACCTGTTCCTAATTTCAATTTACAACATTCTTCCACCATCTTTGATCTTGTGTAGGAAACAGTGTCCCTCTTTACTCTACCGATTGCAATTTGGTCCATACCAGCTGGATCTGTCCACAGTGCAGATTCATTGAGCACGGAAAGTGTGTCCTTGACGTTCTTCACCCAAGGCAGGCTCAGCCCCCCCACCAGACTCTTACCATGGTCAAGTGCATCCCTGTGCTTCACAAGCCCATCATTTTACAGAGTCCGAGCCAATACATCTGGAGACGAAACGTGGCCGCATCAGCAATAGGGAAATATCCATCTCAAGTTGTAATAATGTGCTTGGAGTACTCTGCTTTAGCATGAGGAGGCTTTTGAGGAATTTTTCAACCCTCGTACTTAACTTGATACTTGAAAAGCCTCTGCCCCAAATAGTGTAACAGTGCAAGCTTGTTTTTTTATATAATTCGAGGGTGGGGGCAATTGCTCCTCTGCCAGGCCTATTTAAAAAAGCCTTCACAGACTGCTGTACTTTTCCAATGTAACACATGATTTATTAAATTGGGCAGTCCACTGGCCGGTCTCATTAAATCTGGTCCCTAAATATTCATATGAAGCAACCTATTCCCGTCTACTGTCCTCTACCCTAACCTCTACATTTGTTGTTTCACAAATTTAGGCTTAAAAACCATGGATTTAGTTTTGGGAACATTTAGAAACAGTCTGAGTTCTTCACAATTGTTTAGAAACACAGCTAATGTAACCCTCAGACCTTGGGGGAGAGGTTGACAAAAGAACTGCCTCATCTGTGTAGAACAATGCCAGATATCTTTCTTTGCCCATCTTTGGTGGGTCCAACTTTAAAATCTTCAGGGCTGAGATCACTTTCTCCATATCAATACTAAACAAAAGTGGAGCAAGGAGGCAGTCCTGTCTCACCCCCAAGGAAATGACTGTGTTCTCGCCTCCTATCCCATATCTCAGCACTGCATTATTAGATGAATCAAGAAAACCCACAATCGTTATGCGATGGTGGGGCATTTTTCCTTTGTTGAGGACATGCCAGAGCAGGTCCCTAGGCACTGCATCAAGCGCAGTTTTCAAATCCACAACATATAGTTTAACCCTCATCAATACTTTGCATTTCTGCACCAGCAGATACATGCAAAAACACTCACTGTTCATGGATTTACCACAATGAAACCCTGCTTGCAGGGAGTGGATAATCTCATTATCGCCAGGCCAAGTCTGTATGTATTTTAAATTGACTTTAACAAATGTTTTCCCAGTTCTATCGAGCAGGGAAATAGAATGATCATTTTCTGGGCTGTCTCTTCCCCCCCTTTTTATATATTGGAATGATTTTGGCTGCACGCGAGGACCCGGCGACCAAATGTGTGCTGATACAAGCTTTAAAAAGTTTCAAGAGTCCAGGTGCCCACACTAGTGATTTGTCCTTAGATAAATCGATCGCCAGTCGATCTGGACCTGGCGCTTTACTGCTTTTTTGTGATGCTGTAGCCTCCACTACTTCTTGTAGGCAAAGCAATAAGACACCCTCTTCAATATCATACATGGGCAAGATATCCATAATCGGGGTGTTTGTATCTTCCCCATAAAACTCTGAAAAATGGCTGTGCCAAGCATCAAGTTTGATACTACTTTGCAAGGCTGTTTCGTCCCTCAACTCTGCGTCGGAGACCAATTTCCAAAAAGAGATAGTTCTTCCTAGCAAGTGCTTTCATTAGATTATCCCATTTGGCTTTGACATAAGACCACTTCTTGACACTAACAATGTTCTTATAATCTGCTCTACATGAGTGTACTAGCAGTTTGTCTACTGGGGGTCCGAAGGCCAAGGAGAAGGCTGATCTGCAATTGTACCAACAATTTGTAACAATGGCTTGTTTTTCCAAAGTGGGTCTGGAATGGGTAACATGTGGGTTAATAGTACCATTAGCCAATTCATCAAATTCTTTCATGATCGCTAGATCAAGTGTCCCCTCTTCACAGATTTTCTCGTTGCTTGAGAGAGCAGCCGCATAGATATTAGATTTCTTGTCCAAAGCCACTAGATTTTCCCTTTTTATTGTTCTACGTGCAGGCCACCATAATTGTGCTGGAAGATTGATAGGCATCCCACCTATGGGGGGCATTCCAGGGATAGTTAAGGGAAATAACTGATGCATTATGGTCACTTTCTTTTCGTTCAAAAACCCCCAAATCAGTGACGGCAGACCAATCGTGCACAGAAACGAAGATATATTCAAATAAGCTGGAGTTGTATGAGCCTGTGTATGTTTCAACAGCCGGTTGGTCATTAGCATGGCGAACGTTACAAGCTCTCACCTTAAGTAGGCTCAAGACCTGTGCTGTATCCATGGCATAGTGATGGATTTTCCTTCGGGGGAATGCCACTAAGATCGGGCTATCATAGACAACATCCTGATCCTCCCAAAGCCCCTCTAGATCTTGCAAGGGCTCAATTTGGAGGTTGAAGAGCCTTCATCAGATCTGACTCTTCATGTAAAAGTACCAGTCCATGAATTTTGTTGACATTAGAGAGAATGTATGTATGGCGACATCTCATATATACTTTAATGGTGATATTGGTCTTTTGAAACTGGAATATGAATGTGTGGCTTTACAGACCAAAAAATGTGGTTGACATGGGAGTAGTAAATCTAACAAGAACATATAAGGGTTGAGCCATAAGAAAGGTAATGGAGAACAAGAGGAATCCTTATGAATTAGTGGTGGATTTCCCTCAGCCGCGATCCAGCTCATCTCGTCAGAGAAACCATGTAACTACATAGGACAAGGATGAGGGGGGGTGCAGGGCTTGGGAATGGTTGATTAACCTTTTAAAACAAAAACAGACCCCACATGCCCCTAATAACCTGTCTGCCCTGCTAACCGGGAACACAAGTGTTCTTTTATAACAGGCTTAATACCGGAGACAAGTTTCTAAGCGTGAGACCGGGATTCCAACCTGTGTTGCTATGGGTTGACCTACTTCCAAGACAAATGCGTTGCCCCTGAGTTATCCTCCCGGATGCTTGGAAAAGTAATGTTAATCATTACAATTTATGATCCGCCCTGCGCTAGAGAGTACACTGACATTGTTGGAGAATTTGTACTTCTCGTTATGAGTAATTTAGGAATCGATTCAGTGGTGGTATGTGGCGATTTCAACACCCGCATTCCTTGAAATCATTTGACAAATGAATTTGAAGTCTCACAAAGTTCCTCTCGTAATAAGGGGGGGGGAGATTGGACTTGGTTTGTAAGCGGAGCTTGAGTTGAGTCAGGTTACTGTACTCATTGGGGTTCACTATGGTCAATGGAAATTGCTCCCCTGACTCCCTGCATCAATTTACTTGGTCTACAACCCAAAGGGCCACTATTATAGACTTTGGGCCTCATTACGAGTTTGGTGCTATTAGCCATGGCTGCCTCCAAACACATGTCTGGGTCCGGGTAGTCAGAATGGGGACTTACCGGGTCATTACATCCTTGGAGGACCCGGTAAATCCCCATTCTGAAAACCAGTCCCCATTCCCATTCGAGCCTCCATAGGGCCCAATAGCAATGGGGAAGGAGCTAATAACGGGCCCACAAATAGCGGGCCTGTTATTAGCTCCCTGGTCCCTTAAAGGATCCCGCTAAGGGCAGCTGGTAAAACCAGCCGGGCCTAGTGGGACTCGCTAAGGGACCTCGGAATGTGGCGGTAGGGGTTTAACGGCACCGGCATCCTTACCGGTGCCGTTAACCCCCTACCGCCGTACTCGTAATGAGGCTGTATGTCTTCTGCTCTAAATTAGCTAATTCAGTGATCGATATCAGAGGTTCAGAAAGAGAAGAGGGTAATCACGAACCCTCATTTGCTTTACAAGGTGGCCGAGCCCCCCTGATGCAGGAGGGGAGACTGGGATACTAATTCACAGAAAAATCATCTTACTTGGTCTACCAATAATTTGTCTATGGCAGGAGAGATGGCCACTTGGTTGCTTGTAAGTTTTAGCTCCACATTTTAAGGCATGTATCGGAGTGATTTAACTTTTGAAATTGCCAAAAAGGGATGTGCAAGTTATCAATTACACATTGCATGTATTAGTAATTGCATTCTTAGAGAGAAGAGAAGGTTTATTAATCAAGGTGCCAACCAAGTATGCTCAGCTCATCAACACCCATTTGATTGAGATAAGAAATGGGAAAAGACAACTAAGAATGGAGCTAAGGGGCATAATGTGTGATATGCTAGAGCCTGCAGTTTGAAGAACGACACTAAAAACCTTTGGTGACTTATTAACTCTACCCAAGAACATAGTTCTACTGTTTGTGATGATTTGGAGTCAGAATGGGTAAGGCGCATATAATCTACCTTGGGCATTACTTCTACCTATTTGGCCGCCGATATTAATGACATAATTGAGCGATGGGGTCTATCCAGGGAAATTGACAGACGTGAGGAACATGATTAGTGCCTGTAAATCTAGGGTGCCTGGGCCTGATGGGCCTTGTAATAAGCTGATTAAAAACCACCTAGACGTGTGGGCGTGTGCCCTTCACTGGCTGTTCACTCTCATTGGTAAAACCAAGTTACTCCCTTCCAGATGGAAAGATAGCATCATCTTTCCCATTTATAAAAAAGGCAACAGACAAGATCTGTGCAATTACAGGCTGTTAGCAATGCTGGATGCCTTTGCTAAAATCTTTAAGGTATTGCTAGGTGAATTAAATCAATGGATTTAGGATAACAACATTATCCTGCGTAACCAAACAGGTTTCAGGCGGGGCTCCAGCACAGTTGACAATGGTTTCACTCTGATTACCATCTTAGAGCATGCTCAGATCATTCGTAATCTCCCGGACTATGTAGTATTCGTAGACTACAGTGCAGCTTTCGACACTGTTAACCGAAATAGGCTGTGGAAGAAATCAACCAACTGGAATATCCCTAGAGGTTTGATTAGCATGATTATCGCCCTGCATGCTGATACTAAGGTGAGGGTGAGAATGAACCATCTTGGTGGGACGGGTAAATGGATCAAGACCTGTTTTGGTCTTAACTCTTAACAGGGATGCATATTAGCAGCTACCCTGTTTCATTTATATCTGGCTGATATGGGGGGAGGGGTGCTATTGCTAATCCCAGCTCAATTCCTTTTAAACTAGATAAAATTGACATACAATGACCTGCGTATGCCGATGACTTGGTGCTGCTAGACTTAACTCTGCAGAGCTTACAGGCATTATTGGATCTATTACACGACTACGCCGTTCTCAATTCACTAAGAATTAACATCAACAAAACGAAAATAATGGTTTTTGCCCCAGTCTTTTTATTTTTTATTTGATCAAGTGCACTTGGCTAATGATAGATAACCTTAGGCACATACAAAAAGCAATTCATACATCTTCCTAGGTATTCAACATTACTTAAAAAATGACAAAAGCCTAAATTCAAAGTTAATATTAAATCCAAAAACAATTAAAATTTCATAATATCTGGCACAAGTACATTTCAGAAAGAGGCAGAATTAGTACATTGCAGGCAATGATAAAACTGCATGCCATATGTAAAATGAAGAAGAGGTGATAACTAGAGATTTAGCAGAGTATATAGAACTCCAGAATTGGTCAGAGATAACAAAGTCCATGTTAGTTCACAAGTCCAGGTATCCTTTGTGAGACAGGCATGGTGTCAAGAGAGACAGACTTAAAGATGTTAGTTTCAAAACCTTTATTTACTAAGGTTCCTGGGTTGGTGTAATGCCTAGCTGGCCCTACCTCTAAAGGGATGGTTCCCTTAACTTATAATTCTAAGGGCAGTCGAATCCAAAACAATCATCCGTCTGTGTCTAAACCTATGCTTGCCCACACTCTTTACAAAAATGTGTTGGGAAGTCTTTAAAAAGGAAAAAATAGTGGTTCAGCAGAAAATAGGAAACCAGGGTTGGTTTCAGGTGATTTTATCACCAGGTGTGGGGTGGTCAGCTTCACAAAAATGAGTTCAATCAACAAAGGGCTGTTCATCAGACCTTCCCCATAGTTCTTGTCGAAGTCTTACATTTTCAAATGTCTTATGTTCTTTGGGATTTCCTTCCCCAAGCTTTAGTTCATCCAAGTTTCAAAACCCAAATCAAAAAGAAATACATACAATTCCTTTCCACGCTCCTTGGGGTTCCCTTCCCCAAGCTTTAACTCCTTTAGCATCAAAACCAATGACTATTCAACTGTGTCAGGCCTGTTAGGGTTCCCTTCCCCCAGCTTTGGCCCCTCTTGGATTCAAAGTTCAGGATGTACCTTTCCTTTTATAAACAGTTCTTTCATACACATGTATGTATTTATTGTTTGCTTGTTAGGCACTTATACAGGAAGTAAATACTGTTTCAAAGCGCCCACAGTGCAACAGGGAGGGGAAGAAGGGATTTAAAAATTATCAAAATACATACACATATTAATACAGTGGGAGAAGGAGAACG
Source organism: Ambystoma mexicanum (assembly GCF_040938575.1). NCBI lineage: Eukaryota > Metazoa > Chordata > Amphibia > Caudata > Ambystomatidae > Ambystoma > Ambystoma mexicanum. The sequence goes on along the minus strand of NC_090926.1, from coordinate 203,833,189 downwards.
TGCAAGTGCAGAAGGGAGGGGGAATGGGATCAGTGATGTGGTGCTCATGGGTGAGCAACAAATGAAGTGCAATGTAAGGGTAGTGCGAACCTCCAGGCTGGAGGGTGAGCCGAGGCAAGTGCTGAGGATAGACAGAAACTGGGGAGATTCGTTTGGGGGAGGTCAGGGCCCCGTGGATGCATAAGGGCCCTGAACACCAAACAAGCAACTGTGCGATTAGCAGAGGAGAGTGGGGGGGGAAGGCAAAGGTAAAGAGGAAAGTCTTGAGGAGTTTCTGGAATTTAGGAAGGTCCTGCTTAAGACGAAGAGGGAGGGTGAGGCGGCTGTTCCAAAGAAGGAAGCATGCTGAGGAAAGAGATCGACCTCCTGCCTTCTGTTTAGCGAAACGCTTTACACATAAGGAGTTGGTGCCAGAGGAGCGCAGGGGTCTAGACTAGAGGGGGAATATTTAGTAAGAGAGCGTTGCAGATAGTGTGGTCCCCAGGCCCTAGAAATCCTTGTGGATGATAAAGGGATTCGGATTTAATCAACGAAGCACCTGGGAGCCAGTGACAACTTGTTTGGGCAGGAGGGATGCGGTCGCTGTGCTTGAGGCCAAAGAGAAGTCTTGCTGCCCTATTCTGGCTTAGCTGCAGAGGACGCAGAGTGGCGGAAGGAAGATTGAGGAGGCTATTGCAATAGTTAAGCCTAGAGAGAACCAGGGCTTGGGAAACATTGAGCTTCTAGGGGAAGGTGAGAAAAGGTAGAATTCCTTTGAGAAGGAAGAGCTGAAAGTGGCACTTCTTGGCAATGTACTGAGTGTGAGGGTGAAAGTAGAGAGAGGAGTCAAACATAACTCTAAGGTTTCTGGCTTCAGAGGAGGGAGCAGGGGGAGAGCCCATGGGGGAAGGCCAGAGTGAAAGGAAGAAGTCGGGAGCAGGGGTCCCAATGGGAAGGATCTCCATTTTGCTGGCATTGAAGCAGAGATCATTGGAAGTGCACCGGGCATGGATGGCAGACAGGCAGTCAGGGATGATGAAAGGTGCAAGAGGGTCAGCAGGAAGTTTGAAGAAGAGTTGTGCGTCATCTGCATAACACTGGAAGTTAGGGAAGCATGAGGAGTGGCAGCTGAGAAAGATAGATGTTATGATATGGCATTTATAACGCGCCTATACACAAGTGTTTCAAGGCATGATGAGGCAAGGGAGGGGGAACAGAGGGAAGACCGAGACAACGATCTTACTAGGCCAGGTGACATTGAGATTGCGCAAGTGCAGGGGACGGCGGAGGTGGCAGTGCAGAACATGGGATCGACAGTAAATAAAAAGAAAAATAGAATAAATAAAAGCATTAAGTAAAAAGTGCAGCCAGCTGGTGGCAAGTGCAAGGATAAGTGCAGACATCAGGTGTCAAGTGCTGGTAGGGGACTGTATGTATACAGAATACAGTCACCAGTGCTGGGGTTGCCAGGGAGGCAGTGAAGGGGTGCAACTGGCAGTCGAGGGGACCTGGGCCTGAGATCAGAGGGTGGCCAGGTGACCAGTGCAGTTTCAGATTCAGCCAGGAGTTCAGCAGGGGAGAGGAGGAGGGAAAGCAGAAGCAAAGATTAAGTTTTTAAGGTGCTTCCGGAACTGGAGATGGTTCTCCTCAATTTAAGGCAGGGAGTCTGTTCCAGAGGGAGACCCCAGCAGAAGAAAGAGATCTACCACCAACTCGTTGCTTGGAGAAGCCACTGACCCTGAGGGAGTTGGAGGCGGATGAGGGAGGAGCTCGAGAAGGAAGATATTTAGGAAGGGAGAGGTGAAGATATTGAGACCCCAGGCCCCAGAAGCCCTTGTGGACAATGCAGAGGGGTTTTAATCGCAGCCACTGGTTGCCAGTGCAGAGATTTCAGTATTGGAGAGATACGATCCCTGGGCTTTCCAAGGTCAAGTCTTGCAGTCCTGTTCTGGATAAGTTGCAGAGGGCAGAGAGTAGAAGCAGGCAGATTTAGAAAGAGGGTGTTGCTGTGGTCCTGCTGAGATAGAACCAGAGCTCTGGAGACAGTTAGCTTCTGGGGGAAGGATAGGAAAGGAAGAATACCTCTCAGGAGGTCCAGCTGGTAGTGTGACTTCTTAGAGACATCAGAGATGTGAGGAGAGAAGGAGAGTGTGGAGTTGAATATGACCCTGAGGTTTTTAGCCTCACAGTTGGAAGCAGGAAGAGGGCCAAGGGAGGCTGGCCAGAGAGTGACAGGAAATGAGCAAATGTGCCGATGAGGAGAATCTCAGTCTGACTGGCATTAACGCAGAGATCGATTGGAGAGGAAAGAGGTCAGCCAAGCCAGGGCCTGATCGGTGATACCCAGGTTATCAGTGAGGCGGTTGAGCAGGATGGCATGGTTGACCGTGTCAAAGGCAGAAGAGAGATCAAGTAAGATGAGGACACAGTGGGTGTTGGAATCAAGGTTGGAGAGCAGGTCTACACGGATGTTCAGGAGAACAGTTTCCGTGATTCTGGCAGCTCTGAAGCCAGACTGATGGTCATGAAGACAACCAACAGATTCAGTGTGAAGATTAAGCTGGGAGATGGCCAGCTTTTCTAGGAGTTTGCCCAGGAAAGGAGTAATGGAGATTGGGTGATAGCCAGGCTCGGAGGGTCAGCAGAGGGTTTCTTAACAAGAGGGTGCACAAGGGAGTGCTTCAGGGGGAAAGGGAAGGCCCCAGTGGTGAAGGAGTGGTTGCGGAAGTCAGCCAGAGCAGGGGACAAGGTGTCAGTGGTGATCCTTGATGATTTTGGAGGAACAGGGGTGAACCTGTTTTAACGAGACAGACTTTCATAGAATGGACTTGTCTAGAAACCTTGTCTGGAGAGAACGGGGAAGGCAGAGAAGGAGGGGGAGAGGTGGCCGAAGAAGGGCTAGAGGAAGAGCAGGGAGTAGAGGGAGTAGGGGGAGAGGAAGAGAGAGGGGGCAGGATGTCCTGAGTTTTAGAGATGAAATGAGAAACCAGGGCCGTGCAGAGGGCCTGGGAGGGGACAGGTGAGGTAGAAACTGCAGCAGGATTGGCCAGCTCCTTGCAGTTCGGCTGAGTTGTTAGATGCTGCAGTAACGCAGACTTGGATGTGGACTCTCTTCTTGGTGCGGACAGAGAGCCGTTATTGCCTTTGGAGCAGGCGGAAGGCCAGTTTGTCAGAGGATGTACAGGAAGCACACCATTTCCTCTCAGACACCCTGCACTTGCGTTTAAGGGTGGCGAGGTCTGAGTCGTACCAGGAGTTGCACTTGCCCTTGGGCTTCAAACAGATTCTCATGACCGGGGCAAGAACATCAAGAGTATCAGAGATGGCAGAGTGGAGCATGGAGAGGGCTGTGTCAGTTTGTGAGTCAGCCAAAGGGTGAGAGGGGGGTGGGAACGTGGTGGGGAAAGCCTCAACTGACACATGCTTCATGGGTCGGATAACCGAGAAGGTAGGTGGCAGTGCTGGAGTTGGCTTGGCCTGAGGGGTGGAGAGATTGAGCTGGAAGGAAAGGAGAAAGTGATCACTCCAGGAGAGAGGAGTGGTGAGAGGGAAAGAAAGGGGAAGGTCTGTGGAGAACAGAACATCCAGAGTGTGCCCTGCAGAGTGAGTCTGGCCAGAGGGGAGGATAGAATGTGAGAGAAAGTTGCAGAGGTTGCGAAAGAGTCCACAGGAAGGGCAGGCAGCATCCAGGTGGATGTTAAAGTCTCCAAGAAGAAGGAGGAGTTGAGTGGTCATGACCAGGAGGGACGAAGAGAGTTACGCCCACTCAGAGAGGAAAGAGGAGATCTGAACAGGTGGCCGTATGATGGTAGCCACAGTAAGGGAATGGTTAGGAGAGAGAGAGAGCCTGCAGATGAGGCATTCGAAAGAAGAGTAGGCCTGTGTAGGAATGACAGAGGCAGGAATCCACTCTGGGAAGATCAGGGCTACACCCCCTGCGGAGAGGATCTTGTAGCCGTCCAGGAGGAGAGTGTCAAAGCTTGTGACAGAGGTGGCAGTGAACCATGTCTCAGTGAGACAGAGGACATCAAGGTCAAGTTTTTCAATGAGGTGGCAGATGTCAGCGGAGTGTTTGACAGCTGAGCAAGAGTTTAGAGTGGCAATATGGAGAAGGTTGTAAAAACGGCAGATTTCCACAATCTTGCGGAACTCTCCCGTCCCCTGCACACCTAATTATTATTGTAAAAACAATCAATTAGTCAATTATTGTTAGGGTGTTCAGTAATATGGTTCTTGACCCAAATTATGTAAAAAAGTAATTTTAGTTCAGTTGTATATACTCATATGGTTTTCAATGTGTTATCAAAAACCTCATGATATCATATTTAATACAGTATAAACATACTTCAGATTGCATAGCAGTTCTAGTCTTCAAGTAAATCAATCTCAATTCTAAGTAAACAAATTACAGGTAACCAATTGAATACCAAGGATTTCCATCAATTCACACATATGGTAAAGTTCATAATAAAATAGCCCTATGTGTTCAGGCTGATCCTTGTGTTCTCCACTCTATTATCGAAGAGCACCATTCACAGGTAATAGCCGTGGATAGTCAGCACTATTGAACACCAGTCCTGAGTTGGAGGAAATGGGGGAATAATGTGGAAGTGAAGGCAGCAGCCGACACTCGTTTCATCGGGCGGATGTTCATGATCGAGGTTGGCAGGGCTTTTGGAGGTGAGGTCACAGGGCCATAGGGACCCAGGTGGGAGGAGAGAAGGGAGTGGTCTGATCAATAGAGAGGGATGCCCCTGGGAGATGAGAGAGGGAGGTCAGAGTGGAGGAGAGAGTCCAGAGTGTGTCCAGCAGAGTGGGTTGGACCAGGAGGGAGAAGGGAGAGGGATAAGGAGGTACAGAGGTCAATGAAAAGAGAGGACACTGTGCCAGGAGAGTCCAATTGGATGTTCAGTTCCCCCAGGAGGAGCAGGTTGGAGGTGGTAGAAAGTAAGGAAGAATAGAAATAAGCCCATTCAGAGAGGAACAGGGAGGTAACGCCTGGAGGCCGGTAAATGGTAGCAGTGGTCAGGGTGGAGGAGGGAGAGATGACCAGCTTGCATAGCAGGCTCTCAAAGGAAGAGGAAGGTTAAGATGGAAGAGGGTACCCACACAGGGAAGATTAAGACAACCCCACTGCATATATGGTGTGCCCGTGGCTTAGAAATTATCTCAAAGCCATCAGGTAGGAGGAAGTCAGAAGCGGTGACTCAGCTGGTATTGAGCCATGTCTCAGTAAGAGCGAGAGAATGTCTTCAAGAAGGAGACAGATGTTGGCCGAGCGGGCGTTCAGAGTCACCAGGTGGAGGCGGCCTCTGCCTTTGAGGGTTTTCTGAGGTTGAGTACAGGGGCATGGTACTTCAGTCAGAGGGGGAGGGACAGAAGGGGGAGAGGCAGCGCCAGGAAGAAAGTTAATGAGGGATGGTAGGATCCGGTCAAAGAGAAGGAGGTTGGCCTGAGGACCCTGAACCAGGATCGTTCCAGTGTGATAGACATTAATGATGCAGCGTGAGGAGAAGAAGCCCGCCAAGATGACTTCCCACCTGCTGCCACCATTAATGGGAGAGGATGAGAAAGGGGAGTCAGTCGAGATGAGACTAGGAGTTCATAGGTCTGGAGAGGGAACAGAGAAGAGGATATTGGTGAAGATCTGTCTGGAAGATGCATTGACATGGGGGTCTGCGATGGGAGGGCCAGGATTTACACCCAGGATATCTTTTTTTGTGCTTTTTCCATCCAGATTTCGTGAGAGAGGGGAGGATAGGTGATAGTGAAGCAATTAGAAAAGATTGGAGAGGGGGGGCGCTGTTGCACACGTAGAAAATGGCTGCCTGAGAGAAGAGCTCAGACCCGAAAAAATCCTTAACAGTAATGGATCCTTCTAGGGGCCGCCCGAACATTCGCAACATCAAATCACTGAATCTGAAGATCTATAGAAAATCTATAGAAAACGCCATCAAAATCTGTGGGCAAACAACGAAGATATTGGCCCAGGAATGTGCTGCGGTGATATGGCGGGGGAGATGCCGAGCGGGAGCTCCATTGAAAATTCATGACCGGCCGAGGGTGAAGACGAGTGTCAGGCAGAGTGGTGGAGGGGCGGTGTGAGGACGCCGCTTCGCCAACGAACCCATAGCTACACAAAAAAGACCTATTTATTTGTGAAATATGTAAATGGTTGGGAAGCGGTGGATACCGCCCTCTAATAGAGCCGTGCAACGCTGTACTCCTCGAAGGAAGGGAGCAAGGGGAATTACACTGAAGGCCAGGACCAGGACACAACAGCAGACTGCAAGGCGACGAAACGGTGAGCCTGATATGTCCATTGGGATCCCTGGGGTTGCTCTGAGGAATTAACAGCAGAAGCACTTAACGAATGCCTGGTGGTGGGCGGCTGTCAGGAGTTGGTGCGGGAGACTGTTGAGGCTCCCGAAGACTACAGGCTGCCCGAATGAACATGGCCGTGAACATATGCACTAGGGGCTCTTCCCCCTGCTACCTCCCTGCTGCCGTAATCCACGGGCGCGGTGCGCTGACGGGGAGAGCTGCTGCCGTGGGTCTCAGATCGGGAAGGATCTGCACATCTCCCCAGGCACCATCAGCTGGGGCGAAGCAGCCCTGCTTGCTGGCTGCCTGAACCCGGGGTAGAGCCGAGCAGGCATCAGACACAACACTTAGTTGTATCCTCGGAGCGACGAACAGTGGATACCAATACAGCTAAGTACTGAGAAGTGTGCTGGAAAATGAGGCAATGTAATGCATGGTCAGTACTGATTTAAATACAAAGTACAGAAACACCGTGTAACGCTCACCTGGTATCCACAAGGACGTCACTTGGCCTGTTCTGACCTCTTACGACCTCAAACCCTTCCCTGGAGGCTATTCGACTGGAGACTGGGCCTGAAATACAGGATTGGTAGAGTTTATCTCCCTATTGTCTCTGTGTGCTTGAACCCCTTCTTCCCTGGGGTCCAACCCTTCCCTTTGATCCACAGCTCACCTTGTTTTCTTGGATAGTGTGCTCTCCGTCCTGCCTTCAGCACAGGGGTGCGTTGATTGATGCAGGCTCGTTGCTGCCTAGTTACTTCACTGGCAAGAGTCCGACAGGTAAGTATGAGTCTTTTGAACAGTTCTCTAACTTCGTTCCTTTCCTTAGATGATGGCCAGCGTCCGGGGATGGTGGCGTGCTGCTGAGATGAGTAGCGCTGAAGGTGAGTGAGCGCGCGATGCACCCCTTTCGTATTTGTATTGAACTGAGTCCTTTTTCTGTGTCTTTTAGGTGCCGCGACGCTTTCAGCATGGATGCCGCTTATGAAGAACAAATGCGGTGGGTAACCGCGGTATGCGGCGCCTCTAGATGTTTCCACGCTAACCTGGAGTGTCTTTTCCCTCTTGCAGATGGATGAGAAGTTCCGGAGACAGAGTTCCTCCAGAGCAGCTTGGATTCAGGTAAGCGTTTGAAGCGCGTACAGTATTTAAAAATAAGCGAAGATTTGCAGAATGCTTACTAATGCCTTTTTTCTGTTCTTTTCCCTTTTCCTTAGGAAGCGGCGTGCTGGGATGGGAATGACACCGCCGAAGATGCCCGCAGAACAGAAGGAGCGATGGCTGATGGGCAGAAGTGCCACAAGGTAAGGCTGTTCCTTACAGTGTTCTTGTTCTTGCAGGAGCTGAGCTCAGAAGAAAGATGCAGGCCTACTGGAGACCGATCCGAACACGGTGAGTTTCACGCTGCAGGTGCAGAAAACACAAAGCATGTTTCTCAGCCTGGGTGTGGCTTAAATAGTCTCTGGGTATCCCAGGTGCCTCTGGGCTGAACCACGCCGAAAAGATTAGCCCGCACATGCAGTTCTGGGAACCAAAATATGTGGGGGCATCCATCTTGTCCCCAATAATGCACTACAAGTTCAATCCCCAATGTTATCCTATGGGAGTGAGTGAGTCTGGTGCCACAAGCGCCAAGTCTGACTCCAAGTGGGTCTTTGGAGGGATGGAGAGGCCCTTGAGGGCCATGTGGGTGATCGTGGCCTGGCTCCAGCCTGACATTTTGGAGGGCTGGGGACATGAGGGGCAGGAATCATGACAACCGGCAGCATTCGAGTCGAACTCTGTTTCTTTTATACCACACTGGTGGACTGTGTTGGTGAAGAGGAGAAGGAAAGACAATTTCAACAATCACTGAGGACACTGGTGGCAGTATGGTACTGAAACAGTGAGGCATGCACCCCCAACGCGGCCCAGCCCTGATCTAGCTTGAGGCTGGGACATACTAAATCATATGCACGTGATTGCAGAAGGTGTCTGCACACTTCATCCCACGAACTGTACAACGGAAGTGGGAGCCAGATAAGTAAGTGTCACCCCACATCAATAAATCCGGATGCGGCGGTGGGAGATGCAGTGAGGCAAGGGCTACAGGCCATGGGCAAAGGGCTTGCACAGAACTATTACTACGCTCTAATAGAACTCCGACAAGGGCAAGCCTGACAATGGACTGAGGCAAACGCGCCCTAATATCAACAGTAACCACAGTGAATTTTTATGACAGTGTTATTCCACTTCATTTTTCAGCCTTGGGGGAAAAACCTCCTAAAAAACAGACCATAACAGCCCACGGCATACAAAAAGTGCAGATTCTCAGCTTGGGCCACATCCTTTATGCCACGTTGAGAGACCCTGTACAACGACTGGAAGGATGCCTGGGGAGCCACATCAGTAATAATACAGGGGTACTACCTGCTGCTCGACGCCACCAGAGACTGCTGGTTCAGGATCAGGCAGTTGGAAATGGGGTGCATATCAGCCTCTTGAATAAGTGGGCATCCTTCCTTTACTGTAAACTTCAGAACAAAGTAATTCTAGGCAGTTGCTGATACGTGGGAGAACACAGTTGACTCCTTGGTGGAAGGCTGCAATATATGGGCCGCCACGAGAAGAAAGGCTCAGGAGCCAAGGAAACTGGTTCAATGGATTTTTTTGTCAGCTCTCAACCACATGGGTCGACAGCTACCACACCACCAATGAGCGACGGCCAGGCTGAAACCCTTACTGATGCAAGGGAGGGCCGCCTAATGACGATCGTACAGAACGGCTTCCTAGCAATAAATGTCAAATTAGATGACATAGTGGCTACAATCGGCTCCTGGAAGGCAAGGGTTGAGAAGGAGAGCACACGTATCACGGATGCAGAGAACAGGATAAGTACAAATGAAGACATATTAACCCAACACAGCCGTGACATCGCACAACTAAAGAATGACCTGCACAAAACTCAAAACAAGTGCGAAGACCTTGAATCAAGATCCAGAAGGAATAATATCAGGATCATTGGCATTCCGGAATCCTTCTGTTAAAGGCCCAATGGAGGGAATCCTTCTGAAAACGCTGCTGGACGCGGAATCCTTCTCGGATCACTTCCTTGTTGAGAGGGCTCCCCGAACTCTGGCACCACCTCCCAGGCCTGTGTAACGCTCACCTGATATCCACAGGGATGCCACTCAGCCCTGGTTGGACCACTCGCACTCTTGAACCCCTCCCTTGGAATCTGTCGGGCAAGGATTGGGCCTGCACTACAGGAATATCAGATTTAACCTTACTGTTTCTTGTTGTTTTGGCTCCCACCTCCCTTGAGGACCAAACCTTCCCCTTTGTTCTTGCAGATCGCTGTAGTGTCCCAGAGCGGATGCTGGCAGAGAGAGCACTAAGCAGTGAGTGATGCGCAGTACGCGGCACCTTCTTGTCTTGTCCTGTGTTTCCTCTCTTTTGTAGGTCGTTGTGAGGTTCCGGAGTGGATGCTGACCAAGAGCGGCTGAAATCCAGGTAAACGTCTGATTGTTCTTGCTGTTTTCTGAATTGAAATGTGGAAATGCTTACTAATGCTGATTTCGCTCTCTCTTCTTCCCAGTCTGAGGCGTTCCAGAGATTTAGGTGGCGCTGAGATGCTGTGTTCACTGGACCGGGTGGAAGATGGATTGCGAACTGGATGTTACCCACAGGTAAGTGTCGCGCTAAAGATGTTCTTGTTCTTTCAGGTACGCGGCTCCAGGAAAGCAGGCGAGGAACTCAGGAGACCGAGCTGAGCACGGTGAGCGTCACGCTGCTAATCGCTGAGTAACGCGAAGCGTGTTCCTCTGTCCGGGCGTGGCTTATATAGCCGCAGGTATCCCCAGGCCTGACCACACCCAAAACTCTAGACCGCATAGCACGGTTCTCAGAACTGAGCTATGCTGGCGCCTCCATGTTGCATAAAAGTTCGTTACCAAGTCCAGTTTCCATGTCATCCTCACATTGTGTATGAGCCTGGCGCCAAAGGCACCAGGACTGACTCCAGGAGAGTCTTTGGTGAGATGGTAAGGCCTTTAAGGCCATAACGTAGAATCGTGGCCTGGCTCCTGTGCCTTGCCTATGAGGGTTGGGGGCAGGGATCATGACAGCCTGGCGCACCACCACGAACGATAATAGCCTGTCTCCTCAACTATAGGGGTAGAGACGCAATCCTAAGATTATCCAGAGAAAAGTGCATCCTGCACTATGAGGAAAATAGGGTGCACATATACCCAGACTTCTCAGCTAATGTTCAAACACAGAAGATCATATGAACCAGTCAAGAGACAACTCAGTCTGCGCCATGTTCCCTACGCTCTCCTCTTCCTGGCGAAGATGAGAATCCAGCATGGAAGAAGAGCACACTTCTTCGAGAACCCTACTGAAGCCATGGCATACGTAGAGGCTTCCATACCTCTGCCCCCAGAAGCTGGGCATTAAATCAAAATATGCGACCAAGGCCTGGCGATGAGAGACAAGACCCTGCGGATTGAGAATACAAGGTCAGACTTTAGCCGGGCATAGGAGACATATATCCAATCGTCTCCCCATCTTACATTCTCACAGTGTGTTCTCCATTCTCAACGACATAGGACATTTTGATTTTCAAGTTGTTGGTTAGACACAAAAATGATGAACCTACTTCTTATGTCACCGAGTACAGTTTCCTTTATACAGTGAATTTTTATCTATGTATGTTTTTCCATGAATGGACATCGTGGACTGTTATGAAATTAAACAACTGAAATTTCTTGCAAATATAAAGTTTATTTAAAAAGCTCATAATAGAAAGTCAAATGATAAATTAAAATTAATTTTACATTTATTTTTTGAGTCATGTGTTCAGCATCAGCAAGTATGTTGTTTTTCTTAGTGGTTGCTCAGAATGATATATGTTCCCACTAGGGTCCAAATAACCAGTGTACACTGAATTTTCCCTGTACACCTCCTAGATTCATACAGGGGAGGACAACCCCCTTGTTATACCTGCGGATTGAGAGACATTTAGAACTATATCCTTTATGATGTCTGAGATCTTCGGAAATGCGGGGTGGCTCCGATAGATAATTGTATGAATAAAGGTCATGAGCCTCTGTTGAGGGCAGCCATACAGCTGCAACAAGTGACCCCCAGAAGAGCTCCACAAGCTAAGGGGATGCCCTTTGGGAAGTTTCTCAGATTACGGGGGCAACATCATCAAGTTGGGGGTGGTGATACAGGGGGGAATGGAACGGATAAAAAACAAATTGTTTTAATTATGCTATCGGGTAAGGGGTAGGAGGGGAGTTTTGGGAAGTTGGGACCAAGTTGAAACGGTTCAGTTTGGTAAAATGTGTGCACACGCTGCTGCAGACGACACATGTCCGAGAATAAGGGAAATGCCTGATTAATTTTAGTGTACTCACATGGCACACAGCAGGACAATAGCCAACGGACTGAGAATTAAATTGCTTACATGGAATGTCCGCGGGCTTAACAATCGGGCCAGGGCGAGGAAGGTTGGAGCCTATGTGGGCCGACACCATCCCCACATAGTTATGTTACAAGAGATGCACGCACTACAGAAGGTGAATGAGTGTATACTTAGGAGCTGGGGACAACAAAGGTATTACACGGAGTATTCGACTCGGGCAAGAGGGGTAATCACGTTGATACATCCCTCGTTGGGCTTCCAAATTGTTAAGAGCAAGATCGACCCACAGGGACGCTACGCTATGGTATGGGGCAATTTAGCCGGAAAGGAAATAGTGCTCATCAACACGTATGGTCCGAACATCGATGACCCAGGCTTTTATACAAACATAGTACATAAGATAGGCCCATTAGATGGGGAATGTATACTGTGGGGGGTGATTTTAATACCATCCTGGATGTTTCCCTAGACCGGTCCTCTAGCACACATAGGACACCCACAAAGACAGCTGCTACTGTATTACAGATCTTAATACAAATGTCCATGGTAGACGCCTGGAGGACATTACATCCACTTGAGATGCAATACTCATTCTACTCCTCTGTACATGATAACAAATCTCGCATTGATTACTGGTTGGTCTCCACCCACCTTTCCAGTTCGATCAACAATTGCGATATACATCGCTGCACTTTATCTGACCACTCCCCAATATCACTAAAATTGATGATCGATGATATATATCCCCCAATGAGAAGAGGGAGAATGCCGCCTGATGTCCTGAAAGACCCAAATGTGGCAGAGGCACTTCATATTGAAGTTGAGGAATTCTTTGAGATTAATAAAGTGTCCGTTGATAAGAGTGCAACACTATGGGAAACCTTCAAGACATGGATAAGGGGAATCCTGATTTCTTTTGTTTAAATTAGATTTTATTGGTTTTAACAAAGGAACAAACAAGATGGAATACATATTGCATGTTTCACCATAGTAAGCATGTGGTTGCGAGAAATGAAGGGTACACATATTGTCAGCTAGCAGAAAAAGAGTTTCGGAACACATGTTACATTAGTTGTATCGGAATATGTCCATCTTAGGCTCTCAAGACCTCCCTCCCCCATCCCTCTCCCTATCGTGTTTGAGCACGCGTCCATTGAATGTCGTTAAAGCGTGGGACTTCGGAAGAATTTTTTGATTTTCCTTTTTTTCCTCAGATTTTCGTTATTTGGTCGGTCTGGAACCACCTGTTGCAGAGTTTGTTTTCCAGTTGTTTTCTGTCGATTTCTGCCTTTCCCTGAGGGCCCACCAGTTTCCTCCAGTCAGCGCTCAGGGTCTGTTGTGAGATGTTTGCCTCTAAAGTCCATCCATAAGGCTTCACATTGGGCGGCTTTCCCATGGAGAGAGGCGGTTATTGTCTCCATCAGATACATTTTTGTGGCTAGAGTGATCCATTCCTTCTTACCCGGCACTGTTGTGGATTTCCATTTGATCATCAGGAGGGCTCTGGCTGCTAGCAGGAAGTGGGGAGTCAGACCTTTCACTCTGATCCACTCATCCTCCTCTTTTTCCAGGCCGAATAGTATCAGGTAGGGGTCGAGGTCTCTCTGAATTCCTTCTATTTCTTTGATCCACCCCAGGACCTTGTTCCAGAACACTTTGATGTGTTGGCAACCCCACCACATGTGCCAATAGGTGGCTATTTCTCTGCATTTCCTCCAACCTGTTGGACTCATTATTTGGGACATTTTGGAAAGTCTAAAGGGATTGTATTGCCATCTGTGTAAGAGTTTAATGGCATGAAGTTTGTATTGACTGGATACAGACGTTCTGGAGGCTGCTCTAAACATTGTTTCCCATTGGTCGGGGTGTATTTCGTCCCCAAAGTCTTTTTCCCATCTCATTCGCATGGGTTCTATTGATCCGTCTCCTGCTGCTATTAATTCTTGATACATTGCAGATATGAGGCCTTTCATCTCGGATTTAGAGTCTAGGAGTTTCTCAAATGAGGTAAGGTCTCTGTTTAGTTTGTCTTTCCATTCTGCCTTCGTTAAGACCCCTTTTAGTTGGATGTATTGAAATGTGTATAGGGTGCCTATACCCAACGCCTCCGTCAGGTCCGGTAAAGTGATATACACGTCTTTCTTCAGCAGCTGACCTACCCTCTCCAAGCCCGCCTCGTACCATGTTTGGAACCTGCCCACATCCGGTATGTGGTTGTTTATGCCGGGTGACCACAAGTGACTGAGCGGGGACGGCCAGGTGGTGATTTTGCACATTTCCTTGCCTGGGCAGCATATGCTCCATATGGTGCTCAAGATGGGGTGGCCTTTAATTTTCCGTTGTACCCTTTTGTGCGGGGTCCATAGCCATTCCAATACCGTGGTAGGAGACAGTTAGTGATTGTCCATTTGGACCCATTGGAGGTTATTATGGTCTCTGAGGTGCGGTATCAGGACGCAGAGTTGGGCGGCTTCGTAGTAGGTTCTCAAGTCGGGGAGCCCGACCCCTCCCTTGTCCTTGGGAAGCGTTAGTGTATTGTATGGGATTCTTGGTTTCTTCCCCTGCTATATGAATCTCATCATGATCTTTTTGGCTTCAATAAAGAACTCTTTGGGTACCTCAACCGGTAGCATTTGAAATGGATACAAAAAATGGGGAAGGCATATCATCTTGACCGCATTGATTCGGCCGAGCCAGGGGATCGTGGGCTTTTTCCATCTTTTAAGATCGGCTGCGAATCGTTGGAGGAGTGAAGGAAAATTGGCTGCAAAGAGGTCATTCAGGGTTTTAGTAATCCGAATGCCCAGATATTGGAGTGCAGCGTGTTCAAGCTTAAGGCCCAACGGGAGAAATTTGGGATCATTCACTTCTGCGGTTCCCTGGAGGGGGAACAACGTGGACTTAGCTCTATTTACTTTGAACCCAGAGAATTGGCCATATTCGTCCATTAGTTTTAGGGCGTGGGGGGTGGACACTGTGGGGTTAGTTATGTGGAGGAGAATATCGTCAGCATAGAGGGCTATTTTGTATTCTGTCGGCCCCAGCCTAATTCCCTCTATAAAAGGGTCCTCTCTCATTCGTTCTTCCAGGGGTTCTAGGGAAAGTGCAAATAGAATTGCAGAGAGGGGGAATCCCTGTCTAGTCCCACGTTTCAATTCAAACCACCTGGAGTATTCATCATTAACAAATATCGCTGCCATGGGGGCTGTATATATTGCTTGTATCCCCTTCTCGGGCCTATTCCCACCTTCTGCAACACTGCTCTGAGAAAATCCCACTCGACTCTATCAAAGGCCTTCTCTGCATCTATTGACAATAGGACAGGGTCATTAAGAAGGTTGTGGGCCGTGTGGATGAGGTGCAATGTTTTGCGTTTGGAATCAGCTCCCTGTCTCCCCAGTATAAACCCGACCTGGTCTGGGTGAATTATGCGGGGCATTAATGTTTCCAGTCTGACAGCCAGTACCCTTGCATATATCTTGGCGTCGAGATTAAGGAGGGAATTAGGGCGGTATGATCCACAGCACTTGGGGTCTCTCCCTTCCTTGGGGATCAATGTTATGAGTGCTTTTTTAAAGGAGTCTGGTGCCACTCTCCCGTTTCTGTAATTTCGTTAAATAGTTCCGCTAGGAAGGGTGTTAGTTGTTTACTAAAGGTTTCGTCTTCTCCTGGGGATTTGCCCAATGTTAGCCTTTTAATTGCATCATGGATTTCTAGTTCACTAATTGGGCAATTGAGGAGCTCAGTTTCTGCTTGTCTAAGTGGCCAGAGGTTGTTTCAAAAGTGTATAATTTTTCATAGAAATTGGCAAAGGATTCGGGGATAGTGCAAGGGATCTGGGCCAAGGGGGTGGAATCCTCGATTATTCTCGTGTACCTTGCGCTCTGCCCTTTGTTCTCTGAGCCTGGCAGCAAGTAAAGCGTCAGCCTTGTCTCCTTTTTCATAGAATTTCTGTTTCAAGAACTGCAGCTTGCGTGCTACTTGGTCGCGCTCCAACAGTCGTAGTTCTTCCCTTTTATGTAGGGCTATTTTCATTCTGTCCGGGTCTCCCTCGGGATCCTTCCTTATCTCTCCCTCCAGTAGACATAATTCGGTCTGTAACCTTCGTTCTATGATCTTCCGCTCTCTTTTTCATTGATTTCGGTCTCCATGATGGTTTTGAAAAGCTGATCCCTCCAGAGGGTCTCGTTACACTGCCACTTCCCTCCATTAACAGGTAGGTCCGCCCAGCTGATATCGGCCAGTACCATGTCATGGTTGGACCAGCTTATCGGGACAATATCCGAATGGTGTGTAGTGGTTGTGAGCTCATTTGTGAGATATATATAATCAATACACGTAAATGTGTGATGGGGGTTGGAGTAAAAGGTGTATCCACTTTCGGTGGGATGCATGATTCTCCACAAGTCTCATGTTATACAGTTCCATCATTGCCACCAGTTCGGTACGCTCTCCCCTATGTTGTTGTCTCAGTTCAGGTCTACCCGGTTTCCAATCTTTGTACGGGTCAGCACATTGGTTGAAATCCCCTCCCAGGATGATATGCCCAGTAGCTTCTAGCATTATTTTACGGATTGTTTTCTCAAGAAATGCGACCTGTCCAGAGTTAGGTGCATATACGGTGGCAATAGTTACCTGAACTTTAGTTATTTTGCCCTTTATGAGCAGACTACGGCCCCCAACGTCAGACCATATTTTGTCCATTTCAAATTTGAGTCCTTTCCTGAGTAGGATTCTGACACCGCCTCTCCTGAGTGGGCCCGAGCCCCAGAACTCTAAACCTCCCCGCTTCCCCAGGATGCTCCGCTCCTCACCTTTAGCATACTTGGTCTCCTGCAGGAGGAGTATATCAATATTGGATCTGCGGAATTCCCTGAGGACGGAGGGACCTCTTGGTTGGCGAGTTCAAGCCTTTCACATTAATAGTCCCGACCCTGAGCGAGTCCCTTATCGTGTGTTCATTGG
This sequence comes from Ambystoma mexicanum, assembly GCF_040938575.1. Taxonomy (NCBI): domain Eukaryota; kingdom Metazoa; phylum Chordata; class Amphibia; order Caudata; family Ambystomatidae; genus Ambystoma; species Ambystoma mexicanum. The sequence goes on along the minus strand of NC_090926.1, from coordinate 203,816,511 downwards.
GTATCGCCATTGTTGGATACTCATGGAGGATCGCTCACTTCAGGCGGCCAGACAAATGTTCGATTCTTCCTTCCCATGCTGTTATTATTATAGCAGATTCGTTTAGACGTTGGTGCTACGGTTTTCCAGTTCTTCTTCTCCTGTCCCCCCTTCTTCTCGCCCTGGGATGATGGATGGCTATCTCCAAAGGTTGTAGACATAGATTCGAGTCAGGCTATTTGCAATTTTCTTAGAAGTCTCTATCATTTTCCGTTTTCGAGTGTGTGGTTTGGTCGCCTGTATTTCCTTGATCCTTTCACTCTTCTCCTTCTAGGGCCCTGGAGTTCCCAATCCATTCCAGCCTGTTCGGGCCCATCACTTCCGCCCCCTCTTGGGGCCGGCCCGAGTATGTCTGCATACAGTCCTTGATCTCTTGTTCGGATCGAAGGATGATCTTCGTGCTGCCGTGTTCAAATGTGAGGGAAAAGGGATATCCCCACCTGTTCCTTGAGCCACTTCGTCAGGGGGCTACAGAGGCTCCTCAACGCTAGTGTGAGCGAAGATAGGTCCTGGAAGATAGTCATTTGTGCACCACCCAGTGTGATCGAGTCTCTGGCACTGGCCTTTGCCAGGATCCTGTTCCGGTCCTGGTATCGGTGAAACCTTGATAAGACAGAGCGTGGTCCACCGGGGGGCCCACCTGCCCTGTGGATCCGCTCTGTTTTAGGTTCATCTGTCTCCTCATCTGCCATTAGGATTTTTATGATGTTATGGATCGTAATCTTGAGTGAGTCTTCAGTTTCTCAGTCGGACTCCGGGATTCCAAAAAATCAGAGGTTATTCCTTCTTTCCCTGTTTTCCAAATCGTCCATTTTGAGGCGTATCTCCTCCTCCCTTTTTTCAATGTTACGGATCCTCGTGTCCATCTGGGTTTCGAGAGTGTCAATCGAGGCTTGATTGTTCTCTACACCCTCTAATCTCTCTTCAAAGTTGTCCATTCTCTGAGTGATCCTGTCGATCTTACCACCTAGGCTGGCCCCCATTGTCTTTATCTCACATAGCAATGCAGCAATGTCCCCCTTGGTGGTGGCAGCCCCTACTTCCACACCGTCGGACGCCATTGTCGCTGTCTGTTACAGGGGTCGTGGAGGACGGAGCGTAGGTATATTTGGTGAGCTTACTTTTCGCGTTCATAGAGTGGGTCCTTGGCTAGAGGAGGCACATGCCCCATACTCGGGGGGGGGGGGGGGGGGCCTTACCCTCTTAGCAGGGGTGTAGGTTAGCGTGAGTAGTACTGGTCCATGCATTCAGTCCTTTGCGTGGATCGTGACGGGGCCGGAGAAGCGCCTGCACGGTTCAGTAAGTGATCCGGAGTGGAGAAGGATTTATCTCTAGGGGGGTTCCTTCAAGGTTGTGTGGTACAGGGGGGGGGCGGGCGTACCAGATCGCCGTTCTATGGATATGTGGTTCATTTTTCACAGATTGGTAGTGCTCATGAGTTGTCGTGGGCAACAGGCGGTCTGGGGCAGCACCCCCGATGGATGCCATCTGGTTGCTGGGGCGGGGGACACTCCTTAATTCCTCTGATTTAGAGTAAGTATTCTCCAAGTCCTCCTAGCGGATTTCTCTTGGTATTCAAAGGGACGTGGTGCGGTTCTTTCAAGAAAGGCAGCCCGCGTTATGTATGTTCTGCAGGGCACGGGCAAAGTGGGGTGCTTCTATAAAAATCATGGGTGGGGGGGATCCCCCAACCGAGCGCCTTATCTGATTTGGATGCTATTGTGGGGTTAACTGCAGATGCTGGGTGATGGAAGCAATAATCCAGTGGGAGGGGCGGATCTTGGCGGCATCCCTGAACGTTCTGTGGCACTTCAGGAATTATGGTATTGTGATCGTATTGTTCGTATCATCATTGTTTACCTTGACGTGCAGTGTCTTGTGGATGGGGTATGCGCTCCAATGTTGGCGTTCAGGGCCTCGGAGATTGATGCCTATGCCCCCTGTAGCCTCCGTTTCCGTCTCTGTCTTTTTCCTTCCCTCTGTTCTCCCCTTCGTTCCCCTTTCCGTTCTTGTCTTTTGCCTACTTAGGCAGTATTCAAGGTCATCGCGCTGATGAAGCGCGGTTCGGGGAATCCTGGTGGGAGGATGGGTCCTCTAATTGTGGGCAGGGCTCTACCTGCTTCTCGCGACCTCCCTCAGGCACAGGCCCCAGATGCCGTGCTTGCAGGGCCTCCCGCGTATAACGTGGTCCCCCGGTGGGGGTGGGGTGAGGCGCCGGCGTGTGGCAGTCCTGTTCAGCAGGCGCTGGGGTGGCGGGTGGGGGGGTCAGTTGATGGCGCAGGTTGATCCCGCGGCTCAGCAGGTGGTGGAAGAGGGAGGTAGCCACGTACCTTCTTTCCGTGGGCCGGCGCTTCCCGTGCCCCAGTCGGCACCTCCCTCAGCGCGGGCACAGGGGATACGGCGCTGGGTGCAGTGACGGCGGTTTCACTGGCTTCACCGTAGCAAAATGCAGATGTGCCGAGGGGGGAGGCAGGGCAGGCTTCACAAGCTCTGCGGGTCCGGCACTTCTGGTGAATGTCCTCGGCGTCTCAGATGATTCCGGGGTGCCTCAGGGCCATCACACGTGGGCTCCCCTGGAAAGGCACTTTTCTCTGCCATCCGAGCTCCGTTTCGGATCGGGTTTTCGACGAGTGTGAGGGGGGCACTTCCAACAACGACTCCGTTAATTTGAGAGTGGGGGGGGTCCCAAGGTGGGGGCTCAGTTCACCTAAGGGACCTACGACGACGGAGTTTACACAGAGGGAGAAGTCATCCGTGCGCCCCCTGGTGGCCCAATCCTGATTTCTAAATCAACGGGGTTGTTGAAGTCTGTTAGGTCTGAGTTAGAGGAGGTGGAGAGACGCCTGAGGGTACTAGAACTACAACACAGCACCACCCACGAAAAAGACACTGGCAGACATTAACAGTCTCCTACAGGACTTCAATAAACTAGCAAACAGAGAGCTACTTTTCATGGCGTCCCCCCTAAGGGCACGCCGGTACGGTTAGGGGAATAAAGCAGGCCACTCTCTCGTGCGAATCTGCTGAAGGCGAATTGTACCGAGCTCCCATCGCCGGTATAGTTGCGAGAGACGGTAATGTAATCACTAGTGAGGGAGGTACCAATTGGGAGTTTGCCAAGTTTTATGACGAGTTATACTCCAACTACGATGTAAGGCCAGCTAGCGAAATGTTGAGTTATTTAAATCCTATCACACTTCCAAAACTCTCGTTAGAAAGTAAGGTGGCTCTTGAAAACCCAATAAAATTAGAGGAAATAACTGAAGCAATGAAATCCCTGGCATCGGGGAAAGCCCCCAGGTCTGATGGTCTGGGAGCAGAACTATATAAAGAGTTAAACACTGAACTGGCCCCCATATTACTGTTGGTGTGGGAGGAGGCGATTGAACAAGGTATTTTGCCGGAGTCTATGAGGGAGGCGGTTATAACGGTACTCTTGAAACCTAGACGACCATCTCATGATATGTCTTCCTATAGACCTCTTTCGTTAATGAATTGTGATGCCAACATTTTTGCTAAAATCCTGGCCACAAGACTTTTACCTAACATGCCCCAGCTGCTCCTCCTGGACCAATGTGGCTTTATTCCGACGAGATCGACTGCATTGAATCTTCAGAGACTATTTGGGGTTATGTCCCAAATTAAACCTGAAGCTCAAGTAGTAGCCATTTCCCTAGATGCCGAAAAAGGCGTTTGACTCGGTGTCGTGGAAATATTTATTTGCCGTCCTTGAAAAGCTTGGTATAGGTCTATATTTCCTAAGCTGTGCCAAACTGCTGTACTCTAGACCTGGGGCTAAGGTGTTGACCAACCGTACCATCTGTGACATCTTTAGTTTGGGCAGAGGTACCAGACAGGGATGCCCTTTCTCCCCCATATTGTTCGCTCTTACAATAGAATCTGTTGCGGCTGCCATTAGGCAGCATCAGGGACAGAGAGGGATCAGGATGGCGGGACTGACCCAGTCTATATCCCTATATGCAGACAACACTCTGCTATACATCAGAGAACCTGAAGTTAACCTAGGCCCTGCAATGGACGCCATGCGTGAGTTTGCAGAGTATTCCGGCTATAAAGTTACCAACTCTAAATCGGAAATCTTCCCCCTAACCACTGTCACTAGATGCCCAACTAACACATACGGAATTAAATTGTCACCTACAAAAATAAGATATCTGGGGGATTATTGTTTCAAGAGAAAGAACCTCTTTGTACACGGATAACTACGAGCAAATCCTAAATACAATCACGACCAAACTCCAGTTGTGAGCCAGACTTCCAATATCTTTGATTGGCCGGGTCGCAATTCTAAAAATGGTGATTCTACCCAAGCTGTTGTATGTATTCAGTAATATCCCAATATGGCCGGGCAGAATGTTCTTTGATAACCTGAGGTCCATAGCCATAGGGTTCATATGGAATGGGGGTACGGCCAGGATGAAATGGGAGAAGCTGGTTGAAACATATGACACAGGAGGCATAGCTGCCCCAGACTTTGAGCTGTACTACCTGGTGGCACAGGCCCAATTTGGCAAACACTGGTACGATCCACTGGACACTGCACTACATATCCCTATAGAACGGCACGCTGCACGCCCGATAGACCTACGATCTATCCTATTTCAAACACAACACAAGCATGAATGTAAATCTGACCCAGTCAGCACTACAGTTCACGCCTGGTCTAAGATCTATAAAATGCTACAACTAGACACCATATAGCTCTGATGCTCCTCTTTGGAACTTCCCCAGCATTGAACCTTCATTTGATACAGATATGCAGAAAATTTGGGACCCCAACAGGGAGATAAAGATGAGGGATATGTTTCCCAACTGGAAGTTTGTCACTCAGGAAGACTTCTCGACCACAGTCGGAAGGGAACAGCTCTGCATGTTGCAATACCATTGCATGAGGCTGGCTTTCAGGGCTAGGTGGCCTCTCTTTCCGGATGAACCTATGGCACATGAATGTTTCATACAACTATCCTCTCATTCTGGCACCAGTGTTTCTAAACTATATATGATAATACAGAGACACACACCCTCACTCAATATGGTCAAGGCTACATAGGAAACTGACATGGGAATCACGATTGGAGATAAGCAATGGGCTAGGTACTGTGATTTGTCCAAAAAGGTGTCTCTCAACTCCGGCTTTCGGTTAATTCAGTTCAAGATACTAAATGCACTTCACTATACGCTGGCAAAAATTGCAATTGCAATTGCAATTTTTGCCGGCGTATAGTGAAGTCTATTTAGTATCTTGAACTGAATTAACCGAAAGCCGGAGTTAAGAGACACCTTTTTGGACAATTCACAGTACCTAGCCCATCTCCACCCTGACCTGTACCCCCTCTCTTTATTCCTTGCTCTTTCCTTTTAACCTTTTCGTGCTTGGCTTTTTTTTCCCCAAATGTTCCTAGTATTCTGTCCGAAATGCTCACAACACCCTTTAGGCTCTGGGTTCCCTTGCCCAAGTCTCAGCTCCTGGGTGCAGCTGTAGCACTTATTCACTTTTCTCTCTAGTATTGCCTTTCTTTTGGGTAGCTTGTTTTATTATTCTGGCCTTCACTTACCCCAGTCGTTCTCAGCCACAAAACTGCCTGTTCCAGAATACCTGACTTCATCTTTCTGCTTTACGTTTCTCAGTTCAATACACTGCAATTCCCATAACACCTTTCACCATGGGAAGACACTTTTCATACTATATGTTGTTTCCTGGTCTTGTACTTTCTTTTTCTCATGTTTAGTTACTTTCTTCACTTGCTTCATATCACACAGGGAGAGAAACACATGTTCTTTCAGTTCGACATGCAGTAAACCCTTCTGTACTTTAACAACTTTCATTTTCCTTCGACTGCATTGTTCCTTTACCTTATTTCATACGTAGTCAATCGCAGAAATGTAAATGGATCTTTTTCTCTTAGTCAAAGACTTTCAACACCTTTCAGATTCTTTCACTCTGCATGTGACCACTTCAACTCTTGAGGCACTTGTAAGGTGTTTTCACTCGCCATAGCTTTACAATTCAACGTTACTTTCAACAATGGGTTTTTATTGACTTTGCGGGTTTCCGACACTGAAACTCACTGGCCGGCCTGCAGAAGCCTCCAGTGTGCTTTGCTGGCTTTGATACGGCTTCCAAGTCTACAAGGGGTTTTCTCCTGTCCGTGAGACCCTCCCTTGAGGCAACGGCTCCGCGGGAGAGCGAGCACACTTCAGCGGAGGGGGGATGGGAGATGGATTCCGCCACACATCTCCTTCTCTTGTCTTGCAGTTGCTGCAGGGAGTCTCTGCTCCCAGTACACCAGCCCGTATCTTCTCACCTGTAGGTTTTGGGTCTCTCGCTCTGCTTACCACAACTCTCTCCTGTGTCTCGCTCTCTTCTCCTCACACCGCTCACAAGGGATCCTCTTCTGGACTCAGGAACACAGCCTACCTGTCCTAACAGCAGCTCCCCTTGTTGCATGGGTAGCCTCCCTTTATACACCTGCAGCGGTTTGACAGGCTGCAGGTGAGAGATCAGTGTGTAGCTTGCTGACCTGTGCTTAGCCAATTTGCGGGACTTGCTTTGCCTCTAGCTCGACCCAGGTCAGCCCAAAGGGCCAGTGTGTCTTCCTCGCATGTTCTGCATGGGGAACTCGTGTTGTTGAATGGGGCTGCTCTTACAGTAGCCCATGAAGACAGGGGGTATAGAGGAGGTTTATCTCTGGAAAAGGGGGACACCATGTTTAACCCTTGGACATCCCGCTCCCAGTCCCCAAGTGCCCCCTACCCAGGTGATCCTCCCCCACCTGTCCACCTGGGGGTGGATCCACAAGCGATGGCCCTCCCCAGGCCACCTGATTAGTGGATCCCCTGGACTAGGTAGTGGAATACCCCTGGGTTTTCCACACCTCTCACATAAAAAGATTGTAAAACGGGACACATTGTTAAAATATGGCGAGGAGTTTCCACTGCAATATTGCAAGGTCTACAGCGTCTCTCTTCAACAGGAATATTTTACCAACTACCAGTATGTTCCTGAGTCGGTAGGATGTTAAGACGTAAGTAAATTATGAAGCGTCTCAGTTTCACATCACATAACTTAGTGAGATAAGCGCATGGGATTTCGATCGGGTGACTCTGAAGGATGTATTGGCTGTAACGTCTGTTTCCCTGCAATTTAGTGACATTCTCAACACTGTCCCAACGTAATAACCTTTTCTTCAAAACAAGCCAGGCATTAGGAAGGTACAGCATTTGGTCAATCGAAAAAGCAATATTAGCAAAATGAAACATGGCAGTTTCCCTCAAACCTTTAAGGAATCCGTTCACACAAGGCTCCCTAATGGTGTGTGGCCATAACCCCCATTAAAGTTTGATCTCTAGGAAAGCTGGCTAAATAGCTTACAGCGCTGAATCAACCAGCAGGATCTAACCAATAGAACACCCAACTCACTTCTTGCTGCCTCCACAGGGACCGTTTTAGGCACACCTAGGATGGAGTGCAAAATGTTCGCTTCCACACATTCTAGCCATTCTACGTGTATTTCTGAAAGTATCTCGAGACTGTAAAGGAGGCCAGGCACAATGCTAGTAGAGTAAATGGACAACAACCCCTCGACACTGTTACCATCTTTGTGTGCAATAATTCTTTTAATTACCACCCACTTCTTCCAGATTTTGGTTGAGATGTAATCTTCATAATAAATGTAGTTGGAAAAGATTTTATAGGAAATAGGAATAGGAAATCCCAAGTATACATAATGTTGAACTACTTCTAAGGGGTGCTTATCCAATTTCCACACAAAGTTGCATCGCAAGATACATTTATTGCTGATTATCAATACTTTGGTTTTAGCTTCATTAATGGTAAGCCGGTTCAGCGAAGAATAAGAAGAAAGCACAGTAATGGACTGCTGTAAACCAACAGGACTGTGGTCAATTTGTACAGTGTCATCTGCATATAGCATCCACTTCACCGTTCATTTCCTATACGTGGGGGAAACATGTGCACAGAGCCAAGGGCACTCACTATCCATGTCAGATATATAGAGATTGAACAGCAGGGGTGACAAAACGCACGCCTGCTTCAATCCCCGATTTGTGCTCCTCTGCTTAGAAAGGGCCCCCTCTTGATTTAATTGAACAGTCACCTGTGTCGCTGTATACGGGCGAATGAGAAACAGTAGCGTAGGGTCCAGACTCCAGGTTCTAAGTTTGTGCCGCAAAAATGGGCGGGAGAATTAAGCGAACGCTTTTGAAAAGTCTATAATACATAAATACAATTTCCCATCATGTTGCTTACAAGTTTCATCAAACAAATAATGGAGAACACATGAGTTGTTAATCATGCTGTGACCCTTCCTAAAACCAGTTTGAAACTTGCTGAGGAGAAGGTTTTCTTCAGACCACTGTGATAATTGCTTTAGAAGTAATGATGGAAATAGTTTTGAACTGGAATCAAGCATAGCAAGAAGATGTAGTTGGAGGGATCCTCCATGTCGCCTCTCTTGTGGACCGGGATAAGGATGGATTCCCTCCAGCCATCCGGTATGAGGCCATTTGCCATGATTTGTTGAAATACCTGGCATAGCAGACGGGCCCAAAATGTAGTGTTTGCCTTAAAACCACTCATCATGCTCTGTCCAGGAGTAAATCTTTATCGTGGATACTGAATGAGGATACAATTGGGATTGTAAGCGCCTATAAGTATTTGAGTGCCATAGTTGATAACTGACTAAATGGGAAAGCACACCTACCGAATATACAGCTCGGAATTGCCCTATCAAAGCCTGGTCTTTTAAAGCAGAAAGCTATTCGGTCGGTATTATCTTAAAGTTGTATTAAAGTAGAATATTGCTCATACTATTGTATGGGATTGAATTTTGCGGTGTTAAGCTGACCGTACAATTAGCCTTGATTGGGAGATGTACACTGCGTAGGTTATTGCGATTAAGTAAACATATTCCGGCAGAATATATCTATTTGTAATATGACTTCATGAGCAGCTCACATATGTATTGGAAGATTATGAATGCAGCTTGGCTCTCTGTTATGGTGCCATAGAGATGCTTATACTAGCAAAAATGCATTCATGTCATCTAGTTACACCGCTAAACTTGTGGGCAGTGCACTGGTGTGGCTGCACAGGTCTACTGACAATGCTTTCATCCTCCCATATTTAGGATTTAAGAATAAGATGCCTTCTCCTTGAGGATTATTCTAGAGAACAAAATGTGGTGGTGCTTGCGGATAAATCTACCTCTGGTTTATTTGTAACATATTACCAGGGGTGAGAGGCTGTACGTGTATGTGGATAGCTTTTTGGGTAATGGCCTCATATTGACATATTTAAGAATTAAATGTAACAATGTTATGGCTCCTTGAAAAGCTAGGGACTCAACAGGGGCTCTTGAGGCGGGCAGTGTTAAACCCGCCAGGTCAGACCTGGTGGGAACATCACCTCCCGCCTGCAGGAGTCGGGATCGGGCGGTCTGGAATTAAGTGGCGGCGGGTTTACCGCCACTGTTATTTCCAGACCGCCCGACCTGTAATGGGGCCCGTTGTCTTAGGATGGTCAGGAGTATGATACAGTGGAAGATGTTTGGGATACATTATGTATGATAATGATGCATGTATATGTTATGTGACGAAATTATGGATTCACATTGAAAGAATATTTAGAATATTTAATTTTGGATGTTGAAACACTGAGAGTGATTAATATTTTGATGTTTGTTTTGTAATGATGATGAGTATTTAAAGTTCACTATTGTCTTACTGAATAATACTTAAGATTTAAAAAGAAATAATTTTGTTTATTATAGCCATAGTATAGGGTGCGTATAGTCTATTATAAACATCAAATGGCATAATAAAATGGCCATCAATTGTCTGAATCTCCAAACATAGCAAATTAGGTGATTCGGTTGGACGATCGACAGCACACCATTTGAGAGATGGATCAATCAGGTTTCACAGCCCACCCCAAGGTCAAACTCTAGACTACTTAAGGTTCTTAATCTGATGGGCTTGATAACCCTGGAATTCAACATTGGCGGTTGCCCATGTTTCTTTCAACAAGACAACCTGGTGTTTCCTGATGAATTCACACCAACCCGGTTCTTCCAGGTTTTTCATCAGGCCTGCAATGTTCCATGACAACATTTTGGAACTCATGTCTGGGTTATCGCTGCTTTACAGCACTGGTTTGTTAGTCCATTCCCTCTAATCCATTTCAGTTTCCTGCCTCAGGGCACCCACGGACCTGGTGCTTTCCTTGAGAGCTAGATTGGATGATTTGGATGACTTCAAGTACCTCCCTCCTTTGGACAAATCTCATGCCAGGGTTATTATGCTCCCTGGTGTTTAGGTCTCTGGGAGTGTATCTATTCTTGCCACAACCATTTAATGTTTTCAAGCCTGTTTGGCTAGTGGACTGGGCTCTCAGTACAATTTCTGATCTGTCAGGAGGATAGGTTTTAAAATCGATAGAAGCCCCTGAGCTATTTCCCTGTTGCAAAAGAAAATTTGAATACAATCCCTTTCACTATTTTGCTCCATTAGGCGAACACATCCAACAATGTCCTCCCTAATTACAGATTTGCACCCCTTAACTGACCTAATCCAGTGGATGCATTTGTTTGTTAGGGAGTCCTGGGTCTCCTACGCTCCCCGTGAGAATCTAGGCACATTGTATTTTGTAACGGAAGGTACATCCTTTGGCAGTCCCTTAGCACAATGCCTGGCTTAAACAGTTTGCTTTTCAACTCGAGAGTGGTACCGAAACTTTGGTAGGATACCACTCACTGTGACAGGGGGATGTTGGGCCACTTGCCTGTCAATGATCTCCAAGATGGGGCGTGACCAACCAGGCATAGTTTGTCCCTTCCTCGTCTGGCTTGCATTGGCGAATAGTGGTGCTTCTTGTCTAACAGACGTGCCAGGGCCAACAAGGCTGCCTTGCTGTTTATCTGCCCCCTTTAGACAGGCTGGTTTACCTGCGGGCCCCGATGTGTCTGTATCATCAGAGATATTTCTATTGATACTGGATGGACCGCATTCCTTCAACTGTTTGAATCTATTCGTCAGGGCTTGTAAACTGACGTTAAATTTCTGAATTTCAACGACTTACAAGCACACACAGACCGCAGGCTTTTAACAAATTTTAGTGCCTTCAATAGCTCCTGCTGCGTGCTCTGGCTATTACATTTACAATTACACCTGTGGTTCTTCTCACCCTTTTTATGTGTTGGGCCCCGTATTCTTGGTTTCTTATGATTCCTTTAATTTACCAATTTTTTTTGTGTAATACATGTAGGCTGTTTTTTCCTTTTGTTAGAACACCCTTGGCATGATGAGGCAAGTTTTGCTAACAGCGAGAATCAGTTTGCCAAAGGAACAAAGACCCTCCATAGCTTTGACTTTCACACAAATTGCCATTTTCAACAGGACATTCAGAAACACTGTCCACAACAATGGGCGCTATAGTGACATGTTCTTCAATAAGGCCTACCCCATCCATTTACACTAAACTTCAACCATTAATATCACTTTTGCATGGTGTGTGGGACCCAACGGCTCTTGACTGGTGATGATGAATTAGAATCACATCACCAGATGTGTGCGCTTCCGTACATCACACCTGGGATGTTCTAGTTTTTGTCTTCCCTCTGTCCTACACGTTTCTCAACTTTGTATATTGCTATGGGGTTCTTGCAGAGCCTCATCCTTCGGTCATTGGGAGTTGTATGTGAGGAAGGCCTAACACTGGTACAAGCATGCTTTGGAACAGCTTGGAATTCCTGGGCTGCTTCAATAGCAGTACCAACCTCCAAGACTGAACAGTTGGAGGTGTAAGGAAGGCACAGTATCAAACAGTAGGACAGACACAAGTGATCACAGTTCAAGGGTGTTTATTGAACTTCAACTGGATTTGAAAATTGGGTTTCGAGGGGATTGGGTCCTCCGACGTATTCCATATCTATGACATGTAATCACCACAGCTGTGCTGCTTCGGAAACTTTTTTCTGCGTCCTGCGTCGATGCGCCGTCGTCAAGGACCTCCTCCGACGTCATCCGATGTGATAAGTAGGACGCACGACGCCCGTAGCCTCAGTTCCGTTTTTTCCGCGAACGTGTTGTTTCATGAATCTCGGTTAACGCCTCGACTCTTTGGAGTTCTGTTCTTCTCGGTTCTTCGAACCTGCTAGTTTTTGTGAAAATCCTTCGTGTGAAGATGTCTTCTACTTCGTCTTCGACCCCGCGTCCGGGCTTCAAGAAGTGCGGGGAGTGTGGGTCCAAGATGTCGGTGACGGACTTGCACGACGCCTGCCTCTGGTGCCTCGGGGAGGCCCACGACACGGATGACTGTATCGACTGCCAGTCACTCACGTCCAAAGCCTTACGCGAACGTAAGAAGAAGTTGTCGGTAGGTCGGGTGTCCAAGCCCCGGAAGTCGAAGTCTGCGGGGCTTTTGACGGATGATTCGAGGGGTGACTCTCCGCGTCATCGTCGGAAGTCTCGTGGGTCTCCTTCTAGGAGTCGGTCTCGCCACTCCTCAGCCTCTTCGAGGCATTCTCGGAAGCGCCGACACCGGTCGTCTTCCAGGTCCTCTTCGGAGGACTCTGCCCGGCACGTCGCTTACCCCACCAGCCGTGCGACGCCGGAGGAATGGGCTTCCTTCGGGAAGAAAATGCTGGCGATTCTTGAGTCGCAGGTTACTAAGCCGTCCGCGCCCCCGAGTGGGGTCGGTCGTGAGAGGTCGAGAGGCACCGCTCGCAAGAGTGGTCGGCACGAGTCACGGGAGAGGTCCCGTTCGGACAAGGAGACTCGTTCTCGACGTACCCGTTCCAGGTCCCCGTCCTCCACGCGTTCGAGACCGTGTGCACCTGTGAGGTCTTTGAGGAAGACATCGACGTCTGAGGCGTCAAGGGTGTCGACAGGCTTTCTCGAGGCTCCGGCTCCGAGGAAATCGTCGAGGCCGTCGACGCTCAGGTCGTCGAAGGACACGCTCGGGGCTCCAGCTTCGAGGGCTGTGTCGACGCCGCCGATGCTGGCGGCGCTGCGTCTGACGTTGACGCTGATTTCCTCGACGTCGACGCCGATCCTCTCGGCGCCGATGCCTGTTCTCTCGCCGCCGGCGCCTATTCGCTCGACGCCATCGACGCCTTTCGTGTCGGAGATACCCCGTGGCACGGGGGAACCCCCTAGGAAGGCTCTGGTTAAGAGCAAGCACTCTCGGGTGCCTTCTTTTTGCCACCTGGAATATATTTTAGAGGCGGATGAGGATTCTGATGGCCTGGTTCCTAGTCGGGTTCCAGATGAAATTGTCTCGGGCCATAGTCAGTTTGACAATTTGAGGGAGTCACTGCATGATGCCAGTGGACTGGACACCTCTCCGGAGGTGGAGTTTTGTAGGCCTGAGCCTGGCTCTCATGCCGATCCCTCGTACCGGCGCCTTATGGCTAGGGTTTCTGAGTACTTGGGATGGTCTGCTCCCCCAGGGGAGTTTGTGCAGGATGATCTAACGGACATCCTTGATGTTGGTCCCCCAACTGACCCGGTACTGCCGTTCCATATGGCTTTACAGAGAAGGGTGGCGGCGGCTTGGACTGCTCCGGAGAGTCTCCCGGTGGTGGGCAGATCCTTGTCGCGAAAATACCGTCCAGCCAGTAGCGACCCCTGCTACTTGACCAGGCACCCCACTCCGGAGAGTTTGGTGGTGCAGGCGGCCCCGGCAAAGCAGGCGTCGTACCCTACCATCCCTCCTGATAGGGACGACAAACGTTTTGATGGCTGGGCGAAGAAAGTGTTTTCTTCTGGTGGTATGGCGCTTCAGGCGGCCAACTCCATTTGTGCCTTGTCTCGTTTCACGCACACTCTGTGGAACTGTTGCGTTAGCGGCTGAACATATTCCCGAAGGGGACGAACGGGATGGTTTCCTTGCTATGGTCCAGGATGGTAAGGATGCCATGTGTGAGTCTGTTCAGTCGGGTTTGGACTTAGCTGAATGCGTCAGTAGGTCCATGGCGGCGAGCACCGTGATACGCGTGGTTGCGGAAGTCGGGGTTTGCTCCTGTTGTGCAGTCCCGGCTCCTCAACATGCCCTTTGACGGTGAACACCTTTTTGGCAGCAAGGCTGACGAGAGCCTTGAGAGGTTTCAGACCTCAAAAGCTGCAGCAAAGTTGTTGGCTGCTGCAGTTCGCCAACCTCCGCCTTTTTGTCCTAGGGGACAGCAGTGGAGGGGTGGTTCCTTTCGCTATTACTCGTCCTTCAGTAAAGCGAGAGAAGCTGGCAGTCAAAGAGGCCAACGCAGGGGTACCAGAGGTGGACGACAGGGTACCCGTGGTGCCAAGGCCGCTCGGGCAGTTGCCTCTTTGCCCTCAGGTAACGCCGCAGCCGCTCCCACTCAGTCATGAGGCCATGTCCCATGGTTCGCCGGTTGGGGGAAGGCTGGCGCAGCATCTTGTAGAGTGGCAAGCCATTACTTCAGATGTGTGGGTTCTGGAGATCATAACCCACGGCTTCCCTTTCGGCACAGGCCTCGCGACAATCCACCGGGGAACCTCTCTTTGCAGAGTCCGGATCCGCTCCTTGCGCAGGAAATTCAAGCCCTGCTGGAGAAAGGCGCCATAGAACTGGTGTCTGTAGCGGAGAGGAACAAGGGATGGTATTCCCCTTATTTTTTGATTTCGAAGAAAGACAGGGGATTGAGACCCATCATGGACTTGCGCGGTTTGAACAAACTCCTCAGGAAGGACAAGTTCAAGATGGTTATTCTCTCTCAAGTCCTCCAGGCCCTTCATCTTCAGGACTGGTTGGTGTCACTCGACCTCAAGGATGCTTACTTCCATGTGCTGATCCATCCCAAGCACAAGAAGTACCTGAGGTTCGCGGTTGGCGACTCGCACTTTCAGTTTCGGGTCCTGCCGTTCGGATTGACCTCCACCCCGAGGGTTTTCACCAAGCTCATGGTGGTGGTGGCAGCGCATCTCAGGCAAGGGGGGGATTCACGTCTACCCCTACCTGGACGATTGGTTAATCAGGGGGAGCTCTCCCGAGCAAGTCCTGGATCATCTGTCCGTCACCTGCCACTCCCTTCACAGGCTGGGCTTCTCCCTCAATTTAAAGAAGTCCCATTTGACGCCAACACAGCGGCTCCAGTACATCGGAGCAGTGCTCGACACTTCCCTGGGGCAGTGTTTTCCTCCCCAGGAGAGGGCTCTTCACATTCAGCAGATGGTGCACAAGTTTCAGCATGCCCAGACGCTCCCAGCGTTCAAGTTCTTGAGGTTGCTCGGCCTCATGGCATCCTGCATTCTTCTGGTGCCAGAGGCTCGCCTGCGGATGAGATCTTTGCAGTGGGCACTCAAGACGCAATGGTCGCAGTCCTCCGGCAGGATGTCGGACCCGGTTCAGGTGCCGCCCTCGGTCGCCCGGGACCTTCTGTGGTGGGCCGTCGAAGGCAACTTGATGAAGGGGGCTCCATTTTGGCTTCCCTGGCCAGAGGTGACGATCTTGACAGATGCATCCCTCACGGGATGGGGAGCTCATGCCAATGGGCTGACAGTCAGCAGTCGTTGGTCTCCGTCAGAGTCCAGACTCCATATCAATCTGTTGGAGCAGAGGGCCGTCAGGCTAGCCCTGAAGGCTTTTCTGCCGACTGTGCGAGGAAAGAGTGTCCTGATCCTGACGGACAACACAGTGGCCATGCACTACCTCAACAAAAAGGGGGGGGGGGGCAGGGTCACTTCCTCTGTGCAGGGAGGCGATGCAGCTCGAGTTCTGGGCCATCCAGCAGGAAGTTTCGATCTCGGCAGTTATCTGGCCGGAGACGAAAACGTGACGGCGGACGCTCTGAGCAGGCAGAGCGCGATCTCTCACGAGTGGGAGTTGGCTCAGGAGATTCTCCTGGAGATCTTCACCCTTTGGGGGACCCCTCAAGTGGATCTCTTCGCCTCCAGTGTCAACCGGAAGTGCGAAAGGTTTTGCTCGCGGGAATTTCCTCCAAAAGGCTCCTTACGAGACGCGTTCGTGGTGGAGTGGTCATTCCCGCTGCTGTACGCGTTTCCTCCAATCCCCGTCATCCTGCAAGTGCTGCGGAGGTTACAGAAGTTCGGTTCCCGGATGATCCTCATTGCCCTGGCGTGGGCTCGGAAGACGTGGTACCCGGACCTTCTCGACTTGTCCATCTGCCCTCCACGTCGTCTTCCCTACCGAGACGATCTGCTCTCACGGGAGGGGGGTCAGGTTCTCCATCCAGAGGTCAGAGCCCTCAACCTTCACGCGTGGCTTCTGATAGGTTGAGGTATAAGGATTGGGACCTCCCTGAAGACGTGATGGAGGTGTTGCTTTCGGCCCGAAAGCCAGCAACAAAGTCTCTGTACCGTTGCTGTTGGCGTAAGTTCTGCGACAGGTGCAGAGTTCAGAATGTGGATCCTTTTGCATGTGACATCCCCATGGTTCTGTCCTTTTTACTTTCTTTGGCCCACAGGGGCTTGGAAGTGGGTACCATTAAAGGTTACCTGGCGGCGCTGTCCATCTTTAAGCGCTCGTCTGAAGAGTGTTCTTACTTTAAAATCCCTTTAATTTCACAGTTTCTGAAAGGGCTCACTAATGTGTTCCCTCCGTCACCTTTCCTGGTGCCCGGTTGGGATTTAAACCTTGTTCTTAAGTTTCTTATGGGTGCTCCGTTTGAGCCTTTACATTCTTGCCCTTTGAGGCTGTTAACTATGAAAACTGTGTTTTTAGTTGCGGTTACTTCCGCTCACAGAGTGAGTGAGTTACAGGCACTTTCAGTTAAGCTACCCTTCACTGTATTTCACAAGGACAGGGTTGTCCTTAGAGTTCGTCCTTCTTTTCTTCCCAAGGTAGTGACGGAATTTCATTTGGCCCAGAAGGTTGTTCTTCCGGCATTCTATCCTCCTCCGCATCCTGGTAAGGAAGAGGAGAGGCTCCATAGGCTTGATCCTAGGAGAGCTTTAAGCTTTTATGTTTCACGCATGTCCCGGGTCAGAGTGGACGATCAACTCTTTATTGGTTACGCTGGAAAGCGTTTGGGGCAAGCTGTGACGAAACAGACTTTGTCTCGCTGGATTATTTTGGCCATCTCGGAGTGTTACCGCTTGGCGGGTAAGGACCCACCGGCTGGCTTGCGGGCCCATTCTACCAGGGGTATGGCTGCATCTACTGCCCTGCAGAGGGGTGTTCCTATTGCAACATCTGTGATGCAGCCACCTGGGCTTAAGTACATACATTTGTACGTCACTATTTTCTCGATTCCATCCGAGGACAGGATCTGGCCTTTGGCAAGGCGGTCCTTTGCTCTGCTATTTGATTGGCTATTCTAAATTTTGATTCTAAATTCTTTCCCTCCTCCTTGCTCTGGTACTGCTTTGGGAGTCTGTCATAGATATGGAATACGTTGGAGGACCCAATCCCCTCAAAGAACAAGTTACTTTCTTACCTGGTAACGTTCTTTCGATGGGATGGTCCGACGACGTATTCCATATCGCTCCCGCCCTGCCTTCCCTGCTGCAGAATTTCTTTTGCGATTGCAGCTTACGTTCCACAAGGCTTTGTGTCTGACTGGCAGTTGACTAATGTCACACGTTCTGGGGGAAAAAACTACAACTGAGGCTACGGGCGTTGTGCGTCCTACTTATCACATCGGATGACGTCGGAGGAGGTCCTCGACGACGGCGCATCAACGTCATCGACGCAGGACGCAGACGCCGATAAAAGTTTCCGAAGCAGCACAGCTGTGGTGATTACATGTCATAGATATGGAATACGTCGTCGGACCATCCCATCGAAAGAACATTACCAGGTAAGAAAGTAACTTGTTCATCTTAATCCTAAAACTAAAGATGGGAGCAAGCTATGACAATCAAATAGTAATAACACAGTCTGAGTGGTATCTCGTTGAAATAAAAGGGCCTACACTATTAAACCTATTGCTAATCCTTACTTCTAGAAACAAATAGTGTGGGAAACAATGTTATGCAAGAGAAAAGTGTTCAAGAAATCATATGTCAGAATATTCAAGCCGTTGGCTTCCCTTCCCCACGTTTTCATCACGGGACAAGGCGGCACACTCAAACTTAGCACAGTCTCTGGCTCCTCTAGCACGAGGATGCAGTTCAAATCTCAGTATCGGGGCCTTCTGTACCAAAGTCTTTGTCATTCAAAGTCTCTTACTTTAGAGGGCCTGATACGACAAACATTCAAAAGTTCCTTTCTCCTTAGGATTCTCATGTACAACTTCTTGGGTGATTTTCAAATCACCCCGGGTGCCCCTCTGCCGGGCTCAGACCAGGTTTGTGTATTTTTCCAAATGTTCTCTATTTCATCAAAATCGAAGACTTTTGACTGTGTGCAGGATTTTGTTTGACCCGTTGCAGGACCACTTCGATTCACGTTTATTTGTTCACTTTCAAATGATCTCCCTCTGGCCTGCTCGGATCACATGTAGCTACTTTTGTTTCTCCTCAGCTGGATATCTGACAGAGACCTTTGATTGAGCACCCCCGCGGTGCCAGATCACTCTGTCAAAGGTATTGTAGGTTGGTTTAAAGTTCAGTCACTCATCAGCAGTTTAACTTCACTCACGTTTTACCAAGGTTCGGTCCAGCACTCACCATACAATGGTTGGTCATTCCAAGTGCAACCTTGGCTTCAACATTGACCAATCTTGTATCGGTCTCCCCAATTCACCGGCTGTGTTGTTTTCACTGAAGCAGTCTTGGAGCCAAGGATAGTACCACGGTGGCTTGTGATTCTCTCAGCCTTGATTATTGACGCAGGAGGACCTTGGGTATCTCTGACACACAATGCAGAATTCTTCAGACTGTTTTCCTGGTCTTATGCTTTCCAATCTCAAGGACTCATTAAAGCAACAGTTCCTTGTTGAAAAGGTCAAGGGTACTTCCCATCTTGGAACTGCTGTTTCCTCATGTGTTTTGCCTCGCTCAGAGTGTGCTCCCGTGGTCTGCCTTTTCTCCGTGTGGGGAAGTGTTATGGAAGTCTGGTGTGAGTGATTGTCGATAATTGCCTGACCTCGCTAACCATAGTATTGGGACATGTCAGGTAAATAGCTTGGGTGCTAGTCTGTTTTCCCTTATAGCAGGCTGTCAGTAAGAACGTTTTTGTGTTGTAAAAGGGGAAGTAGAGTTTACCTAACTAACCTACGGGTAGGATGGGGTAAAGGTGCTACAAGGAAGGGGATACTGCATCTCACCATCCAGTGTCCCACTCCCCGAATACCCCCCACTCAGGTGATCCTCCCGCACTCGTTCACCTCCAGGAACTGATTCCAAAGGCGATGGGCGTGTCCTGGCCACCTGGATGACAGATCCCTGCGTACTAGTGGTTGAGACACCCTCTGGTTTCTCACAGAGGACAATAAAATTGCAGGCTTGTTGGTCTTCTCATGCCCACTATTTGCCTTTGCTTACCTCCCACACTCAATCCTCTTGCTGTAGTACCTTGGGCTCCCAGGCCATCTATATCCTGGATAAGGTCCTGAATCTCTGCAACAAGGATATTGACACCATTAATTAGCTTGTAGATCTTAAAAAGCTTCTTTTGTCTATTACAAGGTGAGATTGAAGTGGTGGCTTTTTTTTAGACATGCTACAAATGTGAGGGGAGAAGGGAGATGTCAATTTCAAAAATATAAACTTTCTTAAATATATTTTCAAACAATAATACAGTAAAATACATTCACCCTCCAATCTTTGAATGAACCATCTGTAAAAATCATAATCATAAAATATCGATATCAAATATCAAGTGTCATTTATAAAAATAGAGTATAAAACTGGTGTACACAATCCAACCAGAAAAATATATAACTCAATAGACAAATATTACCACAGCACCACACTCTATTTAACACAAATTGTCAACACATTTCCTTAATTCCACTTCCAAAAGGCTTGTCAAAATCGAGGTGAATAGATTAGAAGATCCAAAGACCCTCCTAGCCAAGGCAGTAAAGTTGCAGTGTAATTTGCAACAATAAAAAAGTGCCAGGGGGCTCTGCTTCTGCTGCAGGCCCAAGGAGGCTAAAGGTCCCGCTAGGACATTCCAGCTTGCTCACCCCACCTCGGGCAAATCTAGGCAGGGCGCAGCAACATACAACAATGGCATACAATGGCTTCAGGGGCAGACTTAGTCCGACTCCTCAGCACCCCCCCCCCAGTCCCTCTGACACTCTTGCACTGCTATTCGCAGAGCTCAGATCAAGTCTGTATTAAGGTGGTTCAAGAAACCATGTCCTGCTTGTACATTTAATTCCTATGGCCCGAGGAGTAGCAAATTTTAATCATTCTTAATGCGGGAGGTAGAAAACAGACTGGATTTACAATTGGTTGCACTATATCCTTATATTCTTGTAGACGTCAACTGCCGGCCGTCATGCACCACAGGGAAGCCACTGAGCAACACGTGCCACGCGGGTATAGATTAAGCAAAAGAGTTTAAATATGCGCCCTATATGATCTGTTGGTTTTCCAATTTCCAGCGCAATTCAGTCACTCTGCTTGAAAAATATAATACCTCCCATAGTTGCGATTAGCACATGATCAACATAGGCAGCGGTGAGTGCGGTTCTCGAGTCATCTGGATGGAGATAGGAGCAGAGATGGAAACAACATAATGCGCCCCTCCTGCGCGAACAGCAGCAGTAACAAAACTGACCTTTGCCTGCACCAGGCTTTGCCGCTCCGGGGGCACCGCAGTGAATTTAAAGAAGAGGTGTGTCCTCGCATCGGCGTGTCAGCTGGCACAGCTGACTGCTGCGTGAAACAGGGTAAAGGCGCAGACACTGCCCTTTTCCTACTGTTATAAGTAATAAACACAATATAAAAACCAACACAATATTTCTGGTAAGTAAACCATAATGTAAAAGACTTTCTAGAATAGTAATATGCAGTTCAAGGTAAATAAACACCCAGTGTTAAACTTTTAGAATGGCACTATTCAATTCAAGGTAGCAAACCCTATTGGTAGTAAACGGTTACTTATTCTTTTTCAGAAATATGTAATTACACCAACATTCATTTTTAGAATAGTGGAACACAATTCAAATGTAAGGAAAAACTTGGCACTTACTTTTGAAAATGGCAGTATGCACTTCAAAGGTAAGTAATAACTTTGTAACACTTGTAACTTATTCTATTTTAGGAGTATTCAGTTACAGCACCAACACATAGCCGTGGGGCAGTCAAGCACTGAAATGCTAGGCAATTATCCTCTGAACAAGAGTACCAACAGCAACCCCAGACATGTGTTTCGGTCTGGTTGGACTTCATCAATAGGGTGGAGCTGTGCCTCTCTAAGAATAGTGATCAAGGGGTCCACGTAAAGATTCCCCTAGTAACTTACGTTGAGACCCAAAGTTACTTGAAATATGCAAAAATCAAGGGGGGTCCTGGGAGTCCCTGTGCCGAACATTAGTCCCGGTTACGAAGGCCTTACCCAGATTCTTTAGCTCACTATCTTTCACAGAGGACAAATATCCAAAGCATATCAGTATTTGCCCTGCCACTGAGACCCAAAGTTATTTATAAATGCAAAAAACAGCGTCCTGGGGTAAGACTCTGGGTATGTCTCTCGTAACTGAGACTAATGTCCGGCAGAGGGACTCCCAGGACCCTCCCTTGTCTTTTACCCTTTCTAAGGAACCAGAAGAAGAACTGTTGACGCCTGATGGATTCACCTCGCTATCTCGGCCCAGCACTCTTGTGAGGGCACTTATGAGTGGAATCTTGCTTCTGGAGGTCCAGCAGGAGTTCTCCAAAGATTCAGCGAGATTCGTTATTCGTAAGAGGATGCACAGCACTCACACCCGAGGTCCCAGGGTATTGGCGTTTTGCAGCCCAGGATGGTCACAGCGCATCGTAGGATGAGTCGAAATGCAGGTATTAAGACCGATTGGTCCCACCAGTCTAAGGATCAGAGTCGTCGTCTTCGGGAATCCTCTGTTGCGTGGAAGGAAGGGTCAGTAAAGGCAGTGGTTACAGAGCAGGCATCTCTGGTCGCTGGAAGTAGCTAAAGGTGTCTTCTCTTCTTCCTCGTCGTATTCAGCTCCAGTGGTCGACTTGTCTTCAGCTTCCATATCCAGGCCATTTATCCAAAAATCCAGTCAATCAGCACTCATGCTACATTCAAACTTTGGGGATGGATGTCCTTTTAGGACAGCCAGCCTCCTAGTTGGAGCTGGCTCCATGCAGGCTTGCCAGAAGACTAAGGAGATGTTTCGGACTCCTCCCTCATTTCCTGTCTTCACAGACACTCTGGAGCCTTGGGTGCTTCACAAAAAACTCCGACCGAAGATACAAATCAAACCAGGACCTCCCCCACCCAGCTCTACAGAAGAAAGATCAGGAAAGGACAAGCACACAAAAAATGGCGAAAAAAGAATATAGACATAATTTTGGGTCGATGGTGACCCTTCTGTGTGGTACCGCGGCTGTGAACACAAAAGTCGACAAAACACGCCCACTGCCACCAGCCATGAAGGTATGCTTGTCACTGTAACTTAAATGTTACAGGAGCTATGAGAAAGAGGATACAGTGTAACCCTACAGCACTCCACATAAGGTGGATGTGCTGATCTCACAATATAAAATGTAGAGGATAGAAATATCTCTCTCTAAACTTGAGAATATGTGTTCTGCAAGGTAAGTAAGGAACTGTGACAGAAGTTACAGCAACATTGAGAAAGGGGATACTATGTATCTCCTCAGCACTCCTCGCAAGGTGGGTCTGCTGGTCTCACAATGGGAATTGTAGAAAGGATAACAAGTATCCTTCTACCCTTAGGAACAGTAGTTCACACAATGTAAATCTGAGAAAATAAAAAGGGAAGCCCAACGGGCTCCCCAGCAACCCTGCACAGAATGTACTGTATGCTGCAAAATGTAGGTGCCCAAAAAGTTATAGGAAAGTTTCATTCCAAAAATAAAGCATAGAGAGTCACAAAAATGACTCCCACAGAAAGAGTAAAAGAAAGGGTGAGTGGAGAAAAGTGTTCCCACTCACTCAAGAACATAGAAGTGCTGGGGGGTCTCACAAGTGAAGGTGATTTGGAGTAAATATGAAAATCCAACCTTACAAGTTTTAACAGCCAACCCAAAGAAATGTCACTTGGCCCAGACAGCTGTAAAGTATCAGGGGTATTTTGTGGGAAACTGACTGATCAAACATCAAACAGAAAAGGTCAAAGCGGTACAAGCAACGCCTGTTCTAAAAAATCAAAAGGGAACTTTGCGCTGTCCTTGGATTGACCGACTACTACAGAAGGTTCATGCCAAATGATGCCACCTTAGTCGCCAATCTTAATGACAAGCTCAAGAACTCCCATCAACAAAAGTTTGTATGGAAAGATGAAGATTAACACATTTTTGAAGGTCTCAAAAAAAAGTATGCCAAGAGCCCGTCTAAAAATCCCTGATTTCAACCACAAATTAATTCTGCAGACAGATGCTACTAAGGTCGGAATAGGACATGTGCTTTCACAATAACATGATACCTTCGAACACCCCAACCTATACACAAATTGTCCCCATAGAACAGTTGTATGCGACAGTAGAACTTGAAGCCTTAGCCATCAAATGGGCCCTCCTAAACCTACGGTACTATCTTACCGGAAGGAGATACCGACTTCTGACTCACCACTCTCCCTTAACCTGGACGAGTTTGAGAAAGGACTCCAAGCCTCGAGTCATGAGGTGGTTTTTAGATATACACCCATATTTTAGGTCAAGCATCGAAAGGGCAAAGAAAAAGGCAACATTGATTTTTCAAGTCGTTTTTCACTTCCTAATTAAGGGGGAGCCTCTCATTTAACAGGAGGGCTATGTGAAGAATCAAGAAATGTGTCTCTTTTCCCCAGAGGGGAGCCACCCCCTTTGAGGCTAGGGAGGTGAGCCTGCGATGCAAGACCCTCTCTAGGGGTCTGGACAAGTGGGACCGCACTGGGAGTGTCACCCCTCTTGGGGACCAGAGCGGAATTCCCAGTCAAAAGCACTATGGGCCTCATTATAACTCCGGCGGTAGCAGTGCTGGTTCATGAAGCTAGGTGCTGGAAAATGTTGCTGCCCATTCCTATTCGAGTCCCATAGGACTCATGGGAATGTGGAGGATGGAAGCACCGGCACCGTGTGCAACAGTACCGGTGCTTCCGTGAAAGTCTGTGAGCCGCTGCTGTCCCGCCTGCCAGGTCTGACCGGGCAGCCGCTCACAGAACTCAGTGTGCTGGTCAGGTAACAACGGTGCTGATACGCTAACCAGCACCGTTGTTACCAGACCGGCACACTAGTAATGAGGCCCTGTGTCTTCATATACGGATATGGAAAATATTCTAATAGCCCCTACAATTACTATATTCCTCAAAGATCCTTCTTTTCATGTATTGGCTACAGGTAATGCTGAACACATGCTGAACTCCATAGTCGGTGCAGAAGGGCACCATTCAGTTTATTCCTATGACGTGCATAAGAGAGGAACTCATACAGAAGATAGGGTACCGCTACGCAGAGGTGAGCGGTACCCTATATCGTTGATGTCCTGTAGCAGCAGAGCCATGCTGGGCCTTGGAGCCAGAGGCAGCAAGAAGGGCAAGCAAGCCGCAAGCTGAACACCTGAGGGTTGGCGTTCTACCCAAACGAGGTTGCAGAGGGGGACGTTTTGCATCTCACCTGGTGGTGCGACCACATACGAGCTGTGGCGGACCGAGAGGCTGGCAACGGATGCTGAGACCGGATCAAATGAGGGAGCCCGAGTCCCCGAGCTCCACACACGTCGGACTGTAGCTTCAGAGACAAACAGCTGTGCGAGAGCTGACAAGGTTACGGGAGCCTGAGGAACTTGACTGAGAGCCTACCGTTACAATGTACGAGCATTGTAATTAATGGCTGTGAAAGCTATCCAGGTTACGGGACCCTGAGAAACCAAAGTTTTCCAAATACCCTATGGAAGGGGGTTGATCAAATTACAAACAGCTGGGAAAGGTATCAAGGTTACACAAGCCTGAGAAACTATAGAGTGTGCAAAAATCCTATGAAAAGGGGATTGACAAAACATGAACATTGTGAATGACAGCAGGCAAAGCTATCAAGGTTACGGTAGCCTGAGAGACCAACTATCCTATGAAAGGGCGATTGGGAAAGAGATATGAACATTTTGAATTAAGGCTGAGACATCAACTAAGGTACAGAACTCGTATAGGATCGGGAGGATGACCGTGCTATTTGTATTTGTATTTTATTTATTTATAAAGCGCACCTGGCCCAAGGGCATCCAGGCGCATAATTTGGGATACAGGCATAGTCATCCAATACAGTTACTTTACAGGGAAGCATTTGCAGAGTTATATACAGACATAGGGCCTCATCACGAGTTTGACGGTAACCCTTAAATCCGGCGGTAGCCAAATCAGGGCTTCGGCAGATTTCTCCCCAGCTCTGAGCTGGGGGAAATCCACCAAAAATGTGCGCTCATACCGCCGGCGGGAAATCCACCAGTGGTATGAGCGCGAAATTTCCCCATTGAGCCCAATGGGGAATGGGGCATTCCCGAATGGGCTCAATGGGGAATGGGGATTTCCAAATCCAACAAACCCGTGATCCGGCGCTAATAGCGCCGGTGGGTTTGGCTGTAGGGCAGATTAGCGCCGGCGTTACCGCCCAACTCGTGATGAGGCCCATAGTAAGTAATTACAGTTAATGTACACAGAGGGATTTGCAGATTATAAACAGACGGGGGGGTCAAATAAGCAAGGATAAACAGTTACGATTAAATACACATCAGAATTTACAGATGTGCAACAGGCCAAAGATGGTTAGTCTAGTCAAGTAGGTGGAGTAATCTGTCTAAATCAAAGGGTGGTTGGGGCAGACAACCATGCTGTAACGCTCACCTGATTTCCACGGAGGCGCTGGTCTTGGCAGGAAGGTGTCTGTGACTCGAAAAGTGATGTGCAGGACTCGATTGGCTTCTGGGGTCGAACCTCTTCTCACTGTGTGTCGAACCCGAAGGGTCAGGTTTCTGTAGGTGAAAGAATATGGGGGTTAAGGATCTGGGCTGTTGAATGTTCTTCTCCCTCTCCCTCTCTTCCTAGCTTCTCCGTAGAGCCCCCCCAGGTCAACGTGCTCACCTTAGATAGGTGAATGCTGGACTCTCCATCTGCGTCTGGTGCAGGGTGCCGTTGCCAGTTCCTTCACTGGTGAAACATAGGCCTCTTGAACTCAGAGGATCGTTACCGTCGTTAACTGCACGAGCGGTGAGTTTCCGGGCACCGTTTTAGTCTTTATAGTCTTTAGGTGCGTGGCACGTTAATATTGAACAGGACTCTGTATAATGCCTTTCCCTTTTTGTCTTGCAGGACTCTGGAGATGGAAGATGGAGTGAAGCGCCTGGAAATGAGTAAGTAAATGCAAGCGCTCAAACTGTCTTTTTCCCTTGCTGCTTAGTTCGTGCTGAAGAGACGCCGGAGTATTTGCAGGCGTTCTATTGTGACGAGCGCGATGGGCGTAAGTAAATACCTGTCTAATGTCTCTTCTTTTGTTTTCACAGGCGGCGATGCAGCGTGAAGAAATCCAGAATTCGCGGAGTGCCGGTGAGTAATAACAATGCTTTTGTCTTCACAGGCGGAGGTGCAGCGTGAAGAAATCCGGAATTCGCGGAGTGCCGGTGAGTAATAACAATGCTTTTGTCTTCACAGGCGGAGGTGCAGCGTTAAGAAATCCGGAATTCGCGGAGTGCCGGTAAGTGATAACAATGCTTTTGTCTTCACAGGCAGAGGTGCAGCGTGAAGAAATGGCCGCTGCCGATGGATCAGGTGAGTAAGCACTGCGTGTAAATGTTGCCTTGCTAACCTGTTGTTTCTTGTCCTTGCAGGTGCTGTTGTTGACTGGATACAGGAATGGTAAGTATAATTCTTGCAGGTTCAGGATCGAAAGAAGAAAGGCTGGAACAGACTCGGTGAGCGTTCTGCTGCAGATGCAGAATAACGCGAAGCACGTTTCATCTATCGGGTGTGGTTTAAATAGCCTTGGAGTGATGAGGCGTCTTCCTCCACGGCCCCGCCTAGGTAAGAAAAGAGTTCCAGTTCCAGAAGTGTTCCAGTGCTGTATCCAGGGAGTGGAGCTTGCCCCACCCAGGTAAGAAAGTAGTTCCTGTTCACAGAGGACTTCTAAGTGGCTGGTAAGTTAGCAGCATGGTCTGCTGCAGGTAAGTCCACCCAAGCATCTTCATACATAATATGAGCCCGGCGCTTCCAGTGCCGGTACCGATGACTTTGATGAGCCTGGTGCCACCGGCGCCAGGACAAGGCCCAAAAGGTCCCAGTGGGGACCGGCTGGTGCCTAAGATAACGGTTAGGGGCCTGCTTCCAAGGATGTTGGGCTGTTCCTGACTCCTTGGAAGCAGTGATCATGACAGGACCCCCCCTCAAGGCCCCTCCCAAGCGTGTCTTCTCCGGGGGTTTTGGCTTGTCGGGGTGATTCAAATGGAATTTCATGACCAGACGAGGTGCGTGGACATGTTCTGAGGGTTCCCAAGACCTTTCCTGGGGGCCGTATCCTTTCCAATCAACCAGGTAATATAATTTAGATTTGGAGATTTTGGAGTCTAGGATGTTCTTTACTTCGAACTCAATTTCTCCATCTACTAAAACAGGTTCTGGGAGTTCGGTCAATCGGGTTCCTGGTTGTACTGGTTTTAGTAAGGAGACATGGAATACTGGATGTATTTTCATATGCGAAGGCAATTCCAATTTAACAGCCACTGGATTAATTATGGCAGAGATAAGATAGGGTCCAAGGTATCTCGGGATAAAAGTGCGTGGTCTTTTTAGAGGTAGGTGCTTAGTGGATAACCAGACCTGCTCTCCCACTGCGTAGTGAGGGGCCTCTTTACGGTGCTGATCTGCTCCTTTCTTGAATTGAGCTTTAGCTCTTTGCAGATGGTCAGTGGCTTCCTTAAAAGCACGAGTGATCTCCGAGTGCAAGTGATCCACAGCAGGTGCCTCGAATTCTTGGGGAGGATCCAGGTTAGAGGTTCTAGGATGGTGTCCGTATAATAAGAAGAAGGGAGTCTTTCCGGTTCCAGAATGAGCCGAATTGTTATAAGCGTATTCAGCAATCCAAAGAATGTCCTTCCAAGGGTTTTCAGTTTGTTGAAGCATGCAACGTAGATATTGCTCTAGAGTTTGATTTGTCCTCTCGGTTTGTCCGTCAGTCTGGGGATGATGACTGGTAGAAAGTCTCACATCTATTTGGGCTTAACGACAGCAACTTCGCCAAAAGTGGGAGATAAATTGACTTCCCCTATCGGAAACCAAAACCGAGGGAAAACCGTGTAACCGAACGATGTTTTCTAAGAATTCTCGGGCCAATACTGAAGCTGAAGGTAGGCCCTTCAGGGGAATGAAGTGAGCCATCTTGGAGAATAGATCCACGACTACTAAAATGGTAGTATACCCTGAGCATGGAGGTAGGTCCGTGATGAAATCCATGGACAGGGTATGCCATGGACAGGGAGGGATGTCTAGTGGGTGTAAGAGGCCGGCTGGTTTCTCCTTCAGACTTTTATTTTGGGCGCATACACCGCAAGAGAGTACAAAGTCTCTAATATCCTTTTTCCATGATGGCCACCAGAAATGTCTTTTGACCTTTTCCATTGTTTTGGTTATGCCAGGGTGACCCTCCATTAGTGAATCGTGATAACAGGAGATTACCTGTCTTTGTATCTTCTCACTGGGCAAGTACAATCGTCCTCGGAAAAAAGGTAGATCTTGATCCACTGAAAATTCTTTTCCCCTTAATTTCCAGTTCTGTAAGTCGGCCGGAGTTAGAAGTGATTTGACTGTGGTCTTGATGTCTTCAAGGGATTGAGCGCTGACCAAACCCAAAATCCTTTGTTCAGGGATTATGGGTATTGGTTCTGGATTGGTCAAATGTTCATCTATTCCCATCCAGGTGTCAGGCTGAGATCCTGGTGTCTGCGGAAGCTGCTGAGCCCCCGACAATCCACCCAAAATGTGGCACTCTGAGCTGATACTAGAAACTGCTCAGTTTACCTCACTTCCAGGGGAAAGGGGGAAGGGACAAATTAACAAACACCAGGCTGGAAGCTAAAGGCTAGCTGGTTCTTCACCTGTAGTAAAACATAAACATATAATACACCTTGTTATTCATGGAGTACTATACTAACCTTAATTATCAATATCCTTTACCAAATAAAGAAAAAACCATACCTGGAACTTCTCTACAAAATGCCCAGAGAAGTGATAAGCTGACTAGACTTCCTTACTAGTTGACTTGAATATCAACGATCATTCAGCCTTCTTAGTAGGTCCATGAATGTGAAATTAACTTTGCAGGGAATCTTCTTAAAACTCAAGAAGCTTGAACAAAGTCTGAAGTTCATTAAAAGTAAATGGAAGTTCTAGTGTTTCTGGAAAGAACTTATATTTCTTCTTATTATTTTTTAGAGTGTCTTTACTTAAAAAAAAAAAAAAAAACTGTTCTTGAAACTTGCAACAAAAATTCTCACGTGGAAATATCTTGAACACGCATAAGAATCCAAACTGAGTGAAGAACGTAGATGCGCTGAAGACCAAAACGCGGGAAAAACCACACGCGCTTATCCGAGGAGCGAATAAACTCACACGCGCTGAAATCGAAACCGCAGGAAAAATCCACACGCGCTTTGTCCAAGATGCGAGTATACGCACACGCGCTGAAATCTAAACCGCGGGAAAAAACCACACGCGATTAGTCCAAGATGCGAGAAAACGCACACGCGCTGAAGTCAAACCCGCGGGAAAAATCCACACGCGCTTAGTCCAAGATACGAGTATACGCACACGCGCTGAAATCTAAACCGCGGGAAAAAATCCACACGCGATTAGTCCAAGATGCGAGAAAACGCACACGCGCTGAAGTCGAAACCGCGGGAAAAATCCACACGCGCTTAGTCCAAGATACGAGTATACGCACACGCGCTGAAATCTAACCCGCGGGAAAAAATCCACACGCACAATAGTATCACGCGACACCAAAGAGCTCGCGCTAGATACTCAAGCGAAGACTTTCACGCGCAGGCTTCTGTTAACGGAAAAACCACGCGCTTGAAAGATAACGTAACGTAGCAAAGCCAAACATACGACAGCAATATAGTTCTTAGTTAATGTTTTGATATGAACTTGAAAATCAGTTTAACTCTTCAACAATGACATTATAAAAAGAGTCTTGAGTTTTAAAAGAACTTATCTTGTGAAGAGTCTTGGAAACTTATTTTCTTGAATAACTCGAAATCTTCTTTCTCCTGTTCTGTGCCAAAATGAAGCTCCGTAAGATTTCTGTTTACTTTTCCAAAGAAGCCGCTCGACTGCTTGAAACTTGAAACCCCTGAACAAGTTAAGCAGGAGCAGCTTCGTACACGACCTCTCAGCTGGGCAAAGACGATGAAAGGCAGTTTAGAATGTTCACTGTCTTCCCTATAAACAATCACCAGCCAATCAAAACTTAGACTAAGGACCTCCATCTTGGCTTGGGGCATTCTCCATTGACTGTAATGAATGTTAAGGGCAAAATTGGCTGTTTTAAAATTAAACTCATAATAACTTCCAAAAACCTTTCTATACTAATTTTCCCCAGACCTAATGTAATTCAGAATATGCCACTGTATCCTGACAGTACCTGACAGTACCCCCCTTCTAACGCCCAGTCCCTGGGCCTTTTTTCAATGGAAATTTCTTATGGAATCTTTTAACCAACTGAGGAGCATGTACATCACTTGCTTTCTCCCAAGTGCGCTCTTCAGGACCAAAACCCTCCCAATCAATGAGATACTGTAACTTTCCTCTCACTATTCTAGAGTCCAAAATTTTCTTAACTACAAATTCTTCTGAATCATCTTCCTCAAATACAACTGCTGAAGGAGTAGGTGTCAATCTAGTTCCTTTAACCACAGGTTTCAACAAGCTAACATGAAAAGTTGGATGAGTTTTCATATGTCTTGGTAATCTAAGGCGAACAGCCACTGGATTTATCACCCTTTCAACAACAAACGGTCCTACAAAACGAGGGCAAAACTTATTTCTTCCTTTAATTCTCAAAAATTTGGTTGATAACCATACCAAATCTCCCTCCCTATACTGGGGACTAGTCTTTCTTTTGAGGTCCGCAAATCTTTTATATTTTTGTTTACTCTCCACCAACACCCCTTTTGCCTTCTCCAAATTTCTTTTCATGACTTCTAGTCTCCTTTCCACTTCCGGGTTTCCAGCATCATTATTGATCTCTATACTAAGAAAACGAGGATGAAAACCTCGTCCCAAATAAAATGGAGACATTGAGGTGGCATCCTTACTACAGTTGTTATATGCAAATTCTGCCACCCACAACATATCTACCCACTCTTCCCCTGTCTGTAGATAACACCTCAAATATTTCTCCAACTCCTGATTTATCCTTTCCACTTGTCCATTGGTTTCGGGATGGTAACCAGATGATGGACATACCTCAACTCCCAATCTCTTACAAAAAGCTCTCCAAAACTTAGAAATAAATTGAGACCCTCTGTCTGAGATGACCTGACTGGGAATTCCATGCAGTTTTACTACTTCTTGCAAGAAACTGTGAGCTAAACTATCGGCGGTAACCTCTCCCTTCATTGGAATGAAATGTGCTTCTTTAGTGAGTAAATCAACTACAACCAATACTGATGTACCCCCCATATCTAGTGGTAGGTCCGTGATGAAATCTAAAGACACTGAGTACCAAGGCCGCGGTAGAACTGGCAACGGTTCCAATAGCCCAGAAGGCTTTCCGATGAGGTTCTTAGATCTAGCACAAACTTCACAGGTCTTAACAAAATTAAGAGTATCTTGTCGAATTTTATCCCACCAAAAATGTCTTCTGACCAACTCTAGTGTTTTCCGATATCCTGGATGTCCTGCCAGAACTGAATCGTGACATTCCTTCAAAATCTTTTCTCTATGTTCAATAGATGGTAAATAGAGTCTGTCGTCTAGATAAGGCAAACCATCTTTAATCTTGCGAGCTGGATCCAAACGAACCCAATGTTCAAGTTGTGTCTCAGAAATGGATTCTCGTACTTGCTTGAAGATTTCGTTTTCTTTCTCAATTCCAGCAAGAACAAAACGTTCTGGAGCGATCAGAGGAAGTGACTCACAGACCGACTTAACTTCACTTTTTGGAAATTGCCGTGACAGAGCATCTGCTTTCTTATTTTGATTTCCTGGTTTAAAAGTAACTATAAAATCATAGTCTGCAAAAAATAAAGACCACCTTAGTTGTCGAGGTGTCAGAGTTCTTGCTGTCTTCAAAAAAAGTAAATTTCGGTGATCAGTTAATACTGTCACAGTATGACGTGCTCCTTTTAAAAAATGTCGCCATTCTTCAAATGCTGCTTTGATAGCAAGAAGCTCGCGATCTGAAATGGTGTAATTTTCTTCCGCTGGTGAGAACCTCTTAGAAAAGTAGGCCACTGGATGCAATTGTCCAGTAACATTATGCCTCTGCGACAACACTGCTCCCATTGCCACATTGGAAGCATCAGCCTCTACAAAAAATGGCTTGGAAGTATCAGGATGAATCAAGATAGGAGTAGTTATGAATTTCTCCTTCAATATTTGAAAAGCCTCATTAGCCTTAACGTCCCAAACAGATGGAACTCCTTTCTTCAAAAGTCGAGTAATAGGAGTTACTAAACTGGAGAAACCTTCAATGAATCTTCGGTAAAAATTGGCAAATCCCAAAAAACTCTGGATCTCCTTCACCTTCGTTGGAGTAGGCCAATCACGAACCGCTTCCACCTTTTTCGGATTCATTTCCACCCACAAGGAGTGATCACAAAACCTAAAAATTCCACCGAATTCGTATGGAACTGACTCTTCTCCAATTTAGCGTAAAGATTATTCTCTCTCAATTTTCTCAAGACCTGTCGAACGTGAATTCTGTGTTTCTCCAAACTTTGGGAAAAAATCAAAATATCGTCAATATAAACAATAACAAAAATATCAAGAAATTCCCGGAGAACCTCATCGATAAAAAATTGAAAAGCCGCTGGGGCATTGCAAAGACCGAATGGCATCACTTGGTACTCGTACAGGCCAAATCTGGTCTTAAATGCCGTCTTCCACTCATCCCCCTCTTGAACTCGTACAAGATGATAAGCTCCCCTTAAATCCAATTTGGAAAAAATGGTGGCACCTTGGATTTGATTTAACATCTCAGAGATGAGAGGGAGGGGATACCTATTTTTTACTGTCATTCTATTTACCGCCCTATAATCTATATAAGTTCTGGGGGAACCGTCAGATTTTGGCACAAAGAACAATGGTGAGGCAGCCGGCGATTGAGAGTGCCGAATAAATCCCTTAGCCAAATTTTCCTTTATGTATTCTTTCAAATAGTCATTCTCTTTTTCTGTCAGGGCATAAACCCTACTGCTAGGTAAAATAGCTCCAGGCTCCAAAT
The DNA here is from genome assembly GCF_040938575.1 of Ambystoma mexicanum. NCBI lineage: Eukaryota > Metazoa > Chordata > Amphibia > Caudata > Ambystomatidae > Ambystoma > Ambystoma mexicanum. The sequence goes on along the minus strand of NC_090926.1, from coordinate 203,782,968 downwards.
CTATCCTGCAGTCAAACGGTCTATGAGGAGGCAACTCTCCAGCTTCCTTTTCATCAAATATATCCCAAAATTCCTGATAACAAGTAGGAAGTTCACCCACTACTGCTCCAACATCAAAACCTATTGCCCCTCTTTCTGCAAGTGAAAACGAAACTGAATTCACAAATCTTTCTTCCTCTTCATGACTTTTTCCTAAGAAACAATGTTCCTTACAAAAAGTTGATTTTAGGGATACAATTCTTGCACTCCAATCTATTCTAGGATTATGCAGAGTAAGCCATGGCATACCCAAGATTATTTTCAAGATTGGAGCGTCAATTAATTTAAAAGAAATATTTTCCTTATGACCTCCAGTTAACTCCATCTCAAGTACCTCTGTATTATGAGTGATTGGACCTGAAGAAAGAGATGTACCATCAACTGCCCTTACCTGCTCCACTTCTTTCTTAGCCACTAAAGGAACACCTAGAACCTTTGCCAATCCTCTGTCCATAAAATTTCCTGTAGCCCCTGAATCAATAATAATTGGCCCAGAACCTAAGATTTTCTTTTCAAACATTAAGGATACGTTCACAGTTATGTGAGGAACAGCTGTCTGTATCGTGTTAGCAACTTGTTGTACTCTGTCTGAAGAATTGAAGATCTTCTTGGAAGTAAAAGGACAGTTTTCAAGGAAATGACCACTCCTACCGCAGTATAGACACAAATTATTCTCCCTTCTTCTTGTCTTCTCTTCCTTTGACAACGGACCTCTCACCCGACTCTGCAGCTCATTTACCTTTGACTTAACTTCCCTGTTCACCACCTCAACCTTAGATCTCTCTACTCTTCCTGGAAACCTGACTTCTCCCTGAGAACGTCTACGCTCTAAACGTCTTTCGGTTAAACGAAAATCTAACCGAACTACCAAATCAATTAGAGCATCTAAAGTAGTTGGTCGTTCCAAAACACCAGCCAAAGCATCTTTCAATTCATCTTTTAAGCCCCGATAAAATAAGGAAGCCCTCTTCTCCTCTGGCCATCTACTCTCTAAAATTAAAGTTCTAAATTGAGTGATATAAGAAATCAACTCCTTTCCTCCCTGACGCAGCTCCAGTAGTTCTCCATCTACCTCTAAAGATACCTGTCTCTTATCAAACATCTTTTTAAATTCGGCCTGGAACAGGGAATAATTATTCAAAGCCAAACTCTTTTGACTCACCAAAAGACTTCCCCACGCAGAGGCTTCTCCTGATAAATAAGATAATGTAAATGTGACCTTGGAAGCATCCGTTGAAAATAACTCAGGACGACTTAAGAAATGTAATTCACACTGAGTCTGAAAAATTTGAAACTTTCTCGAATCTCCCAAAAAACGCTCAGGAGCAGCCAAAGGAACTGGCATAACTAAAGTTCCTAAACCACCCACCACTTCCCTTGGAAGCCTATGTTCTTGTTCTTCCCCTACTCTCACCAACTCAGGTGGGTTTCCTGCACCTCCCGAAACTTCCACTTCTTTTTCTTGTATTGGTGTTATCTTTAAATTTAACTCATCTATTCTTTTATTAAGATTTGAGTATTCCAGATGAGCCACCCGTAACTCTTCTCTAATTTCCCTAACCATTTCTCCCAACGCCTCCATGGCTGTCTCGTCGGGGTTCATACAGCTTGGGCAGACTTTTTTTTTTTTTTATTGGCCTTTCATTCTGTCAGGCTGAGATCCTGGTGTCTGCGGAAGCTGCTGAGCCCCCGACAATCCACCCAAAATGTGGCACTTTGAGCAGATTCTAGAAACTGCTCAGTTTACCTCACTTCCAGGGGAAAGGGGGAAGGGACAAATTAACAAACACCAGGCTGGAAGCTAAAGGCTAGCTGGTTCTTCACCTGTAGTAAAACATAAACATATAATACACCTTGTTATTCATGGAGTACTATACTAACCTTAATTATCAATATCCTTTACCAAATAAAGAAAAAACCATACCTGGAACTTCTCTACAAAATGCCCAGAGAAGTGATAAGCTGACTAGACTTCCTTACTAGTTGACTTGAATCTCAACGATCATTCAGCCTTCTTAGTAGGTCCATGAATGTGAAATTAACTTTGCAGGGAATCTTCTTAAAACTCAAGAAGCTTGAACAAAGTCTGAAGTTCATTAAAAGTAAATGGAAGTTCTAGTGTTTCTGGAAAGAACTTATATTTCTTCTTATTATTTTTTAGAGTGTCTTTACTTAAAAAAAAAAAAAAACTGTTCTTGAAATTTGCAACAAAAATTCTCACGTGGAAATATCTTGAAGACGCATAAGAATCCAAACTGAGTGAAGAACGTAGATGCGCTGAAGACCAAAACGCGGGAAAAACCAGACGCGCTTATCCGAGGAGCGAATAAACTCACACGCGCTGAAATCGAAACCGCGGGAAAAATCCACACGCGCTTTGTCCAAGATGCGAGTATACGCACACGCGCTAAAATCTAAACCGCGGGAAAAAACCACACGCGATTAGTCCAAGATGCGAGAAAACGCACACGGGCTGAAGTCGAAACCGCGGGAAAAATCCACACGCGCTTAGTCCAAGATACGAGTATACGCACACGCGCTGAAATCTAAACCGCGGGAAAAAATCCACACGCGATTAGTCCAAGATGCGAGAAAACGCACACGCGCTGAAGTCGAAACCGCGGGAAAAATCCACACGCGCTTAGTCCAAGATACGAGTATACGCACACGCGCTGAAATCTAACCCGCGGGAAAAAATCCACACGCACAATAGTATCACGCGACATCAAAGAGCTCGCGCTAGATACTCAAGCGAAGACTTTCACGCGCAGGCTTCTGTTAACGGAAAAACCACGCGCTTGAAAGATAACGTAACGTAGCAAAGCCAAACATACGACAGCAATATAGTTCTTAGTTAATGTTTTCATATGAACTTGAAAATCAGTTTAACTCTTCAACAATGACATTATAAAAAGAGTCTTGAGTTTTAAAAGAACTTATCTTGTGAAGAGTCTTGGAAACTTATTTTCTTGAATAACTCGAAATCTTCTTTCTCCTGTTCTGTGCCAAAATGAAGCTCCGTAAGATTTCTGTTTACTTTTCCAAAGAAGCCGCTCGACTGCTTGAAACTTGAAACCCCTGAACAAGTTAAGCAGGAGCAGCTTCGTACACGACCTCTCAGCTGGGCAAAGACGATGAAAGGCAGTTTAGAATGTTCACTGTCTTCCCTATAAACAATCACCAGCCAATCAAAACTTAGACTGAGGACCTCCATCTTGGCTTGGGGCATTCTCCATTGACTGTAATGAATGTTAAGGGCAAAATTGGCTGTTTTAAAATTAAACTCATAATAACTTCCAAAAACCTTTCTATACTAATTTTCCCCAGACCTAATGTAATTCAGAATATGCCACTGTATCCTGACAGTACCTGACACCGGGAAAGGGCATCTGCTTTTCCATTTTTACTGCCAGGTCGATAAGTAATTATAAAGTCAAATTCCGCCAAAAACAGAGCCCAGCGAAGCTGCCTGGAAGACTGAGCTTTGGCCGTCTTCAGATACTGTAAGTTGCGGTGATCAGTCATTACGGTGACTGTGTGTCTGGCTCCCAAAAGATAATGCCGCCAGGCTTTAAAGGCCGATCTGATAGCTAAAAGTTCCTTGTCTGTAATTGAATAGTTGATCTCGGGAGCTGAGAATTTGCGGGACCAAAAGGCTATAGGATGTAATTGATGTGTGACCGGATCTCTTTGTGATAAAACTGCCCCCATAGCAAGACTTGAAGCATCTGTTTCTATGATGTAGGGGAGTTCTGGACGAGGATGTTTTAGAACAGGTGCTGAAATGAATTTAGTTTTTAAGTCCCGAAAAGCTTGTTCCGCCTCAGTAGACCACTCAAAACGTTTGTTTTTCTTTAACAGAGCAGTGATGGGCTGGACTATTCGAGAGAATTCAGGAATGAATCTGCGGTAAAAATTAGCGAAGCCTAACATGCTTTGGACTCCCTTTATAGAGGTTGGTGAAGGCCACTTGATAATTGCATCGACTTTCTTTGAATCCATATGGACTCCATTGGGTGACAATATGAATCCCAGGAACTCAACTTCAGTTACGTTAAAAACGCATTTTTCGAGTTTAGCAAAAAGGTTATGTTGACGTAGTCTCTTGAGGACCTCTCTAACATGTTTCCGATGTTCTTCTTTAGATGATGAATAGACGAGGATGTCATCAATGTAGACAACACACACATCTATGAGTTCTCTAAGGATCATCATTAAATACTGGAAGGCGGCAGGAGCGTTGCAAAGTCCAAAGGGCATAACTTGATATTCAAACAGCCCATACTTGGTGCGGAAGGCCGTCTTCCATTCATCGCCCTCTTTTATTCGTACCAAGTGGTAGGCTCCTCTGAGATCCAACTTTGTATATATACATGCGTCTTTGACTTGGTCCAGGAGTTCAGGGATCAAAGGTAACGGGTATCTGTTTTTAACAGTGATTTGATTCAGGGCGCGGTAATCTATACAAGTCCTAAGGTCTCCTTCCTTTTTCGGAACGAAGAACAAAGCCGAGGAAGCTGGAGATTTTGAAGGACGGATAAACCCGTTGGCTAGGTATTGGTCCAGATATTGTCTGAGGTGAAGATTTTCTGGCTCGGTGAGGGCATAAATCCTACTGCAAGGGGGAGTTGTTCCGGGTATCAGATCTATTTGACAGTCGTACGACCTATGAGGAGGCAGGGTGTTAGCTTGATCCTTCCGAAAGACGTCTTGGAATTCCTGGTATTCGGGAGTTAATTTGGGAACCTCAGAAGAGATTGCCGCCAGTGAAACATCAGGCCGAGGATAACAAGTGGTAAAACATTCTGGAAACTGAACCGTCTTTGCTCGCCAATCGATCTGAGGATTGTGCTTCTCTAACCAAGGAATTCCCAGAATGATCTGGAACTGAGGGGCCTTGATCACATCGAACACGATTTTCTCCCGGTGTCCATCTTGGCTCACTAGCGTCACTTCTTGGGTGGCGTGCGTTACTGGTCCGGAGGCTATCTCCGTGCCATCCACTGTAGTAATGACGTCTTTTACTGCCTTAGGGACAAGGGGTAGGTTCATCCTTGATACCATTTCACGGTCCACATAATTACCGATTGCTCCGCTGTCGATGTAAGCTTCAATTGCATGCAAACGATCCGGACTAATGAGGACCATGGGCACCACGAAATGCGAGGTCACGGGACAGATCTTAACGCTCGGCAAGAGGACCTCTACACTTGTCGGGCTAGGTCGTTTCCCTGCTCAGAATTTGTGGTACAGGTATCTGCGGCTCCTACAGCCTTCTTAGCTGGTTTCACTGGATAGTCTCGAAGAAAGTGCCCTGAGTTTCCGCAATAGAGGCATAATTGCAGCTGTCTTCTTCTTTCCCGCTCCTTTTGGGTTAAAGGTCCTTTCATGCCCCCTATTTGCATGGGTTCCACAGTGTCAGCTCCCCTGTAGAGGTCTGTGGTTTAGAAAACACTCGGGTATCAAATTTGGAACGATCAGCCTTCCTGTTCTGTAATCTGTGGTCCAATTGGACAACTAAGTCAATATAGTCTGAGCATTCTTGTGGAGGATTCACAACTTGAGCTAACACATCCTTGAGCTCTCCACGCAAGCCTCGGTAGAAAAGCGTTATTCTCTTATCCTCGGGCCATTGAGTTTCCACTATAAGTCTGTTAAATGAGACTATATAAGCCAAGAGGTCTTGATTACCCTGTCGTAATGAAAGAAGTTCGTTGTCCAAGGCCTGCCCTTGTGCATGTCTTGCAAACAGTTTCTCCATGCTGGACTGGAAGGCCTGGAAATCATGTAAAACCGGATCATCCTGGTTGACTAAAGGGATCGACCAATCTGCTGCGCTGCCACTGAGATAAGAAAGCACGAAAGCCACCTTGGTCTGATCTGTTGGGAATGCAGCTGGTCGACATAAGAAGTGTAGGCGGCACTGGTTGATGAACACTGCAAATTTCTTTGGGTCACCAGAAAAGCGCTCGGGCGGAGCCAATGGCACATTACCGGGTAGATTGATTTGCACTGGATTTAAAGATGATGCAGAAGGATAACTTCCTCCTGGAGCGGGCAAAGGTGTCTGTCCTGCCTGCGTTTGTAGCAATTGCCTAGCGAGGTCCTCTGTTCGCTCCTTGGAAATTATCAGCTCTCTTCTTAGAGAGTTTGTTTCCTGACGAGCAGCATGTACTTCTGCTCTTAATTCCCCGAGCAACTGGGCTAATTGATCAGTGTCTGAGGTTTCCATTGCGCCTGGGTAGGAGTTTTGCGGTGGGCTTCGCGTTCTGTAACGCTCACCTGATTCCCACGGAGGCGCTGGTCTTGGCAGGAAGGTGTCTGTGACTCAAAGTGATGTGCAGGACTCGATTGGCTTCTGGGGTCGAACCTCTTCTCACTGTGTGTCGAACCCGAAGGGTGAGGTTTCTGTAGGTGAAAGAATATGGGGGTTAAGGGTCTGGGCTGTTGAATGTTCCTCTCCCTCTCCTTCTCTTCCTAGCTTCTCCATAGAGCCCCCCCAGGTCAACGTGCTCACCTTAGATAGGTGAATGCTGGACTCTCCATCTGCGTCTGGTGCAGGGTGCCGTTGCCAGTTCCTTCACTGGTGAAACATAGGCCTCTTGAACTCAGAGGATCGTTACCGTTGTTAACTGCACGAGCGGTGAGTTTCCGGGCACCGTTTTAGTCTTTATAGTCCTTAGGTGCGTGGCACGTTAATATTGAACAGGACTCTGTATAATGCCTTTCCCTTTTTGTCTTGCAGGACTCTGGAGATGGAAGATTGAGTGAAGCGCCTGGAAATGAGTAAGTAAATGCAAGCGCTCACACTGTCTTTTTCCCTTGCTGCTTAGTTCGTGCTGAAGAGACGCCGGAGTATTTGCAGGCGTTCTATTGTGACGAGCGCGATGGGCGTAAGTAAATACCTGTCTAATGTCTCTTCTTTTGTTTTCACAGGCCGCGATGCAGCGTGAAGAAATCCGGAATTCGCGGAGTGCCGGTGAGTAATAACAATGCTTTTGTCTTCACAGGCGGAGGTGCAGCGTGAAGAAATCCGGAATTCGCGGAGTGCCGGTAAGTAATAACAATGCTTTTGTCTTCACAGGCGGAGGTGCAGCGTGAAGAAATGGCCGCTGCCGATGGATCAGGTGAGTAAGCACTGCGTGTAAAGTTTGCCTTGCTAACCTGTTGTTTCTTGTCCTTGCAGGTGCTGTTGTTGACTGGATACAGGAATGGTAAGTATAATTCTTGCAGGTTCAGGATCGAAAGAAGAAAGGCTGGAACAGACTCGGTGAGCGTTCTGCTGCAGATGCAGAATAACGCGAAGCACGTTTCATCTATCGGGTGTGGTTTAAATAGCCTTGGAGTGATGAGGCGTCTTCCTCCACGGCCCCGCCTAGGTAAGAAAAGAGTTCCAGTTCCAGAAGTGTTCCAGTGCTGTATCCAGGGAGTGGAGCTTGCCCCACCCAGGTAAGAAAGTAGTTCCTGTTCACAGAGGACTTCTAAGTGGCTGGTAAGTAAGCAGCATGGTCTGCTGCAGGTAAGTCCACCCAAGCATCTTCATACATAATATGAGCCCGGCGCTTCCAGTGCCGGGACCGATGACTTTGATGAGCCTGGTGCCACCGGCGCCAGGACAAGGCCCAAAAGGTCCCAGTGGGGACCGGCTGGTGCCTAAGATAACGGTTAGGGGCCTGCTTCCAAGGATGTTGGGCTGTTCCTGACACCTTGGAAGCAGTGATCATGACACATACTTTCACTTGCCTTTTGAATGCAGTGAAGGATTGTTCAGCTCTGAGAGGGTTCGGTATTGAATTCCAAAGTTTTGCTGCCATAACAGGGAAGCTGGTCCGCCCTGATCGATGCAGGTTGAAATGGGGTATGTATAGGCAATTGGAATGGGCACTTCTGAGGGGTCTGTTAGAGGTATGGATAGTGAATCTCTTGGCGAGGTAGCTAGGTGCTTGTTTCGCAATGCATTTGTGCGTAAGAGCAATGGTTTTTAGGGATATTCGTTGTGAGACTGATAGCCAGTGGAGACTTTTTCTAGTGTCAGAGATGTGATGATTCCTGGGGATATTTAAGCAGCTCTGATAGTATTGTTCTGAACAGTCTGCAATGTGTTGAGTTTCCCTTGGTAAGTGCCAAGATAGAGGGCGTTGCAATAATCAATTTTAGGCATAACCAGGGTCCTAGCTAAAGTGGTACAGTTGACTAGAGATAAAAAGGGACGACAGGCTGTAATGAGCTTGCATGTGTAAGCTGCTGAGGACGTTACTGCATTGGTTTGCCTAGAGAGAGAAAGGGTGTAGTGGATGTAAATGCCTAGGGTTTTGGTATCCTTTGTAACTTTGATGATGTTGCCATCAATGACAAGAGTTAAACGCAGAATCAAGTTTGTTAAATCTTTGATGGGTGCCTAGGATGAGAATCTGTCTTTTCGTCATTCAGAGTTCATGATTCGCCATCCATGCTTGGATGACTTGGTAAATGGAGTTAACGGCGAGTGCGTCAGCTGCGTGATCGCCAGTGATAGGTATGAGTATCTGCGTGACATCCGTATAGTTACTGTAGATGGCACCCAGAGAATCCAAAATATATATTGTAAAGTGTGGGTGAAACGCACGATCGTTGAGGTACTCCGCATGTGACAGGTGCCGGTTCAGCAGAAGCAGACAGGGAGAAGACCCCCATGGACCTGTTTTCCAGAAAGGAGCTAATCCAGACCGTGGATCTGTCCGAGAACTGGGCTGTAGATTTGAGGTGTCGGCAGAGGATTTGGTGATTGACTAGGTTAGATGCCGCAGAGAGGTCAAGTAGAAGGAGGGCTAGTGTATCCTTGTCTTTACGATCCTCAATCTGTGTTTTAAGATCTATCAAGGCGGTTTCAGTTCCATGACACGGGCGGAACCCACATTGTCTAAGTTCCAAGAGTTTGTTGGTTTCTAAGTAATCTTGGATCTGCAGATAGGCCGCTCAATCAAGAATTTTTAGCAAGAATGGCACTGTGGTGATAGGCCTGTAGTTTGTAGGTATGTTAGCATCCAAAGATGTTTTTTTAAGGAGTGGGATAACCCAGGCATCCTTAAGGTTACCTGGGACAAATCCAGAGCTGAAGGATGAGTTTATGAATGCAGTGATGAAAGGCGCTAAGTTATGAGAAGCCTCCTTAATAATAGTGGCAGCGCAGGACTCGCCTTTCGACTTCAGAGATGTTATGGGGTACAAAGTTAAATGGTTTCAAGTCTTTAACCCAGAACAAATGTGCCACCCTTTGTCTCATCTATCTCCTTCTGCACCCTTACAATATTTACACTCTTTTAAGCACTCCCTGGGTTTTTTTCCTGAGGATCTCTTCACCTGATTCGTTTTGGTAGTATAAGTCATTCATGATGGCAACAGTAAAGACAGACACAAGTGATCACATTTCAAGGGTGTCTATTAAACTTTATAATGGGTGAGATAAACACCTAATCTAAACCTAAATCTAAGATGTGAGCAAGCCATGACCATCAAATAATAATAAGGCAGTCCTAGTGGCGTCTTGACAAATGAAAAGGGCCTATACTAAAAGCAAAACTATTTCCAATCCTTACTTCTAGTTACAGAAAGATTTGTCTGGGTCTCCTTTCCCCATGTTTAAGGCACGGGACAAGGCAGACCTCTCGGGCACAGCACACTCCTGGCCTCAACAGCACAAGGTACACAGTTGAGTTCAACGATATCAAAACCTCTTCAGAGGCCAAGTCTCTTTCCTGCAAAAGTCTCATGCCTTAGAAGGTTTGCTGATGCAAATGAAAGTAACAAACAAACAAACGTTCTCTCTGTGATCTTGCACTTCGTGCGATTGCTCTTCGCCTCTAGGATCTCCCTTCGCCGGGCTCAGATCCTCCTTACAAAAACAGGCCTCCCTCCGTCGGGTTCACTACGGCCTTTCTTCAGCGCAGTTCATGTATTGCTCAGTTTCATCTGAAAGCAGGGTTTCTTTCTCCTAGCTTTCTTTTGGCATCCCTCTGTTGAGTTCACATTTGCCAATTATCGCAGTTCACAATCGTAGTGAAAAGCGGGGTTCCCTTCCCCTAGCTTTCCTCTGACAATGGGTCAGAGCCTTTTGATTGTACAAGGGATTTGACGTGACCCTTCTAGGACCACTCTGATGCCTCATACCACCCTTTCCTAGGGCCTTCTGGTAGTTTAAAAAAAACAGGTCCCGTTCAAAGCCTTTTCGAATGAGCGCCCACATGGCGCTAGACCCCTCTGCACCTGGACCTCTACTGGGCTTTCTTTAAAGTTCAAACATACACACAAGTTCTTTCTTCTTGTGCTCAAAATGTTGCTACTCGCAACCTTGGGCTTAACACAGTTCGGTTTGATATCCGCTTCCTCCGACTCACTGGTTGTGCTGAACCCGTTGGCTTCTTTGTTCTCTGGAGTCAACGGATAGTATCACGGTAGCCAGCTTGCCTCTAAGCCCATGTTATAATTGCGAGAGGCCCCCGTGTACCATTGTCATCTGCTGCTCCGCACTCCAGCTGTAACTACCAGTCTTACGGCTTCCCTTTCGGAGGCTTTGAGGGTCTGAGTTGAAAAGGGCAAGGGAAATTCCCCCTTCCTCTTCCTTCCAGGTCTCACCAATTTTGTTCTCCCTTTCTACTGCCGATTTGGTGTAGCTGTCTTCTCGTGCGTTCGGCCTTGCTCCAAGTGTGCTTTCGTGCTCACGCCTTCTATCCCTGTGGGGAAGGTAAAGGGCCATCACTTGTGTGTGGTTATTCTCAATTGCCTGGCTCTGTCTGACCCGAGTGTTGGGACATGTGAAGTAAACGGCTCTGGTGTTGTTCCGTTGTCCGTTACCGTGTAAGAAAGTGTTTGTGTGGGAAAGGGGGGGGGGCTTCTAAATATCCTACAGGGTAGGATGGGGGAAGGTGTTACAGGGAAGGGGATATCTTTGATGTTCCACGCCCTGAAAACCCCCTCGTCCAGGTGATCCTCCCCAATGGTCCACCCCCATGTCTGCATCCGATAGTGATGACTGTGTCCTGGCTACCTGGACGACAGATCTCCGAGACCAGCGGGTAAGACACCTTCAGGTTTCTCACAGTAGCAAACAGTGGAGTGAACTTGGCATAATATTGTACTAGTCCAAATAATTACTTTAATTGTTCTTTATCTTCCAGAGATGGCACTTTCAGCATCATAGCAACAAGCTCTTTTTTGGGATTGATCCTGATCCACAAATTGTGTGGCCCAAATATCCTACCTCCTCCACCCAAAATGTACAAATGTCATGCTTCTCTGTGAGGCCCTTCCCACTGAGCACACTCAGGACACCGACATGTCTTGCATTGTGTTCTGGAAGGTTCCTGCCAGTAACCAGTATGTCATCCTGGAAGATAAACACCCCTCACATTCCAATGTATCCTGCATCAGCCTTTGAAAAACTGTATCTGTATTCCCCCATAGGTGTGAGATGCTTTGATTGTTCACACCATTGAATTTAGTTATACATGGAAGAGAGGTCCAAGGCGGAGAAGATGGTTGCCACTGGATGTAGGGTGGTAAATTGCTGCCCTATGTTGCAAGGGGGTCTATCCAAATGTTAGCCTTGAAGTCTTTTAATTCGACACACAATCGTATTGCATTGAAAGGGCTTTCTAACAATAACCACTGGAAACTACTGACACAATCAATCTGTTCAATAATGCCTTGGTGCATTGTTTTGTGAGTTTGTTGCGTAGCTCTTCCAACAGCCCCATTGGGACCTGGATTATTGTGCGGGCGCCCTTCCTCCATGTGATGCAGTGATTGGGTTCTACAAGCTTCCCAATCTCATTATGAAACCCTTTCCTCAACACCATCTTCATTTGCTTGAACGCTGAGAATCGGACATTCCTTGCCGGGTTGTAACCGGATTTGGAGGGCTGCCTATTCGTCCCACCCCACTACATCTGAATCTTTTGTTGCCACACATAAACAGCATTTAAGAGAATGTTCCTTAAACTTCAGTGTTAACCCATGTAGTTTTCTAAACGTTGATGGGGGCATACATTACCCAATAATCTTAATGTTAGTTCTGCATAATGCTGATAATCTCCGGCCCAGGCTTTTAGTGTAGGTCTTCATATCCACTGGGGTATATGGAGGCCCTGAGGAAGATTCTAAAAAAATGCACAAATGAAAAAAGGGCAAAGGAGGTGCTGTTTTCAATTGCACTCATTGCTGAAAGGTGCAGGTCACCTTATTTTCAAAGGTGACCTGCATGTTTCAGGAGGGGCGGGTCAGTAGTGCAAAGATGTGCTGCCCCGCTCCTTTGCATACATTACTGTCAGAAGAGCGCTCCCAACACTAATGTATGACAGGCTCCTAGGAACCATGTGGTGATACTGGCCCGATTACTAGGAAAAGTGATAGATCAAACTCTAGAACTTAGAAACACATATCCTCTGAAACACAGTGCCATTAAGCAAGCATTAATTAGACAGAGAAAATGAATCACATAATTACAATTTTATTTAAACTTAAGGTTTGCAGCCTTTGTCAGGATTTGCAGTCAACATACTATTGACCTTTCCCTTTTTCTGGTCTATTTATCAAGTTTACAGTGTTACAAGCAATTGTTTATTAGTCCACTTCTGCCAAATGAAACCTTAAAAAATTCCTTTTCTGTCCATGCTTTGTGTTGTGCGCCATTTTATTTTATATTTTTGGACTTTTTGGTTTACTTTTCCTTGTCCCCGAGTTGCCAACACAGGCTTGGCACTCCTTTGCAACTCTCTAATTTTGGAATTTGCATTTCAGGTTGGAAACTTTGATCTTTCTGTCTCAGGTTTGTCTCCTTTCCAGACAACTGACCTTTTTACCTTTAGTCATTGGATTCCATATGTCGCAGCAGAGTTTGCTCAGTTTTACATTTTCCATGTATTATTTTACTAAATGACTAAGGACCGCTCAAGTTTCAAGGGCTCTCTAGTTCTCTGCACCTTGCAGGTTCAAAAGCTTTCATGGTTCTCAGCACTGGTTGGTTCATGGGTTCTCGGTACCTATGGTTTTTAGCACCTTAGAGCTACTTGAGTGTAGTTACGTGTTCTCAGGTACCATTCAGGTGTCAGCCCGCCAAGGCAACCCCTCAAAACCTCCTTCTTCCCGCCCCCAGCATGGACTCCTCCACTACTCTTACGGCGTCTCAATTATTAGACCCCTCCTCTGTCTCCTCCTTGGATAGGTTGCAGTCTTCCCTTCTCTTCCTTCCTTCTGTAATGCATGGCTGCTTCATTTTCAACACAGGACTTTTCCTAAAAGGAAACTGGAGCCATGCATGAACTGATAGAACAGACAACCTCCCTTTTTTTATTTCTTCTATCACCAGTTTGTAAATCTGCTGTACCTTTTGGGGTTAGACAAGGCTGGGTTTTAAACCCACTCCTTTTCTTACTGTATATTAACAATCTAGCTGACAGTATTGAGAGCCTGGAATGTGATGCTCCGAATTGCCAGAAGGAACTTTCCCATTCTGCTCTATGCATATGATGTTGTTATTTCAAAATCACTGATGAGCTTAAAAAAACAATATGTAGCCCTGCAGAGATTGTATGTGGATCGCTGTTTAGACGTTAACACTGTTAAAACCATTGTCATGACTTGCCATAAACCCAGAACTGTGACATTAGTATTCACGTTCAATAATGAAAATGTCCACCAAATATCCTGTTTTGACTACCTAGGGAGTAGGATATCATCAACTGATGGCAGGTCACCACATGTTGATCACTGCAGAACATCTTTTGCGTAGGGAATAGCTGCAACTTCTTTGTTGGCTGCTAGGACCAAAACCTGAGCTCTCTCCCTGTCATGATTACTGCCCCTCATGTCCCCAGCCCTCCAAGATGTCAGGCTGGAGCCAGGCCATGATCACCTACATGGCTCTCAAGGGCCTCTCCATCCCTCCAAAGACCCGTTTGGAGTCAGACTTGGCGCTTGTGGCACCAGACTCACTCACTCCCATAGGTTAACATTGGGGATTGGACTTGTAGTGCATTGAATGGGACAAGATGGATGCCCCACATATTTCGGTTCCCTGAACTGCATGTGCAGTCTAGTCTTTTGGGTGTGGTTCAGCCCAGAGACACCTGGGATACCCAGAGACTATTTAAGCCACGCCTAGACTGAGGAACATGCTTTGTGTTTTCTGCACCTGCAGCGTGACACTCACTGTGTTCGGATCGCTCTCCAGTAGGCCTGCATCTTTCTTCTGCGCTCAGCTCCTGCAAGAACAAGAACACCGTTAGGAACAGCCTTAGCTTGCGGCGCTTCTGCCCATCATTCATCGCTCCTTCTATTCTGCGGGCATCTTCGGCGGTGTCATTCCCATCCCGGCACGCCGCTTCCTAAGGAAAAGGGAAAAGAACAGAAAAAAGGCATTAGTAAGCATTCAGCAAATCTTTGCTTATTTTTAAAGACTGTACGAGCTTCAAACGCTTACCTGAATCCCAGCCGCACTGGGGGAATTCTGTCTCCGGAACTTCTCATCCATCTGCAAGAGGGAAAAGACATTCCAGGTTAGCGTGGAAACATCTAGAGGCGCCACATACCGCGCTTACTCACTGCATTTCTTCTTCATAACCGGCATCCACGCTGAAAATGTCGCGGCACCTAAAAGACACAGAAAAAGAACTCCGCTGAATACAAATACGAAAGGGTTGCATCGCGCTCTCACTCACCTTCAGCGCTACTCATCTCAGCAGTACGTCGCCATCCCCGGACGCCGGCCATCATCTAAGGAAGGAAAGGAATGAAGTTGGAGAACTGTTCAAATGACTCATTATACTTACCTGTCAGACTCTTGCCAGTGAAGTAACTAGGCAGCAACGAGCCCGCATCAATCAACACGCCCCTGCGCTGCAACACGCCCCTGCGCTGAAAGCTGGACGGAGAGCACACTTTCCAAGAAAATAAGGTGAGCTGTGGATCAAAGGGAAGGGTTGGACCTCGAGGAAGAAGGGGTTCAAGCACACACAGACAATAGGGAGTTGAACTCTACCAATCCTGTGTTTCAGGCCCAGTCTCCAGTCGAGTAGACTCCAGGGAAGGGTTCGAGGTTGTAAGAGGTCAGAACAGGCTGAGTGACGTCCCCGTGGATACCAGGTGAGCCTTACACTCCCCAGTTCTGGAAATCTATAGGATGCAAGTTTGTTCTGTGACTCTTTATAGTTCTGAACTATAAGGGTACCAAGAACCTTTAATCTTGGACTCTACACTAAGAGATCTTTTTAAGAGATTATTTTTATTACCTAAAAATTAACAATCTAGTCCAGTTTATTTAAAGCTAGAACTTCACCCATTTTCTTATGTTGCACCATTAAAGCCAGTATTGTTCTGACTTCCAATTCAATATTACCAAGGATCTGACTACTTGCAGGATGATTAGTTGGGATATGCTAGCAAACTCTGAAGGTAAAAACGGGGATGGACTAAACATGTCAACAGTTGCCAATTGAGCGTGGTTTAGGTATTCATGGCTAGGCCCTCCGAAAGGCAGATCTGGCCTTTAAATTCTGCTGAAGGAGAATGACCTTCGCACCATTTCTTTTCTGCATCTACCTTTGGTAGGGGGACTGTTGAATATTTGCTGGTGAAAAACAAATGGCAATTTGAAAATTACCTGAATTGGATTCAAACATGTAAATGGCAGATGGGACAGGCTGAGAATTGTGTAATTTTCTCCATAGTTGTAGAGCCAGCTATTTATTTTGTTCTGTTGTACTCCCTTCATGCTAATCTCAGAAAGATTTTTTTTAAAGCATTTATCATAAATGAATACAATTTTTTCTTAACATTCCTATTCGTCGTTTTTACCAAGCCAAACATTTTACAGCTTATTGTTTGTTTTGAATTACCACTGTCTTAATTGTCCAATGTTTGGCTATTGTATTCTGATTAAAATTAACGACTGAGTCACAGACCTTCTAGGATGGCTTGCTTGTCAAGTTTTTTCCAGTGCTGCAATTAAGAACCAGCCTAGTCCTCTCACGGTTTTTTTATTAAGCACTACATACATGGCATCCCACCATTCATCACAATCCAAACCACATGTTGTAGGCAAAGCCAATAGGAGAGTCCTTTATCTTTCAGATTTGAGTTGTTTACAAAACATTGTCAAATGTTGCAGGGATTACTCTTCTTCATTACAGAGACGACACATGTTGTTTCCCACTAAGCCATATTTCTTTAAGATCTGACGAGTTCTTAAAATATTCAATCTGAAGTGCAATAGGGTGTCTCTGTGTTTCAAATTTTCGCTCTTTCTTACGTAGTTTGGAAGTGTTTTTGGAAAATTGAGTAGTTTGTTTGAGAGTGTGTGAGATTTTGCATTCACACGTATGTCTTTTGTTTGGGCCCAATCAATTGCTAAGAGAGCTTCTTTTGCTTTTTTTGGATTATTATGTAACCGGTCTATACTAATGCCGATATTTTCCATTATTTCTTGGCATTTATGTCTCCAGATGTTTAGAAGAGCATGCTCCATGTATGAAGTTTCTGTGTTTAGCACCTTCTATTGGGCAGGACAGTCACTAAATTCTGTTTTTCTATAGGTTGTCAACATCTTCCACGCCACTTGTACGTGTAGCGAGTAAAGTCCCAATTCGTGTTTTATTACTCCGCTTGGGATACAATTTGGCAGCCTTAGCACTCTTTTCCAAAATCTGGATTCCAAACGATCCCAAGTTTCCCATGGCATTCTCAGGCAGCACTCCCCCGCAAAGGTAATTGTGGGTGTGACTTTTTGGTTGTAAAAGTCAATTAACCCTCGTATTGAAAACTTCCCAATTTTTTTCTTCAGGGTCAACACTTGGGCAACAAGTAGGTCCATTTTTAGCTCCAGATTTGTCTTCCATGGGCTGTCACTACGTTCTGAACTGATCATTGCTCCTAGATATTTCAAATTATTGGATAATTTAATGGAGGTATCATTTAACCTCCATTGAAATCCCTTGTTTCTTTTTGTTTTCAGTCTCCTAAAAATTAGGATTTCTGATTTTGTTGCATTTATTTGTTGCTTACTACTTGCGACATACGCTTGAAGGGCATCTAGCTGTCTTTGTAGCCCTATAGGGGTTAAATCCAACAGTACTAGGTTGTCTGTGCACAATAGATGCGTTATAGCAGTGTCATGATGCCTACCCCCGGGCATCCGGATCGAGTCCATCAGCCCCGGGAGCAGGCATCCAGATACTTATTAAAACCCGGCTGTTTGGATTCAGTCCTGGCGCCTTAGGCGCCAGGCTCATCATAGAAATCAGTCCTGGTGCCATAGGCGCCAGGCTCATAGACTTTACTTACCTTATGCAGACCATGCTTCAAATGAGTCCAAGCCAACGTGAGGCCTGGATGGGACTATTTTATTACAGGGACTATTTTTCACTCGGGTGTGGTTCTGGGGAACTTCTTACCTGGGACTACTTTGCAGGCTATTTAAACCACGCCCGAACAGCAGCCCATGCTTTGCGTTATTCTGCATCCAGCAGCGTGATGCTCACTGTGTCTGCAAGTCAGCATCCAGTCTTATGCCACGCCTGCCTCAAATCCGGAGCTCCTAGACAAAAGGCAAAGAAAGGAGAAGAGGTTAGATCACAGACATTATTTGATTCCTTACCTGATTCTGGACCCAGCACATCTCTGAGCCTGAAAAGGACATTATTTCAGCATGCGTCGCTTCGCCAGGAGGAGCGCCGCCTTATACTCACCAGTCCACCGCATCTTTCGACTCGGCGCTGCTTCCATCATTTTCTTCGTCGAAACCCAGCACCTGGGGGGAAAACAAAAGGAATGACAAGGTGAGCCGAGAAAACCAACAAGGACAATCTCTTGCCACCATAGGCTTACCTGCTTTACCACCGGAGGTATTATTCTTTAATTCGCCGCATCTTCCTATGCCGCACCTATAAAGGGAGAGAAAACAGCAAGTTAAACTAATGCAACTTTTACCAGACAGTGTTTGGTAATACAGACTCTTACCTGAACGCCATCAGCTGCCTCCAGGCAATATTCTTTTGGTCCCAGCTGCAACCTAACGAGGGAATGGATTAAGAGTGAACATCGGACATATTGAACTCTTTGAACTTTATAGACACTGGAGTCAATATTCCTCCGGAACTCCTCCAGTACCTTCAACCCAGTGAAGTAACTGGTATCTACGCGCCATTGCATGCCATGCAGGATGGAGAGCTCATCATTTAAAAACATAAGGTGAGGTTACCAAAAGGGAATATCGGAGGTGATTAGTGGGGAGAACGAGAACTGTTGGGGGGCCATCACTAAAGTCCATGGATGGCTAAATCCCTTTCTCCACTTGAAGGAGAATACTTCTACGAGTCCAGCAGACAAGATTAGGCGGGCCAGTCCAGACTGTCATCTCTTCACTACGCATCACGTTGGTGGAGGCCACAGCTGTCCGGGTCCGATCGACGCCCCTGTGGGAACCAGGTGAGCGTAACAAGCAGTTCCATCTATAAGAGGAGCACATGATCTCTCCGGAACCAGCCAGCTCCCAATGTCGTAAATGAAGAAATTGTACAATATCGAGGCCAGGGGGCATCCTTGCTTCAACCCTCTCGTTGTTTTTATGCATCTGCTAAGGTTACCTTTTAGATCTAGCCGTATTTTAAGGTTGGTGTTTGTATAGAGGGCAATAATTGCCTTCAGTAAGTCAGACGGGCAACTCTTTGCCTTGAGTTTTTTCCAAAGAATTTCTCTGTCAACCCTATCGAATTCTGATGCCATGTCGATAAATGCCAGATAGATGGGTTGATTATCTTTTTATGATTTCATTTTAAGGATGTTAAGCAGGAGAAGGTTGAGGCCACAATCAACCCGTTCCACGAAACCAGTCTGTCTGATGTCAACATTGCTGCTTTTTGCAATCCACTCTTTTAGTCTCGTCAGGAGTATTCCTGCGTATACTTTTCCCAGCACGTCTAGTAGAGAAATCGGACGATAATTTTCCTTGTTGGTCCGATCCCCCTTTTTAAAGATCGGGATAACAATAGCGGTTTTCCATGACTTGGGCATTTTCCACGTGATATTTATTCTATTGAATAAGACATAGCATAGATCTGTCCACATTTCTGGGTTTTGCTTGAGAGTAAAGTTTGATAGCCCGTCAGGACCGGGAGAACGCAATCCCTTGGCCTTCTTGATAATTGTTAATATTTCACTTTTTGAGAAGATGATCTTCCATGGGGCTTTTGCTGGAATTTCGTTCAATTGTTTTAAGTTTTCTTTCTTTGGATTGTATATTTTTTTTAAATGTTTCACCCATTGAGATTTCTGAATTGGGTTTAGTTGTTCGTGTCCTATCAGCTTTGTCTGTTCGTTAATTAGCGCCCAAAAGAACTTGGGATTTTTGTTTTCAATTACCCAGGTCATATTTTCTCCATCCTGTTGATAAAGTTGGGCTCGGTGAGCCTTTGCCCAATTTCAATATTTTGTTATTTCTGTTTTTACTTCCAGTCTTTTATCTGTTGGTTCTTTTTTCTTCTTTATCACCTGCAGGTTTTTTTGCAAATGTTTCTTTTTTCAGCAAGTTGTTGATCTTATTTATGGAGTCTTTTTACTTGGGCATTTCCGTGCTTTGCGCCAGCAGTTCTAAATAGGCTGAGACATTCTTCATATTCAACGTCTACATTTTTGTGGTCTCTCCATTTTTGGATTGCTTTGTTTAGACGGAGTAGTTCTCTATCTGTTAGTTGGAGCCTATTAAGGCCATTATTAATGCTGACTTTGTAAGGCCATAGCTCTCTGGGTTTATTTTTTTGGTCTTTCGACGGATGTCTTAGTTCATTGGCACCGAACCATTATCTATGGTTCAAGAATACAAATATCTGGGTGCTAACATTAACAGCCGAACAACCATTGGCATCTCAGGCCAAAAGAGTACAGGCAAAATATGGGAAATTCTCACACATACCATTATTGACTTACTACAAGCAAAAGGCGATCCCAACAATCATCTATGAAGCACAATCCAAGATGCCATAATACCATCCACAATGGGAACTGATGGAAGGTCTATTTTGGAAGCATGTATTACACGTGCAGGAGAGTCTTCTCATGTCATTAATAAGGTACAAGCTCAGCTTAACATCCCTAAGAGCCAAAGTGTGGTGGAACACGTTGTTGTTATTCCGAAAATGTATCATGTAAGAAGATCATGAAACCTATTTAATCCCTGTGATTTTTGAATCCTTGCAAATTGATGCCAATAAGCATTTAAATAAATGGAGCAATCATTACATGACAATTATGAACATGACCGACATTGAGTGCTCCCTACTTATAACCAATCCTGTTGGAGCAAAGCGAAAGTTATGATACTGACTGGATCCAAACAGTAAATCATATAAGGCGTCCCGGAACTCCTGTCTACCTATCAAGAAGAGAGATCGAATTGCTAAATATCTACAACAACATCCTTATCCTGCATATTCTGCAGAAATCATGAGGATGAGATTCGACCTGTGGCCAACAAGATCCATCATGCCCCATCGTATTAAAGAAAAGAGCTACGACATTACATGCAGATATTGCAATGATGTATTTAAAGCAGAAACACTTAAACATGTTGACAAATATTTTGCTACATATCAGAGTATATTGCTTAATGATGCATGGTCAAAAATAATGAATGCCGAATATGTTTCACTGAATTTAGCTACAATTCCATTTTTTATGATATGTGAAAAATGTGTATATCAATTGTACAAATGTTAGCGAAAGATAGCAATTGTCAGATTTTAAGTATTAGTTTTATCAAAATATCTTTTTTTTTTTTTAATTATTGCACCAGGTCAGGAAGAAAATTGTAATGTAATGTGAAAGGTTGACATTTTTAACCAAAACACATTTTAATAAAATAAAATAATTTAAAAAATCAATTACTCTTTTTATACAACTTCCAGTGTGCCAGTGTTTCCTTGAGCTAAGTGTATGCTCGCAGTACTGTATGCCTCACTACAGCCCTTCTCACTCCTTAGACTAAGCCTGGCTGCTCAACCATGGCTACCAAACCTTTGGGTAGTACAGGCCTAAACTAACAGGTGTAACCCGGTCACCTAAGGTAGGCTTTTCCAAGTTCTGTCACGGACAGCAACTTGTGTAAAACTCCCTAACCGTTGGTATGCTTGTTTACTGCATTAAATCATCTCAGGAGTAGTTTCAAAGGAACTATTCCTTAATTGAGGCATATTGTGCCCCCACCAGGGTTCACATAACTTAGACTGCTTGGAAAATTGCACGAACAACCGTGAAGTAAGAGTGAGGGAAAGGAGGAAGGGAGCTTGCAGACACAGGCAGCGAGTTGGGCAGGGCTAAATGCTTGGATTATTGTAGATGTGTTTTTCTGTTGTATATAGACTATCTTAAAGGGTGATGCAACGCAGAAGAGTATGCGTTGAGCTAATAAGTAGACAGGTATTACAATGCCCTTTTGGAGTATTCTAAGATCAAGATTCAGCAGTGTTGCGTGTCTGAAGAACGTGATGGCATCCTCAGGCAATCTTGGTAGATCTTTGTGCTTAAAATAGCTGCTGTGTTCATTTATGGTACCACAGGGACATTTCTGAATAATAATTCTGGGGCTGCCAAGCCAGCATATGATGCGGCCTAATCAAAAAGTAGAATCTGTGAAAGTTGTATGTTGTTGGTAACAAAAGGCAAGGGAGTGGGATGGACATAAGGTGAATGTTATGTCTGGCCCTAGATGTAAAGTAACCACTTTGTGTTCCTTTTCTAGAGCTTCATGCCATAACAAGGCGTCCTCACAGCACTGGGGAGCTGGGATGGAATCTTTCAGGCTTCTAGTACTAGTGTGCCCAATGAGCAGCACTGAATGGCCCCACCCCCCTGAATAGCCAGTTCTACAGTAGGGATAAAAGGATGACCCTGAAGCCGATTATAGGCTAAGCGGCTGGCTTGCAGTATTCCGTTCTCCTGCTGAGGATGCAGCTCTATGAGGCTGCTGCGTCGTGCCATGCCAGCAAACCATTGAGGATTCCTAAATTGTGTGGCTACTGTGCTCATCTAGGAACAATCAACATATAAACCACCCTTTCCTCCCCCTTCCCAATCCCTAAGCTTGCATTCAAATTACCAAGGTCACTAGGGCGAAAACCTACAGCACTGTGTCATGATTCCTGCCCCTCATGTCCCCATCCCTCCAAGATGTCAGGCTGGAGCCAGGCCACGATCACCTACATGGCCCTCAAGGGCCTCTCCATCCCTCCAAAGACCCACTTGGAGTCAGACATGGCGCTTGTGGCACCAGACTCACTCACTCCCATAGGATAACATTGGGGATTGGACTTGTAGTGCATTGATGGGGACAAGATGGATGCCCCCACATATTTTGGTTCCCAGAACTGCATGTGCAGTCTAGTCTTTTGGGTGTGGTTCAGCCCAGAGACACCTGGGATACCCAGAAACTATTTAACAGGGCTTTAAGTGGGCCGGGCAGGCCAGGGCTGGGCCCCAGCATGCTCCGAAATTTCGTTTTGAGGCGGGGCCCTGCCGGGGCCCACTATTCTTCCCTGGCAGCCCCGGCCGCTACACGAAAGGCCTTTTTTTCTACAGCCTGAAGCTCTCGCTCGTGTGCGAGAGCTTCAGGCTTCAGAAAAAAATGCCTTTGAACCATAATGGTGGCGCCGCACCTGCGAGGCATCCCTTTAATCAAGTGATGCCCGTGGGCCGGCGCCACCATTATGGAGAAAACGTGAGGCCGCTGGAAGCAGAGGCCTTGCTTTCTAAATACTGAAGCTCCCGCAGATTCGCGGGAGTTTCAGTCTTTTGGAAAAAGGCCTCTGCTTCCAGTGGCCTCACCCTTTCAGCCTTAATGGTGACGCTGCCCCTCCCCAGCTGGCGAGGGGCAGCACCACCATTAAGGCTGAATAGGCGAGGCACTGACCCCTGCCAGGCAAGCCTATACAAAATAAATGCTGAGATCAGCACCCTCTCCCCCAGAGGGGAGAGGGTGCTAATCTCTACAAAAGGCTGCCTGGCAGGGGTGCCAGTAGCCCATTGAGCCGGGGCTCGTCGAGGGGGCGTGGCCTAACGGGCCATCAAGACTCCCGTTGTTAGGCCACGCCCCCTCGATGAGCCCCGGCTCGATTTGTAGTGCCACTTAAGGCACTGCTATTTAAGCCGCGCCCAGGCTGAGAAACATGCTTTGTGTTTTCTGCACCTGCAGCGTGACACTCACCGTGTTCGGATCGGTCTCCAGTAGGCCTGCATCTTTCTTCTGCACTCAGCTCCTGCAAGAACAAGAACACCGTTAGTAACAGCCTTACCTTGCGGCGCTTCTGCCCATCATTCATTGCTCCTTCTGTTCTTCGGGCATCTTCGGCGGTGTCATTCCCTTCCCGGCACGCTGCTTCCTAAGGAAAAGGGAAAAGAACAGAAAAAAGGCATTAGTAAGCATTCAGCAAATCTTCACTTATTTTTAAAGACTGTACGAGCTTCAAATGCTTACCTGAATCCCAGCCGCTCTGGGGGAACTCTGTCTCCAGAACTTCTCATCCATTTGCAAGAGGGAAAAGACACTCCAGATTAGCGTGGAAACATCTAGAGGCGCCGCATACCTCGCTTACTCACTGCATTTCTTCTTCATAACCGGCATCCAAGCTGAAAACGTTGCGGCACCTAAAAGACACGGAAAAAGAACTCAGTTCAATACAAATACGAAAGGGTTGCATTGCGCTCTCACTCACCTTCAGCGCTACTCATCTCAGCAGCACGTCGCCATTCCCGGACGCCGGCCATCATCTAAGGAAGGAAAGGAACAAAGTTAGAGGACCCGTTCAAAAGACTCATTATACTTACCTGTCGGACTCTTGCCAGTGAAGTAACTAGGCAGCAACGAGCCCGCATCAATCAACGCGCCCCTGCGCTGAAAGCAGGACAGAGAGCGCACTTTCCAAGAAAACAAGGACCAGTCTCCAGTCGAGTATACTCCAGGGAAGGGTTTGAGGTCGTAAGAGGTCAGAACGGGCTGAGTGACGTCCCCGTGGATACCAGGTGAGTGTTACACACTGCAAACTCTTCAGGCCAAAAGTAGCAGAGCAGTTTTCAGGTCCAGAAAATTGATAATGGGATTGAAACACAAATTATTGTGCCTCAAAAACAGATTCCTAGATAAGAGAAACAATGATCTGGTGACCCTATGCACTTGGAAACGCTTTAATATGAACAGACAGGTTTGCATTAAACTTGTCACATCACACATTAATTTACTACAAAGCTAACTTCCACACCGAGGCCCTTTGCCAGCAGCAGGATAAACATGGATTTGGGCAAGAGATAAGTGGAATAGTCCTTCATGAACCACGTCAAACACAGGTAGGTTAAAAGCTCTGGAAACGCACATTAATTTGCACCAACACTGACCCACCCGTGACTAAACATATACTGGCAGCAAGGAGAAATGTTTTTAGTACATGCATTCAAAATATTTCCCAATACCGTTTTCATTTACAGCATTTATAGAGAGATCCAAGGGAAGCATGCAGTCTCTGTTTCGATGGCAATATGCACTATTGGAGTCACAGTATGTTTTAAAGTTGACTTTTAAAAATAACGATGATATCAATGAATGAAATATTCAATAATAGTAATGATTGTTCTTAGAAATATTTTAAAATATTACTAATTTTTATTAAATCTGGTCATACACTGCTAAACATTATCATATAGGTTACCTATTTGCGGCATGGTTATGAGCTGGCGGCAGTGCAGTGCCTTTAGGCAGAAAATTATTATGCTACCCTTATTTGCTCACTCAGTGTATTTAACTTGTCCATCTCTATTTTCATATCCTTGTCTATGCCCACCAGGTGCTGCCCAGATCCAGAACATCCAACCATTCTCTGCCAATGACTTAGCTATTCGCACGCTGGGTGATCGCATCCGTGACCTGACACAGCTGAAATATTTGTACAAACAGAAGGTGAAGGACGAGGCCTTTCAGAAGCACTACACAAGTGAGTGGCACGTGAGGTCACAGCTTGACCCGGTAAACATCAGGCTTTACCTCAAAATGTGAAAATATGATACACCAATGTGCCCCATTCTTTTCGGGTGTCTGAGATTTAAACTATGTTGGGTTTAGGACATCCAGACGTTTCTAGCTGATTGGTATATGGAAAGGTTCTGGTCGCAGACACAGAATGGTGTGCTTGGGATAAGGTAGAATGCAGGATTGGTTGATTGATGTAGGGGAGGCACGTGAAAATTGGGAGGTGCTGAGACAGTTATGCCTCTAGGTGACTCATTATCGTGGCAATGGTGCAACCGGGCGGGTAGGGTTTGGTGTTTGGAACTCTGCTTGTTTTTACCGGTTTGTTTTTTTAGACATACGTTATGCTCTATACTAAACGTGCTAAACTATAGGTACCATCCTGCAAAGAAAATAGGATATCTGAACTGTAACAAGGCTGAAACATGTGAATGAGGTTGCTGTTGGTACTCTTGTTCAAAGGAGGTATGCCTAGCATTTCGGTGCTGGACTGCCCTTGTGGGCGGGACAAAAACTAAAATGCAAATGGATATTGCTCCTTTGTGAAAAGTACAGTGAGCAAAAAGAGATGGCTGCGCACTCTCAAAGTGGAAAAAAACACAGAACAGGTTATCATGCCATGTTCTTTCTAGAGAGGGGCGTCTACTACCTTTTTTGTATATCTGAACTGGATGGACATGTACTCCTACACCTGTCCCTTTTCCTCCATATTTGTATAGGTGTTCCTGGCATGGGATAGGATGGAACTGGAGCCTTTTGCACCGCAAATATAGCACTTACCCTTTAATTTTAATTCAGGCACGCATAAGCTCAAAAGTACGTGTCACACCCCAATCCCTTTTTCCGCACTATGGGGACAGACACTTTCAACGCGGCAGCATATTTTTTGCTGAGTTGCACACTTCTTCTCAGATGCCTCCGAGGTGGGTTTTTGCCTCTTTTAAAAATCTTTTTGAATTTAATTTCATTGACTGCACCATCGGTGTCTCTGGCGCATGTCGGGTTCAGCTGCGTTTAGCTGGTGCGCCTCGTGCAAAAGTCCCTATCCGTTCTCAGACCCTCACACGCTCTGTCTGGGGGGTTAGGGGGCTGATCACTGTTGGGATTTGTGTGCAGCCTGTGATGCCTTAACACCTAGGTGTTAGAAGAACATGCTTTCACAGTGGAGAGATTGTTTTCTAGATCACCATTGGACCACATTAAGGAATTCGTGCACCGCATGTACAAGGTCATTACACATTTATTTTCGAGTACCTCAGAAGGGAGACTACTTTCCAGGAAACACTCTGTCTGGGAGGTGTCGTAAAGATCCTGCTACCAGGGCCAGACCTGAGGTACAAACACCTAACAGTGCGTACACCGAGGGGTCCTGCAATTCTACCAGGTCTGGTACCAAGGGGCTGAAAAGGGACCAACTAGTGGCGTGAGGGGGGTGCCTACGCAGGACTACCAGCACAGTTGCTGAGTGCAGGAAGCCTTCTGGAGTCTCCTCCGAGGTGCAAAAAAGAACTTGGAACACTCCCATGGGCCAACAAATCCCTTCTCTTCAGGGCTTTATGCCGGACCATTTCCCTGCACCAATATCATGACAACAGAATGGCGGCAAGAACGGAAGGATCTGTGCCCAGAGTGACTTCTCTAGAAGGAACTCAGTCTTCAGTGGAAAGGGCATACAGAGCCACCTGCAAGATCTCAGTTGGTTCCCCCTCCTACCGGCAAGGTCGACTCCTTTTCAAGAGCCGGTACAGAGAGTTGAGTAGGTGGGCAGAGATGTACCTTGGTGCACCTCATTACCTGGACCTTCCACATCAAGCAGGTACCCGAATCAGTGGGCTCAACAGCATAGGCAAAACTCCCTGGGCACCAGTGACATCTACATGGACACCAACAGCACCTCATATATCGGTGCAGTCTTCATCTGCTTGCGAGGATGGATTTTTTTTTTATTCAACCAGGTCTTTATTTTTTTCATAAAGATTCACAAGTGTAATTAACTTACATTTTCACTCAAATATTACAACAAAAAATGTTCGAGCAATACTTATCCATCATATGTAATAACTCATCCAAAACGTCCCCTCGGATCCCCCCAATCCCACCAGTTCTTAATATTGAGTCACAAAGTCCCCTGAAGCTGTCGTACCATTCGCCTCTCCTTCCAATATTCCCAGTGCCTGCAATCTCCTCGGAATGTACAAGTGTTGTGTCTTTAATTGCATAGAGTATGAACGGTGACCAAACCTTGCTGAAGTTACTTAGGGAGCCACGTATCGTCGCCGTCGGTTTTTCAACATCCACCATCTCCCACAGGGCATAGTACCGTTGTATGATAGTTGGGGCTTTTTTTCCATTGTTTGATGATGCACCTCTTTGCCGCAAACATTAAGTTGGCCCACAACTTTTCCGCTCCCCTTCCCAGCCCGCACTTTCCCTGCAAGAGTACCCCCAGGAGCACCTGCGATGGCGTGAATTCCCTGTCAATAGCCATTATTTCTAGGACTTTTGTCATCACTTCTTGCCAGAAGTGTCTAAGCCGTTGACATCCCCACCAAGTATGCTCCATCATACCCACCTCCAGCATTCTTCTGATATCGAGGAGTACATCCTATGGAGCCTCTCCGGGCTGTAGTGCCACTGGTGTAGAACCTTCTATTGCAGTTCTCTGTGTTGTACTGAGGTGTGTGAGATGTACCAACTTTTCAGTGCCCCATCCTATTCCTTGTCCGTGAACGCCTTCCCTCTCACCTTCCCACATTTGTCCCGCAACGCTGACCCCTCGTCCTCTCCTCCCATAAGGATCTTATAGATTGCTGATATCAAGCCTTTATTGTCCTCTGAGGATGATGTTAATTTTTCCCATGCTGTGTGTTCCCTAGTGGCCCCTTCCATCATTTCGGTCGCACCTGCCCAGTGCCTCAGTTGGTGACATGCAAATAGATCCTTGAGTGTTAGACCCAGGTCCCTTTTGCAGTCTATGTATGACTTGATGTGGGTTCCCTGATATAACTCTACCAGTTTCCTTATCCCTCCACCCATCCACTGTCTAAATCTGCTATATTCTTTATCTGGAGGAAAGGCCGGGTTACCACAGACGGGTGGCTCCGGAGACGGCCTAGGAGAGAGCCCGCACCTCCTATTTAGCTGGTGTTAGGCAGAAGTATATGCAGTACCCTTTGGGAACACCACACACAATTAAGACTGCAAGTGACAGTAGAAATTCACCTTTGGTTCAAGCCTGTACTACACAGTAAATTGGTAGCGATGGCTGATCAGCCAGACTTCTTAAGAGCAAGTGAGCAGTACCAATAGTTACACAAAGGACAGCAATTACTATGATTCAAACAAACACTGACTCAAGGTTTCTGAGTAAAAGAATATACATTTCTGATGTTTGTTAATCTGCTTAGAATCACATGCTGTGCATAGGTCCGACATCCAGTGGTCACTGCGGAGTATTGCATTTTGTTTTTCGTAGTCGAAAAGGGGACGTCGACAAGGCGTGTCTGTAACACTATCCCTATAGTGACGTGTGTTCTACCCACAATCCCTCACGCGTCGAGGTCCCTCAGATTGTTTTTTTCCGCCCAGATACTGGTCGCCTTTACGCGGAGCTCCTCGAGAGACATTGCAGATTTCATCTCCTCGACCTTTGGTCGTTTTCCTATATTAATATAGAACATATCGATCCTCCCCTCGACGCTATTGTGAAGCTTCTTCGCCGAGCAAGATCTTCGACGGAGGGGACGAGCGGAGGAGATCCTTCGGCGTTGCCGAACACGTGGCCTGGCCTCGCAGGCCAAATACAGTAGGGAGAGTGGGGGTCGTGGGACATCTCTAATTCTTTTCTGAGAATGCCTTTCCTTTTCCCCTTCCTTTCCCTTGGGGTGGTTATCACGTTTTATTGCCTCAGCTATGGAGAGGACACCCTGAAGGTTTTGCCCGCTTTGCAAGGGCAAGTTTACTTGGAAGGACAAGCATTCACGGTGTAACCGCTGCTTGCCCCTCGATCACAAGGAGGAAGGTTGCACGGCTTGTCGGCTTCTTAAACCGAAGACTCTAAAAGACCGTAGGGTCAAAAGGTGGGCGGCCTACGCTATGTCGAAAGCCGACGCTCCACCCACCGTCGCTACCTCCGACAGTGACGAGGAACGTGATACCACGACCTCCGCTACGGAAGTCGTAAACCCCCCTAGAGAGCGCACACGCGCTTCGTCGTCTGTCCCCGGCCCCGACGGGCTCGGCTCACGCCCTGCTTATGGGGATGAACACCCCGGCGACACTGACGCACACAAGACCACACATAAGCACACAACCCATGGCTCTTCTTTGCCGAAGGCAAAGAGAGCATCAGCGCCCAAGGAGACGCAGGTTTCACCGGCGGCCTCCTCGGACCGTTCGGGTTCGAAGCCCCTCTCGCAGCCGCGACCAGCGACTGGGCTTTCGGCAAATAAGGGCGCCGCCCCCAAATCATCGGCCGGAGCGCATCAGCAGAAAGCGCATGCCGCCGTAGAGCGTTCGACACCCATAACGTCGAAACCACAGCTCCCCGCTGATAAACGAGTCGATGAGAGCTTGGCGAGGATCGTGGTAGCCGACGCCCAAAAGCGTACGCCGAAAGACACGTCGAGCGCTACGCAAAGGTCGAAAGACACACCTGAAGGCTTTTCAGAAGGCGACGGGACACTTTCCTCGACGTTATGGGAGAGGTCGAGCCGTGTTCAGCTACAAGACACCAATTTTCCCCCGCTAGACCGCTCAGGGGTACCCCATGAAACCATGGAAAGGCTCCATCTCTGCATGGAAAGGATGGAGAGGTTTATGAATGCCCAAAACCCTCCCACTCCAAAGAGAATAAGAGAAGGGCCTCAGGAGGACCCCAGGGCCAAAATTCCAAGATTAGTCAATCCCCACCAGGACACAGCCTCAGACTTCCACAGTGTGTATGACCTCACTGGGGAAGAACATTATTTTGAGGAAGAGGATGATTTTATGGACGAGGAAGACGGACGTAACCAGGAGGAAGGTCTGGAGGACAGCCCAGACTCGGTAGGAGAAGGCTTCGGAGAAAATCCAGAAGAAGGACCTTCTCACCCCTGGCAATCACCATCAATATATTCCGACACTGATGTCCTGAATCTAAATCCTCCTGACATTTCACCGGTTAGAAACACGTCTCCCATTGACGATCAACCCACATTTAATGCCCTGTTGCGCAGAGCAGCAGCACACTTCGAACTAGACACTGGGGAGCTCTCTCCTGAATTAGACTTTGTAGAAAGGGTAATTAAGGAGAAACCCCCGGTCAGTCAGACAATTCCCCTCCTCGCTTCGGTGAGGAGAAGAATCATCCCTTCGCTGTCCACACCCGCACTAATCAGAGGGGTCAATCCTAAAATTGAAAAACTTTTCACTCCTTCACCCTCAGACCCGCTGTACATCAGGGGACATTCCATTCCGGATTCCCTGGTAGTAACCAACACAAGAAAGAGGGCAGGGGTACCACTTTCCACCAGTGAGGCACCACCTGACAAGAAGGGCAAGCGGTTATATGCCCTTGCTAAAAGAATTACATCCTCGGCCGCCTTTTCGGCAAGAATTGCCAACAACAATTCTTTGCTCGCTAGCTATGCGGACGCGCAGTGGGCCAAACTGCGCAAAGACGCCGAAGAAGCGCCGGAACCATTACGTACACGCCTGCTTTCAACTATTGGCGAAGGAACCCAGGTCAACCAGAGTATTGTGAAGAGCTCTCTGGATGCGGCAGAAACTGCGGGACGTTCCCTAGTTCAGGGAATAGTCCTAAAACGACACGTATGGCTGCGCAACTCAGGGTTCAAACCGGAGACACAGGCGTCTTTAATAAATAAACCTGTTGAAGACTCCAACCTCTTCGGGAAGGCGGTGGATGAGGCTCTGGAGATGGCTAAAAAAGAGTTCGATACAATCAAAACTCTTGACCAAATCTCTAAGCCCGCTACCAGGTGCGGATATGGCAATAAACGCTTTTTTCGTGGCCAACGCCAACAACAAAACCAGCAGCAACAGTACCCTACCACCAATTTCCAGACCAGTAGTGGCCAGTACAGTCAAAGAGGACAGCGTCGGGGCAAAGGAAGAGGGCGAGGGTCCACCCCCAGAGGTTCCCAAGCCCCTAACAACACCAAGTGACGCGAAGATTCGCGTCCCCTCCCATGCAACACCGGTCGGGGGCCGGATAACATCCTTTCTTCCAGCATGGGAGGGTATTACGTCAGACCGCTGGGTACTTTCCACCGTAGCCCACGGATACTGCATCGAATTCAACACTTCCCCAACATACAAACCCCCGAGGGGATGACGCATGTCACCGGAACATCTTGCGATCCTTCTACAAGAAGTACAGCAACTGCTGGAAAAGGGAGCCATAGAGGTCGTGCCTCTATCTCAGGTAACGGAAGGTATTTATTCAGTGTACTTCCTTGT
The DNA here is from genome assembly GCF_040938575.1 of Ambystoma mexicanum. NCBI lineage: Eukaryota > Metazoa > Chordata > Amphibia > Caudata > Ambystomatidae > Ambystoma > Ambystoma mexicanum. The sequence goes on along the minus strand of NC_090926.1, from coordinate 203,751,431 downwards.
ACCCAAAAAGGATCTAACCATGGGCCCTGTATTAGATCTGCGCCCAGCGAACAAGTTTATCAAACCCCAAAAGTTTCGTATGGTGACCCTACAGGAAGTGATCCCACTGCTATCACAGGGAGATTACATGACAACATTGGACATGAAAGATGCATACTTTCATATTTTAATGTTGCCAGCGCACAGAAAATACCTCCGGTTCATGATAGAGGGCAAACACTACCAGTTCAGAGTGCTACCCTTCGGCATAGCATCAGCACCGAGGGTATTCACGAAGGTAGTGGCAGCGGCCCACCTGCGCAGGTTGTCCATCCCAGTTTACCCTTACCTCGACGACTGGCTCATAACAGGGGATTCTTACGAAACATGCTTCTCCAATACCCAAAAGACTGTAGACCTTTTGTTCCAGTTGGGCTTCTCCATCAACGAAAAGAAGTCCAGCCTATACCCCGGCCAAATCAAACAATTCCTAGGGGCTCTAATTCAAACAAAGGACGGCCTCGTCTTCCCCTCCAAAGAGAGGGTTCAAAACATGTTGTTTCAGATCCCTCAATATGTGTCCGGTCGAGAGGTGACGGTCCGCAAAGCAATGCGCTTGCTAGGCATGATGGCGTCGTGTATTTATTTGGTACCTCACGCGCGCCTGCGCATGCGCCCTATGCAAGAGTGGCTCAACAGCCAGTGGTGTCAGGCCAGCGCACTATGGGACGATCTAGTAGTGGTCTCGCAGGCCTTAGTTCTCTCGCTACGGTGGTGGACAAAAGAAAACCTAGAAAAAGGGAAACCCTTTGCCACACCCGCGGCGGAAGCCACTCTAACCACAGACGCATCCCTCACAGGATGGGGGGCTCACCTATCCCATCAGACTGCTCACGGAGAGTGGACTCCGAGCGTAGCATCCAAACACATCAATCTTCTGGAGCTACTAGCGGGGTTCAAGGCGCTAAAAGCCTTCCAGGAACACCTACAAGGCAGGACAGTGATGGTCCTTACAGACAGCACCACAGCCATGTATTACATCAACAAGTAGGGGGGAACCCACTCTCCAGGTCTGTCCAAACTGGCCCAAAACATATGGAAGTGGGCTCTCAAACAGAATATGTTCCTCCTGTCACAACATGTACCAGGGGAACTCAATCTGCTGGCAGACAAACTCAGCAGAGATTTCCCCCTGCCCGAAGAGTACGAATGGCGACTGCACGAAGACATCGTCTTCGACGTCTTCACGCAATGGGGATTCCCAGAAATAGACCTGTTCGCAACCCTGGAGAACTCACAATGCCAAAGCTACGCCTCCAGGTACCCCCAAAACCAATCCAAGGGGAACGGTCTGTCGATTCGATGGTCAGGGAAATTTGTTTACGCTTTTCCCCCCGACTCCCCTTCTCAACAAGGTGGTGCACAAGATGCACCAGGAACAAGTAACCATGATACTGGTGGCCCCAATGTGGGCCCGACAGCCATGGTTCGCTCACTTGATGGAGATGTCTCTATCTCCCCCAGTGAAACTCCCCTGCCCGTACAACATGCTGTCACAAGACAGGGGCAGGACGCTGCATCCATGCCCCCAGAACATGAACTTAGCAGCCTGGCTCCCGAGGTCGTAGAATTTGGACACCTACAGCTCCCGCAGAGATGCATGGACATCCTCAGGGAAGCCAGAAAACCTAACACTCGCCACTGCTATTCTAGCAAATGGAAGAGATTTGTCATCTGGTGCAGAGGAAAGAGCATCAACCAAATTGACTGCTCTCCCACACATATTGTTCTATACCTGACCCATTTATTGGATTCAGGTCTAGTGTTCAATTCCATTAAAGTCCACCTAGCGGCACTTTCTGCATACACCACTTCCCAACTCAAAGTGTCGTGGTGGAAGATCCCTGTTATAAAGGCCTTCATGGAGGGAGTAAAGAGAATACACCCCCCGATAGCTGACCCAGCTCCCGGATGGGACCTTAACGTGGTACTTACAAAACTCATGGGATCACCTTTTGAACCCATGCACAAAGCAACTCTTAAAGACCTCACTCTTAAGACTGCTTTCCTAATAGCTATATCCTCCAACAGGAGAGTAAGTGAACTACAGGCTCTTTCTGTTCTAGACCCCTTTGTTACAGTTCACAAAAATAAAGTGGTTCTACGCACTCACCCAAGGTTTGCTCCAAAATTCATCTCAAAATTCCATGTAAACTAGTCTATAGAACTACCAGCGTTCTTTCAAAATCCTTCCAACTTGGGAGAAAGGACTCTGCACACACTAGATGTGCGCAGAGCGGTCATGTTCTACATGGAAAGAACCAGATCACTGAGGAAGACTAATCAGTTCTTCGTCTCGGTGGCAGCAGGAAGAGAAGGGGATGCAGTTTCAAAGTCCACTATTTCTAAATGGATTGTCCAATGCATCACTCTCTGCTATAGTCTTGCTAAGAGAGAACTGCCCTTTAGGCCAAGAGCACATTCTACTAGAGGCACGGGGGCGTCCATAGCATTCATTGCAAATGTTCCCCTTGAGTCCATCTGCAAAGCGGCTACCTGGAGTTCTGTGCACACCTTTACAAAACACTACTGTCTAGATGCACACTCTAGATCTGACTCCCAGGTGGGACAGGCAGTATTAAGACATCTTTTCTCTACTGTTCCTTCTCATAACCCACCGCCAACTCCGGGTACTGCTCGCTAGTCTATGCACAGCATGTGATTCTAAGCAGATTAACAAACATCAGAAGACAATGCATTACTTACCGTAAAAGCATTTCTGATGGTTGTATCTGCTTAGATTCACATGCGCCCACCCTTCCTCCCCGCTCGGATGGAAGGAACATAGACATCTTTCTATATTTGTCTCTTTTCTGTACTCACTCACGTCTAGAAGTCTCCCTCAGGGCAGAAAAATACAAACAGAGGGACCTCGGCGCGTGAGGGATTGTGGGTACAACACACGTCACTATAGGGATAGTGTTACAGACACGCCTTGTCGACGTCCCCTTTTCGACTACGAAAAACAAAATGCAATACTCCGCAGTGACCACTGGATGTCGGACCTATGCACAGCATGTGAATCTAAGCAGATACAACCATCAGAAATGCTTTTACGGTAAGTAATGCATTGTCCTATTTACACATCTCCCTAAACTAAAGCAGTTTAAAAATCATACTCTTAATACACCACACCACTCCCAATAAGTTCCAGACAAGTTAAACTCACAAAATGAAGTGGGAGCAAAATGGCACTCCAGAAATTTAAAAGGGAGGGAAAGACTAATAGAAATTGAACCACACCTACAGGTAAGTACTCAGGGCAATTGAGCAAGAGGAACTACAGTGATAGAATCAGGTAGAAAAGGCTTAGGGCCAAAGTCAATAGGACAAAAGTATTTTGCTCAAGATCACACGGTTCAGGGTAGTTAGCGGTAAAGTCTGTGCCACGGGTTCCAGACGAGGTTGGCTGGCAGTAAAGTTAGTTCAAAGAGACGAGAAGGACAAGCCCTTGGATTGGAGAAATATTTCAAACACTTTCACCGCGGCTGAACTAAACGAACAACCGAGTTTGCACAGTACCTTAAAACGGAGAGGAAGCTGTAGCTGAGGCGGACATTCCTGGTATTTCCATCAGGCTCACGGTTCCTGAAGTGATTGTCGGACTGACACGAAGTAGGAAGACTGGAAAGTCCTGCACCACCCAGGGAAGAAACCAGCAGCAGAGCAAAGCAACAAATAAAAGGTGCGCTCCTTAAAACCCAAGCAGGGTCCGATCTTCCTGACTATCCAGCCAACTGTAGCTCTGTACAGCGAATTCGACCAGAGGGGTCCTGGCTTGACGTTTGGGCGAACTGGTTGGTCCCACCAGCTCAAGGGAGGAGGATTCCTGGAGGATCTTCTCTGTCATTGGATTTCGAGGATTCGGACCTGCAGCAGGGCTTCTCCGGACGGTTCAGTCATGGTAGGGGTCCTCTTCCATCAGCTCTGTCGGTTCTTTCGTTCCAGTGGCGACTCTGCCTTTCCAGTTCCAGAGACCTGCTTTTTATGCAGTTTTCCCCCATTCACACAGCCTGGCTGTCAATCACACAGCAGGGTGGCTGTCTTGGCAAGGACAGTCACCCAGCCAATGAAACAGGAGTGCGACTTGGGTTACCAAGGGAACCCATACCAGGGGTCCTAAGACCCCTCCGTCACATCCTGCCTACCCAGACTTTCAGGCACCTTAAGGAGGGCTTCTCTGCAGAAGCCCACGAAAAGATGGTGAACAAAGGAATCAAGCCTGGTTTGGCACGCAGAGTAAAACACAAGAAATAATTTAACAAAAAGAAATGGCGAATAAACCCAGCCGGAGCCGAAATAAAATATATTTGGTCAAGTGGGTTTATGTTTGATGCTACTAAAAGAGCCTAAAACAATACCAGGGTTATATAAGATAACCGCGGTAGAAACATTAAGGTAGTAACCACTGCCACCAGCCAAGTCTTGATAAAAAGGGAGCGAAACAGTGCTCCAAGAGAAACAGACAAAAAGGGATATGAATTAACCCTTTCCAATACTCCATGTAAGCTGAGGTGTGCTGGGTCTGTATTTTAAAGAGACTACATAAAGTTAATGGCAACTTTACATGTTTCTGGGAGACAGTAGTCAGTCCCAGAACAATTGAGTCAGTGGGAAGTCTAAAAGACAACCCTGTGTCACTGCACTGAAGGTGCTGTGTAACACACAGAAAAAAAATTATGCTCATGGAGTAGCTGAGGCTCCAGAGCCCAAGATCACACAAATGGTAAACACACACACAGCAAAACACATGTAAGAGAGGAAAAAAGGCTCACACTCTTACCAGGTGAAAAAATAAACCCTAGAAATCCAGCAAAGCTGCCGAGGGACTCAGTACGTAAGGGAAATTAGCCATTTATGAGAATTCTCCCTAACAGCTGGTCCCAAACTCTTATGGTATTTCTCGTTATTGTGTTCTCCCTGAGACCCTTTGGCCTATCTGCCACTCTCTTCCCTGAGATTTTCCACAGGTGCTCTCCTGCCACCACCTGTTCCATATTTATCCAGTGTTTTTCATTCCCTTCCCTCCCCCACTCCACAATCACTCGCAGCTGTGCTGCCTGGTAATATTTCATTATGTTGGGGCAGGCCATTCCCCCTCCCGACATGCACTTGAATAGGGTTTTCCTCCCTATCCTCGGCTTCTTCCCTCCCCAGATATAATCCATAATGTATTCTTGGGTATCCTTCAACATTCTCCCCGGAACTGCCAGGGGGATCGCCTGAAAGAGATATAAGAGCCGGGGAAGTATATTCATTTTGACAATGGCTATCCTTCCAAGCCATGAGATATAGAGCCCCCTCCATCTCCTTAAATCCACCTTGATTTGTTTGATCAGATGCAGGTAGTTTGCCCCCACTATCTGCCCTATGGGTGTCGTTAGGTGCACCCCCAAGTACCTGACTGGTCCCCGTGGCCATCTAAACGGATTACTATCTTCCAGTTGTCGCTTCTGCCTCTCGCCTATGGATATATTAAGTATCTCGGACTTCTCAAAATTAACCTTAAATTTTTAAACCCTTGAGAAGGTCTGTATCTACTCCATTATTGCTGGTTGTGATTTATCTGGCTCAGTGACCATCAAGATCACGTCCTGTGCAAATAAGCCTATTTTGTGTTGCGTCCCTGTCCAGCCCACCCCGTGTATCTCCCCGTTTTCCCCTAATCCGATTCACAAAGAGTTCCATAACCAAAGCAAATAGGAGAGGGGAGAGCGGGCAACCTTGCTTAGACCCCCTCCTTATGAGAAATTGGTCAGTCAACCTCCCATTTACCCTAACCTTCGCACAGGGGTCCTTATAATTAGCTTGAATCATCTTCCTAAACGTCGATCCCAGTCCGATCCTTTGAAGTGTTTGCTCCATGAAGGCCCAGTTGACTCGGTCGAACGCCTTCTCTGCGTCTAGCATCATAAAACATGTGGGCCTAGCCCCTTCCCTTCTCCCCGCCTTGTCTACAATATGTAGTATTCTTCTTAATGTTGTCAAACGTATTCCTCCCTTTTATAAATCCTAGTTGATCCTGATTCACCCGCTCCAGGAGAATTCCCTCTAATCTAGCCGCCAAAACCCAGGTATAAAATTTCAGGATGAGGGTGATTTGTTACATATTCATAGATTTAGATATCTCCCCCGTCTCTCTGTACCAGTTAAATACCTCTGCAAGGGTTTTGGCGAGGAGTTCCTTAAGCATTGTGTAGAACCCCGTTGTTAACCAGTCTTCCCCGGGACTCTTGTTTCCCTTCAGTCTGGTTATAGCTTTCAGCACTTCATCACAGGTTATGGATTCCTCCAGGCGGTCTCTTTGAGTGAGGAGCGGACCCTCCCAACCCTCCTGATAGTTCCCCTGTTGCTCCTCCTCTGCTGGCTCCTCCCTATATAGGTCCTCCAAGAACTCTTTCACAACCTTCAGCTTTGCATTCCCTGCCCCCACTTGTCTTCCCCGCTTGTCTTCTAACACATCTATGAATGCCTTCTGTTCCCTGGCCCTTATTTGCCGCTCTAGAGCTGTCCCTACCTTATTACCACGTTCATAAAACCTCTGTCTACATCTCAGCAGGGTGCTCTCTACTGCCCTATTTGAGTTGCCCTTTCACATGGGCTAGTCTTGTGGCTACTCTGTTTGTTCCATTCTCCTTGTGCATAACCTCCAATTCCCTTATCTCCCCCTCTAGTCTCCTCTCCACTTTCCTCCTCTCCTCTCATTCCTCCTTTGCGGCCCGTATGAAGTGATCCTTAATGTGTAATTTGAATCTGTCCCATCTCTCCCCCAGGTCCCCGCGCACTCCCCCCTTCTCCATGAATTGGCGTATCTCGTTTTCAGTTTGTTGCCTCACCTCGCGGTCCCTAAGAATTTATTATTTGAATCTCCAACCACCACTCCCTTGGCTCGCCTTTCCTCCCTCCCATTCTAATGAGACAATCGCATGATCTGATATTGTCAAGTGTCCGATCTATGTTCTCTGTGTTGTTTTGACTACCTCTCTAGTTGCCATGATAGTCTATATATGAGTATGTCTTGTGTTCATGCGAGTAAAACGAATAGTCCTTCTCTTGTGGGTGTTATGTCCTCCACACATCATTGACCCCCTCTTCTTGAAATCTTTTCAACCGGTGTTTGGACATAATCCCCGTTGCATGACCCGTCAGACGACCTGACCTGTCCCAGACCGGGTCCGCTGCTAAGTTAAAATCCCCCACGACAATAATTTCACCCTCCTCAAACTCACCTAGGACCCTTTGTACCTTGTCAAAAAAACATCAATGTGTACATCTGGCCTCCTGTTGCCCCCTTGATGAACACATCCCTCCCCTCTATATCCCGCTTTACCTTAACCCCTTCCATTCACACTGTTCTATGTAGAAGTATCGCCACCCTGCCCTTTTCGTCCATGCTGTAGCATGAAAGTGCAATGGGTAGTTCCTACTCCTGAGGCGTAGCTAATCTCCCCTGGCCAAATGTGTTTCCTGCAGACATACTATTACTGGTTCCTCCTTCTCTATCTCCCTCAGAATTGTGACCCTCTTGTTAGGGCTGTTCAGTCTCCTTACATTCCATGAAATTAGCTTGTACATCCCTCCTCATTACCATGTTCCCATTGTAGCCTCGGCACCCCTTGTTCCCTTCGGTCTTCCAAATCTTTGTCCTGCAGCTTCTTTCTACTCCCCAAACTGGTTACCTCCTTGCCCCGTTGCCTTCTTGATAATTGTTAATATATCACTTTTTGAGAAGATGATCTTCCATGGGGCTTTTGCTGGAATTTCTTTCAATTGTTTTAAGTTTTCTTTCTTTGGATTGTATATTTTTTTAAAATGTTGCACCCATTGAGATTCCTGAATTGGGTTTAGTTGTTCGTGTCCTATCAGCTTTGTCTGTTCGTTTATTAGTGCCCAAAAGAACTTGGTATTTTTGTTTTCAATTGCCCGGTTCATATTTTCTCCATCCTGTTGATAAAGTTGGGCTCAGTGAGCCATTGCCCAATTTCGATATTTTGTTATTGCTGTTTTTACTTCCAGTCTTTTATCTGTTGGTTCTTTTTTCTTCTTTATCACCTGCAGGTTTTTTCGCAATTGTTTCTTTTTTTCAGCAAGTTGTTGATCGTATTTATGGAGGGTTTTTACTTGGGCATTTCCGTGCTTTGCGTCAGCAGTTCTAAATAGGCTGAGACATTCTTCATATTCAACGTCTAAATTTAGACGTTGAATATGAATTCTGAATATGCATAACTGTCCCTGGACCCATTGTCCAGGTTCACAACGTGATCCACCTCCCATGAACAGTGGATTGTTTACCCCTCCTCCCGCCTTACCCCCCAATTATTACCCCCAACAGGCTATATTCTAGTCCATTTACTTGGCAGCAGATCAATTCTGAACCTCCGAGGCTCATTTTCACGTCGTCTTAGTTTTTTTCGTTTTTTTCGTGAGCCACCCTTGGGGATCCAGACCTTGTATTCCCAGATGACTCTGTTTGGTAGTCTGACAGATTGGCCCCTCTTGTCTCTCCTTGCAACATCCCTAGGGTTCTTAGTTTGTCCTCTACTTGGGACACAGTCTGTTCCTCATTTCCCATGCAAAATTGCAGCTTTGTTGGGCAAAGCCCCCTGTATCTCATTTTCCTCTGTAAGTGGGTAATGTTCGCCTCTTCGCTAACGTGATTTGGAGTAGGTTGTCATACAATTGGACGTTGCAGTTCCAAATTCCCCTTCTTTCTCTCCGCTCCTATTAGCTGCGCTTTGTCTTTGTAATTGTACATTTTCACCAAAATGTCTTCGGGTCTCGCCCCTGGTTCCATCCTGTGATTGCCCACTCTATGCAACCTTTCTATCCCCATGGACCGGGCATGATCTGCCTCCTTTCGTCGAACGTTTCTCGAATGGAGGGTTCCAAGTCTGGTCCCTTCACTCCCTCCCCCAGGCCTTTGATTCGAACATTGTCTCTTCGCAACCTGTTTTCTAGGTCCTCACACTTTTCTTTGGGGGGCTTTATTCTCTCCTCCATGCCCTGTGTCTGTTGCGCCCAATCCTGACCTCTGGCATTCAGCTCCACCATACGTTCCTCCATTTCCATCACGTTCTCTCCTAGAGAGTCGATATACTTCCTATTACTTGCGATGGCCTGAGACAGTTCTTCCCTTATACTTGCTCCTTCCACCTTGACCGTCTCCGTAAGCTCCCCCTTGAATTGGGCCAGCGCCACTAGTAGGTCTTACTTGGTAAGCTCCATTCCCCTGTCTGTGCTGTCCGTCACGTTGCAGAAGGGGAGTTTTGTTTGGATATGTTCTTTGTGGTGTCCTTCCTTTTCCCACTCTCCTGGGTTTGAAGTCTTCTTCTTCAGGCCATTCCGCTGTCCTTCATTACATTCCGGGGCGCCGCTTCTGTTTACTACTCCTCTGCTGCTTGATTCCCTACCGCTGCCTTCCCTTAGCTGTCTTATGCTTCAGCTGCCGCTGTATTCAGTCCAGGTCTTTGTCCCATCATAAGCAATACTTCCTTGCTAATTCGGGTCATCCCGCTTCCGTTACTGGTCTCTCCTTGTGCCTTCTTTCGTGTCCTTTTCTAACCGTCTCTGTGCCTGACCCGGGCTGTGTTGCCCCTTTAGGCCCTCTCCTGGCCCCTCTCTCTCTACTCTTCGCCCCCTGGAGAACCGCTTGCCCACACACCTTCTTTATGGAGGGCCCTGGAGGTTTCCACCATAGGTTCTAATCACTCCTCCACGTGCCCTACTGCCTGGGAAGGGAACGATCTCTTTCAGGGAGCCAACTAATTCAGTGGTACCTGTTGAGCTCCTCAGCTCAGGTGCAGGCTCCAATGCCTTTCTTATTTGTGAAGTTGTTGCTCTGGTCTCTTTATTTAACTGTTCTCTTGGCCTCCACCAGGACCCCAGCAGACCACTTTTAAAGGTCCTCATTCTCCCTCCTCGCTCCATGTGTCTGTGCCCCAGGGGTCTGGCGCTTTCAACCTCTACCGACGGATTCCACCCTCTCTCCGGCCGGCGGCTCCTCTCCTGATCTCCTTGGATACTCCTCAGGGGCCTTCTCTGCTCTGCCCCCTCCACGATCGCTTCCTTGCCACTGAGCTCCGTCCCATTCTCGGCACCTCCTTTCCTACGTTCCGCTGCAGTTCGGATGGGCAATCCAATTCTTTCCCGGGTGCCTCTCCCTCACCCCGTCGCTCCGTTGTTTCTTCTGGCGGGGTTCGGGAGCCTGGACCTGCCCCGCTCGAGACTCCTCCTCTCTCACCAGTTCTTTCTTCCTGGTTGTTGCGCTCTCTGGTCCCGGTGCTCTCCAATCTCCTCTCCGGGCTGCCCTCTCTCTCTCCGCTGTCCACTCCTCTGGCATTGCGGGGTGCCAGACGGCGCACGTCACAGGGGGGCCTCCACTCGTTTGGTTGATCGGTCTGCCTTCTTCCCGGGTGCCTCTCCCTCACCCCTCCACTCCGTTGCTTCTTCTGCAGCGCTCGGTAGCCCGGGTCAGATCGGGCTCCTCCTCTCTCACCTGCCCGTGCTTCCTGGGTACTTCGCTCTCCGGTACGGTCTCACAACCCCTCGCCGGGCGTTCCTCTCTCCCTCCGCTGTCCGCTCCTACTATGTTTCTGAGGACAGCGGTGCTCGTCACAGGGGGGCCCCTCACATTCCAAGGCTCCCACCTCCATTGGGGTTTTCTGTTCCCTCGTCAGAGCTTCTTCCTTCTTGTATGCCCTTCCGTGTACTCTATGGAACCTTGCCACCTTCATTCACCAGGTCCCTCGCCTCATCTCCCTTCTTCGAGGTCGGGTGGGTCCGCCAGCCATTTTCTTCACTCGGCCACCGCAACTCTGTCACATCTGCCTCCTTCAATTATTCTGCCACCATGATCGAGTGGCTTTTCCTGTGCCCTCCGTTGCTTCACCTCACTTTCCGCAGTTTCTTCCTACCTCCATTGACGTGCCTGATGGGGCATTCACTGTGTTACTTGCGGGTCCACTTAGCCCACCATCTTGGCCACGCCCCATTGCGAGGATTGATTTTTTGACAGATTTTGTGTCTCTTCCCAAATGTAGGACATATTAAAGGGCTTGATGAAAGAAGTCCTTCCTATAAAGCTGTCATTACCTTCAGCCCCAAGTCAACCGGCCCAGCTACGCTAGTGCAGCCATTACAGCCTCTGCCTACTCTTATTCAACCTACAGTTACCATTCTACCTCCACCTGTAGTAACTACAACATAGGAAAGGGAACCCCAGCCTGTTGATACTTTCAAGAGTCAGGATGCAGGCCAAGCTTCTGGTTCTACCATTGAGCACAAGACCCAGGACACAGACGAGGAACAGGAAGAGTCTGAGTTTCCATCATCAGCCAAGGCGGTCCATGGTGGGCTGGAATGCCTAGCAGAATTCTTAGGTATACCAGCTGCCCAACAGGACCAACAGAATCTGGAGTGCTAGCAGAAGTCTTAGCTCTCTGTTCGTCAAACAAGTCAGGCATTCACATACTCAAGAATGTATTTATGGTTGTCGAGAAACTTTGGGTTAAATTTCATACATGTTTCTCGGTTAGTAAAAAGCTAGATGCCACATACCGGCTGTTAGCCGCGTAAGGCTCATTGTCATCATATTCACAACCACACTCATCTGTGGTAGTGGCAGCATTGTTATTGCCAAACCAACCGCAACATATTCATCTACTGCCTCCACAACAGCAGCCACCTTGTTAACAAAGGAAGACAATGAGCTACAGGTCTTAGTAAGTAAGGTATAAGCCAATACAGATCTTAATTTGCGACAAACATACGCAAACGCATTACTGGCAGCCCAAATCAAAAATGATGTCTCAAATCACAGACTTCGCACCTGATCTCCCTACCGAAAAGCAAGCAGCGTTTAAATTGGGGCATGGCTGAAGCTAAGTTGGTTGCCCAGGATCTGTTAGAATCATGTGTGGGACACATTCAGCAGACGGCATGTGCATCACAGTGGGTATGAGAAGGTCTGCATGGAAGTACGCGACCAACTTCACGAATGACGTTCAAGAAAAAAATCTTAGATCTTACATTAACAGATGAGGAATTGCCAAAAAAAGAAACTTGCACTCCGACTGCAAAGTCTTTAGCTTTACTTTACAAACCTACCAAATCTTTTTCCCAGACGAGAATGGATAATCGATCCAGATCCTATGGCGGATTCATAGCATTCCAGGATAGATGGGCATGGCAGCCAGATAGGTCGCCAAGCTCCAATAGACGCAAGCAGCAAAGGACTTCACATAAGTGGTTTTTTCACCTCCCTCCTCATCGGATTCAGTGATGTGAGCATCCGGCTCTGTTGGGGGCAGTCTGGTTTTGCACTTCGCACAATGGCATCTACTTTTCCAAGATCCCTGGCTACTTTCTGTGGTTCCCAGAGGCTTCCAGCTACCCATTTCCCCTCCCCGGCCCTCCCCAGTTCACTCCCTCCGATACAAATATGTTACACTTTGTTACTCAGAGCGGTGACACAGTTGAAGGACAGAAAAATACACAATTGAGAAAAACAGACTACCCCACTCTATGTCCAACCAGTACTGGCAAAGTGATCTACAGATTTATTGTGAACCTGGCTTTCACCTTCAAATTAAGTGAGCCAGATTTATATAAAAGATCTCGTATTTTGTGCAGAAGGAACGGAACCATACAACTCAATTAATACACACTAAAAATGACCATTTTTCAATATGTCCATATCAATTTATTAAGTGTTAGGATCACTTTAGAAAAGTTAAAAAAGGGAGAGAGATAGAAAAACAAATCAATGAAACACACATTAATTGTGGTACATCAATATATCTTCTCGCTCACTTCTAAAAAACACAATGTTTCATATGGGGTTTTGTTAACTTAATAGAAAAAACCACTCTGAACAATTCAGTAGTTTACAGATACCAGACTATATTCTTTAGCTAGTCTATTGTCAAGTGTCGACATGTTTCGGCCGTTTTTGGAGATAAAACACTATCCCTAGTGTCTCTGCAACCAATACTTTTTAGGCCTTCTTCAGGACAGACAATTTCTTGTTAGTTGCTGGACATCTCTGTTTCAAATCCCCCGTAACAGGATACTCTACAAACAAACATGAATACATTTATACATTAATCACACGATAAAACAATGGTTCCATTCCAAACACACACATTTTCTTTATTCTTTAATCGATTTACCATATTCTCATAATCTCTTAGGTTGTTCACAATCAATTTAGATCTAGCGATCACACACGCCTTTACTTACATCCTGGTTGGACTTGAGCTTTATACTAGGATACCCCTAGTCGTAGCAGGTCTTAATTCCTGCTTCCCAGATGTCACGAATCAATTCCGGTTTATCTTATTTCCTGGCTGTGTGGGAGACCTATTTAACATAAGGAACCCAATTTTCTTTTAATACATGTTCATTTGATGAATATTAGTTTAAGACACAGCACTCTCAAACATACTCCTGGTGTCATACTTACTCAGAATGACACCCCTTAGTTTATGTCCATATTTTCTACATTATGTACACAGGAGAATTAATCCTCTATGTTGCTAAATAGGTCTCCCACACAGCCAGGAAATAAGATAAACCGAAATTCAATCTGGATGTCCAGGTACGCATACTAGGTCTTCTGTTTGAAGGGAGTGACCTCTTCCACTCCACAACGGATGAGGAGCTGGATAAAAAGAATAACGTCTCTCAAACCGCCAAGTCTTTATCCATCCTTATAAAGGCCACGTCCAAACCGTACACCCAGACACAGCAGCTCTGTGAGAAGGGGCGTACGTACGGAAGGTTCTGTGGCTTCCAAGAGCGGAGGTCCAGGCAGCCTGACCGCCCGCCGTCCCAGTATTGGCACAAACTACAAAAAGGGGGGATAAGGGCTTTTTCCAGTCCCCCTCCTCCCCAGCAGCCTCAGAGGGAAAGAAGGCATGACACACCCCTCCGGCTCCACGTGTCTCCAGTGGGGAGCAGGCTTGCTCTCCATGCACATTTCTGGTGCCAGAATTTTGCGGACCCCTGGATCCTCTCTGTAGTCTCCACGGGGTACTGCCTCCCTATCCCAGCCTCTCCTCCCTCCTCCCCTCCACTACCACAGGTTGGCACAGGAACTCTTTTGGCGGAGATACGGTCGCTCGTCGAGAGCCAAGCAGTGGAGGAAGTTCCAGCCTCCCAGCAAGGGTTGGGCTTTTCCTCCAGGATTTTCACCATTCAGAAAAAGAACCAGGTGGACCTGAGAGTTGTGCTGGACCTTTCCACCCTCAACCTCTCCCTACCTCTACAGAAATTCAAGATGGTTACGCCAGCTTTGATAGCGCAGACATTGAGCAAGGGGGAATGGATGTGCTCCCTGGATCTGAAGTACGCATACCTACACGTCCTGATCTGGCAACCTCATTGTTCCTTTCTACGATTCAGGATCATGGGCTACCATTACCAATACAAGGTGCTTCATTTTGGCCTCAATTCGGCCCCTAGGGTCTTTACCAGGCTGATGAACACAATGGTGGTCCTTCTCAGGTCGCAAGACCACCACATTTACCTGTACCTAGATGACTGGCTCATCAGGGCTACATCTCTGGAAGCAGTGCACCATACTTCCCACGCTTTTATGAAAACACTGCACAAGTTGGGTTTTTCACTCAACCTCAAGAAGTCGCAGCTGCAGCCCACGCAGAGACTGGCCTTCTTGGGCCTCATTTGGCACATGTGCTCTGAGAAAGCTTTTCCCTCGGGGGACAGGATCACAGCACTCAAGAGAGCCATGCCGCACTTCCTCAGCAGAGAAGTGCCCTCGGCCTGGTGGTACCAACACCTACTGGGTCTCATGGCAACTGTCCTCTTGGCCGTCCCCCACACAAGACTCAGGATGAGGAGGATACAGCTGTACTTTGCAGCATCCTGGAACTAGGAACGGGGTCGTCAGTCAGAGATGATCAACGTTCCTCTGTCGCTTCACCCAGACCTCACTTGGTGGTCCAGGGACGACAACCTGAGGACGGGCAAGCCTTTCCGGCAACCTACACCACAGGTCACCATCACCACAGACTCCTCTCTGGAGGGTTGGGGGCCACTCTGGACGACCACTGCATCCATGGCACCTGGACCTGGCAGGAGTACCACTTCAATTGGCTGAAATTGAAGGCCATCTGGCTGGTGCTCAGGGCCTTCCTTCCAGGCATCGAGGGCAAGGTCGTCCTCATTCAGACCGACAACTCGACCAGCATGTTCTACGTCAACAAGCAGGGAGGTACCAGATCCCCCCGCCACCCCCCACTGTGCAAGCTGGCAGTCAGCATGTGTGAATGGTCCCTTTAGAACAACATCTTCCTCATGGCGGTCCACCTGCCGGGTGAATCCAACCTGGAGGCAGACAGGCTCAGCAGACTGGGAGCAGACAACTACGAGTAGCAGTTAAATTACCTAGTGCTGCAGGAGATCTTTCACAAATGGGGTCACCCCCAGGTGGACCTCTTTGCTTCCTGGGGAAACAAGAAGTGCCAACTGTTCAACTCCTGGCAGGGTCAGGGCCCAGGCTCTCTGGGCGATGCCTTTCAGATCATATGGGATGACAGCATATGCCTTTCCACCCACTCCCCTGATTCACAGGGTGATATGCAAGATCAAGGAGTCGCGCCTCCTCGGCATCATTCTAATAGCTCCATGGTGGCCAGCCAGGCCATGGTTTTCGGAACTGCTCAGCCTCTCGGAGAGGCTTCCCATTCGCCTGCCGACGGGCCCAGCACATCCTCTGGCGCAGCAGGGGCACAGGGTCATGCACCCTGCACCAGAGAAATTAGCCCTCAGTGTGGTTCCTGAACAGGTCACACTAGGACATCTCAGCCTCTCTCAAGCTAATATGGAGATCATACAGGGCGCCAGGAGCAAATCTACCATGGCCCAGTATAAGAGCAAGTGGACAAGGTTCTGCCACTGGGCAGACTCTAAGGGCATTAACCCTCTGGCATGTTTTCTGGACAACGTTCTCTTTTTCGGACACCTTCCGCATTTACCTGCCAGACATTGGGGCTTACAGAAAGTCGTCGGAGGAGAGCTTTTCCTCTTCCAACCCAATTGTCAAGAAACATTTGATGGGTCTCGCCAGGCTCTACCCACCCATCAAGAAGCCACACCCCGTGTGGGACCTCACCATAATCTTGGGTGCCCTGGTGCACAAGCCATTCAAACCTATGGCGTCCGCGGACATCAGGCTGGTCATCATTAAGACGCCCTTGTTAGTCGGCCTCACCTTGGCTTGGAAGAATCAGCTAAATTTAGGCGCTGGTCGCTGCAGAGCCATACACCACGTTTCACAAGGACAAAGTAGCCCTGCGAACGCACCCAACGTTCCTGCCTTAGCTGTCTTCCGCATTCCATCTGAATGAGGAAATTGTGCTGCCCACGTTTTTTGCTGAGCCTAAAGACAAGACGCAGAGAGTTCTTGATGTCAGGCATGCACTGAAATTCTACTTGGACAGGACGAAGAGCTTCTGCAAGTCGGACGCTCTATTCATTACCTTTGTAGGTTCAAGACCGGGGTATCGGGCATCCAAGGCCTCCATAGCCCGATGGATGGTCTTGGCCATCAAAGAAGCCTATGAGGGACAGCATAAGACAAATCCGGCCAACATGCATGCCCACGCGGTCAGAGCCAAGGCAACTGCCATCGCCTTCCAGCGGCATGTCCCCTGGCAGGTCATAAGCAGGGCGGCCACATGGCCACCCCTTTGGCTTTCTGCAGGCACTACTGTTTGGACGCCGGCTCTAGATCAGATGCAGCCTTCCAGACAGGCAGTTCTTAGGAACATGTTTGCTTAAGGAGGGTCTCCCCCATTAGTTTTCACAGAAAAACAGAATTCCATAGTTACTGAAAAGACTTACCGAACCGAAGTATCTCTGAAGCGTTTCTTCAGTCAGCATTTTTGTTCGTAGCTGCAGCATTTTCTGTCAGAAGTTCCCTCACAGCCGCAGCATCTTCTTCACAGCAGTCTTCATTCGCGGTCGCAGTACATTAATTCAGAAGTTTTCCTCTGCAGACTCTGCATCTTCCAAAGGTATTTCTTCTTCAGCTTTCTGAAAACCTGCAAAAAAAAGGTATTTTCATTAACGAACGAACTTAAAACAAATATGAAAGTTGAAATAAGTTACGTACCTGAAGTTTCCTCAAGTTTTCACTGCTTCGTTATTACTGCGCTCTTGCCTGAAGGCAGCAATTGCTCCGTTTAGACAAACTTAGGTTTGTTAAATGTTTCTTCTTTCCTAGTAACACCACAGTCATTCTGCAGCCATTATCCTTTCCAAATTCCAAGAACCTGCAGAATTTAAGGGAAAATATTAGAAAGAGAGATCTCTCCAACATAGGGACTATTCAAAATCTGACAAACTATAATATTTTCACCAATTACTTACCCAAGACAATTCTAGAAAAGCAAGGACATTAAGAACAAGTCTATTGAGCACCGCAGCCTTCCAAGTTTAAAGTTCTTCATTCCAACACGTCCCTGTAGAATACAGGATGGAGAGCTCCACAAAACATAAACACAGGTGAGAAGGGAGGGATTACCAAAGGCACACAGTTATACAGTAATTTCCTAGAAAATAGATATTATAGTAGTTCTTTTGTTGTTATTGTGGTTTACACAAAAAAAGGAATCCTAAGTGCCCAAGTAAAAGATCCACTGGCTGAGAAGGCATTATGCTCCAGAGGAGTCCAGGTAAGCGTTACAACTATACAGTATAGTGAGCGGGAGTTGCAGGGTTTGCGGTGGACACCAATGCAGCTGTCCCGCAGTCCTGAAAAAAAAGGCTGTGGGGGCTGCAGGGTTTGCAGGGTGTCCCCTGCAGCTGTCCTGCAGTCAAGAAAAAAAAAAGTAAATAGGAAAAGACCCTGCGCCCGTTCCCGAAGTGAAAGGAAACCGGCATCGCAGGGACACCGCGCGTCAGAATGAAAGGTAAGTAGGGGGTTGGGTGTGGGTGGGGGTTTGGACAAGGGTGAAATGTTCAGGGGAGAAAAGACCGAAGGTTATTTAGAAAATATAACATTCGGTCATTACTCCCTCGAACATTTTTACCTTGGTCATTCAACCCCAAATCATACCTTCATATCCATACAGGAAGGACTCCTTAAAACAGTAGGTCAGACCAGTAATTTTTATCGACAAAAACTAAGGTCCATCAGTTTAAACCCGAATGAGACCGCTCTGGAAGTAGGAGAATGAATTAAGAAACTGTCGCCCTGTGGCTCGGCAATAAAACGCTGGAAGAGTTAGTAGAAATGACCATCTTGGAACATTTTATCAACTCATTACCTCCTTTCTTGCAGAAAGCTGTTTTACAATTAAATCGACCCACTCTTAACATGACTATTGAGACTGCCCAAAATCATTCAGATACTGTAAAACATTTCCATTCCCTCTATAAAAATTTGGATAAAAAAGACCAAAAACCACCCTACTGCTCAACACCTGACGTCAGAACGAGGAGGACTCTCTAAAACCCGAGAGTGGACCCTGAAAGAAAAGGTAGAAATAAAATAAACCTGACACTAGGAGTAAAGAAGAATTAAGGAGAGAGGAAACCAGTGGGATTAAGCCATCACCACCCATCTGTTTCTCATGTAGGGAAACGGGTCATTTAGCTCGACATTGTCCCAAAAATCAAAAGGAGGAGCCTATGGAAATAGGATGCCTAAGAGAAGAGGAATGGGAAGAACAAGAGGAAGATCTAGAAACCTTTAGCATATGTTTATGCCGATCCTCTTTGAATTTTACATTTGAAAAAGCTTTGGTGAATGCGAGAATAGTGAAAGCATTAGTTGATTCAGCCATAAGAGCGGATTTGGTCTCTCCAGCAGATTAAGAACATGCAACCATGGCTAGAGTCATATGTGTTCACGGCGATAATGAGATCTATCCCGGAGTACCGGTATATTTAATATCCATCCAAGAGCAGCCATCCTACCTCATCTTCAGAAAACTGCTTAAAACCTGGCTGTTTGACAAAGATGACTAACCTGAAACTGGGGTATCCCCATTACCTGACTATCCGCAGCATTTACTATCAAGCTGTTTTGTCTTGCTCACCAATGTACTAGCGCGGTGATACTTACGGGTTTAGGCGCTGTCAACAAATACAATAAATAAATATCAGAGGGCAGTCCCGGCTAGTATCATCAGCCATTATCCCTGCACTTCTGGAAGAGGTTATTATAGGAAGAGACTTTACAGAAATGTCCACCCTTCTTCAAGATCCTCCTTTCCCACCCAAAGAATTTACACCACAAGATAAATGGCAGTCTGATTTCTATTCCCAGACATCCCGGTATGGGAATGGATGGAAGCAGATCCTCATAGAGACATTAGTTATGTCAAATCTCCTCAATCCCAGTTCATGGGCTATTCACAGGGAACCAAGGTTAACATACAGGCCCTACCAACACAGCCAAAATGAATTTGTGGATATGCGAGAGTCCCTGGATAAAGATTTCCTTTGTCCTCTCCAGAGTCCTTAGACTAGAGAACTTCAGAGAAGAACAAACCTATCCACTTCGCATAGGTGAAGGGTATGTGAGAAACCAAAGGGTGTGTCATCCAGGTGGCCAGGACATGGCCATCGCATTTGGATCCAGTTCCTGGGGGTGTACCAGTGCGGGAGGATCACCTGAGTGAGGTGTCTTCAGGGAGTGAGAGTGTGACAGCCGATGGTGAGATGAAGTATTCCCCCCTTTATTGTTCATCTACCCCATCCTATTTTGTAGGATTTCCCAAAGTCCCAACTCCCCCCACCCTCCCTCTTTACTCAAAAACTGGGCTGAGGAAGCGGGTGACTAAGAGTAACCAGACTAACTCTCTCACATCGTACTGGACATGTCCCGTTAATCGGGTCAGGCAAAGTCAGGCACTTTACACTAAGTGCATACACCTGATACCAGTTAGCTCTCCTCACACGAATAAAAGGCAAGACCATATGGCATACTCTGAGCAAGGCGGAACACAAGTATGAGCAGAACCTCCAGGACGAAGGCACACTTACTGGAGCAGAGCAGCAGACTAAGGGACGAGAGGAGCAGGCCGAAAACCCCAAGGGTTTCCTACTGGAGGCCGTTGCACCCGACAGACTGCAAAAGAAATGTGGAGAAGGCCAATGCCACAAGTGAAGATTGCATTTTTTCAAGGATGCCAGCGACCTTCCCCGGGAGTTGGGGAGGTGAGGCCAAGCCTGTGGTACTAACCTTGACTCGAGAATTAAAAATAGTACAACAGGAAACAAGCGCTCACAGTTGGTGAGTTGGCAAGCAACCTGAAAGACCGGTGTGTGTTAAAGCGAGTGAAGTAGCAATATTATATGCCTGGTCCAATGGTTGGTGGTTTTCTACATGTTCCAGTGTTTGTTCGTAGACATAGGTCTCTATTGGTTTTGCCGTATAGGAAATGTTTGATATCGGTCTGTAGTTAGAGAGGTCTTCGCCGTCCCCCGTTAAATCCTTGAGGACCGGTTTGATGTATGCAGATTTGAAAACCTGTGGTACTCTCGCTGTTGAGAGAGATTGGTTGAAGAGGTTTCTGTGGCATTCCAATGGTGTTCCTTGTGCAAGGATTGATTTATAGATGTCTGGTGAGCAGGGGTCCATTGGGGAGCCTGCTTTGTTGCTTTGTTTAACCTGCTTAAGGAATTCTGCTTCTGATCTTTGGGTGAAGCTTTGCAGCTTATTCTGTGGTTCCAGGGTAGGTGGGGCATGGTGCACGGTCTGATAGATTGGTCTGCTTTGTATGATCCTATGTATGTCAGTGATTTTATTTTTAATGTGGTCTGCAAGATCGTCACATAGGTTTTGTGAAGGTACCAGTGTGTTATTGCACCCAGGTGGATTTCTCATCTCATTTACGGTGTTGAATAGTTCTTTCTGGGTGTTGGTAGCTTTTGTGATTCGGTTTTCGTAGTTATTCTTTTTGTCTTTGAGAATTTCACTTTCATATGCTCTGATTTGTTTTTGATAGTTTATTCTTTTTGCCTGGTCATAGTTTTTCCTCCATTCTAGTTCAGGTTTTTGGTTTGTTTTTTTCATTGTATTGAGGTGGGGTGTAAACCATCTTGCTACTGCTTTGTTTTGTGATGGGGTGACAGATTTTTCCGGGGAGATATCTCTATTGTTTCAGCAAAGCATTTCTGGATTAGGTCTGCTTTTTCATCTAGGTCAGTTCAGACCAGGGTTGCGATTGATGGTTTCGAGCATTCCAGTTGTTCTTTTAAGTTACTGCTTTTGATGGTATTCCAGTTCCTGGCGCAGTTGAGATCTGTTTTCTGTTGACGAAGAATGCTTCGAAATTGTGTCCAGCTGTGTGTGTTGCTCCTTTAACCATCTGGCATAGTTTCATTGTTTCGAGCTGCTTGATAAGTGATTTTTGTGAGTTTACTTTCTTGTCTTCAAACCATATATTGAAGTCGCAGAGGCTTATCATGTGATCGTGTTTGATGGCCAGGTTTGTGATGGCTTCTATGAACGTGTCTACGAAGGTTGTGTCGTAGGTCGGTGGTCTATAGATGAGTATGAATGTGAAGTTTGTTTTTGAGTTCATGGTTGGGTGAAGTACGAGGGATTTGCAGTTTCTGATGCTCAGCGGGTCATCTGTTTTTATTTTCAGGTGTTCTTTGTAGGCTATTGCAAGTCCTCCTCCTCTTTCCTTTTCGGTTTACCTGTGTGTATTTGAGGTTATCGGGTAGACAACTGTGTAGTGTGACTTTGTAGTTGTCATCTCACAAGGTTTCTGTAACAAATAAGATGTCTATTCCACCATCGTAGAGTAGATCGTAGATCTCTGTAGCATGTTTAGACATCGATCTTGCATTGATTTGATTGCAGTGTATTTTTTTAAGCAAGCTTTGTTTTGTTCTTGGTTTCGTCTTATGGTGGTTTTTTTGGTGAGTTTCCTCGTTACTCTCAGGATGTGAGGTGTGTTCAGTAGGGTCTGTTTCGTCATTGAGTAGATCGGCTAGGTTTCGTATTGTGTTCCTGACTTCTTCTGGTTCCTCTTCTATATCTCGTTGCTGTTGCTGTTGGTGCCCTAGAGTTTTTGTGATATATGGAGTGAGGGTGTCATTTCCATCTTGTTCCTTCCGGATGTAGCTCGTCTTTTCCTGTGCGGTCCTGGTATCTTGCTGGAGTGTTTAGCATCATTGGTGGTCATAAATTGTTCTGGTGGGTGATTTGTTGCAAGGTATGGTATAAAGATTTTTGCCTTCTTTTAGAGTTTGTCCTATTTTCTGTCATGCTTATGGGTGTGTGTTCCATTACTGTGTCTGTGTTTGTTGGTGTGGTTCCATTTGATTTATTCTTCCTCCTAGTTTTCTCTTGCATCGTCTTGGTCTGTGTCATGGCATATTGTGGTCCTTGGGAGTCTTCTAGTTTAATTAGTTTACGTGTGGTTCGCAGTACCTCATGCCCGACGGCAGCCCTTTCCTGAGTTTTGTTGGGATTGTAGCTGTCATTCAGCTTTTTAGTGGTTTGAAATGGTCTTTGGTTATGGACGTGGGGGGCATGGTCAGAGGGGGGGGTCGTGTGGTATGATTAGCTAGCAGATTGGGTAGGGTGGGGATTTTAAGGCAGAGGTGGATGGTGCTTCCTGGTTGCGCGCTTTAGGTGTCCTTATCCTTTGGGATGTCTATGTGAAGTCTATGGTCCTTGGTTTATTAGAACACTGTCAATTTTCAGGTGCCTTTCTCCTTCCTGCTAACTATCCCTAGCTCCCTCTAGATTCTGAGTATTGTGGGGGTGGTGAAGCACCTAAGGGTGCGGTCCCTTACTATGCAGAGACTTAGTTCTGCTGTTGTTTCACTCGGAGCACAGCTGTAATGCTAGAGAGCAGCTCGAACTGGACCCAGCAGAGGCAGTGGAGCACTTAGAGCTCGGAGCACTGTGATGGATGGAGGAGAGCATGTCTAGATTCCTGGCTATAAAATGCCTAGATTTCAAACACAACAGCAAATGCATAACACCAAGAGTCGAGATTGCTGGAAAGAGGGAAAATGTGAGAGCATTCGCCATTCGATGCAAACTCCAAGAGACTTCAGCTCAAGTTCATACCTAATGGCGGAAATTGGTATGCAGTTTGATAAGTGCAATAAACTTCCTCCATATCATGGCCTCCCAGAGTTCAAGACTCCTCTGCACCCAATGATGCAGCGCTTCCAAACCAGACTGCAGTTTGGGCACCACTTTACCTTAATAAAATCTTATCAGTGCTTTAATTGAGAATTTACCAAATTTGGCGTGAACTTAATGCATCTGATCAATTAGTGCAACTGCCTTGCCTTTCACAAATCAGCGAGGTTGCTATGTCGTCCACGCTGACAGCCTTTTGCAAGCACTATTGTTTGGATACCAGTTCTGGGGCTGGTTGTAGATTTGGTCAGACAGTCTTGCGAAACTTGTTTGCTCGTAGTTGGCTAACCTCTACCCGTGACTGTTTCGTGCTAGGAAATCGCACATCAGTATGGAGCAATGGAGATGGGATATAGGATTAAGAAACAGTCACTCACCTTCCTCCATACAACCCTCCATCCACCCCCACCCACCGCTAAAACAGTGTTAATGAAGTGATTGACTGGCTATATTTTGATTCCATTATTGAAGCAGAAGTGATAGACTGGCTATCTGTTGAGTCCCTTATTGAGCAAAAAGAAAGAGTTGATGGCTCGAAGGATTAGAATGAATCTTAACCTCTGGCATTGTTCTGGGCAACCCTCCAGACCATCGTTCTTCGCCTGCCAAGCCATTACAGAAGGGAAAAGACCATATGCAAATCAGGCTTGGTCGTACCCCAAAAGGGGCAGTCCAGCCCGATCTGCTAGGCCACATCCTTTCTGCACGAGACCACAAGCATCCCTAGACATGTTTCAGCCTGGTTGGGCATCATGCGTGAGGATTAACTTGGCTCTCTAGGCCCAGCTGGCACAGGACCTATATCTGGGCATACACATCCCACTAGGGGTGACAAAGCAAAAACAGTGAGTTGATGGCTGGAAGGTTTAGAATGAATCTTAACCTCTGGTATTGCTCTGGGCAACCCTCCAGACCATCGTTCTTCACCTGCCAAGCCATTACAGAAGGGAAAAGACCATGTGCAAATCAGTCTTGGTCCCACCCCAAGTGTGAGCCAGTCCATTATTGAAACAGATGCCAAGATGATGACAAACGTTGACTGTCTGGAAGGGTTGTTTCTGCAAAGTAAAAGTACAACTAAAACCTAGGGGGCTATCAATAATGTCTATTTTGCATTTGTAGGCATTAATAAACAAATGGCCCTCAAAGCAGAAAGTTGAAAGAGCATACACCACCCTTGTCAAGCACTTTCCCAATCTTTCATCTAATATTTCAGCATATTCATTAAGCAAGATTGGTAACAGAACATGAGCACATTGTGGGACAGAGGCAATTATATCTTTGACTACTGAGTCTTGAAAAGATGCCAATCAAAGTCTAAGTTAGTATGCACCCTTGTCAGACCCTACACCAAAGGGGGATTTGTTCAGGTTGATCATGAAACCATTTGCCACCCATATATCAATGTACAGTTGCATTACAAACTGAATTAAGTCTTCAGGCATTCCAAGAGAATCAAACACTGAAATCGTGTTATTTCAAGGGTTCATACTAAAGAATGATTTTTATATATGAAACTTCAAAGTAATATAGCTCTTTCATAAAGCCACATATGTTGTACTTGCAGATATAGCCTGATACATTGATCAATTTCGGTTTGCTGTCATGGTGTAATCCCACCTAAGTCAAAGGAAAAACATTGTGGCATTCTACCCACTCCATGAGCTTTTTCATTTCAAATTAATTTACTTGATGCTTTTGTGAGCTAAATAGTTCAATCGTGAATTGGGTTATTGTTGTACCCATTCTTATGTGTAGGAATAATATTAGCCCCTAGCCATGTTTTGGCCATTGCTCAGACGTATTACAGTATAAAATATGCGTATCAGAAAGGGCACCTGTATAACAAGATTGTACCTGGAGACATCTGCATGAATCTGGTTAAGCCCTGATGACTTTGCAGATCTCTGGTTTAATATTGCTAGATTGCTTTATTGTAAACTCATTGCCCTACAAGGTTTCTACTTCATTGGAAAATTGACTATGCCATGGCCTCCCAAATGGTGCTTTATTGGACATAGAGGTGAGTAAACCACATATCTACTCTGGTCACATATTTTGGGGAATTAATACTATTCCAGATAACCAAATCACTGTCTTCAAAACCGACTCATTGACCTTATTCAAGATTCCTATAATAAGGGCCTCCCACATCAATGCTTTTAATCCCGTTTCTTAGTCTGAATATTTTTATATTGGCTCCTATGGCATCAGGGCCCTTATTTGCTTTCAATAGTAGATTCTTAGAAACTCCAATTCCAAACAAACTTTAGTCTGGCATTATCACCTGCCTCACATTCGATTTCTTAGGGCGCTTAATAAATTGCAAGTATGTAGAACCAACAGTGCTTTAGCGGTCATGGTCGCTTTTAGTTCTTTCAAATACTATGAACTGGTAGCAGGAGTAGTCTGTATTCCAGTGAGAGGAAACAATAATAAATACCCACCTATCCCCCTATGATCTAATGGTTGGACATGCAGGTGAAACTAATGGAAACCTCCCATTAGTAGACAACAAACACTTATCCAGGGATCGAAATTAAGATTGAATAAGCAGGAGCTAAATACAGCTCCTGGATATCCAGCATTAACGGCATTAACCACTGACCACAAGCTACAACTGGGGAACGAGCAGCTAGTATGTAGAGTTCTGCAAATATAACATCCATATAAGATGCAAGGATATACTTTTGTCCATTATTTATGATCCCCTATGCTTTAACTGTCCTGCAGATGTGTTTGAATGTTTGTTTAAAGATTGTCCCAAATGCAGAGTTAAATTCACATACGTTTGTTTGTTTGGCATCAGTTGGCCTTCGGAGCCAAAAGTAGCTCCTGGTAGCTGTTGGTGTCAATCTAACAAGGCTCTTCTGGGTTCTATGCAGGAGCTAAATAGCTCCCAGCGCCCCTCAATTTCGAGTCCCGCTTATCCAGGGCTAAATTTAGTAATTGATCAACCAAAGGCAATGCTTTCTTTTGAATTCTATCCGTAAAGGTTAATTAACACAGAAACTCAGAACCTTTGAGGAATTAACCAACACATTACCCTTGTCCTCAAACAAAGTATTCAGATACCCATAAAGTTCATAATTGGCCAGACACTGAAGACACTAGGCTTTTTATATTGATCCAAGACGGAGAAAACAAGGTCAATTGTACTGGAAACACCCTTGTGTTTGTCATAGCAGTGGTAGGTGTTAAGCAGTATCTTGATACAATAGTCCCATTGATTACGTGAAGCCATTGTATGTATGTACTGGATTTGTAACGCACCGCCATCTCGCCACCAGTGGGGGGAATAAAGGCGCTGAATGTTAAACGATATACAGCATACCGCTAAATGTTAAACCGACCAGGACTGATTATCTGTGGGAAAAACAATGTTTTCAAAGTTTTCCTAAAAGCCAAATGGTCTTCCAATAAACAATAAGGTGGAGGAAGATTATTCCACAGATTAGTAGCTTCACCCGAAAAGGCCGATTTGTCCCACTGGAGTTTAAATTCAGGAACTGTCGGAAGCCCGGCGGTGGGCGATGTGAGATGACTATTACGGACATAGTGACTTTTCAGACTTGTCAACGTTAAAAAAAAAAAAAAAAGCTACTGATAGGTTTGCTAGTCTGCGTCGACATGGACAGGTCTGACTCCAACTAGAGGCCTTGGTTGCAAACCGAAACTGAGAGGACTGGACAGGGGCCAAGAGAGGCCAGCCAAAAGACATCTTGCCAAATCTGCTTGTTATTAATAAAAACTTCGCATGACAATGAGTCAACAGAGGAAGTGTGCCCTTGTGTGAAACACTTGTGTATAGGTGCGTTATAAATGCCATATCATACTTTATTAGAGCAGATTAATATGTCTGTTTTCTGGATGCTTAATTGCAGGCCATTGGAATCCATCAATTTTTTACTTGTACCATACAATTTGCAAATTTCTCCGTATCCGAATCCTCTGGGTTACCCAAATGGAGGATCAGTTGGGTATCGTCTGCATACATAAAGAAAACAAATCCTGTTTTGTTGAGTAGGTCAGCTAAGGGACACTCATAAAAATTCAAGAGAAGTGAAATCACTGAGGAGCCTTGGGTGACTCCACAGGATATAGGTCTCTGAGAGGAGAGGAGAGAAAAGGCAGCAAAGACCCCCTTTTTGCTTAGTTTGTAAGGAACAATTCCAGTAATCTCCGGGTAATGCATTTGTTACCCAAATTGGATAGCCTTTCCAAAAATATTTTTTGGTCTACCACGTTGAAGACTTCAAACAAATCCAATAGGACCAAGGCACCTGATTTATCCAGTGTCTACCCAACATCTGAGATCGAGCACTGATTCTGTATTGTGGCCTGGTCGGAAACCTGCCTGCACTGTAAATCACAAAAGCCAGTATCTTCTAGAAATCATCTGGTGATACAAAGGATTTACTGTGATATGACAGAGAAATAAAATGAATCTCAAAAGACCGAATTTGTTTCCCCTCTTTGACCGCATTTATATCGAGACCCCCGCACCCTTCATCTTACCCCTCCACATTTTTTTATTTATCCCCCCGTACATACATATATGCGGTCAAATTGGACATACCGTTTCAGTCTTTTCTACCTCGATCTTTTTGGGTCTTACCCTACAGTATACACCCAGGTTCTTCAACCACAAGAGGGATCTTCCCCTAGCCTGTTCAGTAGCAGAAATATTATAGTTTATGTGCAGCCACAATTTACCATGTTTCCTGTGAGCGCATAATTGTGACTGGTCCAGTGAAATCTTCCCAATCACGGTCCCCAATTTAATAATGTAACCCCCATAATATTCCATAAGGCTGTGTTTGTTAAGTATACCACTTCAATCAAAAAGGTTCAGTAGCAACTGTGTTGTAACTTCAGCCACTTCTTATGTGATTGTATGTTGACAAGTGACGATCCGGATGAATGGGGAGCAGCATAATGCATTCGAGGAGACAGTGCAAGCCGGAATGAATACCTGGAGGTGCGCATATAAGTGGGAGATGAGGAACAGCTAGGATTAGATGCAGGTGCTGTAGCAACATCTAGTGACCAGTCATTGCATGATAGTGGCAGATGAGTAGACATAGACTAGCATTCTGTCTTGTGGACACTGGGACTCAATATAGTATCTGTTTCTGTCTGTTGTGTGTGCGGGTGTGTGTGTGTGTGTGTGGGTGGGCAAAGGCAAATGAAGCAGACAGACACTGGGAACGATCGAACACTGGTAGCCAGTGAGAAGTATGACTCTGGCTATCTGCACTTGGGGCCCCCATTCTGTGGCATTGGCTGAAGGAGCAGACCAAGGAACAGCAGTGACATGCCTGTAAATGGCACAAGGAGTACATAGAAGGATACAAGTGCAGCCATGGCAGCATGTGGCCACTCCGTATATGTGTATAACCAGGGTCTTACAGGAAGCGAAAGGGCACTAGTGCAGAAGTGATTTCTGGTGGGGAGTCTAAATAAGACTCTTGCAGGTGCTGCTGCAGTCGTGCTCTCTATCACAGGAACATTATGCTCCTTGCTATTTTGGGCGGCATTGACTTAAGGGTAATAGACTTTGACGATAGTCTGTTATGAGGCTTGTGGTACAAACCTCCAATGCTTGGTGATTTGGAGAATGTTTAAATAGGAAAATATATTTTCTAACCATGTCTCATCTTCCCTTTCCCTCAAATGTTCTTCCACTATCCCTTTCCTCGCACGTGTTTGTCTCTTGTGTTATTCATGCTGTCTTCTTGCTTCCTCTCATAAACACCAATTTATCTTTTACCAACTGTCTTTGCTCTCCTCTTTCCTTTGCTCTATTTTCACTTCTTTCCCTCCTCCATATCTTTGCTCTTGATTTCTTTTTCTCTCCATTTCTACACCACCATGTTTCTCCCTTTTCTTGTAACTGTGTGAGTGTGTTTGTATGTGTGGGTATCGGTCACCCCTCTATCCACCTGACTCTCTATCTTCTCTTTGTTTTTGTTTTACTACTCTCTTGCCCCTTGACTTGTTCATTTTCTTTATTTCTTCTCCATACTTCCTCTTCTGTTCTTCTGTCTCCCTATTTTCTTTCCTGTGTGTTTATATCTATCTATCCGTCCATCATCTATCTATCCATCCATCCATCCAACTGTCCCTCACACATTCCCTTTCTGCCTTTCTTTCTCCAACTCCCTTCTATTCATTCTCTACCCCTACTCTCGCTTGCAGAAGACCAGGGCATGACGAAGACGGATGGATACACACCAGCGACAATCAGGATGGTGGCGGTGAGCAAGTATGTGCTAGAAATTTAATTGAAGCTCAAGAAACTCTCAGATCAATAACAACTAACCTTCTCTGTTAAATCACAGTATAATATTCTGCTAAAGTTTAGAATGCATTCACAGTTTAGTTAATTGTATTTGGTGGAGTAAACAACACAGGTCTTTTATTTATGCAATTTCTGTCATCAGACTGATTTTCTTTACTGCTGTCCAGCACCACCAATACAAGCGACTCATGGCCTCATTTTGGTAGGCATGGTGACATGCGGAAAATTGAAATCATGGTGGCACTGTGTGCGGCCTTTGTCTTTTCTGTGTGATTTAGAAGACTTGGAAAGTGGCAGTAATGGACTGTCAAAGTATGCTTAGTAAGTGGTAAAGTAACTTAGGAATCCTTCTTTCTTGTCAACTGGCATTCCATTCTGCATGCCTAGTCACCGTGCTATTTGCATGTCAAAGGTGCATTCAAAGCTATTTCTGATGTTTTGGAAGTAGTTATTCAAGCAGCATTGCCATCCAGGTCTCGAGTGCGCTGTGAAGTGGCAGAGGTGCACGTCATTGTTATCTGTCTGGAGAACAGTGCAGTTAGCATTGTTTTCTGTTTCAGATTTGTGTGGAATTTAGTAAGGGGAGTGAGTGAACCAGAATGCACAGCATATTCTAGCCAAGCATGAGCGAGTAAAAATGCAGCTTCAGCACAAGTGGAGGTACGAGGTTCAGATCTGTAGGAGTCATGTTAAAGTGTTTGCCATTTTGGAGTGGCAGACACTGATGGCATGTAGACTGGATGAGGTGGAGCAATATTTCTTCAGATACTATCAAAGAGATTTGAAACCTAATGGTATGAATTGTATCTCTATAAATGTGTTAGCACAAAATTAGTAGCTGAATTGCACGTCTGTGCTTCAGGGTCGTTCCACTAGACTGTTACATTAGCTTCCGGTAAATGCCAGTCTGCTTTCTAGACTGCCCTGAAGCAGTTATTGGCATCAGTGTTGAAGCGGTTTAAGATATCCATTGCTGTTCCAAAAACTGCAGAAGATCTCCTGTGTGAACAGCAGCACCTCCTCTGCTGTCACTTCTTTTCCGAACATAGTTGGAGCTGTTGATGGCACATATGTACAGCTTGTTCCACCCGATGCCCTAGGGCATAATTTCCAGAATAGGAAAATGCAATACTTCCTTAACGCCCTGATGACTTGAACGGCTGACCTCCTAAAGCAGCAAGAATAAATGTGCCCTTGCTGTTGATGACAACTACACTGTGGAGGATGTCAAGGATTTAGCTTCCAACTGGTAGTAGTGAACGCTGGGCTGGAATGGGGAAAGGGTCAGAATGAGAAGGAACTTAGTTAATTTTTTCTCTTAAATCTAGGTTGTGTGTGTTGCCACTGTATCTACATAGAGAGAACACTGTGCATACATGTTTGTCAGCATGTTACTTTCTTTTTCTTGCTGCTTTCTAAGTATTTTTTTCACTTTCAAAATGAATAACAAGGGAATCTGAGATATGCTCTTTTTGCAACATAAGCATATTCAATAAGTAGTATATTGTATTCGCTTGTATATCTTCCACACACTACCTTTGCTTTATTTTGAAATTAGCATTGCCATACCATTTTCAACTAATGTGAATATCTTGACATGCATCAAAATATTAAATTAATGTCAACCATCATGAAGTAAACCCTTTAATACATGAGGTTCCTGTTGCCTTTAACAAACCCATCCACATGCTGTTTTTACAAATCGGCCCATTTGTTTCCCCCTTCACAGAAGAGTTCATCACCACACAGTGTATGCCACACAAAACTGTCATCTATAGCTTATCCTAGCAGAGATGTTGTGCTCTCTGCTCAACATCTGCTTTAGATAACTGGTTTACTGCAGCACCTAACAATGTATAGAATACTCAGTTACCTACTTCCATTCACTCCTGCATTTTTACCAGGACGCCCGCATAATCGCAGTCTACGCATGGAATGGTTGCACTGAAAATATTTCAGAATCTACAAGAGTTGCAAGTGTTGCACCTTTTGATGTACCAGTTTACAGAGCTTGTACATGTGACAGTGTGTGCAGTTGCTGGTGTACATCCGTTTCGAGTAGATTTGGAATTTGTGTGTTTGTGTTCGTTTTTACGGCTACCTGTTTGAGTTGAGTTGTAGTTACTGAATATGTGCATAATTTGGCATGGAATTTAGGATGTATAATTTTGCGTCCACGAGTGTAAGTGTTTTGCAGCAACCAGCCATGCTGCCCATAGCTATGAGATTTGAAAGCCAGTGAAACCTCAGCACGCTTATGGATAGCTACTTGATAGATTAAATGTATCAACCAGAAGAGAGAGAATGATGTTGTTATAAACTACCCTCCTCATAAATGTAAACAGGTGCATGATGCAGAGTTTATATCAAGGAAAGTAAACCGTCATTGGCAGGATTCTACCTTGAACCTTTCTGGGATCCAGAAAACTGGCAGCCAACAGCGTAATTGTGAGCTGAAATCTACACTTCTGAAGCAATTACATATTTTGCGTTGAATGGGAAAGTGTGTAGGGCAGAACTTAGAAGTCATGACAGTGATCCAAATTCCCCCTCTAATCTGCAATTGGGGAATCAAGCCACAAGGTGGAGATCTCCAGAACTCCACTCAGCACATAGACAATATAGCAGGCCATCAGTTTGCCGATGTTTTACAGAACAAGAATCCACGGTACAGTTCAAGGTTTCGAGGGGATTGGGTCCTCCGACGTATTCCATATCTATGACAGCGATATGGAATACGTCGTCGGACCATCCCATCGAAAGAACGTTACCAGGTAAGAAAGTAACTTGTTCTTCGAGGGGATTGGGTCCTCCGACGTATTCCATATCGCTGTCATAGATATGGAATACGTCGTCAGACCATCCCATCGAAGGAACGTTTCCAGGTAAGAAAGTAACTTGTTCTTCTCATCTTTAGTTACAGAAATATGCAGAAGATCTTCTTACGCAATGGGCATGCTGTTGTTAAGATAGATGTTCATAATCCGCCCTGTGGACAGATCCTGAAGGGCCCCTCAATTCCCATGAACAGGGAAAGACATTAATGTTCAGCCAAAATCTATCTAGGTAGTTTAAATGGCAGCAAGGCTTAAATTTAGGAAGGTGTGTGAGTGGAGAAGGGTTCAGGTAAGCACACGCAGAGCACTCTTAATTATACATGGTAGGCAGAGTGTACAAAAATAGTTATTTATTTAAGCCTTAGACAACTCTTATCAATTAAAAACTAAAGGTAAGCCACACACTAAAACGTTCACTATTTATTATGCCTTCGTGCTAGTGCAAGGCATCGTTAAAATTAAGACAGTCTCTATAGTGTTGAAGAAAATGACCGTTCTTAATAACATTCAATCTCTTGCATTAAAAAAATCAGAAAATGTTCCAGAGTAATACTTGGTGGCATCCTCCTGTGCATACAAAATATCAGATTTGTACATTAACGGCTTCAAAGTTTAAATATATTTTACTTTGATCTTGCTTTGAATAGCTTTGAAAATAGGGTTTTCCCATAGGAAAAAAAAACATTTTTGGCACAAATATCAAAAAATAGGCCTCTTTGATTTTACTAATTGTTTGCAGGCACCTAGATGTTATCTGGAATTGGTTCACTTAAAAAATAATTTTAAAAATCCATTCTGCCAATTTTGAGATATTAACGTTCGAAACGTATGTATATATGAATCAATGCGCATATTTCATACCAACTATGCATAGAGGGTATGAGCTTTACAGTTCGTATATTACACAATTAACAGTTTGTACATTACACAACTAACCTCTCCTACAAACTCACGTTAAAGTCAAGTCTCACTTGACTTTGATGTCAGTTTTAAAGTTATAACATGAATGTCCACTTATCATACAAAAATGTACACTTTAAGAGGCATACAATACATCAGCAAAATTGAGTTACATTTTATATTTAAACCCAACGCATACATTTCTGATATTAACATTGGTTTTATTAACACTAACACGGTGCTCCTATGAGACACCTGCGTAATATACACGCACTTACTACACAAAACATGATGACTTATGACAAATGTTGTCACATGCTCCAACCACACGTGCTCCAACAACATGTGCTCCTACCACACACGCTCCTACCACACACAAACCTTTGACGCACCTTTACCGCATATTCTTACGACGCACTCTGACACACACTCATATGGCACGTGCTCCTTCGACATGCTGTCCCACAACACATACCCCTATAATAAATGTTCCGATAACAAACCTACTACACATAGCATGCTCCTCCAACATGCGCTGCTAAGACACTCAGTCCTATAACACACATTCTTACAACACATACTCCTATCAGACAGGTGCCTACAACATGCTCTTCAATCACATACGCAGATCATATGAGTTTTACAGTTGGCACATCACAAAATTAACATCTCTTGAAAACTCAAATCAAAGGCAAGTCATACAAACTGTACATAGAGCATATGAGTTTTACTGTTCGTACAATTACCATCTCCTAAAAACTCACATGAAAGGCAAGTTACAGCTGACTTTCATGTAAGTTTTAAAGTGATGGAGTAAATTCATCCTTTTCATAAGAACTATACACAGAGCGTATGAGTTTTGCATTTCATACATTACTCGACATCTAAAAATTCACATCCATGGCAAGTGCAGCTGACTTTGATGTCAGTTTTAAAGGGATGGAATAAATGTACAATTTTAATACAAAAATGTACACTTTTTTAGGTGGAAATGTACACTTTAAGAGACATACAATGCATAAGCAGAATGAAGGTACCTTTTATATTACAGCCCTTCACATACATTTGTGAAATGAACATTGTGTATATAAACACTAAAAACGTGCTCCTACGACACATGCACCTAATACACACGTAGGTACTACACATAACATGTAGACGTACTACAAGGGCTCTCACATCTTCTTAAAATATATCCTCCTACGACACAACAACATGTGCTCCTGCAACACAAACTCCTATAATACATGTTCTAATGACAAGCCACCTAATACCCACATGCCTACTACAAATAACAAGTAAATATACGACAAGTGCATTCACATGCTCCTACGACATGCTTCTATAACACATGCTCCTACAACATACAATTAAGACACACTATAATAACATGTGCTCTTATGACGCAAGCTGCTATAACATTCACTCCTACAACACACACTCCTATACTGTTCTGATGGCGAGCACACCTACTACACATGTGCCTACTAGACATAACATGAGAATGTATGGCACATGTTCTTAAGACACATGTTCCAACCACACATACTCTTAGGAAGCACAATTACCACACACTCCTGCAACATGCCCTCCTGTGAAACATGCAGCTACTACACGTTGTAAGGGTGCAAAAGTCTAAGCGGGACACAAAGGTGGCATGTTTGTTGCCATACACCTTTATGGAACTAAAAATAAGGAAAGGTACCCTACCTGTCCTGATAACTAAGAGGGGTTTCCTTGCCTCAAACAAAACTAAGCATAACGTCAGAATGTCCCTTAAAAATAAATAGTCCACTGTCCCAAACCTATTTCCGTCCCTTACACTTGAACAGAAACCCATAACTAGATTGTACCCTGCTAATAGCAGGATGATTCCCTCTTTCGGAATGTTTCAGGCAGTTCATAAATGGTGGGGAAATATCATTCTTCCCCTAGCCATCACAAGGCTTTAATGTGTTGTTCCCCGGAGGAGGTCTTTCTTTCTCCAGACCTTCTCAACAAAGTTCCCAACCTTCCCAAAACAGATGATGATCCGATTGCTGCAGAACTGTCACAATCGCTCACAGACCAAGGTGCTGATGCAATCTATTCATGTTCCAACCCATATAATGGGTCATACATTGGATTGGATATCAGTCTCTAACATTCTGTGTGATGATATTTCGGTTTCTCCTTGCCCCTGGTCAGATCATGCCTTTGTGCATTTCTCTTTCACAGTACCATTTCCTACCAAAATTAAGCCTATTTATGCTCACTCTGTCGTGGTTCGAAATCTGAAGCACTTA
The DNA here is from genome assembly GCF_040938575.1 of Ambystoma mexicanum. Classification (NCBI taxonomy): domain Eukaryota; kingdom Metazoa; phylum Chordata; class Amphibia; order Caudata; family Ambystomatidae; genus Ambystoma; species Ambystoma mexicanum. The sequence continues at coordinate 203,715,923 of NC_090926.1, read as the reverse complement.
ACTCGAGAAAAAATGGAACCTGTTTTGGTGCATCTGCCAGTTTTTTTCAGATTTAGATTTGACGGATTCCATGCCTATGAATCTCAAAACCACTTCGGAACACGTGGCTAACACTTTGGCCCCACCAAAATCTAAAAAGAAGTGTTCTGAGGGAAAAAGAAGTAAACCGTGGTTTTCCCCAGAACTGCAAATGATGAAATCTGCTTCACTTAAGCTATTCTACATCTGGCAGGCAAACCCAGCACCTTTCGCTCTGGTGTCCTTAAAGGAGCCTCTAAGAGCTAAAAGTCCGCCATAGTGGCAGCCAAGAAGGATAACCACAACCTAAGAATCTCCTTGGCTACTTCTGTCTCGAAGGAATTGTTTAAGATTCTTGAAGAGCAGGAGTCTACACCCCAACCTTCCACAATTGTCAAAAATGCCAAGTGGTGTCTTGAAATTCGAAATGTGATGGTTCAGAAACTTGCAGACATTCGAGAAGGCATTATAGCTAAAAAAATATCTGACTGTGTGTAACTTGGACATCAGGGAGCATAAACCCTTTGTTAGAGATGCAGCTATTCCAATTTTTAACTTTAGCTCAATCACCATGGAGGAACTCGCAATAGTGATTTCCCAGCACAAGGCTACAAAATGTAAGGGTGACCCTTGTTCCGCCCTGATAACCAATACTCCTTTCTTCCTCAAAATTTTAGATCGAGTTGCCTACTCACAGATTGCTAAACATCTTAATCTTTTTCCTATCTTGAACCCGCTTCAATCGGGCTTTAGACAGGGCTTCGGTACTGAAACCTCTTTTAGATTTAAAATCTAAGCTACTGAGTAGAATGGATAAAGGTCTCACCACCCTTCTTATTCCGTTAGATCAATCTGACCTTGTCGACCACACTATCCTGGCAGATCGCCTGAAGAAAGTGGCCAACTGCAGCAAGTGGTCATCAGTAGCCACAATGGATGTTATCCTTCCTGTCGAATTGAGTAAGCAGGGTTAATGTGGATGAATCTATGACCGCCTATCTCTGTGCAGTTTGGAGTGCTGCAGGGTGCCTGCATGTCGCTGTGTATCTGTAACATCTTCATGGCCCCCTTCTTTGCTCATCTTGAACAGGAAGGGGTCCTATTTTCCAATTACGCTGATGATACTTAATGCGTTATTCCGCCAAATGACATATCTCCTTTCCTCTGGTCCTCTCGTAACTTGTGCCAAAAGGATGTCTTCTCCCCTTGGGTTTTACATGACAGATGGATTTCTTAAGCCTGGTTCACTAACCTGCCAGGCATTATCTCCTATGTATAGCTCTCTTGGTTTATCAATGTTCGGGTCCCGGATACCAGTGTCAGCTTTGTAATGTTTCTTAACTAGGCCAGGTTCACTATCTTGCCAGGCCTCTTTGAGTTGCTTTGGGGTGCTCTTTCATCCCCTGCGTTCTCAAATGGTCTCTCTCTTTGATCACACTGGGACAAGGAAGATGGCTCTGCAATTCCTCCCAACCACAGCTTCTGGGGTGTCCCTGTGCAGTCTCCCTCCGTTGCACTTGGTCTGCATGGGTTCGGTTCCTCGGCAGTGCCGGTAAGCTTCTGCTACTTCCCCTGGGCTCTCGCAGTCTTCCTTCGGCTTTCGGCAGCACCTCCACAGTGGTTTTTCACCACATGTCGGGTCTTGCCTGGGTCACTCGGCTTGCTTGGATTCTGCCACCGGATTCCAGGTTACCCAACAACATGGTAGGTCGTGGCTTTTCTCCACCTTCTCCGTCCCCGCCTTCTTACTCCACGCATTCAGATCCACTGTGCGTACTCTCCGTGTTGCTCTGCGCCCTAGCATGAAGCTGCTCCCGACCAGGACTGACTTTAAGGAGAGTCATTCATCAATTTATATGTCGGATTGTCTTTCTAGCTTCCAAAAGCTAGTATGTTTGTATCTGTTCCGCGTAGGGCTCTTCTTTGCCCTGCTCTTCCTCGTGGCAGTACTTTTGGAGTCATCCATATACACCCTTTTTCGTCACAGTATTATCTGCCTGATATGCATACTTGCTATGTATAAGGAAATGAGTAGAAGAAAGAGGAGACAGAGGATGGGGGTGTCTGAGACCTAGCTGTACACTTGGGTGAAATATGTCTGGCATCACAATAGTGTGGATACCGCGTTCTCCCTTGGCAGTCTTCACTTCTCCCTTAGAGGAGGTCCCCACCCATGGGATATTCCCACTGAGTGCCACACCCAGGGAGACTGTTGGGTAGCGGCCTCATCTCCAAGGCCCCATGTGAAGGGTCCCCCTACTGGGGAGAAGTGATGGCATCGAGGGATTCATCACAACATTCTCATCTACACACACACACGCGCTCCTATGACACTTGCTCCTACAACTTGTGCTCCTATGACATGTGCTCCTACAACACATGCTCCTACGACAAACATTCTTACAACACATTCTCCTACGACAGAGGCGCCTACAACATGCTCTGCAATCATGTACACAAAGCATATGTGCTTTACAGTTAGTCCATTACAAAATTAACATCTTCTTATTATTATTATTATTATTCTCTTCTGAAAACTTGCATCAAAGGCAAATCATAGGAAAGTATGAGTTTTACTGTTCGTACATTACACAATTAACATCTCCTGAAAACTCATATAAAAGGCAAGTCACGGGTGATTTTCATGTCAGTTTTAAAGTGATGGAATAAATATACACTTTTAATACAAATTGCACACAGAGCATATGGGTTTTACAGATTATACATTACACAATTAACATCTAAAAACTTACTGTGATGTCAGTTTTAAAGTGATGGGATACATGTACAGTTTTCATATGAAAATGTACACTTCATCTGAAAATGCACACTTTGGGAGGCTTACAGTGCATGAGCAGAATGGAGGTACATTTTATATTAAAACCCAATGCGTACATTTGCGATATAAACATTGTGTAGATGACCACTGTATGACTTTAGCTCCAGCTAGTGGTTAAGGTGAGCATGCTGCTTAGTGTTTCTCCCCACTTCGTTTTGAAAAAGCCCACTCTTTGCTGTATTCTTTTTTCTTCTTTCTCGTCCTTTCCTGCCTCCTGGGTTGCAGCTCTCGTTTCCCCAGCTATCGTACCCTTCGCTGCTCCTGCGCCCCTTGATCCCCCGAGCCACGTGATTGGGTCTAGCAGCCTGTAGTCTTCCATCTGAGGGTCTTTCCTCGCAGTCACCTTGACCCAGGCCACTTTAGCTCCAGCTAGTGCTTAAGTTGAGCGTGCTGCCCAGTGCCTCTTCACACTTCGTTGTATAAATCCACTCTCTTTGCTGTATTAGCTGTATTACTTTCTTCTTTCCCCTTCCTTTCCTGCCTCCTGCGTTGCGGCTCACGTCTCCCCAGCCATTTGCACCCCTTCCCTGCTCCCGCCTCCCCACGAGCTGCGTGATTGGGCCTGGCAACCTGTAGTCTTCCATCTGAGGGTCTTCCCCCGCTGTCACTTTGACCAAGCCATTTTAGCTCCAACGAGTGGTTAAGGTGAGCGTGCTGCCCAGTGCTTATCCCCACTTTGTTTTTAAAAAGCCCACTCTCTTAGCTGTATAATTTTTTCTTCTTTCCCCTCCTTTCCTGCCTCCTACATTGCGGCTCTTGTTTCTCCAGATATTGCACCCTTCCCTGCTACTACCCCCATCCCTCCCACCCGAGCAACATGATTGGGCCTAGCAGCCTGTAGTCTTCCATATGAGGGCCTTCGCTCACCGTCACCTTGACCCAAGCCACCTTAGCTCCAGCTAGTGGTTAAGGTGAGAGTGCTACCCATTGCTTCCCCCCACTTCGTTTTATAAGTCCACTCTCTTTGCTGTATTAGCTGTATTACTTTCTTATTTCCCCTTCCTTCCCTGCCTCCTGCGTTGCAGCTCTCGTCTCACCACCCATTTGCACCCCTTCCCTGCTCTGGCCCCTCTCACACCTGATTAGGGCTAGCAGCTTGTAGTCTACCATCTGAGGGTTTTCCCTCGCCGTCACCTTGACCCAAGCCACTTTACCACGTTAATTCCAGCTAGTGGCTAAGGGGAGCGTTCTGCCCAGTGCTTCTCCCTACTTCGTTTTTAAAAGTCCCACTCTTTGCTGTATTTTTTTTTTCTCATTTCCCCTCCTTTACTGCCTCCTACGTTGCGGCTCTTGTTTCCCCAGCTATTGCACCCTTCCATGCTCCCACCCCCCCTCCAATCCCCAGGCCACACACTGCTCAATCTATGCATAGCAAGACCTAGGAACTTTCCTAAACTGCAATCTGGGTGTGCTCGCATTGAATCCTATACTGTGTTACTTAGGCCGTTTTCCCACTATCCAGGAAACTCGACTCTGGGTGTGCTCGCATTGAATACTATACTGTGATACTTAGGCCTTTTTCCCACTATCCAGGAAACTCGAATCTGGGTGTACTTGCATTGAGTGTTGTGCTTCCAGGCTTGAGCCTCTTCCCACTATGCAGGAATCTCGAATCTGGTTGAGCTTGCATTGAATATTATACTTTCATGCTTGGGCCTCTTTCCCATTATCCAGGAAACTCGAATCCGGGTGTAATCGGATTGAATCCTTACTGTGATACTTAGGCCTTTTCCCACTACCCAGGAAACTCGAATCTGGATGGGCTCGCTTTGAATTCTATACTGTGATGCTTAAGCCTTTTCCCCACTATCCAGGAAACTGAAATCTGGGTGTGCTCGCATTGAGTCTTATACTTCCACACTTGGGCCTCTTTCCCACTATCCAGGAATCTTGAATCTGGTTGAGCTTGCATAAAGGGAAAGGCTCTTTCCCTTTATCCAGGAAACTTGAATCAGGTGTAATCGCATTGAATCCTTACTGTGACACTTAGCCTTTTCCCACTATCCAGGAAACTCTAATATGGGTGTGCCATTGTTGGCGACCTGCAAATCCTAGGCCCTCCCTTACCAAGGAACACCCAGCAACCACTGAAAGCAAATAACGATAGCCAGGTCACTGCTATAGAACCAGGAACCCGTTGTCTACTTCCCCATATCCAACTGTGCTACCCCTTTCCAACGCGTAGTATTCACACCAGTGTCCCACTCAGAACGTCCATCCATAGATAGTGGAACACCAAACCTAGACCATCAATTGGACAGCTACCCATAGAGGGCATCCAGCTTTCACAGCGCAATAGGATAATACTCGAATCATCCAAACCACACAAGATCCTACAGGGAGGCTACTGGACTCTAATCTCAACACCCAAAACATCCTACTACCAAGCACCACAAAATGCCCCAACCCAGAACTGGACACTGCCAAAGAAAATCAAAACAAGGAAAAAGCCAAACGGATCCACAGCCTCATCCTCCTTGAAGGGAAACAGTCACAAATACAGAACACACCCCAACAAACACTACAGCCAACAGAACAAACATCATGAGAAGATAAAAATCCCTATATCTTACACGGTACCTCGCAACAAACACAACCCCTCGACACTTCAACGCCACCGACATGTCCAGAGACGCTGGGAACCTATGGGAACCTTGAAAAAAAGGAGAGAATGCCAGAAGAGAAAGATACCAAACCAACGCCCTCACTCCATATATCACAAAACGAAAGGGCACTGCCAGCAACCACATCAAAACATAGAAGATGATGAAGCAGAAGAATTCATCAACCCAATTATCAATCTAACAGACTGCCTCAACGACAAAGCAGACTCCACAGATAATCAACCAATCTGCGACAACACAGAAGCACTCCAACTGAACACCCGCAAGACAAAACAAGGACCAAAAAACAAACCTAACCACTTCAAAAAGATCCACTGCCACCTAATCAATGCTAGATCAATGTCCAAACATGCCACAGAGATTTACGACCTCCTGCACGACAGGTATCGACATCTTATAACATGGCTAGACGACAATTACAAACTCACACTGCATAACTGCTTCCCTGCCAACTTCAAGTGCTCACAAGCAAACAGAAAAAACAAAAGAGGAGGCCTGGCGATAGCATACAAAGAACACTGGAAAATTAAAATGCAAGAATCACTAAACATGGAAAACTGAAAAACCCGAATCCTTCACCTAACTACAAACCCAAAAACAAACTAATTCTGGTATACAGACCACCAACATAAGATGCAACCTTCATGGATGCCGTCACTGAAGCCATCACCAACCTAGACATCGAGCAGAAACAGCTCATAATCCTTGGAGACTTCAACATCTGGTTTGACGAAGAAAAATCTAACACACACAAATCACTAGCCATACAACTGAAGACAAAGAAACTACATCAGCTAGTCAAAGGAGCAACTCATGCGGCGGGACATAAACTAGACGTAATCTTCATCAACAAAAACCTAATTTCCATGGCGCCACCAATATAGATCCTCTGGAGCGACCATCTCATCGTCCCCTTCGTGATCGCGCTAGCTACATCAACAGACAAACCGACAAACTGCCATCTATCATGAAAAGAAACTGGAGGACAATCTAAAATAGCTACTTAGTAGAAATACTGGAGATCAACAAACCACAGGCAACGACACTGGATGAAGCTGACCTTCACAGAAAAGCAGAACTTCACAAATGGATCACCAGAACAATAGATGAGATCTCCAAGGAAAAACCTTTCACCCCATCGCACAACAAAATGGTTCACCCCGCTACTCAGCGCCATAAAAAGGAAAAACGGGAAGCTTCAACTAGAATGGAGGGAAAAAATGACCAGATGAAGAAATTACAATTCCAACAACAAATCCACTCCTACAAAAAGGAAATCCATAAGGCCAAAACACCTTTGGACAGCAGAATCACCAAAGCTGCCAACACACAAAAAGAACTGCTTAAAACAAAATGAACCCCACCCTCCCCAGCCCCCATCCCGGCTGCAACAACACACATATACCTTCATTGAAACTATGCAACAATCTCGCAGACCACTTCAAAAACAAAATCAGCACCATCCAACAGATCATACAAAGAAGAACAAGCAACCACAACTTGCAACCCATCCAGCCATCCGAGGATCGCCAGAACATACTCCAGAGTGTCCCCCAAATATCAGTGGAAACATTCGGCTAGCTGGTAAGCAATAGCAACAAAGCAGGCCCCCCTATGGATCCCTGCTCCCCACACATACACAAATCAATCCTCACACAAGGAACACCCATGGAATACTACAGAAACCTTTTCAACCAATCACTCCCAACCTGGAAACTACAGCAATCATTCAAAACAGCATACATCAAGCCACTCCTCAAAGACACAACAGGCAATGTGGAGGACCTCTCCAACTACAGACCCATCTCCTACACCCCGTACCCAGCGAAATTACTCGAAACCTACTTCAAAGGGATTGGTTCCTCTGACGTATTCCACATCTATGACAGGTAATCACCACAACTGTGCTGCTTCAGAACATTTTCGGTGTCTGCCTCCTGCGTCGATGATGTCGATATGCTGTCCTCGAGGGCCTCCGTCGAGCCGACGTCACCGGATGTTATAAATAGGACGCACGACGCCCATAGCCTCAGTTCTGTTTTTTCCGCGAACGTGTTTGCTTCGGAGATCTCGGCACGCCTCGGTTCTTCTGATTCTATTGGTTCTTCTTAATTGTGAAATTATAATGTCTTCTTCTTCCACCCCGCGGTCGGGATTCAAGAAGTGTCGGCATTGCGGTTCCAAGATGTCACTTACGGACCCGCACAGTGTCTGCCTCTGGTGCCTTGGCGAGGACCACGCCACCGATGACTGTGACGAATGCCAGTCTTTGACGTCAAAGGCCTTGCGAGAGCGAAAGAAGAAGCTGTCGGTAGGTAGGCTTTCCAAGCCCCGTAAATCAAAATCCGCTGGGCTTTCGACCGACTATTCGAGGGGCGACTCTCCGCATCGTCGGTGTAAGTCCAGGGGGTCTCGGTACCGGAGTGGTTCCTGCCATTCCTCTGCCTCTTCGAGGCACTTGCGGAAGCGCCGTCACCGGTCGCCTTCCTCGTCCGAGGACTCTGCCAGACGGCAGGTTGCTTGTCCTAACAAGCATTCCTCTCCTGCGGAGTTGGACGCATTTCGTAAGGAAATGTTGGCGATTTTTGAGTCGCAGGGCTCTGTTCCGTCCGCGCCTTGAGAAAAGCCGGCAAGGAACGCGCTAGGGCCACCGTTCGCATGCCTTTGGGCTGGGGCGGTCAGCGCGATCACCGGGAACCTTCGAGGTCCAGGTCGGACAAGGTGGATCGCTCTAGCCATGGCCGCTCCAGGTCCCGGTCCTAGACGCCCTCGAGACCGGTAGAGCCTGTGAGGTCTTCTAAGAAGACGTTGACGCCATCGGCGCCATGTCCATCGAGGGACTCTCTCGAGGCTCCACCACCGAGGAAGTCATCAACGCCATCAACGCCATCAGCGCCGAGGCCGCCGAAGGACGCGCTCGGGGCACCGCCCTCGAGGTCTGTGTTGAAGCCATCAGCGCCACGCTCGACGTCGATGCTGATTTTGTTGACGCCCTTGATGCCTTTTTTGGAGGCTTTACCGGAGGTACCCCGTGCTTCGGTGGAAACTCAGAGGAAGACCCTAAAGAAGTCGGTAAGGCCTGTATTTGAGCCTTTTTTTGTGCCCTCATCCAGGGATTTATTCCAGCCTCTGGATTACATCTGAGGTGGTTGAAGGGTCTGAGGAAGGTTTGGTTCCTGATGAGGTTCCTGATGACCTGTTATCTGGTCATAGCCAGTTGGAAGACCTGCGTCAGTCTTTGCACGACGCCAGTGGTCTTGATACCTCCCCAGAGGTTGAGTTTGGCAGGCCTGAGCCTGGTATGCATGCTGAATCTTTGTACAGGCTACTCATGTCGAGGGTGACGGAGTACTTGGGGTGGTCTGCGCCACCAGTGGATTTTCTGCAGGGTGACCTGACAGATATCCTTGACGAAGGTCCGCCCACTGACCCGGTGCTCCCATTTCATATGGCTTTACAGAGAAGGGTGGCTGCGGCTTGGACTGCTCCGGAGAGTCTCCCGGCTGTAAGCAAGTTGTTGCTGAAAAAATACTCCCCAGCCAGTAGCGACCCCTGCTACTTGACTACGCACCCCACTCCGGAGAGTTTGGTAGTGCAGGTGGCTACAGCCCCAGCAAAGCAGGCGTCTTACCCAACCATCCCTCCTGATAGGGACGACAAACGTTTTGATGGCTGGGCGAAGAAAGTGTTTTCTGCAGGGGGTATGGCTTTACAGGCAGCCAACTCTGTGTGTGCCTTAGCACGTTTCACTCACATTCTGGAATTGTGTGTCTTTGGTGGCTGAACATATTCCCGAAGGGGAGGAATGGGATGGTTTTCTTGCCCTTGTTCAGGATGGCAAGGATGCCATGTGTGAATCCGTTCAGTCGGGTCTGGATATGGCAGACTGTTAGCCGGTCCATGGCGGCGAGCACCGTGATGCGCAGATTTGCGTGGTTGCGGAAGTCAGGGTTTGCTACCGACGTACAAGCCCGGCTTCTCAACATGCCCTTTGATGATGAACATCTTTTTGGCAGCAAGGCTGACGAGAGCCTTGAGAGGTTGCAGACCTCCAAAGCTGCAGCGAAGTAGTTGAGCGCTGCAGTTCGCCAACCTCTGCCTTTTCCTCCTAGGGGACAGCAATGGAGGGGAGGTTCCTTTCGATACTACTCTTCCTTTGATAGATCGAGGGG